>NC_064629.1:918292764-920692764 GCF_023864275.1 Schistocerca cancellata
AACGTATAAGGGCCATTTCAATAAATGTTGAGGAGAACCAAAATAACTCTGCACGTGTATTTCTAACATACCAGTGGACCAGATGTTTCATAAAATCTCTTCTATTTCTTTTGTTATCATTCTTAATAATAAAACTGTTCCACCTTTGTCAATGGGTTACTATTTATTTATAAGTGAGTCCACAGATTTCACAAAATGCTCAGATGGCATACAAAGAGATTCATAAAAATTAAGTTTTTGTTTATTGATGTAAAAAGACATGTTTTCCTGTTTCCATGCTAGAGTAAAAAATATATAATGTATGTCTTTTCGCTTTCAACAAAATAACTGCTATACTCTATATAGGATTCAGGTACTGGAAACTTATTCATGAGGAACATGGATTCAAATTACCTTAGCAACCATGACTTATTGAACTGACTGTCTTTTAATGTTCATACCCATCAGCAATTGACATCTTTGGAAAGTACATCTACAAACATACTCCATAAGCCACCGTATGGTGTACGGCAGAGGATAAAATGTATCACTACTAGTCATTCCCTTTCCTGTTCCAGTCTCAAATATTGGGGGGGGGGGGGGGGGAATGACTGTTGAAAACCTCCATTTGAGCCCAAATTCCTTGCGTCTTATATTTGTGGTCCTTACACAAAATGTACATTTGCAGCACTCGAATCATTCTGCAGCCAGCCTCAAATGTTGGTTCTCTAAATTTCTGCAACAGTGCCTTGCGTAAAGAGTGCCGTTTTTCCTCCATGGATTCCCATTTCAGTTCCCCAGGCATCTCCATAATATTTGCATGCTGAATGAACCTACTGGTAACAAGTCTAGCAGTATCCTCGGAATTACTTCAATGTCTCTCTTTAATCTGACCTGGTGGGGATCCCAAACACACAACCATTACTCAAGAATGGGTCGCACTAACGTTCTATACACTATCTCCTTTACGGATGAGCTACACTTTCGCAAAATGCGCCCAATAAAACTAAGTCAAGTATACACTTTCCCTACCACCAATCTGATGTGCTCATTCCGTTTCATAGCACTTTGCAACATTACACATAAATATTTAATCAATGTGACTGTCGAGCAGCGCCTACTAATGCTGTACACGAACTGCACATGAACTTACACTTTTGTATATTTTTGCCATTCATCACACCAACTTGAAATTTTGTCTATGTCATCTTGTAACTCCTACAGTCACTCAACAATGAAACCTTCCCTTACACAACAACAAACAGCAGTACACTGCTGCTCATCCTGCCCATCAAATCACTTATGTATATAGAGAATAAGAGCAGTTCTATCACACTTCTCTGGGACACTACTAATGATACCCTGGTCTCTGATGAACAAGTACTGTCGAGGATAACATATTAGGTTCTATTACTTAAAAACCCTTCGAGCCACTCGCTCATTTGGAAACCTTTTTGTTGTTGTTGTTGTTGCTGTCATGGTTTTAGGGCGCAAAACTGCTATGGTCATCAGCACCCGGTCTGTGGCTTAGAGAAAGGTAAAAAATACTGGAAATCAGCAGCAATGGGAGCGAAACTCAAAAAGTGGGGAAACTAAAAAGCAGAAGGAAAGCTGAGAAAACCACTATAGAAGGGGGGTTGTTTTCCCCAAAAAGAGCTCCAAATGACTGACGTCATCTCACTGACACTGATAAACTCGAGGACTCGACAGCTGTAGACGGGCGCATAGCAGAGTAAAATAGGGGCACTGAAGTAAAAGATGTCTCACTCTCCACAGTTGAGAGCAGTGGGGACAAAGCGGGGGGAGGATCGCACCTCAAAAGATGTCGATGGCTAAAAAGACAGTGCCCTATCCGGAGTCTAGTTAAAATTATCTCCTCCCGACGACGAGTTCGGGAGGAAGAGGTCCAAGCACAAGGAAGAACTTTCACGTCCCGCAATTTATTATTGGGAAGTGTACACCAATGTGTAAGCCATAAAAGAGCAACACGACGACATAAAACACTCCACAGATTGGCGAAGGGAACCATGCAAACAGCAGGCTGAAGAAGAGAGTTTGCAGCCTATATCGGCCGCCTCGTTTCCACGGATACCAATGTGTCCTGGGATTCAGAGGAATGCCACAGAGACGCCCCCCAAGTGGAGGCAGTGCTGAATCCGGTGGACCAGAGGGTGGACAGGGTAAAGATCTTGGAGACTGAGGAGAGAGCTGAGCAAATCTGAGCATATAATATACTGCATGTGCTGATGGCGACTGATGTATTGGACAGCCTGGAGAACAGTGTAAAGTTCCGCAGTAAAAACTGAACACTGGTCGGGAAGCTGAAATCAATTAGGGGTGTCGCCAACAATATAGGCACTCCCAACACCAAATGATGTTTTTGAGCCGTCAGTGTAAATAAATGTGGCATGCTTCATTTGTGCGCATAGAGCAGCAAATGCCCGACAAGAAACGAGAGAAGGGGGTACCATCCTTGGGATGCTGACAAAGTCACAGAGCAGGCAGGTCTAGGGCAGAGCCAAGGTGGCGCCGCACCCACAGTTATCAAGAAAGTTTTAGGAAAGTGGAAGGAGAGAGAACGTAGCAGTTGACAGAAGCGGACTCCCGGTGGTATTATAGAGGAAGGGCGGTCTGCATACCCTAAATCCATGGAGGCGTTGAAAGAAAAAGGTCATGGACTGGATTAGCAGGCATGGAAGACAGATGGCTAGCATAACAACTCAGGACAGCTCGCCGATTGGACAGTAGAGGTTCAGCTGTCTCAGCATAATGGCTTTCCACAGGGCTGGTGTAAAAAGCTCCAGACTCTAAACGCAATCCACGGTGGTGGACAGAGTCGAGACACCGAAGAATAGATGGCTGAGCAGAGGAGTAAACTATGCTTCTATAGTAAAATTTCGAGTGCACTAAGGCACGACAGAGGTAGAGAAAGACTACTCGGTCTGCTCCCCAGGAGGTACCATTCAGAACACAGAGCGTGTTGATGGATCGCAGACAGTGAGCCGAAAGATAGGAAACGTGGGAGGACCAGTGTTTGAGTAGTGTGTTTACATTTTGCTGCGTGCACTGCAGCTGTAGCGGTTATAAGCTAAGTACTGACAAACTTATTTGTGCTCTGTAATACAGTTATTAAATTTAATAGATTTTAGCGGTGTTGCGTGCCGTTTGTGGCAAAATAACGACTTAATAAACTTTTGTAATCCTTCGCTCGCTGTGTTTTATAGAATTTTCAATGTGTTGAAGTCTGTTTAGTAAATTTCGTGCTTTAGTTTTCAACTGACGTTTATTATTCTTTCTAGTGAAATATTTCAGTAAAATTTTCATTTAGTGTTATAACTTCGCTTAGTGTTACAGTGGTCGTTTTAATTTTTTGGTTGTAGCTAATAGTTTTGTTAAGTTTTGCTGGTATTGGTATCGGCTGTGTTGTAGTAGTATTAATACAAGTAGCTGCTTTCTTAGTAGGCAGAGAATTTCGAGACCATTATTGTTAGTTCTTAAATAGTTCTACTGGTGTAACTGAACTTTGGTAACATAGACATATAGTTTTTTTTCAGTAACTGTAAAATTTACCATGAGTGAAAAGTGTGGGTTCTGTTGTAGGTTTGTGAATAGTGGGTTACGGTGTGGGATTTGTTCAAAGTATTTTCATTGGGGGGGGGGGGGATGCAGTGGGGAATCCAGTGGTCATTTTAGAGAGATCCTCTCCTGGGAATGTAGAATCTGTAGTAGAAACAAGTTAATAGAGGAGCAGGAGCGTAAGATCTGTGTCCTTCAGGTGCAGTTACAATGCGCAAAGGAGGAACTAGATAGGTTGAGGAGGGTGAAGGGTGGTGGGGAATGGGAACTGGCAGTTGGCAAGAAGGTAGCTAGGAAGAGGAGGTATTCAGACAGTTTTACTTTGCATACATGCAATAGATACGACCAACTGTCAGAGTTGAGTGGAGAGGAGCTTCGTGTAGCCGTAGATGTAGGTAACTTGCAGCAGTCCTCAGCAATTAGGAGGCCTAGATTAGTTGCAAAGTCTAGCAGAAAGAAGGTTCTGCTGCTAGGTAGTTCCCACGGTAGAGGTGTGGGCCAGCAGTTGCAGGAAGTGTTGGGGAGTGAGTACCAGGTCACCAGCATTGTGAAGCCTAGTGCAGGGTTGGCTCAGGTGACTGAAAGCATAAGGGAGTTATGTAAGAATTTTACGAAAGAGGATCAGGTAGTGATAGTCGGTGGAGCAGGGAACAGTCTCGATAGGGACGGGGAATATCATGTCAGCGGTGACTTGGTTAAGATAGCTACTCAAACTGGTGGCACTAATGTGCATTTCGTGCAACTGTTTCAGGTCATGATCGGCCTCACCTTAATGCGGCTGTTAGGGGCGTTAATGACGGGGTGGGGAGGGCACTGATGGCGGAGGGCATGGATCACATCTCAGTGGTGCCAGTTGGGTCTATCAGTAGATGGGGTTTCACTAGACATGGCCTGCACCTCAATAGGTATGGGAAGGGGAGGCTGGCTAAGCTTATAGGTGACAGTGAAGTGGGTGGTGGTGGTGGCAGTGGTATCACTCATGGAAAAATTCCTGTAGTAGTTGGTGTTAGAGCTGCACCTTTTTTAGACTGAAGTCAGCTGATAGGTATACCTGCTTAAAGGAAGTGCCTCTAACTAAGGGCTCACCTATAGAGGATGTAATGTTTCCAAGTAGAGAAGGAATTAGCATATTTCATCAAAATATAAGAGGTATTAGAGATAAAGTTAGTGAACTGCTAATAGATGTTAACTCTGAAATTATTGGTATATCAGAGCACCACTTAAATAATTTGATAATTCAGAGGCTTCCTTTACCAGGCTACAGATTAGCTGGCTGTTTCTCAAGGAGTTCCTTGCGGGGTGGGGGAGTGGCTCTGTACGTAAAAAAAAAAAAAAAAAAACAGTATTTCCTTTGAGTCCATAGACGTATCATGACACTGCACTGAACAGATATTTGAAAGTTGTGCAGCATTAGTTGAATTTAGTGAAACTAAACTTCTAATTGCTGTTGTTTATATGTCCCCTAACTCCGACTTCAGAGCATTTTTGCTTAAGCTAGAGAGGGTTCTTGATTCACTTTGTAGGAAGTACCAGAAAGTAGTTATATGTGGTGACTTCAATATTAATTTTGTACATGATTGTGCAAGAAAAAGGATGTTGGTAGATCTCCGAAATTCATATGATCTGATGCAAACTGTGTTTTTTCCAACTAGGGTGCAGGGGAACAGTAGCACAGTCATAGACAATATTTTTATTCATTCTTTATTACTAGATGGGCATTCTGTTAGTAAAAGGGTGAGTGGCCTTTCAGACCATGATGCACAAATTTTAACACTAAAAGGTTTTTGTACTCAAACCAATGTCGTATTTAATTACAAACTACGTAGGAAAGTTAATCCAACAGCAATAGAGAGTTTTTCAAAACTTGTCAAGGAACAAGAGTTGCAAGATGTTTATAGTGCCGATAATATAGATGATAAATACAATGCTTTCCATAACACATTTCTCATGCTCTTTGAGAGTTGCTTTCCATTAGAACATTCTAAACAGGGTACTAGCAGTAATGGACAGCCCTGTTGGCTGACTAGTGGGATAAGGATATCATGTAGAACAAAGCGGGAATTATATCAAAATGTTAGAAGTAGTCACAATCAAGCTACAGTAGCCCATTACAAACAGTATTGTAAGGTGCTTAAAAATGTTATTAGCAAGGCAAAAAGTATGTGGTATGCAAATAGAATAGCTAATTCACAGGATAAAATTAAAGCCATATGGTCAGTTGTGAAGGAAGTGTCTGGTCAGCAGCACAAGGTTGGTGATATAAAGTCAGTCTGCAGTAATAATATTTCTGTTACTGATAAATCAGATATGTGTACAGTATTTAACAACCATTTTCTGAGCAGTGCTGGTGAATTAAATAAAAATTTAGTTTCTACAGGAAATCATATAAATTTCTTAGCAAATGCCTTTCCGAGATTGACGTCTGAAATACTCCTCTGCGATACAGACAAGAGGGAGATTGAGTCAATAATTAAATCACTGAAGACTAAGGGACTCTCATGGTTATGATGGAGTGTCTAGTAGAATATTAAAGTACTGAGCTGCACATGTTAGCCCTGTATTTAGCCATATTTGTAATTTTTCTTTTAGGAATGGTCAGTTTCCCGAGCGATTAAAGTACTCAGCAGTAAAGCCGCTTTTTAAAAAGGGAGAAACGGATAATGTACATAATTTTAGACCTATTTCTATGCCATCAGTGTTTGCAAAAGTTATCGAAAAGGCTGTGTATGTAAGGTTAATTGATCATTTTATATCACACGATTTGCTATCAAATGTACAGTTCGGCTTTAGAAGTCGTTTGACAACTGAAAATGCTATATTCTCTTTTCTCTGTGAGGTACTGGATGGGCTAAACAAAAAGTTTCAAACGCTTGGCGTATTTTTTGATTTAACAAAGGCATTTGACTGTGTTGATCTCACAATATTGCTCCAGAAGTTGGACCATTACGGAATAAGGGGAGTAGCTCACAATTGGTTCACCTCTTACTTTAGCAACAGGCAGCAAAAGGTCATTATTCACAAATGTTGATAACGGCTGTGATGTGGGATCTGAGTGGGGTACTGTCAAGTGGGGGGTGCCCCAGGGATCAGTGTTGGGGCCGCTCCTGTTCCTTATTTATATAAATGATATGCCCTCTAGTATTATCGGTAACTCTACAATATTTCTGTTTGCTGATGACACTAGCTTGGTGGTAAAGGATGTTGTGTGCAACATTGACTCGGTTTCAAGTAGTGCTGTACATGACCTCAGTTCATGGCTTGTAGAAAATAAACTAACGTTAAATCACAGTAAGACTCAGTTTTTACAGTTCCTAACACACAATTCAACAAAACCTGACGTTTTAATCTCACAGAACGGGCATATGATTAGTGAAACTGAACCGTTCAAATTCCTAGGTGTTCAGATAGATAGTAAGCTGTCGTGGAAAGCCCATGTTAAGGTCTTGCTCAAAGACTTAATACTGCCATTTTCACTATTCGAACGGTATCGAAAGTGAGTGATACTTCCGACACGTAAATTATTCTACTTTACTTATTTTCATTCACTTATGTCATATGGTATTATGTTTTGGGGTAACTCTTCCCATTCTAGGAGGATATTTTTGGCTCAGAAATGGGTGGCAATAAGTGGTGTGAGTTCACGAACCTCTTGTCGACTTCTATTCACGAGTCTGGGTATTTTGACATTGGCGTCTCAATATGTATATTCCTTATTGTCGTTTCTTGTTACCAATATTAGTTTATTTCCAACAATACGCAGGTTTCACTCGGTTAATACTCAGCAGAAATCAAACCTCCATTTGGATCAGACTTCCTTAACTCTTGTGCAAAAAGGTGTGCAGTATACTGCTGCATCCATTTTCAATAAGCTGCCACTCGAATTAAAAAACCTTAGCAGTAATCCACGCGCTTTCAAATCGAAACTGAAGAGTTTCCTCATGGGTCACTCCTTCTATTCTGTCGAGGAGTTCCTTGAAAAATTAAGATGATTCTCATTGTATTGCTGATAGCGTTTGCTTAAACTTCTGGACTGATGTTCTTTCAGGTTCATGAACATTTATTTTTATCTGTTATTACTTTTATGTTGTAAGTTCATGTACTGGTACGTTCCATGACCTTGGACATTTGCTCCTCAATTTGGTCCTATGGAACTTGACATGTAAATAAATAAAATAAATAAATAAACCAGTACAGTTTTCTGTCAAACATAAGACACAAGAATTTAGCGATGTCCGCGAACCGAAGGTCGACAATATGTAGATGTAGAGAAGGCGGAAGAAACTCCATACGATGCCAAAAATTGACACAAACGGTCTTACTGGGAGAAAAGCGGAAGTCGGTTTCGATGCTCCAAGAGTGGAGGCGATCGAGGCATCCTTGAAGATGATGTTTAAGAAGGCTGGTCTGTTGAGAGCTGTAGTAGATCACAAAATCGTCCACAAACAGGGAGCCCAAGACATTAAGAAAGAGACAATCCATAATTGGATTTATGGCGATGGCAAACAGTACAACACTTAGCACGGAGCCCTGGGGTACCCTGTTTTCTTGGGAGAAAGTATGGGAGAGAGTAGTGTTCACCTGCACTTTAAATGTGCTCTCTGCCATAAATTCACAAATAAAAAGGGGTAGCCGACCTCGAAAGCCCTAAAAGAACAGTGTGCGGAGGATGCCAGTCCTCCAGCGGGTATTGTATGCTCTCTCCAGATCAAAAAATATTGCTACCATTTGGCGTTTCCTGAGAAAATTGTTCATGATATATGTGGAGAGAGCAACAAGATGGTCAACTGCAGAATGATGCTTTCGGAAATCGCATTGGGCAGGTGTTAAAAGGCTTCAGGACTCCAGCCACCAGGCTAAACGGCAATTCACCATATGCTCCAAAACCTTACATACACTATTCATGAGAGAAATTGGGCGATAGCTAGAGGGGAGATGTTTGTCCTTTCCAGGTTTCAGAACAGGAACGACGATAGCTTCCCACCATCTTCTGGGAAAAGTACTGTCGTTCCAAATTCGATTATAATGGTGAAGGAGATAACGGGAGACTATGGTACCATCTGGTCCTGGGGCAGAAGAGCGAGAAGAAGAGAGTGCGTGTTGGAGTTCCCGCATGTTGAAAACAGTATTACAGCTTTCGCTATTTTGAGAGGAGAAAGCAAGAGGTCTCACTTCCGCTGCACGTTTCTTCGAGATAAAGGCTGGGGGGTAATTTGAAGAGCTCAAAATCTCAGCAAAGTGTTGACCCAATGAGTTAGAAATTGTGACGGGGTCCACTAAGGTATCATGCGCGACAGTGAGCCCAGAGATCAGGGAGAAACTAGGCATGTCAGATAACCGTCGAATTCGACTCCAAACTTCTGAGGAGGGAGTGAAGGTGTTAAAAGAGCTAGTAAAGTAGTCCCAGCTTGCCTTCTTGCTATCACGGATGACGTGACAGCATCACGCACGTAACTGCTTATAGTGGATACAGTTGGCCAAAGTAGGATGGTGGCGGAAAACGCAAAGAGCACATCACCACTCACGTATGCGTCACGGCACGCCTCGTTCCAGCAAAGAACCGGGGGGCGCCGGGGAAAATTGGAGGTGCGAGCTATTGACTGTTCCGCGGCTGTAAGAACAACTTCTGTAACATGAGTGACCTGATCGTCGACACTAGGAAAGTGACCACCATTGAATGTCGCTAGAGACGAAAAAAGTGTCCAATCGGCTCAGGCAAACTTACAGCGCCTCAGGCAGTTGAGGCTGCATTTGAATGACACATGGAAACTGTGTGCCCGACTGAGACTCGAACTCGGGACCTTTGCCGTTCGCGGGCAAGTGCTCTTTCCTTTCAGGAGTGCTAGTTCTGCAAGGTTCGCAGGAGAGCTTCTGTAAAGTTTGGAAGGTAGGAGACGAGGTACTGGCAGAAGTAAAGCTGTGAGTACCGGGCGTGAGTCGTGCTTCGGTAGCTCAGATGGTAGAGCACTTGCCAACGAAAGGCAAAGGTCCCGAGTTCGAGTCTCGGTCGGGCACACAGTTTTAATCAGCCAGGAAGTTTCACATCTGAGGTCGGTTACCGCCAGGTGGCACCGTAGATGAGACACGCCATGGCGGAGAAGGAGAGGAACTTGGTTTCTTATGAGCCTTCTTGGAAACAGGACATTGAAATGAGGGAGGAATCGATGGTTGTGAAGTCAGGGTACATAAAAAAATCTTCACGAGTAGGCTCTTTTTAGTTAGTCCCTGATTTTGGGGCTCGTGATTTAGCAGAAGCTGATGAAGGGTGAGTCGTAGAGTGAGCAGGTGATAGTGGGGAAGTTGAACAGGCGATCTTTGCACTGGCCAATCTGACGATTGTGGCATTAAAGGTGAGATCACAAGTCTGTGTGGCCGGCTCCTTAGCAGGCTGAGGAGATGCAACGACAGTGCTATATTTATCTGCTGGAGGCACAGTGGGCTTTCAACTGGCGAATAACTTACAAGCAGCACTCTGATTTCCTGAATAAGGCATTCATCTTTGAAAATGGGGCGATCTCTTAGAGGAAGCGGTGTGGTGACCCATACAGTCGATGGAACGAGGGGATGAAGGTGGACAAGCAACCTCATGGGCATCCTTGCCACACAACGCATTTGGCCGGATTGGAACACAACTGGCTGGTATGATTAAACCACTGACACTGACAGCAACACGTAGGGTTGGGGGTGTAAGGGCGAACTGAAATTATCTCATAGCCTGCTTTAATGTTCGATGGAAGTTGAACTCTGTCAAATGTCAAGAAGGAGAGAGAGAGAGAGAGAGAGAGAGAGAGAGAGAGAGGGGGGGGGGGGAGGAAGAGGAGGAGGAGGAGGAGGAAGAGGAGGAGAAGAATATGGTCACAAGCAATTTCTTAAATTTTTATTTATGTTATCAAGTGTTTAAAATGCCTACTGTCTACAGCAACATACATTTTCAGTACCTAATGCAAGGACTTTTGGACAGACTCAAGAGATTTCTTCTATATCATTGCCCATGTTGCAACAAAATGATACTTTAAATTGTCTTTGGTCATCAGAACTTGTGCAAGGATTTCATCTTTGAATTTACTCTGGAGTGAAAAGTTCAGTGACATCAACCCAAGCTACCATGATGATGATGATGATGATGATGATGATGATGATGATGATGATGTTGTTGTTGTTGTTGTTGTTGTTGTTGTTTGGTTTGTAGGGTGCTCAACTGCACGGACATCAGTGCCCGTACACATTCCCCATCCATTCACAGTCCAATCTAGCCAATTTCATGAATAATGATGAAATGATGGGGACAACACAAACACCCAGTTGCTGAACAGAGAAAATCCCCCAGGGTACCATTCACGCCAACTGATAATGAGCTCACGTGCTATCAAGCAACCAGGAAAGAGTTAGCTGAGCATTTGCCTGGGCACAAACAAGCAGTGATCCAGGCACCCATCTTACTGGTTTCACGTACATCTTTATATTTCAAGTGGTAATTCCCCTAGGAGAGCCTGTAGCATTGCAGTAAGATATTATGTTTATCTTTTACGTGTTAAGGTTTCCTCAATGAAGAAAGGAATAATCACAGCTTCCAATACAAGCGCTGGGCTGATAGTTTTTTAGGAGCTCTTAAACCAGAAACCTGATGAGAACAGGATTATTTCAGTTTGAAAGAGCTTTGTTTTTCGACCCTTGAGTTTGCATGCAATGATTCCCCCATCACTGGATTTCAAACTATGCTGCAAACAATGAGCAAAGATGCAGGCAGTGCTGAGTCAAACAGTGCAAGATGGATTTGTCATGCCACTGTTTTTGTACAATGACTACAAAAAGAAGTTAAATGCAGAACAATACCAATCTTCTCTGGTATGCATTTCTGATGAGTCTTTACCTTTTAAGGCCGCCATTGGAAACTGGTTTAATGAATTTTCAAGGGTTCGGGAGTCTCTTGAAGATAAACTTTGTTCCCATCGTCTAGCAATGGCAGGGGCTCAAGAAAACATTGATGCTGCGAGGAAAATTATCGAAGATGATACTCATCTCACATTTTGTGACATTCAAGGGACTCTAAATGTTGGATCGTCTGTGGCACAGACCATTATTCATGATCATTCAGATCTAACCAACAGATGGGCCTGCTGGGTGCCACATTCCCTGACAAAGGCCCAAAAATACAACAAGAATGGATTGATGCTTGAAAAATTGGACAAAGGGCAATCCAAAGACACTCAGTACTCACACACAAAAACAATATCATATCATAAAACCTGTAATAAATGGACTATCAGATTATGACATGCAGCTCATTGTTTTAGATGTAAATTCTAAGCACATTATCAAGACTGCTAAATCTGAGTACAGGAGAGTAGTCAATCAATCAAAAATTGAGTGTTTTAGAAAACTGCTCAAAGATATGAACTGGAAAGATGTTTATAGTGCCCATGAAATGAATGAAAAATATAACACATTCATGAACAAAGTCAGTACCATGTTTGAAAACTGTTTTCCTCTAAAAGTTACTCAAATTAAACAGAAGTCTATAATAAAACCATGGATTACACAAGGAATAAAGATTTCCTGTAAGACAAAAAGGAAAATATATCTGTCGACCAAGAATAGCTGCAATGCTGATGATTTAGCTAAATACAAGGAGTACTGTAAAATATTTAAAAAAAAGTTATTCAGACATCTAAACAAATGCACTATGAGAAGAAGATAGCAATGTCAGGGAACAAAATAAAAACAATATGGGATATAGTGAAAGAGGAGACTGGTAGAACCAGAAAGGAACAGGAGCAAATAGCATTAAGGGTAGATGACACATCAGTAACCAATGGGCACAGTGTGGCAAATCTATTTAACAAGTACTTTATATCCGTTACTGACAGAATGGGATTGTCAGGATCAGTAAATAATGCCCTTGAATATCTGTAACTAGCCTTTACAAATAGCTTCAGGTACATGAATATGCCACTCACTTCACCAAAAGAAATAACGTCCATAATAAAATCTTTAAAAACATAACATTCTAGTGGTTACGATGAAATATCAACAAAGTTAATTAAGGCATGTTCTTGTGAGTTTAATACAATTCTAAGTTACTTGTGTAACCAGTCAATTATAACTGGGATATTTCCTGACTGGCTAAAATATGCGGATGTTAAGCCTCTATTCAAGAAAGGGGATAAAGAGATACCATCAAACTACAGACTGATTTCACTTTTGCCAGCAAATTTTAGAAAAAGTAATGTACAGGCAGCTTCTCAACCATCTGACCACAAATAACATATTATCAAGAACACAGTTTGGATTTCTGAAGGGTTCCCATATTGAGAAAGCTATTTACACCTACAGTGACAATGTACTTAATTCATTAAATAACAAGTTACAAGCAGCAGGTATTTTCTGTGATTTGTCAAAGACATTTGATTGTGTGAACCACAACATCCTTTTAAATAAATTAGAATTCTGTGGTGTCATGGGCAGTGCTGCAAAATGGTTCAAGTCATACCTCGCTAACAGGAAACAAAGAGTGTCAGTGCAACGGACTAGTGAATTAAGTCATCATTCATCATCAGAATGGGAAGAAATTACATGTGGTGTCCCACAAGGATCCATCTTAGGCCCATTGCTTTTTCTTGTGTACATTAATGATCTCTCATCAGTTACACTGCTAGAAGCAGAGTTCGTTTTGTTTGCAGATGACACAAGTATTGCAATAAATAGTACGTCGAGTGTAGTTCTAGAAAGATCTGCTAATGATATTTTCATGGATATTAATAAATGGTTTAAAGCCAACTCACTGACATTAAACTTCGAAAAGACTCACTATATGCAATTCAGAACCTGTAAGTGGTTTCCACCCAGCATATGCATAAAGTATGAAGAAGAACAGATAGAAGAGGCTGACAGTCTTAAATTCCTGGGATTACAACTTGATAATAAATTCAGTTGGGAGGAGCACACCACAGAACTTCAGAAACGCCTTAACAAATCTGTATTTGCAATTTGAGTGTTAGCAGACATATGTGACATAAAAATGAAATAGCTTGCCTACTTTCATTCCATAATGTCATATGGTATAATATTTTGGGGTAACACTTCAAGTCAAACAAAAGTTTTCAGAGTCCAAAAGTGTGTAATACGTATTATTTGTGGAGTAAATTCACGGACGTCCTGTAGAAACCTCTTCAAAGAACTGGGTATACTAACTACTGCCTCTCAGTATATTTATTCCTTAATGAAATTTGTCCTAAATAATATTCTCTTGTTCCAACAAACAGCTCAGTTCACACATACAATACCAGGAACAAAAATGATCTGCAAAAGGACTTAAAAGCACTTACTTTAGTTCAAAAAGGGGTCCACTACTCAGGAACACTCATCTTCAATAATTTGCCACCAAACATAAAAAATTTAGTTACAAATAAATATCAGTTTAAAAGCAGCCTGAAAGACTTACTAGTGGCCAACTCCTACTCAATTGATGAATTTTTTAATAGCAACAAAAAATGTATTGTATATATTTATACTATTAGTATTGTTACTTCAGCTTTAAAAAAATTTTAAAAAAAATAAAGAAATTGACATGTTCCACATCCACAAGGATCTCCTCAGCATGGATCTATGGAACGAAAAACTAATCTAATCTAAGCTGATGAAGCAAGACAGTAATTGGTTTCAGGTTCAGAATAGTTAAATCCCAAGTTAAGTACTGCAGTTACTCCAAAACTAGTAGTCAGATTTTGAAGAGTGAAATTGCATTGACTTCATCTGTTTTACAAGAATGATACCAGAGCATCAATTATTATAGTTCAATCTGAAAAAGTGTAGTTGAAATTGATATCTCTGTAATTAATATAGCTATGAAAACAGACTGTATGTTGTTTAGTGATGACTTTCTCACAATCTGGGTGAAAACAGAATGTGGAAATATTTGAGGTGAACAGCTTAGCAGGATCACCCTGTACATTTCTTCCAGTTTTCAGCCTCTCCTTCTTTGCTTAGTGGCGGCTTACAGCCAGACCACTTAATATTCAAACAACTGTTTCTCTTTTACACAAAGGTCTCTTTAATTTACTTATAGGAGGTATCTATCATTTCCATACTGTGACTCTATAGCTTTGCACTTCTCCTCTAGCCGTTTATACTTTGCCATTTCACACTTTCTGTTAAATCTTATTTTCTAGACATACTCCCTTTTTTGCCTCTTCATTTACTGTGTTTTTGCATTTTCTCCTTTTATTGATTAAATTCATTATCTTGTGTGTAATCCAATGATTTTTACTGGGCCTTGTCTCCTTGCCTTCTTGTTCCACTGCTGCCTTCATTATTTCATCTTTCAAGGCTGCCCCTGCATCTTACATTGTATCCCATTCCCTAGTTTCAGAAAACAGTTGCCTAATGCTCCCTTTGAACTCTAAACATCTGATTCTATCACCTCTTAGGGGCATAACAAAAATTTCTTACCTTTCTGCAATTTATTCCATTTTAATCTGCAGTTCATAAGCAATAAATTTTAGTCAGAGTGCATTTCTGCCACTGGAAATGTTTTGCAGTTAAAAATCTTTGTTACATGACCGGTCTGAAACCTTCTGGTATTAGAGGTGACCTGGATGAGATAAAAGCAGCAACAGCACACACTTGGGCAGTATTTCTGGAGGTTTAGCAGTGATCATGGTCAAAACCTGAATAGGTGGGGGAAGGACAGATTACCTGAGCATCTTGCAGTATGTGTACTTACTGGGGTGGGGGGAGGTGATACAAGATTGCAAGGTAAAATTCCTGTTATTAATGGAGTCAGAAGGACACTTTTTATGTTAGAGTTACATTATAGACTGTCAGTCTTGGCAAAAAAAATTAGAAACATAACATGAGCATAATATATGTAACATTTCCCAGAGAAGTAAAATTAGTCTGGTTCATCAGAAATTAGAGGGTTGGAAAGCTTCTTGTATGACTAGAAGATGTGGAAAATTCTGAACTGATACATGCTCTGTGCCTCTCTGAATGTCATGTAACCACAGAGGTGGAGTCAGTCATTCAGTTAGTTTCATGTTCCATTCCATGGATCATTTACACGATAAGTCATAATGATGTGGATCAAGTCATTATACATTCACATAGAAAATTAATTTGTAAATAAGGCTACATGCTGAACATTTATAAGTTATTTATTTTTATTTAAAATATACAGATGTGAGTTCATAATTCCTACCCACCATATTTAACACATTATAATAATAGAAATTTTTCTGTGGAATAGAAGGTGGTGTCAAGGAGAAACTTTTACAGTTTGTTTTCAAATTTTACTTTGCTTTTGTCAAAGATTTTATATCACTGTGTAGATTATCAAAAATTTTAGTTGCAGCATAGTGCACCCTTTTTTGTGCTAAAGAAAGCCTTAATGTGGAGCAATGAAGGTCCTTTTTCTTTCTGGTACTGTAATTGGGTGAAGCACTGTTCCTTTTGAATTGCAGTGGATTATTTACAACAAAGTTAAATATCAGCAGTTATAGACTAGCATTATTTTTGTGCTGAGTTAACATGAAAAAAAAAATAGCTGCAACATATGTAAAAGTTGGATAAAAAATATTGACACGAGCAGCTCTTGTGTACAGCGGGGTCTAGAAGCATATGGATAACTGAAAAGATTAAAATATCATGTAAAAGGAAAAGGTAACTTTATAAAGGCCAGAACAAGAAAAGATCTGACATTACTTGCATTCTACAAAAAATATGGTACCATTTTAAGAAAAGTCATTAAAATGACCAGAGATATGCATACCATTATGTACATTAATAATGCAGATAATAAGATTAAAATAATGTGGGATACTGTGAAACAGGAGAGAGGACAACCAATCTGTGCACAAGATATTATCAAAATGAAACTGAATGAAAATGTTGAGTTTGATAATGCACAAGTTGCAGGTACTCTTAACAATCATTTTCTATCTGTAGCAGCAAAAATAGGATTAAATGGTTCATTTGAAGAAGCAAGAGAATATACTACAAATGTCAGTGCACAAAAATTTTAGCAACTAGAATTAGTAACAACTCCCTTTACAGAAGTTAATAGAATTGTGAAAGTTCTAAAAAAATATAATTATTGGCCAATTTCCTTACTGATGTCCGTTTTCAGTGATTTGAAAAAGTTATGTTCTCACAAGTAGCTTCTCATTTAAGTAGAGACAAATTACTTAGCACTTTACTGTTTGGATTCCAGAAGGGCTGCATGAAACTTAAATGATAAAAATCACCATTTGATATTTTTTGTGACCTTTCCAAGGTGGTCAATTGCATGGGTCATACTACTCACTTTAAAAACTTAAATTTTGTGGAATTTATGGTTTTACACGCAACTGGTTTGAATCATACCTAACAAACAGAATACAAAATGTTGTGCTGAACAATTTAAACAATGTTGGAAGGAGAAGAAAATTTCAGTGACTGGGGAGAGATCACACAAGGAATCCCACAAGAGTTCAATTTTCATTTCCTTATATATGTTAACATTCATCAACAGAATTTGTACTTTTTGCAGATGATACTAGTGTTATAATAAATCCAATTGAGAGAAAGCATTTACGTCTGTCAACAACCATTCACAGTTTGAAAGCACGAGTAACATTCATACATAAAATAACAGAAGAAGCAGCCTTAGTATGGCACAGAATGGAGTGAGGTTTTCAACCACAAAAACCTTTGAACACCTACCCAGTGATGTAAAGAAGTCAACAGACAATAAAATTAACTTCAAACACAAATTGAAATTTTATCTGCTTGACAAGGTTTTCTACACGATATAAGATTTTCTGAATGTTTAATCTCTCTCTCTCTCTCTCTCTCTCTCTCTCTCTCTCTCTCTCTCTCTCTCTGTGTGTGTGTGTGTGTGTGTGTGTGTGTGTGTGTGTGTGTGTGTGTGTGTGTGTGTGTGTGGGGGGGGGGGGGGGGGAGTTTAAGAAGAGGTATTAAACACCAACAAAAAAAGGGTTTGCTAAAGACAGTAAGATGTTCAGCATGTTGCTACATTTTTCAATAAGAAAGTGTATTGTAACTGTGCAACTGACATGTTACACTGCAGCTGACATATTACACATCACAGCGAAAGATATCAATTATTATGCATGGAACTTGCAAATATATAAACAACAACTTTCTGGAATGTGTGACAGAAGAAAATAATGATTTCACCAGTTTTCAATGGTGCAGCATTGTTGCCTATGATTAGCTGTTTTATGCCTGAACATTCCTTCAAGTTGTGCAAGAAAATTAGTTGCAGAAAAATATCAGTATCAGAACATTACATGTAGCAGGCTTCGAGTTAGATCCCTGAAATTGTTAATTAACATGTAAGAGAGCTTTAATTTATAATGATCCCAAAATTTTAAGTACAACTTTAAATATTACCTGCACATATTTCTTTGGCACAAGCTGGAAGATTACACTTCCAACTTGGCAGCCATCCTGAAACACCATGTTGCTTGTACATTGTGTACAATATAACACCTATAAATGTAGAATTGTAATAATTTATTGTCTTATGTTACCTTGGCCAACTGCTACACATTTCTTCCATATTCCTACAGCCTATCATGGGGTCAATATGCGAGAAGAAACTGACCAAATGCTCTTTATAATCACCAATTTTAAGAATTGACTAAAATTATATTTAAATAAACAATGGAATTCTCCCATCAGACTAAGTGGGTCAAAACTTAACCATGAACTACTACATTGTAATCCTGTGATTTACCACCTTCTGTACATTGTCACATTTTCCATTTCACATTTAAATCTTCCATAAGACAAAAAAAAAAAAAAAAAAAAAAGCATCACTCATTTAAAGAAAATTAATTATACCTGAATTAAATCATTCAGATATATGTGCCAACATGTCCAAATTATGATTAGGAAGTGGAAGATTTCTGTCAACAGTTACAGAAACTCAAAGAACAGCAAGCTTCACTACAAAATTTTAATTCTGGAATGCAATGATAAAGTAAGTCACAAACAGAAGAATAATTCTTTAGTCAGAAATTTCAAGTGCAGTAGCAGAAATGAAATAGGTCATACATTAAAAGAATTTTGTGAGAACTATGTGTATGTTCTTAACATAGAGCAAAACAAACAGAAAAAGGACTTCACAAGGAATAAATCAAATTCAGTATACTAAGAAAAGAAATGACAATACAGAGTTGAAAGAAACAGACTTGTCAAGCAGGAAGTACAAAAATTAAATTATTATTACTCATTTAACAATAGAGAGATATACATGATTAAATCAAGCAAGAACATCTGTATGTTAGAAAAAGAAGGGAAAAAACCCCAATTATTTAACCAAGAGAGTTGAAAAAGAATAATTTCAACTGAGATGAGGCACCTATTAAAGGACTAAGAGTTTTATGAAAATAGTAATAAGAGTATGATAGACTATCCAGAAATGAAACAAAAACATTCTTTAATGTCCTTGAGAGGCTGTGGGGAGATGAAATGAAATTATGATAAGAGGAACAACTGAAAACAAAAGGGTATGAAGAATACAAAAACAAAACCATTGGTTCAGTGAACACCATTACAGCTAGCATCATTATTTCTCTGGAGGAACCGTGCTGCGAATATTTTACTTCATGAAAAGAAACATAAAAATTATACATTTATCAGCCTCCTCTTGATAACATGACATATTCACTGAACTTATTACCAAAAACAGAGAAAGCAGATTAAGGAACAAATTGCCCTCACAGGCGGATATAGCACACCAGACCATTTACACATTGAGAACACAATTACAGAACAGAACAATGCATATATATTAACAGATCTCGAGGAAAAAGACACTTATTCAAGTACACTGAAGAACATATAAATCAATGTTACTTCTCCTGTTAGATTTAATCAGAACAGGCAAAGTCAGAATTGAAAGAGGAGTCAGCAACGAGACTCCATAGCACTAAAACTATTATCAGTTCTCAGCTGTGCTACAAGAAGGAGGAATATATGAAAATGGAACGTATCTGAACCACCTTCATTTTAATGATTACATTTGAAGTTTGGAAGTAAATATGACAATCAATTATGAAATAACTAAAGTAATTTATAATCAACATACCAGTAACAAAACATAATAAATTGAAAATGAAGTAATGGAACTACTTGGCAAGTTTTCGTATTTCGGGCATTTGCAGACAACTGAGTGGACATCAAATGAAATTAACAGAAAATTAAACATGCATGGAGTATTTCTGGTAAACTAAAGAGTGTTTTTAAAATAAAGCTTCTGATATGTCGGAAACAGAAAGTTTACATTCATTGTATATTACCAATTTTTACTTATCGTAATGAGACAAACTTTATTGGCAATAATCATTCAAAATTGGGGGTTGTTCGGAGAGCAATGATGTTGAGATTTTCTAGGAGAGACCACAAAACAAACAAATGGATCATGAAATAGACTGGATGACTAAGACATAATTATGACTGTAATGGTAATGGATGAGCTGCATGGTTTGATTCCCTTTCAGTCCTAGGATATTTTCTGTCATATAGTGCTTCTTTCACCCCTAGCAATCATTTACTCATGCAAAAATACCAAGTTGCATCACACTTCATAGTCTGTGTTTAGCTGAAGGTCACTTTTTAACTACCTAGGTAAGTCAATTAATAGGTAAGAGGAAGTCAAGAGCATATCACTTTCAATACGATCATGCTTAGTAATGTGGAGGTCAAATAAACTTTCAGGTTGAAATCAGCTTTGCTTTACCTACAATATGCATTTAATTAGTTCAGGTAGCTTATACTGATATGAACTTTATTCATGCTTAATCCATGGGATCTCTGCCTTTGACATGTGAGCACAAAACATACCATTACTAAACCAGAACTTCATTAAAGTGAACTCATAAACATAAGAATATTTAACTACAAAATTTCAAAGTGAGAACTGCAGTGAACATAAAATAATAAGTAAAATAAGTTACTTCATTTTACAAAGCTTAATAATGGGGAAGGTGTTGACAATGTCTTAACAGAAAGAACCATTGTATCACATACTCTTGGAATTATTAGGGAAGATCTAAATAAGGAATGCTTGATCAGGTAATTTCCCACTTCACAGTTATTTCAGTGGGACACAAATACCATAATACAATTATGTGGACCTAAGGTGGCTCTACAGGAAATATCATTTTGAGAAAAGCCTTCAATCTGAGGTGAAAATCTGTAGTTTCTTCACTAAACGACTGCAGCTTTTTCTTTTATTAACTACGAATCTCATAAACAAGTACATGGTGAACTCCAATGTCACTGTAAGAATACCAGCTTGTTAAATATTGGCCTATATGAGTGTTAAATGCACCAACATTAAGTTTCTGTACAAGATTTTGAATATGGGACCTTCCAAGAATGACAATATAAAATTTAAGTCTCATTTTCCTTGGAGTTTAGACAGATTTCTGCTACTCCATTTTGCCAATGTACAGATGGAAGGAAGGAAGATTACAGTTTAATGTCTCATTGACATTCAGGTCATTAGCAACAAATCACAAGCTCACGATGTTGTCAAGGAGGGGGAAGGAAATTGGCTGTGCCCTTTGAAATTAACTATCCTGTAATTTGCCTGGAGCGATGTAGGAAAATCACAGGAAAGCTAAATTTGGATGACTTGATACAAATTTGAATAGTCAAGTTCAATGTACTGACTATAGTGCCCCTCTCACAGTTGTGTATATGGAGTCTGTCCAAGTAGATCCTGCTTACCAAGAATTTCATGCAACGGTCAATGTCAATGGAAAATGTTGCTTTGTCACTAACCACAAAATGTTTATTAAAGTGTAGCCTTATGTGCTAATTTGGTAAAGCAGAAAAAATACGTCTAGTGTGATATTTACTTTACTTTAACAGTGTGCTGTCATAATGAACAATTTTTCACCCCATCTTCCTTGCCTAACTTGCCCATTTTCATCTCACACACCAAACTGCACTGTGCTGCCTGCCTGTGTACTACCACCAGATGCTGTTACAGTTGAAGTTCTGGTTATTCTTCATGTTTTTTTCTGGCCCAGTTAACACAGATTTTTGCACTGACTGCCACTCCACACTAATTTGGTACTGTATTATAGAACAGCCGCATAAAAAGTCCACATTAAAAAAATATTTTGTTTGTTATGAGAAACAAGCTGACATTCTGTTGGCATGATGTGTCATGTGACACATGAAAATCAATATTTGTCTGGGTTGACTGCATTTACACACTACAAAAACAGATGTGAAATATCTGTCAAAATGCTAGATACAATGCACTCGACCTTATGACTCTTCGGATGCATATGGGATTATGTAAAGAGAGAGAGAGAGAGAGAGAGAGAGAGAGAGAGAGAGAGAGAGAGAGTGTGTGTGTGTGTGTGTGTGTGTGTGTGTGTGTAAATTCCCTAATAAACAGCACACAAATTTTCACAAGACATTTCCAGTGACAATTCCCAAAGTGAGCTAGCTACATTGTAATGCAGACACACTGAGACCACTTGAGTACTGCAATTTGATGTCAGTGAGATTTAAAAGGCACACACTGTTGCATGTGTCACGTCCTAATATATGACTGCATATTAAATACCTAAAAATACCTCAAAATTTAAGGTCTCTCTGCTTATCATACCTTTTGGCCAACGGATATTAAAACACTTTCAGGCTAAACACACACAATTTGATTCAATCACTATAACAACTTCTTATTCCCTCTGCAGTAACTAGTTTCGGTTGTTTCCATTCCCCACAATTGCTCAGATTCACAACTGAGATTTCCAAACAAATTACAAAAAGCAGTTTTCATTATTTTTTGACATTTTACTCAAATTTTGCACTATTTACATCGTCACCCATTTAATTAAAGTATTTGATTTTGAACCTGTCTTAGAGTAAAAGATAATTATATCCAACCTCTTTTGATGTGCACAAATAATATACTGCTTGCTTCAGCTGCATTATTTTATTGTTATATTATTCTGCCCAGTGAAAGAATTTGATTATGTGTAACAAAATTTCATCTTGAATTTGCAATATTTCTCAAGTTTCATACTCGGACAGGCAATAACACTTGTGAGCAATGTTTAAGTTATCTGATCCAGTGCTATTCTGTTCTCTCTGGTGCAAAAATTCTGAATTCTGTGCAGTTTTGGCAGACACCGTGCTAGTTTGTGTGAGCATCAGTTAACAGTTTCTTTCGATTTTGTGACACTGTTTTATCTTCTGCAACAAAAACTGCTTATAAATTGAAAGTAACATTCTAGAGGGTGAGTTATTACACAGCTGTGCCAGCAGATTCTAACTTGGGACATTGTAAATAACAGTAATGCCTCCAAATTTTTTATGAGAAAACTCTTCATTAAAAAAAAAAAAAACTTTATTAGCATTCTACGTCTTTATTCTTACTGTCTAAATATTTGCAACCCTGTGTTACTAGAGGGCACTGAATTGTACCACGTAACATGGCGATGTATAACATAGCTATGCTAGAGCATGAGAAACAGTGTGCTGTAGTCAGGTTTCAAATTAGAAGAGTTCATCCTGACATGGAGCACCTTCCCTTTAACACGACAATGCCAGACAACACACAAGCACCGCGACATCTGCAACCACCCAATGCTGTGTGTTCACTGTCATCAATCATCCTCCATGGAGTCTGACATGGCCCCATCCTATTTTCATTTGTTTCCAAAACGTACGGAATACCTTCAAGGACTTCACTTGGATAGTGATGAAGGTGTGCAAGCAGAGTTGAGATTGTGGCTCTGTCAACAGAGTCAAACATCCTACAGTGATAGTATCAACAAGTTAGTGTCTCTGTGCATTTTCAACTTCTCGCAGCGTAATGAATAGTCCATTAAATTTCGGGCATGCAGCTACATAAATAAAATTTCCTCCACCGATATTTCAGCTGCGTATCGTCCGGCCATCCTCAGAGTGAGTCACAAGACTAACAACAAGATGTCAAGCGCGGCCTTATATGCTCCACTGCAGCAGTACTGCGCATGCGGGTCACAGATGCTGGTCGGCATAAAAGAAACACGCTTACACAAGCGTCACCTGTGGGGAAGGCTCACAGACATTCGATTCGCTTATCAATGTATGTTCAGCAGCGGTGATACCACAATGACTTCTCTGCAGTTTAATTGCCCCAAGAGCCAGATTCCATGCTTTGTCCAAATTAAAACCATTATCTCTATTTATTAAATTATTAGCTAATCTAATCTCTATAGCTTCCTTGAAGACAGATTCCCAAAAGGAAGAGGTGGATGTTAAAATCTTCACATCGCTGTAGTTCATGGAATGCCCTGTATCAATATAATGTTCGGCTACAGCTCACTTGTCTGGCTGTGATAAGTGTGTATTTCACATATCTCTCACGAACAGTGCGTGTTGTTTGACCTATATATGACTTCTAACAATTTCCTCAAGGAATCTGATACATACTCACTTTATGAAGCAGTAAATCATCCTTTACAGAGCTGAGTAAAGCTGCAATCTTCGTGGGGGGGCCAGAAGATCATCTTAACACAGTGTTTCTCAAGAATATGGCCTATTTTCGAGGAAAGAGCACCCACATAGGACAAAAACACACTTGATCTGAAGGAATTACTATCTTCTTCCCATCACATACCTGAATTCTAGGTTTTGCATTGAATGCTGTACGAATTTGTAGTGGAGAAAATCCATTCACTTTAAAAATGCTCCTGAGGTATGTGAGCTCTTCTTGCAAATTATCTTTATTGGATATACACTGCACCCTGTGCACTAAGGTCTTAAGGACACCTATGGTCTGTGAAGGGTGATGGCAGCTACTGGCATGAAGATATAGATTAGTGAGAGTCTGTTTCTGATATACAGCATGTCCTAATGTGCAGTCAACTTTACGGTGAACAACAACATCCAAAAAGGGGAGGCAGCTGTCTTTTTCTATTTCCATAGTAAATTTGATACTAGCATGGATAGAATTCAAATGCTCAAGAAATCGATGTAATTCATCCATCCCGTGTGGCCATACCACAAATGTGTCCACATACCTCCGAAGACCGTTGGTTTAAAACATGCCAAGTCCAATGCCTTGTCCTCCAAGTCTTCCACGAATAAATTAGCTACCAGAGGTAGAGGGTGCTTCCCAGAAAGTGCGAGGTGCAGTACCACAGAGATTTTATGGGCTTCCTAAAGTTCATAACATGGATAAGGATGAGGGTCTAGAGCTGTTGTCTATGAGACCTATAAAGAGCACCAATGGTTCACCAATGTATTTTTCTGCCAAATATCTAGCTTCCTTATTAAAACCATTGGTAGGAAAATGTAGTCACCACATTCTTAATTCTATGATTTTATTCAGAAACTTGGCAATGTCAGGCTAAATAGTATGGATGTGCTTGTTAGTTTTGACGTGGTATCATTATATACCAAGGTACCTTTCAATAACACTCTCTCTCTCATCAGTTAACATTTTGATAAGAACATTATGGCCGTATCTGAACATGTGCTTTTATCATCGTCTTTTCAGTTTAATGGTGAATTTTATGAACAGATTGATGGCATTGCTATGGGAAGTGCCCTCCTTCCCCCTCATCTCTGGGAGCTAATTTATGACCAGTCAATAGCTGTCTCTTGTTGTTAGTCTTGTGATGCACTCCGAGGACGGCCGGATGATACGCAGCCGAAATATCAGTGGAGGAAATTTTATTTGCACCCAAAATTTAATGGACTAAGCTAGTCTCTCATTGGGACAAATGTGTTCGTCAGCAGGATGACTGTCAAAAAATAAATATGTAGACATGAAGAATAAAGATGTAGAATGTTGATAATAGTTGTTTTATTTAAAAAGACTGAACAGTTTCCACATAAAATTTTGAAGACATTGACTTTCAGTACACCCTCACAGACGTGTTTTCTGGGAAGAGGTAACCTGTCAGGCCATCACTGGATTGACAACCAGTCTAGAAAAGGAAGAAAACATCAGTTCCTGTGCCAGTGAATGATGCACAATATGACAGTTTTGATCACTGGCCAGAGTATGGGCCAAAGGAAAGCTGTAGGCTTTGCCCTCAGGGGTGGAAAACATGGAATTATTTTGTGCTTAGCACAAAAAAGGAATTGTTTTAAGACATGTGACAAGAAATAGTGTAAAATGTGACCATTTTTTCAGTATAGTATTTCATATTGTAACACCTCTTCTTATGATATGCACTAGGATGCTTACAGACAACATACTGTACTTTTTTAAAAATACATGTAAAATTGTTCACATGACCATACACATCCTATTTCAGTAACTTAATATATTTTTCTTCATAATATTTCTGTGTGTGTCCAATTAAGGATTAATACAATTTTCAAGTGCTAATGTTTTCTTATGAAATTTCACAAAGGCTTACCAGAAGCTATCATTCACATGCTACTTTTAAACTGATACATGAAAATAGGTGAATTTGCAATTTTCTTGTTACTTTTTATTTAAGTAACTTTTCAGAAAGTAAAATAACGTGTTGTTCTAGTTACATGGAGCAATATCGTAAACGTATAAGGTGGTAAGTCATTTACTAATGAAACCTGCAGAATACACTGACGTGTTCACCCAACTGATAGAAGTATGTTTCAATAACGCTATCACCACAAATTTGTTTAGTTAGTACAATCTGACAAGCTTTCACTAAACCAAAAATAAATTTATTTGTAATGAAAAGAACATCACAACTGCAGCTGAATCTCATTTTTTTCCTGTAACTTAACTTTCGACTCGGACAGCTCATTTGCTATTACTGTGAATATGTTTGTGCACCTCAAGACTCTTGTCCGGAGTTTGCTTAGATGCCTACACACAGGACATGAAAAAGTATGGTCCTTTTTTTGATATATGAATCAATTACTTTTGTTAACTGTTTATGAAATGTTTTCATCACTCACATATCTCTTTGGGTTACAATATCCTGTTAGGAAGCTGTTGCAGAAACCAAGATGACGACTGTAAAGTATCCACAGAAAGAGATTTTTGCCATCTGTTCCTTCCTCTTAGCCTCAGCTACAATTAAGTAGATAACAAATTATCTTTACATATCCACTGATGAGCCAAACTGTTGTTGACAGTGGGTCATCAACTTGTTTTGCATCTGCACATGACCCTAATGTGTATACTGCACATTCAGCAGCTGCGCCTCAATATTGATGCCTCCCTCTCTCTAATGCCAATTCCATCCATCAATAAATATGAAAGAGCGCTTACATGTTTCAGTATAAGCCAAAATTGTAATTTTACTGTAATGACATCTCTGTGTCATGTATCTGCAGATAATGATTTGTTTCTTGACTCCTTTCAGAGAAACAATGCCTTTCTTCTATGTTGTTCTCTTGAAATTTGTAAAGCACTTTTACGACTCCTTTAGTCATCATCTTATTGCCTACAGAATATTGTTTTCTCTTACAGTCTTCCATTTTGGCACTTGGGTAATATCACAGTTCTAAAGAGACTGGCCATTTCTAATAAAATTTTGCTGTTACATCTAGATTGATTTCATGTGATGTGTATTTGTGACATCAGATTTTGAAACTATGCCCTATTCCTGACTAGCTGCGAACTATTGTAAGCCAAGAACTTGAAATTTTTGTGAGTCACCTTTTTTGGAACATATACGTACAAAATAGTGAAAATCGAAACTTTGTAGTATTGAAGTTCAGTTAACTGTGAACCTTTTATTTTTTCCGATTTCTCTTTGCAACAAGCAATATTAGATCAAAATCTTATTGGATTATGGTCAATTTGTTCATATTAAATGTACCTAGCTGTTCTCCATTACCCTAAAACAGTGTTTTCAAATTTAGTTAGCACAGCAATTTATTCTTTAGGACAATTTGTATCTCTCTCGTTACTCTGCATTGTTGAAGTACAGAAGCCTTAGTTTTAGTTTTAAATAATAAAATTGTGTTCAAAATTTGAGTGTATTATGAAATCTTCCATATCAATTTAACTGCTTAGTCTAAAGCCACTATGATAAACTACAGCAGGTGTGGAACTTCACGATAATTATGGGCAGTCTGAAAAGACACACCAAGGTAAATTAGGCCTAAGATTTATGAACTAAGAGAAAATTTCTAGTCACTGATCTGAAAATAATTTTTCAGCTATTTACCAGCAATTTGTTTTTATATGACGAACTGTAAGATATTTGAAAACCATTTATCTTTAAGTATTTGCAAAATGTGATGTACCTTGCAGTTAGTATTCAGTCTGTTACCAAAAGAAAACTTATTATATTAATTCACAAACTATTTTAAAATGTAGCAGTTATAAAGTAAATTACTTCATTAGTTTCTTATATTATTTACTTCTGTGTTCTCGGAATCATTTAACTACATTGCTTTTCTGACATGTTTACCCCATGTTTTTTCTAGCCACTATAGCTCTAGTTTCCAAAATTTTCATGCACATTAAACAAAAAGTACACACACAACATTTTCAATGGTGAACTCACTAATGCTTTAAAATATGGAGAGATACTGAAAAGGAATGCCTCAACACTTTGAACGTGAAAACTCTTTAAAGCTTTTTATGTAAAATACACATTTATTCGTCATGGCTACCTATTTACTTCTCAACATAGTCACTTGACCAAGAAACACATTTCTGCCAATAACAGACTAGTCTGTTGATATTGTCGCGGTAGAATGTTTGACTTGGTTGACTGACCCACAACCTCAACTCTGCTTGCACCACTCCACAACTACCTATGTGAGGTCCTTGAAGGTGTTGTTTAAATTTTGGAAACATATGAAGATCAGATGGGGTCAAGTCGGTACTACATGGAAGATGACTGACGACACTGAACCCAAGGCAATGGACTGTCGCAGATGTCTCAGCACTCGTGTGTGTTCTGGTATTGTGTTGAAGGAGAGGGTGTTCCATGTGTGGATGAACTGTTCGAATTTGTGCTTTCAGTTTTCTGAGTGACTCATGATACCTTGCAGAATTGATGGTGATCCCTATAGGCATGAATTCCTAATACACTACACCTTGAAAATCCCAAAACACTGTGAGCATGACATTGCCTACCAATGGCATGGTCTTGAACTTATTTGGTGTCTGTGATCCTGTCCGGTCATCCACTTCGTGCTCTGTCACAAACATTGAGATTAGCACCATCGTTGTCTTCATTATGAGCATGAACAACCCAACACCACTCATTACTGATGTCAATACAATGATCACTATACACAGCTTTCTTTCTTCTACGGATTTCAATTGGAGTCAACTTTTCTGTATTTAGAAAGTAAATTACAGCAAGCAGTTTTTTGTGCACTGGCATAGTTATGTTACACACCGTCATGTTACATCCTACAATTTGAAGTCCTCTAGCAGCAGAGGGTTGCACCTTCCATCAGTGAAGCTGAAAAGTCAACCAAGTAATATGCATGATGTGTAATACCTCAACTGATATTGAGAAGAGAATAAAAAATTAGGAGGCATTATTTTCAGCATGCCCTGCTACATCTACAAATAATTTGGTATCAGAAAACAACATGCCCACAATAATAATTTCATTTTTGTCCTTTGATCAGCCATTTTGTTCCCTCAATAGTTTTTAAATAACAAATTTCTCAGGAAGGTCTTACTAGAAGTTGTCCATTTTACGAACTTATCTGAATTAATTCTGTGTTGTGTAAAAGGTAAATTCACTTGAGAAAACAATAAAATTATGACATAGAATTGCTGGCCAATACTTACCTTCAAGAGATGAAATTTAAGTGCTGCCGACTGACATACATACATACACACACTATCATAGCTTTTGGCATTAACAGTTCCTTCCTATGTGAGAAGTGTAGGGCAGGTTGTGTGGTCTCCTCTTGACCTCACAACAAGTAGGCATCTCTCATTCTGGGATCTAAATGTCATCCTGATCCTTTTCAACCTTCCCCAACTTACCCCTCTTTCCTCCCAGAACAAGAAATAATTAGTTCTACAAGCTAGGATTGTATGAACTTTTCTATGTGTATCAGCAGTACTGAAATTTCACCTCCTGTAGCTAAGCAATGGCCCGAAATAACTTATATGGTAGACAAAAAACACAATAAAACACTACTGCAGCTATAAATGTGCTTTACCCAATTCGCACAATGCCTTTTATCTCTTGTGAAACTAATGAGCTCTTCTACATTGTGTGATACAAATAAAGAAACAGGAAAAGCAAACTAACAGAAAATATATGCACATTGGTCATTGCAGTTCTTGAACACTTATTACATTACTTCTGTTGTGCACATATATTCAAAATGGACTACCAAGTTACTTCTTTCCTATGAATTGGCACAAAGCTGAAAGACTGGAAGTACGGCAAAGACATTATAATGCAACATGTCTCAAAGTTCAGCCTGTTGTGATCTGCAGGCTGTGGAAGAAGCTGCAGTCAACAGAAATGTCTTAACTTACACTGTCTGCTAACCAGATAAGAGTATTGTTAATCAGAATCGATACATTTGTGCAAGTTCTCAAAGGCGGAAAAAAAGGCCATGTCCAACTGTGTGCACACTGGGTGCCATGGGTTATTTTGTACCCCGAAGTGTGTTAAGATGATTTTATAAAGATTGTTTACTTGCTAGGAGACTAGTCATCATTATCATCATCATAAGAAACTGCTGGCATAGCAGCTTCCTTGCTTAGAGTAGTTTCTTTCTTGCAATACACACAAAGATCTGTACAATCCCATGTTGGACCTTGACTGCTCATGAAAAATTCTTGATACCTGTAATATCTATCCACAAACAGTGTGTTTAGTCAATCAGTAATTCAAAGCAGAATGTTTGTTGCCAGTTTTGCATTTTATATCTGAACACATTGTCATTTTTCTTTTAACAAAGAGGAAGGAAGATATAGCATAATCTCCTGTTGACAATATGCTCGTTACAGACAGAGGTCAAAATCAGATTGGAGCAAGACAGGGAAGAAAACCAGCCACATGCTTTCTGATGGTTCCATCCAGTCATCTGGCATGAGTTATTTAGAGAAACCATGAATCCTAAATCTGGATAGTCAGACAGGGATTTTAACAGTCATCCCTCAACCATGAGTCCTATTCCACATTGCTGGACCACCTCATTTTGTTTTTCGATAAATAAGTTGTGTGTATAACATCATTTTCTATGATCAGGTATCATTCACAAACATCCAGTGGCATAAAATAAAGCAAATAAAATAACAATTAAACTAAAGAATAGTGTCCAGCAAGGAGAAGTCATCCTAATTCTATCAAATTCATTGGGGTAAGCTCTTTGTATACAACTGGCTGGTCTTCCTCTTGATGAATCTTACAAGGGTTACAATATGCTCTCCAAATATGATCTAATAAAATATCAATCAAGTTAAGGTACATTCTCAATAACCTCTTTCAGCATGACTTTGCATCTTGTTCTGTTCCTGTGGAGAGCACCGAGGAGGGCACATATGCAAGAACGTAACTTTCTCAGATGAATATGGTACTGAAACTGCTATCTGCAAGCACTTACATGTTACACACCAGCTTCATCTTTCTAATCCCCTGCTGTCCTATTTCTCCCTCTAACCAGCCCACATTCCATCTATTTCTCCATAACCCACCGTTGTCAATATTACTTGGTGTGTGTGTGTGTGTGTGTGTGTGTGTGTGTGTGTGTGTGTGTGTGTGTGTGACAAATTACATTCTACATAAGCATGTACTTCAATGGCAACCTTCATTGGGTAAAATGTACAACTTCTGTTTGATGATACATTCTGTAATTACCCATATGAAATAACAGGTTCAAAGCAAACCACGGAATATGAACACGTAATTGCTATTAAAAATGGCATTCTACTTATCCAATGGTAGACTTTGCTCTATTTTTTTAACAGATAATTCATACACACTTGTGTAATTTTTGAAACTATGATTACCTAGATACCCTACACACTGAAGTGTTGAAATATCCCAAATGCAGCACAATTCTCATAAATAGAGACCTGTAGTAGAATTATTCGATCATCTATGAAATATTTGCATTCACAAAGGAATGGAAAAAGGGTAAACTCTCCACAGCAGTCTCCTATAATTATTACAATGACACTGTGTTATAGATAATGATAGCATTAAAAGATAAACATGTACATTCCACTGAACACTAACTGATATTAAATATTCAATGAAATAACCATGAACAACTACTAGATCTTACCTCAAGCACCTCCTTTGTAACTGGAGTGTTTTCCAGCAGTCCAATAACTTCTTCCACAGCGCCATAATTAATAACCTGTAATTTCAAACATCTTTAAGAATGTACTATGCACAAGTTAGCACCTAAGTATAATATGAGTCAATGTGGCAATCACGAAACTACAGTTCCATTTACATAACTAATTAAGCAAAAGATGGATGTTGTATGAGAAAATTTCGTACAGCAGAAGAGTAAATTAGGCAAATATTGTGTAAAACCCTTTCCTTATCTTTGCTATTGGGCAGTTCACCATTGTGGAATGTAGTGAATATCTACAAATAAAATAATATGCAACACAATTAACGGCAATATGTTACCAGAGCTTTCACAAAATACAGAAAAGAAAGGGAAAACAACCAGATGCATTTCACCCACAATAATACACAGTTATTGCATGATTTTTTTAAATATATATATATCCTGATCTCCAACTCCAAGAAGCTATTTTCAGTTTGAGATACAGAGACTACGTGAAATGGCATGTGCTGCCTCTCCAGTACATGAGTAGAAGACAGACACTAACAACACAAAAATGAAAGTAAAGAATGGATATTATAGTGTAGATATAAATAACAGTTAATTGAGAGAATGCTAAATGCCCTTCAGCAAAACCTCAAAAGCTTATCTTTACTGCACACTCAAAATTACTTGTTTGACACTAGAATAATGTGTGTGAAGGCATACGATAGGCAAAACACCGTGGTCCATATGGAAGTCTCAAAATCTCAATCAGCTGTTGGGTACAGAAAGAATACTATTTTGCCAAACAGCAACAGCTGGACATATACAATTCATTGTTATTTATAACTTAGTACTTATCAATGCTCACACGCAAGCATATACTATTGATAAATTTATGACTTTTACAGTCACAAATACACACACACAATTTTTGAGTGTATTATTATTTCAATTTCCACATACTGAAAATTAATGAAAGATTGGTTGTAGTCTTCTTTTATGCAGCATAGGTATGAAAAGGTTAAATTATATGTAATTTAACTTTTAACACATTTTCTCACTATTTGTTCTGCGGTAAGATTTTCTAATATAATCCACTGAACAATTCTATTACACTGTCATTTCCAGGACAGCCACTACACCTAAAACGTGGATGCAAGTCTCTTCAAAATGATGTTCAGTATGTGTATGGTCTCATCCTCTACCTTTTTAAAAATGCAATAATTTATTTAGCCTGAAACTCAAGTATTTTAAAAATGAGTTCACTTTATTCATTCAGTGTAAGTTACATTTACACTTCATTATGACTTAAGAAGTCTGATAGGGGATAAAATACTGCATGGTATCAATCTCGAAGGACTTTATAGGCAGGGAACAATGTGTGTGAATTTAATATTACATAGCATGTACATGGTCAGAGGAGTGCCTTCTGAATCATAAAAGGTAACAGTCTGCAACATTTCCTGGCAATGAGAAATATCCCATAAAAATGTTAATATCCAATTGATTCCAGAATTACCACAGTCATGTTACTGTAGCAAGCAAATAGTAAGCCTTCCGAACATGGTTTGCTCCAACTTGAAACTGCAGCCTTTACTGATGTAGTATTACTACATTGTTTGATGCAGCTTCTGTCTCACGAACTTCCAAAACAGCTTTCAGTGCATTGCGGTGTGAAACGATGATTCTGGCTACCAAAATAATGCATGTGAAAACATACTGCACCTAACATACACTAAGAGAGCAAAACCTGTGATGTCAGACACAGCTCATCTACAAGCCAGTGACAGTAGAGCTACATTTCAAGTACTGGGTCAATGCTAGCTACAGTTCTGTTGCTACCTATATTCACAATTCATGTTTCAGCAGTCATAAAAGATGGGTAGAATACCTGCAACATCCAACCGCTAGCTATAATTAATAAGAACCAACTTAACACTAATCTATAACAATATTCCTTATCAAATATTGCTTTCTTTTATTGATCAGAGAGATGGCCAAGTACAGGTAAGACACTACAGAGGTTAATATGTCAAGTGTCAGATCCAATCAATGTCCAGCATGAAAGTTGGGACACCATCTGGAGCAGTATTTCGATGGAACACCACCCCTCTTCATGTTGTAATTAATGTTTAAGACTCAATAAACTTGTAAATACCAGAATTTTCCCCCAGTCTTGTCATTCACACAGAATACAGATTCATTCTCTGTCTCTTTCACACCAGTGATTAGTTCAAGTGTTGTCTCCACAGTATATTTTTTTCAAAATGTGAAGCTGTTATGTTGTTCTGTGCAGTTTATTTTTTCACTATGACCCACAAATTTAATGATTTTAATTCTTGAAGATTCCTTCATGGTGGTACAATTTGTGCAAACAGTGCCATATGTTTTCACAATACACTTCAATAATGTTATTTATGACAATGAGCAAGTAAACCATTACAATTTCTCTTCATGAACCTATTCTGTCATTTCTTCAGGTTCCTCTTTATTAACTGACATGCAGAAGCAACAGTTTACACTTTTCAGGCCTCTATACAAAACAGAATTAAATAGAGGTTTATATTAAAAATTCTTTTAAACTTCACAATGAGTTACATTCATTTTTCAGTGAGGACGAACAAACACCTACAAATGGTAAGAGCAAAGGGCCTAGTACTTTGTCGAAATTCTGTTGCATAGAAGACAATCATCGTCTTTTCACTGTGTACCACACTCAGGTGGCATCATTGTAGAGGCCATAGTAAACCAAATTAGGATGGCAAAAGAGGGATTTTGGATCAAGGGTTTTGCAATTTAAAAAATCTAACACTTTATTGCAGCACCACATGATTCATTGCAATATAGCTGCACCACGTTCAGTGCAATTGACGAACACACAGAAAACTTAAAGCCAATTTATAAACAGTTCTGCACACACGAAAAGTATCAATATCTAATTTAATGGAAGAGCAGCTTTATCTCAATTTTTTTTTATTCAATCATTTAACACATGAATCTTCCAGAAAATCTATAAGCTACACTGACTGTTTAAGATTAGCCTGTGCAGATGGGAATAGAAACTAACTTTCTTTCACTCAAATTAACCATTACACTGATTGTAACTTGACTAGCACACATCTGCCTTCTCCTTTCAGTATCACATAGAAATATGCATTTAAATACATTTACACAGTGGATTAACATACCTGCAGGATGTTTTACATGAACAGAAACATTAATAGCTTTCTCTGTCTTTACAGTGCCAATAATAACACCAAATATCTTTAATAGCATTGTCTTAAGTATCAGCCCCCATTACTAATAAAATTTAATGGCAACATGGTACACACTTTGAACTTCCCGTGGCTGACCTTTCTGTACCTGCTACCTCACCCTCTCCCTGTGAAGTTTTACTCATACTGACTCAGTTATGAAAGTAATCTTTTAAGACATCAATAGCTACCATCTGTGAACATGTAAAAGACAAAACGGGTTTATAAATGTTATATGTGAAAAGAGGGAATAATGTGAAAAAAATATTTTTCAAGGTGAAGTGTTATCACAACAGAATAGAGTTGTGGAGTAAGTATAAGCACTTACTGTGGAATACATACAGAAAACCATTAAAGTGACATCAATACGTACATGCAAGAACCAATGGTAATGAAGTTACCTAACTAAATAAAACATCCAAAAAGTATGAATTATCACATTGAATATTTCCTTTATTATTCTGTGACAGGTCCATGAAAAATGTTAATCTTTGATAAATGAAACAGACTAGTTACATAACTCAAGAACCCCCTGAAATTTATTCCATTAAACTGTGACTACTAAGCAATACAAACATTATTTGTGAACAAATCACCTGTTCAGTCTTTGAACACTGTATGTAAATACACAAACATCTAGCACATGTAGAAGTAACAAGTGCCAATTTCAAAAGAGGTTCTGACAAAGTTTAGCACCGTCACATTGTGTTCTGGGTCAGTTGTGATGACTGCAAATCTAAACGAGAAAAATTGCTTTTCATCAAATTGTACTTTTGCAGTTACTTGAAGACAGTTTTTGCTGAAATCTAATTTTTCAATAAAAGTGCTTTTTTTATGTTCTGCTGCAGCAAAGTACCCAGTACACCTCCCCAGCCTACAACCTGGAACCTTCATCCCATTGGGATAGTAAAAAATATTCTGCTGGGCTCCATTTTTGCTCAGGCTTCCTGGTGTATGGAGACAGATATTTTGGTGAAATCCCGTTGGCCTCCTTATGCATTTCTTTACTTTGCTCAACATTTAACAAGGAGTTCGATTTACTTTTGAATACTGTACACTGTATGCATATAGGCCACGGCTTCCATCGGATAACTAGATCATACGAATAAAATTACACATATGGTTCAGTTAACCACAACAGGACGTACCTGAAGTAATCTGCAATATTCAAATGCATCAGTACAAAAGTAGTTTCGAACATTTTTTTTTTTTCCTTTTAAGCAATTCACTCTGGCATCGGCGCAAATCAATTACACAGCTTTTCGCACACTTGTGTTCACAATTACCTGAGATTAGAGAAACACACAGAAATATGATTTTGAAGTCATGAGTTTGAGAACATCCCTTAAACGTTGAAACGGAAGAAGGAAACAAGGCACGTCACAGTAAATCTGGATGATGCATGAAAGGAATCTTCTGTGGGAGCATCTACTTTGTACAAAATCACTTTATTTACGTAATTAACACAGTTTTTATCCACAAACGGAGAACACACAATACTTCACTTGCACGTTTCACTTATCATAATGCCAAAACACCGCACATTACAATGAATATAGCAACTGTTAGGTTCATTATCCTTTGCACGTTATTTTTAACGGCTCCATAACACTTTATGGCGATTAAACGTAGTTTAATATGCTGTCAGTATGAAATATGAGTCAACGTGAATGCCTTGAGTTTACATGTTACGGGCCATGCTCCACTGGCCAGTGCGCACGCGCCGTGCCGCGTAAGGAGGAGGTCTAGGCTAGACACTGTCCTCTTACAGCTCCGTGTACCCAATTTCCACACACGAAATTTGACGTCTCTTCCACTATGTTAAGCAAAATCACGCTTCTGAATGAACCTGTATATATTTATGGTACTGCTGTTAAGGAATTCTTGTCTGATATGGGTGTATTTCTACCTTAGCTAGTGGAAAACTAACACAAGTTGGAGTCAGACACGCCACTTTCACAGCGCATTTAGCTAAGTTTCTTCGTAATTTTTATTAATTTCGGTGTTTCATGTGTTTCGACAGTATTTAAAACCTTACATTGTATTCCTTATCCAGTGCCCTCAGTAACTTCTCCTTGATCTCCGAAGGAGAATGCTGCATGAGGCCGTACTGGGACTCCTACTGACACGATCCTTTCCTACATACAGTACCAAGCACTTATGGCGGACATCTGCTACTACGGAATTCTGGGAGTATAATCCCAGTTCCCGATGGGTGCCGAAAACTGACGAACGTGACGTCATTGTGTGTTTCACGAGAGTTCGCAATAACCTATACGATTTTAAAACTTGAAAACAACATTCTATGTTTATTGCGTGGTGTGTGTAGTTACGTTTTCTATAACACTCAGTTAGCTGCTGCACGAAGAATGCAATTACAAATACTTTTTATTTCCGAAAACCTTCCGACAACCAATATTTTTTTCAATAAGCGACAGGTCATTATGAGTGCGTAGAGACTACTATTTTATTGTAGGATAAAGACCAACCACATGTCATGATGTTAGTATCTGTCATTTTCGTTACAACAACAAAAAATGCATTACAGATCTTAATGTAACTGCAGTATTTTTTAAGTAAAATACTCATCCGCAAATAAACGGTACGTGGTATTAGTAGTTTACTAACTGTTGACACCTGTTGTGATGTGGATCAACCAAGAAATGATGCTTCGCTGCTGTTGCAAAAATTTTGCAATAAATGAAATTATATTAATGTTTGGATGTCGGGTGCAGTGTAGAGGACGGTATCCAACTGTGACAACTGACAAGAATGCAGATTATTTTTACAGTTTCTGGAAAAGATGGCTGCCGAGATGAACCTATGAATGAAATTTCGTTTGTTGTTGAAGACATAACCTAAATATACAGGATTGATGAACAAAATGAAATTTGAATTGCGGAGAGAAGTAAAGTTGTAACTGAATTTAGCGTTTTATTCAGGTAGGAGACCCATTGTGAGTTAATTTGTGTGTCGATGGTTATTTAGGAGAACTAGTGTAATTAAGACAGCTGTTGGTAAATTATTGCGTTTGTTGTTGTGTTCGTATTGTCGTTTCGTTTCAAAGGGGAATATTTTCTGTTGTCTATTGAAGCCACCACATTGGATAATCACGGAAATGGGAAACTACGAAAGCTACGATTGTGGGACTTGGTTGAGAGTTCAAATTCTTTATTATACCGACAAAAACTCGTTGACGGTACAAGTTTTTTCCCCTCCTTAAATCGTTGAGTATTTCGGAAGACTGGTATTTTATTTTGAGTGTCGTCTTCAATACATACCTCACTATGTAGATAATCAGGCAAATATTTCACTTACACCGACATGGTTAAAATACGGTACATCGGGATCTTCAAAACGTAGGCACATGTCTCATATGTATTCAATCCAGCTAGGGCCACCATCTGCCGGTTCTCCCAATTAGCCTTTTTAAATGCTCATATTCTTATCAGAAATGCAGTATCATTTGTGTTATTTCTGGAATAATATAATGAAGCCATCGAGATAACACACGTTAAGTGTGCATATTTTTACTGTGAGTATCCAGTGACACAAAGATTTGACTGAGAAGACGGTGTGGCAAATACCCCTGCACAACTCTGTTGACACGCTAAAAATAAATTGAAACTTCAATTAGTCTCACTTTGGAAAGTAACAAAAACTGTGTAGGGCTAGGTACAATCTGAAAGCATTAAAATACAATTATACATTACTCATGCCAAACAAAATACAGTTACCCTGGATATAAGAACAAAATTAGCAGTTTCAACCTTTCAGCAATGTTAACGTTCATTTAAGTCATAAGCAATCTGTATTAAAGGATGCCATGAATGTATTAAGCTACTTTTATGATAAATCATTTTGTCCATTGTTGTCACTTATGAGATCCATGCATTCAGGAAATTGTTTGGGTCATCCATTAAGGATGTGATGCATTGTTTGTCTAGGATTACTTACTCTGGATGCACAAAACATAACAACTGGAGGGCATATCTTAGCATCTTCGACAACTAATTCTAGATTATATTTTCTTGGCAGTCAGTTTAACCACATTATAATTTTTGAGGCATGTTTTTAGCTTGTGGAAACAGTAAACAATGTCATTGCAGATGTGTATCCAGGAAAATCGTCTCACTTCATATGAGATGGGTATTAGAAACTGTGGAATTTTGGTTGTTGGATGTGTACTGTTGCTCCATTGGCTTTATGGGCTGATTTTTTCATTTAGTTAACCACAATTCTCTTCAGCGCAGTTGATGTAATGTTGGAAAGAACAAGGTATGTTGGTACAGAAGATCTCACCAATGATTCACGAAGCTAAATCTCCTGTGTGTGTTCCAGACATATCATAATTTGCCACTCACTGCATACAATGTAAAATGATTAATTTATCACAGATATCAGGCTCTGGTCCTCACATGGTTTTGGCTATTTTATTATTCAACTTTTTCCTGGGCTTACTTTCTGTGCATATTAACAGAGATGTCCATTGCAACTAAACTGTGTGCTTTGTTCAAGATTATACTGAAATGGTTGTGTCTGTATAATATTTAATTCTTTATCTTCAAAAACACGTCTCCTGCCATTCATTACTGGTTTGTTGGTTAGTTAGTTAGCTAGTTAGTTACTTCCATGTTCCGTGTATCATTTTGCACGATAAATCGTCTTGATGTGGAAAGAGTCATTGTACATTCATACTGCAAATTAATTTGTGCATCTTTTCGTACCCTTAAACATCACCATATTATTGCTATTATTATTATTATTATTATTATTATTATTATTACAATTACAGTATAGTAGTCAGTCAATCTGACAGCTAAGAAAGTACCTTAATTTCCTGGGAATCTCAGGTGGCAAAGTCAGATATGTTATTAATGTCACTGTTATCATGCACATTTTTGTGTGGGTCAGGTAGAGCCAAATCATCAAAAATAAGTTTGATGTATGGGGTATCTCAGTTAAGTGGTGTAAACCCGTTGTTGTTTATAGTCTGTGCACACTTCTTTATTTCCCCATGTGGGTAACAAAAAGTATTTTATAAAATGGAGATTAACTTTATTTTGTGCAATAATTACAGATCATTGTAATAAGATCTGTAAGAATAAGACAATGTAGAATCTTGACAAACATTGTTTCTTATTATCATTTAGTCAGTCCCTTGCCATTAATTCATTACTCACAAACTCGTTTTCACAAGTCTAGTCAAAGTTACTGATCCATCGTCAAGAGGAAGTTCAAGAGAAACTGCCTGTATGTTAATATGAAACAGCATGCATTAAAATAATCAAGTTTTTTTTACCTGATAAGGCACAGAAAGTTCTGGTTGAGACTAATGAATTATTTAGGAATAGAGAGACAACTCACTGAAAGGCAGAAGCGCTGTGCTGTCGACAGATACAACAACAAAAGATACATGGATTTGCTTTGCTAGCTTTCAGGATGAAATTCCTTTCTCAAGTACCCACAAGCCACTCTCTCTCTCTCTCTCTCTCTCTCTCTCTCTCTCTCTCTCTCTCTCTCTCTAGCCCAGAACACAGCAATATAATCAGAAGAAAATCGCACTATACTCACCATATTATTTACAGTGTTTGTCCCATGTTTCTGATGTCACTAATCAAAGCTGACAATTCGTATCAAACAGTCCTCTTTATCTCTATTATATTATTATTATTATTATTATTATTATTATGTACAGAACTTGTCATTTAAGTTACACTTGACAATTTTCAGCTTAAAGGCTATCACACTTTCTGTAGAGAATTAATTTCCCATTATTGGACTAGAGAAATGTTTTTCTCTTAAGGCAAGGGAGAAAAACGAAAACACTGTCACAATTTAATGCAGAATAAAATCTCTGCCCCATCTACACTGCCTAATCACATGAATATGACCACCTTCAAAACCCTGAATAACCACCTTGTACAGTGCGTGGCTTTAAAGAAGAGTGTCAGTGAGGTTCTGGAAGGTACCAACAGGGATGTGGAGCCATGCCAACTGCTCAAAATTTGTCAGTTGAGGACCCATGGCGCGAATAGTTTGATAGAGGGGTTTAAATCTGGGAAGCTTGGTGGCCAGGATAGTACAGTTAACTTGTCCTGGTGCTCTTCAAACCATGCACGAACACAGCAAGCTGTGTGACACATTGTGTTGTCCTGCTGGGAGATGTCATCATGGGGGAGGGGAGGGGGGGATAAGGCTGCATTAGGGATGGCCATGGTCCCCAATGATAGATGTGTACTGGTGTTGATCCATTGTGCATTCCAGAATGACAAAATTACCCAGAGAATCCCATGAAAACATCCTCTAAAGCATAACACCCCCTCCTGGCTGCAGGGTGTTTGCTTTCAAACGTCTCATGTCGTGCACGCCAAGGGCCATGTATCCTGTGCAGCATAAAGCATGATTCATCTTGAAAGACCACCTGTCACCACTCAGTAGATGTCCAGTTGCATTGTGGGGGCATGCAAATTGCAGCCTTTGTCACCAATGAATAGCAGTCAGGAGGGGTGCGTGAACCATGTGTCTGCTGCTGATGCCCATATACAGCAACATTTGCTGAATGGTCATTGGGGAGTCACTGTTGGTAGCCCCTTGATTCATCTGGGTGGTCAGTTGCTCAACAGTTGTATGTCTATTCGCCCATACACACCTCCACAGCCATTGTTCCCACCTGTCATCTATGGACCATGGTGCACAAGAGTTGCCTTGGCATGCCAGTTTTGGATTGCACCATTTTGCCATGCATGTATACATTAACCATCGTGGAAAACAGTTTACAAACTTAGCCATTTTGGAAATGCTTCCACCCTTGGCCCCAAAGCCAATGATCATCACCTTTTGCACATCAGATAAATCACTCTGTTTCCACATTATGATAATAACTACGCTGTTTCCCACATCCCCCAACATGCTTTATATACCCTCCACTGCTAGTGCTACCACCTCCCAAATGTGACTGGTTATCGCATCTTGACATCAAACACAGGTGGTGGTTACACTAATGTGACTGGATCATATAACAGAAAGCCTACATGTTGACCATTCAGCTATGACAACCAGAAAAAATTCCTCCATTATGGGTCTGTGTATTGTATCTATAGCTCAAGCATATTTTATTTGCAGAAAAACTTTTGTGTCTTCTTGGAATAGGTCTAGAATACAGGGAGGGTGGTTTTTACATGATGTTTCAACTAATAATTCCTGTTTTGCTTGTTCTCAACATAATCTGGAAAAATATCTTGTTGCATTTCATTCATGTCAGTACTGTACCGAACATCGCTCTGGCTGTGATTTTCCACCACCACTTTTTGTGTTGTCAAGTATACACTTGATGACCAAAAGCCTCTTGATTACCTATAGTTGTCTGTTCTAAAAGTGTTACATGTTGGAATTCTTTTACACTACTGTTGCTGTATTTATCTCTAAGGAAGGCATTATGCTAAGTCCCAATACTCTGAATGTAGAATCTGTACCCATCCTATAAATGTGTCTATTATTTGTTGCCAGTTTCTAGATAAATTGGTCTGACATGCAACTGGTACTGGGAGCTACAATACTGACACAGAAGACTAGGCCCAATTCCATATTGTTACCAGAGTGTGGAAAAAATGCTTTTGTCAAAAATATTTTCATAAGCACTTGTATTCATTTTACATTTACTAAGACTTCTTACTTAATCTGAAAACAGTAAAAACTTATCCAGACAGTCACACCATCTACATGGAATTCAACTGTTTTCACAACACACCCTAATCAATGTGGCTCATTCAGAACAACCAAGCCATCATAACCAGTCTGAGTGCAACATCATCAATGCTTTCACCAGTCTAAGCAATGCCACATGTTTATCGTGAGGTCAGTGGCTTGACTTCACAAAAACATCATTAGCAGTTGACACAGACAACTGTAACTCTCATGATATTTCTCCGATAGCAGTGGGCATAGGGTGAGCACATTACTTGTCTCTGTGGCCTTGTGAATCCCTCAAGGATCCAACGGTCCCCTGTCCTCTCAGTTCTTTCCGTTAAAAAGTAGTTGCTGTGTACTAGAATCTTTATTGTCATGTGACATGTCGTATAATATCATTTAGTTGAAACTTTGGTGACTAGTCAATGAATACTGTAGTCTGAGCAAATGCTGTTCACAGACAGAGAATTCTGATACTAATTTATTCTACATCTAATATCAAATAGCAAAAGTAATACATAACTTTGTGTGCTATAGTTACAGCATCAGCTGCTAACAGTAGATTTGGATGTTGAAATATATTCAGTCTTCAATATATTCTTCAATTCTATTCTGTAGATGAGGAGACCTGACCCCTATGAAAGTTTGTGAACCCTTCTGCTGGAGCTCCGGAGAGGGGGTGCTGGCATATGATCGGTAGCGGCATTACATTATTATTTACAGATCATACACTTTATTTTGACCCTTTCTGATACAGGAAAGTCAGCTGACTTGGTACCCCCTTGTAATATTTATGCTCGTTGCCAGCCTTGGCTACGAATAGTATTGTGTGCTGTAGTTATAAGTAGCCATTGTGAATGTAGTGTTGATTTGTGTGCAGTGTTGTGTGTAGGCGCATTCTTAATATTAAGTGAAGAGCTGTACCTAGTCCTCGGAGTGACCTGCCATTAACCTTCATGTCAACTGCTTCAACCCATGAATCCATTACGTGCTCGTTTCTCTTACAAGCTATAGGCTGGTTGCTCTGTGAGGATGAGGTGGGGTTTGTCTCAACAGCCAGTGTGCTATGACCCAGTTGTGAGCTTCCGCCCCCAGCACCCTCCGCTCAGGCACCAAGTTAAAGTGTGTGATCGGTATGTCAATTTTTGTTTACATGAAAGTTTCTGCTGATGTTTGCAGGTTCTTGATGACCAATTACAATCCAGCCTAGTTAGCTGACATGCGTCTCATTTAGAGGAAGGCACAACGCAACAGTTGAGCAGCTAGGTGCCTGTATGCAGAATGATTTCAGGGTAGAGGTTACCAAATCATGTCACATGTCAAAGACTACATAGCCATCTTTATGAAACAGGATCCCTTAGACAAGATTCACAGGAAACATAGACCTTGTAGTGTGCAAACAGTTCAGTTACAGGAAGCTGTGTTAAAGCCAGTGGAGAATAACTGCAGCACCATCACACAACCCATAGCCAAGGAACTAAATACCTTCAGCATCAGTGAATTTCCCCAGTGTGTGGAATTCTGCCAATTTGTATCTACTCCAGATTTCTAGATGCCCCCGACTTCCAAACATATGTATTGTTTACTGATAAGGCTGTCTTTACAAGGGAATGAATACGGAACAATCAAAATAGCCATGCCTGGGAGTTGGAAAATCCTTAGGCAACTCATTTGTTCTGTCATCTGATTGGATCATATCTTCTATCGAGAATCCTCTTTGGGGGAAATTGCTGTATCTTTCTCCATGAACATTGAAAATGTCCTGCTAGCAGTTGGGCAACAGTTATGATGTGGCACCACCACACTTGCACATTTTCCCAAATTGTTGGATTGGGACCGGTGGACCAGTACCGTGGCCATCACTTTCTCCCGACCTCACTCCTACAGATTTCTTCTTCTGGGGAGCATTTAGTGTATGAGGCATTATTGCATAGTTGGTTGCCCATTTGGCTAGAGTTGAAACCCTTGTTTGTGAAACACCCAATTGTTTTGAGTATGTTAGAAAATTTTTAGAATGCTGATGCCAGTTGTGGATTAATGTAAACTGATCACATTTTCAGTAACATCTCTAAAACAATATTCATTACACACAGTTTGAATGCCATTTCTGATCGTCACTGGCAGGGAAGCCGCCAAGTCCCCGAGACATTTTTATCACTCATAACAGTTTTTCTTTTAATGTCCTCTAAATCATCTTTTTTTACATACTGTATATTAATAGGGGTCTAAATACATGTAGATCACAGTGAAAAAATTTAAGTAGGTGCTACATATCTTCCTTTTTCTTAAAATCTTCCTCACTGTAGTGACATTTGCATTTTAAGAATTGCTTGTGTGTCTATAATTTATTTGTAGGTATATATTAAAAGAGCACATATGTCTATTATAAGAGAATGGTTTTCCAGAGCTGCTACTTATTGTCCTTATTTATAAAATCTTCCACACTATTATAACCATTGCTCTTTAAGTATTTTTCAGTGTTCACTTCTGTAATTTTTAGCTTGTAGTCCTCTAAACCCTCATGAAGCATGGACTTTACTAAGGGGGGGGGGGGGGGGGTGGCTCGCATGCTTCAAAGGTACAGAAAGCCACACTGTAGGTGCAGGCACTATGGAGGGATGTATGTGGAGAGTCCAGACTAAGCTGGTTTGTGAAGAGGGCAGCAGCATTTTCAGTAGCTGCAGGGGCAACAGCCAGGATTATTGACTGATCGAATTTGTAATACTACTCAATGTGACCTTGATATGTTGGTACTGCAAGCAGCTGAAACTAAGAGAAAACTACAGCCATTATATTTCCTGAGGGCATGCAGCTCTACTGTATGTTTAAATGTTCTATCAGCTTGGATAAATTATTCTGGAGATAAAGTAGCCCCCAAGTGGATTCTCAGGCAGGAGGTGGGGATGTCATCGTTAGGAAAAACATGACTGGCCGTGTACAGTTTGGTGTGTGAAAAGTTAGGATCTTTAACCAATGGGTGGTTGACACAATTTAAAACTTGTAATGAGTAGGTTGGAACGTAACAATACTATGAAAAGGAAAGTTGCTACTCACCATATAGTGGAGATCCTGAGTTGCAGATGGGCACAACAAAAAGACTGTCACAAATAAAGCTTTCGGCCATTAAGGTCTTCGTCAACAATAGATGTAGAAACATGCACGTGCACACATGACTGCAGTCTCAGGCAACTGAAACCACGCTGCAGTGTGGTTTCAGTTGTCTGAGACTGCAGTCGTGTACGGTTATCAACACAAAATCAAGTAGGGGTAATGCAGAAGAAGGTTTGATAATGAATAAGAAAATAGAACTGTAGGTATGTTAATATGGACAGCATACTGAATGCATTACTTTAGCTAACAAGTGCAACTCCCCATTTCATCCCCTCAGATTTAGTTGCAAGATGGCGCAGTGGATAGCCTATCAAAAAATGAACACAGACCAAGCATGAAAACAGGAAGAAAGTGTACTGAACTGTGAACATAGAAGCAAAATAGAAATAGTGAACAGTCCAAGCTCAAGATATGCAGCATCGAGTATGATTGAGTGTGACAGGGTTGTGTTTGTGGTGATGGACGGCAAAGAGGGAGATCTGGGTTCAAATCTCGCTCATGCCTCAATTTTTTTTTCTCACTAAATTATGAACTGTCTTTCCGGTTATTGACCTGTCTATTCGCTGTATTCACATTCGTGTCTGTGTCGTGGTGTAATGTCCATTTTTAACTGTGAGATGTAAGAAAGGAACTTCCAGACTTATGTACCTCCTATTTCTTATACACAAGTGCCACACGTTATGACTTTTGTGTCCTGTTACGGAAGCTTTGACTTTTGAATTTCTTTGATGGAACATAGTTCATACACACCCATTTGTTGTTTTCATTTCTGTGAAAGGTTGATGTGGCATCTTGCCTGCTCTCACTATTCATCACATTTACTTTTGGCAGTAATATATTATGACTGGACGGATAGTTCATAGTTTTGTGAAAAAAAAAATATTGGGGCACGAGCAGGATTTGAACACAGGTCTCTCCCTTCGAAGTCCAACACCATGACCACATTAAGACACCGTAGCTGTAGAATCCTGCTCGATTCTACACTTCTTGAGCTTGGACTGTTCACTATTTCTAATTTGTTTCTTTTTTCACACTTCAGTACACTTCCTTCCTGTTTTCATGCTTGATCTGTGTTCAGTTCTTGATGGCTATCCATTGCTCCATCTTAAGACTAAATCCGAGGGGGCTGCAATGGGGAGTTTCCCTTGTAAGGTAAATACAAAGCCAACACCCACCACAGTTGTGCACATTTACTAGCTTTTCAAATGGAGTGATTGAAGGAGTGTATGATGAGATAAGGGAAATTATCCAGATATTTAAAGGAGTGAAAATTTAATGGTGATGTGAGACTGGCGTTCCATAATACAAAAAGGAAGAGAAGGAAATACAGTTGGAGAACATAGACTGGGGAAAAGGAATAAAAGATGAAGCCACCGGGTATAATTTTGCACAGAGCATAATTTAACCATTGTTATTACTTTAAAAATTATGAAAGAAAGTTGAATATTTGGAAGAAACCTTGAGAGAGAGGAAGGTTTCAAATAGATTACATAATGATAAAACAAATATCCCGAAGCCAAATTTTTTTAATCTGCAAAATATTATCATGGTCACATGTGGATTCTGACCATAATTTATTGGTTATGAAATGCAGATTAAAATTATGATGAGTTGAAAGAACCAGAGGTTGTTGAGAGTTTCATAGGGAGCATAAGGCAACAATAGATTCAAACAGTGGTGACAAACTCAATACAAAGGCAGTGGAGGATTAAACATGGAAAAAGACAAGGCAAGTATAAAGCCTTGGATAAAACATAAATATGTAATCTAATTGAGGTAAAGAGAAAATATAGAAAGTGAACCTGCAAAAGGGAATACAGACAACTAAAATTGAGTTTGACAGTAAGTGCAAGTTAGCAAAGCAGCAATGGATGCATGAAAAATGCAAGAATATAGAAGCATACATAACTAGGGGAAAATTATAACAACATTTGGGGAAAAGAGAAGCAGCTATATGAATATCGAAAGCTCTAATGGCAAACCATTACTAAGCAAAGGGAAGGTTGGAAGGTGGAAAGAAAATGTAGTTGAGGGCTATTCAAGGGAAATGAACTTCAAGATTAATATTATAGAAATATTTACAATTTGATAGAAGAAAGGTGCTGACAGCTGTGAGCGTTACCAAATTATAAGTCATGCTTGCAAAATACTGACAAATTATTTACAGTAGAATGGGAAAACTGGTACAATCTGACCCCGGGGAAGATCAGTTTCAGTTGTGTAGAGATGTAGGAATGCGTGAGGTAGTACTGATTCTGTGACTCATCTTAGAAGAAAGACAATCTTACGTTTATAGCTTTTTTAGATATAGAGAAAGCTTTTGGTGATGTGTACTAAATACACTCTTTAAAATTTTGAAGGTGTCGGAGAGAAAATACGTGGAGTGAATGTTTGTTTCCAACATGTGCAGAAATAAGGGTCGAGAAAGATAAGGAGGAACAGTGGTTCAGAAGGTAGTGAGACAAGGTAGACTATCCTCGATGTTATTCAATTTGAACATTGAGTAAGCAGGAGACTGAATTAGGGTTCAGGAGGAAGCAGTAAAAGTTTTGCAGTTTGCTGATGAAATTGAAATTTTTTGTCAGAGACAACGAAGATCTTGGGAGAGCATTTAAAATGGAATGGATGGCATCCTGAAAAGAGGTTATAAGATGAAAATCAACCAAAGTAAAACAAGGGTATTGGGATGGCTGAAGTAGACAGGATTTAAAATACTCACTGGCTATAGCCTAGGAAGTATTTTTGGGGGGAAAAGAGAGTAATTTGTTAACATTTAACATAAGTTTTGTGAAGTCTCTTATGAAAGTATTTTTTTGGAATATAGCTTTGTGCAGAAGCAAAATGTGGACAGTAAGCAATTCAGATAAGAAGAGAGTAGAAGCTTTTTAAATATAGTGCTAAAGAAGAATGCAGTAGATTTGATGCATAGATTGAGTAACTAATAAGGGGGTAATGAGTCGAATAGGGGAAAAAAATCTTTATGGCACAACTTGACCAAAAGAGGCAACTGCTGGATAGGACATACTGAGGCATGTAGAAATTGTCAGTTTGGCAATGGATTCAGAAAGGGAGGAGGGGGGGGCGGGGCTAAAATTGCAGAGAGAAACCAAGGGGGTAAATACAGTAGGTAGGTTAAGCTGGATGTTCACTGATGAACCGAAACATTATGACACCTGGTTAATAGCTTTTTGGTCCATATTTGGAACTCAATACAACACCAATTCTATGAACCATCTATTCTACAATTTGTTGTTAGATTTGTGGAGGTTGTGGCATCATATGTGTACACACAGGTCATGTAATTCCTGTAAACGGGTGGCAGGGACAAAGAATCCAGTGAAATTTTTTTAAGTGCTTTATCTGAAAACTACTTTGAGCAGTTAAACAGAGAACCGACTCGTGGCGATAACATATTAGACCTTTTGGTGACAAACAGACCCGAACTATTTGAAACAGTTAATGCAGAACAGGGAATCATGGATCATAAAGCGGTTACTGCACCGATGATTTCAGCCGTAAATAGAAATATTAAAGAAGGTAGGAAGATTTTTCTGTTTAGCAAAAGTGACAAAAAGCAGATTACAGAGTACCTGACGGCTCAACACAAAAGTTTTGTCTCAAGTACAGATAGTGTTAAGGATCAGTGGACAAAGTTCAAAACCATCGTACAATATGCGTTAGATGAGTATGTGCCAAGCAAGATCGTAGGAGATAGAAAAGAGCCACCGTGGTACAACAACTGAGCTAGAAAACTGCTGCGGAAGCAAAGGGAACTTCACAGCAAACATAAACATAGCCAAAGCCTTGCAGACAAACAAAAATTACGCGAAGCGAAATGTAGTGTGAGGAGGGCTATGTGAGAGGCGTTCAATGAATTCGAAAGTAATGTTCTATGCACTGACTTGGCAGAAAATCCTAAGAAATTTTGGTCTTATGTCAAAGCGGTAGGTGGATCAAAACAAAATGTCCAGACACTCTGTGACCAAAATGGTACTGAAACAGAGGATGACAGACTAAAGGCCGAAATACTAAATGTCTTTTTCCAAAGCTGTTTCTCAGAGGAAGATTGCACTGTAGTTCCTTCTCTAGATTGTCGCACAGATGACAAAATGGTAGATATCGAAATAGACGACAGAGGGATAGAGAAACAATTAAAATCGCTCAAAAGAGGAAAGGCCGCTGGACCTGATGGGATACCAGTTCGATTTTACACAGAGTACGCGAAGGAACTTGCCCCCCTTCTTGCAGCGGTGTACCGTAGGTCTCTATAAGAGTGTAGCGTTCCAAAGGATTGGAAAAGGGCACAGGTCATCCCCGTTTTCAAGAAGGGACATCGAACAGATGTGCAAAACTATAGACCTATATCTCTAACGTCGATCAGTTGTAGAATTTTGGAACACGTATTATGTTCGAGTATAATGACTTTTCTGGAGACTAGAAATCTACTCTGTCGGAATCAGCATGGGTTTCGAAAAAGACGGCCGTGTGAAACCCAGCTCGCGCTATTCGTCCACGAGACTCAGAGGGCCATAGACACGGGTTCCCAGGTAGATGCCGTGTTTCTCAACTTCCGCAAGGAATTTGATACAGTTCCCCACAGTCGTTTAATGAACAAAGTAAGAGCATATGGACTATCAGACCAATTGTGTGATTGGATTGAAGAGTTCGTAGATAACAGAACGCAGCATGTCATTCTAAATGGAGAGAAGTCTTCCGATGTAAGAGTGATTTCAGGTGTGCCGCAGGGGAGTTTCATAGGACCGTTGCTATTCACAATATACATAAATGACCTTGTGGATGACATCGGAAGTTCACTGAGGCTTTTTGCAGATGATCCTGTGGTATATCGAGAGGTTGTAACAATGGAAAATTGTACTGGAATGCAGGAGGATCTGCAGCGAATTGACGCATGGTGCAGGGAATGGCAATTGAATCTCAATGTAGACAAGTGTAATGTGCTGCAAATACATAGAAAGATATATCCCTTATCATTTAGCTACAAAATAGCAGGTCAGCAACTGGAAGCAGTTAATTCCATAAATTATCTGGGAGTACGCATTAGGAGTGATTTAAAATGGAATGATCATATAAAGTTGATCGTTGGTAAAGCAGATGCCAGACTGCGATTGATTGGAATATTCCTAAGGAAATGCAATCCGAAAACAAAGGAAGTAGGTTACAGTACGCTTGTTTACCCACTGCTTGAATACTGCTCAGCAGTGTGGGATCCGTACCAGATAGGGTTGATAGAAGAGATAGAGAAGACCCAACGGAGAGCAGCGCGCTTCGTTACAGGATCATTTCGTAATCGCGAAAGCGTTATGGAGATTATAGATAAACTCCAGTGGAAGACACTGCAGGAGAGACGCTCAGTAGCTGGGTACGGGCTTTTGTTAAAGTTTCGAGAACATTTCTTCATCGAAGAGTTAAGCAGTATATTGCTCCCTCCTATGTATATCTCGCGAAGAGACCATGAGGATAAAATCAGAGAGATTAGAGCCCACACAGAAGCATACCGACAGTCCTTCTTTTCACGGATAATACGAGACTGGAATAGAAGGGAGAACCGATAGAGGTACTCAAGGTACCCTCCGCCACACACCGTCAGGTGGATTGAGGAGTATGGATGTAGATGTAAATAAGAGGCCACTGATTTGTGTATGTGGTGATAGCGCCTGATAGTGGCCCAGAAAGCTTCCATCGGATTCATGTCAGGTGAATTTGGTGGCCAAGACATCAACATGATTTAGTTATCATGCTCTTCAAACCACTAAAGCACGATTCTGGCTCTGAGATACTGACAGTTACATTGCTCAAAGATGACATCGCCATCAGGGAAGACATGAAGTATGAAGGGATGCAGGTGGTCCAGAGCTGAAATGCTATCTTTGATTACTACCACAGGTCCTATGCAAGCACAGGAGAATGATTTCATAGCATAGTACTGCTCCCACCAGCCTGAACCCGTGGTGCAGTGCATGTTTGGAGTCACTGTTCACCTCACTGATGGTGTTTTTGGAGACGACCATTGACTTGGTGTAGTAATAAGCGTGATTCATGCAAATAACTGATATGTTTCCAATGATCCGTGGTCAAATACTGATGGTCCCACGCCCACTGCAGTTGTAACTGTCGTTCTCGTTGGGATGACATGGGAACACACACAAGTCGTCTGCTGTAGAGATCCATGTTCAACAGTGTACCATGAACAATATGCTCCAAAACACTTGTACGTGCACTGGCATTGTGCTCTTTCAGCAGAGACATCACAGTACCATCTATCCTACTTTACAGAGCAGAAACACCCCCCCCCTCCCCTCCCAGACTCCCCGTTCTGTGGAGAGTTCTGGACGTCTAACCATTTAGCGCCTAGTGGTAGTGTCACTGTTCTTCTACCACTGTCTATAAATGCTCACGCAGTAGCACGTGAACATTCAATTGGGTTCACTGTTTTGAAGATATTCATTTACAGGGTCTAATAATCTGCCCTTTGTCATACTCACTTATCTCAATGGATTTCTCCCATTTGTAGCCCATATCTCCTCTAGAGTAATCACCAACTGTCTCTGCTCCACTTACATACTTTCCATACCATTTCACGTGCCTGTAATGCCACCAGTCAGCATTCAACGTTGCGGTGAGTAGTTGTCATGTTTTGGCTGTTCAGCTTGGGTTCTAGTAGTTTCTCAGAGATGATGAAGCTTGCATGGGATATAGTAGTGTGGAGAGGCACATCAAACCAGACTTTGACCTGAAGACCAAAAACAACTACAGTCCTTGCACTTTCAATGTATTTTACTGCTAATCTTCATAGCCAAATAGAAAGGGGTATTATGCCATATTTAAAGGCAGATAACACGTGGATGGTAATTTTTTAACAGCTAGGTCAGTTGCATTATTTAGAATTCCCGTTGTATAAAGAAAACTGTTTCATCACTTCACTAAACAGTCCATATCAGTCCAAGACAAGATTTTGCTTATAGTAACTCGAAGAAATGTAAGTGTCTGCAGTGATCAGCTCTTTGAACTAATAAGTTAACGCACTGCTGCACGCTTAATGTTGGATGTTACACCACTAGCTCAGTCCACGGCATGCACACAGTTTCGGGTCAAAGCAAGGCTCTGCTGTGGCTGCCAGCAGGCACAGAGCATCATGTGTGAAGCTCTGCTATGGTCAGCAGTCAGCATATTAACTGTGATATACATTGAGGTGACCAAGTCATGGGATAGAAATATGCACATGTACAGATGGCGGTAGTACTGCGTACATGAAGTATGGAAGACTGCTGCATTGGCAGAGCTGATAATTATACTGGGTGATTCACGTGAACAGGTTTCCAATATGATTATGGCTGCACAATGGGAACTAGCAGACTTTGAACACGTAATGATAGTAGGAGCTAGGTGCATGGGACATTCCATTTCGGAAATTGTTAGAGAATTCAGTATTCCGAGATCCGGTGTCAAGAGTGTTCAGAGAATAGCAAATTACCTGTCACCAAAGAGAACGCAGTGCCAATGGCCTTCATTTAGCGACCGAGAGCAGCGGCGTTAGTATAGCGCTGTTAGTGCTAACGGACAAACAACACTGCGTGAGACAACCACAGAAATCAGTTTGTTATATGCAACGAATGTATCCATTATAACAATGCGGCGAAATCTGGTGTTAATGGGTTGTGGCAGCAGATCTCAGATGCAAGTGCCTTTGCTAATAGCATGACATCGCCTGTAGGGCCTCACCTGGGTTTGTGACGATATCGGTTGGATCATCAATGACTGGAAAACCAGGGCCTGATGTGATGAGTCCTAATTTCAGTTGATAAGAGCTGATGGTAGGGTTCGAGAGTGGATCAAACCCCACGAAATCATGGACCCAAGTTGTCAATAAGGCACTGTGCAAGCTGGTGGTGACTCAATAATGGTGTAAGCTGAGTTTATATGGAATGGACTGGGTCCTCTGGTCCAACTGAACCAATCATTGAGTGGAAATGATTAGAGAATCAGTGAACAGTCTAGGTCGGGTTGGTACTTATTAAAATGACCGTTTTTGGCCTATACGTAGCCCATCTTCAGAGAGCACTCTTAAAAGACAGAAAACGTGCTAGACTTAAAATAATTTATGCATATTAAAATCAAAAGAGTCGTTAGCCATCAGCTTCATATAACAGCTTCTTGAGCTCAGGCGCTGAAACTGCGTTACACAGATTTGGTGAGGCCGTAATTGTACTGTATGACGTCAACGTCATCCAATGAAGAACGATTTATATAAATTACGTATAAATTGAAGGTCCCGTTTGTGCTAAAGTGAATAATTATAAAAAGCAATGCTGTAGGATAGAATAGAATGTTAAAAATATTGAGTAATGTAATAAAATTATTTAAAAGTATATATCTTATTTCTTGTTGTACCATCTTGCAGAAATAATTTATCTAAGTAGCGTAAAATATCCACAGCATCGGCTATTTAATGTGTAGTGTGTGTGTATAAATCAAATGGATTAATATAAAATAATTATTATCCACGGTAATTATGCAGTAATTAAACTCTATGCTGAATAATGTGAAATTTAGTAAACATTGGCGCACTGTTCTGTTCTGAACACGCTATGTAAGGACGCCATTGCCATGGAAACGTCGTAGATGATGGCCAGTAAGTATCAAACATGTATATCATAGACGCCATGTGTTACCATAATCGTAGCTGCCAAAGTTTATCACGATGGTTTCTTGAAGTGGCGCCAGTAAAATTTTTACTACAAGCTGCACACAAGAAGCTATTCGTAATATAGACCTGTTTTACAAGGAACGTTTATAGTAGGAAGCCAATAAACTGTTATTGGTGGCGAAATTACGCAAACATATAAAATCTGATTATAAAATAGCGTCTAATCATATAATGGAACAGGAATGCAGGTCATATTGTTCAGGATAGCACTATTTTTTTCAGAAGAAACAATATACATGGAAACCCGTAGTCTTTATTGGCCGAGAATTTATGCCAGCATATAAAATCTGGTGATAAAGGAGCGTGTGGTCAAATAATAATTACTAAAAATCCAAGAATAGTCATTCGTATCAACATTTTGTTAAAAAAATCCAGTTTACAAAACGAAAATACCACTGGAATAATGGTAAAACAGAAAAGCAACAGTCTGTTTAAATGATGTCTTCAAATAATTCGAAAAAAAGCTTTTCCTCGGAAATCCACGTGTTCATTCAACAGGATTGACGAATTGTTTCTAAATTGCACAAAGATGTCAAATTCTTCCAGATTGTTCAGGAGTAATCCTTTCGGAATAATATGCAGAATTTTGAGGTTATCCACGATATCTCCTTCTGAATGACTGTTAGAGTTCAGATGTTGTCCAAAGACTCATTTATTACTAGCTGTACCCAATATGTGTTCCTTGAACCATGTTGTAAAACTACGTCCAGTTTACCAATATATATTTTCTCACAGTCACTGATCGCTGTCTCTCTTCTTCAGCCTGCTCTTCGCATGATTCCCTTCGCCGATCTATGGAATATTTTATGTCGTTGTGTTGCTCTTTTATGGTATGCACATTGGTCGACACTTCCCAATAATAAATTGCGGGACGTGAAAGCTCTTCCCTGTGCTTAGACCTCTTCCGCCCGAACTCGTCGTCGGAGGAGGTAATTTTAACTAGACTCCGGATAGGGCACTGTCTTTTTAGCCATCGCCATCTTTTAAGTGGCGATCCTCCCCCACTCTGTCCCCACTGCTCTCAACTGTGGACGGTGAGACACCTTTTACTTGAGTGCCCCTATTTTACTCCGTTATGCGCCCGTCTACAGCTGTCGCCTGATATATCTTCCATTTTAGCAGATGACACACGCTCAGCCGATCGCGTTCTCGAGTTTATTAGTGCCAGTGAGATGACGTCAGTCATTTGAAGCTCTTTTTGGGGATGAACAACCCCTCTTCTATAGTGGTTTTTTAAGCTTTCCTTCTGTTTTTAGTTTCCCCACTTTTTTGAGTTTCGCTCCCATTGCTGCTGGTTTCCTGTTTCGTTTTTTTACCTTTTCCTAAGTCACAGACCGGGCGCTAATGACTGTAGCAGTTTTGCACCCTGAAACCATAGCAAAAAAAAAAAAATTACTCACTGCACATGTTTGATTTTGTATTTGTAGTCGTAAAGGCGAGAGTTATACCAGAGTTTCTAAATAGCTGGTGTATTCTCTCAGATATTGTTCCCATTTATGTCATTTTTGTAAAAATTTGTTTCTTGGGCGATTGTGGCTGTTTCAACTGAATTTTTTGAAACCTACTGTCAACGATACATGGATCATAGTCAATGTTGAACGCAATTTGTTTTGGAATCAATAATTCTTTTTGCACCTGTTCTGTGGATAAAAGAAGTTTAATTTTCCTGTTGAAAATTGATGAGCAAAAACTATCATATTTTCCGGGATGACAGGAGGTGGCATTAATGATATCAGTCATAGTTGTTTCCTAAAAATAGCAAATGTTTATTTACCATTGTTATTAGACATAGTCAAGCCAAAAAATGGATGCCCCTCAGGGGGCTCAGCATTTAGATGCTGGGTACAGGCTTGGCGACCCTGGGGTCCCCTAGCTGGGGAAGCGCCACCAGTCCTCAATACCGTAACCTCTGAGCGTGCTTTAACAACCACTGTAAGGCGCAACAGTGGAACGTTGTACGGTACAGTGCCCAGGGATCTAGGGTTAACTGCCTGGGTCGCGTGGGTGGTATAAACCTCTATAAAAAAATCCTGAATCTCAAGGTATGCTGTGCACTGAGGAGACGCATGGCAGTTGAGGTAGAACAGGGAGACACCCTGCCCAAGAAGGTCCAGGTGATGATATATCAATGTGATGTTAAGCCTTACATCCCTCCTCCCATGCGCTGCTTTAAGTGCTGGAGGTTTGGGCATATGTCATCGAGATGTGACGCCAAACCTACCTGTCAGGATTGTGGACATGCCTCCCACCCCAACATTCCGTGTTTGCCGCTTCCTGTTTGTGTCAATTGCGGACAGAAACATTCACCTCGCTCGTCAGACTGCGCGGTTTATCAAAAAGAATGGAAGATTATGGAGTATAAGACCTTGGACAGGCTCACTTATATAGAGGCTAAACGCATGTATGAACGACTTCACCCTGTGCGCATTTCATCGACGTTTGCTGCAGCAGCTTTGATGTCGCCATCCTCAGCGACGAGCCCCCAAGCTCAGCCGCTTTTTGTGGGCCCTCCAGCCCAGCTGTCTGTTCCTGCCCCCAGGTAGTCGGGGGAACACCCTCTTCCGTTGCTCCCCTGTTATCAACATCTGGAATAACAACCCATCCTTCTTTGGGGACCTCAGTCCCCACCTCTGAGCCGTAGAAGTGCCCGCCTCCTCCGGCTCCCCTCGCGCGGAAGGGATCGCTTGGTGCCCTCCCTTCCATTGTTACTGCCCCTCCAGATGTCAGCTAGTGGCTGAAAAAGCCACCATCTGAGGGCCATAGGGCTCCCAGGTCTTCCTCGGTCCATGAGACTGGGTCGGAAAAGCCCACCCAGCCTGATAAACCGAAGGACGAACGGGACCCTACCAAAAAGAAGAAAAAGCAAAAGGAGAAGGACATTGAGGCAGAAAAGGAGTTCACCACTGAACCTGAAGATGATGTGGAGCATCTAGTGTCCCCTCAGGAGCTAGATGTTGCTCGACCCGCAGCTCCTATGGAAGTTGATCAGATTACTCCGCAATCGGTGGCGGCGAGCGCTTCTAAGGCGTAACCTATCTCCCCCCCCCCCCCCTCCCCAGGTTCTTTCATGTCTTCACAGTCGGATACCATTATCCTTCAATGGAATTGCCGTGGTTTTTTCCACCACCTTGCTGAGTTGAAACAGCTTTCGTGCCGCTTCCCTGCCACTTGTCTGGCCCTACAGGAAACCTGGTTTCCTGTTCGGCGTACCCCCTCCCTCTGTGGCTACTGGGGTTACTATAAGAACCGCATAGAATACGACAGGATGTCTGGCGGTGTCTGTGTTTATGTTCTTGTCACTGTTCCTAGTGCCCCAGTGCCACTTCACACGGCTCTCGAGGCTGTGGCTGTTAGAGTCCGGGCAGGAATGGAGCTTACCATCTGTTCCCTCTACCTTCCCCCGGATGAGGTCGTCCCTCTTGCCGACCTAGCTGCCTTGTTCGCCCAGCTCCCCCTGCCATACCTCCTTTTGGGGGACTTTAATGCCCACCACCCTTTATGAGGTGGGGCCCAGATCTCGGGCCAGGGTAGGAAAGTTGAGGCTCTCTTGGCACACCAGGACATTTGCCTCCTTAACACTGGTGCTCCCACATATTTTAGCTTGACTAATGGCACATACTCGGTCATTGACCTCTCTCTTAGTAGCCCAGGTCTTCTTCCATACCTCAGTTGGAGGGTCCACGACGACCTCTGTGGTAGCAACCACTTTCCTATCCTGGATTCTCTTCTTCAATCCCAACCCCCTGAACAGCTGCCATGATGGTCCCTTCGTGGGGCTGATTGGGCAGCCTAGACCTCAGCTACTATGGCCATTGCTCCGCTTCCTGGTGACGTTGATTTGGCAGTGGACGAGGTCACTATGGCCATTGTCTCTGCTGCTGAGGCAACTGTTCCCTGCTCCTAAAGTACCCTAAGGTGTAAGTCAGTCCCTTGGTGGACACCAGAGATTGCAGAAGCTATCCGGGACCGCCAGCGAGCCCTGCAACGACACCGGCGTCATCCTTCCCTAGAGAATCTGGTTGCCTTTAAACGGCTGCGGGCCCGGGCTCGGCGGTGTACACTTTGTACTGACCCAATTGCCATCGCCAAACATCTGGCAGAGTACTTCGCTTGTATTTCCGCGACAACAGGCTACAGCGCAGAATTCCGCTCCATTAAAGAGCAGGCTGAGTGTTCACAGTTGCCGTTTCACACGCACTGTTGGGAATGATACATCGCCCCATTTAGTGAATGGGAGTTCCAAAGTGCCCTTACATCTTGCCTCGATACCTCTCCAGGTCCAGAGTGAATTCACAACCAGTTTCTTCGCCAACTCTCGGTGCACTGTCAGGGTGAATTACTCGCCCTGTTTAACCGCATCTGGACGGAGTGCGTTTTCCCAACTCGTTGGCAGGATAGCATTACCATCCTGGTGCTGAAACCTGGTGCAGATTCGCTGGTGGTTGATAGCTATCGCTCTATCAGCCGTATCAATGTTATGTGCAAACTCCTGGAACAGATGGTGAGTCAGCGGCTCATGTGGATCCTCGAAGCTCAGGGCCTACTAGCCCAGCAACAGGGGGGCTTCCGTCAGGGCCGCTCAGCGATCGACAATTTAGTCTCGCTAGAGTCGGCTATTCGTACAGCTTTTACTCGGCGAGAACATCTAGTTGCTGTTTTCTTTGATCTTCGGAAGGCGTGCGATACCACCTGGCGCCATCATATCCTTGCTACACTGCACGAATGGATCTTACGGGGTCCACTTCCGATTTTTCTACGGAATTTCCTCTCCAATCGCTCCTTTCGGGTTAGAGTTGGCACATATTTCAGCTCTGCTCATATTCAGGAGAACGGTGTCCCACAAGGCTCGGTTCTCAGTGTTCCCCTCTTTTTGGTGGCGATTGATCTTGTAATTGCGGTGGGCCCATCGGTCTGTTCCTCTCTATATGCCGATGACTTTTGTCCTTATTACAGTTCCCCAAGCATCATTGTCACTGAACAGTGGCTGCAGGGAGCTATCCGTAAGGCATATTTTTGGGCATCCAACCATGGTTTTCAATTCTCAGCCTCTAAGACCTGAGTGATGCATTTCTGTCGTTGTAGAACGGTCCACCTCCATCCAGAGCTCTACCTTGCCAATGAACTTCTTCATATTGAGGAGACACGTTGCTTCCTTGGCATGCTGTTTGATGCTCGGCTCACTTGGACACCTCATCTTCGCGAGCTTAAACAACAATGCTGGCAGCACCTCAATATCCTTCGCTGCCACAGCCACACTCTTGGGGGGGCTGCACGAACAACCCTCCTACAGCTCTATAAGGCCTTCGTCCAGTCCCATCTCGACTACGGGAGCGTGGTGTATGACTCAGCAGCACCTTCAACGTTGCAGATCCTCGACCCAATTCTCCATTGTGGCGTCAGACTGGCGACAGGTGCCTTCCACACTAGTCCGGTGACTAGCCTTCTTGTAGAAGCTGGAATCCCTCCGCCGGCCGAAGTGGCCGAGCGGTTCTAGGCGCTACAGTCTGGAACCGCGCGACCGCTACGGTTGCAGGTTCGAATCCTGCCTCGGGCATGGATGTGTGTGATGTCTTTAGGGTAGTTAGGTTTAAGTAGTTCTAAGTTCTAGGGGACTGATGACCTTAGAAGTTAAGTCCCATAGTGCTCAGAGCCATTTGAACCATTTGAATCCCTCCCTACGATTCCGCCGACAACAGTTGCTTGCATCCCCCTGTGGGTCCGAGGTAAGAATAGGCCCGAGGTATTCTTGTCTGTCGTAAGAGGCGACTAAAAGGAGATTCAACCATTTCGGCCTTCAATGTGATGGTCCCCATTGGGGTTTGACCTCCATTTTTAAAAATTCTACAGAAGTACAAGCCTTTTAGGGAAGGACACCTTATGTGGTGTATCACCGGTCCTCATTGCACTAAGACCTTGGCACTCCTCATCGTAATGGCGTCGTAACTGCACCCAGTGTTCATCGATTTGGGCCTAAACACCTGATGGGTTGCACAAGTGCGTCCCCATCTGCACCTACGATCATGATGGACTTTCCATGGCACCCGAAATCCAGTGTGGTCGCCAACCCGTTGTGGTTGGGTCGTCATGTACCCTCTAGGTTGTAGCCCCCTGACAACACAGGGATCATACTGCTGATACCTGAGCTGCACCCTCCCCATGTCAGCCAAGGAGTAAATGCCCGTCTACCTGGGGCATCAGGACTCCCGGCAACAGTCATCCTGCCAGGTGGCTCTTGCTGAGGCTGGGTGGCGCCCGTGGGGAGAGCCCCTGGTCGGAGTGGGTGGTATCGGGGCGGACGTTTCGCAGATGAAACGTCAACATGCATCAGGTCGCTCTGCGGCCGCGTCTTCTAAGAGGAAAGGTTCCGTCTCTGTCTTTGTCTCTGGTTCTGGTACTTCTGCCTTTCCCCCCTTGGCCACTCCCTGGGAGGAAGGACAGGCCCGCCAGCTTAGGGCGAAATACTTCCCCCGCTATTTAGTCTGTTCTCGGACTGATGGGGGGGGGGACGTTCGCCACCTCCAAGCCCATGTTCTTTGTACAGCATATCGAGGATATCTTCGAGAAATCGAGGCTCTTAGTAAAATGCGTTCGGGGTCCATTCTCATAAAGACTACCTCCGCTACACAGTCGGTAGCGCTCCAGGCATGCGACCGACTAGGGGACATCCCAGTGTTCATTGTCCCACATCTGGCGCTCAATAGGACACAGGGGATTATTTTCCATCAGGACCTCCTGCTGCAATTTGATGAGGAGCTCAGGGCCAACCTGGAGCGCCGTGGCGTGCATTTCGTCCGGCGAGTCCAGCGCGGCCCCAAAGATTGTCGCGTTGACACTGGGGCCTTTATCCTCGCTTTCGATGGGGATGTTCTCCTGGAGAAGGTAAAGGTGATGTGCTACCCGTGCGACCTTACGTCCCGCTTCCTGTGCGATGCTTTTGATGTTTGCGCTTCAGGCACATGTCGTCACGGTGTGAAGCTGAGCCCCTTTGTGGCGATTGTGGACATCCTCTTCATGAGGGACATACATGCACCCCACCACCTCGGTGCATCAATTGTCCTGCCCTCCACTCGCCTAGATCTTTCGACTGCCCCTCATACCACAAGGAGAAGAAGATACAATAATTGAAAACCTTGTACTGTCTGCCTTATTCTGAGGCCAGGAAGAAATATGACCGCCTCCATCCCGTGATGTTGACAACGTCCTTTGCTTTGGTCATGTCCACTCCTTCTGCAGTATCCTCACCCCTATCCTGTCCCCCCTCCACCTCGTCACCCCATCCGGGGTCTATGCCTCCACCTCCCATATCGCTCCCTTCCAAATCCTCCTCCCTCATGGACCCTGCCCCCTCTGCCCCTTCCTCCTCCTCCTCCTCCACCGCCTGAGAAGCGATCCTCTTCTCAGGCGTCCATCGGGGAAATGTTACAGACTCCGGCTTCCGAGGTCCGGCGTTCAAAAAAGGACCCCGAGCGTGAGGATTTTCTTCAGGTCCAGCCCCCACAGCCCACCATCGCTGCTCCCAGCCGTGTTCAGTTTCACTGGGACGCTCTGCTGCCAGGCACTCAGCTGGCCTGTCGTCGGCAGACGATGCTGCCCCTCCTGCGCAACCCAGGAATGTGGTCACAGCTGGCGACGACTCCATGGAACAGGATCCGCCTCCCGACGGTTGTAGCGATGTTCCCTCGAACCCTGGCCCTCCGCGGCCGTCGAGGTGACCAACTCTTCACCTGTTTCGTTCCACCTTTCTCTGATTTGCGATGGCTCTGTTACATTGGAACGTAAGAGGTATTCGATCTAGTCAGGAGGAATTAAAACTGCTCCTCCGCCTGCACTGTCTGTTCGTCATTGGTCTCCAGGAAATAAAGTTATGCCCAACTGACAGTATTGCTTTTACCCACTATACCTCCCAGCGATCTGACCTAACCCCTGTGGACGGTATTCCAGCTCATGGTGGGGTCATGTTGCTCGTTCAGGACGATGTCTATTACCATCCCATCCCATTGACCACCCCACTCCAAGCAATAGCTGTCCATATTACTCTTTCTGCCTTTACTTTTTCTGTTTGTACTGTCTACACTCCATCGTCATCCGCAGTTAGTCGGGCTGACATGATGCACCTGATTGCTCAGCTTCCTCCGCCGTTTTTGTTGTTTGGCGACTTCAATGCCCATCATCCCCTTTGGGGTTCTCCTGCATCCTGTCCAAGAGGCTCCCTCTTGGTGGATGTTTTCAACCATCTCAATCTTGTCTGCCTCAATACTGGCGCCCCGACTTTCCTCTCGGACTCTACTCATACCTACTCCCACTTGGACCTCTCAATCTGTTCTACCACTCTTGCCCGTCAGTTCGAGTGGTATGTCGTTTCTGACACCTATTCGAGTGACCATTTCCCCTGTGTCGTTCGTCTCCTGCACCACACCCCATCCCCATGTCCCTCGAGCTGGAACATACCAAAAGCTGACTGGGGACTTTACTCCTCCCTGGCGACCTTTCCGGACCAAGATTTTCTCAGCTGTGACAGTCAGGTCGAATACCTCACGGCTGTAATCATCAATGATTCCGAACGTTCCATTCCTCATACTACCTCTTCTTCACGTCGCGTTTCAGTCCCCTGGTGGAATGAGGCTTGCAGGGACGCTATCCGTGCTCGACGACGTGCTTTACGCACCTTTTGCCGCCATCCTACGCTGGCGAATTGTATTGATTACAAACGACTCCGAGCGCAGTGTCGTCGAGTCATCAAAGACAGCAAAAAAGCTTGTTGGGCCTCTTTCACAAGCTGCTTTAACAGTTTTACTCGCTCTTCTGTCGTCTGGGGTGGCCTGCGCCGGCTGTCGGGCATTAAGGCCCACTCCTCGATACCCGGCCTGACTTCAGGTAATGAGGTACTTGTGGACCCTGTGGATGTCTCCAACGCCTTCGGCCGCTTTTTCGCGGAGGTTTCAAGCTCCGCCCATTATCACCCTGCCTTCCTTCCCAGAAAAGAGGCAGAAGAGGCTCGGCGACCTTCCTTGTGGAAGATTATAATGCCCCCTTTACCATGCGGGAACTCGAACGTGCACTTGCACTGTCCCGGTCCTCTGCTCTGGGGCCAGATGCCGTTCATGTTCAGATGCTGACACACCTTTCTCTGGCAGGCAAATGCTTTCTTCTTCGTACCTATAATCGCGTCTGGACCGAAGGTCAGGTCCCTGTGCATTGGCGTGACGCCATCGTTGTTCCCATACCCACACCCGGGAAGGATAGACACCTTCCTTCTAGTTACCACCCCATTTCTCTTACAAGCCGTGTCTGTAAGGTGATGGAGCGCATGGTTAACGCTCGGTTGGTTTGGATTCTTGAATCTCGACGGCTACTTACCAATGTTCAATGCGGCTTTCGTCGACGCCGCTCTGCTGTTGACCACCTTGTGACCTTGTCGACGTTCATCATGAACAACTTTTTGCGAAAGCGCCAAACGGTAGCTGTGTTCTTCGATTTGGAGAAGGCTTACGATACCTGTTGGAGAGGAGGTATCCTCCACACTATGCACAGGTGGGGCCTACGTGGTCGCCTGCCCCTTTTTATTGATTCATTTTTAACAGATCGAATGTTTAGGGTACGTTTGGGTTCCGTATTGTCCAACGTCTTCCTCTAGGAGAACGGAGTGCCTCAGGGCTCTGTTTTGAGCGTAGCCCTTTTTGCCATAGCGATCAATCCAATTATCGATTGCATTCCACCTAATGTCTCAGGCTCTCTTTTCGTCGATGACTTCGCGATCTACTGCAGTGCCCAAAGAACATGCCTCCTGGAGCGCTGCCTTCAGCGTTGTCTTGACAGCCTATACTCATGGAGTGTGGCTAATGGCTTCTATTTCTCTGAAGAGAAGACGGTTTGCATCAATTTTGGCGATATAAAGCATTCCTTCCACCATCTTTACATCTCGGTCCCATTGTTCTCCCATTCGTGAAGACAACGAAGTTTTTAGGGCTCACACTGGACAGGAAATTTTGTTGGTCTCTGCATGTCTCTTATTTGGCTGCCCGTTGTACACATTCCCTTAATGTCCTCCGTGTTCTTAGTGGTCCATCTTGGGGAGCGGATCACACTGTCCTGCTTTGCTTATATCGGTCCATAGTCTGATCAAAGCTGGAATATGGGAGCCTTGTCTACTCGTCTGCTTGGCCATCCCTCTTACGCCGTCTCAACTCCATCCATCATTGGGGATTACCTCTTGTGACCGGAGCATTCTATACTAGTCCCGTCGAGAGTCTTTATGCTGAAGCTGCCGAATTACCATTGACCTACCCGCGTGACGTACTGCTTTGTCAGTATGCCTACCGGCTGTTGTCAATGCCCGACCACCGCTCTTCTCAGTCCTTCTTCGACGATTCTCTCGACCGTCAGTATGGGTTGTATGTGTCTGCCCTGCTGCCCCCTGGTGTCCGCTTTCGTCGCCTGCTTCGACAATTGGATTTTGCCTTCCCTACCACCTTCAGAGAGGGTGAGAGCCCGACACCACCTTGGCTCCAGGCTCTGGTTCACATTCATCTTGATCCTAGCTCGCTCCCGAAGGAGGGTACTCCGGATGCAGTGTATTGCTCACGGTTTGTCGAACTTCATGCGCGACTCGCCAGTAATACCTTTATTTACACTGATGGATCCAAAACTGACGATGGTGTCGGCTGTGCATTTGTCGTCGGGGACGTCACCTTTAAATACCAGTTCCTCGACCAGTGTTCCAGCTTGACGGCCGAGCTTTTTGCTCTCTATCAGGCCGTTCAGTATGTCCGCTGCCACCGCCATTCTCTATATGTACTCTGCTCTGATTCACTCAGTGCTCTTCAGAGCCTTGGAGCTTCATATCCGGTCCATCCCTTGGTGGAACGGATCCAGCAATCCCTCCATTCTTTTGCTGATGATGCCTCTCCTGTTAGCTTCATGTGGGTTCCAGGCCATGTAGGAGTGCCTGGGAATGAGGCTGCTGATTCTGCGGCCAAGGCTGCAGTCCTCCTGCCTCGGTCAGCCTACCTTTGTGTTCCATCGTCTGACATTAGTGGGGTTGTTTGTAAGAGGCTTGTGTCATTATGGTGGGATACTTGGTTGTCACTTCAAGAACATAAGCTCCAGGCCATAAAACCGTTCCCAACAGCTTGGACAACCTCCTCCCGACCATCTCGGTGAGAGGAGGTCATTTTGGCCAGGTTGCGGATTGGGCATTGCAGGTTTAGCCACCACTACCTGCTATCTGGTAACCCCACCCCACAGTGCCCTTGTGGTCATGCATTGACAGTGCGCCATGTTTTATTGTTGTGTCCCCATTTTAATCAATCTCGTGTTGTCCTGTCTGTGCCATCTACCTTACAGGAAATTTTAGCTGATGACGCTTGAACAGCTGCTCGTGTTCTTTGTTTTATTACTTTGACGGACTTGTCAAAAGACATCTAACTCTTTTAATTATTTTATCTGCGTCTTTGTAAGAACTTTCTGGTTCCCCCCCCCCCCCCCCCCTTGAGTTTTGCCAGATTATATGTGCACTTACATTTGTGACTGGGCGCTAATGACCTTAGTAGTTGAGCGTCCTATAACCCTACAAAAAAAAGTTGCTTGCATCATACATCGCCCGCGTCCATGCCACGCCTGACCACCCAAACCGCAGGCTGCTTTTGCCGTCTTCTGCACTCCCCTCCCCACGACGGCTGCCTAGGTCGGGTCTCCCGATCGCGGTCCACGTTCGTTCCCTTCTCTCGTCACTCGAGTCCTTTCCCCTTCCTCCATCCTTCCAGCCCTCTTCTTCTACCCCTCCTTGGTCCCTCCCTCGCTTGTGGCTTTGCTTGGATTTGTCCTGCGACTCCAAGTCCTCCGTTCCACCTGCCAGTCTTCGTCAACAATCCGTGGCTCTTCTTGTCTCCTTTTGCGATGCAGATTTAGTCTACACCGATGGTTCTGTGATCAATGGACGCACTGGGTTTACTTTCATCCATGGCGACTACGTTGAGCAGCATTCCCTGCCTTGTGGGACCAGTGTTTTCACTGCGGAGCTGGTTGCTCTTTATCATGCACTCGCTCACCTTTACTCCTGCCCTGGGAAGTCATTTATCATATGCAGTGGATTGCAAGCACTCGACCGGTGTTTTTCTCGGGACCCTTTGGTGCGCGGTATTCAAGATGCTGTTTTTGCTCTCGCCGAGTGTGGTCGTTCAGCGATTTTTGTGTGGACCCCGGGCCACATCAATATTCCAGGAAACGAACGTGTCGATTGATTGGCCAAGCAGGCCACCACTTCGCCACCCTTGGAGCTTGGTCTCGCGGAACGAGACCTCCAGTCACCTCTACATCGCAAGGTCCGCGATGTCTGGAGCTCTGAATGGTCTGTCTTGAACACGCCAAATAAGCTCCACATGGTCAAGTCGTACACGGCCCTATGGAACTCATCCTTGATTGGCACGCATAGGGACTCAGTTGTTCTCTGCCTTTTCCGAATTGGACATACGCAGTTGACCCGCCCAAGTGTCGCTGTGATGCAGGGCTGACAGTGGTCCATCTTCTGATGGACTGCCCCCTTTTAGCCCCCTTGGGGCAGTCCTTTAATTTACCAGCTGCACTTCCTTTAATTCTCGGTGACGGTGCCTCTAGAGCTGACTCAGTTTTACGTTTTATCCGTGCAGCTGGGTTTTATCACTCGCTCTAGTGTGGGCGCTCTCACATGATTTCTCAAGCTACACCCACTGCAGTGACTTGTAATTGTGACGTGGTTCCCAAAATAGTGTCTTTTATGGTAACAAGTTGTGTAGGTACCTCTATCAACGCTTTAAAGCTGGAGGTTCTTCATTTGTAGTTGAGTGGTTAACCTTTTACCTGATCCATCAACCACTGTAGTTGTTTTACTCTAGTCAACTATTTGCTCTGCTCCTTTTAAGTGTCGTCTATTTTGTGTTACTGCAATGTTCATTTTAGCTCTGTACCCCTTGGTGTTCCCTCCCTCTGGGTGCAGAGGTTACGCTTTTACTGAATAGGACTTTTACAAGTATGTCTGTTTGGAACTGGGGACTGATGACCTCGATGTTTAGCCCCCATCAAACCCTAAAACCAACCAACCAACCAACCAAAATATGGATGGCCCATTCCTTTTCGTGCTCAGTTGTGAACTTTAATTTTCGATGCAAATCATTCAAAGAATTCGTGACATTATTAATTTTTTTCTTCAGAGCCATCATATAACAGTGAAGTGTCGTCTACATAACATTTATAATAAATTATTTTACTATATTTTTGCGGATTGTCCACAAAAAAACTTGTTTCAATATAATTGACGAAGATGTCTGCCATAGTACCAGCCAGTGAATTCCCCATGGCTAAGCCATCATTTTGTATATAAAATTTGTCATTGGATGTAAAACAACTAAAACTTAACGAAGTTTCTAGCAGTGTGATAAACTCTGCAATTTCATTACAATTCATTATTTGATGCCTTACGAGATTGTTCTCAATATTGTCCATACTCAATATAAAACAACTTATACACCAGCATTCCAATAGGAGAAACTATATACATTATAATGCAGCCTCCATACTACGTCTAAGCCATGTCTCTGATACATCGTTTCTTCCAGGAGTACTAGTCTTGCAAGGTTCGCAGGAGAGCTTCTGTGAAGCTTAGAAGGTGAGAGACAATGTACTGCCAAAGTAAAGCTGTGAGGATGGATTGTGATTCATGTTTGGGTAGCTCAGTCAGTAGAGCACTTGCTGCGAAAGGTAAAGATCTCGATTTCGAGTGTCATTCTGACACACAGTTTCAATCTACCAGGAAGTTTCCTGTTGCTCAAGTTTCTGAAGTTACATATGAAACATTACAGCAAGTAATCCAGAAATCTAAGCAGCTTTATTATGAAAAAAATTTAATTATATCCAGCAACAAAATAAAAACTATATGGGATATAGTGAAGACAGAGACTGGTGGGGTCAAAGAGAAAGAGGAACTGATAAGTCTAAAAATAAATGAGGCATTGGTAACAAGTGCAATCCTCCTAAAGAAATACTTTGTTTCTGTTAGTGACAGCCTGGGGTTATCAGGGTCAGTAAACAGTGCAATGGATTATCTAGGGGCAGTCTTTACAAATAACTTCAGTAAAATGGAAATGACACCTCTCCCAAAGAAGTAGCATCCATCATAAAATCCTTAAAATCTAAGTATTCTTGTGGGTATGATAACATATCGACAAAGTTAATCAATGAGTGCCCATGCGAGTTGAACGCTATCTTAAGTTACTTGTGTAATCAACATCTTATCAGCAGAGCTTTTCCAGACTGGTTAAAATATGCCAATGTTATGCCTCTTTACAAGTGAGGGAATAAAGAGATACCATCAAACCACAGAACAATTTCACTTTTGCCAGATTTTTCAAAAATTTTTGAAAAGATTGTTCAAGCATCTCCTTACATATCTGACTGCAAATAATATATTGTTCAAGTCACAGTTTGAGTTTCTTAAGGGTTCTGTTATAGAGAAAGCTATTTACATGTACAGTGAGAATGTACTTAATTTATTTGATAATAATTTAGAGGCTACTGGCATTTTCTGTGACCTGTGTGAATCGCAGCATTTTCTTAATTAAATTAGAATATTATGGTGTCACTGGCAGTGCTGCAAAATGGTTTGGGTCTTATCTCACTAACAGGAAACAAAGGGTGTTTTTTCCAACCTGTGCAATAAGCAGTCAGTCCTCATCCAATTGTGAATTAATTAAATGTGGTGTTCCTCAAGGTTCCATCTTGGGTCTGTTGCTTTTTCTTGTGTACATTAATGACCCCTCGTCTGTTATATTGCCTGATGCTAAGTTTGTTTTGTTTGCAGATGACATAAACATTGCAATAAGTAACAAGTCAAGTGTATATTTAGAAATAGCAGTTATTGATAAGACCAATATATCATCCAAATATCAAAAACAGAACGAAAATCCTCTTAATATCAAGTCAACAAAATGCTGCCATGTTTAGGCAGCATTTCTTAGCCAATAAGGCATCTGCACAAATTCCAAAAGTCCAAAGGGAGTGATGATCTCCATTTTAGGTATTTATTATCAAGCCATTGCTATTTAGTGGTAGGTCTTTTTACAATCCATCACACTAAACATGTCGGCACCAGCCACAGCATGTGAAGAATCCCATAAGGTGGAAATGGAATACCTACCTCGTACAGTATGAGAAAGTGATCAATAATCTCCACACAGTCTGAAAGAATTGTCTTTCTTAAGCACTAAATAAATTGGTTTCACCCATTGGCTGATTGAAAGCCAGACTAACCCTGTAGGCAAAAAGTTCCTCAAAAATCTATTTAGCTGTTTGGCACCTATCCAATGCAAGTATCTATGCATTTGCATAGACTGGGGGGAGTGGAGGGGGGGGACTTGTGATGTGTGAATATAATGCCATGTCCCTTATACAACACTGAGTCTTATTGACAGTATGTTGCTTTCGACTGGTATGACTGATTGTACTATAGTTGTTCTTCACTCTACTAACCTGCATGTTTGGCATTTGTTGACTTAATGTGTTGGTACTCAGCGCCACCTCTGGTTGAGGCTGCTGCTTATATTGCTACAAGTTAGCTATCCTTGTGTGTGTATATATATATATATATATATATATACACACTTACTTACTTATCGCGAATGGACCCAGAAGGATCACGCAAATCTTTCTTACGTCGTTTCTTCCATACTTCTTTCATTCGTTCTCCATGTTTTCTTTTTCTTTCTTCTGTCCATTTTGTTCCTGGTCTCTTTAGTGCTTCCTTCTCCGACAATACAATCCACTTTTCCACCTTATTTCTAAAAGTTTTTCTATCTTTGACATCTTTAAGTTCAATATTTGCTTTTTGTAAATCTAATTTTACTTGGCTAATCCATGGTGTTGTTGATTTGACTTTTTCTATGTAAGTGAGAATTCTGTTGGTGAGTCGTGTGGGGGGAAGTCTAGTGACATGTTCATAAAATTTTAATCTTCGCCTTCTTATGTCTGCTGCCAGGTTTGATATACTTTCTGTGGTTCTTCTTGATTGTATCCGGTATCCTTCTTCTGTTAATTTTGGACCTAAAATCTTTCTCATAATTTTGCGTTCTTCTTTTAGTATTTTTTCTAAGTCACATTTTGTGTGGAGTGTGAGCGTTTCACTAGCATATAGTGCTGCTGGCTTAATTACTGCGCAGTAGTGTCTGATTTTTGTGTTCGAGGAGATGCATTTTTTATTGTATATTTCATGTGTCATACCATATGCTCTCTTCATTTTCTGTTGTCTGATCTTCTGTGCAACTTTCTCTCCTCCGGTTGGCTCCAAAATTTCACCTAGGTATTTAAAATGTTTTACTCTATTTATTTTTCCATATTTTGTGTTCAAACTGTGTATATGGAATTTCGTACAGAAAAATTCTGTCTTTTGAAACGAAATTTGTAAACCTACTTTATCTGCGCATTCCTTAAGGATCTCTATTTGTTTGGTGGCGATTTCTTCATCATCTGCAAGTATGGCCAAGTCGTCCGCGAATGCTAAACAAGATACCTCCACGTTGTCTTTGGTTCTACCAAGATGGATTGGTTTCCAGTAGGATTGATTTTTTAATTCTTTTTCCCATTCCTTAATGACTTTATCCAGGACTATATTAAACAGAAGTGGAGATAGACCGTCACCTTGACGTACTCCAGTTTTTATGAGAAAAGGTTCAGAGATTTCTCCCCTGAATTTAACTTTAGATACCGTGTCTATCAGTGATTATTTGATAAGCCTTAGTGTTTTGGAGTCAAGTCCAAGTTCCTCTAAAATGTTAAACAAAGATTGCCGGTCAATTGAGTCATAGGCTTTCTTAAAATCTACAAATGTACAAATTATGGGGGCATTTCTAATTGCTTTGTGTTTTAATATTGTCTTTAAATTAAATATTTGTTCTATGCATGAGCGACTGGGGCGGAAGCCTGCTTGATAATCACCAATTTGGCGTTCCAGCTGCTCTTGTGTTCTTTTCAGCAGGCATGTTGAGAGAATTTTGGAGGTGACTTGTAAAAGTGAGATTCCCCTATAGTTATTGACATTTGTTCTGTCTCCTTTTTTATGTAACGGGTGAATAAGGGCACATTTCCAATCCTCTGGTAATTTTTCTGTTTCCCATATTTTTGTTATTATTTTTGTGAGCTCTTGCAACGTCTTTGGTCCTAGGTTTTTTAATAGCTCTGCAACAATGCCATCTTCGCCAGATGTTCTATTATTTTTTAAGTTTTTAATGTGACATTTGATTTCTTCCTGTGTTGGTGGTAATGAATCCGGTTGAGCGTTGGCACTGATTTCTTTGGGAAACCTTAAACTAGGTTCTGGGCAATTTAGTAGGTTAGAAAAATATTGAGCCAATACTTGACAGTTTTCCTGGTTTGTTAGGGCTAATTTACCATCTGGTTTTCTGAAACATAAATTTTGAGGGATATATCCTCGTATTTTATCTGCGAAAGTTCTGTAGAAGTCTCTTTTATTATAGTTTTGGAAATTTTCTTCTATGGCATCCAGTTGTGCCTTTGTGTACTTCCTTTTTGCTTGCCTAATAGATTTTGAAACCTGTTTTCTAACCTCGTTAAATAAATGTAGCCTTTCTTGTGATTTTTTTACTGTTATATTCTTGAAATGCCTTTTTTCTCCTTTCCAATGCATTTTCACAGTCTGAATCCCACCAAGGGTGTTTGAATATCTTTTTCAAGGGAATAGTTTCCATAGCTATTCGCGTGATTTTAGAATGAAATTCTTCCCATGTGTTTGCCTTTTCCTTCTCCCATTCTTCTTTTACTTTGGATTCTTTAATCTTCTTGGTGTCATATTTCTGTATTTCTGTTTTCTTCTGATGACTTCTTCGTGCTGTAAACTTGATTTTAATTCTAGTTAGGTAATGGTTTGAATCAATGTTTGCTCCTCTGCGTACTTGGACGTCGTAAATTTCTTTTTGTACTGGGTATGAAATCGCCACATGATCTATTTGAAACTCGCCAATTTGTTGTATAGGAGATCTCCATGTCTTTTGTTTTCTTGGACATTTTCTTAGAGATGTTGACATTATCTTCAGGTTATTCTGCCTACATAGTTCGACGAGCCTTGTACCATTTTTATTGGTAAATTTATGTGCAGGATATTTGCCTACGGTTTTTTGGTGGATTTTCTCTCTACCAATTTGGGCATTAAATCGCCGAGTAGAACTTTTGTATCATCTTTTGGAATCTTGGCCATTATATTCTCCAAATTTTCCCAGAACTTTTCTGTTTCTATGGGGTTTTTCTTGTTGTCTCCGTTTGTGGGAGCATGAACATTAACCATTGTGTATGTTTTGTTGGCACATTGTAAGCGCATCGTCATTATCCTATTATTTACGGGCGTAACTTCCTCGATGGAGCTGAGCACGCTCTTGTGTATGATAAACGCCATCCCGAGATGGGGGGCTCCTCTTCCGATTCGTTTATCCGTCTTGCTCTTAAAGATGCGATAGTTGCCATAATCTGATGTTTCTTCATCTGTATAACGTGTCTCCTGTAAAGCTAGTATTACTATCTTTTGCTTTTCAAGTTCTGTTGTAAGGTTTAGAAGTTTTCGTGGTTGGATTAATGTATTTATGTTAAAGGTTCCAATGTATGTAGGTGTTTTAAGCGGAAGTTTGCCAGAGAGCTCCGACTTTCTCTGATGTAATCGTGTAAGTCCAGGTTCCCCAGAATCCGAATTCCTGGTTGCCATCTGTTGATGGGTGGATTGGTTACCACGTGGGGTAATGTTGTTATTACTTGCACGAGTCATACTTGCTTGTAATCAAGTTGGTCCAGTGTTTCCACTGGGTGTTTAGAACCAGGGATTGTTAGTTCCTGGCGCATTATGACCAGCCGCACATTGTGTGAACAGACGCTGACCAGGATGCCGATGGTTCCCACTTCAGACGCGTCCTGGATTTGGGTGTTGACAGTGCTTATTGTAATGGCGGCACTTACTCGCCATGACACAGCAACGTCTTCAGGTTCTGTGGTTTTTGAATGAGTGTGACCCATGCCAAAAGTCACCCTCCCACACCCTCGTGATGCTGCCGCCTCGGTCCGGGACTGCTTATTTGGGTTTCCCCTTATTCGCAGCTGTCCACCATATCTGATGGATCGTTCGCTATCCGCCACCTGCGACCCGCCCTGTACCTGAGGCTCGGCTATATATATATATATATATATATATATATATATATATATATATAATGTACAACTGTTCCTGACAGTGTTTTATTTTATTCTGTAGGTCAGTATTTCCTGACCAAATAACACTTTGAGGTGTTCTACCTCCTGTACTTTGTTGTTAGTTTTTGCAATATCATGTTTTGTATTATTTATTAATCTCACAATTTTGTCTTTACTTTCCACCTGTGACGATATGTCTATGGTGTCCATGTCCTTGGATGCCTGCACTGATTGTCCCATAATAGAACATCTAATCACTCGTGTAGCTAAGTCTATAGAAAATTTGTTGTGGTGAAAAACTTCACCCCAGTTATTGACACTGACGTGTCTGCTATCACAAAATCCCTGATGACGCTGCACTGCATTCTGAAATCCACTGTCAGGTATGTTATTCGACAATGACAAATAGGTGTGTCATTAATAGTACATAGAAAGGTCCGTGTTGATTTGCTGCCTGAACGAGAGTGTTCATATGGTACAGAGGTAACTGCCGATCCTGAGTGTACCAGAAACCAGCTGCTTGACATCCGATTCCACACAAAAATTGTGGTTAGGCTGGTAGAGCGTAATCTTCTTTTTGTACTCTTTCCTTGTAGCTTGCTTGCATCTTGACTTACACTGTCAAGTGATCCAATAGTAGGCGGTTGTTGGTGATACTTTAAATTACAAGATGAAATACAGTTGCTCACTGTTGTGTCAGACTTTTCACGATACCAACATATTTGTCAAAGAAGTGATTCATCGGTACATGATGTGTTGACGTGATCCTTTTGCGTTACCAAAAACGTGAGGGGAACGTCTTTCAGTCAGGAGAGATCGGCTACTTCCATAATAGCTCAGTTACTGACGCGCCGCTTCATCGCTATGGATCCTATGGTTCTTTACATCTCGCCCAGCCAGCCTCAGACGAGTTGGGAAGAGATCATATTTCACCAGGACCATACCCTTCTTGCTGTACGAACATGCCTCACTGCGTAACATTAGGAACATGTTTGATGCACGAATCCTGCTCATTATGTAACTGCAGTATTGCCAGGATTCTATCAGCTATGTCTAATTTGACCTCTATGGGTTCCTGTTCCCTTGGAGTAAGTGTGGCCAACAGTGAAGCTGAAGTTTGACATCCGAAAATATTATGGATCCTACAACTTATGATGAACATTGTGGAAGAAAAATTCTACAACTTGCCACATCTGTTGCCTTAGTTGAGGAGGCGTTCTGCTTCTGATTTCTTCTTTGTATCAGATGAGGCGTATTTCCCATTCAGGTGTGTTCGACAAAAGTGACAATAAAGCCATTTTTGTCATATCATACTTCTTTGATGTAGGTGGAGCAGCAATAACATCAGTAATTAGATGAGGATGTTCAACGAAATTGCTCAGTGCTGCTACGAATTTTTGTATGTTGTCTGTTATTCCATAACTTTGTAGAATGAATTCTACTATTTGAAACCAAGTCTGTGATTGGCTGGGCTGGAATATGGTATTTTAGGAATGGTTCCCGCTTTCAGTGGCTTGTCCTAATGACTTGTTGAAAAGGCATCATTCTACCAGATTTGGAGAATGAAATTTCCTTGCACACGTGTGGCACAGTTGTACATCTAGTGAACATCTTGTGGAGCTATTACTGGTATGGTAGGAAAATCGGAACACACATCACACAGTTCCCACTGTTGAGTAGTATGGTATGAGGCAGGCGGAGACATTAGGCTATGGCTGGCGCAGTAGAATCCGTCGTGGTTGTGTGCTTCAACAATACTGATTGATAGTGGAAGTGTCACACATATGAGATTTTGTAGAAGATTTGATTACCTTTGGCACCATTGGACTTGGTTGCACCCACACTATACGAGGGTTGCCGTTGGTTACTTTGTTCATGACATGGTCTGCCATTATCTCTATTCTCTGTGTAGTTTATAGTCAAAGTCTCCTGCATCCTCCAATTTGCTTCATCCTGTGTTGATCGAATGATGATGGTGTGCACTTTGGTGTTGGAGTCTTCTTTCTAACTGAAAAATTCTGCTTCTTGTTGGTGATGTAAGTTTACCATTGTGGTAAATGTCTAGTGTTGTACAAGGGTTGGAACTTTAATTGTGGCAACTATTTATTTACAGCTCATACAAAATAGATACGTGTTTTAAATTTTTACTGACCTTCGCAGTAGTCACCAGCATTGTGTATAACCCGTTGCCAGCGATGTGGAAGTCGTAGAATATTGTTAGCAGTGCCAGTTGCGTTGAAAGTTCGAGCAGCGCGTCTATTGCCCAACGAGTTTGCAGCAGTTCTGAAGCGAATACCGTGAAGTGTTTTCTTCAGTTTAGAAATCGAGTTAAACTCACGAGGGCTTAAGTCAGTGGAGTGCAGTAGGTGGTATAGCACTTAGCAGCCCCATCATTCAAACAAATCAGTAACAATCAAAATATCCATGGGTGTACTGCCGGTCTACAGTGACCAAAGGACACTGTAGACCGGCAGTACACCTGTGGATATTTTGATTATCAAATACGCCTGGAGAAACTCAAGAATCACAGATCAGTTGAAAGGGTACAGTACCGCCCGACATTGAAAATAGGTACAACATACTTCATTATTCTTGTCTGAACAACATATTTTTTCTAATAATAACTCAATTTCAATTAATACAGCGAAGCCAGATACCAGTGTGGGAAAGAATGACAATTTATTTATTTAATTGATCACATGTGCACTCCCTCAAAATAAATCCCTACATCCAGTTTGGTGAGATCTGTGAAATGAATGAATGTATGGTCGTCTGCTAACCGCAGACAGTGAATGTGAATATATGATCATCTTTGAGACGATCCATTGGCCACCTTTGGTGGAACCAAAGAGATGAAACTTACCGGAGCTTTGAGCGCCTGAAATGTGGCTGACGAATATGGTAGCATGGTCTTCCCCCACCTCGACAGAGGTGCGAGATGACCTGAAGAACGGCCATGTTTCAGCACTCTGCTGCTGGATCTTGTGCTGTTAAGACCTGTCTTGGGTGTGCTCCGTAAAGACAAAAGAGTGGAGACATGGTATGCATGTGGAATATTTAAGAGTAGTTTGAAATAATAATTTCTCTATTTCAGGAACTTTTGTGGGGAGAATTAAATGTCAGGCAGGTAATATTAATGGGATTGTAGTAATCTTTGGAAGTGACCAACGGTCACAATGAAACCACGTGTAGCAATAATTTGAAATACTTCTGTGTGCTTAAGTTAAGCTGAATTACTAGCGTGTGTACAATAAGTTGAAATATTTAAGAAATAGCGTGTGTACCATAAGCTGAAATATTTAAGAAATGGCGTGTGCAGGACTTGAAATTAGAGACGAGTACTTCCACGTGGTGAGTACTATGTGAGTCTCAAACTGTGTATGAGACAAAAAGATAAAGAGAAGTACTCGTCCATGGTATCAGTTGAGGACTCGCGTGTGTGATGAATACGTTCTTAATATTACTTTGCGTGATATGATCCCGTGTGACGCTAGATTCAAACTCTGAGAGAGAAGCAAGGTGAGTCGGCCGTCTATCCAGCAACGCCACTTGGCTTGCATTGCACAGGAAGACGTGCATATATCTCCAGAGTTCATAGTAGGAAGGTAGAATTACGAAGTGGGGCAGTGTCATGTGAAACTGGGATAAATATTAATTGAAGTGGGAAAGCTGAAAGTGATAATGTTGTGACTATTCCCTGTGTAGTATTTCATATTGTAGTGTGGTGTATGTCATGTAATTTGGGTGTGTGTGGTTTGCATGGGAGACTAGCGAGGTAGTTTCAAAAGATTAGTGGGTTATGCGTGTTCCTTTTGTACTGCTCGGTCTGGAGGAAAGTTTCGTGATGATGATTGTGAGAGTCGAGGTGTGAGAAATAATAGAAGATCCACCATCCTGTCCAGAAAGTGCACTGTAGCGTTAAATAATTACGAGACCATAAGGTAGAGAATCACCAATGTTAAGCCATGCCCACTGGGCGGAATTTCTCATGTGTTATTGTTGTAGGTTATAGAATTTGTGTGTTTAGGTTATAGAATTTATCGGAATAAATAAGATAGTGAAAAGAAAAAGATTGGTGGCCTTTTCCTTCGAATTGTATGTTGTCATGATATCCAGAATTTATAATGTGTGCGCCACTCATATTCTGTGCGATCGCCACGTGTTGATAAAAGCCGTTAAATAAAAAGGAAAGAAAATGTGGTACTGCCAGTGCGTAGTGAACAGTCAGAGTTCTGTAAATTACTGATAGTCAGATGCGTGTTTCCGTTGCGTATTATTCATACAGGAGGATAATTTGTAACTTATTTGAGAGTACGAGAGTTCATATTACTCGATAAATAGAAATGAATCCACTCGCTTGGCAGACCACTCATCTTGCAGGCCTGACTGCTTGATGCCACAGTATGAGCAAGGCATGTGGGTGCCTCTCACAGTAACAGTTTGCACTGTACATACTTGAGCATTGTCCTGCAAAATGATGGTCAGGTCCTGCAGAAAGTGTCGTCACTTCTGTCTCTAGGCTGGTCGTAGGCTGTGTTCCAAAAATGAACAGCATAGAGAGAGAAGTGAAGACACTTTTTGCAGGACCTGGCCATCATTATGCAGGACAATGCTCAAGCACGTACAGTGCAAGCTGTCACTGATTTGTTTAATTGATGGGGCTGCTAAATGGTATACCACCTACTGCACTCCACTGACTTAAACCCTCGTAAGTTCAATTCGATTTCTAAACTGAATGAAACACTTCACGGCATTCGCTTTAGAACTGCCACAAATTCGTCGGGCAACAGACCGCACCACTCGAACTTCCAATGCAACGGGCACTGCTAAGATTATTCTGCGACTTCCACATCGCTGGCAACGGCTTGTACACAATGCTGGTGACTACTCTGAAGGTCAGTAAAACTTTGGAACACGTATCTATTCTGTACGAGCTGTAAATAAATAGATGCCACTCTTAAAGTTCCAACCCTCGTACATCACACTATTTATCCAGAGCTGTGAAGTATGTGCTGTCTTGGGGTCACCATTGTAGTTATCTGGTATTAGTGTGTTGGAACTAATGATGATCAAACACACTATTTGATATACAATAACTACTTTATCCATATTCTGTTCACAAGCATAAAGAATACTTCAACACCATCACTTGTTACCATATCAGAACTCATGTAAACGTTAAAGACAGTCCTCTTCCAGCCCCTTTGCATAGGAAGGTTTTGTTATCTCCATATATCAGTCTTGATGAGTTCGATTGCCTTTGAAATTTAATGTTATTGTTGTTGCTGCAGGTCTATAGTTATTTAGTATTGAAGTTAGCCAGTCAGGTAGCCACATGTGCGAATTGAAGTTTCAGCTAAACAAACAAAAACAACACTGCCCCTCGCTCGCCGCTTGAATGTGAGTGGGTGAAGTGCTGATTGGCTAATTTCAATTCTAAATAACTCAGAAACGGTGCAACATATCAAATTTTTTCCTTAACATTTATGTCTCGGTACAACCTGCCCTGCAAAATCCCTACAAGTGTTTCAGATATTTTCTGACCTTTCTGTATGATAACGTGCCTTGACCTTTGCCTAGTATGCAGATATGTAATAAGTTAAATGGGTTGAAAAGGATGCTAGGTAATGAATGGTTCGAATGTTGGAGAGAGAATAGAATGTCTCAATGGTGTTGTTAATATGGAACGGCATTCATCTAGCGATTCGACTTCCAGTTTTTAAGCCTGAAGGTGATATCATATTATTTTCCTGAGAACATTTGAGATCACATTACAAGCCTCATGGAACTATAGGAAGTTTACAGTGGGGCATTTAGAAAAAGAAGCCTGCGAATTGGGAGGGGGGAGGATCTCTATGCAGAATAATGTTCTTGTTGGCAAGATTTTTATAGGCAGTTCAAAGATAAAGTATTGGTCTGATGGTGAATAACAAAAGTTGACTTTGGAATTAATTGATTCAAGCCCATATAAGTGAAGTTGGAGTGGTTTAAGAAAATATTTTGAATGGCATCTAAATCGAAGGAAGTTTCTAGATTAACCTATAAGTGAAGGACATTTAGTCAAAGTGTTAATTACTTGGATGTTCCCATGAGGGAAAAATGACAGGTAGAGTATGGAGCAAAGTTAACGTTATTTTGAGCTTCCCAAAATTGTAAATTATTCTTAATAAGACGAGGGAAGGAGAATGTTCTAGATTTAATGGGGAATATTACAGAAAAGGGGTAGGGGATAATTGAGGAGAAGAGGAAGTATGAAGTAATTGGTATTGTCAACTAAAAACACCAATAGTGGTTATTACGAAAGCAAATGGAGAAAAATGTGAAACCATATAGATTACAAAAGTAAACAAGGAATAGAAGACTGTATGTGTCCTATAGGGACATTGATTATTGAGTATGAGGGAAACTAAGGAAATCTCTTGGGAACGACCATTACCAGTGAGCAGTAGGCCCAAATTACTAGACGTAATTAATATTGAGGAAGAGTGTTCGCTGAGAGAGGATCTATTCGAGGAGTAATTGTTTTAGATGGAACAAAGGATAATAAGATTTATAATCGAAGGAATTATTGAAGGGGAACAGATTAATACTATTTTAAACTCAGGAAGCAAGATGTCAGTGGTCAACTAAGCTTATTTTGGAAATTTACAAGAAAGGGGAAGACATCCAGTGTTACTTGTAACAGGAGTGCAAATTTTTGCTTTTACAGTTTGGAAAAGGAAGATGATTAAAGAATAAGAGCTATTAACATTTTCCCTGGGTAACATACTTGTTAAGAAACATTTCTTGGTAGTGCCTCACATCAGTATACCATTGTTGTTAGGGCTCGACTGGTACATTAAACATAAGGCTGTAATTAGTTTTGAACTCAAGTGCTATCTTCTGAAATTCAAGGTGTACCGGTACTAATAAACAAACCTTTCATGAAACAAAGGCAAACAACAGAAAGTCCAGGTCGGAATAACAAAAATATTATTAAAAGGATAGAGTTGTTACTCACCATAAAGATGACATGTTCAGCTGCAGACAGGGCCGATGAAAAGACTGTTACAGCAATCTATCCTGTTCATGAAACGAGGTAAAAGACTGGCCAATTGGAGGCTACCCAGTATGATCTAAAGGAGTCCTGTGGGCTATGATAATGAACTAAGAGTTGAGACTAGCCAATGATGGATAGGGAATAAAATCAATATAAATGATCGCCTTCCATCTAAGTAAAGAGGAGAATTAATTAAGTTAGTAACCAACTGTACAGATATGTTTCCTGAAAAAATGTGTCACATTGAAGGTTATCACTGTAGATTAAAATTATAACAGAGAAGCCATTATTCAAGAGAACTTATCCAATACCTTTAGCTTTAAAGCTTACAGCAACTGTTGGGAGCCGTGCGGGGTAGCCTCATTGTCTGAGGCGTCTTGCCACGGTTCACGCCGCTCCCCTGTCGGAGGTTCGAGCCCTCCCTCGGCCATGGATGTGTGTGTTGTCCTTAGCATAAGTTAGTTTAAGTTAGATTAAATAGTGTGTAAGCCTAGGGACCAATTACTTCAGCAGTTTGGTCCTATAGGAACTTACTACGAACTTTTCCAACTGTTGGGATTCAGAAAATGTTAGAGCAAATTTTTATTGAAAGATCGCTAAGTGTCTACAATAATCCATTGCTAGCTGTTAAGAAACCTTATTGTGTGTCAATTTTGTTTTGGACGCAAGATCACTCAACGAAATTATAGAGATGGGAAGGGATCGACCCATGGAAGAAATACCTGCTAGGCTTAATAGTGCTAAGTACACTATGTGATCAAAAGTATTCGGACACCCCGAAAACATACGTTTTTCATATTAGGTGCAGTGTGCTACCACCTACTGCGAGGTACTCCATATCAGCGACCTTAGTAGTCATCAGACACCGCGGGAGAGCAGAATGGGGCGCTCCACGGAACTCACGGACTTCGAATGTGGTCAGGCGATTGGATGTCACTGGTGTCATACGACTGTACGCGAAATTTCCACACTCCTAAACATCCCTAGGTCCACTGTTTCCGATGCGATAGTGAAGTGGAAACGTGAACGGACACATACAGCACAAAGGCGTACAGGACGCTCTCGTCTGTTGACTGACAGAGACCGCCGACAGTTGAAGAGGGTTGTAACGTGTAATAGGCAGACATCTATCCAGTCAATCACGCAAGAATTCCAAACTGCATCAGGATGCACTGCAAGTACTATGACAGTTAGGCGGAAGGTGAGAAAACGTGGAATTCATGGTCGAAGAGCTGCTCCTAAGCCACACATGACGCAGGTAAGTTCCAAATGACGCCTGTCTTGGTGTAAGGAGCGTAAACATTAGACGATTGAACAGTGGAAAAACATTGTATGGAGTGACGAATCACGGTACACAATGAGGCGATCCGATGGCAGGGAGTGCGTATGGCGGATGCCCGGTTTACTTCATCTACCAGCATGTGTAGTGCCAACAGTAAAATTCGGAAGGGGTGGTGTGGTCGTGTTTTTCATGGGGGACTTGTACCCTTTGCTCTTTTGCGTGGCACTATCACAGCACAGGCCTACATTGAGGTTTTAAGCACCTTCTTGCTTCCAACTGTTTAAGAGCAATTCGGGGATGGCGACTACATCTTTCAACACGATCGAGCACCTGTACATAATGCACGGCCTGTGGCAGAGTGGTTACACAACAATAACGTCCCTGTAATGGACTGGCCAGCACAGAGTCCTGACCTGAATTCTATAGAATACCTTTGGGATATTTTGGAACGCCGACTTCATGCCAGGCCTCACTGACTGACATCGATACCACTCCTCAGTGCAGCACTCAGTGAAGAATGGGTTGCCATTCCCCAAGAAACCTTCCAAGCTTGATTGAGCATATGCCTGCGAAAGTGGAAGCGGTCATCAAGGCTAAGGGTGGGCCAACACTATATTGAATTCCAGCATTACCTATGGAGGATGCCATGAACTTGTAAGTCATTTTCAGCCAGGTGTCCGGATGCTTTCGATCATATAGTGTATATAAGTAGCTTGAATATGCCAGTTACTGGCAAATAAATCTTCATCCAGAACCACGCAAATATACAACATCCCTGTTTGAGGGATGATTATTTCAATTCTGAGTTTTTCTGTTCATGTTCAACATATCTGCATCTGTATTTATGTATGCTCTAAACTTGGCTTTTTTGTAGTGAACTATTGAATAAGATAATTTTATATTTAGACTACATAATCATTATTTCTAAGGTATGGGCAGCCCACTTATTAGTGTTAAAGAAAGTGCTCAATGAATTTAGGCAGAAGAGCATCACAGTTAAATTACCTAAGTCTTCATTTGGTAGGAAAGAAGTCAAGTTTCTGTGGCATATTCTTGCCACTAAAGGTGTATGGTCCAGATCCCCAGCAAATGGAGGCTATTGCTAAGTGTCCTTACTCATGAGGTACGAAGCAACTGAAATCTTTTATCAGAGTGGTGAATTTTTTAGGAAATTTCTAAGTGGTGACAATGTTAACCATCATGATATTATGTAGTGATTAAAACAAATGTCATCTTGGAAGTGAGGTGTAAGAGAGTTGTAGCATTTGATGAAATTAAAGGTGATTTGTTATGAGTAAAACTATTTCACCATTCGAACTTTAAAAAAATCTTTTAATTTACCTACAGATGGATCAGTCTATGGATAACAAGTGAAGTTCTCCAAGGTGATTTAACATATGAGTATAACAACCATCGAAGTTTGAGGTTTGCTAGCAGAATGTTAAATAAACATGAACAAAATTATTCAACATCAGAAAAGGTTGTGTGGAGTTTGAAATGGTTTCACTGTCTATTAGCTGGTAATAAAACCATAGTTTACACAGATCATCAGGCACTGACCTTGTTATGAACAATAAACTCGTGCATCATAGGCTAATGAGATGGGTGTTGTTTTTACAAGAATTTGACTTTGAAGTAAAATACATAGGAGGAGTTAAAAATGTAGTACCAGATGCACATTCCAGATTATAACTAGGGTATGATAGTGAATACACTTCCCTAGAAACTAGAACTAAATTTAATATATACTTTTTGAAGATTGGAGAACATAATAAAGGTATTCAGAAGAAAGCCCAGATGATCATGAAGGAATACATCCTGGCATAACAGCCTTCATGATGGCAGGGTGTGCTCATGTCAAAATGTTGGCGGTTGTGGATGATGTCACATAGTTGCATTCCCATAAGTAGTTTGAACATAGTACATGCTAGGAGAAACTCATGTCTCACAGTGTTGTATGAGGTTGTAACGCCGGAAATGCATATCCTCCTATTTCCATCTATTGTACTATTTTTTTCCTTGCTTTGTTACCTCAAGATATGACATTTCTGTCTCTTTGTATATTGTAATTGTTTTACTATTTGTATATTTATGCATTTATGTCGATGTATAATTGGTTTGTTTCGTAAATATTATTTGTATTTTTACGCTGGGTCTTGCCTAGGGAAAACTGCTATCGAACGATTACGTCGATAGGTCGTGTGAAGAATCAAAGTGTGTAGGATCTTTGGTCGTGTTAACTCTGCCGCGTGGAGCGCGGGCTGAGAGAAGGAGTCTGGCGGGAGTAGCGAGTGGAGCAGGTGTGTTGTGTGACGCTCCCGCGAGTTGCCGCGCTTTCGGGGTTTGGCAGCATGTAATTGCGCTCGACTTGCGGTGATAGTTTCTGACATGGTGTCGCGGACGGGAAACATTAACTAGCGCACATCAAGAGCCCGTTTCGTCTGGTGACCGTGTCGAGAAGAAGGCGCGCCAACATCCAGCTTCTGCAACAGCGACGGCCGACAATGAGTGACTGTCGCCACCTCCTCGATCGACGGCTTCAAACCTTCAATCAACCATCAAGGAAGACTGGAAGCAAGTAAAGTTTTAGAACTGTATGGCAGACCTCAGCTTTTCAAACTGTACCATTTTCGTAACTATAATAACAGCAACTTAGCATGAACCTTTGTTGCTCATTGTCCCAATTGCATTACCAAGCAGGGTCCCTTCCTTTTCCGAAATGAACCCGAGTGTCGTTGAAATTTAAACGCCAGCACTAAAGTAATATAGCTAATTCTATTTCACTGCTTTAATTTCAAAGTTCAGTTAGCTGGCTACAATATTCAGATTACACAAGCACAAATTAAGAGTGCGAGTTTTGTTATCGTATTTTAGCTTACCTGTGACAGCAGCTCAGCTTGGTACGTACTAAATTTTACTATTGTTAATTGTTCAGAATCATTTAATTCAAGTTCAAAGTTAAATCTCTTATTTCCAAATTGCGTAGATTCAAGTAGTTTTTTGAAATGATTGTTGAGGTAGTCCAAGACTAACCGTATTTTACTGAATTTCGATGTGCTTCAGAAAGAAAGCTCACTATTAACTTCAGTCACTAAATTAACTTTCGATTTTCCGGTTTTATTAATTCTTTGCTAAATTAAGTCAGGGTGTAGCGAAATTTATTACTTCTGACAAACTTTCAGTTTTCACACTACACGTGTCAACCTTCAGTTGCCACGCTTCTAGTGCTAATTATATGTGTAATAACCTTTCTTTTTCAGTTACTATAGTAATTGTCCTTAGGACTGGCGACCGTGATTTCCCCCAAATCTCAAATACCTAATTACCGCTAGTTAATTGTTAATGTAACGGCTGCACATTTACTTTATTTATTAACTTTACCCCTTTTCAAAATTAATTTCCACCAGTTTCATTAGCACATTTCCTTTCATTTAGATGTAACCCTTTCCTCCCTCTTTACCGACAGCTTAACTTCGGTGACGATTGCTTTTCCAAAACTCCCATTAGGTACACGCGGTTTCATCTTTCACTGTCATTAAGGTCGGTAAGTGAGGGGGAGGTTACAAGGTATGGAAAAGGGTTACTTAGTAAATGTAGTTGTTCCCAAAAAAAATTGCGTGATAATGGTAGCCAATTTGTTAGTAAAGACTTTAAGGGATTGTTGGAGAAATATACAAAACGTATGATGATTTCTAAATACTACCCACAAAGCAACCACACTAAACTTATTATGAGAGACCTCAGGAGGCATTATCAGGCAAACTCCTATGATTGACATACACAATGGATGTACCTAGTCCTTGAATTTGAGAGTTTGTTAAATGGAATGCCTACATCAGTACAGGGTTAGTGTTTGTGGACATTATAGGGAAAGAAATTCTAGGAGAGCCATGGTTGTCCTTGGTGGAATCGCCTGGGGAACTAAAAGCCAAATGAGTGTAACTCCACTGATGGTAGAAAATAAGTTGAACCGTACTGCTATTTGGCAATTTTGCAAACCTAATGAAGTACCACTAGTGTCTAGGTTTAAGATATGGTCGGCCATGGTGGCCGTGCGGTTCTAGGCGCTTCAGTCCAGAACAGCGGGACTGCTACGGTCGCAGGTTCGAATCCTGCCTCGGGCATGGATGTGTGTGATGTCTTTAGGTTAGTTAGGTTTAAGTAGTTCTTAGTTCTAGGGGACTGATGACCTAAGATGTTAAGTCCCATAGTGCTCAGAGCCATTTGAACCATTTTTAAGGTATGGGATTCAGTAAAGTTGGAAGTTACGTAAATTAGTTGGGAACTTTTTTTCCTCTTTTTTAAGGGCCATTGGAGGTGTTAGAAATATCTCATGCCAAAGCTGCAGTGCTACGGGACCCAATCAGTAGAATAATTAAAGACCTCTACAATATTTCAAAGATATGTAAGTATCATGATGAGCAATAATTAATGGTTGCCATAAGTAGACATGTAAGCTAAACTGACTGCCTTTTAATGTCATACACTGAAGGGCCAAAGAAACTGATACACCTGCCTAATATTGTGTAGAGCCCCCACGAGCAGGCACAAGTCCTGCAACACAATGTGGCATGGACTCGACTAATGTCTGAAGTAGTGTTGGAGGGAATTGACACCATGAATCCTGCAGGGCTGTCCATAAATCCGTAAGAGTACGAGAGGGTGGAGATCTCTTCTGAACAGCATGTTGCAAGCCATCCCAAATATGATCATTAACGTTCATCTCTGGGGAGTCTGTAACAACTCTGAACGTGTGGGGTGTCGCAATGTCCTGCTGGAATTGCCGAAATCCATCGGAATGCACAATGGACATGAATGGATGCAGGTGATCAGACAGGATGCTTACGTACATATCACTTGTCAGAGTCGTATCTAGATATATCAGGGGTTCCATATCTCTCCAACTGCACACGCCCAACACCATTACAGCGCCTCCACCAGCTTGAACAGTCCCCTATTGAGAAGCAGGGTCCATGGATTCATGTACATGCCTGATTTATAAGGAAATAGGAAGTTAAGTTTTATTACTGTAGACTAATGAGGTTTAACTACACACTAGTCAGTCTTATTTAGTTAAAGTTATCGAATCCATACGCATAAAAACAGCACTGGTGGCTATCAGTGTAATTAATACACTACTGGCCATTAAAATTCCTACACCGAGAAGAAAAGCAGATGATACACGGGTATTCATTGGACAAATATATTATACTAGAACTGACACGTGATTACATTTTCGCGCAATTTGGGTGCATAGATCCTGAGAAATCAGTACCCAAACAACCACCTCTGGCCGCAATAACGGCCTTGATACGCCTGGTCATTGAGTCAAACAGAGCTTGGATGGCGTGTACAGGTACAGCTCCCCATGCAGCTTCAACACGATACCACAGTTCATCAAGAGTAGTTACTGGCGTATTGTGACGAGCCAGTTGCCCGACCACCATTGACCAGACGTTTTCAGTTGGTGAGAGATCTGGAGAATGTGCTGGCCAGGGCAGCAGTCGAACATTTTCTGTATCCAGAAAGGCCCGTACAGGACCTGCAACATGCGGTCGTGCATTATCCGGCTGAAATGTAGGGTTTCGCAGGGATCGAATAAAAGGTAGAGCCATGGATCGTAACACATCTGAAATGTAACGTCCACTGTTCAAAGTGCCATCAATGCAAACAAGAGGTGACCAAGACGTGTAACCAATGGCACCCCGTACCATCACGCCGGGTGATACGCCAGTATGGCGATGATGCATACACGCTTCCAATGTGCATTCACTGCGATGTCGCCAAACACGGATGTGACCATCATGATGCTGTAAACAGAACCTGGATATGTGCGAAAAAATGACGTATTGCCATTCGTGCACCCAGATTCGTCGTTGAGTACACCGTCGCAGGCACTCCTGTCTGTGATGCGGTGTCAAGGGTAACCGCAGGCATGGTCTCCGAGCTGATAGTCCATGCTGCTGCAAACGTCGTCGAACTGTTCGTGCAGATGGTTGTTGTCTTGCAAACGTCCCCATCTGTTGACTCAGGGATCAAGACGTGGCTGCACGATCCGTTAGAGCCATGCGGATAAGATGCCTGTCATCTCGTCTGCTAGTGATACGAGGCCGTTGGGATCCAGCACGGCGTTCCGTATTACCCTCCTGAGCCCACCGATTCCATATTCTGCTAACAGTCATTGGATCTCGACCAACGCGAGCAGAAATGTAGCGATACGATAAACCGCAATCGCGATAGGCTACAATCCGACCTTTATCAAAGTAGGAAACGTGATGGTACGCATTTCTCCTCCTTACACGAGGCATCACAACAACGTTTCACCAGGCAAGAACTGCTGTTTGTGTATGAGAAATCGGTTGGAAACTTTCCTCATGTCAGTACGTTGTAGGTGTCGCCACCGGTGCCAACCTTGTATGAATTCTCTGAAAAGCTAATCATTTGCATATCACAGGATCTTCTTCCTGTCGGTTAAATTTCGCGTCTTCGTGGTGTAGCAATTTTAATGGCCAGTAGTGTAATATGACCCAAGTGTTAGTTAAGTTACGCTAGGGGAACAAATGAGAGTGTCAACTGTTTTCATCGACTGCTGCTATATGTGAAAAAGATATGATCTTTGAATAATGAAAATTATGAATGTCCAGTACCAACGTAACACATACCAGTTTATAAAGGCAGATGGTTTTAAAAAAATGTGATTTGGTGGTGATAGTGTTAAACTTTGGAAACTCTTATACACCTATGAGTAATATCTTAAAAGTAACTGTTTTATTCAAGGATGTAAGATTTATGAATCCAGATTTATTCTTTTCAGTGGTTAACATATTATGTAACGACCTACATTAATGTGGATAAAGGGCTCCACAAATAAATACTAATATAGCTCGAAGTTGTGAACTGCCTCCATAACAGAAAGAGGGCAATAAATAATACAGCTATTTTAAATACACTATGTGATCAAAAGTATCCAGACAATTGGCTGAAAATGACTTACAAGTTCGTGGCACCCTCCACCGGTAATGCTGGAATTCAAGATGGTGTTGGCCCACCCTTAACCTTGATGACAGCTTCCACTCTCGCAGGCATACGTTCAGTCACGTGCTGGAAGGTTTCTTGGGGAATGGCGTCCCATTCTTCCCGGAATACTCCACTGAGAAGAGGTATCGATGTCGGTCGGTGAGGCCCAGCACGAAGTCGGCGTGCCAAAACATCCCAAAGGTATTCTATAGGTTTCATGCAATCGCCATCCTCGAATTGCTCTTCAACAGTGGGAAGCAAGAAGGTACTTAAAACATCAATGTAGGCCTGTGCTGTGATAGTGCCCGGCAAAACAACAACGGGTGCAAGCCCCCTCCATGAAAAACACGACCACACCATAACACAACCGCCTTCGAATTTTACTGTTGGTACTACACATGCTGGCAGATGATGTTGACTGGGCATTCGCCATACCCACACCCTGCATCACTCCACGCAATGTTTTTCCACTGTTCAATCGTCTAATGTTTACGCTCCTTACACCAAGCGAGGTGTCATTTGCCATTTACCTGCGTCATGTGTGGCTTAGGAGCAGCGCTTCGTCCATGAATTCCAAGCTTTCTCACCTTCCGCCCAACCGTCGTAGTACTTGCAGTGGACCCTGATGCAGTTTAGAATTCTTGTGTGATTGACTGGATAGATGTCTGCCTATTACACATTACGACCCTCCTCAACTGTCGGCGGTCTCTGTCAGTCAGCAGACGAGGGCGTCCTGCAAGCTTTGTGCTGTATGTGTCCCTTCATGTTTAGGAGTGTGTAAATTTCACATACAAACGTATGACACAAGTGACACCCAATCACCTGACCACAATCGAAATCCGTGAGTTCTGCGGAGTGCCCCATTCTGCTCTCTCACGATGTCTAATGACTACTGAGGTCGCTGATATGGAGATGGCAGTAGGTGGCAGCACAATGCACCTAATGTGAAAAACGTATGTTTTTGAGGGTGTCCGGGTACTTTTGATAACATAGTGTAGTTTAACTAGAAAAGCACACATAGCTTGACGTGAGTTACTGTAAGCTATATCTACAAAAATTACGGAGGGATGGAAATAAGTACATTATGACAAAGCTTTTATTTACATTTTAGTACCTAAAAGAGAGTTTTAATTAAGATGGTCGCATTGAAGTAAATGTCATGGACACCAGTGATGTAACTTGTGTATGAAAGTACAATTAAAATGACTATTATTCAAATTAAAATGGTTAAGAAGTATTGAAAAAATGAAATGCCATGTGACGAGGACCTTCCGTCGGGTAGACCGTTCGCCTGGTGCAAGTCTTTCGATTTGACGCCACTTCGGCGACTTGCGCGTCGATGGGGATGAAATGATGATGATTAGGACAACACAACACCCTCTGAATGCCAATGGACGTAAAACACAGTATGACATCACCTTTGGTGGTTGTAGTCTTAACTGAAGTAGCTATGTTATGATCATAGTATGAAAGACTAAGTCATCGTGTAATTTATGTACAGTCAACTCAACTCATAAAATGAAACAAATATGGTTGGACATCCAGCATAAGTTATTCATTGTTATTAATTTAAACCTGGAGACATTCATCTAGTGGCAGGAGTGTGTAGTCTTTACCATAATTGTGGTAAACACTGATATGTCTCACTGAGCAATTCCAGGCAAGTATGTCACAAGTGTGTCACAATTATGTATCATAAATTTTAAATGAATTGTGTTTAAATGCTATGTTTGTCATTTATTACATGAGGCTCAGACGGTTCTGCGACCGTGTAGGCTGCAGATTCCTCGACTTGCGCCATAGGGTGGTGGGGTTTCGGCTTCCGCTAAACAGGTCAGGTGTCCACTACACAAAGGAGGCGGCTACACGGGTAGCAGGGGCTGTGTGGCGTGGAATGGGCGGGATTTTAGTTAGACAGTCTGGGGAAAGATCAAAAAGGACTCCAGTCTCAAAGGTTACAGGGCAAAGAAACCACGAGAATCGACCAAGCAACAGTCGGTGTTGTAGTTGTAAGTTGTCGCAGCTATGTTGGGAAAAGTACCAGAGCTTCAAGCGCCGACAGAATGCACTGAAGCTGAAATCGCTATAGGAACAGAAAGCTGGCTAAAGCCGGAGATAAATTTTGCCGAAATTTTGACAGAGGCGCAAACCGTGTTCAGAAAGGTTAGATTAAATAAAGTAGGTGGTGGTATGTTTGTGTCTGTTGGTAGTAGTTTATCTTGTAGTGAAGTTGAAATAGATAGTTCCTGCGAAGTACTCTGGGTAGAGGTTATACTCAACAGCCATACCAAAATAATAATTGGCTCCTTCTACCGACCCCCCCGACTCAGATGACATAATACCTGAATGGTTCAAAGAAAACTTGAATCTCATTACAATTAAGTACCCCACTCATACAGTTATAATTGGTGTTCAATCTACCCTCGATTTGTTGGCGAAAATACGTGTTCAAAGCCGGTGGTAGACAGAAAACATCTTCCGAAATTGTACTAAATGCTTTCTCTGAGAATTACTTTGAACAATTAGTTCATGAGCCCACACAAATTGTAAACGGTTGTGTAAACACACTTAACCTCTTAGCCACAAATAATCCTGATCTAATAGAGAACGTCATGACGGAATACAGGGATTAGTGAACACAAGGTCATTGTAGCGAGGCTCAAAACCGTATCAACCAAAATCACTAAAAATAAACGTAAAATATATCTCTTTAAAACAGCAGATAAAAATTCGCTTGATGCCAAAGATACAGTATCGACAGCAATAGGTAGATTCATAACGCATAAGTTAATAAGAGACGGGACTGATCCACCATGGTACATAAAACACGTCAGAACAGTGTTGCAAAAGCGACGAAAAAAGCATGCCAAATTCAGAAGAACGCAAAATCCCCAAGACTGGCTAAGTTTCACAGCTGCTCGAAATTTAGTGCGGGCGTCAATGCGAGATGTTTTTAATAATTTCCACAGTGAAACATTGTCTCAAAATATGGTATAAAATCCAAAGAGATTCTAGTCGTGTGCAAAGTACACCAGTGGCAAAAAAACAGTCAATACCGTCACTGCGCGATAGCGATGGAAATGTTACCAATGATGGTGCCACTAAAGCGGAGTTACAAAAATACAGTTTTCCGTAATTCCTTCACGAAAGAAGGCGAGGTAAATACTCCAGAATTCGAAACCAGAATAGCTGTTAGCATGAGTAACATAAAAGTAGATATCTTGGGTGTTGCGAAGCAACTCAAATCACTTAAGAAAGGCAAGTCTTCCAGTCCAGATGGTATACCAATCAGGTTCCTTTCAGAGTATGCAGACACAATAGCGCCTTTCTTAGCAATCATATACAACCGCTCTCTCGACTAAAGGTCTGCTCCTAAAGAATGGAAAGTAGCATAGGTCACACCAATATTCAAGAAAGGCAATAAGAGTAACCCATTGAATTACAGACCCATATGACTGACCTCAATTTGCAGTAGGATTTTGGAGCATATACTGTACTCGAACATTATGAATCACCTTGAAGAAAATGACTTATTGATACATAACGAACACGGATTCAGAAAATATCGTTCTTATTCCCATGAAGTAATGAGTGCTGTCGTCAAGGGATATCAGATTGATTCCATATTTGTAGATTTCCAGAAGGCTTTTGATACCGTTCCTCACAAGCGACTATTAATCAAATTGCGTGCATATGGAGTATCGTCCCAGTTGTGTGACTGGATTCGTGATTTCCTCTCAGAGAGCTCACAGTTCGTAGTGATAGACGGTAAATCATCGAGTATAACAGAAGTGATATCTGGCGTTCCGCAAGGTAGTGTCATAGGCCCTCTGCTGTTCCTGATGATGATCTAGGACTAGGTGATAATCTGAGCAGCCCCCTTAAGTTACGTTGTGCAAGACGCGACAGTTAGCTGCGACTGCGACGCTGCCCCCTCCTCTTTTTCCCACCCTGGCAGACGGCGGCACGGCCGCAAGACGACTGGAGTCGTCGCCGTTTCCCAAGGTCCGGTCGGCGGCGGCGGATTCAAATACATAAGAAAAATAAGAATTCCGATTTTCTTGCTGTAAAAAATACTCTATGTTAATGCAACAAAGTTACATCGGCTCCCAGAGTTAGTTTTTCGATACAGATTCTCCTTTTACTTTCAAAAATTGAAAAGTATCTCTTCCGGTTTTGCGTGTTTTTTTCGCTGTGTATTACTTCTCTATCAATTGTGAGGAAAGTAAAAGGCACAAAAAATTGATGTTTGCGTATCTTACAGTTTCACATCACAGCTTGATAATGAGGTGTCTATTTTTCCGATATTCGTCACACTTATTCCGATACTTAATTTACAAGTAACCTACTGCATAAAATTTGAATTGTGTACAGTGAAAAATGTGGTCGCTGGCTACTTTACGTATGGTTCACGTTAGGTCATACATCGTTGCCGATGAAAAGAAGCTAACATATCGAAATTATTTTTAAAGTTGAGATCAGAATGATATCGTTCTCCGTTTCCGAGATTTGGGCTCATATATCTCCGGGAGCGTCGCGACTAGCCGCCAGTTCTGTCGATGCGCAACGAGAATCGTGTGGTCATCACACGATAGAGAATGCATTTGTTTTGTTTCGCTGACACATTTGGACCGAATGAAACCATTTTATGTCATATATTTCTCCGGTATGAGTTACTAATATTTCTCCATATGCTCTTGACAATTTCATTTAAAATGCCACGAAATGTAGGTTTCTTAAAGCCAAGTGATCAAGCAGAACCCATTTTCTTGGATTTGCTGAGGCATCTGAACCTGTTCCAAGCTTTCTTTCTCGTTTATTTCTCTGATACGAGTCCCGAATATTCCTCCATCTGTTTTTGCACATTTCACCTAAAATTCCAATGAAAGATAAGTTTATTAACAATAAGCGCACGCTAGCGTCATTGCATTGTTTCAAGTTCTTGACAACAAGATAGGGTTACACCTTAAACATCTCTAGAATTTTCATTCTGAACGTCTACAGTATACACTGGCAGAAATGTGGAAGAAATAATGTCCGTGCTTGTTCACAAAATTTCCCCAAATTATACTTGTCAGTTTCTCCCATGCAGAAACTTTTGGGACAAGCTAAGGCAGGGGGGGGTTTTTGGGCGCTCAACATCGAGGTCATCAGCGGACAAGCTAAGGCAACTTCCATAGCCAACTGACTCTTTATTCCCATCCAAATGAACTTCCATATTCTTATATTCTGACAGCATACATCGTTATGGATGACATGAACATTTAATCTTTCCAAGCTGCAGTCAAAAGATGACTCCAGGATTTACAAAAGACGAATTTCAATTGTGAACTGTGTCAGACCAGAAGGGCCTTGTAAAACAGTAGTGCGCTTTTGGCACAAGTTTTTTGAGCACCATCTTCTACCAATGAATTGAAGTGAATGTGACAAATTACTTATTGCAGCACACTGTTTGCGCAATCTGTTGAGAAACGCCTTCCTCAAAAACGAGCATCTATTGATTACAGAAAGCTGTACAACAATCTGGTTGTGGTTTTTCACAACTAGAAGGTATCATCAAGACACCAATCTACCGTTTACTTTCAAAGTGAAGGTATTGTAAAATGTAACTTTCTCGTTGTACTTCAGATTGTTCATTTTATGATGTACTTGCCGTTTTCAATTTTTATCGTCACAAAAATGAGTAATGCGAAAATTGACCTTCAAGTTCATTTTCATCATTCTAATTCTATATCTGCATGGATTATACTGATTTTCATAACAGGCCTGAAAAATTTGCATTAATGGGAAAATATTATATATTTCACTCACCTGCCAGTTTCAACTGTGCACCAATTTCTTCGCAAATTCTGTCTCTGAACATAGTGTCTCTATATTTAGGGTTCTTCAAATCGTAAAGGCAAGGATGTTGCGAGACCAGCTCACAGAGAATCACATCCTACGAGTGGCTCATTTCAGTTTTCCTTGACTGGCTCGACATCTTTCTGGCAGCCGTACGTCTTTATGTCGTGCGACTTCCGTCGCAACACTGCTCACTGGTGCAGTGCTGCTGCAGCTGCCGCAGCAGTCGCGCGTCGCATCCCAAACTCGAACTGCGCATGCGCCAGCAAGCAACTTCTGACGTCACGTAGCGACCCGTCGCAGTCGCTAGTGTGCGTCGCGTCTTGGACAATGTACCTTTAACTGTTTGCAGTTGACGCTGTAAGTTACCGTCTAGCAAAATCATCAGTCGATCAATTCCAATTGCAAAATGATCTAGAGAGCATTTCAGTATAGTGCGAAAAGTGGCAATTGGCACTAAACTAAGAAAAGTGCGAGGTCATCCACATGGGTACTAAAAGAAATCCGATAAATTTTGGGTATACGATAAAGCGCACAAATCTAAGGGCTGTCAATTCGACTAAATACCTAGGAAATACAATTACGAGCAACTTAAATTGGAAATACCATATAGATAATATTATGGGGAAGGCGAAACAAAGACTGCGCTTTGTTGGCAGATCACTTATAAGATACGACAAACCCACTAAAGAGACAGCCTACATTACACTTGTCCATCCTCTGCTAGAATATTGCTGCGTGGTGTGAGATCCTTACCAAGCAGGATTGACGGAGGACATGGAAAAAGTGCAAAGAAGGGCGGCTCATTTCGTGTTATCGCGCAATAGGGGTGAGAGTGTCACTGATATGATACGCGAGTTGGGGTGGCAGTCACTGAATCAAAGGCGGTTTTCTTTGTGGCAAGCTCTATTTACGAAATTTCAATCACCAACTTTCTCTTCTGAATGCCAAGATATTTTGTTGACACTCACCTACGTAGGAAGAAATGATCGTCATCATAAAGTAAGAGAAATCAGAGCTCGAATGGAAAGATTTAGGTGTTCCTTTTTCCCACCTACCTGGATTCATTGTCGAGACCTTAAATTGGTTATTAAAATGTCTTGCTAAAAATCTGAGATTATGAATTTATACTCAATACTGTATCTGATGCCAGGCAGTGAACGTTAACATTTGTATTCTGTCAGGCATACATATAATGGTGATTCTTGTCACTCAGGAAACGATAAGAAGCAGCATTGAGTTGACTCAGAAGTGATTCAGAATTTAATATGGAGCTGTATAATATTATGGATCTTAAATCCAAAGGAAAATTTACTATCCAACTTTAATTGGATTTCTTACAGCTCAGGTGAAGTCTAGAAAAGATTTGAATGTATGATGATGCTAAAGGTGATCTGAAGTGATAGCAACATCTCTGATAGTCAGTACTTAATGATTAATGAGCACATCAGTGTTAAATAATCTATTAAAATTTTAGTGAAATATAAGGAACTGTCTAACTCAGTTACTAGTCATTTGCTGCCTCGAAGGCAACAACAAGGATTATTGCAAAGAGTTTCGAATTCAGATCACATGGATTTTAGGCCAAATGATTCAAAATTGAACTATTAACTAGGACAAGGGTTTATGGAACCTAACTGTGAGTGCTACACGTTTTTTGCAGTCAGTTTAATCTCTCAGTGACAAATACTGAAATGAAATTTGTCGAAACAGACATAAGATTCTTGGTGGGCTTGTTAACTCTGATGGTGTTTCATAGTTGGTTTGAGCATTGATCATTACCTTGCATGAATGGAGTTTGTAGTGTGAAATTTAATGGAAATGGTTATTTAAAAGCTTCTGTACTCAGGAAAAGGCTTATCAGAAGAAATTACCACTGTAAATGTACATAAAAGAAGAAATTGCAACCAGAGATTTATGAATGGTTTGAACATCAGTTTATTGAGACTTTGTTTTTTTTTTTCACAAAACTGCAAACTTTGTACCCACAAGTGGAATGCGTCATTTTACATCCAAAATTTCTGGTTCTACTTCCTGTTAGCGCAAAGGTTGTGTTATTGAAAACTGGACTTAATAGAAGGAGAATTAGTTCCATGAAGATTAATGCAGGCTCATTTTGCTCCTGCTTAGACTACGATAGTGCACCTACAGTGAGGCGACAAATGGTTGTGACATCAACTATATAAAAAATAAAACATCCTTATCCATTAAAGAATTTTGTTGTAGGAAACCTTTAGTTGACATGAGGAGCAAGTCGGAACAGCTCAATATACATAACAAAACAGAAATTTCCACTGACTTTCGAGAAGCTACCGTTCTTTTTCCTTAACTACTCACTCTCCATTAGCCATGAAAATGGTCATCTTCATACCTGCAGTGATACTGACTGTTTACAAACTGTTGTTCAGGTAACATATGGGTGTGTGGGAGAAGAAAGTACTCCGAAAATTAGGCAGTGCAAGGCAGAAGTGGGTAAGTAAGTTCAGGGACCATTACCACTGTGAACTACCCAGTGCTCACTGTCTCAACTGACATCGCCCAAATAAATAAATAGATTAAATTAATTACTGTTTCTTGGGCATGATTACTATACTTATATCATCCGCAAAATGAATGTAGAGTGGCAAGTCATGAATATATATTAAGAACAATAATGGTCCCAAGACAGAACCCTGTGGGACACCATTGTTGATACACCTCTAGTTGGAGGACTCTGCTGATTTTTGCAAACTATCTGTACTGTTAAACTCAACCTTCTGCATTCTCCCAGTGAAATATGAATTAAACCATTTGGGCACTGTCCCACTCATACCACAACACTTATCTAGAAGAATTTTATAATTTACACAGTCAAAAGCCTTTGAGATATCACAAAATATTCTAATGGGTGATTTTCCGTTACTCAGAGCATTTAATATTTGATCAGTGAAAGGATATATGGCATTTTCTTTTGAAAAGCCTTTCTGAAAACCAAACTGACATTTTGTTAGTACTTCATTTTTTACTCTTGAATACATTTCTTTTTCAAGAATTTTGGATAAAGCTGTCAGAAGTGAGATTGGGTGGTAGTTGTAGCATCAGATCTATCCCGTTTTTTATGCAATGATTTAACAATAACATGTTTCAGTCTATCTGGAAAAATGCCCTGTTACAGAGAGCTACTATATATGTAACAGAGAATCCTACATATCAGTTGGGAATAAGCTTTTAGCAAGCTCAAGTTTGTTTTCGTGGCCATCCTCCGCAGCGAGCACAGAAATACTTCTTTTGTAAATAAAACTGCCTTTTCTTGCTGTAAGAAAAGGTGGTTATATTTACAAAACAAGTATTATTGCACTTTACTTGAAATGCCATCAGTTCCAGGCGAGCTTTTACTTTTGAGTGAATTTATTATTTTACTAATTTCAGTAGGAGGGGTGGCTGAATTTCAATGTTATTAAATTGCATAGGTACTGCCTCTTCCATATACTGCCTTGCATTTTCGAATGACTAACTGGATCCCATTTTCTCTACAACACTTAGAAAATGATTATTAAAATATTTTCTAGTTCTGACATTTTGTTAAAAAAATTTTCCATGAGTTTGATAGAAAGGAACCATATGATGTTCGGACAAGCATAGTACATCTATTCCGTCCTCAATTGCTACATTTTCTAAACAAACAAGAAGCTCGTCTATTTTGTTTTTTAATTCCCTGATATTCTGATGCAATATACTATCATTATTTTTCACTATACTTTTAGGAGAATCTTGTGACATTCTAACATTATTTTTCACTATACTTTTATGAGAACTTGTGAAATTTTAACATCTCTTGTACCTGCCTGTCTGAGCTTCTCATTAAACTTAATTGCATTCAATGTTGAATCATTGGACACTGATCATAGCCTAAAAAAAGCAGCATTCCCATGAGTTTCAGTGTCCCCCTTAAAGATTTTGCTATCATCTGTGCCAATTTACTCTTGCCTTTTGTGTTAAGATGCCAGGCCCTGCCTTGTGAAACCCCACCTATCAGTACCATAAACAGGAACCAAATGTATGCCTGACAAAGTAGCTGCCAGAAGCAGCTGATCTAGCTCAATACTGATCATCCTGACAGAGCTGTTCATTTGGGGCCAATCGTACAGCATGAAATCTGTAACTAATCAACATTTGTATGGTTCATTGTAGATACTATTCCCCAACGTGTAACTAACCCTTTCTTGTCCACAAAGCACACCCAGTATCAGTTGTCATACTCCTTACCTCCTCTGGCCCACACTCATCTGCAGGGGAACACATGCCTTTATTTACATATAAGGTATGTGAGGTACTGTGGCTGCACTTCCTTCAAAGTTATGCTTTAGATGTAGCACCTGGCTGTGGCCATATTGGATTTCATCAAGCTTGTATTTGGTATGTTTTATATTAGTACCACATTATAACTTATATCCTACAAACAAATCCTGTCCCAGTACACTGGCATATTGAGGATCTTTTGAAAAGTTACATTTTATTGATATGAAATGTCAGATAATGAGTCATTGGTGAATAAAGATTTCAGGAGCCTTAGGACTACAAGACAAAGACCAAAATTATCCACTCTCACTTTGGTGTAATGGGTAACATCATGTGAAGCAACTGAAGAGGCAGATTTGCAAATATGATAATTTTGGTTCATGTCCAGTCATTGGCAAAAATTTTATTATTCACTTTCACTTTTCTGAGAGCTTCTGGGACTTGTCATTGTCAATAATATACAAATTAAGGATGCAACATTGAAATGCAAGTGATTATTCAAAACACATTTACGATCTGGTAAAAACAAACTACCACTTATTGTCAGAACAAAAAACATAAAAAGGGCTGACACATGTGACAAAGAATAATAAGATGACTTAGCCTCACTGTCAGCCACCTATGAAGTATAAAAGACAATTTACAAGCTAGTTATTTTAGATTTCTTTTCCAAACAAAAACATCATCAAATAAAACAAATATGCAGGTGACATACATTCTTGTACTGGTACAGCCGTAGTCCTGCTGGTATTATTTCCTTGTTGTTTCAGTTACTTTCAAGAGAAGGGAGAATTTACTTTCTGGCATTGAATTTTAATTTTCACACAAATTAGAGCATACTTCACACAACCAGCACATTTATTTAACAGTTGGCGATTTTCTTCTTTATTACTTTTTATGATACATACCACTATTTAAATAATTAATATGTAGTTGACTGGTTCTCACTTTCAAAGAAAGAAAATACAGCAATTACTATAATTTTTAGCACAAAATAGAACACACATCACACAGCCAGCACATTTATTTAGCACTGGGGAAGCCTCTTAAGTACTTTTGTACTAAATACAGCTATGTAAGTGACGAGTATGAGGTGGGTGACTTTGCACTTTCAAAGAAAGAAATGACAACAAGTTTCCTATTCGCAGTGAGCGAAACAGCTAAACATTTATAGAGCTTCTGCTTTAATTATTCTGCTGAAGTGGATGCCAAAATCACGTTGATACCACCATCTAACATAATCTATTAAGCCAGGTTCACAAACGCATCTAATGTGGCGCCATAGCTGGTGGCCTACTGTAGTGGCATCGTGAGCTACCATTCACGCAGGATGCCAGAAATTCTACATAGTTGCACAGTTTTCAATATGGCGTCTGTTGAAATCATATGTTATAGTCCAGGTGATGACCTTAGAGCAATGACAAGAGTTAACTACAAGGAAGACGAAACCCAAATGTTGTATCTGAAAACAGATTTTGCACAGGGATAAATCAGGGGAAAAACACATTTATAAAACAAATAACACTGAGAGACGAAAATGCTATCTGCAGTGGCAAACTAACCAACAGCTAGCATGTACATATCATCGGTAGGTACGCCATTCTTCCACTATTTTAGAATCTTATTATGTTCATTGATGCAGGCATTTTGAATAACTAATTTTTGTTTAACAGTTGCCGTGTTACACTCTGGAACTATTTCCTGTGTAAAATCCAAAGTTTATACAAGGCTTGGTGTCACAAATTACGAAGTTTATATGACTCGCTTTTTTGGTTAAATATATTAAATTTCTTTATTCATTTAAGACTAGTTGCTGAAAAACAAACATAGGTTGGTATATTCATGTAGTTCCAGAAGAAGCTGCTTAAGTGTACCTGCCAACTTTTTTCACTTTTTTGAGAAATAAAAAACACTGAAATCGATTGGCGTACAGCAGCAATTGCACAATGATAACTGCAACAGAATTCTCATGTTTCGTGTTTCAAAATACTGCCACCCGTGAGCAGTGGTGGTAGGAAAGTGGCGCAACAAAGTACAACCAAGCTGAACTCTTCATGGCGTGACAAAAGTTGCATCTCGGAAGTTGCGCCACCAAAAACTGGGAGTTTACACTTGCAATTGCAATGCAACCACAGTATGCCAGTAGCTGTGGCGACACTTTTGTTGCGTGTGTGGATCCAGCTGTGACGATACCTTGACAACAGAGATGCCCTCAAGAGAGCCAGAGTAAATCAATGTTAGAGACCAGTTTTACCAAGGAACCAAAACTTTTGTACAAGAATTAATTGTATGTGTCATGAGAATCCTGTTTACCCATAACAAATGAATCACAGAGATGCCATCACTTTTAATGGTAACAACTGTAAGAACCAAAATGATCCAAAACAGGTGTTTGATAGTCTGTACCTATGGTGAACCAGAAAATAAATGTTTAATTTTTATTTTTGGATTGGACATACCTCATTCACCTAATAAAACCTTTATATGGGCTCTAGTAATTTATTTCCTCGTTATATTACAGAGAGGTTTAAAATATTACAGATGGGAGAATCCAACATGTTTTTTGTCTTTTATCAGTGGTGTTGTTCTTTTATTATAGACCTACAATTGTTACCCATCATTTATCACTTCTCTTACCTCTGGCAGTGTTTGATTATGTGACAAATGCCAAGTTGCACTGTGGTTTCAAGTCCATGTTAAACTCTGTATCTCACTATAACTGACTGTCTAAGCAGTTCAGAGTTGGAGGGAAGCATTGTCATACCACCTCTGACAGGACTATGATTAATAAATAATTGTGGCGTTCAAACCAACCTTTGACCTGATGACAGCTTTACTTTTTTTATGAATCACTGAGACAACATTTTTATTCATTGTTCCTGAATGTGTTGTCTTATAGTTTGGCTTGTTATTATAAAATATTTTGTGAAAGCGCCCACACAATGTTACTGACTGTAAATTTTACGATAACAAGTGGTGCATATATAGTGGCCAATACCTACAAAACTTACACAGCAAGCAAATGTTAATATTGCCATGAGTTTTGGAGGTTAAGGTCTTCCTATAGGTCTGTCCAGGAAGACTATTTTTCCTGACCTAATTAAGTGTCGACATAACCACTCTTCTTGTGGCAGGCAGATTAGATTACATTAGAGTAGGTTAGATTAGATTTACTTTCATTCCAATTGATCCATAGTGAGGAAGTCCTTTAGGATTGCCTGTACAGTTTCAACACTAAATAATGTCATTAGTTAGTTGGACAGTATAAATATCAAGACACTCAAGAGATATCATGTGTCTAATACACATGAGAAATCTACCAAACTAAAGATTTAATTTAGGAGTAGAGCTAACAATTCTGTAAAGAGTAGAGGTATTAAGTTGCCAGTGGCCACGCAAATAAAACTGAAAACTTCACCATTTCTCTGAGGAACCCTACTCCGAGCTAGAGTAGTAGTTCCACAGGTAGGCTGGGGTGGGAGCTTGCTGGGTTGAGTGGGCGAGGGGAGAAAGGAGGCAGGGAGCAGGATAGGATGGGAAAGATTGCTTGATAGCTTGGAGGGAAGCAGCGAGAGAGCAAGATAGGAATGTACCGTTCAGAAGCAGCAGGTACATGGGATAGGCGGCACATGGGTACCAGAACAAGTGAGAGGGTGGCAGAACAGAGGGAGGGGAGACTGTAGATAAGAGGGTGTGAGTGCATTGGGTTAGAAGAGATTAATTCCCATCTATGTAGTCCAGAAAATATGATACTAGGAGGGGAGGATCCTGATGGTATGGATCGTGAAGTGGCCATTGAAATCAAGTGCTTTATGCTCATCACTTTGTTCTGTCACTGGGAGTTCAAATTTGCTCTAAGCCGCAATTTGGTGGTGGACATTCATGCTACTATTCACTGTCTTGTACACTTGATTCCAAAATTATTTACATTCTGCTAGAACTTTCCATAATATACTTAAAACTAAAGATTTGATTATTATGGATCAAATCCTGTGTTGGATAATCTATGTATTGTTGTTAGAAAGAAAGAAGCTACATTGGATAAACTGTTATTTTTAAACATTTTTGAAGTGTTGGAGCTGTCGGTTCATTTCATAACATGACATTCAATATACCACACACCATTCCCTCTCTTCTACCCAATTGTGCAAAAAGTGAGCACCTTTGCGAAGTTGGTTAGTTCAGTGAAGCCAAATTCCGATCAAGTCTTACTGGACAAGAGTTATACAAAGTATATGTACAGAACATGTATTAAAATTTCAAATGGAATGAAACAAACTGAAATAACCACTTGAACAATGGTACCCTATATGACCCATTTTCTTCAGTTTATTTATACAATGGTATAAGAAAATGTGTTAAAATTATTACCAAATTGCTGTAAAATAAATACCAATTGCAGTGTGTATTGGCACAATCAAACAGCACTTTAAAAATGTCAGAAGAGATACAGTGCTTAAATAATACAGGTAGTACCAATATTGTTGTATGGATGTGAATGTTGTAGACTTACTAAACAAGAAAGGAAATGCAGAGTCGAGATTACTGAGAGAAGCTACAGAGTACTGGAGAGTAAACAAAAGAAGATACAAGAATCAGGAAAGAATTTTAAAAAATAATCTGAGTGAAGAGCCGGCCGGAGTGGCCGAGCAGTTCCAGGCACTTCAGTCTGGAACCGCGCGACCGCTACAGTCGCAGGTTCGAATCCTGCCTCGTGCATGGATGTTTGTGATGTCCTTAGGTTAGTCAGGTTTAAGTAGTTCTAAGTTCTAGAGGACTGATGACCTCAGAAGTTAAGTCCCATAGTGCTCAGAACCATTTTTTTTGAGTGAAGAAATGGTAATGTACAGAAATCAAAGGAATGGGCATGTAACAAAAGTGGAGGAGACCAGAACACCAAAAACACTCCTGATATATAAACCAAAACATGGAAGTAGGAATATTGATCAACCAAACAAAATATTGATGAAGCAAAATAATTGTGTGTGGAACAAACTAGAGATGCTTTTAACCTTTATGATGGTGTGTCTCCATTGACACGTAGAGGTATATTGTGTCTCAGGTGGTGGGGGTCCTAATTTATTTGTCTGGATCACAATGATGGTACACACATCCACTGAAAAATCCTGTAATCTCTGGTTGTGCTATGTGCTAATGTTTTGATGAATTTTGAAACAATCATTACCTAGGCAGCCACTGTGGCACATGCCACACATCAGCTGTATTAGATAAAATTCTGTCTGTATCAACCATTATTTCCCCAGATACTTGTGCCTATGAATTGTGTAGAAATAAGTAGTCATTCCCGCTATGTTATGGCACGAGGTTTTACACCTTCTCCACCTGGGCCTTTGGGGAGTTTAATGCACTACACTATCAGATAGCAGATGGCTTTTGCGCAGGGATTGATGGCTAAATTGTTCACTTTGTTGCAGTTTCTGAGCAGTGTGTCCAACAACAGGCAGCTCTCTTTGCACCTCTGCCCCCTGGCCCACTCCACACTGTGTAGACTTTGTGGCTCCTTTCTTGAATTCCTATGGGCTCTTGTTTGTGGTTGCATTTTCCCGGTTTCTTTACATTGTCTAGTGTGTGTCGATGTTTGCTTATGTCACAATTTGTATGCTTTTGATATTTTTTTCTATTGAGAGGGTGCCTGGTACCTTAGTTTCTGATAATGGGCCCCAGTTTGTTTCTCACACATTTTAACTGTATTGTTCCCGTCACAGCACTTGTCATATTACAGCTCCTCTATTCCACCTTCAATAAAATGGTGAGGCAGGGCTACTAGCCACGTTCAGGTCCCAAATGTGTTGCTGCAGCCTGCTGTTCCAATTGCAGCCTCCACCGGCCCCCTTGCCATCATTAGCTCACCAGATGACACCCTTCCCATTTTCTGAGCACCTGTCGCTTCATGCCTATAGCGGAGCAGAGCCTTGCTGAGTTGCTTGATGGCTGGCAGCCATGCACACTCCTACACCTTCTGTGGCCTGTGGCGCACCTGCAGTGGTTCGGTTTGCCCATCCACTTTGGGCCAGGGTCACTAGCGTGGGCGCAAGACTTTGGCTGCTGCCTCAAGTGGATACTGGGCACTGTTCTTCACCACCAGGGATGCTGTATTTGTGAAGTCCATATGGCCAACAATTTGATCAGTTGTGCAGCTGCTTACTGCTACTGTGGCGCACAAAGTGGTTCGGTTTGATTATCCACTTTGGGCCAGGGTCACTAGTGTGGGCGCAAGACTTTGGCTGCTGCCTCAAGTGGATACTGGCCACTGTTCTTCACCACCAGGGATACTGTCTTTGTGAAGTCCATATGGCCAACACTTTGATCAGTTGTGCAGCTGCTTACTGCCAGAAGCTACTGGTTCATGTGTGCAGCACCTGCCACTACAGCCCCACCACCACCCTCCATCTTGAATCTGTCATCACCTGCTGTGGACGTGCTCCCATCTCATTGGCTGCCTGCTCCATGTGCGGTGCCCTGGAGTTCCAGTTTCCCGGTACCAGGTGCCTGTCCATCTTTGGCCTCAGGTGTGTTGCTGCAGCCTGCTGTTCCAATCACACTTTCTACACTGGCCCCCTTGCCATCATTGGCTCAGCCATCGTTGCCAGGTGATGCCAGCCCCATCTAGTTCACACTGGAATCTACCTGATGATGAAGATGCAGAGATAGTGTGAGATTGTGTAGACGTTGGCGATGGCACCCTCCTCCCTGACGCTGTTGTTGGGACTGAATGGGCCCACCACCCTTGGGTGTGTATGCATTTTTGCAGAATCTGGGCCCCATCACATCCAATGGATGTGCCTGGTGTGAGGCCACTGACATCACATCTGTCACCTGGTCTCCCTCATCGCACAAGGTAGAAGTGTGCTGTATCCTGCTACTAATGTGTGTGAGTGTGAGTGCACCAAGTGTTGTGTTGCCGTGCATGTGTACTTAAATCAACTACCAACTTGTTGCCCCGAGCCAGCAATTAGAGGCCATCAGTAGGAAGTGTACATACAAGGCACACTTTCTGCCATGTCGTCTACTGGTGTCGTCATATATATATATATATGCAGAGCAGTGCTGACTCATTCTCATTTTGTTCTTTTAATTTGTACCGCTCACATCAGTTGCTCTGTATATCGATTGTGTTGCACCTTCTTTATGATACTTTTGTTATGTGTGGAATGACAAGTGGCTTATTTCCGGTATTCTTCTGAGGTTTGTGAATAAAATGATATTTTTATTACTTGGACCAATTTCGTGTATTGCTTGATTACTACAATATGTGTGTGGAATATCTCCAGAAAATTATTCAGACAGTTTTTATCACTATAATGCAAAATTGGCACTTCTACAAAATGTTGAGAAATTTTGTTGTTTTTAATTTTATCCATATTTTGAATCTTCAAAAGTGACTGTTCTCAATACACTCGCGGTGAATTAAAACACACCTTCAGTCACAATTTTTCGTGTTTTATTCAGTAGACCATGTATTTCGAACCCTGTAGGTACATCTTCAGGTGTAATTCGCCTTAAAACATGATTTATTTATTCTTTTGAATGAGATGGAATGCATATTCCTGTCACGAAAAGGTTTGATGTTAGGTTACGAATGTCGTAAGTCAGACTCGGAAAATATGCGCGGAATAGTGGAAAAAATGAATAGTGTAAACTTACCAAATAATCCAAGAAAGGCGTTTCCAACGTTAAAGCAACAGCATAAGTTTTTTCCTCCATCGTTTGTTCTTTCCCCTTTTCTATGTAATGGTGTCATAAATCTTAGGGTAGCAGTTTACTAACATTGGTAACTGCTATTGTTGGCTGTTGATATTAAATTTTCACCTTTTCTCAAGACAGAGGTTCACTTATAATAATAATAATAATAATAATAATAATAATAATAATAATGTACACTGACTATAGAACGCTGCAGTGCAGTGCGCAGCTGCACTATTGCCTCGGTAGGTGACCCACATGCCTGAGGCTGATGCCAAAAAATTTCCTCCCCTTTTTGGTAGAATCTGGTCCTCTGAATTCCAGGCTGCTGCTGAACCTGTGAACTTGTAAAACCACTAAAACAACATGGTACTACGGTGTGTACATCTGCCATGGTGCATTCTCTCTAGCACAAAGTAAGCTTTACTCATAAGCACCATGCAAAATTTGAATGCTAATGCATCACTAGTTCAGACAGATCCAGTTCAAAAGTATCATAGATTTTGTACCCACTAATCATCGAAAAAGTTCACCAAAAGAATCAGAAGCTGTGCCACATCTGTTGACTATGTCTGTTGAGGCAGTAAAGTTTCCATCATACCATATTTGCATGGCAGTAGGTGTAGGAACTACAGTCGAGATCATTTATAAAAACATTGACATTCTTAAATATTGTAGTGACATGCATTTTGTAGCATGTGTCACACAAGTAGAAACACACAACAAAAAAATAATTATAGTCACAGTATACAGGGCTCCAACTGATAGTTTCCAGCTTTTCACTAAACAGCTTGATGCAGTATTAAATTTCTTAACTTCTAAAAATAATGAACTCATACTAAGTGGAGATTTTAATTTAAATTTTCTGGAGGACAGTCACTCAAGATCCATACTAGAGTCTCTTACCACTGCTTATAATCTCATCGCCTTAGCACAGTTCCCAACCAGGGTTATGGGTATATAAGAAGGCTGTATACATGGAAGAAGCCTGGAGATACTGACAGGTTTACGATAGATTATATAATGGTAAGACAGACATTTCGGAACCAGGTTTTAAATTGTAAGACATTTCTAGGGGCAGATGTGGACTCTGACCACAATCTATTGGTTGTGACCTGTAGATTAAAACTGAAGAAACTGCAAAAAGGTGGGAATTTAAGGAGATGGGACCTGGATAAACTGAAAGAACCAGAGGTTGTACAGAGTTTCAGGGAGAGCATAACGGAACAATTGACAGGAATGGGGTAAAGAAATACAGTAGAAGAAGAATGGGTAGCTTTGAGTGATGAAGTAGTGAAGGCAGCAGAGGATCAAGTAGGTAAAAAGACGAGGGCTAATAGAAATCCTTGGGTAATAGATGAGATATTGAATTTAATTGATGAAAGGAGAAAATATAAAAATGCAATAAATGAAGCAGGCAAAAAGGAATACAGACGTCTCAAAAATGAGATCGACAGGCAAAAAGGAATACAGACGTCTCAAAAATGAGATCGACAGGAAGTGCAAAATGGCTAAGCAGGGATGGCTAGAGGACAAATGTAAGGATGTAGAGGCTTATCTCACTAGGGGTAAGATGATACTGCCTACAGGAAAATTAAAGAGACCTTTGGAGATAAGAGAACCACTTGCATGAACATCAAGAGCTCAGATGGAAACCCAGTTCTAAGCAAAGAAGGGAAGGCAGAAATATGGAAGGAGTAAATAGAGGGTCTATACAAGGGCGATGTACTTGAGGACAATATTATGGAAATGGAAGAGGATGTAGATGAAGATGAAATGGGAGATACGATACTGCGTGAAGAGTTTGACAGAGCACTGAAAGACCTGAGTCAAAACAAGGCCCCCGGAGTAGACAACATTCCATTAGAACTACTGACGGCCTTGGAAGAGCCAGTCCTGACAAAACTCTACCATCTGGTGAGCAAGATGTATGAAACAGGCGAAATACCCTCAGACTTCAAGAAGAATATAATAATTCCAATCCTAAAGAAAGCAGGTGTTGACAGATGTGAAAATTGCCGAACTATCGGTTTAATAAGTCACGGCTGCAAAATACTAACGCGAATTCTTTAGAGGCGAATGGAAAAACTAGTAGTAGCTGACCTCGGGGAAGATCAGTTAGGATTTCGTAGAAATGTTGGAACACGTGAGGCAATACTGACTCTGCGACTTATCTTAGCAGCTAGATTAAGGAAAGGCAAACCTACGTTTCTAGCATTTGTAGACTTAGAGAAAGCTTTTGACAATGTTGACTGGAATACTCTCTTTCAAATTCTGAAGGTGGCAGGGCTAAGATACAGGGAGCGAAAGCTATTTACAATTTGTACAGAAACCACATGCAGTTACAAGAGTCGGGGGACATGAAAGGGAAGCAGTGTTTCGGAAGGGAGTGAGACAGGGTTGTAGTCTCCCCCCCGATGCTATTCAATCTGTATATTGAGCAAGCAATGAAGGAAGCAATAGAAAAATTCGGAGTAGGTATTAAAATCCATCGAGAAGAAATAAAAACTTTGAGGTTCGCCGATGACATTGTAATTCTGTCAGAGACAGCAAAGGACTTGGAAGAGAAGTTGAACGGAATGGATAGTGTCTTGAAAGGAGGATATAAGATGAACATCAACAAAAGCAAAACGAGGATAATGGAATGTAGTCGAATTAAGTCGGGTGATGCTGATGGAATTAGATTAGGAAATGAGACACTTAAAGTAGTAAAGGAGTTTTGCTATTTTGGGAGCAAAATAACTGATGATGGTCGAAGTAGAGAGGTTATAAAATGTAGACTGACAATGGCAAGGGAAGCGTTTCTGAAGAAGAGAAATTTGTTAACATTGAGTATAGATTTAAGTGTAAGGAAATTGTTTCTGAAAGTATTTGTATGGAGCGTAGCCATGTATGGAAGTGAAACATGGACGATAAATAATTTGGACAAGAAGAGAATAGAAGCTTTTGAAATGTGGTGCTAAAGAAGAATGCTGAAGATTAGATGGGTAGATCACATAACTAATGAGGAAGTATTGAATAGGAATGGGGAGAAGAGAAGTTTGTGGCACAACTTGACTAGAAGAAGGGATCGGTTGGTGGGACATGTTCTGAGGCATCAAGGGCTCACCAATTTAGTACTGGAGGGTAGTGTGGAGGGTAAAAATCGTAGAGGGAGACCAAGAGATAAATACACTAAGCAGATTCAAAAGGATGTAGGTTGCGGTAGGTACTGGGATGAAGAAGCTTGCACAGGATAGAGTAGCATGGAGAGCTGCATCAAACCAGTCTCAGGACTGAAGACCACATCAACAACATACCACATCAGCAAATCATAGTATAAATCCAAGATTTAATGGCCTTTCAGGTCATGATGCCCAGTTGCTTACATTTAATATAGTGGGGTCTGATTCAACTAATAACAGGAAGTGGGAAACTATACAAACAAAGAATGAAACAGGAATTGAAGGTATAAAAAACTGTTTGAGGAATACAGACTGGAAAGATGTATACAATTCACCTGGAACACATGAAAAATATAACTGTTTCTCTAATGCAGTCATAGGTCGCATTGAAATTTACTATGCTAAGAAAGTAATCAAAGGAAACAGATTAAATGTTTCAAAACCTTGGATTACAAATGGAATAAAAGTATCTTGCAAAATAAAAGGAAGACTGTACTTAATGTCAAGGGAAGACGACGACTACAGAGCTAAATCACATTACAAATTATATTGTAAAATTCTAAACAAAACGCATTTATTTTCAAGAAAAAATAAATGCCCCTAGTAACAGGATAAAAACTATATGGAAAATAGTAAAAAATGAAACAGGGGAAACCAATCAGGCAAATGAGGAAATTATGTTGATTCTAAATAATGAGTTGATTAGAGACACCTCCAAAATTGCGGACACTTTCAACAACTTTTTCCTTTCAGTAGCAGACAACTTAGGTTTGTGTAGTTTCTCAGAAGACATCTTAAAATATTTAAAAAATGCATTTCCACAGAAGTTAGACAAAATTCAACTATATCCTACCTCACCGAAAGAGATTTCTAATATTATTAGCTCTCTTAAAAACAAATGTTCCAGTGGTTATGATGAAATCAGCACTACCATAATTAAATGCTGCTCCTCAGAACTGAGTTACTTATTTAATGAATCCCTCCACAGGGGTACTTTTCCAGATAGGCTTAAATATGATATTGTCAAACCATTACACAAAAAAGAGACAAATTGTTGGTGGAAAATTTTCATCCCATTTCATTATTGTGCCAGTATTTTCAAAAGTGTTTGAAAGGGTTATGTACAATAGACTTTATAAATGCTTCGTACAGAAAAATATTATCATTCGCAATAAGTTTGGATTTTAGAAAAGATTGTCAACTGATCAAGCTATTATTCACTTTTACAGATGATATATTAGAATCAATAAATCAAAAGTTATTACCACTTGGAATATTCTGTGGCCTGGCTAAAGCTTTTGATTGTGTTAAGCATGATATCCTTATACAAAAGTTAAAATATTATGTGATAATAGAAGTTCTCATCCTATGTTTTTAATAGAAAACAGTGTGTGTCTTTATCAGGCTTACCACATGATAATAGTTATTCAAAATATGAAACCATCAGACAAGGGGTGCCCCAGGGCTCTATTTTAGGTCCCTTGTTGTTCCTATTATATATTAATGACCTTCCATACGCAGTGTCACAAAATGCATATTTTGTCTTATTTGCAGATAATACAAATATTGGTATAAAAACAGTACCCGTGATCTCACTGAGCAATCAGCTAATGAAATATTTGTAAGTATCGATGGGTGGTTCACAGCAATTGCATTGTCACTGAATACTGGACCCTATATGTATAATGAATTCAAACAATGAAATTAAAGCTGCAGACAGTGTCAAATTTTTAGGGCTACAAATTGATCATAACCTAAATTGGAAAACTGACACTCTAGACTTAACGAAACGCCTTACTTCAGCTACATTTGACTTATGATAGCGGAAACAGGTGATTTAAAAATGAAGAAGTTAGTTTATTTGGCCCACTTCCAGTCACTAATGAGATATGGAATCTTCTTTAGAGGAAACACTTCTCACAAAGAGAAATTTTCCAAATTCAGAAACGAGTCATTAGAATTATATCTGGTGTCAGTCCTAGATCATCATGCAGAGACATCTATAGGAAACTTGGTATTCTAACCACTACTACTCAGTACATATAGTCATTGATGTCCTTTGTCATTTCCAACATGTCTCTTTTTACACACAATAGTGTAAAACAAGATTGTAATACCACAACCAAAAACAATCTATATAAGGACTATAAAAGTTTAACATTACCACAAAAAGGAGTCAAATACATGGTTACTCATAAATTCAATAACTTACCAGAGGATATCAAAGGTCTTGTAAGTGATAAAGATCGGTTTTAGAGTGAATTAAAGAACTTCCTGTTGGCCAAGTCCTTCTACTCCATCGATGAATATCTTCACAAGGATTATAGCTCGTAACTCTGTCAGCAATAGAATTGTACTTTGTACAATATCCAAGTATCTGAGTAAAAAGAAAAAAAAAAAAAAAAGAAACTTTAACTCTTTCCACATCCCAGAGACTCCTCTCCAAGGGGTCCATGGAAAACGATAAATGTAATGGTGTATTTACAATGAAATGAACACCCTTAGCTGCTTACAGGCGTTCCTGTTGACATATGTCAATGGGGACAGATGAAAATGTGTGCCCCGACCAGGACTCGAACCCGGGACCTCCTGCTTACATGGCAGACGCTCTATCCCTCTTTTTTTTTTGTTAATCTCATTTTGTTCTATATTGTTCGTTGAATTTGTTCGTGGTGGACGTCCGATGACTCTCGTTCAGGTTGTTCGTTGATCCGTTTACTCAGTTTTTTATTACAGAGGGTAGCTAAACCATCTGACCGAACTCGCTGAGCTACCGTGCCGGCGCGAGAACGCTACCGCAAGACCACGAGCCGCGGACGGAACTCCAGTTTTGTTTCCACACGCTGGCCGGTTCACCGGACCTCGACCAGATCCTCCGGGTGGATTCGTGCCGGGGACCAGGCCAACCGGGCGGGCTGGTCCATCTGAGCCACCGAGGACACAGAGGATAGTACGACTGCAGGAATTTATCTCTGGTACGCCTCCTGCGAAACCCACATTCTCAACGTATTGTCCCACACTACATTCGTAGTGCCCCCGCTCATTCTACTTATTACTCGCGGCGCGTTTGCCGATTCCCGTAAGAATTCGGGCACTGTTTGTGCGAATGTTGGGGCACACATTTTCATCTGTCCCCGTTGACGTATGTCAACACCTCTAAGCAGCTAAGGGTGTTCATTTCATTGTAATTTCATTCTAACGAGCTGCATGGTCACCAATGGTATCTGTTCTTTCCGACATGTCCGAAAGAACAGATACCATCTTAGTATATAAATAGTTAAGGCTCACCGGCCACTTGACCATCTTCTTCTTCTGTGCGAATGCACAAACAGTGCCCGAGCTCTTACGGGAATCGGCAACGCGCAGCGAGTAATGAGTAGAATGGGCGGGGGCACTACGAATGTAGCGCGGGACAATACGTTGAGAATGTGTGTTTCGCGGGAGGCGTGCCAGAGATAAATCCCTGCAGTCGCAGTATCCTCTGTGGCCTCGGTGGCTCAGATGGATAGAGCATCTGCCATGTTAGCAGGAGATCCTGGGTTCGAGTCCCCGTCGGGGCACACACTTTTTTCTGTCCCCGTTGACGTAAGTCAACGCCTGTAAGCAGCTAAGGGTATTCATTTCATTGTAATTTCATTCGAACGAGCTGCATGGTCACCAATGTCCGAAAGAACAGATACCATCTTAGTACGTAATGATGTATGTTTTGTCGTTTTTCACCTTCTTTTCTAAGAACTTTCGGAGCACAAATATTAACAAGCCATTGTATCTTTGAAAATGTTCGTATGACTTTTCTACTTCCAAGTACTTCATATTACCATTGCACCAGCACTCTCCATCTTTGCATATAGTCGAAACTTTCGCATAAGTCTTGAAATTTTTCTTAACGCTCCTGGTTAACATCTATGTCCTGTAGACTAAACAGCTCATGAAAGTTTTGACATTACAGCTATTAGACACCATTAGGATATGACAACCCTTTGGCACAAGTAGGCTGTGCCCTGTCTGGACACACTGCTGTTCAGGTCTAAAACTGGACCACAGTTAAATGTAACACTGTGTTTCTTTATAAAATCATATATATTTGACAGATATCAGTACCTTCGATCTAAACTTAGAGCACCAGAAATAGTGTTGCTTTCCAAAATTAGTCATAACTACGTGTTCTGCTAGGTGTGCGGACGCCAGAGATACTGCTTGTGGTGGAGGAGGAGCTCCTGACGTGCAGATCCACACTCCTGCGGCTGTTTAATAGTTAGACAATTAGCCGGCCGGTGTGGCCGTGCAGTTCTAGGCGCTTCAGTCTCGAACCGCGTGACCGCTACGGTCGCAGGTTCGAATCCTGCCTAGGGCATGGGTGTCTGTGATGTCCTTAGGTTAGTTAGGTTTCATTAGTTCTAAGTTCTAGGCGACTGATGACCTAAGAAGTTAAGTCACATAGTGCTCAGAGCCACGGTTGTTCCGCATTTGTCGATTCTATACTTCACACAAGTGACTACTTCTGTTGTGACACAGCATGGCGTGGCCGCTGGTACTGCACTCAGTGCAGTGATTCCTCAAACTACTGAAGGTGTTTTTAGTGGCCTGCAGACTAGAGATGGGGGATCCGCTCTTGAACTAATTCATAGAGTTGAATCTTTCAAAGGAGTGAACAATCAGTGATTCATAAAAAAAGAACGGCAGCTCCAAACGTTTCCCACGGCAGAGAGAGAGAGAGAGAGAGAGAGAGAGAGAGAGAGACGGAGCATATCAGCAGCACCTCTGCTGGTCAGAGCGCAGTGCACGCCACACAACACAGCCAGCGCCGGCCTCTGCCCTGCTTCTACCTTGGCCGCCTGCATTGTGCAGTGCTCCATTGGATTTTGTGTTTCACATATGCCGTGCGGTCTCTGTGCGTCGTCTGCCGCATGCAGTGTCGCACTCTGTCGGCGATCGTTTCAGTCGCACGTCCTGCCCTCTGGGCAGCTGATGCGAGCAACAGGACAGAGAGCCACCTAGCGGATAACATAGGAACTACTTGCAACAACCTGCTCGCAAGGGAATGGACGATTTGTCTCGGAGCGGGTGAGTTCACCGCTCCCCCCCACCCTCGGAACTCGCCCGTTCAACGCTCACCCCACCATCTCGACTCTAGCCAGAGCGTTGAGCAAAGCGACTCAGGTGTCACTCTGGTCGCTGCGGTCTCAGCTCACGCAGTAATACAACTCGCGGCTCGACCTACTCGACTCAGCGCCTCTGCATCGGAGTTCGTCCCTACTGGATATTGTTCTTCGTAGTAATACCGCTATGTATATTACATTATTATGTTATGTATACATCAATTGTTTTTATTTTATTTTTATTTGTTTAAACTGATTAGATTAGGTTCCTGATGACTCCTCTTACTATAGGATTTTTATTATGGACACTCGAATTTACGCTTTAATTACGAGCGAACCGATAAATGTATCGCAAAATGTGATACACCAATATTTTCCTTGTTTTATTCTGCGTAAGGCTATATGCAGCACTTTCGTTTTACAGTCAAATTTATATTTTGCGATTTTAGGCGTCTTCGGAAGGAAACGTTCACTTTAAAAATATATGGCTTGCGATGTATTTGTATGAGCTTAATGAAATTTTAATACATTATAGCCAAATATATTGTTAATGTAAATCTCAAGTTACGAAATTTTCCGATCACCCAAAAACCACGATAGTGCAAAATAAATCAATAATCAAAAACTTTGTCATATCGTGGAAATTTCAATAAACAATACAAAATTCTTACTCATTATCTGTGTTCAAGATCAAAATACAGGTATAGTACTGGAATAAACCAAGTTTAAAGGGCAATGTGCCTTCCATTTATTTTCTACTGTAAATGAGTGGTGAGTCATGAAAAAGAGCTAATTCATTTCAGGGAGTGAACAGTTCTGATCCAATCTCTGAAAAGAACAGTTTTGCCCATCTCTACTGCAGACAGCAGCGGAATAAAGTGGCCACATAAATAAAAACACCCCTACGCTCCTTCATAAAACCATCCAACTGATGGCGAGGCATGGCCACTGATGTGGGACTTGCTGTTTGTGAGCAGTCTCTTTGTGTGGTCTGCAGTGATGTGGGAGGATAGCAGTGGCAGTCATCCACCATCTTATATTTTTTTAATTTTCTGCTATTTTAAACATAGGACAAGTGGGCTCTTTGATTCTGTCCTGATGGTCTATTTTGTGTCCCATTTCTAGAGCAAGGACTAATCCACTCTGTTATGACCAAGTATGTCCACCACTCAACCTGCATCTTACTTTCTAGTTTCATCAGAAATATGTCACTGTGCCAACTTTCTAGAACACGTAGAACTTAGCACAGGTTACCTACTTCCACAGTGATGAGACAGATGTGGGAGGAAAACCTAGTTCTACATTTAGGACAAGTGGGCTTGTTCCGCATTTGTCGATTCTATACTTCACACAAGTGACTACTTCTGCTGTGACATCAGAGGGGTGGGGGACGATTGGCTACTAAATGTAGCAACATTGCATGTCATCCTCAAGTGATGTCATTGGAAATCTGAGAACAATGCAGACTGTCCTTGTATGCATAAAATCACACTACTAACGGAAATAGGGTAACTGAATATTTTGGAGTGAAATCACAGTGGAATGGCAACCGTGCTGCAAAATGATTTAGATAAGATATTTGTATGGTGCGATAAGTGGCAATTGATCCTGAATAAGGAAAAGTGTGAAGTTATTCACGTGAGTACTAAAAGAAATCGGCTATATTTCAATTACGCGATAAGTCACACAAATCTTAAGGCTTTAAATTCAATTAAATACTTGGGGATTACAATTACAAATAACCTAAACTGGAACGACCACATAGATAATGTTGTGGGTAGAGCAAACAAAAGACTGTGATTCACTGGCAGAACACTTATACAATGTGCAACAGTTGTATTAAAGGACTGCTTACACCACGCTTGTCCGCTCTGTTCTGGAGTATTGCTGTGCGTTGTGGGATCTGCATCAGGTAGGACCGCGCTGCATTCGAGAGTAGAACGGTAGAGAGACAGTTTGAAGGTGGTTCATTGAACCCTGTGCCAGGCACTTTATTGTGAAAAGCAGAGTAATCACGTAGATGTAGATAAACTAGAATAAATTTCCATTAAGTGAAGGACAAAGCTGCCTCAAGCCCTAGTGTTATGTACATTAGTTTACTATAAAGTTACTTTCCATTTTGGGTTTCAAATGGAATGGACTGTGCTTCCACACATGCTAGTGAACAATAAAAAGCAGCAAACAGCAAGAAATTAAGTACTGATTAAGGTAATGAGAACAAAGTACTGTGGCAAATAGTCAAAGTGGAGCTAGAGTAGAGCTGTGTAAAAGTGGGTTCAATTATTAAATGTACTTGGATGTGTATGTGAGCGTCCCTTTGAACATGATTTCATAAGGTAGCGGTTTTGGAATGAGAGTTATAGTCACCTTAAGGTGAAAAGTTGTAAATGGAAGGTGTCCTACCCCATGAAACAGGGATTGAATCAAAATTTTAAAATACTAATAAGCAATCTTTTATTTATGTAATAATTATGTAAGTATTTGTAAAATTATGGCAATGCTTCCAATTCTCATTTTAATGAATGGTAAAGAATACAACACTTAATAAGAAAGATTATCTCACTTAAGAAGGATAAGCAAAAGAAGTCTGTAATAAGCCAGACATCAATACTATCATGTGGACGGGGAAGAGGTTGCCTTAGGATGCCCTTGCAAGCCATTTCAGGTTTTGTGCAACCACTATCCTCAGTTGTATAATTGAAAATGATAGCGTGGAGTCGTAGGAAGAAAAGGCAAGTGGAGTGGGAGGAGGCTAGTGGAAACCCGCTACAGGACACAGATATTCCTCCCACCCCCCACCTCACCCCACCCCTTCTGCTTTGTGTGTGCTTCACCCCTGAAGAAAGAGGAACCACTGGAGAGCACCTTGCCCTACCTAACTGTCCCTAAGCCATCAACATCAATGATACAAGAAGAGTTAGAGTGTTCTTCGAATGATATGGAGTGGTAATTGTGTTAGTACCTGCAGAAGGAGATACAAAAGGGAGGAAATTGAAGAAGGGTTTTTAAAATTTCTATTTTTTGTAAATTTGTGCATTTGATTTGTTGTTGCATTAATATTACATTATTAGACTTCCATTATATGAAAAAATGTTCTGGATAATTTGAGGTAATTAAATAGTCTCCAGAATAACTGGTATAACAATTTGTCTTATATAGTTAAGAAATGCAGATTATAATTTTATAGTGTCAGTTGTAAAATTAATATGAAATTGTTTCTTATCTTAGTACATCCCTAAAGAAAAATGAAGAATTCAAACTCATTAAGAGTTTAAATAATCCTTTAAATTTATGGAAAAATGTTCATAGAATACTTATTTTTTAAACTATGGCAATTTTAAAACCATTGGAGTTTGGATGAGATGCGGCAGTGATATTTCATTTCCCTGCTCACACTCATGTCAGAACAAAATATTTAGTGTTGAGGTAAAGCATAAATTACTGTATGATAGGTTTGAAAATATGCATTAGAAAATTTGCAATTTATTGATGCATTCCACATATAAATCCATTTTTTTGTTTTATTGCTATGTAATTTTAAACCTATCAGAGCATAAGAATTCAGGGAGGTATAGGGAGCCATGCTTGTCTTCATTAATAAAGGCGAGAGGAGGAACACTAGAGTGAGTAGTGGAGGTGCAGAAGTGTGTGGAAAAGGCTCATGTTCCAGAACGCTCATGTAGGGACACACTTCCAGTGTGAAACCAGAAAGTAAGATGTAGGTTGAGTGGTGAAACAGCAGAGTGGGCTTGTCTTTGCCCATGAACTGGAGGAGAAACAAAACAGTTTGTCCATAAAGATACTCTTTGGATAAGTAATATACACAATAAAATTCTTGTTATAGTTGTTCTGAGTGGGTATAAGAGTTAGTCACTATTGATGCTAACAGAAGTATTTTAATTGCTTTTGCCATGAATACTGACAACACAGAGAATTTCTTGCATTTCGTTAGATATAATTTGTGCAATGTCAAAAACGCACTAACTTTCCACTACACGGTGGCTTCCCTCTAGCGGAAAGATGCTGAATAGCTGAGTAGTAGGACAGCCAGTACTATGGCAAATGATAAACACACAACAGGTAATTAACTGTGATTTGAAAAGGTTTGGAGGGCAGAGATAGATTGTATTGGAATTAATGAAAGTCTAAACATGAAATATAACCCTTGTGTAATATGTAATACTAATTACTTTACGAACCAAGTTAGAATGTTTGAAGTGTTCAGTTGGCACATTCAGTACAGAATACAAAGCATATTAGTATAGCCCTACTTATCAGTGCAGTGGAGAGCAATGATGCAGTGGATCAGCCTAAGTGTTGTTCATCTATCTAACCATGTCGAAGTCTGTACTTACTGCCACCATTCAAATTAAACTTTTGTTCACCAGTCAAAGTTACTTCCTTTGTGACTGTACGTATTTTAGTTGGCAACAACAGATAAACTACTAACTGAATCCATGCATGGAAAACCAGGGCAATCGATAGTATTTAGAAATGGAGAAAAATAGGGTTTTGTAAATGAGGGTAGAAAAAATGTATCACATTATTTTCTTCTTATTTTTTTAACAGAAATCCATACACTATCAACCAGTTAATGTTTCTGATTTGTCATATCCTTCACATTGGAAAGTAACATGAAAAATAGTAGTTAATAAAGAAGAGCAATAACATGTGAAAATTTGTTTTGTACATTATCAAACATCCACAACTATAAATTGTCTGATGTTGCAAAACTATGCATCCATTGACAAAAGCAATGACTATGGCAGAATTATTAGTTTTTGAATATTCTGAGTCTGTTTTCAGATTTTCATAGGTAGTAATAGCGTGTTTAATATGGGAGTTCAGTTTTACTTCTAGTTCTTTCCTTTTCTGATCATTTTTCTAACATGAAATTTCCTGCGATGTTTCACTCATTACATCATTGTGATTTATTTTAATAAATCAAAAATCGAATTTGAGGTTAATTTTTGTTGTTAGGTGGGGTGAAAATGGACAGGTAAAGGTCTGCCCGGATTTATTAGTAAACTTGTATTTTTTAAAATAAAACCAAATCTAATTTAATATATTATTTATAGGTTAGTTGGACTCTATATAGGACAAAATGCCTAGAACATACAAACCTAACCTAAGAGGTAAGCAGTATGTTTCACATTCAACAGAGGAAATTCAGTAGGCCTTAAAAAGTATTTCAAGAGGTCTGTCTTTAAGGAATGCAGCTGAGAAATGCAAAGTTCCCAAGCTGGTGCTGCATAGAAATAAGAAAGGCACTGAATCAAAGACAACAGCTCTAAAAATTGATGGCCACCGTGTACTGCCCAAAGCTGTGGAACATCACTTCGTGGAATGCTTAATGACGTGAGCTGAATGTGGTTACCCTCTAGATGCCTATGTTTTAAGGTGGGTAGTTAAGGTATATTTGGATTCTAAGGAACAAACTGTTTCTAAATTTAAGAACAATTTTTCAGGAAAAGATTTTGATTATAGTTTCCTGGAATGCCACAAAGGGAAGTTGGCAGAAAGAATGTGCCAAAACATTAAGAGATCCAGAAGTGCAATTACCCCTGCAACATTGAAAGCTTATTACACCAGGCTTAAGACACTCTAAAAGATGTGCCATCATCAAATATTATAAACTACCATGAAACCAATTTATCTGATGATCCTGGATGGAAGAAGATCCTTACAAAACGTGGGACGCAATATCCTGAACGTGTAATGAACCATACTAAAGGCTCGACATCAATAATGTATGCTGCTTCAGGTGATGGTGTGCTTTTACCAGAAAACATTGTATACAAGGCTTTACATATTTTGTGACAGTTGGACAATTGGAGGACCAAAAAATGCCAAATATAACCGAAGTACATCTGGTTGGTTTGACCACTATTGTTTTCAAGACTGGCTAAAAACAGTTATCATACCATATGCTTCAAAACTGCCAGGCTGGACAATTCTTCTTGGTGACAATTTGTCATCTCATTTATCCATAGATGCCATAGAGTTATGTGAGCAGAATAGTTTTGGGTTTGTCTTCTTACCCAACAATTCTACACGTCTTACTCAGCCTCTTGATGTGACCTCTTTTGCTCCTCTAAAGTCAACATGGCGTCAAGTTTTGGAGAAATGGAAAAGATGTCCTGGAAGAAAGCAGTCCTCTCTTTCAAAAGAGGCGTTTCGTCAACTTCTTAGGGAGTTAAGAGCACATTATAATAAATGCAAGAGAAAAATTTAGAAGGTCTGACATTATTCCATTAAATCTTCAGATTGTACAGGGTGATTCAAAAAGAATACCACAACTTTAAAAATGTGTATTTAATGAAAGAAACATAATATAACCTTCTGTTATACATCATTACAAAGAGTATTTAAAAAGGTTTTTTTTCACTCAAAAACAAGTTCAGAGATGTTCAATATGGCCCACTCCAGAGACTCGAGCAATATCAACCCGATACTCCAACTCGTTCCACACTCTCTGTAGCATATCAGGCGTAACAGTTTGGATAGCTGCTGTTATTTCTCGTTTCAAATCATCAATGGTGGCTGGGAGAGGTGGCCAAAACACCATATCCGTAACATACCCCTATAAGAAAAAATCGCAGGGGGTAAGATCAGGGCTTCTTGGAGCCTCGTTCTCGGCCGTCCAGAACTTTTCCCTTTGCACAAACACCCATTCTCTGTAAACTGTTTATACCAACGTTTAATACACCACATATCAGGAGGTTTAACACCATACTTCGTTCGAAATGCACGCTGAACAACTGTCGTCGATTCACTTCTGCCTTACTCAATAACACAAAAAGCTTTCTGTTGAGCGGTCGCCATCTTAGCATCAACTGACGCTGACGCCTGGTCAACAGCGCCTCAAGCGAACAAATGTACAACTAAATGAAACTTTATAGCTCCCTTAATTCGTCGACAGATAGTGCTTAGCTCTGCCTTTTGTCGTTGCAGAGTTTTTAATTCCTAAAGTTGTGGTATTCTTTTTGAATAACCCTGTATTAGACAGGCTTCCTGCTCCTGATTATACAACTGCAGATAAGAATTTAACAAATTACTCAATTGTTTCACTATTGAAAGAGATAAGATATGACGGGCCCGAGGACAGAGTGCTCAAGAACAGAATAAATGTGGACCCTGGTAAGAGTGTTTCTGGTGTTGATCTGTGTCCAAATGTCAGTGGTGAAGAATCAGAAGATGAATGCCAGGCATTAGAAAATGAAATGAACAGATCTTCAGATTCTATACCTGAGCAAGAAATTGTCGAAGAAAGCAATTATGTGAAGATGAATGGCCTGACAGTTACAGGAGTTTATCAGCTGCCACAAGAGAAAATCTTAAAACAAAATGACTCGATTTTGGTGGAATTCAGTGAATGCTGTGCTACTTCATCTAAAAAGGTCTCTTACCCCCGGTTCATAGGTATGGTGATATGGTGATACATGTACAGAATGAGAAAGACATTGAAGCATCATTTCTTAAATTCACTGAAATCAGAATCAATTCAGGATCAATTTTTAAGTGGCCAGAGAAAGAAGACCGCTGCCTAATCAAGAGACACTGGGCAGTAGGAGGTCTACTTCACCCAAAACTCCTTTGAAGAGGCCTAATGAACTTCAATACTACATCATAAGTTACTGTAAGCTAAAAATAAACTTTATTCAGTTTGATATATTTACATCTTATTTTAAAACCTTCTCTGGTGTCCCTATTCATCCTCCTAAGCGATGTATAGGGACAGTGAATAAAACAACACAGTAAGATATATTCTGTCCCTATTCACCCCGTCTGTACGGTGAAATGGGACAGCCCCTATTTTTAAAAAATTATGTGGTGTTCTTTGAATTAAAAATTATAAAACTACATAAATAAGTACCTTATACTGATGGACATCACATGGATGGAACATTGTGGGGAGGCGAGTAAGTTACTTCACTGGTTTAAAGTTTTGATGCCGTCTTTAATCAAGTGAGCCTGGCAACTAATTTGGTGGTCAGCCAGAAAGCGAAGGGAAACATATTGACCTTAGTTTCCAGTCTGCACGGCCACATTCCGGTCCAGCCCACTGAAATAAAAGTGTCTATTTCCCATTTCTTTGCGGGATCAGGACTATGACTTCAGTAAAAGTTTAAGTTCCAATCAAGATTTAATTTAATTAAGTTTCTCACAAACAACACATAAAATTGCGTTATGTTCAATTGAAAACAATTCATTCTAATCTAACAGCACCTTTGGCAGTTCAGAGGCGACCTCTACGGTAACTTCCTACCTGATTATTTTTCGCCCTGACTAACATCCCTCAATTGAAAGTTCACAATAAATGTTCAAAATTAATGCTCGCCATAAAAGTGGAAATTAATTCACCACTTACCACGCGGAATTGAATTTCACACAGACGCCACACTAACAGTTATTTTACCGAATTCTAAACGATCCAGGACGGTGTACAGTCCTCGCGAGTTCACTATCCGTTTGCACTGCCAAATACGCGCTTGTCACAGCTCGGCTCTGACGTCATCCGAGGCAGAGCGCGACCAGACGTTTAACTGGCGTGGACCTCACAGTGTCTGAGAGCGAAGTGAACCTTGTACTGCTTCAGGGGCTGTATTTATAAGGTGCCGGTGCGGACTGCCGAGAAAAAACCTCGTGTCTCTATTTGCATACGGCGGCAGTCTACAAACGACCGCTATCTCGGGCACATAATCTTTAATAATATAGTTACCAATTACTTCAGAAACTTAATTTTTGCTGGTATGCAGATAAGCAGTTTGAAAGCACGTAGAAAGTTTCAGCTTGCTAGAATGGAAGCTTTGCTTAATAGAATTTATTTAGTGGAACTAATGGTAGATTGTTGCCTCTGAACCATACCTTTGCTAAGACTTATATCAGTTGCTATTTGTGTTACAAGTCTTAAACTTGGTGTAGCTCAATTATTTGATATATTTGATCATCAGGTTTAACCAAAATCCTCTATCATTAAAATTTCAAATACTTAATCTACAACACTTATTTACATTTTAGTTACAAAATTAGTTTTTATTTAATTACTCAAAAACTATAAGAGGTAGATTAACGTGGACTCTCTGTTATTTTTTTGGGGTGTACTGAAGCATAAAACAAATTTTCAAGTTTCTAAGTCTATTATTTAGCGTCTCTGATTTTTCCGAAAAACGTGGATTCTGGCGTTAATTTTTGTTTTATGGTTTTGGAAACCAGCATCACTTATTTATAGTTTCTAACTGCACCTTCTGACCAAATTCTGGCTTCCTAGCGTCATCATTTAGCGCCTCTGATTTTTCTCTTAAAACGGCATTTTTCCGTAAACTATTAAGTTTAGAACATCAAGACTTGGTATTTGGAACATTATTACACTAAACTATAATTTAACAAAGTTTTAAACATAAATTTTGATTTTTAATTTCATACTAAATTGTGGTGCAGTACTTGTGCGCTACATGCAGACGCGTTAAGGTGACGTGGCGCTACTAGCAGTGAACTGGGGTAAGTCCCGGCGCACTCGCTCGCCTCTCTATCTCACACATGATACAGCGCTTGGTTTGCTTCAACATTAACTCAAATTTTATTCCAAATGTGTGATTACTACTTAAAGACCACAAAAAGTGTCCGTATTCATCCCATTCTATGGTATTCTCACTTCATATGTTTCCTCTACGTCAGTACTGTTGCGAGATTGAATGTAATCATCAATCGTATCTTCAACATCTCCATCATTTCAGTTACTGTGCATTTGCGAAAGTAATTCAAGAGTTTCAGTAAGAGGTTTAAATATTTCTCCAAGAGACAAGTCTTCATAATATCTATCAAATCGCATTATGTAAGTAAATGATTTTAAATATCGTCAACACGTTGTCCACTAACAAGATTTTGAGACAGTATTCTACTTACGTATTGTGACTTGTTACAATCTATTTTTCTTTCATCTCTGTATGTTTCTAATTACCACATTCCCTGTAGCTAACTTGATGATTTTACTCTAGAAATTTTCGGATTTTGTGTTAACCTGTTGAAAATTCCTCTCAAATTTTGTGTTAATGATTCTACACTGAATGGCCAAAGAAACTGGTATAGCGTATTTAAATACAGAGATATGTAAACAGGCAGAATACGGCGCTGTGGTCGGCAAAGTCTATATAAGATTTTTTTTTTAAAGTCAGTACCACTATTAGACTATTTTTATTTACATCTATATAAGTCAATAAGTGTCTGGCGCAGTTGTTAGATCGGTTACTGCTGCTGCAACGGCAGGTTATCAAGATTTAAATGATTTCGAACGTGATGTTATATTCGTTTCACGAGCGATGTATCTCTTGTTTAGCGATGAAGTGGGGATTTTCCCGTACGATTATTTCACGAGTGCACCGTGGATATAAAAAATCCGTTAAAACATCAAATCTCTGACATCGCCCAGAAAAAGGTCCTGCAAGAACAGGACCTACAACGACTGAAGAGAATCGTTCAGCGTGACAGGAGTGCAACCCTTCCGCAAATTGCTGCAGATTTCAATGCTGAGCCATCAACAAGTGTCATCGTGCAAACCATTCAACAAATCATAATCGATATGAGTTTTTGGAGCCGAAGGCCAATTCGTGTACCCTTGATGACTGCACGACACAAAGCTTTAGGCCTTGCTTGGGCCTGTCAACATCGACATTCTACTGGTGATGACTGGAAACATGTTGCCTTGTCAGACGACTGTCGTTTCAACTTGTATCGAGTGGATGGACTTGTGTGGGTATGGAGATAACCTCATGAATCCATGATCCCTGCATGTTAGCAGGGGACTGTTCAAGCTGGTGGAGGCTCTGTAATGGTGTGGAACAAGTGGAGTTCGAGTGATATGTGACCCCTGATACGTCTAGATACGACTCTGACAGGTGTCACGTTCATAAGCATCCTATCTCTTTACCTACATCCATTCATGTCCATTACGCATTTCGACGGACTTGGGCAATTCCAGTAGGACAATGCGACACCCCAAACGTCCAGAATTGCTACAGAGTGGCTTCAGGCAAATTCTTCTGAATTTAAATACTTAAGCTGGCCACCAAACTCCCCAGACACGAACATTATTGATCATATCTGGGATGCCTTGCAACGTGCTGTTCAGATGATATCTTCACCCCCTCGTACTCTTACGAATTTATGGACAGCCCTGCAGGATTGATGGCGTCAATTCCCTTCAGCACTACTTCAGATAGTCGAGTCCATGCCACGCTGTGTTGTGGCACTGCTACACGCTCGCAGGGGCCCTACACAATATTAGGCAGGTGTATCAGTTTCTTTGGCTCTTCATTGTAGTATGGTTTTCTATCTGGACATTTGTATCCTTGAGACTGTCGTTTATAGTTTCAGCTTTTCCATCTTTATACAGGCGGATGTTCTGTCAGTGCACCTTCTCCCCGTGAATATTTGATATGTGAATTTGTCCATTGTGTAATCTATAATGGTGTAATTATCCCTTTTGTGCATGTATAAGGTGGGGTGGTTGAATTGTTTGTGGAAATATCTGAGACACTATAACTCAGATGAAAAAAAGGAGGTTGCGATAAAAGTTCTTCGTCGCGAAAGGGGACATCCAGTGACACTATAGTCGACCCACCTGCCCCACCCCAAGGAGTGGGATGAGAGTCAACTTTGAAATCTTCAATAGGAATGCACAATTTTTATTGCGGATTCGGATTCTCTGAAGAAAAAAAAAACGTAGCTTTTGTATGGACCAATTTTATCGTTGTGTGATGGATGGCGCTGTAACCGATACGAATGAAACTGTTGAAAAGAGATACGAGAATTTCAGTATATCAATTGTGGATGAAGAACTGCGACTGTGGCTTAAACTGGCGTTTATTTGGTAATAAATATGCAACCAGTTGTTTTTTCACGATTTATTCAAACATGAACATGTTTTCGAGCCACTGCAGCCTCATCTTCAGGTGGAGGTGTTACAGAAACGTTATCTTGTGGACTGAGTGTAGCTGGATGCTGTGCTGGTATTGCTGGCGGAAATTTAGCAATCGGTGACGAAACATTTGCGAATCCATAAGTTTTTTTATGTTTTAGGTACTTACAGTGCACTGCCTTGAGGTATTCACACCAGATAGCTTCTTATAACGTGCATTATTTCGCCATGTACACAAATAAACACAGTATGTAGCTACACTTGGCTTTACACTGGCTCACAGGGTGTAAACATTCGATGTGTTTACAAAGAATACGGATATGACAGATAATGCACTTTTACTACATAATAGTGTTAGGTAAGAGACGCATTGTATTATATACTAATATTACTAGCACAGGTTTGACATTTCTGTAAATGTTGCTTGCTGCATACAAAAGGTAAACAGCTAGAGGTGAGTATTTAATGCATAATTAAAAACTTTTTGTTACAGAATACCATAGTAATTACACGTCAGCTAGAAAGACTTGCAGTATGGCGACCGAGCCCCGAAGGGGATATACCGGCCAATAAATGCCATATGATCATTTCACTGATTAGTTCCATTGATTAAAATTCCGCTCCCCTCGAGCTCTATACGTTTCGCTTCAGCAAATACTCCCTGCTCAAAACAACTTGCTACTACTATTAATTTTTCGTAGGTGGAGAAGGTCCAATTCATCCCGACCCATTGCAAGATCAATTTGGGCTTCATGATGTTCCTTGGACAGTCTGTTTCTTCCCTCCTGGCTAAAAATAAGTGCACCGTGCACGTGTCCGGATTGTGCTTATCACCCTGGCTGGACATACCGTTACCTTCCCTCTTGGAAAAGGCTGCTGTCCCTAGCAGGCTTACAATACTCGAAAACACAAACAACATATGAAAATACAATGCCTAATTAATCCACTCAAACCCATAGATACGTAACAAGAAAACAAAAAACTATAAATACCCCACAACTTTCTGCATCATAAAGCATACGGTACATCTTGCTGTAATCTATCTTCCTGGTTTCCTCTGCGCTGAACACCTCTCTTCACTCTCTCTTTCTTCCTCTTCCCTTCCTGTGACATGCCTGGAATCACATCGGGACAACCCTTAAATGGCTACAACTGCCCAATGTGTACTATCGTCGTTCTAGTTGGCAGCTGAAGCTTAACATTAACGGGGAATGTGGTTTCAACTGCTTGGTATGGCCCTTGGTACCTTGTGACGAACTTCTTCGTTTTCCCTTTTGGCCTATAGGGGCTGGATAACATTACCCATTGCCCTACTCTATACTGCGGTAACCTTCCTTTGCGCTTCACTGCGTCTTCCTGCCTTTCTAAAGCCTTCGTATTCGCCTTTCGTACCCGTTTCCAAACATCCCGAATTGTTCTCGCGAATTGACGTACAGATTCACCAGTCCTTCCTTTCTGTAGCTTCACTAAATGAAACGGTGACTGCATCTTTCGCCCTTACACTACCTCATACGGAGACAAACTAGTATTGGTATAACTTTTGCAGTGCATGCACATGCAATATGCTTCAAATACTTGTCCCATTGACGGTGATGAGAATTCACATAAAAGCTCAGCATCTTCCCAATTGTTCTGTGTACCCATTCTGTCCTTCCGTTCGCCTGTGGATGCAATGTGCTCGTCCTCAGCTTCTTTACGTTCAACAATTTACACAGTTCCTTCATTAAATCCGACGTGAAGTTGGTCCCTTGGTTAGTAATTATTGTCTCCGGTACACCAAACTTCAAAATCCAGTTGTTTATTAATGCTTGTGAGACCATTGCTGCCTGTTGAATTGGCATAGCCACCATCTCCACATACCTCACATACCTCAAAAAATTGTCTATTATTGTCAGAACGAATCTGTTCCCCGATGGTGTTGACTGAAAGGTACTAAGACATCAATCCCCAACATAGAAAATGGACATGTCGCTTCCAGCAATCGTTGTAGCTGTATCTGTTTCTGAAACAAATCTGTTCTCTGCGCACATGGTATACAATCTTGACTTACTGATCCACATCCACTTTCCTATCTCTACACCAATACCTCTCCGCCACTCTCCTATTCATAGTTCTACACCCGCCATGACCAGATAACACATGATCATGTGCTTCCTTTAAAACTTCATCTCTCAGTTTCGCTGGCACTACTACCCTTGGCTCTAACTTCATTTCCCTACAGAGAAGACCGTCGTACATATTAAATTGTGGCTGTGTCCAATCTAATTTACAATTGTTGTCAGCATCCTGTAATTCTTGCCATACTGCTAGGTCTCAACCTATGACTTCTACTTTTGGCACTTTTCTACTCCGTGTATCCGTATTACCGTGCTTCTTCCCAGGCTTGTGCACGACCTCGTAGTCGAATTCACTAAGCCTCACAGCCCACCTAGCGAGTCTAGTGGACGGATCCTTCAACCCCAACAACCACTTCAATGCAGCATGATCTGTCACAACCCTAAATCTTCTCCCATATAAATAACATTTAAAATATGTGATTCTATAGATTACGCTAAGCATCTCCCTCTCTGTTGTTAAGTAATTCCTCTCTAATGCATTCAACTGCCAAGATGCATAGGCTACATGGTGTTCTTTCCCATGAATTTCCTAACTGAGAACACACCCTAATGCCTGATTTGATGCATCGCATGCTGAATAAATTCCTTTTCAAAATCTGAAAACACAAGAACCGGACGTGATGTTAACACTTCTTTCATTTTGTCAAACGCTTTCTGGCACTCTTCTGTCCACTCAATTTTCACACCCTTCCATAACAATTGCGTCAATGGCTGTGCTAAATCTGCAATACCCTTCACGAACTTTCGATAGAAATTGCAAATTCCGACGAATGATTGCACTTACTTAACTGTTTTCGGCTCCCAAAAATCCCTTACGGCCTGTACCAACCTCGGATCTGTTCGCACTCCGTCTTTACTGATGATATGACCTAAATACTTCACTTCTTCCAATCCAAAATGACACTTCTCCACGCTCAACGTTAAACGAGCTACTCTTAACCTCATAAAGACTTCCCTTAACCGCTGTCTATGCTGCTCCATACTACTTGACACCATATGTCATCCAAATAGACAAGACACTGCCGTGGTTTCAAACCCCTTAACACACTGTCTAGCAACCTCTGAAACGTTGCCGGAGCGTTTTTCAAACCGAACGGCATTCTGATGTACTGGTAATGGCCTCCAGGAGTAGAGAACGCAGTTTTTGGACGATCCTCTGGAGCCACCTCTAACTGATGATAACCACTTGTCAAACCCATCGTAGAAAAGTACTGGCACTGTCCTAAGTGATCCAAAGTCTCCGATATGTTTGGAATGGGGTATGCATCCGTTACTGTCTTATTATTGGGGTATCGGTAGTCACAACAGAACCTGTATTTCTTAGTCCCATCCATAGATTTTTTTAGGCACAATGACAACGACCGCTCCCCAGCAACTATTACTATGCTCTATAATACCCTCCGCAAGCTGATGATCAATGAAATCCTCCACAATCGGCTGCAAATACCTTGGTATTCTGTATGGTTTACGGTAAACAGGTGCTTCGTTTCCTGTTGGTATCCTATGTTGAACTAATGGAGTTGCTGGTAATGGCCCTTGCGAAAAAAACAAATCCGTAAATTCCCACAACAATTCTTCCATATGCTCTTTTTCTCCTCCTTCCAAATGTTGTTCAAATGTGTTTGAAATCTTACGGGACTTAACTGCTAAGGTCATCAGTCCCTAAGCTTACACACTATTTAACCTAATTTATCCTAAGGACAAAAACAAACATCCTTGCCCGAGGGAGGACTCGAACCTCCGCCGGGACCAGCCTCACACTCCATGACTGCAGCGCCTTAGACCGCACGGCTAATCCCGCGCGGCCCCATCCTTGCAAATGCTTAACTTTGTTACACAATGCAGTTCTATCGGCAGTTGGTGGTTGATCGTTACGCCTACCTCTCGACACCAGTCTTCGTCATCTGGTACATCCAAATTCACCATTAAAACTCCTTTTCTCAAAATCGCGTCTACAGCACTAAAATATCCACGTCCACTGGGCCTACTCGCCCGCAGTTTGGCTCGAATGTATGCATACAATACTACGTTTCTCAAAACAACCTAATGGATGCAAAAATTTATTTTCCTCCAATGGTCCAATAACACAAACAGTACCCACAGGTAGATTTGACTTTACACTTACTCAAAGCGACTTCCCGGTGCCACTAGACCCACACTCATGCAAATTAAGCCTTAATGCTAATGTAAGCAGTTCAATTGGTTTGTTCATTATGTTGAACGCCCCTTGCGACAGCTCTGCATCGACAACAGTTTCCCCTAGCTGAAATAACATTCCACCAAGTTCCACAGTTCGTTGTCCAAGGTGAATTTTGGCATGATGTTCATGCAAGAAATCTACTCTTAGGATCATGTCGTATCCCTCGCTTACCCATGGTACTACCTCCATGCATGCATCAAATCGAACTTTCCCTATGCGAAAGACAACTGTCACTGATCCCAAAGGTGTGACCTCCTTATCTTCTACTCCACGCAACTTATAATGTGGTGGGTCTAACTTCCTTCATCCCATTAAACTCTTAGTAGCCACTGACACTGGCGCTCCTGTGACCAACAAAATCTTAAACTTTATAGTTTCTGTGGATCCTACCACTGAAGCGCTATTCTGTTTCTTGTTCTTCTGTAAAAGCCCCTCCTTCAACTGCTTAAACTGTCCCACCTTCCTTAAGGCCTCAGTACACCTTACATATCTCATCGCTTCACTCATTAATCTAATCTTGGCTACATGTAACAACTGCTCATCAGACCAACAATTCATCACAAACGAACACACATCCTCAGATGCCTTGCCAGAAAACGGAATAATTAAACTCACGGTGGCTGGACCAATCTCTTGCTGCGGCACCCTAGGCAAAAACGACTGATTCGATGCAGTTTCCAGCTCACTTCTAGATGTTAATTCATTTCTTAACTGCTTATTGTCCGCTGTCAATTGTGCTACCTTTTCCAACAAAATCCATACCACTTCTTGTTCCAACACACCTTGCATCCCTGACTCTGCCATTGCATTGCTTTTGTTCCCAGTTAGTCCTGAAACAAAACATTTAAGTACAAGAATAACCTGGTTTCCTACAGCTCCATATAATCACCCTCAGTATCATCATACACCAATTCAAAAGTAATCACATGCCACGAAAAACAACATCTTATTGCCCCAAACACACTAACACTTGTTCTTACAAAAAAAAGAAAGAAGACATCCAACACTCAAAAAGAAAAATATGTCAACACTCACCACATTTTGTGACAGTAATGCAGGTGGTGGCCTCAAACAATGTACTGTACAGACGACGCCCGCTTTTCTGACACCAGATGTAGAGGATATGTTGGACAAGGATGGAATCTGTCAGGTTGCGCCCTATTAAAACTCGTCCGAGTTTCCCAAGTGATTTATTATTTCCAGCTACAGTCCCCCCGTTCCTCTCGGTCTGTGTCACCGGGTCCCGCAATGCTGAGGACACAACTTCGCTGTCTGCAAAACGGCTTGGTGTGTAATGGTTGCCTCAGCGACCTGTGCCACTCACTGCCACGTCCCTATTGTCTTAGTGCCACTCATGGGAAGCTTTAAGGTGGCCGGGGCATGCTTCCTCGCCGGCGTGGCTAAGATCGCGGCAACAACAAGCGCCCATGAACCGGCATCCGAATCTGCGGCCCTCGCCTTGGGATGTCTCCAGTGTGTGTTGGGAACCAACAAGACTGCCCGCAGTAGCAAGCCTCGGCGTGGCCCACCGCTGGCTGGCTACGGACCCCGAGTTGGCCTCAGAGGCTCGAAGCAGCGACCCGCCATGGACTGGAATGCTGGCACCCCATCTGCTGCTGTGTGTAGCTGGTGGTGTGACAGGCCTCACTGTCCAGGAGAGCTGTCACACTTCAATCCCTTGTTAGTGAACTGGCGCCTATTTATACGCGGCTGTGCACCTCTGCTTTGCTGACTTGCTGCTCCGAGTCATGTACTCACAATGCCTGGGTTGGGCCAGTGGACACCTTCTCCCTGTAACTTGCGCCATGCACACCGCTGCGTTTACTCTTTTCAGGGGGTCTACAGCCCTGTGGCCTCCATTATAGTTCGCAGCCACTGGTAGCGTAACTTACTGTCAACGATCTCGCGCATGGCTGTAACTCGTGAGCTCAGTGCTGCTACAGTATTCTTTGTAAAAAACATCGAATGTTTACATCCTGTGAGCCAGTATAAAGCCAAGTGTAGCTACATACTGTGTTTATTTGTGTAAATGGCGTAATAATGCACGTTATTAGAAGCAATCTGATGTGAATACCACAAGGCAGTGCACTATAAGTACCTAAAACATAAAAAACTTACGGATTCGTAAATGTTTCGTCACCGATAACTAAATTTCCGTAATTACCGCTAGCAACACCAGCACTTCATCCAGCTACACTTGGTCCACAGGATAACAGTAACACCTTCATCTGAAGATGAGCCTGCAGTGGCTCAAAAACATGTTGATGGTTGAAGAAAACGTAAAAAAGCGTCTGGTTGCATATTTATTACCAAATAAATACCAGATAGGGGAATGTTTGCTATGTTAACCATTGTCTGTGATACATTTTATACCATTCAAATAACCGACTGTGATGCATGGACGGCGAACATGCGTTGCTGTCTGTGGTCAGACTCTCGCTGTAGGTGCAACACCTCTAGGTGCAAAGATGTAATTCCAATCTGTCAAGCATGACTGAGGCTGTATTGTGAACGACGGTCATGGAAATGGTGGCGCAAAGCGATTATGGTTCCCTTTACTGCAAATGTTCGAACCGCTAACACCTGTTCCTACGTGTGCGATTATCTTGACGATTGCAAAGCCGCTAGATCTTATTGCTTCGTACTTGGCATCATATAGGCATGTAGGAGAAGCTCGTTGATGGTGTGCGAACCTTTTTCCTGAGAAGAATGTTCCTTCTGTAACGTTATTTCACAATATTATCCAACGGTATTACCCACCTGGAAGGGTTCATTCGGCATGAAGAATCCGATCACTGCCTGCGATGGACAAAAATGCCACAGTGGATGTTTTGGCTGTAACTGCTGCATATCTTCACACTAGTTTGTGGCAGATTGCACACGTTAAAGGAGTTTCTGTGCATACTGCGTGAATGAACACAAATACCCCATCCATATCACCTTTCGTTGCATGAAGCCGTACATGGGGCGACTTTCAATGCCACTTGAACTTTTGCAGTTGGATACAACAAAAACTAGCAGCCAATGATGATTTTCATTCACAGGTACTTTTCTCTGATGAAGCAACGTTTACGAATTGTGGTCACGTGAACAGGCATAATATGCATTACTGGACAGTGGAGAGCCCCCACCGGTTAAGGCAAGCCGAACTTCGACACCCCTGGAATGTTGGTGTCTTTGGTACCCCTCAATTGGTCCATACTTCAATGTTCGTAATGTGTATGCTCGAATGTATGGCGACTTTTTAGATTATATTTTGCCAGTGCTACTGGAAGATGTTTCACTTCAAACACGAATGGATATGGTGTTTCAACACAATGACTGTTCAACTCAATATTCTTGGAACTCTCATGAAGTTCTGGATCGACGCTATCTTGGTCGATAGACTGCAAAAGGAGGCCCTCACGAGAGTCCTGCTTGTTCACCCGATTTGACCCCTCCTGAGCTTTTTCCCTGTGGGGAGCGCTAAAAAATAAATGTTAAATGGAAGTACCAACAACCCCGGCCAATTTGCAGTGAAACATCACTAAACATGCAAGCATTGGTGAAGAGATACTTAGAGACCTAAGATTGTCTTTCAGAAATAGGGTCCAATGTGTATGGGAGCAAACAGATTTGTGAGAGGCAAGGGGACAGCCTATGACAAGCAACCCGATGGTGTGAGACAAGGGGACACAACTAAAACAAGTACGCCAATGGTTAGAAGCAAAGGAAATCACTTAAAACAAGCACCTAGATGATGAAAGGTAAGGGGACTGACATTAAAAAAGCACCCTGATGGGGACAAAATGCTTCTATGTCCATGTCATTGTTCCCGGGTGACATTAATTGTGGCTGTTACTGCACTGATAAACAAACCTATGATCTGTTCTAACCATTCTTTTCACTTTGGGGACATCTGTAAAGGTAATTATACCAATAACATGGACACAGTAATGTGTTATGGTTGGTTTGCTGTAAAATACTGGTGTCGCCTTACAGGATCTAAAGTACCGCCATCTACCCTTTTGGGATCCTAATCTGTTGGGTAATTTCCTGAGATACTATTGTGTTTCAACAGATTGTAACTCATTTTGATTTGTGTGGATTACAGTGCCATCTATTGCGCAACAATAAAATTGTTCTGCACAAAAGTTACATTTTTTTTTTCCAGAGAATCTACATACACAATGAAAATTGGAGGTTCCTCCCTCCCACGCCTGGGGGTGGGGCAACGGTGGTAGAATGGATGTCTCTCTTTGAGCTAAACAACTGTTTTTACAACCCTATTTGTAATCCGATATGTAAGAATTGGAAAATTGGTAGTATTTCACTTCTTAGTATCACTAAAAGCCAATAATTTTCAAAAGAAAATATCATTCTATACATGACCTACAGGTCATGTGGCATACGTGTACAGCAGCATAAGTAACTGTAGCCCTTTTATCAAATACAGGTCTCTACAAAGCTAAAATAGTCAAATGTATGAAATTCTTATTTATTTCTGTTTATTACAATTTTAAGGAATTTTCGGTTAGGAAACAATTAACAGAAATCAGAGCTTGTACACACAATTTATTTATTCTGTCAAGGATTTTTATGAAACCAAAAAATATAGTATCTAAAATTTCAAAGATACAATCATTTCAGAGACTAAATTTTGCAAAATAGTGTGGATTACATATTTTTCTATAATAATATACATGAAGATTACTGAACTTAGGATTTTTGCTTCCACACCCTAAGCTGTTTCACGCCATGTGGAAAGTTTTGAAGCAATTCCTTTTTAAGTGAAACACAGAAAAACACTACAAGCCTTACATTTGACGAAGTTAGACTGGATCAACAACGCACTACGTTTTTGTCTTCGAGCGTAAATTTCTGGCGAATGCAATTCATTCCTGGATCTTTTGCATGCTAATGGAATGGTTTGTATTGGTTTCTGCTTCTTTGTTTCATATCTTTCCCTTTCGAGCAAATATTTGGGTCGATGGACTCCAGAATTTCTGAATCCATCAATCCTAAGAATCATGTACACTTACAGTAAAAACACTGTTAAATTCTTAAATATTCGATCTATAGCCTAAGAAACTATTCTTTTTCTCATTTACAGCAAATAACATGTAGCAGACAAACTACATTTGTTTTACATCATCCACACATATTTAAACATAATTGGCCTTATAGTGTGGAAAATGTAGTCATACAGTCCGATTGTATCTAATTTGATACAGTACGTTTACATGTGTCCTGAGACTTGTAAAAACATGCTCAAACTTAGAATGTGGCATAAATATTTAGCCTCCATTGTTAGTTAGTGAGCTCAAGTTCCTGTTCTTTTGTAAATAAGTTTTTAAATATTCCATCCATTTTGTAATGTTTGTAGTAAGGGTTTTCTCTTCTTCTTCTAAGATATCTTTCCAGAGTAGAGTGGGAACAGAGAATTGGCTTGAAGCTTTCAAATACCTCTACTGGGCAGAAATACCCACGCCAACAGCCTTGTTCATTGCTTCAGTAGACCATGACTGCCTCTTTGTTTCTCTTTTACACACTCGAACCATCTGAAATCAAAGAAAAACAAATTAGGGGCTTACTGAAAACGATCTCTTACTTCAGACTATTGAGGCGCAGAATAGGGTACTCCACCATTCTACCAGTCTCGTTCTGCCCCAAGGGACTTGATTTAAGTTATGGAAGTAAATTCACTCGAGAAAGATACGTGAACAAGCACTCAACAACACGAAACTACAGTCAATTAAATGTACATTAACCATGTACTAATAATAGTGAAATTTTAACATTACCTTGGTTACAGAATGACCAGGAATCACTAGACAGGGCCAAAACATCACGCAACACAGTAGCGTTCAATAAAACATGACATACGTGGCTACCATAGTTGGATAGCACAGGGTGATCTAGTTCAACTTATTGCTGCTAACGTGCAGCACGTCCTAGACACCTATAAACGCTGTTCTTCATTCTGCCCCGTTCTTACCTGGTTTCCCCTACCTTCAACGCTTATCGACTTGTGTTGTGGCTTTTTACAGTGAGCACAAAATGCCCTACTCCTCTTCCCGGAATCTGACACTTTATGTCCTCTGTTTAGGCATAGAAAACATGTTAGTACTTTTCGGTTTCTGTTTTCATTCAGTGACGTCAGTAATTTTATTAAATTTTTGAGCCCAATGGTCGCCATTGTTCTTCGTAACAAACGGAAAGTGGACTATAATTTTTATTGGTCTTGGTTAATGTTTGTTTCTGGTTACTGCATACATGAAGGGGAATGTAAGTCAACGGACCTTCCATGAAGCGAGCACTGCGTCTGTTTCTGTTCCTATGAACTCCAACAGCTGAAGTACGTCGTCGTCTGAAATACCTGTTTGCTTGACATGAATAAGTCAGCATCAGCAGATATCATCAGCGAAAGTTCTGAGAATTTTTGGTACTAATACATGACTATAAGCATTTATGTCTTCGTAAAGAGCGCACAAAGCTTAGACGCGGCGGTTGCAATCGATAAATGTAGAATTATGTGATTCTGGATTCGGAAAGTGTATGTATTTAGTAGATTCCAAAAAAATGCAGGTGAGCTTGTATAGAGTCATGCCAACAATTGATGTAGCACATGAGCAAGAGTCAGAAGTATGGTAGAATGCTCCAAATTTTTGACAGTACATATTGATAAAAGCTTTAACTGGAAGAAGGATATTACTGAGCTCTGAAACAATTAAGTTCAGCTACTTCTGGTCTTCGTATAATTGTTAATCTTGAAAACTAAGTCATCAATCTTCTGATATATTATGCACATTTCCGCTCCATAACGTCGTACGGTATCATTTTCTGGGGTAAGTCATGACTTAGAAAAAAAATATTGATTGCACAAAGCTAGCAGTAAGAATATCGTGTGGTGTTCACCTACAGACGTCATGTAGGTACTTCTTGAAGGAGGTAAGCATTTTAACTGCGCCGTCACAATACGTATTTTCGCTAGTGAAATTCGTCATAAATAATCCATCGCAATTTGAGAATAGTGATATCCATACCTACAACACTAGAGAGAAAAATGGCCATTATTACCCACTGTTCAAGATGTCAGTGGCTTAGAAAGGAATTCAATATGCAGCAATAAAAACAGTTGATCATTTGCCCAATAACATAAAATGCCTGACAGAGCGAAGCAAGTTTTAAATCTAATTTAAAGTCATTTCTCCTGGACAACTCCTACTATTCTATTGACCAATTTTCTGGTTAAAAGCTGATAGCCAGCGTAAAAAAAAGGAAGAAAGCTTGGATTTAAGTGTAGTTGCATGAGTAGGAAGAAAATGATAATGTGTTCATTAATGGTAACATTAGCCATGTATACATATCCTGAAAACGGACTCGTTGCTCGTCATTTCGATAAAAGAATCCTTCATATGATCTATAGAACATGTAACTAACTATCGCCATAGTGTGCTTGGGGATTCTCTTGGTTTCTTCATATGTGTCAGAGTTCGCTGCGATACCATCAATTAAATACTTTGTCTCTTCTTCTTAGTAGACATGCAAAAATATGTTTACTAATGGTAGATATCACCGGATCCTGATCAATCGATTGCTGGAACTGTTCCCAAAAATGAGTCCAAGTCTCAACATCTGCAGAAAACATTTCAAGTTTTATAGTGGACAACCTAATATTTGATGATGGAACAACTGAAGCGACGATTGTAGCAGGTTGTCTGTCATTGATAGTAGTGTGAGACATGGAATCAGTTTCCCTTTTATTCCCAATGATATGCGTAAAATAGCGCGCTTGGTTGCGTTTATAGATTCTTCACATTTGGACACGTCAGTGTTGTAACAGCATAATCGAGAAGATCATGTATTTTTTTTAAAATCAAGGTCTTTTGCTGTACACAATAGTTCCTGTAATCGATCTTTCTAATATTCATTATCTTCAGCGGGGGTCGTGGCATTAAAGTTGTACATTTAGTTCAAAATCCATGTAATATTAGTTCCTACTCTACCCCATATTGTTTTCAGATACTGTAACTGATGGCTGCTATCAGCATTTTCTCTGTGTGTCAGACACTTTGAAGTGATTCCAATTGTCTCAGCGGGTTAATGTAGATCGTAATTTCAAACTACTAACAACTGGTAGTACCAGTCATAAACAATTTATAGGTAACCTATAGTGTAAGATCTGACAATCCGTTAAAGCGCCAAACGATCAGCTACAATAGCAGTGTAGAATCAACTGGATTTACAAATGGCACTACGAAGTGTGCGACGCGATAATTCTGTTAAACTTAGGCCGTGTCATGCGTGAGTGACATAAGCGAGCGACAGCGAGCACCTTCTGGATACGCGACACTCCAGCGACAAGCAGCAACATCAGGCGAAAACCTTGGGTGTCCTGCGTGCGAGCGACCATGTCGCGCTACAAGATGGCTGCTTAAAGCCAACCAGCCGTTTCTATAAAACGGCATCCTTAACCTGTACAATACTGTAGCTAGAGAGTAAGGCTACAGAATTAGTTTTGCTTAAGAAAATAAAGCGAAAAGGAATGCTGTGCGTGAAATTTGCAAAGGGAGGAATCTCCATAAAGAATTTCATAAGTATCGTTAACTACAAACATCACCACACAAGTTCTTCGAATAAACATGAATGAGCAGAGGAACATTCGACTATCTCATCAATAAATTAAATACGAATGTTTTTTTTTACATGATCAAGAACTTTTAACAGCCAATAAATGCAGAGGAATGAGTATTACATGACCATCTACACTAAATACAAAGATAGGCACAGAGATTGATACCATTGAACGATAGCTAGCTGTGGTGGTGGTGGGGGGTAATGTATACAGTTCAAAATTACGTGTGAGGGAAATGTCCTGGGTTTGATTCCGACACATTCTTATATTTTTACTGATTCAGTTACGATTCTGTATACTAAGTTTTATGTATACTGTTTACACTGCATCACTAAGTATATTTTTAAGGCCTTGCCAAAGAACATGATCTTCACACCTATCCCAGTATATTACGCGCATTTAATTCCTAATAAATTACAATGAACCAAGAAATATTACAGATATTTGATGTTCGAAACGTAATTCAACAGTAGTCACTGTTAAGGCCAAGCGTTTCAATTACTCTAAATAGTCTGTAAAAATAAAGCTTACAAAATTTTTGAAAAGAAAGTCAAACGTTTTGTGTAATGATTTGTCTAAAAGTATGAAATAAAAAATATTAGGGAAACGTTTGGTGCACCTCATTTTCTGTTCATGATTTCGAGCATCATTCCAAGACACGTAGAACGTTTCTCTGATCTACTTATTTCTTTTACACAAATCATTTAATAAAATATTTGATTTCTTCCATTTTTGAATTTCAAGTTCTATTCAGAAAGCACGATCTGACTGACTCCTCATTTGCCTTCTTAACGTACTTGATTCGAAGGAAGTCTTTTTGACATTTAAATACCGCACCAATGTATCTTTTTATGTGCAAAATAGCTAGGTCTTGAACAGATGACATTTTTGACACTTCATTTAGAGCAGCTTTTCATGAAATATTTCAATTTTTCCTCTGCTTATTAATTAAGTTTTTGTTCATTATCCTGATTACTTTCAAGCAGTTAAATATTTCATGCCAAACTAGACCGCATACTGATCACTTTGATACCCCGTTTACCTGTTTCTCTCCCTTTGTTTGACTATGAAAATTTGGACAAAACCTCATGGTGTAAGTTATAGGGAGTCTTGTTTTCGCTCTGCTCACTCGTTTACAAAAACATATCGAGTGTTAATCATATGATAAAATAGTCCTTTCTACGTGCTATCATTTCCAAAATTCGTCGTTTCGGTATCTTGAACCTTTTATGAGATACCTCGATTTTTACGACCACTTGATTCCCGAAGTGCAGGAAAGGTTCGGACGCGCCGCGAGCGACCCGTCCACGCATATAACAACCAATATCTCAAGAATGAAAAGAGATATAATTCCGGTCTCAAGTTCAAATAAAATTTAGATATATTGGTTATATTTCATACGCAGTAATGTATGGCCTTAAATGAACTATACGGAAAATCTACACACACAATGTGGTTTTACCTCTGCAAATTCTTAAAAATTTCGTGCATCCATGTACTCAATTTCGTGCAGCACAGTAACTATGACGAATAACGAAAATAAATTCTGTCCTTTATCATTTAAGGATATCAAGCTATAGGTTGCTGAAGAATCAAATTTTTTCACCGAATAGTTTTCTTAAAATCGGATGTTAAATAATTCATAGCTGCCGTCGCGTCCGCTCCACTGCTTTGACGAGAAGACACATGGCTGTCACTCTGTGTTGTACGTGCTACAGCGACAAGATTCAAACGCGTTTGAATTCGAATGTCCCCTGTTGCAGCGGGAGACAGGCAGCGACACAGATGTCGCTCACTTAGGACACTTCCGTAACTACACCTGCGTCGTTTCTCAGCTCTGGTTACTGATAATAACTTGATACCAGTGCCTATGTGTTTAATTTGTACACCACAACAGTGAAGATGATCACTATGTGATTGCTATCAATAAACCATCAATATTGCGGCCAATGCTGACCTTCCTTTTAATTTCATCCACTAGTGTCATCAGCAAACAGAAATATTTTTGAGTTACCCATAATACTAGAGTGCATATCATTTATACAAATAAGGAACAGCAGAGGCCCCAACAATGATCCCAGGGGCACCTCCCATTTGACCATACCCCACTCAGACCCCACATCGCAGCCGTTCTAAATACCGTGAATAATGACCTTTTGCTATCTGTTGCAAAAGTAAGAAGTGAACCAATTGTGAGCTACTCCCCATATTCCGTAACAGTTAAACTTCTGGAGTAATATTTTGTGATCAACACTATCAAACGCCTTAGTTAAATCAAAAAATATGAATAGCATTCGAAATCTTTTGTTTAACCCATCCAGTTCCTCACAGAGAAAAGAGAACATAGCATTTCCAGTTGTTAAACGACTTCTGAAGCTGAACTATAGCAAATCATGTGATATAAAATGATCAATTATGCTTGTATACACATCCTTTTCAATAACTTTAGCAAAGACTGATGGCACAGAAATAGGTCTAAATTTGTCTACATTATCCCTTTCTCCATTTTTATAAAGCGGCTTTACTACTGAGTACTTTAATCGTTCAGGAAACTGGCCATTTCTAAAGAAAAAATTGCAAATATGGCTAAATACAGAGCTAACATGTACAGCACAGTACTTAAATATTCTGCTAGGCACTCCATCGTATTCATGAGTGTCCTTAGTCGTCAGTGATTTAATTATTGACTGTATCTCCCCCTTCTCTGTATCACAGAGGAGTATTTCAGACATCAATCTCGGAAAGGCATTTGCCAAGAAAGTTATATGATTCCCTGTAGAAACAAATTTTTTATTTAATTCACCAGCAATTCTCTGAAAATGATTGTTAAATACTGTACATATATCTGATTTATCAGTAACAGGAATATTTTTACTGTGAACTGACTTTCTATTGTCGACCTTGTGCTGCTGACCAGACATTTCCTTCACAACTGCCCATATGGTTTTAATTTTATCCTGTGAATTAGCTATTCTATTTGCATACTGCATACTCTTTGCCTTCCTAATAACATTTTTAAGCACCTTACAGTACTGATTGTAATGAGCTACTGTAGCTTCATTGTGACTACTTCTAACATTTTTATCTACATTTTTATCTACATGATATCCTTATCCCATTAATCAGCCATCTGGGCTTCCTTTTACTGCTAGTACCCTATTCAGAACGTTATAGTGGAAAGAAAGTCCCAAAGAGCATGAGAAACATCTTAAGAAAAGCATTATATTTGTCATCTATGTTATCGGCACTATAAACGTCCTGCCACTCTTGTTCCTTGACAAGGTTTAAGAAACTCTCTATTGCTGTGGATTAACTTTCCTACAAAGTTTGTAATTATGTGTGACCTTTGTCTCAGTACAAAAGCCTTTCAGTGTTAAAATTTGTGCATCATGGTCTGAAAGGCCAGTCACCCTTTTACTAACAGAATGCCCATCTAGTAATGAAGACTGAATAAAAATATTGTCTGTGCGTGTGCTACTGTTCCCTTGCGCCCTAGTTGGAAAAAACACAGTCTGCATCAGATCATATGAATTTTGGAGATCTACCAACATCCTTTTTCTTACACCATCATATACAAAATTAATACTGATGTTACCTCATATAACTAATTTCTGGTACTTCCTATAAAGTGAATCAAGACCCCTCTCTAGCTTGAGCAAAAATGCCCTGAAGTCAGAGTTCGGGGACCTATAAACAACAACAATTATAAGTTTAGTTTCACTCATTTCAACTGCCACTGCACAACATTCAAATATCTGTTCAGTGCAGTGCCATGATATGTCTGTGGAATCAAATGAAATACTGTTCTTTACATACATGGTCACTCCCCCACACCTCAAGGAACACCTTCAAAAACACCCAGCTAATCTGTATCATTGTAAAGGAAGTCTCTGAATTGTCAAATTATTTAGGGGGTGCTCCAATATACCAATAATTTCAGAGTCAACGTCTATAAACAGTTCACTAACTTTAGCTCTAATACCATCTATATTTTGATGTAATGTGCTAATTCCTTCTCTACTTGGAAACATGACATCCCCTGAAGGTGAGCCCTTAGTTAGAGGGACCTCCTTTAAGCAGGTAGACATATCAGCTGACATCAATCTAAAAAAGGTGCAGCTCTAACACGAACTACTACAGGAATTTTTTCATGAGTGATCCCACCACCACCACCCACTACACCCTCCCCTTTCCATACCTATTGAGGTTTAGGCCATATCTAGTGAATTGGAAACCTCGAAACAGGTGTACTTATTTTTTTCTGGCAGTGTATATAACAAAAGAGTTTACAAAAAGTCATATCTTAGGCATCAGTATAGTAGTGGGGCAACAAGGGCATCGTACGACTCTGCATTGCTACCAGATTTATTCAAGATAGTGGATCCAAGATTGCGGCAATAGATGCAGCAATGCCACAATGACATCATGGTGGGAAGTTCAAATTTTGGAGGGGAAAATAGGTCAATTGGGCTATCTCCACTAACCTAACCCCCTCCAGACCCTGTCCCCACTCCTCCCCAAGAAAATGGCTGGAAGTTCAGATTTTCGCAGGAAAAAAGGTCAATTGAGCCACCTCCACTAACCTGAGGAAATGATGGGAAAATAGGTCATTTGGGCTACCTCCACTAACCTAACTCATCCACCTTGGAAATGTAGGAAAAAAGACTCAACCTGTTCTGGGCTGCTGGATAGGATGGACGGAAGTCCTTACTTTGCGTGCAGCATTTATTTAAACAATTTGAGTTGCCATAGCTGTAAGCAAGATCCACTGCATCAACCATGAGTTCGGGGGTCCACATGACCTAGTACGCAGTACTGCAACCAGAGCGCACTATTGTTGCATGGCGATCTGGGGAATAATGGCGGGAGAAGGACTCAGTCTGTGTCCAGCTGCTGGAGAGAGGAATGAGTGTACTTTATTTACTTTCAGTGGGAAGTTCGAACAACTTATTTAGGGATAGATGGATGTGTGTGATGTCCTTAGGTTAGTTAGGTTTAAGTAGTTCTAAATTCTAGGGGACTGATGACCATAGATGTTAAGTCCCATAGTGCTCAGAGCCATTTGAACCATTTTGAATGCAGTGCACAAACACTCATTGTATGTAAAAACGCTTTCGGACTGTCATTAAGAAATTCATCCGTGACGTAGCAGTGAACTGTTCCCTACAGAGCCCCCAAGACGGTGCTCTCAAGCCGGTTCCACATGCGAGATGTGTCTAGGTGCCCATGTATTCACCATTGCTGACATGATGCAGCAGAGATGTTTGCCTATCGCCTCACCATCGCAAGTGCAGCTAAAAGGTTCTCAGTGATATACTGACATCACATGTCTATGTAAATAGCAGCCATGTCTCTCTCTGGATGCGCTATAGAAATCTTTTGCAATACTTCCCAAAATAACACAGGAGGTATTCTTCCTAGCAGTCCTAACAGGTCAGACAGTCGATTATGTACCAACCCTTCCTGGAAATAGTAAAGTACAGCAGAAATAGTTAATTGTCACTTTCGTAAGAGCTTTCGTAATGTCTCAGCTTGTCTGCAAGGGTATTCTTGTCCTAACAGGACCTGTTTACGAAAACAGCCCAGAATAATGCCGAATGCATTCCTCCTGATGGTCCTGATGTGGTTGAATGGAAAGGCTTGAGTCAAATTTGCAGACAGCATTTCTACTGAAAGCATAGCACTAGAGATCTGAAATGCCTGTGTACATTTCTTATGACCTCAATCAGCACACCGTCTACCATATGTGATCATTCTCAATCAACCATCACCTATAACCCAGTGGATATATCACAGAACCTCTGATGTGGCTTCAAGACAGAATGCGTTACAAACACTGGAGAAATATCTAGTGGCGGCGTGAGGGAGTTGCAAATACCGGCTTCGTACCGCGTTCCTTAACCAAATCACTTTCCAAATGCGGTGATTTTGTTATGAGCTTACACCATTGGCGACGTGTAAACACACTGTTGGTCTGATAATATACACTCCAGCGATCACCGTCTATATTCAGTGTCGCGGTATTTGTGTGGAAAAACCATTTCATTCGGAGGTCATGCCTTACCTTGACTTATAAGGCCTGTATAGTTTTGAACATGGATATTGTTAGCGATACTTGTGAGCACCTGCAGAATCAAGACCGATTGTGATAGTAACATGGGCGTTGCGATCGTGTTTTTAACATCTGGTGGTTTGTAAGACTATTATGCCCCTCTTTCTAAGACACAGTGGTACCACTCGCAGGAAAAACTTATGAGACATGTCCACCCATCGCTGATTGTCGCTCAGTATTGTTTCGTATCACCAGCAGTCGGTTATTGGCGGAGTGTTGTACTTAGTAGTAGGGGATGCGTGACAGGTTTGCCTTGAGCATCAGGCTTATAAAGTATGTGTGTGTATGTGTTCCAACATGTGCAAAGAAAATGACTATGTTTAGTCGTAAGGTAGGTATGAATTTGACATGGAATACTGTGATATCAAAGGAAATAGATTTTTTTTGCATGGAAAAGTATGTCAGATCATAAAAATGCTACAGATATTTCTATTTCCAGAGCCACAGCCGTCAGCACGGGTATTTCCGACACTTCGCTCATTGTCGAATGTCGTCCAATTGTGACCGCAATCTTAATATTTAATTATAAGTATAGCGATCAAATATATGTGTAGCCGGCTTCCTATGACGATTCTGTCTGCGGGTGCGTAGCGTGCGGCAGCAGGGCCTGTGGTGGAAATGATTCACATTTCCGGCTAACGGCAGGAGCTGTCCGAATTTTAAGTCCTGCTGGGGTACAGGAATGTTAGTGACCTAACCGTGTCGTCCTCTAGACGGCTGAATAGCGAACTCAAAAAAAAAAAAAAAAAAAAAAAAAAGTGTGTGAAATCTTATGGGACTTAACTGCTAAGGTCATCAGTCCCTAAGCTTACACACTACTTAACCTAAATTATCCTAAGGATAGTTCCGCGTTGTGCCATCGGCAGTCGTAAAATAAATGTACATTGGCGCTGCAGTCAGCTGCTAATGTCGGTTAACTAAATTTCCTCGGTGGTGTTTCACAGATACAACGTTGTCTCCCCTCCAGGGATTCCTATTTGACTTCACAGTCACGTGTTAATCGAGGGAGGACTCGAACCTCCGCCGGGACCAGCCGCACAGTCCATGACTGCAGTGCCTTAGACCACTCGGCTAATCCCCCGCGGCTATAGCGAACTAATACTCAGTACGTTTTGCACGGCCTTCGTGATCGCGTGTGTTCCCTGTGGAAATTTGAGAAGATTTGAGAAGATGGACGTGTGTTTGCGCTGGTCCATTATTCCTTCCCATGTAAATTGTCCAGTTGACTGCTTCTGCACGTTTCCCGCCTTTATTTGATTGAGAGAACATCAATTGTGGTGTGTCCATCCAGCAGGTGAAAGACGGGTGGAAGACACATTTGCTGGTTCTCTAAACATGAGATACACCTTAGTTGACTTTGTAAATTATAGGAATGATTTGGAATCTGTTATATCACCGACATCGGTATTCGCGAGTGGAAATATCAGTTTCCTCTATTTTTTCTTCGCAGACGAGATAAGTTTCTAATTACTCAGTGGTTTACAGCGTGCTCCACCTCGCTGAAGTTTCGGGTTTCTAGAGAAATAATTTCCAGTCTATATCTTTGGAATTATACTGCGCAAGCGATCAGTGGAGGATTTAAAAATTTTGCGCCCCTAGGTTCACCATATTATATGCCCCCTCCCCCCAAAAGAAAACATGTTTTATGTAATAACTATTATCCGATCACTTGACAGTTGCCGTTTTGGGTGGGAGCGCTGTGAGCTGTTTCCGAGCTGTGCTATTCGTTGTTCTGAAGGACGCGTCAGCAGTCTAGTCGTGCTCACTCAAAATGCAGTATGGTTCCTGAACTGTACTTGATGTACGGGAGAGGATAAAACAAACTTAAAACTGCGTGGTGTTAACACGTTCTTCTGTCGGAAGACAACAGAAACGAACACAAGGAAAATAACTTTTCTTTTATGGCCTAAAAATTCCGCAGAGCGTGTAGGAGACAACGGATTTTTTGTTGTACATGCACTTTTAATATGTTCTTTTACAAGAAACTTTTGAAAATGAAAATAAAAAAGTTGTGTTACAATCTAAAAATTGAAGTGAACGTGTCATACATTAATACGTGCTTTTACAGAGATGCGTTCAAAATTAAAATTAAATTATCATTTTACGATCTAATAACTTGAATGTGTAGCAGATAAAAAAAAAACACGTTTAGTATTAATACGTGAATCTGTAGGAAAGCGTAAGATGTGAAAATGAAATAGAGATTTCGGTGCACGAACTAATAACCAAATACAGACGAACAAACACAGAACTGGATTTGCTATTACATAGTTTTACAGACTAGTGTGGAAAAATCAAATTTTTTTATAATCTAATAATTAACATGTAAAGCATTAGTTTCTGTGTACCTAGATGCTGCATGATAGGCCGGCCGTGGTGGCCGTGCGGTTCTAGGCGCCCCAGTCCGCAGCCGCGCTGCTGCTACGGTCGCAGGTTCGAATCCTGCCTCGGCCATGGGTGTGTGTGATGTCCTTAGGTTAGTTAGGTTTAAGTAGTTCTAAGTTCTAGGGGACTGATAACCACAGTAGTTGAGTCCCATAGTGCTGAGAGCCATTTGAGCCATTTTTTTTGCTGCATGATAAATGTACACAATACCTTTAATCCATGTAAGGGCTGAACAGTTTTGTACTGCAGCTACTGCTCTCACCATAGCTCTTTCTAACGGTATTAGCAAAGCATTTACATATTTATAGACAGAACCGAACTACATTATTTATTAATAGTTTTTCATCTGAGCGTACTCTCTGATAACGAATATTTCCGCGATAACTATACATTTCAGCAGACGCCAAGAATACGCATCACTTGTAATACACTACAGTTTCAGTATGACTTGACTGTACTGCGCCAGCGGCCTGGGCCATTCAGGTATTGTTTAGTACTGTCGGGCGCCTTCGGTCACGTCTACACGTAAACGAGGTTTAGTTCCGCGTTCTGCCATCAGCAGTTGTAAAATAAACAGGTAATACGTAGTTTGTAAATCCAATGAATGTGCTGTAAGTTATAATAAAAATCACATTATAATCTGAAATTTTTAAAACTAATATGAATAAACAAATAAACAAACTCACCAGTCAGCAAAGTTTGCGTCTGGCTTTGCCGCCAGAAAACTCGTAGATCATATCTTCATAGTTCACACGGTTATCAGTTAGGAGGTCGGCTTCGATGTGAAGAATGGAGAAGGCGTTCAGTCTCTCAGACAACGCAGAATATAGGTACGATTTCAGTCTTTTAAGAGTCGAAAACGTGAGTTCTGTTGAACAATTTGTGTCATACGCAGAAATATTCTAAGAACAATGACAACATTCGGATACACGGACTGTAACCTCTCTTTTCGTAAAAATTTACTCATTTCGACTGGTATATCGCTAATCTCAGAAGATTTCAAAAGTTCCGCAAAATGTATACATTCACTAGGGAAGGAAGGCTCTGAATCTGTGTCATATGACGCTTGTAGTTTTGCTGCACGTTCAGCAATATCGTCAGGTGAACTGTTCTTAAGGTTACTGAAAACTGTGTAGGACTCCAACAGTGTTCTGTAGCTTTCCTTCCTCCTCACTAATTCAATGTACAAGTTGTCGAGTACTGGGAGAAATGTTTCGGCTCTAAATTTTTCGCTTCCAGTCAGAAAAACTTTATCAGAGTCCGCTTCTTCGTCATCATGAAGTTTGCGTTTTCATGATCTTTTATAGGTGCATTCATAGTCTATATCAGTCACAGTCTTCATAGATTTACTTTCATTAGTAGAACATGCCACGAATAGATGAAATACATCCTACAAGTGATTCATATAATTCATGCACTATTTTAGTATCAATATTTACACTTTGCAATTTCAGATTTACACTATCGAATCTCTGGAGTATGTCCTTCTAAACCGACATCATGAATACTGTTTCTAGTGTGCTGAGTTGATTCAATAAAGATGAAGCCTCATTTCACAGAAGTAGTTTTTCAAACGTATTATCGGCAATATGTGTGAGGGCATTGATAACGCCCTCACAGTTTTCATATAGACTTACACATGTTTCCTCTCTTGCTGACCAACGTGTTTTTGATCAACTTTTTACCGTTTTGCTTCCAGGTTTCCTGAAAGAAAGAAGTTTATCCCAGCGCTGTGTAGAAGCAGAGAAGAAATTATAAAGGTTTTGCATTACATTGAAAAATGAACATGCTTCCCGACAACAGCTTGCAGCTCTAGTGCCGACTAAATTCAAAGAATGTGCCGTACAAAGCACATAATGTGCTTTCGGATTTCGTTCTTTAATGCGTGCCTGCAAACTAGACTTATTGCTTGCGTTGTCATATGACTGGCCTCTACAGTCAGTAATATCAATGGAATTTGTAGACAGGACTTTTAGTACCACCTCAGCTAAGTTTTCGGACTTGCGTCCCGGGCTTGGTAAAAACAGAAGGAAACCTTCAACAGGTTCACCATTCTCGTTCACATATCTTAATATGAAAGACAATTGATAAATATGTGAAATGTCCGCAGCAGAATCTACTATTATAGAGAAATATTTGACCTGTTTTATTTAACTTATGATAATTCTTTTTATTCGTTCAGAAAGAAGCTCTATTATTTCATCACAGATTGCTGAAGAAAGATAACTTTTATGTCCCTGCCCTGGATTTCCATATTGTTCAATGTGCTCTGCGAGAAAAGGATCAAACACGGCTACAAGTTCAAGAGACATCTTAAATTGACCATTATGTAATGAATGGTATCTTTCAACGTGTCCATGTAGGGGAAGTCCACGACTTGTTACCTTCTTCACTACTGCAAACACCCTTTTCAACACACTGCGCCAGTACATTTTTTTTCTGTCTCATCATATGACTCGAAATGGCTATCTATTGTTCCAAGTGACTTTTTTCTTGTTAAGAGTGATAACTCAGAATTTTTATGTTCAAGTGATTTGTCATGATGAGATAAAATATTTGAAATATTTTTCCAATCTGCAATACCATAAGCAGCAATTGCGGCCTGACCTCTGAACTATTTACATGGAGCACAAGAAACAGCACCAGTGCTAGAGGAATATACTAGAAAATCACGCAAAGTTGATTCACCACTTAAAAGTTTATAGTAAAATACATGTTTGTTCAAATATCTGGTTTTATCGCCTGTTGATCTTCTTGAATTAGTAAAATCACCGTTACAATTTTGATTAATGCCATGTTGTAAGAGAATGTCGATTGTTGATTCATTGACACACCATTCTGCTGGATCGTCACTAACGCAGTTATTTATTTTTGTAGTGTCTGATTCGACATTTAGTTTTTCGTGAAACTCCAAATCAGGGACAATTTGGTTTCCTTCATTTTTAACTTTTGTTTCGTCTGTATTTACTTCTTTCACAACAGCTGCAGTGCCAGAAATATCATCCGTACTATTTGAACTCAAAGTCGAGCCAATAACATTTTTTTGCGAAACATTTATTTACTCTGCCAAGCGTTTTTAGAACATCGACTTCTCGTTCTCGCCTTTTCTTTAATAATTTCCGAAACGCCGCCCCACTTAATTTTGCACGTTTGCTTTTTTCACTGTTATTCATATTGAGGCACTTACAAAATTGTCGACCAACAGTCAAAGCAAAGGAAAAAAATTGTAAAAGGAAGGAAAGAAAGAAAGACTGTATCCAGTTCCAATCGTACTACACCACACATGGGCACAAAGCTTTTTACTTTAAACACGGCACACGAGCACAAAGATTTTTCCTTCAAACAGGGAGCGATGAACTGACCAACTCGGATTACTCATCGTAACTGTGCTATGAAAGAACGACAATGCAGAATAATTTAATTTCATTGTCTCCTGTTTCTCTGTTATCAGTGATCAGTAGAAGCACACCTGCGGGCTGGAATTCGTCTCGTCAAGAAAACGGAACAGTCCCTTTTTTTGCTTCTGTTTCCCACGTTGCCGGAATTTTAGCTGGGAATATGTTCTGAATATGCTTCACACTGTCTTTCTAATTTAAAAAGCAAATAATTTTTGCAATTTCTTGCAGTGAGGTGTGCTGGATCGACTCTTATCCAACTTATTATTATAATATTTTAGCGGTTTTTGTGGGACTACAAAGTTTAAGTAGTCTTGTTGGCAGTTGATGTGGTGTGTTGTCATTTGTGTGAACACTGCTGTTATGTCTACACGCAAATGCACCTTTTGTTCCAAAATAGAATAAAATAGCCTTTCCTCAAAGAAAAAAAAGCTTAGTTAAAAAGTTTAACATAAAATTTGCAATGTCACATACTATTCGATTGCACAGAGCGGGAACTTTGATATCGTGCAGGCTGCAGCTACGTAAATAAATGAGAAAACGAAAGTTGGTTTCTTTTTCTTTTTTCGCTAAGAAAAGTAAATAAAAAATATTTAAACTGTTGTGAAGTGTGTTTCACACATTATTAGATATTCTGCTTATGTTCTAATCGTATGAACATGTGTTTAAAAATGTGAAACATTCCCAGTATCAACATGTTTTGTTAAACGGGCGTCATTAAATCAAAGCTTAGCTATTGAAGACCACAGAGCTTTCACATTTATTAGAATAATGTCAGCCGCCGGTAGCTGAGTGGTCAGCACGACAGAATGTCAATCCTACGGTCCCGGGTTAGATTCCCGGCTGGGTCGGAGATTTTCTCCGCTCAGGGACTGGGTGTTGTGTTGTCCTAATCATCATCAATTCAACCCCTATCGACACGCAAGTCGGCGAAGTGCACCCAGCGAACGGTCTACCCAACGGGAGGCCCTAGTCACACGACAAAAAAAAATTAGAGTAATGGAGGGTTGACTTGATACTTCCCGTATTTTCTACAAGAAATTTAAGTAGAGTCGGATTTTACATACTGAGGCCCCCACATGTTACAGTATTTAAGGAACTGCTGATTAGTTTATCACAGCTTTTCAGGGGTACCGGTATTTTCATGGGGAAAATATGATAGGGTTAAGTAGAAGTCGACAACATTCTCAGAATAATAACGTTTCAAACATTGTATTATAGATTGCTGTTCTGACAGTTTACTTCAAAATATTTTGAAAAATCATGAAGATGATACCAGACAGAAACCCAATGTTAAATTTCCATTCAATCACCAAGTAAACTATGTATATTTCCTAGTTTGTATTGTCGAATTTAGTTCTTAAGGCTCATTTAAACTAGCAAGTTGTTTATTAAAAGTTTTTGTCGTCTGTAAGCGCAGTTATTTTAAAACGTAACAGGTTAAAATGGGTACAGAGTAAAAGATGCTGCCCCCCTTAAGGTGCCGCCTCTAGGCCCCTTGCCTAATGGGCCCATATGTAAATCCGCCACTGCAAGCGATACTACTATGCCACTGATATTGCTATGTGCTTGTATCGAGAAGTATCTCGGAATGGTATGACATTCTGGTGAACCATGTGAATATACATATGTTTTTGTAATCCTGGAGTTTGGGGATGGGTGTAGAAAACAGGCCGGGACCAGAAACAGTAACGCCTTTGTGCCAAGGGGAACCGACCTAGCCTTTGTACAACAGTCTTCGTGGTATATGTACGAGTGTCTGATGGTCGATATCTAGATGCAGGATGCAGAAGTGGTGATTTTGTATGGCGCAGGATATGAATTGTGTGTTTACTACATCGAAACAGTCTGTGGTGATATGTAGCCGCCTTGGAGATCGGTTTCACGCTGAATATTCAAACTTCCATCGTCAGTGGCAGAGCATGTGCATGATAGTGAACTACTACGTTATGCAAATCAAGTTGCACGCGATGTAGATTACAGAGATTTCAATGGAAGCAGAGATTGGCTGCGTACCTTCAAACAGTGCTACAGAAATGGAAGACGTAAGATAATGCAATTTCAAACAAAGAGTCAACTTCATGATGCACAGCAAACTGCGGAGTCGTCCAGAAAATTTATAGATGAGGTAAACAAAGTTATCCCATCGTGTAGTAATAAATTTGTTTTCAACTCCGATCAATCGGGATTTTAGAAGGAAATAGATATGAAAGAAACCTTGCAAACTAAAGGTACCAAGAGAGTTGTATCAAAATCAACTAACATCACTGCCTTAACGCGCTCGCATGACAGTTATTCTGATTGTCAATCTGGATGATAAATTAGCCAGAAAATTATTTATTGTGCTACGAGAAGTTAGAGGTCGGCGCTTGCTACGATTCTTTCTCGTGTGCATCATCTTGCAGGGGCAGTAGGTAATATTTACATCACAGCAAGCAAGAGTGGGAAAATAGGTGTAACAGAACTACAAATATGGTATGAGCACTGATTTTGCCCAATAGCTGGTCAAAATAACTTATCTTTGCTTGACTGCTGGTCTGCGTACAACAATCGTAATCCTTTACAACAAATTATCCCTCCTGAAAAATGTGTGACATTGCAGTTCGTACCACCTGAAACCACAGAACAAATTCAGGTTCTGGATGTTTGTTCTTTCAGTGCCTATAAAACATATTGTCGCACTATCTGCAGCTAAGCCTTAAAGGATAGTCAGTTTCACGATAAGTTGCATGACAGACTGTTTCGCATTCGGTTGTTTGTCATCAAATTCCATCAGTTCTCATCAACCCGTTACACCAATATGAATCTGTGTGCAATCTTTAAGAGTGGATACCTAGCTGAACATCCCGCACGGTTTTTAACTCCTAAGGAGTTCACCTTCAATCTTGATGGTGCGAACCTTTGTGATCACTGTGGCGCGCAGTTTTTCCATTGGGTGTTCATGGTGCAAGTTAATGGTTTGTTTTGAACATTTCTTGAATGTTGACGATGTCCATTTAGTGAAGTGTAATACATACAACTCACAGAAGGTTGACCTCTGCGCCTCCCAAACACTCGTTTTCTGTCGTCCTCCTGATGCACATGGTGAATCATTAGCAGCTAATATTTTTTCTTGTCATAATTGTTAACACAACATTTCAAATGAGTATTACTAAATATCTGAATTACTAGCAGCTAATATTTTTTCTTGTCATAATTGTTAACACAACATTTCAAATGAGTCTTACTAAAGATCTGAATCATTAGCATCTAATATTTTTTCTTGTCATAATTGTTAACACAACATTTCAAATGAGTCTTACTAAAGATTGTACTTGCGACCTCGCACTCAAGAGGTTCCTTGTGAGTAAACTTCGCGAACTGTAGCGAAATATCAACCCTCATAGCCTATGTGGACATTTTGCTTAATTGTGGAATTTCTAAATTCCTCTGTTATTTCACAAATTTTGCTGATTCGTCATTAGGAGCGAGAGCTGATAGGGCCCCATGTATTCTGTTATAACTGGTACTCCTCCCGAGTGCTGACTATTCGACGAATGTAAGCACATTCAGTATGGCAGTGGGCCCACATTGATGCTGACTTGCTTCCTTTCATTGTATTATGGACGGTGATCGATTCATGATTATTCACTTGAATTTTCGAATGTTAAGCCACGCACGCTTATCACCGTTGAACACCGTAACTGGTTTGCCATAACATACTACAGGTAATCACTAACATCTTTATTTACTGCAGATGTCTTGTGTGGAACATACCACTTCACTGTTTTAAATCTAACCCAGTCGTGGGAGTCCCTTTTCACGCTTTTACACTTTGTGTTGATGCATTTTTAGGTAGGCATTTTGTCGTAGTAATAGCACTGATATACCCCAAAATGGTGACAGCCTCATTTACTAATTCAACTACCTGAGCGACTGTGTGTTCACACGTCGTTGACAGTCAAATTAAATGAGGCGGTCTGTTCTGTTTACTTTGTTCATTAGTGTCGTTGGCACCCCATCAATTCAAAACCATTCTTCAGCTTGTGTATGATATTTGAACGGCTGAACATTTTACTGTATACCCCTCAGCGATTTGTGATAATAACCAACTTTAGTCTTATGTTACTGAAGGAAGAAGAAGTAGCATTTCTACAAGGTACAAAATGTCTGTTAGCTTTTGAATTTTTTTTGAAACAATTGCGAAGCATTGCCGACGCTCTATCGTCCCGCTGTGTTCATCGAGCCTGGTTCAGTGCTGGTGGAACAGTGTCGAAGACAGTATTCGGTACTCCTGATCATTTGGATACTGATCACTGGAATAAAGCCATTCATCAGGTTACGTTTCTTGCTCTTGAAAATCATGACGTTCTTGTTCGTCAATGTGTATGGCTTGCCCATATTGAGGATAACATATTAGCTACGATTAGGCAGATCCGAAGTGTAGCTACTGAGTTAGTATAGCAGCACGAAGAGGTTAGAAATTCGATCCAGTACAACTTAGTGATCATCCCTTAAGAGATATCCAACTGAACAGCTACCTTAGAGATGACAAAAACGATGCAAGTTCTGTTGCATTAGGTTGATGTATAAGTTCGTAGCGTTTTTCCGTATGCTTAATAAATACAACAGATCCACATAACAGAGACTTTTATCATCGATAATATATTATTCTTCACTATTTAAAACGCTGGGGTAACTATCGATTCCGCGACTGCAGAAATCACATGGTTTTGAAGCGGAGAACTCGTCGAGCTATATTTGGAGCGCATTTTCATCCGGAAAGAAAGTACCTCGAAGGTTGTTAGATAACGGTATAGGTGAAAATCTGAGGGCGCAAGATCAGGTAAATAAGGGTGCAAGACCTGGTAAATAAGTTGAGTGCGGAATGACTTCCCAAGGCAAATCATGTATACTGTTTTTTTTGTTTTTTTTTCAGTTTAACAGAATGTTGGCGCGTTCTGTCATGGAGTAGCATCATCTCACGCAATCTTTCTAGTCGTTGTTCTTGGATAGTGTCTGCAAGACGTCTCAGCTATTGACAACAGATGTCAGCAGTGCTAGTTAAACCTCGCAGAAGCAATTCGTAGTACATCATGGCATCTCTGTTCCACCACATGCATAACGTTACCTTTTGTGGATGAGCGCACGTTTTTCTACAGGGAGTTGGTGCTTTGTTTAGGCCCAACCATTCCTTCCTTTTCCTTATGTTAGCATAAACACACCATTTCTCGTCACCATTAACGATACAGTATAGGAATGGTCGGTGTTTTTCATGAGCCAGTTGATGACGAGCAACCAGAGATGCACATTTGGCCACCCACTGATTTTTGTGATTTTGGCTTAAAGTTTGCATACCTATACATCCGATTTTTGAACCTTCCACATTGCATGCAAATGTCACACAATGGTGGAATGATCACAGTTCATCACATTTGCCAATTCTCAAGTACACTGACATGGATCATTGTGGAGTAATGCGTTTAAACAATCTTCATCAAAGTCCGAAGGTCTTCATGAATGTAGAGAACCACTAATGTCAAAACTATCCTCCTTAAAACGAGACAAGCATTTTCTTCCCGAGCTCTGTCCAATGACATTATCCCAGTACAGGGCGCAAATGTTTCTGGTTGTCTGCACTGCTGTCACTCTCTGTTGAAGTCACACAGAAGAATATGTCGGAAATGTTCCGATATCTCCACTTGGCACTCCATCCTCTAGCGTTCACAGCTCCACTCACTATCTCCAAATGAGAAAATTACTTTATTTCAACTCAGATAGCAACAGTGAACCACAAATACAAAATGACAATCGGTAAATAAATTCTTAGCAACCGGAATACCAATACGCAAAACAAAAACGAAGGTCTTCATGAATGTAGAGAACCACTAATGTCAAAACTATCCTCCTTAAAACGAGACAAGCATTTTCTTCCCGAGCTCTGTCCAATGACATTATCCCCGTACAGGGCGCAAATGTTTCTGGTTGTCTGCACTGCTGTCACTCTCTGTTGAAGTCACACAGAAGAATATGTCGGAAATGTTCCGATATCTCCACTTGGCACTCCATCCTCTAGCGTTCACAGCTCCACTCACTATCTCCAAATGAGAAAATTACTTTATTTCAACTCAGATAGCAACAGTGAACCACAAATACAAAATGACAATCGGTAAATAAATTCTTAGCAACCGGAATACCAATACGCAAAACAAAAACGTCAGTCTGATATAACACTCATGCAACCCAGTTACGTGTCAGCACTTTGCAGTCCATCATTCGACCGGAACTACAACAAAAACTTAGTTCTAATCTACTACCCACTTTGTGTTTCTTAAGTGTCTTAACAAATATTTCGTTTCATTTGTTATCATCCATGGAAATGATTTATCCCACCGGGGAATCAACTTTACCATACTATTACACCGTCACTAAGAGACACTGGTCTCGATTCTCTCATGCTTTAAATGCACAAATATTTTTACCAGTCACTTGTACCAGTTGCGAGTTTGAGTGTTACTGACTTCACACTTCCCCATAGCCTGGACAGCTGCGCAGAAACATATTGTTTGGCAGATGAAGGAAATCTTGATTGTTAGCGAAGGTCGCCAAACCCATTGTGTTATGCAACACAATGAACTTCAGTCCTGTATTCACGTAAATTGTTACATGTGCTCTACTTTAACACTACACGGTGGCGTCATTAGTAGTGAAATCGCACTTTTCCTTGCGAAAACAGACAACCTCTTGCTCTCATAAGGTCGTAGCAGGGCACGCTGCGATCAAGGAAAGAAAGGCAGTGGAACAGGAAATTACCCATCCCCTGTATGGGAATGAACCGCATCCGCAATGGCAGAAGTCAAGGAAAAGTTTCCTTAGGACATCAAAGGAACTTAGAACCACTGCTGAAAAAGCTAGGTTACAACTATGGAGTGCTACGACCTACCGTCCTCCTGGTTGGAAAAGAGTTGTTGAAGCTTTACCTCCAGGCCATGCCGGGGAATGGACAACTTGGAAGTCCCTGAATAGACTAAGATCTGGAGTTACAAGATCAAAATTTAACTTGGCAAGATGGGGATACACCGATGCAAATGATATTCGGTGCGACTGTGGAGAAGAAGAGACAGTTCGGCACATGCTTCAGTGTCGATTGTGCCTGGTCTCCTGTACGGACGATGGTCTTCAACAAGCAACAGAAAATGCACTGGAAGTGGCCAAATGTTGGTCAAAAATAATTTAATCATAACTGTGTAAAATGTATGTATGTTTATCTGTATGTTTCTGACACGAGAATAATAAGCAGTGCACGGTGTGTTGTTCGTGCCCATCGGTACTAGCTTATTGTACACCGTAGCATGGGCTCCTGGAATGGCAATCCTCTCTTACGATCATGCTTTTGTGTCTCGGAACTAACAGGTTACTTTAACTGGCAGTGGACTATTTATAAAAGTCTCAACTGTGACTTGATTGCACCCTCTGTTATATTATCAGATAATTTAACATATGTGCAAAATTGCTATATAGAGCTTTTTATATTCCCTACCGAGTACTGTATCTGTTACTCGAACTGTCTTACGACTAGCTATTGGATCCTGTAAAAAAGGGGATATCGTAAGCAGCTAAGACCACCAAAACCTGTTGTCCCCAAACAGCAATCGTCAGGTGACTACCACATGGAATGTGTAATACTGACAAGGAGAGTGCACAGCTGTCAAGGCCAGCGCTCCAGTAATCTTAAGCCCTAGTATTATGGTGCTAGTATGTTAATCTTATTTCCCTTATGTATTTGGGTTCTATAACTGAGAATAAAGCTTTCCCTTTTAAACTGTTATTGTGACCTAGTGTGTCCAAAGACTGATGCAGTAATAGTATTATAAACTGTCACTTGATATTGTATTATGTAATTGGGATAAGATACTATGTTGGCATAAATAATGATAATAATCCAGAATAAACATGCTAAAGGGTTATGCGAACTGCAAAAGAGATTTTTGTACTATTAAACAGCCTAGGAAGACAATCGACTAGATGATTATCATGTAAGAAATTAGAAGCTGTACTACCAACATTTCATGTCTTATTGAATGTATTAATATTTACTGGCAATTATAAAGTAAAGCTAGTTGCTAAAGGTTTTTGTGACCTCTAGAGCTATTGCCAAACTGTTCGATTTCCTCCTCGTTTGAAATCAGCCTCCTGAACCTCAAATGATGCACTCATTCAATGGAGTGTTACAGCTCTGTCTCCAGTGCGAAGATTGGCCACCGCACCTGCCACCCCTACTCAGCAGCCAATATGCTGTCGTTGTTGGTGCCCATACTCCATCACTACCCTCAACATGTCATCACACCGCCACAGACATTGTACCACCACTAGGCCTCGCCAGCTTCGTGGCTATTACTGTAAAACTCTTCTCGAGCAGAAGCCACCTCAGACAACAACATTATTATTATTACTATTGCCAAAATTATCATCTACAATATTTTATACCATGATCCACCTTTGGTTACCAAAATCAAGTAAAATCTAATTCTACCCCCTCATTGAATAGTGTCTTTAATGAATGTCATCTGTCCAAGGGAGCATTTTCATCACACATAACTAACTTTTCTCTTTGTTTGGACCAGATTCTCTGCTCCTGTGGAAAGGGTAGATGTTGTCAGGTGGGCCGGCAGACTATTTGGAAAATAAATTTATTTCAAGCAAAGATTTTATTCGAAATTAGAAGTAACTAAGTTTTCTTCCGAACTGCGGCTAGAATCAGGCTAGCCAGTACTAGATATTAACTGGATGCCAGCATCAATCCACACCCTGTTCACGGTCCAGGCGAGCACCACTCGCATTGTTGGCAATGCTGATGAAGTGATATTTTTTCTAAAGGGTCACTGATGAGGTAACACTTTCAGAACAAGTGTCAGAAGAACCAGTGCACCATCAAAGAGTTGAAAATGGTCACATGGGGGCCGGTTGTTGGCTGAAGAGCACAATGGAGCCTAGATCTCTGCCTCTCTTGTCAGCCAGTTCTTGATCTGAACAGACATTCATTTCCTATGCTCACGGAGACCATGTCCACGTAGTCTTCCAGTGGCCTCCAAAAGAACTGATGTATACCTTATTTAGTAGGAATCAAGCTGGAGGACTGGCTGGTTTTATAATGGAAACACTTGGTCTTCATTTCACCCATTCTCACTAACTGGATGCCTACAGATCCTACTATCGACCATCATGCACACTTAAAAGTAATTTTACATTATCTCATGAACATGCTATAATATTTTCTTTTTCTTCTCCATACATCTTCTTTCGCTGCTGGATAGATAGGCGGTTTTATGATTCCAGGTTAGAAATTGAAGCATCCTCGTAAATCTTACGCATTCTTGAAGCCTTCTCACTACCTTTGTCGTACATGATCAGGTCTATGTGGTCGAAAATTCGAACGGTTCAGCATATCTTTGTAACCATTTCAAGGTCGTCCCAGCATAATGCATGGAAACTCTGAACAGTTTCAATTATGTGAGATTTGTGGAGACATTGTTGACAACACGTCCAACATATGTAAATGTTATTGCAGCAACAGCCTAAAATACGATCTGTCCACATTCATTATAGAAGTCTTCAATGTTAATAACGTTGTTGGCACTTTCAGGGTTCATCATGAAATGCCTTGGATAATCGCATGCTCATGTAGCAGTAATGTGTATGCTGCAGTATCCTTAGAGAAATTTTATGATGATTCAAATTCTATATGGACATCTCTTGTTCCTGATTGAAACGTTTCATTCTGCTTTGATCAATCTGTCATGATGATAGGTACAAAAGCTTTAAATTTTTGTGGGCTGAGCATGCATCCTAATTCAGCATCATCACCCTCACAGTAGGAAAGGTGAAATCTAATGTACATGTCATACAATAGACCATACACGTTTTTCCTCCAGTCTAGCTATAAGTTTACCACATGGGTAAAACTCTGAATTGAAGTAAACTTTAGTATTGGTTAGTTTACAACTTTTGAACATGTTCCAACCCTTTTCTAGGTTCCGCTTTCTGTTGGTTTGCTCCACCAGCACAGGGAATTAAGACATTTCTGTTTGAACAACTGGTTTAATGACCCATCTCTGCCTGGATGTAGTTGGTAAAATTGGAAATTCAGACGGTTCCTATGAACAGAAAGTTATTGGCAATTGAATACCAGCATTCAGTACCTTTAAAAACTTCATACATTCCTACCAACACATTATTATTCTCTTCAAGCTGATCCTGTTGTTCATAAATGTGAGTTATTATCCATTTTTACCTCATACCAGAATTAGTTCCTGCTTTGAATTCATTATGACGCATTTCATGTCTTCAAAGTATCCCATAAGCATCTTGAGTGGAATACACACACTCAAGCACTGTTGTCACTTGTCAATCCCATCTATGAACCATCCAATATTTGGTAAACCATTCAGCTCCAAAGTCGATGCAGAAATCTTGTGTTTTAAGGGTTGATATGAGTCCACCATTCCTTGTGCAGTCTATTTCGATCCAATTCAGTTTGTATCTTATTTCTTGAAACAGGAAGGTAAAAGAATTACATGTAAGTTGCGATGTCATTGTAGGTCCTCCATCCTTTTCCACAGATTTTCCTTCTATGTATAGAAAACTGTTGCTTGGAATTGTCAATGCATCCTTGTGTTGAAAGAGAATTGTAATCTACACCTACATTAAACATTAGAGGAGCTAGTACAGATCCTTGTGGTAGGCGAGTTTGTAGGCTATGGAAAATACTAGACTTTCCATTGAGGTATACTTCGAAAAGATGTTCAGTGACACACTTTTCCAAGTACATTTCAGCTAGAAGTCAAGTATTTTCCATAACCTACAAAATGATCTACCACAATGCTCTATACTAGCTCCTCTAATATTTAATATGTGCAGCTCAGGTATACCTCCAACAACATCTCAGAAATTCATGTACGCAGATGATATTGCCATTGGTACCCAAAGTTCGAGCTTTGCCCAAACTGGGGATGTGCTGACAGAAGACATTGACATAATTAGTGAGTATTTCAAAACATGGGGGCTCTAACCTAATCCGTATTGAACTGATGTTACATCACTTCATTTTAACAACAGAGAAGCTCAAAGGACTCTTGTTGTGCACTATGGTGGAGTCACATTGGATCATAATCCAGACACTGCATACTTCAGTGTCACTATTGACAGAACACTCACCTTTAACTAATACCTGAAAAAAATTATCAGGAAAAATCAAAACTATAACTAACCTTATTCAGAAGCTGGCCGACATGCCATGAGGTGCTACAGCCAAAGCTTTAAGAGTTAGCACAATAGCCCTTATACACTCAGGTGCAGAATACTGTGCTCCTCTCTGGATCAGAAGCACTCATACCAACCTAGTCAACACACAGCTAAATCAGGCAATGAAAACTATTGAACAACTCTGCTGCAGTGGCTACCATTACTGAGTAATATTGTATCTCCCAAAGTAGAAAACTGGCAGCCCTCAAACCATAGTTGGATAAATGTAACGCCAACCCACCCCTTTCCATATATGTAAATGCAGGTTTTCATATCCAGGGGCAACTGAGACTGAAGTCAAGATATCCACCCATAGCAGTCGCCAACCATCTCAATGACATCAACATCAACAGGATTTGCACAAACCATGGTATCTGCAACAAGAACCCGACTCAATGGGGGGCATGAGAACGTCCCCAATGCGACTCATTTGGGGCTGAAGTGTAACCAATCGCCTACCTGACCCTGGTTTGCCTCAGTACTTCCTTCAGGGGTGTATCACAAGACATCTACGACTTCAACACTGAAGTATTTGAATGATTGATCCACAGTGACCTACATTTGTGATATTTATTTAATTTTTCGACAGTTATTGTAATTTTTAATTTATTTGTCACAATACGACTATTACGCAATTCACAATAGTAGTAGTATAGCGGGGGTGTCAGGACACTTTTGATATGAAATTGATATCAAAATCAATTAAATTGATCGATTAATCACCCCCACCCCTGTCCACTCCCATCCCCGATCAAGCCCACCCTTGCCCACTGCCCACTGCCCACCCCCGCTCTCGACCAAGCCCACCCCCACCGCCAGATGATGTCATGTGTCTTCTCAGCTGTACCTGTGCCCCAGCCCCCTCCTCCCCCTCCCCGCTCCCCACCCTGCCCCCTGCCCCCTCAATCTACCCTATTGGCGGGAATTTCGAATTTTGTGGGGAATCTCGAATTTTGTGGGGAATCTCGAATTTTGGCGGGAATTTCTTTGTCCCAGGGCTGTGGTGACATCCCACTCCACCCCTCACCTGGGAATTGGTGGGAAATTAAAATTGGCGGTCCGCTTTCTGGGACTCGAAACCTAGTTCTCCTGGGCGGAAAGCCCAAGTATAACCCCCCTAACACAATTAAACCACCAGAGGCGCTTGGAATTGATGGGAAATTAAAAATGGCGGTGCCATTTCTGGGACTCGAGCCCTGGTGATCCTGGATGGAAAGCCTAAGTGCACCCCCCAACACATGGAAACTCTCCAGATGCGGGAGAGGAAGGGCATGCTAGTGTACTTTATTTAATTTGGTCGGTAAACTGACGCTAAGATCGATCCTAATTACGTAATTAATCACAAAGATCCGTCCTAATTACACAACTACATGCATAGCGCTACACAAGGACGGCATAAAAGCGCAATACAGCTCAAAAACTGACGATACCGTACAACTGTTGTCGTCGAATGTAAAATGATTGTGTTTTTCTTTTTTAATGGTTGCTTTGTTATAGGAGTCGAGTTGATGTTAAACAGTCCAGTGCAGAATGGCGGGCGAGTTCCCTACGAGGCCATGACTCTCCCTCAGTCAGGATAGCAGTCATTTATCACGGTTCTGAGGACACCGGTGTATGGCTGCATTCGCTCTATGTGGGAGGGGTTTTCTGCTTCGCAAACAGCTGACATTTGAAATAGAAATCTGGAACATCCCCCGGATGAGTGGGGTTATACTACTTAATTTCCCTTTTGTGTGGTCTAGGGTCGTTGTCTAAAGACATGCAGTGTATCGCGAGTGGGCCAAAGCGGTCGCTGGACACATCCGCTCTCTGCCCAGGGGCGGTGCGTGCGGGCTCTATTTTAGACGAACAAGTTGCACTTGAGGTGGCCGTTCTTTTATCTCCTATTGTTTAGTTGACTATACACGCTATTGCGTAGGTGTAGGAGCCCGCTGTGGGCCTTTTGACATCAAAGGCGCCGCATCACGCGAGCTAACGCGAGTGGCGTTAGGCGGTCTAATGACGCAACCGCAACACATGCGCCGCTCGGCCACGTGTCCGGCGTTCTACTGGTGACCACGTGTCTGCCTCTGTCAGGGACGTGTCAGAGGGCAGCTGGAATCCGTAAACAATTCTGCTCCCAAGGCGCGCTTTGTTGGTCATTACCAGCTTTGGAGGTTAGCGCCATCTGCCACAGCTCTGTCCTAAGGAAAATATTTTTCAAGGGAAGCAGCTGTCACTGGACGTGTCAGACTTCCCATCTGTCTCACACTGAACAAAGAATGTTTTTCTAAAGCTAACAGCTGCATCCAATGTTCGATCCACTTGCCGGTAAGCACAGAATGGGTATGTCAGACTATCCATCTGCCTCAGAATGAACAAAGAGTGTTCTTCTAAATCTAGCAGCTGCATCCAATGTTCCATCCACTTGCAGACAAACACAGGATGTTTGTCTCAGATCTTTCTTTCCTCCCCCCACAGATGATATACTTTCCTCAAACAGCTGCACCAAGCCTGCTTGAAGAAAAAAAAGAATACAAGTTATAACTTGCTGGTATGGCACTCTGTGTTCCTATTAGACCTCTAAAAAACAGAAGGTGGAGTCTGAAGCTATATAAATCCCAACTCCCACCACAATCATCATCAGTCTTTGACAGTGCATAGTGTGATTCCTACACCATCAAACGCTCAGCCAGCAGAGATGCCAGCGGAAGTGGTGGTGGGAAACGGGCAAACTTGGGTCAATTGTCACGTAAGTGTTTATAAAAAAAAATATGAGTTCAAATGGTAACAGTTATGAAATTTCGTAGCAAATTATTCAAAATTTTCCGAAATTGTGATGCATTTTCGTAACAAGTGGTTACAAAAGTTCTTTTTTCTTATTATTACAGCATTCATTCCCGAAATGCAGTTGGAATTAGAGCACCAGCTCGAGGCTGAAAGTCACCAGCAAGCGTAAGAGGTTGTGCCAGCATCATGTAAGTACATCTCAAAATTCTGTGTGTGATATTTATATGTGCAGAAAGTGTCTCTTAAGGTGTGTTTATAACATTTCTACTGTTGTTCTAGCATTAGAGCAGCAGCAACTGGAAACTTGAAAGTCCCCATCAAGTGGAAGAGCTTGTGCTAGCATTGTGAAGTACATCTCCAAATTCTGTGTGATAGTTTAAATGTTCAGAAAACAGCTTTGATGTATTCAGATCATAACAAGTGTTTATAAAGCTTTTGATCTCGCTGTTGCAGCGTTAAAGCAGCAGTTGGGGCATTGAGCTGCTGCTGCTGGAGTCTGAAACGCAGCAAGAAAGTAAGTACAGTTGTAATACAGGGTGTCCTAGCTATCTTGTCCACCCAAAATATCTCTGGAACAATAACAGCTATTGGAAAACGACTTTCACCGGTATCAATTTAGGGCTGGGGCCCATGAATGTACATATTTGGAAACATTCTAAAACGAAAGCATGTGTGTTTTTTAACACAAACTTATGTTTTTTTTAATGGACCGCCTGTATTTGTCTTCAGCAATCCATAGCATGACAAAGCACATACACAATGGCGTTGATTGTATCGCAATAATCCCATTACATCCCGAGATATTGAGACGCGAAGTTGACGCTTGAAACACCCGACATGCGCTGCTAGCGCACGTCCTGAGGCTCAGGCGTGAACCCCATGCTGCCCGTAATCGCGATGTGATTGACATGTGTAATTACACCTCCATACTTATCAAGAGGTCCGAAACGAATAATACGGTCTGCTGCCATCAACTCTCATAAGCACATAATGGTTTCCCTCTTGCACGTTTTACGTATCTACGTACTCAATATGAACCAGTACCGATCGGTGTACACCCGTCAGGTTGTCTTATTTATCCTGCACACCCAAAATAAGGTTTATCTAATGCGTTATATGACCCATTGTGCCTGTCGCGCAGGGCCTGGCTCTACCTAGTCAAGTGTCCAACGTAGTTCCCACTACTGCCACAGTTACCACTTCGTCTTGTTTATGATTTGCGACCCATGCAAACTCCTGTACTCCACCACCCTCCGAGCATCCCATTTGTTGTTGCTTTGGCGTGTAGTATACCGCTTGCCAGTGTAGTCGTGCATCAGAGTAATCTAGTGACGACACGGAGGTAGTACACATTGTGAATAAACGTTGTGTTGTGGAACTTATACTGTACAGTATAATGTACACACATGAAGATATGGTACAAATGCTGCTGATCTATGGAGAATGTTCGTTGACGGGAAATACGTTATGAGATTGCTTGTTTGTTGATAGTACTGTTAGCAAACATTATGATTATTAAGTTAATATGTCTGTTTTCTACCCTACTCTACATACCTGTACTGTACCCTGTTGTAGGTGGACGAAATGCTGTTCAGGGAGAACGACTGTACAGAAGATGATTCCCTGACAAGCCATCGCCTTCGCGCCAGATGTTTGGTCGTCTCACATCTCGTCTACGTGAAACGGGAAGCTTAAATCCAAGACCTCGACATCGTCCTAGAACACGCACAGATGAACGTGCTGAAGTTGCTGTGCTCGCTACCATAGCTGTGAATCCTCAAATCAGCACACGTCAAATTGAACGTGAAGTTGGTGTGTCGAAATGAAGCGCACAGCGTATTCTTTAACGTCATAAATTTCATCCTTACCATGTTCATTTACACAAGGATCTTCATGGAAATGACTTCCGCAATAGGGTAACATTTTGTCGGTGGGCTCAGCAAAAACTTCTGACTAATCCAAATTTTTTTGCAGATGTTCTCTCTACCGACGAGGCATCATTCTCCAACAAAGGAATTGTCAATGTGAAGAATATGCATTATTGGTCCGCAGACAATCCAAAATGGCTCCGTCAGGTAGAGCATCAACGTCCGTAGAAAGTTAAATGTTTGGTGTGGGATTATTGGAGATACCATTATCGGACCTTTCTTTATAAATGGCATCCAAAATTGCAGACAATACTCCAGATTTATACGACACAATCTTCCTGTTCTCTTGGACACCGTACCTCTGAACCGGAGAATGGTCATGTGGTATCAGCATGACGGATGCCCTGCACATAACGCCTTACGAACACGACGACTTCTGAACCGTAAGTTCCCTGGTAGGTGGATTGGACGAGGTGGCCCAGTTAGGTGGCCTGCCCGATCTCCGGACCTTACACCGCTGGATTATTTTCTTTGAGGAGCAGTGAAGGATGCTGTTTACCAACATGAACCAACAACACCAGAGGACATCAAGCAACGCATTATTGATGCTTGTACAGCCATCAAAGAGGAACCAGTAGCACGAAGTAGGGCATCCTTCATCCGCAGAGTGAACCTATGTATGCAAGCCAGTGGGCATCATTTTGAGCATGAGATGTGACCACTATGTTTAGTTTGTAGTGCTGGTATCACAGTGGAAGTTTCTACAAAGGGCCATTTTACCCAGTGATGTTAAGAACCATTTGTTTGCAACAATTTGTCATTTAACGCATTAGATAAACATAACATTGATAACTATGTGATAATAAAACTAATTGTTTAAACATGTTTCCATTCATCTTCTATGTCCTACTTGAAATTCCCAAATCAAAACATTTTTACATAAACAACGGTAAAACTTTTAGTCCACTTGCTCGTTTCACTAAAACTATCAACATGAATTTTACTATTACGAGTGAATGATAAACTGCCACTTGCGCTAGATCTACAGTAAAGTAAAGTTTTAACGTTGAACGGCATTACCTTTTTAGTAACGGATTAACGATAAGCGAAGTTAACTTTGTGACTAACGTCACGGTACACAGATATGTTACAGAACCGCATTACCCCTAGCCTATGGTAAATACCTGCTGGAATGTACGACGTTAATGCAGGATGGCAGCAGCCCGTATTATTCGTTTCGGACCTCTTGATAAGTATGGAGGTGTGATTACACATGTCAATCACATCGCGATTACGGGCAGCATGGGGTTCACGCCTGAGCCTCAGGACGTGCGCTAGCGGCGCATGTCGGGTGTTTCAAGCGTCAACTTCGCGTCTCAATATCTCGGGATGTAATGGGAATATTGCGATACAATCAACGCCACTGTGTATGTGCTTTGTCATGCTATGGATTGCTGAAGAAAAAATATAGGAGGTCCATTTAAAAAAACATAAGTTTGTGTTAAAAAAACACATATGCTTTCGTTTTAGAATGTTTCCAAATATGTACATTCATGGGCCCCAGCCCTACATTGATACCGGTGAAAGTCGTTTTCCAATAGCTGTTATTGTTCCAGAGATATTTTGGGTGGACAAGATAGCTGGGACACCCTGTATATTGCCATTAAACTTTTTTTTATTGTATACAATTGTGTTAGGTATATATAAATTCGTTGTTGTAGATGTTGTTACTACTGAAGAGGAAAATGGGATTCCTATGGAGGTATACATCTAGAATGATGACCTGGAGTCATCACTTCCATCTCGTATAAACTTTTAACTTGTTCATTTAATTTTTTTCGTAGTTATAATCAATATCACGCGATAGTCAAATTCAGTACAAGTTTTTTGTTGTTGTTTCTAATAATCAATATCTTGTCGTAGGCGACTTCTGCGAGATGGATCGATGGCTTCACAAAAACAACAACAACCGCATATTCCACATTTGCAGAGCGTCCACTCTGTTTTCTGTATATTTGTGTAAGTGTCGTGTTCATCGCCGGTGGTTTGTGCAGGGATGATTCATGTTTTTGGTGAATGGAAGGAGCTGTCCGAATGGAGAGGCCTGTTGGACTGTAGGAATGTACACTCCTGGAAATGGAAAAAAGAACACATTGACACCGGTGTGTCAGACCCACCATACTTGCTCCGGACACTGCGAGAGGGCTGTACAAGCAATGATCACACGCACGGCACAGCGGACACACCAGGAACCGCGGTGTTGGCCGTCGAATAGCGCTAGCTGCGCAGCATTTGTGCCCCGCCGCCGTCAGTGTCAGCCAGTTTGCCGTGGCATACGGAGCTCCATCGCAGTCTTTAACACTGGTAGCATGCCGCGACAGCGTGGACGTGAACCGTATGTGCAGTTGACGGACTTTGAGCGAGGGCGTATAGTGGGCATGCGGCAGGCCGGGTGGACGTACCGCCGAATTGCTCAACACGTGGGGCGTGAGGTCTCCACAGTACATCGATGTTGTCGCCAGTGGTCGGCGGAAGGTGCACGTGCCCGTCGACCTGGGACCGGACCGCAGCGACGCACGGATGCACGCCAAGACTGTAGGATCCTACGCAGTGCCGTAGGGGACCGCACCGCCACTTCCCAGCAAATTAGGGACACTGTTGCTCCTGGGGTATCGGCGAGGACCATTCGCAACCGTCTCCATGAAGCTGGGCTACGGTCCCGCACACCGTTAGGCCGTCTTCCGCTCACGCCCCAACATCGTGCAGCCCGCCTCCAGTGGTGTCGCGACAGGCGTGAGTGGAGGGACGAATGGAGACGTGTCGTCTTCAGCGATGAGAGTCGCTTCTGCCTTGGTGCCAATGATGGTCGTATGCGTGTTTGGCGCCGTGCAGGTGAGCGCCACAATCAGGACTGCATGCGACCGAGGCACACAGGGCCAACACACGGCATCATGGTGTGGGGAGCGATCTCCTACACTGGCCGTACACCACTGGTGATCGTCGAGGGGACACTGAATAGTGCACGGTACATCCAAACCGTCATCGAACCCATCGTTCTACCATTCCTAGACCGGCAAGGGAACTTGCTGTTCCAACAGGACAATGCACGTCCGCATGTATCCCGTGCCACCCAACGTGCTCTAGAAGGTGTAAGTCAACTACCCTGGCCAGCAAGATCTCCGGATCTGTCCCCCATTGAGCATGTTTGGGACTGGATGAAGCGTCGTCTCACGCGGTCTGCACGTCCAGCATGAACGCTGGTCCAACTGAGGCGCCAGGTGGAAATGGCATGGCAAGCCGTTCCACAGGACTACATCCAGCATCTCTACGATCGTCTCCATGGGAGAATAGCAGCCTGCATTGCTGCGAAAGGTGGATATACACTGTACTAGTGCCGACATTGTGCATGCTCTGTTGCCTGTGTCTATGTGCCTGTGGTTCTGTCAGTGTGATCATGTGATGTATCTGACCCCAGGAATGTGTCAATAAAGTTTCCCCTTCCTGGGACAATGAATTCACGGTGTTCTTATTTCAATTTCCAGGAGTGTAGATGACTTAACTGTGTTCTCCTCTAGACAACCGAATAGTGAACTAATACTTAGTATGTGTTGGATAGCTTTCGTGATCGCGGGGAAATATGAGAAGATTGGATATGGAGTTGTTTTTGGGCTGGACACTTATTTCCTCCTATGTAAATTCTTCAGCTGACTGCTTCTGCACATTTCGCACCTTTATTTAGTTGAGAAATGATCGATTGCATTTGTGCATCTAGCATGTGGAAGACACGTTTGTCGATTTTCTAGACATGAGAAACACCTTAAGTGACCTTGAAAATTATAGTAATGATTTCGAATCTGCTACACCACCGACATCGGTATTCGCGAGTGGAAATATCAGTTTCCTCTATTTTTATCGAGTTTCCGTGTAAATGTCTTCGCAGACGTGACATGTTTCTAGTTAGTCAGTGGTTTACAGCACATCTCACAGGTCGAGTCCTCTTGCCGCCATTCTATAACGAGGAGGCGGTCAAATGACTTAGGTTTATGTAGGTAGCTCAACTGTTCTTTCTTTCTTGCCATTTTCATAGGTTAGTAGAGATAGCCCAATTGACCTATCTTCCCTCCAAAGTTCAAACTTCCCACTAGATCCTAGGAAGAGGTGGCGATAGGATGACTTAGGTTAGTGGAGGTAGCCCAATAGACCTATCTCCCCGCCATTTTCTTTGGTTAGCAGAGGTGTGTTGCATTGTGCTGACGAAATTTAAACTTCCCAGGTTTTTCTGTGGGGGAGAGGAGGGGTGTTAGGTTAGTGGAGGTAGCCCAATTGATCTATCTTCCCGCCTAAATCTGCCATCTTGGATAACGTCATCGCTGCTATCTTCGATGACGTCATGCACTGTTGTCAAGTCTACAGGCTGCCATCTTGGATGACGTCATCGCCGCCATCTTGGATACATCTAGCAAGAGTGGGGTAATGCTCTCCTAGCTCTACTACTGGAGATGCGATGGAGTGGTAGTGTAGTTTTTCTTGGCCCTAATGACACATCATTAAATCAACAACCATTTATTTCTTAGAATTCTACAATAACTCTGGCTTCTTTTCAGTGAGACCTAGCAGAAGCCTTGCTGATCCTGTGTTGCAGGGAGGCGCGGGATAGTGTTTCAGTGCCTGATGAGGAATCTGTCATCTTGGCCCTGCCATTGTCCGAGGTCAGTGCCATGGCCCTGTTATAGGAGGGTATGTTTTCCAGTGCAGCACCACAGCACTGTGTGGCTGTGAACGTCCGTCGGAGCCCCAGTGCTCTCGCTGAGTGAAGCTACAGTCAGCCTTGGCCCAAGAAATCTACACGCCCCTGTTGTCGGTTGCAGAGGTGGCATATAGAGTGGAAGGCCCAACAGTGACAAAAAGGACAGTCCAAGAAATGGTTCCAGCATACAGCTGATAAGGCAGTATTTACACTGCTCAGAAGTGACGCCGCAGCACCCTGCTCCCAAGCTGAACAGCTCGCATGTGGGCAGATCAGGTCTTCATTCACGGAAGATCAGCCTGGCCCTCATCTTTGAGTAGTCACAGGTATCACTAGAAGGAATGCAGCTTGTTGAGCTGAAGTACTGGTGGAAGGAAGGCAAGAATTTTAGAGCAGTCGATGACATGATACCCTTGTATTGGTAACTGAACGTGTTCCTGTATTCTGAGCCTGTCGGTGTTCTTGGCTAGCCTAATGTTTAACTTCAAATTTTCAGAGCATTCCTTTATACAGTTTGCAGCCTGAAAGGCGTTCTTGCGTCATCCCTAGGTGAAGTGACTACACGTAGACTCATCACAGATGAGCATTTTGTCTTCTCTGCACTGTTCTCTACATGCTGAATCATGTGTTCTCGACATTCTCTCTCTCTCTCTCTCTCTCTCTCTCTCTCTCTCTCACACACACACACACACACACAAACACATTCTGAAGAAATGAGCACTCTGCTTGTTTCTACTGCCGCTCTTTCGAGTGTTGCCATTGGTTATGTCATCTTTGCATACCTGAGGAGCGTGCTTCATGTAGTGCTGTCCATTTTATTGTTGCGTTTAACTACTATTCTGCTGTGTAGCATACCAGTTATTAGGACTTTTTCCCATTTCGTTCACATATGGAGTGTGGAAAGAGTGACTGTTTAAATGTCTCTGTGTGCATTGTAATTAGTCTTCGTGATCAGTATTCGAGCAATGAATAGAGGTTGTAATACATTCCTAGATTCAACACTTAACATTGGTTCAGAAACTTTCTAAGTAGGTTTTCACGGGTTAGTTTGTGTCAGTCTTCAAATGTCTTCCAGTTCAGATCTTTTAGAATCTTCGTGACATTCTCCCGTGGATCAAACAAACATGTGACCATTCGTGCTGTACTTCTTTCACTAACTCCTGTGACTTTTCACAATGAATGTCGTATTCATTATTTTCGGGTTCACATCAACATCTTCTTGAAAAGTATGTTGGACTAAAAGTGAATAACAATAAATGAATTTATATTTTTAATTTATTTGTGATAGCCATAAGGTAATCTCATTCTGTTGGCAGTACATGCTATTGAAAGTGCATTGGCATTGGTAAGAGTGTGCTAAAAGATATTTTCAATTTATGGACCCTACTTATACATCAGCATCTCTTTAAATAGTATGTTGTTAATATAAACCAACAACAATTAGCGAATTTGTTTTTTTGTTTTAGTTTTTTACGCTGGGTATAAAGTATCTTCCCCTTCTCCATCCTTGGTATACATGTTATTAAAATGTGTTACTATTGCAAGGCCTGAAGTAGAGCCAGCTCAACTGAAATTAATTAAAATTCCAAACCAGCGTAAGTTCTCAAACCTTCGATGAAATTCACTTAATTTTTGTTTGTTTTTAAAGTTAGCTCGGAACCCTATGAAATCTAAATAAGATTATACCAAGAGTGCCTTGCCACGGTTCACGTGGCTCCTCCAATTGGTCTGCCCTCAGACATGGGTGTGTGTGTTGTCCTCAGCGTAAGTTAGTTTACTTAGAGTAAGTAGTGTGTAAGCTTAGGGACCGATGACTTCAGCAGTTTGATCCCATAGGAACTTACCACAAATTTCCAAAAATTTGCACTATTTCACAGTGAAAAAGTTAGTGTGTGAAAACAATGTTCACATGAAATGATACAAGTTTCTCCGCTGCTACGCCATCTAGATTTCATAAGTCCATGTTCCTCAGTAGGAACGCGACAGGCATTGTGGACAAAAATTGATCACTGACCTATGGGTTGCCTCAATGTCAGGGACAAATGCATAAAGTCATCAATGACCTTCGAGATTTACCTCATGGATTCATCAATGACGTAGAACATATAACATCATCATGCCCATTTCCTCCCCCTCCCCTTCTCTTTCCTCTAATCAGAACCTAGCAGTAAAACAACAGCCAATCACAGCCTAATATTTTAAAATAAAACAGCCAATTACAGTGTTCAAACGTGTTGAGTGCGAAGGTGCAACGGAAGATTATTAACAGTGTAATTACGTGTGATTAATGTTTCATGACAATATTCCTTGCGTTATCGGAATAATAAGGCGCCACAATTGTTTAAATACTCCATTCAGCCTTATCACCCTAACAATGTTTAAATGAACGGTATTCCATACACTGCAGTATAGTTCCCGACAAATTCTTTAAATAAATAAATAAACTATATACCAAACACTACCTTGTATCCTATAAATTGTTTAAATAAACAATATTTCACACACTGCCTTGCCTACCAGAAATTGTTTAAACATTATTCCATACACTGTAATCGATTTCCCGACAAACAGCCTATCAACTAAGTCTTTTTCTGCCAACTTTCTGGTGCAGGAAGGGAGTGGGTGTGGGAGGAGAGGCGTTAATTAATTGATGAAGTTATTTAATTGGTCAATCAAATTGATAGATGAGGAGGGGGCTATTCAACTAACTCAGGCCTGAAAATGTGCTTGTATCAATGAAGGGCATGTTGGAGATTTGGAGGTTTCCAAAGGGATGTTAGAGGTGAAGGGGGAGAGGGAGGGATGGTTTTTTTCCTCAGAAGGACACATTGTCCCTATGGGGCCATACCTCAACCCCCCCCCCCCCCCCGACACACACAGGGTCATAAATCATTTAACAGAATAGTAGATTAAGGGGAGTGGAAGGGGGTCATAAATCAATCAAGTTCGCCCCTGGATGTATGCTTGCCCCTGATGTAGGCAGCCTGCAATTGGAGGTGATATCCACTTTGACCCACTATTTATGTGCCTACCTGTTGGTTAGCCTACCACTATATTTCAATTATAGTAAATAATTACTCATTCTGGTATGTATCTGAAACACAGTATTAATGTAGTGTGGTGTGCAGCAAAACAGTCTAGAGATAAACCAAATAATAATTATAGCCCATTTAAATTCTACAATAAGCAAAGCACTGAAAGTGCAATGCCTGATTTAAATTACTAGACACATAGATATTGTTATCAATAACAGTTTTTGCATTGGGTTAGTATTTGTTACGGGACACAGGGAATGCCAAGCAGTATTTGTGGTTTGTAAGTATTATTATAAAGCATGTAACCATCAAGCAGTATTATGAACCAAAGATGCACAGAAGGGGGAATTCATCACTTTTTCCTTTATTAGTGTTAGCACTATAGAGTACCAGAGTCGAATCTCCCTACATTTCTGTTCCTTGCTATCTCTCCCTCTCTCAGCCCTCTTCTCTTCGTTGCTGATCTCACGTGAAGTAGCGAGTAAACTACTTCTTTTGCATTATTTGATTTCTAGTATTTCAAGCATTTGAAGTGTATTGAAATCCTTGGCTTAGGACAGTTACTTGTCTGGTTGTAACACAGCAAGTTATTACAAGATAATATTGGTTGCAGTAAGACACACAGCCATCTAGTACGGTGGTGGCAGGATGGCTACGTTTTTTTTCCGCTCTGCTCACAGCACTGCTGACCCTGCATGCCGTGAAAACTGCATAGCGTAACATTCAGCCGATATGAAGTTTCATAACCTCTACGAATCTAAATAATCTATATTAGTTATCATCAGATTTTATTCAAATTTGGTACACAGACTTTTGTTATTAATGGAATTATGCTGTCAAAATTTCAGATTTTTATTTATTATAGTTCCGGAGATAAAGACAATTACCTAAAAGTCCTAAAACCTATGCTTGTTTTTTAAAAGCAAGTTAGGAACAATAACAGATTGACTTTCATTATCATTCGAAGCCATTACGAAGTTGTCAGAGCATAATAATCAATTAATTAAAATTTTCTTTTTAAAACTTTAGTCGCTTTGCATTACGTAATTCAAAAATCCGTCAAAATTGTTATTTGATTATATTTTGGTGCGTGTGAATGACTGAGAGAGTGTATGTGGGACATACGTTAGAAATTATTTCATTTTACGTAAAACCTTGTATAAACAAACCATGGGAAAGTTATATAGCAACCACGATTCAGGTGAGACATGTGTCTGTGTGAGCATGCTTTTGTATAAAAGCAGCCAGACTGGCAGTTAGAAGCGGAATAAGTTTATTTATCACTTTGAAGAATATTTCGCACTTTGCTTATTTTGATTAAACGTAATACAGGAATTGATGTTTTGCTGACATTAATTACTATCAAATTAGTGACTGCATAAGGAAAGATTTGCTGTGAGTAGGTTCAGAAAGGAACGTTCTGTTTGGTCGTTTAGATCAACAGCCAATCAGAATTAAGCTGTTCCTGCGCGAATAGACGGGTGTGCAGACAGAAGAGTGCCTTGGGAGAGTCGCTTGCTAGCCAGTCTACGGATAACACGATGTTAGATTGCTCCTTAAAAATACTCTGTAAGATGACGAAATAGTGAGCTAACTTCGGTTCGAACATACCGTGACTGAAGTGACTGGAGTTACGAACATTTTAATCAACGTTTGGGGTTTCTAAGCTAAATAGTTCGAGAGATATGAGCGTGTGAACTTTCTGGTCGTAGTAACAGCTCCGCGAGGCGTGTTTCGTGCTCTGTACGAAACATCTTGGTGAGCAGTTCTTACGAAGAAGACCACTGAAACGACTGAAGTTTAATTCGCGAATAGTTGTGGATCTGTGACTGGTAGAACGTGAAAATTAGTCGGGCCGGACTTGCTAAAATTCTGGCTGCTTTTTCGAGTGAATATTTGTTATACAGACTGTGAACTTTCCATGATAACATTTCACCATATTAAATATGGACTTGATAGCCATTTAATGTGTTTCAATATTAATAAAAACATAGTTAATCTAATTTTAAACGCTTTTCTGCAAGTAGACTGAGTATCTCGAACGGCCGATTTTTAAATGAGGAACTGACTTTCAAGTAGAGTTACACGGCCTCTGTGTGGTAGGTATTATGTAGTGGTTTCATCAACGCTGCTTTACACTGCCTAGCACGTATCTGCTACCACAGATTGAAGGGACATCGGCAAGAATCCTATCGAGGTAGGTGGACTGAACGACAGCGTCAACAACAACACAGACGACCGACCCTGCCCCACCGATCAATGCTGCATGAGAGTGGATTCAGTTTTTTTTATTTCGAGAAGTTTCAGTGTGACATAGACTTATCTTTCTGATTGCCTTCTACATAGTGTCCCAGCCTTTAGAATAAAATTATATGGATGTTTCAGGATCCTACCCTGAGTTCTTTGAGAAGTGGCACTTATAATGAGATATAATTATCTAGTTATTTATTGTGCATCTACTGACAGAACTGAGATCTGAGTTCAAAACTGTATAGTCCCATTTTTTTCATACAGTAGTGATAAACCCTAATGTAGAAATATCACACTCGAGTATGCATTGCTTTTGAAGGTTTCACCACAAATATCAATCCTCAGAGCAGTCGAATAAAATGTTCTCTGGTTTCCAACCGCGTCAATTGCTTAAAAGCAAGTTTTAAGCAATGGACGCGGTTGGAAACCCGAGAACATTTTATTGAATGTTATCGCCGCGCGACTCTGCATTCATACATTCAGAGCAGTTGTTTGTTTTGAAATGTGAGCTGTTTCTAAATGTGTTACCCTCGTGTGTCTTTCACTCAAGGCCAAAAATATTCATTTCCAAGCATTGCTGCCTCATATTAAAAATACTATGTTTAGAATCTTCTGCCATTTGTGTAATACTGGCCCTAAACATTTCAGGCACGCTTTATAATACGAGCCATACTACTTGTAAGTGATGTTGTTCATTCATATGATGTACAGTACACCGGACTCCGCTGCCACTGCTGATTCTGATAACTTTCTATATTTAACTAGATCTTTGGATGAGATAGCATCGTCAATTTTTTTATAAATTGTATGATTCCAATGTAAACTGCTCAAAAAAGGTTTTGCACCATATGAATATCTATAGCATGTGATTGAAGGTGAACAAGGAATGAAATAGTAGCCTTATGAAAGTAAAAACCAAGTTTTACTGTGAAGTGAAATCAAAACAATAAACAAAATTAAGGCAGTCTGTTCAAAATTACTTATTTGTATAGTAATGACGCAGGATTGAGGCATTTTGATGGTGCATGACAGGCCTCGTATGTGACCTCAGGTGCAAAACAATCCTGCCTGGACATACAAAACAGCCATCTGGTTGGATAGGGTGAGATGTCGACACACCTGGGCCTCAAATCAGCGTCTGCTGTGTGTTGGCTGCCGCTGTGAGGCTTCCAATGTTCTTCTTGTTGCAGACTGCAACTTCTGAGTGTCGAACCAATACCCTCCTAGTCACTGAACTGCAAGTGGCTCCTGGCATCTGTCACTCACCTCAGCTAGGCAGAGCACAGCTACCTCAGCAGCAGTGTAGCAGTAACTTACAGCCACTGTATCTGTCACAGCATTGCCAAGGTATGCTGACGATGCAAAGCCTTGGCACTACTGGGGTAGCATCTGCCGCCACCCTCGTAACACTGCTTCCTAGTACCATCGCCTGTGTGATCGATGGCTGACCCCACCTCCAGAAGATGGATGGCATGTGTTGACACTTGGCTGCACTGCCGGATGACAGTATGCACTTGTAACTTATATAGCTTGCTGGTTTGATAGAGAGATAACCGTCTTGCTGCTGCCATCTCCAGCTCCAACAGACTCCTGTAGCCCTTTCCACACTTTGAACCCACAGTGCTAGCGGTAGAGCCAGTGATGTCCTGATCAGCAGCGGAATGACTCTTCCTTCCCTCCATATTGGTCGCTGCACTTGGATCACTCCAGTTTGGCCCCCTACGTGAGACACTTCGGCGCCCGTTGTGGTACATGCGTTGTTCCATCTTGCTGCACTGCTACAGTAAGATTAAAATTTGCTATAGTGTAACGTTCAATATACTGTTGCTCCATACTGTGCATAGTAATATGCTTGCATCTTCCTTGCCACGAGGCTGCCAGACTGTTGCTGTTCAGGCACCCTATTTCTTTGAGAGCAGCTCTTATGAGGTCAATCAGTGTGTGAAGACGATTCCTGTGATGGTATGGTGCACGTTTAAACTGGTCCCTAGGATGTTCAATCGAGTTCTTGTCAGCAGATACCACTGGCCATTCCATTCAATTGATTTCTGACTCCTGAGGGAAGATGTTCATGAGCTGGATGTGGTATGCTTGTGCATTATCGCCTTGAAAGACGAATCCATCGCCAAAATGGTGTCTTGAATGCTGAACAACAAGTTGGGGGATCCAGTCCTGATACTGAAGAGCCCTTGGCAACGAGAGTTGTCAAAATTCTGTGAATGATACACGCCACATCACTGTACCATGATTGAACCAACCCCTGCTCAACCTTGGAATGCATCCCCTCTTCCATGTTCTTGTTTCTGTCCACTATGGTAAAGTCCTTTCAGAAGATTTGAGAGAAGTAAGATCTACAATAAACTTGTTCCTTATCTTTTCTAGTTGGCTCCAGTTCTTCATGTCTAGGGGTCTGATGCTTGCAGCTGAATGTCTCACAATTTAGGTTCTCATGGTTCAATTGATCCAAAATTTTTGAAGAATGTCGTTACAGAGGTTTTGTTTTCAAGATAATTTATTGTCTCACATTTTACTATATCACACTGTCTTTTGAATTTTTACAATAACAAAGCTGAAATTACGTTGTTTGTCCAAAATACAAAAATACGACCGATCACATTAGAGGCCAGCTTACCACTCTGTGGTAATAACAGTATTCCAAATGGTTTACAATTTTTATTGAAAAATTGATTTCTATTAGTGTAGATTATTACTTTATAAACGAATCCTGAAATAAGCACAACAAACAATACTACATTGCGAATTACTAATAGAAATTTTAAGTGTGCCAAATATTTCGTACTGTTAAATGTTTCTAAAAAAGAAAATTAACTCTACGTTCAGAGCTAGTACATAGCCATTGTAACATCAACAATAACGTAATTCCTTTTCATAAAACGTAGCTTGAAATATAATTTATTGTGTACAAAATTATATGAAATTTTTCAGAAAAACCGCTGAGATAATATTGACCCGTCCAAAATTCGGAAAATGTTACTAGTATTGACTAATACTGTTGAGGAAAAGTAATGCTAGATGAGGATGTCCTTTTATAACCTGTAGGACAACATGCTCAAGATGCGTACTGCCATCTGGTTGCTCCACACTCTTCCGTGACGATTGTCAGATATCCGATAATTCTTACGTTTATTGGTGAAAAGATCTTGCCACTGATCCAGTTTCCACTCCCGGTGTTTCCTTGCCAATATTCTTCATGTAACACAGCCCTGTTTTTGACTATTCTTTATAACAGACACCTACAGGTCAAATTGTTGGTGTGGAGATGTTTACATACTCTTTATGTTGACATAGCCTTCCTATTTGTCTGCAAATAGGCAGTGCACAATTAGTAGTAGTAGTAGATTTATTCGTCCGTAGATCTCTCTTTACAAGGAAGTAGGACATGTCAAAGTATTTAAAAATTTAGACCAATTTAGAAAGGCTAATTCTTTTACACATATAATTATAAACTTCTAGTTAGAGACAGTCATTAGATTTACTCCTGGTACACATTACTTTTCTCACATATAACTTATTGAATAATGTAATGCCACATTGTTCGCTTATATCTCACTATCAGTCACTGCACACACTATACACACATTGTTTCATAACACTTCACTCACTACATACACACACACGCACTCACTCACTCACACACACATATACACACACACACACACACAGACACACACGCACACACACACACACACACACACACACACACACACACACACACACACACACACACTGGTGATCTCTGGGCCATTTTCTGTACCACAACTTCCCATTTGCTATCCTGAAAAACTGAGTCAGCATCCCTCCATAATGAGTGAGATGTTGAGCTCAGGAAGAGGTGTTAGTATTGTGCCATGCATAGCTTGATGTAAGTATTTCTAGAAAGGAAAAAAAAGAAGGAGAAAAACATAAAGTGATGGTGTTGTGTGGTATTTTCGATATTTTATAATCATTATTATTTATTTGTATAAATTTTTTTTATCAAACCTCTACTCTGTTTTAGCAAAGTAATCCTTCAATGTATAAAATGTATTGCAAAACAGGTGCTTTTTGGCAGTTAAAATCCCGTGTTCTGAACAGATCTTTACTATGAGCTCGACTAGTATTTTTTGTTATTATTCTTATGGCTCTTTTCTGGAGTTTGAAAATTGTGTTTATATGTTGTGTGTTTGTTCCCCAAAAAAGAATGCCATAGCTAAGAACTGAATGTACATATGAATAATATGTAACTAAAAGACACTGCATGTTACACACTGACGACAGGATTCTAAGGGCATGACATGCTGATGACATTCTATCTGCAAGTATCTTTGTGTGTTCACACCACTTCAACTGAGAATCAATATTCATTCCTAGAAACTTTGCATTTGTTACACAGTGTATAGAGGTGCCATGTACATTTAATTTAAGATTGACATTTTTCCTCTTCAAACCGACAGGGAGTTCTCTTGTTTTGTCAGTGACTATAATATTGCTGTCATCAGTAAAGAGGATTTTTTTCACCATGAGTAACACTACAGGGAAAGTCACTAATGTATATCAGGAACACTATTTATCCTAATACAGTACCTTGCGGATGTATTTTGGTTCTGATAAGTGTTTTACTAAATGTTTGGATCTATTTGAAGTATGTTTGTACGCTATCTGTTAGGTATGTTCGAAACCAGTCGTTAGCTACCCATCTTATTCCTAATGCTTCTAATTTATTTAATAGAATCTTGTGGTCGACTGTATCAAGCACCTTATAAAGATCCAAAAATATGACTGTGACACACTCATCTTCATCAAGAGCATCAAGTACAACTTTTGTGAATTCTACTATGGCTGACTCTGTATTCTTGCCACTACGGAAACCAAACTGTGATTCACTAAAAATAATTGTATTTATTTAGGTAATTCATTAATCTGTCTTTCATAATTGCTTCTATTATTTTTGAGAATGCTGACAGCAGGGAAATGGGTCGGTAATTTTCTTTGTCTTCTGCATTACCTTTGTTAAGCAAAGGTACAACTTTTGCCTGTTTTAACTGCTCTGGAAATGTCCCTGATGAGAAAGATTTATTTATTATATTTGTTAATCCCTATATATTGTTTGAGTACACATGTCGGTACTACATCTAAGCCTAGTGACTTCCTATTTTATAGGTTTTGAATTGTTTTACTGACTTCATTCTCTGTGGTTGGAAGTAACATCATTGTATTTAGTGCAACATTATTTAAATGTGCTACATTTCTTTGGGGGAATTTTTGCTGTAACTTCTCTGTATTACTTGAAAAATGCTAGTTTACATAGTTTGCTAACTGCTGTGGATCATTTATTACTTTATCCCCCTCCCTTAGCAGTATGTTATTCTGCATTTGTTTGCCTCTCCCCGTTTCCTCAGACTGCTTTGCTTTTATTGTCTGCGTTATATATTATGTTGTCATTAAATGACTTTTTGCAGCAATCAGTACCTTCCTATAGGTATTGTTGTATCTATGATAGGAATTCAAGAATTCTGGATCATTCCGAATCTTTTTCATGGAACTGAGGTGTTTAAGTGTTAGGGAGGACTTCTTAATACCTGATGTTATCCATCTGTTTTTATGAGATGTTGATACATTTGGAAATGCCTTTTCAAACTTCAATTTAAACAATGTGGAGAGTTTAGAGAATTTCATATTCACATTGGTTTCCTTATGCACTTCTTCCCAGCTTTCTTTTTCTAGTTCCTTTGAAAAATCTTTTATTTTGATTTCTGATAGATGTCGTTTGTAGCTTTGTAGTTTTGGGAATGGTCCAATGCCTGACTTTACTGTTGTTATTTGACAGAGATGGTCTGATCGTCCGAGATCTTTTACAGCTAAATCACATTTTTCCCTGTCCATATTTGTGGCCACACGGTCAATCACTGCTGAAGCCGTTGTGGTAACCCTCGTTGCCCTATTGACCATTAGAGACATGCCAAAACTTTAAAGGATGTTTATGAAGTTGCTGCTGGATTCATTTATGATGTTAGTGTTGATGTTAATGTCCCCACACAGAATTATGTTGGTCTTCGTCCTCGAGACTTTATCTAGAACTTCTGTTAACTTATTGAAAAAAGTGTCCACACTACCACTGGGAGATCTATGCACACACAAAATAATTCATTTCTTGGTGATATCAAGCCCTGTTAATTCAATAGCTGTTATTTCAAAGTGTTTGTCTTCACTTACTGTACTGAGGTCATGTCTTGATTTGAACTGCGTTCCTTTTCTGATATAAATGCATGATCCTCCACCCCTTGAAGTAGTTCTACAGTAAGAGTTTGCCTTTTCATACAATGATAATACTACATGTCGTATTTCTGTGTCTCTACACCAGTGCTCAGTAATACAAACTACTGTGCAGTTCAAAGATTGGAGCTCAACTTCTAATAGTTGTATTTTATTTTTTATTGATTGCATGTTTTGATGGAGGATTGTTAAGTCTGTGAAATGCCCCATGTTACTCTTTCCAACAGTTTGTTTTTCTTTGTGACATCTGGTATATGTGATATTTGAGGTGTTAAAATCTGTCTTGTGAGTGATTATTTCTGTATTTTTTAAAGTGTTGGTTATACTCTTTAGGCAGGGGAACCTGTTGTCTGTGTTTATCCCAAAAAAGACCTACTGTTACTACCTATGACAACAGGTATTTGACCATGTGTGGCCCGAGATCCACGCCCTATACTTTCATGAATCAGCTGGACCAATCTTCCCTTCCCAGTCCTCTTTAGGTGTAGGCCATGCCTAGTGAAACCCCATCTATTGATGGTCCAGATGAGCACCACAGAAACATGAGAAAAGCTGGCTGTCCTCAGAGCCATCTCTAACCCCACATTGATTCGCTTCACAGCTCCATCAAGGTGTGGTCGATCATGACGCCGGAACAGCTCAAGAAAGTGTACTATCTTGTCCAGGTCACCACCTATGTCATATGCCCCATTCCAGTCCAAACTGTTTCCCTCCCCACCCACTATCACTACATGGTCCTCTTTTATAAAGTCCTTACATAAAAACCCTAGCTCCTCTATCACATGACTTAGCCCTGCATTTGGCTTGAAGATACTTGTGGCCTGGTACGCAGCCCCTAAACTCTCCTGTAGCTGAGGGCCTACACCTCGCCCATGGCTACCTAACAGCAACGCGTTCTTCTTCCTAACACTTTTTATATTCCTAGGCCTCTTGGCCTTGGCTGAAGTGTGCTGCACATTTCCTGCTCCTCGTTCTACCTGAGGCTCTTCTCCACTTAACTCTGGTAGTGGTAGATACCTGATTTTGATGTTGATGATAAAACTGTCAACGGGCGTTCTCTTTCTTCCTATCCTCCTATCAGCTGCCAGTTCCCAACTACCCTTCTCCCCTCCCCCCCATCTCCCTCGATCCTTTTGAGTTCCTTCCTTGCTTCCTCCAACTGTGCCTGAAGAGCACAGATTTTCCTTTCCCATTCCCCAATCAAAATGTTCCTACTGCATACTCTGTAGTTTCAAGAGAGAACCTTTCCTGTTTTCCCAAAATTCTCCCCACTGAATCCCCCCAAGTGAAAATATTTCCTTTAAGATTGGCAACAAATCCCTCTACTCAGTACCCTATAACAGCTCCCACATGTCTCACTCATGGTCGGTTTCGAAAGAATAATTAAGTTTAAAGAATGTTTTAAATTTGTCAAGGACGTGAGATTGTCTGTGTGTATACAAAAAACGACACAAAGGTCTTATGTGTGGTGTTTTTTTTTGTACTGATTTAGAGATACAGTGACAGAAGACTGAATTTGTAATGAATTTGCTTTTAGAGAATTTACTTTATCAGGCGTGTTTGGTGAGGTTTTTAAACGTTTATAACTCCGGAAATTTAGGTGTAGATCTCGTCTATCTAACTAGTATGTAACCTCCCCCTCACTTATCGACTATAATGACAGTGAAAATTAAACTGTGTGCACCTAATGGAAATTTGGGAAAAGCAATCGCAACCGAAGTTAATTTGTCGGTAAAGAGGGAGGAAAGGGTTACATCTAAATTAAAGGAAAAATGCAAATAAAATTGGTGAAAATTAATTTTGAGAAAATGGTAAAATTAATAAAGAAAGTAAATGTGCGGTCGTTACATTAACAATTAATTGGCGTTAATTAGATATTTGAGATTTGGGGAAAATTACGGTCGCCAGTCCTATGGACAATTTCTATAATAACTGAAAATGAAAGATTAATGCACATATAATTAGCACTAAAGGCGTGGCAACTGAAGGTTGACACGTGTTGTGTGAAAACTGAATGTTTGTCAGAAGTAATAAATTTCGCTGCACTCTGACTTCATTTAGCAAAAGAATTAATATAACTGGAAAACTGAAAGTTAATTTAGTGACTGAAATTAATAGTGAACTTCGTTTTTGAAGCACTACGAAATTCAATAAAATAAGGTTAGTCTTGGGCTACCTCAACGATCATTTCAAAAGCTACTTGAATCTATGCAATTTAGAAATAAGAGATTTAACTTTGAACTTGAATTAAATGATTCTGAACAATTAACAGTAGTAAAATTTAGTATGTACCAAGCTGAGCTGCAGTCACAAGTAAGCTAAAATATGGTAACAAAACTTGCACTCTTAATTTCTGCTTGTGTAACCTAAATATTGTAGACAGCTATGAATACTTTAACTGAACTTTGAAATTAAAGCAGTGAAATGGAATGATATTACTTTAACGCTGGCGTATGAATTTCAATGACACTCGGGTTCATTCCAGAAAAGGAAGGGACCGTGCTTGGTAATGCAATTGGGACAATGAGCAACAAAGGTTCATGCTAAGTTGCTGTAGTTTTTTATGCAACAGGTTGAAAAGCTGAGGTCTGCCATACAGTTCTAAAACTCTATGTGCATTTAGTTTTACTTGTTGGTTGATTGAAGGTTTGAAGTCGTCGATCGAGGAGGTGGCGACAGTCACTCATTGTCAGCTGTCACTGTTGCAGAAGCTGGATGTTGGAGCGCCTTCTTCACAACACGGTCACCAGGTGAAACGGGCTCTTGATGTGCGCCAGCTAATACTTCCCATTCACGACACCATGTCAGAAACTGTCATAGCAAGTCGAGCGCAATTACATGCTGCCAAACCCCGAAAGCGTGGCAACTCGAGGGAGCGTCACACAACACACCTGCTCCACCGCCCTACTCCAGCCAGAATCGCCCTGCCCGCGCTCCATGTGGCAGAGTTAACACTACCAAAGATCCTAAACACTTTGGTTCTCCACACGACCTATCGATGTAGTCGTTCGATAGCATAGTTTTCCCTAGGCAAGACCCAGCGAAAAAATACAAATAATATTTACAAAACAAACTAATTATACTTCGACATAAATGCATAAATATACATATATACATATTGTAAAACAATTACAATATATAAAGGCACCGAATTGTCATATCTTCAGGTAACAAAATAAGGAAAAGTTTATAGTACAATAGATGGAAATAGGAGGATATGCATTTCTGGCGTTACAAGTAAACAATACGAAATGTGTTAGTCGAATACGATTTAGAAACGTTTAATTACACTTTTATTGCGACAATAGACACTGATAAAACTAGTAGCAGTCTTTTTTAAACGAATTTTGCACTATCAAGAAAACTTGAATAGAATTTTTTGTGTTTATGTCACACAGAATTTCGAGTTATGTCGCGATTATTGGGACTTCAGCTAAAAAACAAGTTTTTTCAAGAACAAGTGCATCTAGAGCGCTAATATTCCGTTGTGTGAAAAGAACGGACACTACAGCAAGTATACAAAACAAAGCAAATTTAAATTTGACACTATTTCCTCTTAAATAAGTTCTTTCTCGGCAAGGAGTTCTCTTGTTTTCTGAGTGAGCCTAATATTACTGTCATCAGCAAAGAGGATTTTTCACACTACTGGGAAAGTCATTGATGTATATCAGGAACAGTATTGGTCCTAATATGCTACCTTGTGGAACCCCTATATTAATGTATTTTGGTTCTGATAAGTGTTTTACTAAATGTTTAGATCTATTTGAAGTATGTTTGTACCCTATCTGTTAGGTATGATCGAAACCAGTCGTTAGCTCCCCACTTATTCCTAATGCTTCTAATTTATTTAATAGAATCTTGTGGTCGACTGTATCAAACGCCTTAGATAAATCATCCTTTTCAAGATCATCAACCGAGCGAGGTGGCGCAGTGGTTAGCACACTGGACTCGCATTCGCGAGGACGACGGTTCAATCCCGTCTCCAGCCATCCTGATTTAGGTTTTCCGTGATTTCCCTAAATTGTTTCAGGCAAATGCCGGGATGGTTCCTTTGAAAGGGCACGGCCGATTTCCTTCCCAATCCTTCCCTAACCCGAGCTTGCGCTCCGTCTCTAATGACCTCGTTGTCGACGGGACGTTAAACACTAACCACCACCACCACCACCAAGATCATCAAGTACAACCTTTGTGAATTCTACTATGGCTGACTCCGTTTTTTTGCCATTTCAGAAACCAAACTGTGATTCGCTTAAAATATTGCATTTATTTTGGTAATTCATTAATCTGTCTTTCATAATTGCTTCTATTATTTTTGAGAATGCTATCAGCAGGGAAATGGGCCAGTAATTTTCTATGTCTTCTGCATTACCTTTCTTAAGCAAAGTTACAACTTACGCCAGTTTTACCTGCTCTGGAAATGTCTCTGATATGAAGGATTCATTTATTATATTTGTTAAGGGGCCTTGTATAATCCACTATGCATTGTTTCAGTGCAGACATTGGTACTTCATCTAAGCCTACTGATTTTATTTTTTAGTTTTTGAATTGTTTTACTGACTTCATTCTCTATGGTTGGATCTTCAGAGGATACCTATGGGTCATAATTTGCAGGTAGCAGCTATCATCTGATGTTGTTTTCAACAAAATAGCTCACTACTAGGGAGATATTCAATGTTTCATATTTCACGACAGTTGTTGAATGATTGAATGCTGTAAAAATCAATCTAAATGCAAAACCTATGTCAAATGCAATATGCGTTAACTGAATCATGCGGGAAAGACCAAAGACTACAACAGTCGTGAGCAACTGAATTACCCATATCTAGCTAGTAGCAGTTTAGGAACTGATTTAACCCCAGTGACAGGGGCAGCATGATGCATCACAAACTCCATGAGATACCATAAGCATTGTAGAGTCATCTTGATCAATGACTACTTAGCTGTTGCCTTCAGCCCACAGAGATTGATCAGAGCTAAATCCCAGGTTGGTTTTGATGCTACGTCTCTCCGCTTGCACCTTACCAGCACAGCTCAACCAATGTGAAGTGAGCCTCCGAGACTTTCTAGCACATTTAACCTGCACCATCGCTGCTCGCGACACTGTTTGGTACTATACTCGCTAGGCAAGGACTTGCCTTTATTCACACATAAGTTACAAGAGGTACTGTGATTATGCTTCTTTCAAATATATACTTTGGCTGAAGCACCCAGTAAACGCCATATTGGAATTTGTCAAAATCGTATTTGGTGTGTTTTGTACTATAACTTACATCCTATGAATATATTCCAAAATACTGTCAGTGGGAGATACAGGAAGATGTCAATTAGATTACGTCGTTGTCAGGCAAAGATCACCATATTGCACTGACAACTAAACCTTGCAAAATTCCCTACACATTGTGAAATATGGAAAGACTGTTACTCAATTACACTGCTCTCTCGCTGAGCACAGGAGCTTGAATATTAGAGCTTGAAACCGATATCTAACCCATCAATATATCACCGCATACCATGTTGATGTAGTAAATATACAATTCATATCATGTGCCATACAACATCGTCCCCTTTTACATGAGAGCACCCTCAGCAGACGGAAGTCTCAAAACTGTTCTACAGATTTGGGATCGTTTCCCCTTGCTGGATGCTGTGGCTGAGCGGTTCTAAGGGCTTCAGTCTGGAACCACGTGACCACTACGGTCGCAGGTTCGAATCCTGCCTCGGGCATGGATGTGTGTGATGTCCATAGGTTAGTTAGGTTTAGTTAGTTCTAAGTTCTAGGGGACTGATGACCTCAGATACTAAGTCTCATAGTGCTCAGAGCCATTTCAACCTTTTTTTTCGTTTCCTCTCGGCACAAACGCGATACTATTTCTGCTCTGAACCTGCTTCCTTGCTTGTGCGCTTTTCTAAGCACATCTGCAGACTCGGGGATTACAAGAACACACGTATTTTCACATGGTTTGCCATAATTTAGACCATTTTCGCGGTATTTCTCGGTATCATGCGCTAGGCAGCATCCTACCGATCGCTAGTGCAACATAATTCCCAAGATATAGACTGGAAATTATTTCTCTACAAACCTCAAACTTTAGCTAGGTGCAGCGTACTGTAATCCACTGAGTAACTAGAAACGAATAGAGGAAACTGATATTTCCACTCTCGAATATCGATGTCTGTGATGTAACAGATTCCATACCATCCCTATAATTTACAAGCCAAATAAGGTCTAGAGAACAGGCAAACGTGTCTTCCACATGCTAGATGCACATGCCACAATCGACCTTCTCTCAACTAAATAAAGGCGCGAAATTTGCAGAAGCAGTCAACCGAACAATTTACATGGGAGGGAATAACGGTCCAGCGCAAACGCACCTCCATACACAATCTTCTCAAATTTCCACTTGATCACGAAAGCTGCCCAACACATACTAAGTATTCATTCGCTATTCGGTCGTCTAGATACATTCCTACACTCCAACAGGCCTCTGCATTCAACGGCTGCTACCGTTAACGGGAAACGTGAATCATTCCTACCACAGGCCATGCATACACGGAATCATTCTAAAAAACCATTCGCATATATGTTTTATCATTATACTAACAATTAAATGTTACAATCGCGGTTTCAGTTGAACGACATTGAACATTGAGCGAAGTATCGGAAATACACCCTGGTGATGGCTGTGGCTCTGGGAATGGAAATATCTGTACCTTCCTTATGATTGGATATAGTCATCTTCTTTCCACATATCAGAACACAAACACATACATTATAAGCTTGATGCTCAAATGCGAACATATCACGCACCCCCCACTACTACTAGGTATAATAATTCTTGACCAAGAAATGATTCCACACGATGCTAAATAATACTGACCATAAATCAACGATGAGTGACCATATCTCTTCGGGTTTTTCTTGCGGGTGCTACCACTGTGTGCAAAAGGTAGTTGCAACATAAGGAAACTGGAAGAGTTTTAATGCGTTGGTGTAGGTTTCCGAATTACAGCCCAAAGGCGATTCACGAGCTCCACTTATAGACTCGTCTCTCACACTGATGGAATAGCTGATGGCTCTGCATTCCACCTCGACTAATTCCTAATATTGACTCATGTACGCGTTCAGTGTTTCGGTGCTATCCACCCCAGAAGGTGCCGTCCATCCAGCAAAACTACTTCCTCAAAACAAAGAAGCGACGTCAGTCAGTAATTATGTGGTATCCAACAGCGTGCCAGTGCACAGATGGGACGGAAAAGACACCATCGATGTACTCTAATAATAAGCATCGCAGTTGAGAGTGCAAACAATTTTAGCAATTTTACAGTAACTTCAACATAGGGCAATGATGTGACGGCATGTTTCCCCAATTTCAGTGTCATAGCTAAACCACCCCTTCTCCACTCCGCGAGTATCACTGTGGATATGGATAGATGACTGTGCAGTACGTGCATTCCGGGTCCCCACCAATCTTGAGATGCGCCTATGTTGAGGAGCTTAGCTCTCCTTATCGATGTATAGTAACAGATTTCAAAGTGATGCGATGTAATAGCAGACGGTTAAGAAGAACAAGAAACGAATGATTGTTATGCGTGATGGAGCTCCAGAATGACGGAGTTCGACGCATTTTTATGTAAATCAACCAAGCTATCAACTCTAGAGTATTGTTCTAGTGTCTAGGATCAGTACCTGGAAGTTATTGGTAAATATGTTCCTGGCTTCCAATATTCTTGTGAGTATCGTATGTATTTGATGATCTGTACACAACTTCCCGGGTTTAACTGTCAGTGCAATTTAGCAATCTGTGCAAAATAATTTTACCGCTGAAAGTCCCGTCTGCAGAAAAAAGAGAAGGTGCTTCGATACCAGCAACATCAGTAATTTGGCGGATAAATTCGATAAGAGCCAATGATAACGCTCGATTCTTCACATCCTTTATGCTGGGATACAGAAAACTCTACATAGCCGAGCGAACGTTTGTGTGCGTTGAATGCAGGAAAGGTAACATGATGATGGAGTGGGTACTACGTTAGGTCCGCGAGGTTGACTGCATTCTATGACATTCTGCGTTATTTTCGTAAACAGGTTCTGTTAGGGCAAGAATTTTCGTGCATACAAGCTGAGACATCAGGAAAGCGAGCGTTAACTATTTCTGGGACACTATACAATTTCTGCGAGGCCGACTCGGTTCTTATTTTTTGCATAGTCACGTGACAAGAGTATAAGATAGAGAATGTTGTAAGATGCGTTTCCGAAGGTTTGTAGCTACTCTGTCATCACCAGTAAAGACACATGCTGCTCGAAAGTGTCTAGCATATGGGGGCTGAATGAGTGCACCTTGGAGTTCTATGATGTCAGTATAACAGTGACTGTATGCTCGAAAATAGAGGCAACTTTCATGTGCGTCCAGCAGCGGCTCGCAGCTATGACTGTACATGCGTCCGATGGCGTCATCAACGGTGAATACATGATCACGTGTTTCATGAAGAATTTCTCAGGTGTCAAGTATGAAAGGGACGCCACCGCCTCTTGTGTGCGGGACCTTAACGGGCCCCTGTGTGTGGTTTGACAGCTGACAGCAGCAGCACTTCGCAGGGGCTGCCATTAACCCTCCTGTGCTGTCTAGTGGACAGGGGGTGGTTGAGGGTACTTGCACGAGTTGATTGCGTGTCTATTGCATTATTTTGCGAGCAGATCTTTAGGCTGTTCAAATGGTTCAAATGGCTCTGAGAACTATGGGACTTAACATCTGAGGTCAACAGTAGCGTAGAACTTAGAACTACTTAAACCTAACTAACCTAAGGACATCACACACATCCATGCCCGAGGCAGGATTCGAACATGCAACCCTAGCTGTCGCGCGGTTCCGGACTGAAGCGCTTAGAACTAATCGGCCACTGCAGCTGGCCTGTAGCCTGTGCTATGTGTTATTTGGACAGTTTACTATTTTGTGTCTGCACATCACTGGGTTGCATTATTTAGGAGGAGTTTCCAGGTCAGTACTGAAATTATTTCGGTGCTGTAGTTTGCATGTGTGTAGGCTGTGGAATGCATTACTTCAACAGTCGACAATTAGCAAGCGCGTCTGTTGCGTAATTTACGAGTAGTTTGCATGTCAGCAGATTGTGTATTGTGACCACAAGCACATCAGAGCGAGTGTTATGTGTCAAGGTGATAAATATATTCTATCCGTAAATAAATTGTTCCAAAATAAATAAAGCACACTCCTTTCTCTCTCCAGCAGCCCAGCACAGACTGAGTCATTTTCCCACCAATTCCTAGGAAGTGGTGACAGCTGGGTGACTTAGGTTAGTGTAGGTGAGCTTTGTTTCCCGCAATTTTCTTAAGTTGGTAGAGAAATCCCAAGTGACCTTCCTTTACCGCCAAAGTTCAAACTCTGCGCCAGTTCCTAGGAGGAGGGTGTGGTCGGGTAACTTAAGTTAGTGGAGGTAGTCCAAGTATTCATTTTTCGTGCCATTTTCTTACCTTAATAGAGATACACGAATTCAGCTTTCTTTACCACCAAAATTCAAACTTGGCGCCAGTTCCTAGGAAGATGTGGCGGTTGGGTGACTTAGATTAGTGGGGGCAGCCCAGGTGACATATTTTCCGGCTATTTTTCTTAGCTTAGTAGACATAGCCGTGGTGTGATGCATTATCGTGTTGAAATTTGAACTTCCCGCCGTTTTTCTGTGGACTAGGAGGGGAATGGGTTAAGTTAGTGGATGTAGCCCAATTGACCTATCTTCCTCCAAAATTCAAACTTCAGGGGGATGTGGCACTTGCTTCATCAACTGACATCCCAGCCACTATCTTGGATGACGTCATGTGCTGTACACGTTAGTGCACAGTAGTACACATTAGTGCACCTTAGTACACGTTAGCCCGACAACATGGGTTGGTAAGGGGGCGTGGCAGTTGGTTGAGGATCGTGGTATAGACCTTAACTATTTCCTTCTAAGTCCAGGTGGGCGTGGCACTCACGAAAATTCATTCCAAGTCCACAGTAGCGCTCTCTGGTGGTGTCAATATGTTCTAGGCCTCGTGGTGAACACACTGTTTGCCGCCATCTTGGATAATGGTACTTGCGTCATCACCTGACATCATGGCCGCCATCTTGGACGACAGCACCCTCTGGTGGTGGCGCTGTATACTAGGTCAGTTTGAGTCCAGAGTTCATGGCGAACACACTGTTTCCTGCCATCTTCGATTTTGTCTCAGATAAGAGCGCTCTCTGTTGGTGGTACTGTGTACTAAGTCAGTTGGGGTCTGGACCTCGTTGTGAACACACTGGATGGCCATACTGCATGAAATTGTTTAAATAAAGACTTATGTCGCCGGCCTGAGTGGCCGAGCGGTTCTAGGCGCTACAGTCTGGAATCGCTCGACCGCTACGGTCGCAGATTCGAATCCTGCCTCGAGAATGGATGTGTGTGATGTCCTTAGGTTAGTTAGGTTTAAGTAGTTCTAAGTTCTAGGGGACTGATGACCTTAGAAGTTAAGTCCCATAGTGCTCATAGCCATTTGAACCATTTTGAGACTTATGTCCAGCACTTGTCGTGTCCTTTTCCCATGAATCCTTAGGAGAAGGGGGCAGTCGGGTGACTGATGTTAGTCCAAGTGTCCTTTCTTTCGTGCTACTTTCTTAGCTTAGTGGAGATACCCCAATTGACCTTTATTTACAGCCAAAATTCAGTTCATAGGAAAAAGTGGTGGCTGGATGACTTATGTTAGCCCTAGTGACTTATCTTTCCGCGATTTTTCTTAGGTTAGTACAGATAACCGTGGTGTGATGCATTATCCTGTTGGAATTTGAACTTCCCGCCATTTTTATGAGGGAGGGGGGCATGGAACTTTCCTGCAAAAAGCCACTACCTTGAATAACGGCACTTGCGTCATCATCTGACGTCATGGCCGCCATCTTGGATGATGTCATGCACTGTTGCCAAGTATACACACCACCATATCGGATGACGTCATCACCGGCATCTTGAATACATCTGGAAACAGTAGAGAGTGGGGCCATATGAACTTTTTTCCATTGCTCATGGATGACAATGAGAGGGGTCCAGCTATGAAAAGTAATGGCACCCAGACCGTCTCCCCTGGTTGTCAGGCCATATGGGAAGTGACAGTCAGGCTGGTATCCCACCACTCACAGGATATCTCCAGACACGTCTTCACTGGTCATTTGGACTCATTTCCAAGAAGTACTCATCACAGAAAGCAGTTCTACTCCAGTCAATGAGAGTCCATGCTGTAGACACGTCTGGATTCGCCCCAGAGAATGTGGAATGCCAACTTGACTTGAAAATCTGTATTTAGTCTTTGGCGAGAAAATCTTTAGCCTGTGTTCAAGTACCTCCCAGCTCAAGTTCTGCTGTATTTTCCTGACGCTCTCCCATGACTCACACAAATATGTGACCAATACTGCTGACTCTCTTTGTAGATGTTCATTATCTGCTGATCGTCCTATTGGCATGTGCCTCACACACTCGAGCAATATCCTACAATGGGTTGTAGGAGTGTTTTCTAAGTAATTTCCTTGGTAGAGTAACTGCAGTTTGCTAAGTGCATAGAGGCATTTAAAGTCACTCTTCCCAAGTTCCACACACAAGTAGAAACCTTAATATGTGGTACAATATGAAGCACGCTCTGCTGTGCACTCATGGTGGTTTGCAGAGTATGAATGTGAATGTAGTTGTAGATATACAGTGTGGGAGAAACCGTGTAAATGAGGAGCAGTTCTCTAAGCGATGGCTCTATTAGGGGACCTTAAAGCAGCTGACCACAGCTAAAGTTTCAGGACAGTTGTTGAGCATTGCTGCTCCATACAGAAACCAGTGTGACATCCTGACCTGGACGTGTATATCCACTCCTTTCCATGATGTACTTTGTCCTTCAGGAAGGCAGTGATAGATGTCTTTGTTGTCAAGATATCATCGAGACTGAGTTGACTAGCAGTCTACTTAAAGTAGCAGCTCATTATGTCTTCAGCTGATGACCTCACTGCAGTTTTGGAAACTGATGCTATCTCTCCTTTTTTGAAAGTGAGAACCTGCCATCTTCATTCTAGTGATTTACGTAATGGTATGTATCATGAAAAGTACTTAAGAAGCTTCCCACATGCTAAATAAATGTGCTATTTGTGTGAAACATGTTACAAAATGGTTCAAATGGCTCTGAGCACTATGGGACTCAACTGCTGTGATCATAAGTCCCCTAGAACTTAGAACTACTTAAACCTAACTAACCTAAGGACATCACACACATCCATGCCCAAGGCAGGATTCGAACCTGCGACCGTAGCGGTCGTGCGGTTCCAGACTGTAGCGCCTTTATCCTCTCGGCCACTCCGCCCGGCAAACATGTTACAGTTTGTGCAAAAAATTACAATTCACTGCTACAGGTGTAAACTTCTTCCTTTTGCACTTGAAAGTAACTAAAACAACGAGAAAAACACCAGTAGAATATTCTTGTACCAGTACCAGAATACACAGGGTGAGCACAAAGTCTTTCCCTGATTATAACAATTTATTACAGAATAACCGTTTGACATAATAATTTACACTTGATGCCGGTTACTGTTACTATTTTTTTAAGACCATTAACGTTAGTAAACCTCAACGTGTGCTCCCTTGGTAGCTCGGAGAATATCGACGTGGTATTCCAATTCCCGCCAGGTGTTTCGTAACATGTGTTCTGTCACAGTACCCACGGCAGCTTGTATCCTAGTCTTTAGTTCGTCGACGTCAGCAACTGGTGTGACGAAGACTCTGTCCTTGATACAGCCCCAGAAAAAAGTGAAGGGGCGTAATGTCTGGAGAGGGGAGTAATGTCCAGACCGGTGGATTGGAAGGAATAGTCCAACAACCTGGCCAACCCGCTCTCCAGACATAACGTCCCTTGACTTTTTTTCTGGCACTATATCAAGGACAGTGTCTTCGTCGTACCAGTTGCTGACGTCGATGAACTGAAGGCTAGGATACTACCTGCTGTGGGTACTGCGACAGAACACATGTTATGAAACACCTGGTGGGAACTCGGATACCGCCTCCACATTCTCCAAGCTACCAAGGGAGCACACGTTGAGGCTTAGTAACGTAAGTGGTCTTAAAAAAACTAGTAACACTAACCTATATAACGGCATCAAATGTAACTTATTATGTCAAACGGTTATTCTGTTATAAATTTTTATTTTCAGGGTAAGACTTTGTTATCATCCTGTATATCGTTAGTATGCATATGTACATTAACTGAAGACATTCTTGTCTGAGAAAGAAGTATCCTAAAATAACTAGATTGTAATTTTTCTTTTATACTTTATACACTCCTGGAAATGGAAAAAAGAACACATTGACACCGGTGTGTCAGACCCACCATACTTGCTCCGGACACTGCGAGAGGGCTGTACAAGCAATGATCACACGCACGGCACAGCGGACACACCAGGAACCCCGATGTTGGCCGTCGAATGGCGCTAGCTGCGCAGCATTTGTGCACCGCCGCCGTCAGTGTCAGCCAGTTTGCCGTGGCATACGGAGCTCCATCGCAGTGTTTAACACTGGTAGCATGCCGCGGCAGCGTGGACGTGAACCGTATGTGCAGTTGACGGACTTTGAGCGAGGGCGTATAGTGGGCATGCGGGAGGCCGGGTGGACGTACCGCCGAATTGCTCAACACGTGGGGCGTGAGGTCTCCACAGTACATCGATGTTGTCGCCAGTGGTCGGCGGAAGGTGCACGTGCCCGTCGACCTGGGACCGGACCGCAGCGACGCACGGATGCACGCCAAGACCGTAGGATCCTACGCAGTGCCGTAGGGGACCGCACCGCCACTTCCCAGCAAATTAGGGACACTGTTGCTCCTGGGGTATCGGCGAGGACCATTCGCAACCGTCTCCATGAAGCTGGGCTACGGTCCCGCACACCGTTAGGCCGTCTTCCGCTCACGCCCCAACATCGTGCAGCCCGCCTCCAGTGGTGTCGCGACAGGCGTGAATGGAGGGACGAATGGAGACGTGTCGTCTTCAGCGATGAGAGTCGCTTCTGCCTTGGTGCCAATGATGGTCGTATGCGTGTTTGGCGCCGTGCAGGTGAGCGCCACAATCAGGACTGCATACGACCGAGGCACACAGGGTCAACACCCGGCATCATGGTGTGGGGAGCGATCTCCTACACTGGCCGTACACCACTGGTGATCGTCGAGGGGACACTGAATAGTGCACGGTACATCCAAACCGTCACCGAACCCATCGTTCTACCATTCCTAGACCTTCAAGGGAACTTGCTGTTCCAACAGGACAATGCACGTCCGCATGTATCCCGTGCCACCCAACGTGCTCTAGAAGGTGTAAGTCAACTACCCTGGCCAGCAAGATCTCCGGATCTGTCCCCCATTGAGCATGTTTGGGACTGGATGAAGCGTCGTCTCACGCGGTCTGCACGTCCAGCACGGACACTGGTCCAACTGAGGCGCCAGGGGGAAATGGCATGGCAAGCCGTTCCACAGGACTACATCCAGCATCTCTATGATCGTCTCCATGGGAGAATAGCAGCCTGCATTGCTGCGAAAGGTGGATATACACTGTACTAGTGCCGACATTGTGCATGCTCTGTTGCCTGTGTCTATGTGCCTGTGGTTCTGTCAGTGTGATCATGTGATGTATCTGACCCCAGGAATGTGTCAATAAAGTTTCCCCTTCCTGGGACAATGAATTCACGGTGTTCTTATTTCAATTTCCAGGAGTGTAGATGGCTGAGACTATGTCATCTTTTAATTCTTTTTCATTGTGCCAGTCTTTTCCATTGCTTTTTTCCCTAAGTGGCAGTTTATTTTTCCAGATAATCAACGTGTTCTGAATGGTTACTCGCATTTCAGTGTTTCATTCTTGATTTGTAAATTGTTGACAATGGCAACTCACTCCTTAGAGATCGCTCTTATATGTACACAACACCAAATATTACAGAACTTTTTTTTTATTGAGTCACGGTCTTCTGACTGGTTTGATGCGGGCCGCCATGAATTCCTTCCTCCTCTTCATATTGGCGTAGCACTTGCAACGTATGTTCCAGACTTTTTTTCTGGATGGATTCCAATCTCTGTCTTCCTCTACAATTTTTACGCTCTACAGCTCCCTCTAGAACAGCGGAAGTTATTCCCTGATGTCTTAACTGATGTCCTACCACCCTGTCCCTTCTTTCTGCTACTGTTTCCCATATATTCCTTTCCTCACTGATTCTACGGAGAACCCCCTCATTCCTCACCTTATCAGTTTACCTATTTTTCAACGTTCTTCTGTAGTACCACATCTCACATACTTCGAGTGCCTTCTTTTCCGATTTTCCCAAGGTCCATGTTTCACTACCATGCAATGCAGTGCTCCAAAGGTACATTCTCAGAAATTTCTTCCTCGAATAAAGGTCTACATGTGATACTAGTAGACTTCTCTTGGACAGGAATGCCCTTTGTGGCAGTGATAGTCTGCTTTTTATGCCCTCCTTGCTCCGTCCGTCATGGATTGTTTTGCTGCCTAGATAGCAGAAATGCCAACAGCCTTGTCGCAGTGGTAACACCGGATCCCATCAAACCACAGAAGTTGTGCACCATCAGGCTTGGCTAGCACGTGGATGGGTCACAGTCTTATCTGCCAAGCGCTGTTGGTATACAGGATGCATTCAACCCTTGCATGGCAAATTGAGGAGCTACTTGATTGAGAAGTAGAGGCTCTGGTCACGAAAACTGAGAACAGCCGGGAGCGCAGTCTGCTGACAACACACCCCTTGTAACACCTCCGTTGTTATCCCAACCTGATCTGATTGAATAGCAGCCCAATATTTATTATTAACATGACCATGAACCTAATGGGGCTGGTAATCGGAATTGACTGCTACGGAAGTTGTTACTTTCCAGTTCGTCCTGTTCAATACTATTATACTGAATGTATGGTAATAAGGAACACCAACACAGTTTTACTAATTAAAAACTTATACTCTTCTCAAAACACAAAAGGGAGACAGCCACTGCCTTCATCATACATATCTAATTATGGCTAATCTCGGCACAGGCTTTCTTCATTTGCCGTTATCGTCATGCGCTAATCCATCACTGCATCCAACACTGCAATCCAAGGTTAGGCCGGCGCGGTAGACGCGAAACTAAATATCGGCAATAGTAACGTCACTGATCACTTTTATAAAGATACTTCATCACTTTCCAGGTATTTCTTTTATTATTTATTGGTCTAACCACGGCGACGGTCACACCCTTCTCGGTTAGAAACCCTGTATTCCAATAATGGCCTCCACACACACACCATTCCCACTTACCACTCTGGCGCATCTCGACACTCGCTCTCGCAACATGTCACAATCGATTGTTCGCCCTATCGACCTGTGCCGAGTGCAAAGTTATAATAAGGGCCTACGGACCCCTTACATCCCTGCCCTAGAAGACTTCTTTGGAGCCTCTTACGTGAAAGAATCGGCAAAAAAACTATATATTATTACATCTGAACAAAACACACAGTGTAAATAATTAATGAAATTACAATTTACCAAATAATCCCTCGACTCCAGTAGTGGGTTGCCTCCATAATAATATTCTACAAAAGGTTATTACATCCCCCAAACATGTCATTGTCCAAATCACAATTTTCCATCAAGCAGTAATAATCCTCTACAGTCCATATTGAATATAACACACAACATACAATCAAAAATTATTACGTGAACACATGAAATATGAGTTATTGTATTACAATTGAGTTGTTACAGGTTTTACAGCCATTCTCAAGTAATTATTGATATGAAATATGAAGTTCTATTTATAATACAGCAGAAAATAGAATGCAAATAAACATTCCCCTTTTTCAAATGTCCAATTAACAACTAAATGTTCCAAACATGTCTTAACCAACTACATCATGGAGGTTGAACACCCCATTTCAGACATTCGCCCTAATCGAATTCCACTTCCCCATCTGGGTTATCCCTGTTCTCGTCTGAGTAGTACCTTTTTATGTTTTCCACATGCTTCTTACCATGCACTCTCTTTGTCCGTGCATATTCCAACTCTACCGTGTTAGGATGCCCAATTTATAAAACCCTCTATGGTCCCTTATAAACGTGGTTGAATTTGCATATTTCAGAGTTTATTTTCTTTGATTTTGCATGAACCTTTACTAGTACTAAGTCTCCCACTCGGTAACTTATTGGTGTCACTAGCTTGTGTCTTTCCTGTCCTTTCCTAGCCTTCTCCTTCATACTTTATTCCACTAGTTCCAATTTCCTTTCCCAGGTCAATGAACTTCCTGGTGGGTAGACTAGCAACTCACGAAAAATACTGTTGGGTTCTTGATTGAGCAATACTTCACATGGTGAAAACCCTGTAGAATCATGCAGGAGGTGATTCCTGACCCGCTCAAATTCTTCCAAATATTCTTTCCATGAACCATGCTTCCTATGACAGTATGTTCGGCATAAACAGTTCAGTTCCTTCATTGTTCGGTCTGTAGGGTTAGAAGCTGGCCTATATCTAGAAATGGCAATTTGCTCTACTTTATGTTCATTTAGCATCTCTGTCCACTCCTTTGACGTAAATTGTGACCCATTATCACTCATGATTCGCTTAGGAATACACACCTTTTGAAAATAATCTTTCTCAAACTGGTTAATGATGGCTCTACTAGTGGCTTTCTTTAATGGGTAAAATTTTATGTACTTGGAAACCAGTTCTTCCGCTACTAAGATGTGTGTGTAGTTCCCTCGTGAGGCAGGAAGTGGCCCAAAGAGATCCACTGCTACTATGTCCTTAATCACTGTTGGTACAATTGAGTGCATATATCCTTTGTGCTGTACTGTAGTCGTTTTAGATTTTTGACAAGTGTCACATGTACTCAGTATCTTATGTATATGCCTTCCCATGTTGTTGATTGCACAATCTGACTTCAACTTTTCCAGACACTTCTTCCATCCATAATGCGCATTACTATAGTGCGCATACCAAATTAATTTCTCTACCACATGCTCAGGCACACAAAGCATCCAGTTCTCCTCACTCTCCTTGTTTCTTTTATAAAGTATCCCATTGTGAATATAATAAAATGTGCGAATTCTTTCCTCTCCTGCACACCTGTATTTGTTTTTAACTGTCTTTAATTTCTCGTCCTCGTTCTGTTCCCAGCGCACATTCTTTAGGAACTTCCTTACGAATTCTTCGTACTGTACTCCTTTCATCAGGTTAATTCTAACTTCTTCTCCTTCCAGCCTGTTCACTAACATTCCTCTCGAGTCAGCTGGTAATCTTGACAAGGCATCAGGTATTATATGGTTTGCCCCTGGCTCATAAATTATCTCAGAGTCATAGTCCTGTAATGCCAGGGCCCATTGCGTTAGTCTTCTATGCCTCAATTTGCTTGTGGTCAGAAATGTAAGGGCCTTATGGTCAGTCACCACTTTCACATGCCTCCCTGCCAAATAATAATGGAATCGCTTAAACCCCCATACGATTGCCAATGCCTCCCTTTCAGTAATCGAATATTTCCTCTCCCAAGCATTTAAACTCCTGCTACCAAACGCTATTCTTCTTACTCTCTCACCATTTCTGCTCCTCTCCATTTGGTACAAATGTATCCCCTGTCCATAGTCAGTGGTGTCCGCTCCCAAATAAAAGTCCTTGGAAAAATCTGGCTGGTACAATATGTCTGCACTACATAGTGCTCCCTTGATATTCTCAAACTCCTTTTGGCACTCTGCACTCCAATGCCACGTCATTCTTGCCTTGGTCAATTCCTTCATATCTGGGGCATTAAGTACGGATCCCTTGAGAAATTTTCTATAAAACTCACAAACCCCAAACAACGCTCGCAACTGCTTCTTACTATGGGCGGGGGGTCAGAAAATTTCTAATAGCCTCCATTGTACTAGGATCAGGATAGATACCCTCCTCTGATATTATATGGCCCAGGAATTTTATCTTTGATTTGCCAAATTCCGACTTGTCCAGGTTTTTGGTTACCCCTGCAGTTTCAAAAGCTTCCAAGACTGCATCCAACCTATCCAAATGTTCTTCCCATGATTCACTTGCTATCAAGAGGTCATCCACATAAACGGTGACTTTCTTAAGTAACTCCTCGCCCAGTATCTTATCCATTGCTCTTATGAATTCAGACACTGACACATTAAGCCCAAACGGCAACACTGTAAATTGATAGCACCTCCCTCCATAAGCAAATGCTGTATACTGGCGGCATTCTGTAGCCAATAGTATTTGCCAGTAACCTGCAGTTAAGTCGATACTACTAAGTACCTTTGCTCCTCGGAATTTTTGAATCAGTTCTTCTATGGTCTCAGGCTTGTCCCACTCGGGCTCGTGTTCTTGTTCACCGTCCGTGCATCTAAAACTATCCTCACCTTTCCATCCTTCTTATCAACAACAAATAGGGTGCTGTTATATTGACTGTTGGCCCTTTCTATAATACCGAGGTCCATCATCCTCTGTATCTCCTCATCTACTGCTCTTCTTTTCGCCTGGGGAATGCAATACTGTTTTATATTGAATGGTTTATGGTTCTTTATCTTTAGCTTACACTCCACCCCTTTCATGATCCCTGGCCATTGAGAAAATACCTTACAACGCCTGTATAATACTGTGGCTAATTTCCTCTTAATCTCCTCATCTAGGTGTGTCATTTCCTTCAGCTTTTTACTGATCTTATGCTCTTCATGTTGACCCTCTCATGCTAATCCCTCAAAGCACACCAACAGTTCTTCTTCTAGTTCCTCTTCCCTGTATACTACTGTGGGTTCCTCTTCATAACACAAACTTATCCTTTTAAATTCTTCCTCTTCTTTTATTGCACTACCCTCAACAAACTTTAACCTCTTCTCCCTTTCTTCTTTTGACCTTGATAGTACCTTCATCAAAACTCACTATTACCTCAACTTCATTCAACCAATCTATTCCTAAAATAATTGGTGTGTTCAGTCCAGCCACCACCAAAAATGGTGCTTCGTATTCTTCTCCCTCTATCCCGAAGGCAATCAACACTTGTCCTTTAATAGGTTTACTCCTTGCACCCAACGCATTCACAACTCTCACTCCACTCACTGGGAAACTAGGCAAGCTAATGTTTGCTTTCATTACCTGTTCATATAGCCTCTTGGATATTGCACATGCTTCACTTCCTGTGTCAACTAATGCCTCAATATTCAGTCCACATAGCTTGATCCCTATTATGGGTAGTATGGTTTCTTTGGGAATCCTACTTCTTTCCTCCAGTAGATCTTCTCTTAGATCTCCACCATTGTCGTGTCTTAGTAGGTTTATTCTGGTCCTTGTAGCTCTCACTCTTGACCGGACCTCATCTGGAGTGTCGTTCAGTTGTCTGGTCTTTCCGCCTCTTCTATACGCACCATGTCATTCATTCGCCTATCCCTTCCTCTCTCATGATCTCCAATCATTTCTCCATTGCCGTTCACCACCATGGTTCCTATACCTATGGCCACCACCTCTTTCTCTATAATTAGACGAATTATTAAAATGATTCCTTTGGTCACTACATCACTCTCAGTTTTGATCATTAGCTTGATTGTGTTCCTGTGATTGAACAGATTCCAATTGTTCCAGTATCTCCATCAAGGTCTCCCTATCTTTAATTAGGCTCCCGGATACAGTTTCTTGCATTCTCCAGCTCAGTCTTCTTTTTATGGCTGATATCATTATGTCATCACTCAGGGGTTGTTCCACAAATGTTCGGCAAACTCTCTCAACGTTCCTCTCCATGTATTAAGTGACTTGCAGTGTAGTAGGTCTTCAAGTGCTGCACACTGATGACTTTCGGATCAGTATTTCTTCAAGAATTCCCCTTCAAACTGGCCGTAATTAGTAATCCTTTCCTTCTTCCTGCCTCCCCAAGTGAAGGCCTCACCTTCCAACCTATCTATTGCAAACTGAATCTTGTCTGCGTCTTTGAAATGTGCTGGGAAAACTCCTTTTAACCATTTCATAAATATCATTGGGTGCAATCCTCCTTTTGGTTTATACTTCTGCCCTGTATTGTTTTGGATGTACCGACTATCACCGCTCATCAAGGAAACGACTCTACCTTCCCCAACGATTAAAGTTGCTAATTCGTTTATCAATTTCTTCTGTCTTGCTCTCCAATTGTTGCACTCCATGTTGTAATTGCCTGACCTCCATTGCGACCCTCTTGTTATCCTCTTCTCGTTGCACGGCTATAGCATTTTTCAAATTGACAGGCAGTTGGTTTTGCCTATCTCCTATCCCCTTAACCGCATCATTGGATTGTTTCTGCATCTGCGTCACCTTGGCGATTTGATGATTGCAATTTGTTTCAACTTAGGTGATCCTTTCTTCCAATTCGGCTTTAGTTTCCTTAATATCGTCTTCTATCTTCTTTCTTTACTTTCCTTCCATCTTCCCCGCATCTCCCTGGACTTGGTCTATGCTCTTCTGTAGCTTACTCTCTCTCTCTCATTGATGTCCATCTTCAGTCATTCTTGTAGCTCCTGCATTTCCTTCTTCAGATTATATTCTATCTTCCTTTGTGATGTTTTGATCTCTTGTGCTAGAGTTTCCTTAAATGATTTTTCTAAACTTTCTTTAGTTTCTTGTAAATCTTCCCTTAATGATTTGCAGAACATTTCTTCCCTTTCTTTAGTTTCTTGTAAACCTTCGTTTAATGATTTGTGGAGTATTGCTTTCCTTTCTTTAGTTCCTTCTAATTTCTCTTTTGTTGCCTTGGTTTCCTTTAACAAGTCCGCTAACATCGACCGTATATCCTCACCCTCTGAAACTGGCTTATCTCTTGTTGTTTGTCCCGGCGTCTCAGGGTAAGTAGTTGAATGTGCTAATGGGCTTTCTAATGACAATCCATAATCAGTGATTCCTGAATCATCTCTGTCTTCCTGTCCTATCCCTTTCCTTTCAGCTACTGCCTCACAAACCTCCTGCTTATCTTTGGTAGACATGTTTGGTTTATTTTTAATGCACAAGCAAGTAATATAAAATAACCTCTTGTAACCCAAAACACTCCTAATTACCGATAAACTAATCAAACAGTAACTGCAGTATCTTCAGTTAATCCCAAAATTGATACAATATGTATGAGTACTGAACATAACGACTCTCAAGGCCTAATAAATTCAAATATCAATTTTCACATACACAGTTTATGTAAAATGTTTTAAATAAGACAAATCACACCATTCATTAAATCTAGACATGTAAAATCTCCAAAAACAATTAGCATATCTGCATAATCACTGTTTAGGCAGCACAATATGCATAAATAAGCATGCTATATTTCAGAGTATGTTTCGTAAAATTTTCTGAAATGACTGTAATTGGGCGCTTGTCCTAAGGCAAAACACAGTTTAAAACTGTTTATTTATTGTGAAGATAGTAATTGCAATTTAATGTTATACTAACAAGTTGTCTTCACTCACCAACTGACGTTACCACGAGTCGCGATGTTTTGACGTTTGAAGTGGGCGTGGCGCTTTTGTGACGCGCCGCTGAATGTACTGCCGCCGGAGCCACGTGAAGTCGCGCTGGAGATCTGTGGTGAGTCGCTGTAGTTCTCAGTCGGCCGCTCCGTGGCGCTGCGGGCGGGCGTAGTTTGTAGTTCGGCTGCTAAATGCCGGGTTGGCGCTTGGCGTATCTCGAAGTCGCGCTGGTCGCTGTCCCGTGTAGTGCGTCTGCATCTGACATACTGCTTGCACAGGTAGTTGGGATGATGTGTGAAATCACCTTGTGGGTCGAAGCTCTTTGGCGCGGCTGCTGCACGGGTGACGTCATTCAACAATTGCATCGCCACATAAGTTGTCGCCTGCATAACAGTTTATGGGTCCACATGAAGTTGCTTGATTTGCATCATTCAAAAAGCAATTTCGGTCATAACATTACTATTAAACACTTCTTTAAAAGCTTTTGTGACGAATTTTTGGCTCGTTTTGTTGTGGTAATGTTCACACGTGTCTTTCTTTGGTGTTCACTTTTCATAGTTTTTCTCGCGGATTTACACGTTTGCACATTACAACACAGTTTATAGACACTACTACTCTTATCTAATATTGCGAAAAAACAGTTTATTCACAATCGTAAGATGCTATTACTTCGTGTTGTTCAAGATTCACTGTTTCTTGTCGTGATTTTTAGTTTTGCAAAACGTGCTGCAGACATTGTCCACTGTCCAACATTCGTTATGGTTATGTAATTTTTAACTACGGTAACCATTTATAAGGTCCTACACATAGAAACACTATTTTAATGTTTCAGTTTTGCATTTACCTATGCGTACGTAACCCGAATGAATTTATTGCCACAAGTTTAAAGTTTACATACTGCCTTCATCCGAAATTGGGAAATATTTTCTCATCTTAAGCAAGATTAAATTACCTATTGTTCTTTACTACTCGTCCGAAGATTGCACTTGTCCTTTCACGGTAAGTCAAGGTGTAACACCTCCGTTGTTATCCTGACCTGATCTGATCGAATAGCAGCCTAATATTTATTATTAACATGACCGTGAACCTAATGGGGCTGGTAATCGGAACTGACTGCTACGGAAGTTGTTACTTTACAGTTCGTCTTGTTCAATATTATTATACTGAATGTATGGTAATAAGGAACACCAACACAGTTTTGCTAATTACAAACTTATATTCTTCTCAAAAAACAAAAGGGAGACAGCCACTGCCTTCGTCATACATATCTAATTATGGCTAATCTCAGCACAGGCTTTCTTCCTTTGCCATTATCGTCATGCGCTAATCCATCACTGCAACCAGCACTGCAATCCAAGGTTAGGCCCGCGCAGTAGACGCGAAACTAAATATCGGCACTAGTAACGTCACTGATCACTTTTATAAAGGTACTTCATCACTTTCCAGGTATTTTTTTTTATTATTTAGGGGTCTAACCACGGTGATGGTGAGACCCTTCTCGGTTATCAACCCTGTATTCCAATAATGGCCTCCACACACACACCATTCGCGCCAACCACTCTGGCGCATCTCGACACTCGCTCTCGCAACGCGTCACAATCGATTGTTCGCCCTATCGACCTGTGCCGAGTGCAAAGTTATAGTAAGGGCCTACGGACCCCTTACACCCTCCATATCTGCCTCCAGTGACGCCTAAGGACTAAGGATGACACGGCGGTCGGTCAGTACCGAGTCATCCGAGACCTGTTCGGATGGAGAGAAAGACAGCAGGATTCCTTAACTTCAACTACTTAGTGATCACTAATCCGGATGTTTAGTTTCTCCCTGTTCTCATTTCTGCTACCTCTCATTACTTTTGTCTTCCTTCGATTTACTCTCAGTCCATATTTTGAACTCATTACACTGTTCATTCCATTCAGTAGAACCTGCAGTTCTTTTTCACTTTCGCTAAGGACAGCAATGTCATCAGCGAATCTTATCATTGATATCCTTTCATCTTGAAATTTTATTCCACTCTTGAACCGTTCATTTATTTCCGTCATTGCTTCTTCGATGTACAGATTGAAAAGTAGGGGCAAAAGACTACACCCCAATTTTTCTCAGAATTTCGAACATCTTCCACCATTTTAAACTGCCGAGCGCGTTTTCCAGGTCGACAAATCCTATGAATGTGTCTTGATTTCTCTTTAGTTTTGCTTCCGTTATCAACCACAATGTCAGAATTGCCTGTCTGGTGCCTTACGTTTCCTAAAGCCAAACTTATCGTCATCTAACACATCGTCAATTCTCTTTTTCACTCTTCTGTGTATAATTCTTGTTAGCAACTTGGCTGAATGAGCTGTTAGGCTGATTGTGCGATAATTCTCGTCGGCTCTTGCAATCTTTGGAATTGGGTGGATAATGTTTTTCCGAAAGTCAGGTGGTATATCGCAAGACTCATGTATTCTACACACCAACGTGTGCCACTTCCCATAATGATTTTAGAAATTCTGTTTTCTTTCCAACTTCTGCTATCGGCCTTATTAGATATGCCCATTCCTCTTCAACTGAACTGCCTACTGAGCTCCTCCTTATAGCAGAATCTATAGCCTCAGAGAACTTCAAGTGTACCTCGTCATTCCTTAGTACTTCTGTATCCCATTTCTAGGCCCATTGATTCTTCCTGACTAGTCGCTTAAACTTCAGTCTACTCTTCATCAATACTAAATTGTTATCTAAGTCTACATCTGCTCCTGGGCATCGTGACGTCCCTTCCCTCCTCCTTCACTCGCCAGGAGGAGACGCGACTCGTAACGATGTTCGTCCCTGTCGATATGACGTGGAACAGCACCTGTAACTCTCCTAAGAACACAACTCCTCGTGTAGTTTAGAAATATTCTGTTATCTGTCCGCAACAGCCTTCTCAGCTTCTGCGAACTTTTAAACTGCAATCGTTTATTTTTAATTTTATGCCCGGTTAGTTCCGTGATGAAATAAAATCTTAATTCTTGATTTCATCATTACGGTCGCTTTTCACATCATACATAGCGAGGATGAAATTTTGCTGTCTACTATTCCGTTGCTATGCCGTTGCTACGTCGATTTATTAACTCCAGAGATCACTTATGTTGGAGTAATTTTTTTTAATATGCCGTAATACTGGTTTAAACTAATCACTTTCCATTGTCCGTTATTCATGTACTCACTTAGTCACTTGAAATGTTTAAAGAGCAATAAACTTGCATTAATACTCATTGTATTGTCCGTTTAATGAGTTAGGCAACAGGTAAGATTTATCTTTTGACTCCGATTTTATCGTTCTTTCTGTAATTAATTGTTTGTCCCTACAAAACACGCACACCGTTATATCATTCAAGATTAACTTTAGTTCAGTAATCGTGACGCTGACGACAACTTTTGACTAATCGGCGTTCTTGTCTTTCGTCGTGTGTTCGTTTTATTGTGTCCTACTCAAGACTACGAGTTGTTTTTCTGTCGTTGATCCATTGCTCTCAAGGTTTATAACTGTTCATCATAACGAGGGCTAAGTCCGATAAACCAATATCACTCAATTGAAGTCTAACACTCGTCTTACTATACCGTCGCGTTGTGAACGCTAAAAATTAACTTTCTTCAGTCGAATGACTGAGCAATACCTCAATCTCTATCTCACGAATTATCAAACTTCCAAAACTGAAACAATCTAATAGCGTTCGCATCCAGACAACTATCGCAAAAGTGCTCTAGAGCGACTCAAGAGCAACTAACTAACTGAACATTTCCATATCCGAGTTGCGTTGTAGTCGCACTGAATTTCCTTTTGGATGCGGCTACAACTCTCTTCCGTGGTAAATGTTATCTTTGACTGAATTACTTTCTTGGATTTAACATTCGTTCATATCATTTTGAACTTATTGTATAGATGTTTGACAAAGAATCTACAGTATGATACGCCTTTACATTTATCTCCCCTTTTTGTATGCTATTCTCAGTATTTGAATGCCATAGGTGTTAATCAAAATATTACCAGTGCAGATTTTATCGTCAATAGTTGCCGTCACTGTCAACATGACTCACTTCCCTACTTTAAGTTTCCACAAAGTTTGTTGACTGGGGTTTTCTGTCCTTGGGGCCTTACAGTATGCCTTACAATCTAATACCTTATTTCGAAATCTCTGCCTGACCACGATGTAATCTGACATCTTCCTGTATTTCCCACTGACAGTATTTTGAAATATATATGTAGGATATAAGTTATAATATAAAACACACCAAATACGAGTTTGACAAATTCCAATATGGCGTTTCCCGGGTGCTTCAGCTGAAGTATATATCTGAATGGAGCAGAATCACAGTACATCTCGTAACTTATATGTGAATAAAGGCAAGTCCTTGCCCGGTGAGTCAGTAAAACAATTCAAAAACTAATAAATAAAAAGTCAGTACACTTAGATGAAGTATCAATGTGTGTACTGAAACAATGCATAGGGATTATACAAGGCCCGTTAACAAATGTAATAAATGAATCCTTCACATCAGGGACAATTCCAGAGCAGTTAAAACAGGCAAAAGTTGTATCTTTGCTTAAGAAAGGTAATGCAGAAGTCAGAAAATAACTGGCCCATTTCCCTGCTGTCAGCATTATCAAAAATAATAGAAGCAATTATGAAAGACATATTAATGAATTACATGAATAAATACAATCTTTTAAGCGAATCACAGTTTGATTTCCAAAGTGGAAAAAATACGGAGTCAGCCATAGTAGAATTCACAAAAGTTGTGCTTGATGCTCTTGATAAAGATGAGTGAGTAACAAGCACATTTTTAGATCTAAGGCCTTTAATACTGTTGACCACAAGATTCTATTAAATAAATTGGAAGCATTAGGAATAAGAGGGGTCGATAATCACTGGTTTCGATCATACCTAACAGATAGGGTTCAAAGAGTAGAGATGACACATACTTCAAATAGATCTAAACATTTAGTAAAACATTCATCAGAACCAAAATACATTAATATAGGGGTTCCGCAAAGTAGTGTATTAGGACCAATACTATTCCTGATATACATCAATGACTTTCCCAGTAGTGTTACTCATGGTGAAAAAATCCTCTTTACTGATGACAGCAATATTATAGTCACTGAGAAAACAGTAGAGCTCCCTGCCGAGAAAGCAAAGGAAACACTTAAGGAAGTTTATGATTAGTCAATAAGTAATAAAATGACATTGAACATAAAGAAAACTAATGCCATGAATTTCAGTTTGAAGAGAAAAAATGACAATCTTAAATTAAATGTACATGGCACCTCTATAGGCTGTGTAACAAATGCAAAGTTTCTAGGAATGAATATTGATTCTCAGTTGAAGTGGTGTGAACACACAAAGGTACTTGGAAACAGAATGCCATCAGCATGTTATGCCCTTAGAGTCCTATCATCAGTGTGTAACATGCAGTGTCTTTTAGTTAAATATTATTCATATGTACACTCAATTCTTAGATATGACATTCTTTTTTGGGGAACAAACACACAAAATATGAACACAATTTTCAAACTCCAGAAAAGAGCCATAAGAAAAATAACAAAAAATACTAGTCGAGCTCATAGTAAAGATCTGTTCAGAACACTGGGGATTTTAACTGCTCCATGTGAATACATTTACCAGTCAGTTGTACTCTTCAAAAATAACATTGGTAATTACTGCACAAACAGCTCTGTCCATGACCATGCAACAAGAGATAGACCCAACTCACATTTACCTAGGAAAAATAAACACAAAACTCAAAACAGCATTTTCTACCATGGAATAAAACTGTACAATAAATTACCAAAAGAGGTTAAAGAAATTGCCAAAATACACTTATTCAAAAAGGCAACTAAAAAGTACCAGTTTTGCAATACATTTTATACATTGAAGGATCACTTAGCTAAAACAAGGTACGGGTTTGATAAAAAATGTTATACAAATAAATAATAATGATTATAATATATCCAAAATTCCACATAACACCTTGACTTTATGTTTTTTTCCTTCTTTTTTTCCTTTCTAGAAATATTTACTCCCAAGTTATGTATGGCACAATACTAACACCTCTTCCTCTTTCTGAGCTCAACATCTAACTCATTATGGAGGGATGCTGACTCAGTTTTTCAGGATAGCAAATGGGAAGTTGCGGTACAGAAAATGGCCCAGAGATCACCAGTGTGTGTGTGTGTGTGTGTGTGTGTGTGTGTGTGTGAATGTGTGTGTGTGTGTGTGTGTGTGTGTGTGTGTGTAGCGAGTGAAGTAAATGCTAGGGCCTCCCGCGGGTAGACCGTTCACCTGGTGCAGGTCTTTCGATTTGACGCCACTTCGGCGACCTGCGCGTCGATGGGGATGAAATGATGATGATTAGGACAACACAACACCCAGTCCCTGAGCGGAGAAAATCTCCGACCCAGCCGGGAATCGAACCCGGGCCCTTAGGATTGCCAGTCTGTCATGCTGACCACTCAGCGAGTGAAGTGTTATGAAACACTGTGTGTATAGTGTGTGCAGTGACTGATAGTGAGATATGAGCGAACAATGTGGCATTACATTATTTAATAAGTTATTTGTAAAAGAAGTATTGTATACCATGAGTAAATCTAGTGACTGCCTCTAACTAGAAGTCTGTAAATATATGTGTATACGAATTAGCTTATTTTAAATTGATCTAAACTTGTAAATACTTTGACATGTCCTATTTCCTTGTAAAAAAAGTTCTATGGATGAATAAAGCTACTACTACTACTAATAGTACTACTACTACTACTACTAACTGTGCACTGCGTAATTGCAGACAAATGGGAAGGCTACGTCAACCTAAAGATTATGTAAACATCTCCACACAAATAATTTGACCTGCAGGTGTCTGTTATAAAGAATAGTAAAAAACAGGGCTGTGTTACATGAAGAACATCGGCAGGGAAACACCAGGAGTGGTAACTGGGTCAGTGGCAAGTTCTTTTCACCAATAAATGTAAGAATTATTGGATATCTGATGATCATCACGGAAGAGTGTGGAGCAACCAGATGCCAGTACGCATCTTGAGCATGTTGTCCTACAGGTTATAAAAGGATATCCTCATCTAGCATTACTCAACAGGAGTAGTCAATACCAGTAACATTTTCCGAATTTTGGACAGGTCAGTATTATCTCAGCTGTTTTTCTGAAAAATTTCATATGATTTTATACACAATAAGTTATATTTCAAGCTAAAATTTATAAAAAGGAATTACTTTATTATCGTTGTCACAATGGCTATGTACTAGCTCTGAATGTAGAGTTAATTTTCTTTTTACTTTTTTAGAAACATTTGACATTGCAAAATATTTGGGACACTTAAAATTTCTATTAGTAATTCGCAATGTAGTATTGTTTGTTGCGTTTATTTATGGATTCATTTATAAAATAATAATCTAAACTAATAGAAATTCATTTTTCAAGATAAATTGTAAGCCCTTTGGAATATTGTTATTACCCACAGAGTGATTTAGTAGTAAGCAGGCCTCTGATGTGATCGGACGTATTTTTGTATTTTGGATTAACAATGTACTTTCAGCTTTGCTAATGTGAAAATTCAAAAAAAAATTTCTGCCACAACATTCTTCAAAATTATTTGTGTAAACTGAGCCATGAGAACCTAAGACGTGAGAATTCCACCTTCAAGAATCAGACTCCTAGACAGGAGGAACTGGAGCCAACTGTGTGATAGAAGACAAGTGAAGTTTTTTGTGAATCTTACTCCTCTCGAATCTTCTGAAAAGACTTTACCAGAGTGGACAGTAGCAAGAAAAAGGAAGGAGGGGTAGATTACAAGTATGGGGGCCTGAAGGGGATTAATTGACTAATAATGAAGTTTACGACGGGACTGGGCACTTCACACTGAAGTTTGAATAGTTTGGCTCGAGCCCCCAGGTGTTATGGCTCGAATATATACATACAGGGTGAGTCACCTAACGTTACCGCTGGATATATTTCGTAAACCACATCAAATACTGACGAATCGATTCCACAGACCGAACGTGAGGAGAGGGGCTAGTGTAATTGGTTAATGCAAACCATAAAAAAATGCACGGAAGTATGTTTTTTAACACAAACCTACGTTTTTTTTTTTAAATGGAACCCCGTTAGTTTTGTTAGCACATATGAACATATAAACAAATACGTAATCAGTGCAGTTTGTTGCATTGTAAAATGTTAATTACATCCGGAGATATTGTAACCTAAAGTTGACGCTTGAGTACCACTCCTCCGCTGTTCGATCGTGTGTATCGCAGAGCACCGAATTACGTAGGGATCCAAAGGGAATGGTGATGGACCTTAGGTACAGAAGAGACTGAAACAGCACATTACGTCCACATGCTAACACCTTTTTATTGGTCTTTTTCACTGACGCACATGTACATTACCATGAGGGGTGAGGTTCACGTACACACATGGTTTCCGTTTCCAATTACGGAGTGGAATAGATTGTGTCCCGACATGTCAGGCCAATAGATGTTCAATGTGGTGGCCATCATTTGCTGCACACAATTGCAATCTCTGGCGTAATGAATGTCGTACACGCTGCAGTACATCTGCTGTAATGTTGCCGCAGGCTGCCACAATACGTTGTTTCATATCCTCTGCGTTTGTAGGCACATCACGGTACACATTCTCGTTCAACGTACCCCACAGAAAGAAGTCCAGAGGTGTAAGATCAGGAGAACGGGCTGGCCAATTTATGCGTCCTCCGCGTCCTATGAAACGCCCGTCGAACGTGTACCTCACCCCTCATGGTAATGTACATGTGCGTCAGTGAAAAAGACCAATAAAAAGATGTTAGCATGTGAACGTAATGTGCTGTTCCAGTCTCTTCTGTACCTAAGGTCCATCACCGTTCCCTTTGGATCCCTACGTAATTCGGTGCTCTCCGATACACGCGATCGAACAGCGGAGGAATGGTACTCAAGCGTCAACTTTAGGTTACAATATCTCCAGATGTAATTAACATTTTACAATGCAACAAACGGCACTGATTACGTATTTGTTTATATGTTCATATGTGCTAACAAAACTAACGGGGTTCCATTTAAAAAAACGTAGGTTTGTGTTAAAAAACATACTTCCGTGCATTTTTTTATGGTTTGTATTAACCAATTACACTAGCCCTCTCCTCGAATCGATTCGTCAGTATTTGATGTGGTTTACGAAATATATCGAGCGGTAACGTTAGGTGACTCACCCTATATATATATATATATATACTCCTGGAAATGGAAAAAAGAACACATTGACACCGGTGTGTCAGACCCACCATACTTGCTCCGGACCCTGCGAGGGGGCTGTACAAGCAATGATCACACGCACGGCACAGCGGACACACCAGGAACCGCGGTGTTGGCCGTCGAATGGCGCTAGCTGCGCAGCATTTGTGCACCGCCGCCGTCAGTGTCAGCCAGTTTGCCGTGGCATACGGAGCTCCATCGCAGTCTTTAACACTGGTAGCATGCCGCGACAGCGTGGACGTGAACCGTATGTGCAGTTGACGGACTTTGAGCGAGGGCGTATAGTGGGCATGCGGGAGGCCGGGTGGACGTACCGCCGAATTGCTCAACACGTGGGGCGTGAGGTCTCCACAGTACATCGATGTTGTCGCCAGTGGTCGGCGGAAGGTGCACGTGCCCGTCGACCTGGGACCGGACCGCAGCGACGCACGGATGCACGCCAAGACCGTAGGCTCCTACGCAGTGCCGTAGGGGACCGCACCGCCACTTCCCAGCAAATTAGGGACACTGTTGCTCCTGGGGTATCGGCGAGGACCATTCGCAACCGTCTCCATGAAGCTGGGCTACGGTCCCGCACACCGTTAGGCCGTCTTCCGCTCCCGCCCCAACATCGTGCAGCCCGCCTCCAGTGGTGTCGCGACAGGCGTGAATGGAGGGACGAATGGAGACGTGTCGTCTTCAGCGATGAGAGTCGCTTCTGCCTTGGTGCCAATGATGGTCGTATGCGTGTTTGGCGCCGTGCAGGTGAGCGCCACAATCAGGACTGCATACGACCGAGGCACACAGGGCCAACACCCGGCATATGGTGTGGGGAGCGATCTCCTACACTGGCCGTACACCACTGGTGATCGTCGAGGGGACACTGAATAGTGCACGGTACATCCAAACCGTCATCGAACCCATCGTTCTACCATTCCTATACCGGCAAGGGAACTTGCTGTTCCAACAGGACAATGCACGTCCGCATGTATCCCGTGCCACCCAACGTGCTCTAGAAGGTGTACGTCAACTACCCTGGCCAGCAAGATCTCCGGATCTGTCCCCCATTGAGCATGTTTGGGACTGGATGAAGCGTCATCTCACGCGGTCTGCACGTCCAGCACGAACGCTGGTCCAACTGAGGCGCCAGGTGGAAATGGCATGGCAAGCCGTTCCACAGGACTACATCCAGCATCTCTACGATCGTCTCCATGGGAGAATAGCAGCCTGCATTGCTGCGAAAGGTGGATATACACTGTACTAGTGCCGACATTTTGCATGCTCTGTTGCCTGTGTCTATGTGCCTTTGGTTCTGTCAGTGTGATCATGTGATGTATCTGACCCCAGGAATGTGTCAATAAAGTTTCCCCTTCCTGGGACAATGAATTCACGGTGTTCTTATTTCAATTTCCAGGAGTGTATACACACACACACACACACACACACACACATATATATATATATATATAACACTAAGCTTAATTGAGTGACCCAGAGATGCTGCTGGTCTCAATCTTTGGCTACGTTTTTCAGCATAGGGTGCCGGCTCACACCTGTCGTAAACTCAGTTGTTAAGCTCAAATAAAATATAGCAAAACAATGCAGGAAGGTATTGCGGTGAAATTTAAAATGTTGAGTCATTCACGTTGATTTATAATTTGAACAAGTAGTCTATTTTTCTTCAATATATTCACTAAACACTTAAAATTCAGTCTGAGGGGCTCTTCCGTAAGGGCGGCCGTTAATAACTGATGCTACAACACTTCACTATAAAATTCATAGGTCGCGATCACAGCACTCGACAGTCTGTTCACAATTCACAAAATACACTCTTGTCTGCTGTCCTAAACGACTATACTGCGCTCCACTTGATCGCTTTGGAACGTCGCTACGTACATCCTTGTCCCCGAATGTGGCTACCAACCCACTACTAACCCCAGATGCGCGGCACGTCCGGCTTTACTGTCGCTCAAAACCAACTCCCCTGTCTTCAAAGATCGCCGCCCTATCCACCCTCGAAACGGCTGCCTAAATCAGAAAAATGTTTGACAAAATTAGGAATATTCTAAAACTAAACACAAAAAATATATGACACATTGAAAAATATGGAAATTTTCCGGGTAATAACAATTTAAAGTCCAATTTTTTGTATCTGCCACTGTTTGTTCTCAAATAATGTTCTTGTGGCGTGATTTTGCTTTTCCCAGACTTTTGATACTAAACGTAAACAAACAAATAAAAATACATACTTAATTACTCATCTATCGCTTTAAGCTTTAGAATGCTGCCGCAAGTTTCGTCTCTTTAAATTTATTTATTACCATAAACATCGTTTCTCTTAGTCGAATCCCTAATTCCGACCTCTCATTCTAAAGTGGTACACTCTATGCTAAATCGGCTATGATTGCTCGATGCAGATCTAGCCCCATCCGTAAACACTTCGTTCATATTAATCGGTCAAAGCATTGCCGAGATATTAGTTTTCGAACTTTCATAAATTTACAATTTTTAAGACAATAATAAGTTTTAAAATATTGTATAATTTTGTGGCGCGTCTAGATAATTTAGCTTTACATATTTTTCTATCCGTGAGTGCCAACTCGCACCTCCTTGTCACAGTTTTGTTTTTATCAACTTTTCTCTGGCATATAAATTTCTCCAAGCGCACAGGCACGGCCATTCGCGCGCCCGCCAAGCGCTCGGGTTTCTCCAAGGTCGCGTAGACGCCGGCCGCTCGCAACGGCTCCGTAGCAACCGCCAGCCACGTGCTCTGCGGCGAGAAACTGACGCTCTAATCTCCCCCCACAGCTTGTAAGGTCACAATTATCCCCACTTGCTACTCCATAAACTAAGTGCATGTTGTCGCAAGTACCACCAAACTCAATCTCTGCCCTCAGAAACGAAATAATACACAAAAAAACACTACATATGATAGCAGAAAATTCGAAATGAACTAGTCCTTATATTATCTTATACGCCAGCACTTCCTCCCCTAACTTAAGTAAACTTAAGCCAAATACATTTAGTCATCAGCATTTCCATAATGCTGATATGACTTGCCACAGGTTGTGAGTAACAAAACGAACGAATCGAAGGTGGACCAGCAATTTTTTAAAGTCCTCTAAATATTGTCCTTTTCCTTTTTCTTCAGTCTTTTTATTTCGTTGCACTATATTTCTTAGTAGAAATTACACACTACATACAGTTAGCACTAAACCTTTTGTTGTCTTCTGTGGTGTGCCTCTGACCTGCATCAGTACTGCAGCTCAGACCTCAGCCGCCGTTTCTCAAGTTCTGCCAGTAAGCTAACCCGATTCTACCAAGAGCAGACAAAACTCGGCCAATCAATTTCCTATCGGCAAAGGTGTCTTGGGTACCAAGAACCGGTCGGATGTAAACCCACCCCTCTGCTATCCAGACTTGACAGAGTTAAAGCCAAATTTCAGGGCGAAACCTAACACAAACATACAGATGGTAATGTTACACGCTTGCTACAGACTTTTCTTTGATTGCAACAATTTGTTCCATTCAAGAACAGAAATGGCCCAAATCGTTGCAATTGTACAACATTGAGACAAGGTTTCTCTAACCAAAGTGAAACTAAGAAAACATGCGACCAGAATAGTACTCAAAAATTTATTATATAACGGTTTCCATGGTAGGTTCCAGCAACAACCATGTCTCTAATTTTAATCCAAACAATAATCTAACTTCTGCTCAATGACCAATGAAAATTACAGCACTGTAAACTGAATAAAATCAAATATACAAAATAACCCATGGCACAACATAATCCACAAATCAGCCTATATTCCCCTGAAACTAAGTACAGCAATCTTAAACATGTTGTTGTTGTGGTCTTCAGTCCTGAGAGTGGTTTGATGCAGCTCTCCATGCTACTCTATCCTGTGCAAGCTTCTTCATCTCCCAGTACCTACTGCAACCTACATCCATCTGAATCTGCTTGGTGTATTCATCTCTTGGTCTCCCTCTACGATTTTTACCCTTCACGATGCCCTCCAATACCAAATTTGTGACCCCTTGATGCCTCAACACATGTCCTACCAACCGATCCCTTCTTCTAGTCAAGTTGTGCCACAAACTTCTCTTCTCCCCAATCCTATTCAACACCTCCTCATTAGTTATGTGATCTACCCATCTAATCTTCAGCATTCTTCTGTAGCACCACATTTCGAAAGCTTCTGTTCTCTTCTTGTCTTAACTATTTACCGTCCATGTTTCACTTCGATACATGGCTACACTCCATACAAATACTTTCAGAAACGACACCGAGCGAGGTGGCGCAGTGGTTAGCACACTGGACTCGCATTCGGGAGGACGACGGTTCAATCCCGTCTCCAGCCATCCTAATTTAGGTTTTCCGTGATTTCCCTAAATCGTTTCAGGCAAATGCCGGGATGGTTCCTTTGAAAGGGCACGGCCGATTTCCTTCCCAATCCTTCCCTCACCCGAGCTCGCGCTCCGTCTCTAATGACCTCGTTGTCGACGGGACGTTAAACACTAACCACCACCATCACCATCAGAAACGACTTCCTGACACTTAATTCTATACTCGATATTAACAAACTTCTCTTCTTCAGAAACGCATTCCTTGCCATTGCCAGTCTACATTTTATCCTCCTTTCAAGACACTATCCATTCCGTTCAATTGCTCTTCCAAGTCCTTTGCTGTCTCTGACAGAATTACAATGTCATCGGCGAACCTCAAGGTTTTTATTTCTTCTCCATGGATTTTAATACCTACTCCGAATTTTTCTTTTGTTTCCTTCAGTACTTGCTCAATATACAGATTGAATAACATCAGGGAGAGGCTACAACCCTGTCTCACTCCCTTCCCAACCACTGCTTCCCTTTCATGCCCCTCCACTCTTATAACTGCCATTTGGTTTCTATACAAATTGTAAATAGCTTTTCGTTCCCTATATTTTACCCCTGTCGCCTTCAGAATTTGAAAGAGGGTATTCCAGTCAACATTGTCAAAAGCTTTCTCTAAGTCTACAAATGCTAGAAACGTAGGTTTGCCTTTCCTTAATCTAGCTTCTAAGATAAGTCGTAGGGTCAGTATTGCCTCACGTGTTCCAATATTTCTACGGAATCCAAACTGATCTTCCCCAAGGTCGGCTTCTACTAGTTTTTCCATTCGTCTGTAAAGAATTCGCGTTAGTATTTTGCAGCCGTGACTTATTAAACTGATTGTTTGGTAATTTTCACATCTGTCAACACCTGCTTTCTTAGGGATTGGAATTATTATATTCTTCTTGAAGTCGTAGGGTATTTCGCCTGTCTCATACATCTTGCTCACCAGATGGTAGAGTTTTGTCAGGACTGGCTCTCCCAAGGCCGTCAGTAGTTCTAATGGAATGTTGTCTACTCCCGGGGCCTTGTTTCGACTTAGGTCTTTCAGTGCCCTGTCAAACTCTTTACGCAGTATCATATCTCCCATTTCATCTTCATCTACATGCTCTTCCATTTCCATAATATTGTCCTCAAGTACGTCGCCCTTGTATAGATCCTCTATATACTCCTTCCATCTTTCTGCTTTCCCTTCTTTGCTTAGAACTGGGTTTCCACCTGAGCGCTTGATATTCATACAAGTGGTTCTCTTTTCTCCAAAGGTCTCTTTAATTTTCCTGTAGGCACTATCTATCTTACCCCTAGTGAGATAAGCCTCTACATCCTTACATTTATCCTCTAGCCATCCCTGCTTAGCCATTCTGCACTTCCTGTCGATCTCATTTTTGAGACGTTTGTATTCCTTTTTGCCTGCTTCATTTACTGCATTTTTATATTTTCTCCTTTCATCAATTAAATTCAACATTTCTCCTGTTACCCAAGGATTTCTACCAGCCCTCGTCTTTTTACCTATTTGATCCTGTGCTGCCTTCACTACTTCATTCCTCAAAGCTACCCATTCTTCTTCTACTGTATTTCTTTCTCCCATTCCTGCCATTTGTTCCCTTATGCTCTACCTGAAACTCTGTACGACCTCTGGTTTGGTCAGTTTATCCTGGTCCCATCTCCTTAAATTCCCACCTTTTTGCAGTTTCCTCAGTTTTAATCTACAGTTCATAACCAATAGATTGTGGTCAGAGTCCACATCTGCCCCTGGAAATGTCTTACAATTTAAAACCTGGTTCCTAAATCTCTGTCTTACCATTATATAATCTATCTGAAATCTGTCAGTATCTCCAGGCTTCTTCCATGTATACAACCTTCTTTTATGATTCTTGAACCAAGTGTTAGCTATGATTAAGTTGTGCTGTGTGCAAAATTCTACCAGGCGGCTTCCTCTTTCATTTCTTGCCCCCAATCCATATTCACCTGCTATATTTCCTTCTCTCCCTTTTCCTACTACCGAATTCCAGTCACCCCTGACCATTAAATTTTCGTCTCCCTTCACTATCTGAATAATTTCTTTTATTTCATCATATATTTCTTCAATTTCTTCATCAACTGCAGAGCTAGTTGGCACATAAACTTGTACTACTGTAGTAGGTGTGGGCTTCGTGTCTATCTTGGCCACAATAATGTGTTCACTAAACATATAAACAAAAATAAAAACAAATTATAAATCTCTCCAACCCTAAAAATTTCTTCAATGAATATTATATGAATACCATTGAATTTCATATTTTCATCAGTCAGTCCCATGTTGAACTATCTCCACCCCCACGCACAAAAAAAAAAAAAAAAAAAAAAATTAAAAAAATTGGTGTGTGACCAAATCACAATCACCACTAATGAAAAATTGAATCAATATTCGTATCATTATAAACAATAAGAAATAAGAAAAATGCCGTTGAATTCCATATTCTGATCAGTCAGTCCCATGCTGAACTATCTCCACCCCCATGCACCAAAAAAAAAAAATTGTGTTTGACCAAATCACAATCACCGCTAATGAAAAATTGAATCAATCAAACAATAAGAAAAATGCCATAATGTCCATCTCTCACAATCACATCCTATCATGTACATGTAAGTGCTGAACAGCGACTACTACTGTTGCAGCCTGTATCTCCAGTCATTATGAGAGAATTAGCTGTAAATAGTATTCAGGTGTTTGCCGCCGGATTACATTGTGCAAATTCAACAATATTTCCTCGGAGCAACTGTCCGACATCTTCAGGTCGTTCAACCTTGCTCGTGGCTAGGTACGACTGCCGGTACCCGCACACTGACACTCAGTTTTTAGAACACGCGCGCGAAGAATGCGCAGCCGCTGAAATCGCGCATGCGCAGTGATTTGCCATATTAAAACTCCCTCTGCCGAAAATCTCAGAGCGGCTCTCCCGCACGTGCGCTGTACGCTGCGATTGTCAACAGTGCGGCCAGACGTTACTCACCAACGGCCGTACTGGGCCAGTGTTATGACGGGCCTGCTAGCGAAGAATCTTGATTTTCGCGTCGCGATTTAATAGCAGCCAATGCAGGGTTCCAGGCTGTGCTCAGTTGAAATCCCGTATCCTTGCTGTTGAGATTATCGGCTGTACGGATATGTCTTGCTTCCTTAATGACGCAGTCCCAGAAAGATGATGTCGGGGATAAAACTTCCGTCTTTTCATAAATCATACGATGTCCTGTATTCAGCAGTGTTACGCAATTGCCGACTTTTCCGGTTGGCGAAGGCGTGTATGACGCTGATGTTCATCGCAGCGTTCTTGTGCTGTGCGGCATGTCTGGCCTACATACGCTGCCCCACACTGACAAGGAATCTTGCACACACCACATTTCTTCAGTTCAAGGTCATCCTTAACCGAACCCAACAGGTTTCTCAGTTTTGCAGATGGTTCTGTATCTCCCGAGGACTCTTCCGATTCTTGACGACATGGCACCAAAATACGGAAAAAAGGCCAAAGTGGCGGGTGTCTTCATATCTTCTTTCTGCTCTATAGATTGAACTCGCCTGGGCCTGAATGCAGTACGTATCTGTCTCTCAGAGTAACCGTTTTGTCGGAACACTGTCTTCAAATGTTGTAATTCACTCGACAGGCTCTCAGGATCAGATACCACATGTGCTCTATGAACTAACGTACGTAATGCACTACCGCATTGTGCAGGATGATGGCAGCTTGTGGCCTGCAGATAAAGATCTGTATGCTTTGGCTTGCGGTAGACACTGCGTTCTAATGTTCCATCTGCTTTCCTTCGTAACAAGACACCAAGAAAAGGTAAAGTACCATCTTTTTCCACTTCCATTGTGCAGTTTATATTCGGATGGAGCGAATTCAGATGCTGAAGAAACGTAGGTAGTCCATGTGGCCACACCACAAATGTATCATCCACATACCGCAGAAAACAAGAGGGTCTGAGAGTGGCTGACTGTAGTGCTTTTTCTTCAAAGTCCTACATAAAATAATTGGCCACCACAGGAGACAGTGGGCTTCCCATGCCGACACCGTCCACTTGTTCAAAATATTGGGCTTGAAATAAGAAGTATGTTGAAGTAAGCACGTGTTTGAATAATGTTACTATGTCCTCTTCAAACTTGTTTCTAATGAGCTCCAAAGAGTCCTGCAAAGGCACCTTTGTAGATAAAGACACAACATCGAAACTCACTAACAGATCCGATGATTGCAATGTAAGGGTTTTCAGGCGACCTATGAAATACTGAGAGTTTCGAATGTGATGGTCACACTTGCCTACGAGAGGTCCCAGTAGTGATGTCGGGTATTTAGAAACAAAATAAGGAGGTGCTCCTATGTTACTTACAATGGAACGGAGAGGCACCCCATTCTTATGGGTCTTGGGTAGGCCGTAGAGTCTAGAAGGAACTGCAGCCTGTTGACGCAAGCCCTTAGCGACTTTCACTGGAATCGAGCTCTTCCTGATGAGTTCCACAGTTTTCCTCTGGATCCTACCCATCGGATCACTTTTTAATTTACCATATGCAGGATCATTGAGCAGTTTGTATATCTTACTGTTATATTCTGTGCCGGCCATGGTGGCCGTGCGGTTCTAGGCGCTACAGTCCGGAACCGCGCGACCGCTGCGGTCGCAGGTTCGAATCCTGCCTCAGGCATTGATGTGTGTGATGTCCTTAGGTTACTTAGGTTTAAGTAGTTCTAAGTTCTAGGCGACTGATGACGTCAGAAGTTAAGTCCCATAGTGCTCAAAGCCATTTGAACTACACTCCTGGAAATTGAAATAAGAACACCGTGAATTCATTGTCCCAGGAAGGGGAAACTTTATTGACACATTCCTGGGGTCAGATACATCACATGATCACACTGACAGAACCACAGGCACATAGACACAGGCAACAGAGCATGCACAATGTCGGCACTAGTACAGTGTATATCCACCTTTCGCAGCAATGCAGGCTGCTATTCTCCCATGGAGACGATCGTAGAGATGCTGGATGTAGTCCTGTGGAACGGCTTGCCATGCCATTTCCACCTGGCGCCTCAGTTGGACCAGCGTTCGTGCTGGACGTGCAGACCGCGTGAGATGACGCTTCATCCAGTCCCAAACATGCTCAATGGGGGACAGATCCGGAGATCTTGCTGGCCAGGGTAGTTGACTTACACCTTCTAGAGCACGTTGGGTGGCACGGGATACATGCGGACGTGCATTGTCCTGTTGGAACAGCAAGTTCCCTTGCCGCTCTAGGAATGGTAGAACGATGGGTTCGATGACGGTTTGGATGTACCGTGCACTATTCAGTGTCCCCTCGACGATCACCAGTGGTGTACGGCCAGTGTAGGAGATCGCTCCCCACACCATGATGCCGGGTGTTGGCCCTGTGTGCCTCGGTCATATGCAGTCCTGATTGTGGCGCTCACCTGCACGGCGCCAAACACGCATACGACCATCATTGGCACCAAGGCAGAAGTGACTCTCATCGCTGAAGACGACACGTCTCCATTCGTCCCTCCATTCACGCCTGTCGCGACACAACTGGAGGCGGGCTGCACGATGTTGGGGCGTGAGCGGAAGACGGCCTAACGGTGTGCGGGACCGTAGCCCAGCTTCATGGAGACGGTTGCGAATGGTCCTCGCCGATACCCCAGGAGCAACAGTGTCCCTAATTTGCTGGGAAGTGGCGGTGCGGTCCCCTACGGCACTGCGTAGGATCCTACGGTCTTGGCGTGCATTTGTGCGTCGCTGCGGTCCGGTCCCAGGTCGACGGGCAAGTGCACCTTCCGCCGACCACTGGCGACAACATCGATGTACTGTGGAGACCTCACGCCCCACGTGTTGAGCAATTCGGCGGTACGTCCACCCGGCCTCCCGCATACGGTTCACGTCCACGCTGTCGCGGCATGCTACCAGTGTTAAAGACTGCGATGGAGCTCCGTATGCCACGGCAAACTGGCTGACACTGACGGCGGCGGTGCACAAATGCTGCGCAGCTAGCGCCATTCGACGGCCAACACCGCGGTTCCTGGTGTGTCCGCTGTGCCGCGCGTGTGATCATTGCTTGTACAGCCCTCTCGCAGCGTCCGGAGCAAGTATGGTGGGTCTGACACACCGGTGTCAATGTGTTCTTTTTTCCATTTCCAGGAGTGTATATATTCTGTGCGTGAGAGAAGCACAGTAGCATTTCCTTTGTCAGCAGGTAAGATGACAATGTCTTGGTCTTCTCTCAATTCTCGTAGAGCATTTCTTTCAACTGAGGTGATGTTAAAGTTGGACCTCTTAGATGAAGCTTGAGTCAAGATACGGCATGTGTTACGCCTAATCTCTTCGGCAGCATCCTTAGCAAGATTCAAATCAGCCTACTCTATTCCCACTTATCACATCTCGGATGGGAATGGTCCCTGGTGTAGGTGCAAAATTCAGACCCTTCTGTAGCACCGAAACAGCAGCGTCATCCAAAGCCTTCTCGGTGAAATTAAACACGGTATGTCTTCTGGCGTTCGGGCTTCGAGTCGATCGTATTTAGTCATTTGATGAACCTTAAACTGTCGTTCAGTCCAGTCAGCCAGTGCCCAAGTGGCGCTGTCTACCCAGTTCCAGGATACCGCTGAAAGGTTCGCTGAAATCTTCAGATTCAGTGATTGTAATTGCCTGGACACCGAGCACAATTCCTGACAGGTATGGCGCACCCTTTCTCTCACAAGTGCTTCACTCACCTGTCGTTTAATTCTAATGTCAGCCGAAGAATTTATACAATGTTTAAATTTAGCGAACATACGGACGGTTTGCTTGTCACGGCATCTCAGTAAAAATGCGAGGCTGCTTAAGAATCTACCTCTCTTGCGACGTAACTTGTCAAACTCACATATGTTATTTGCCATCTCCTCCCTGTAAAGGTACCAGATGTGACTCTTCAAGCTTTCCCAGCGGATATGTTGCAAATAGTCTTCACGGGAGTCTTCCTCGGGAGATACAGAATTAAGTGTGTTTTTCAACCATCTGCAAAACTGAGAAACCTGTTGGGTTCGGTTAAGGATGACCTTGAAATGAAGAAATGTGGTGTGTGCAAGATTCCTTGTCAGTGTGGGGCAGCGTATAGCCGCGAGCAAGGTTGAGCCACCTGAAGAGGTTGGACAGTTGCTCCGAGGAAATATTGTTGAATTTGCACAACGTGATCCGGCGGCAAACCCGTGAAGACTATTTACATACAACATATCCGCCAGAAAAGCTTGAAGAGTCACAGAATTAGCTGTCTCAACCAGCTGTTCCACAACTTCAAATATCAGTATACTTTTACCAAGATGAACATGAAAACCACTAGGCCATCCACAAAATTGTTAAAACTAAACACATGTTGTTGTTGTGTTCTTCAGTCCTGGTTCGATGCAGCTCTCCATGCTACTTTGTCCTGTGCAAGCTTCTTCATCTCCCAGTACATACTGCAACCTACATCCATCTGAATCTGCTTGGTGTATTCATCTCTTGGTCTCCCTCTACGATTTTTACCCTCCACGCTGCCCTCCAATACTAAACTGGTGATCCCTTGATGCCTCAGAACATGTCCTACCAACCGATCCCTTCTTCTAGTCAAGTTGTGCCACAAACTTCTCTTCTCCCCAATCCTATTCAATACTTCCTCATTAGTTATGTGATCTACCCATCTAATCTTCAGCATTCTTCTGTAGCGCCACATTTCGAAAGCTTATATTCTCTTTTTGTCCAAACTATTTACCGTCCATGTTCCACTTCGATACATGGCTACACTCCATACAATTACTTTCAGAAACGACTTCCTGACACTTAAATCTATACTCGATGTTAACAAATTTCTCTTCTTCAGAAACGCTTTCCTTACCTTTGTCAGTCTACAGTTTATATCCTCTCTACTTCGACCATCATCAGTCATTTTGCTTCCCAAATAGCAAAACTCCTTTACTAATTTAAGTGTCTCATTTCCTAATCTAATTCCCTCAGCATCACCCGACTTAATTCGACTACATTCCATTATCCTCGTTTTTCTTTTGTTGATGTTCGTCTTATATCCTCCCTTCAAGACACTATCAATTCCGTTCAACTGCTCTTCCAAGTCCTTTGCTGTCTCTGGCACAATTACAATGTCATCGGCGAACCTCAAAGTTTTTATTTCTTCTCCATGGATTTTAACACCTACTCCGAATTTTTCTTTTGTTTCCTTTATTGCTTGCTCAATAAACAGATTGAATAACATCGGGGAGAGGCTACAACCCTGTCTCACTCCCTTCCCAACCACTGCTTCCAGTTAGCACACTGGACTCGCATTCGGGAGGACGACGGTTCAATCCCGTCTCCAGCCATCCTGATTTAGGTTTTCCGTGATTTTCCTAAATCGTTTCAGGCAAATGCCGGGATGGTTCCTTTGAAAGGGCACGGCCGATTTCCTTCCCCATCCTTCCCTAACCCGAGCTTGCGCTCCGTCTCTAATGACCTAGTTGTCGACGGGACGTTAAAAAAACCCTAACCTAACCCTAACCACTGCTTCCCTTACATGTCCCTCGACTCTTATAACTACCATCTGGTTTCTGTACAAATTGTAAATAGCCTTTCGCTCCCTGTATTTTACCCCTGCCACCTTCAGAATTTGAAAGAGAGTATTCCAGTCAACATTGTCAAAAGCTTTCTCTAAGTCTACAAATGCTAGAAAGGTATTTTTGCTTTTTCTTAATCTAGCTTCTAAGACACATATGTATATAGTATACAGCAAGAAGTCCCTTGCAAAAACAAAAAAAAACCCTTAGCTAACATACACATGACAAATTATCCTCTAACTGCCTCCCTCTCTGCTAGTGCTATAGGATGTTGCCTGACCTCAGTGTGTTCATGTGGATTCACTTTGAGTGAATACTCAACATCAGTCATCTTCCCTGGTTTTTCACAAAACACATCTTGTTTTTACTCAATAACTGATATAATTCTGCCTTCTCGTCCCCAGAAATCTCCTTTGTACCATTTACTTTACTCCTTATCTCTTTCTCAACCTCCATCCCATCCATTAAGCATTGTGCTACATGTTAACTAGCCACCAATTTTTCACCATTGGGTGCATTTTTGAATTTAACCCTTTTTCTTCCCTCAACAGTATTCAGTTCCACCATTTTGTCCTTACAATCTGCATATGCCTCATATTTACTCAGGAAATCAAGTCCCCAACACTAGATTCATACTTACATTTGGATCAAAACTGAGTGACTAAATACTTCACCTCCAACGTTTACATCTAGAGCTATCTCCTTGTGGCTGGAAATTCCACTGTTTCCTTGTTATTAATATAATCATAAAATCTCTCTCCTACCCCAGACACAGAACTTCCAGTGTCCACCAGAGCAGTTTCACAGACCCTGCCACACCAACAGTTATTATCGAATGCACCTTTTCAATAAAATCATGCTTCAGTTCTGTTTCAGTCAACAAGTCCTCCTCTATCTCATATATGCAATTTTTAGTCATGATGCACACCTGCCCTTCACTAAAAATTCAATATCCTTAACCCCTGAAATCAAAGGCCTCTTTAATTCCTGAGTTTCCTACACTCAACCCCAGGGCTAGCCTTCTAGCAACCCTATATTTGTCTTCCATCCAGGTCTCTGGTATAAACTGCTGGTGCAACTTTGCAAAATTAGCCCAGTCATCACTATCATAATCTAACTCATCTTTCCCCATCCATTCAATATTTAGCTCTGCATGCATAGCTATCTGTTGTTCATCATTATACACTATGAAATTTAGGATTCCATCAACGTCCTCACCTTCCTCACTATTTGTCCAGATACATTAACAACACATCCTGCAGCCTTGAGCTGCATATCAACATCATTACCCATGACAACATCTGATACAATATCTTCTGCCTGCTCACTATTTAATACATTCACACTGGTGGAGCACATACCTTCCTGTATATCTCCACATAATTTACACCTCTTACCACTGGTGAAAGTTCCATTGCATTCAACACATTGCTATTTCCACTGCCATTCACATACATGCTCCCAACATCACAGCACACGTTTTCTCCCACAGGTTGCACAGCTGATACATGCTCATTACATAACATAATTGCCAATCATTATCTCCCACAGTTTGATCCCTTTTATTTAACGAAGTCCCAAAATTTATTTATCCCTCCTTACTCCTACATTTCCCATTATTTTTACTTCTAAAGGCCCTCCTCTTATCATGCTGATTAAACCAGCCTCCAAACATTTCATCAATACCCATAATTGCCTCTGTTCCACAAATCCTTTCTTCTCCCACTTGTTTCTTTTTATCATGATCAACAGATACCCTGCAAGTTTGATTATAATTTTTACTCCATACTTTCTCTTTCCTTGTTCCACTGCTTTTCCATTCATTAAAATACCGCCCATTATTTTGCCTAAAACAATTAAAAGATTCGCCATTATTTCTCTCACAATTATTTTTCCATTTCATGGTCCTATTTCGTGCATGGTTTATTGTCCCAAATTGGACCCTGTTTGGAACAAATCTCAGTTTAAAGAATTTAGTTCCTGTGGTCCCATTGCACTAATTACTCCTCTCCCATCTCTCTGTTCTTGCATTGGCCTTTGATCACTCCTGTTCCCATTTCTGCATGCACCTCTCTTGTACTGACATAATCATTAAATCTTTCCCTGTTATCCCTCCAAGTTTCATTTTCAGTTCTATCTCTGTTTTCTCTCCAATTACCATTCTGATTTCCTTCCCTGCTTGAATTATGGTGGTTATTACCCCAATTCACTTATTTCATCTCTCTTCATTATTCCTTTGATTATTCCCTGAATCATTACCCCCTGGGTTTGGCTTATAACACATTGCCTGGTCCATCCTCGCAATAAAACCCAAGGAATTTTCTAAAGAATCTGTTGGACAATGTACCTTTATTTATTTATTTAGCACCTTATGATGTATCTAGAATGAGATTTTCACTCTGCAGCGGAGTGTGCGCTGATATGAAACTTCCTGGCAGATTAAAACTGTTTGCCAGACCGAGACTCGAACTCGGAACCTTCGCCTTTTGTGGGCAAATGCTCTACAAACTGAGCTACCCAAGCACAACTCACGACCCATCCTCAGAGCTTTTATTCCGCCAGTACCTTGTCTCCTACCTTCCAAACTTCACAGAAACTCTTCTGCAGACCTTGCAGAACTAGGTAGGAGACGAGCTGTGAGGACACATCGTGAGTCATGCTTGGGTAGCTCAGTTGGTAGAACACTTGTCCATGAAAGGCGAAGGTCCCGAGTTCGAGTCTCGGTCTGGCACTCAGTTTTAATCTGCCAGGAAGTTTCAGCTTATGATGTACATTTATGGCGTAAGTCCATGTATACGGTATAATACAGTCACATAGCACATACATATTCTAGCTCCCATTTTGTTTACATTTACAAAAAAATTTAACAGCAATAATACTATAAAAAAAAAATCTTTAGATAAAACAATGCTGTTAAGAAGTTAATACATTTTACTTTTTCTTCTTCTCTATACCTATGAACATTTTTCTTTTAATGTACTATACCTGTTTGCTTCAATTATTTTCGTTTGAAGGAAATTCTCTGATTGAATATAAAGGGGTTTCTAAAAGCAGTTGTTAGATTGACTGTTTAAACTTATCATTCGATTTGGCATTAGTGATGTGTGTTGGTAAAAAGTTGTACAACTTTACAGCCATGTAACTACAGATTCTCTCATATTGAGCTGTGTTATGCTGCAGGATTCTTAATTGCTTGGTTTTTCTGGTGTGGTGGTGGTATACATCTTCATTTTTGTTGAATTTATCTTGATGATCCCAAGCAAGGAGCAGAATTTTATACATATACAAGCTGTAGAAGGTTAGAATCTTATATTTTTTTATAAGAGGCTTGCAACTATCTTTTGTTCTTTAGTTTCATATTATTCTAATTGCTCCCTTTTGTAATTTGAATATTTTAATTGCCTCAGTCGAGTGGCCCCAGATTTCTATACCATAGCTCATTATAGCATTGAAGTATGAAAAATACACCATGTGCACATCATCTTCAGTTACTAGTGGCTTAATTTGTCTCAGAGCAGAAACAGCACTGCTAAGTTTATTGCTTATATTGGAAATATGATCTTTCCATTCTAAACAACTGTCCACGGTGATCCTTAAAAATTTAGCACTTACAACTACTCTTACATCTAGCTCTTGCAAATTTGTTAGTTCACTTTCTTTCCTTTTGTTGTTCCTATATAGAATTGCATTAGTTTTCTCATAATTGAGAATTAACCTATTCACTTCAAGCCAGTGGGTGATAATTTCAACTGTTTGATTACTTTTACTTGTGGCTTCCTGTAAGCTTGGTCTCACAGTTATGCTTGTTGTGTCATCTGCAAAGAGTACCAATTCACTGTCTACGTTATAAGGTAAATCATTTATGTATATAAGGAAAAGGAGGGGTCCTATAATACTACCCTGTGGCACCCCATCTTTTATATCTTGTAGTTCTGATAGCTGTTTCCCTTGATTGTGTGACACTTCCACTGCTTCTTTTCTGTTCTGCAGAAATGACTTTATGATATCAAGAGCAGTTCCTCTAATTCCATAGTGGTGTAGCTTCATTATTAATATGTGGTGATTGACAAGATCAAAAGCTTTAGATAAGTCACAAAAGACACCAACCAGGATTAGGCCTCGATCTAGGCCTGCAGAGATTATATTAATAAGTTCAAATGCAGCTGACACTGTAGATTTTTCCTTCTGGAACCCAAACTGTCTATCATTTATGATAGAGTTTTTATCAAAAATGGCATTAACCTAACAAATATTATTCATTCTAGGATCTTTGACAAAATGGGAAGAAGGCTAACTGGTCTGTAATTATCTGGGCACAAGTGATCACCTTTTTTGAATAGTGGTAGTACTCTGGCAATCTTCATTCTATTGGGGAAGATTCCTTTTTCGAGACATGAGTTGACTAAGTGACAGAGGGGTTTAGCAATTTCCCTAGTAGTTAGGTTCAAAATTTTATTTGACAGGCCATTTATGTCTGTAGATGCCTTATTTTTTAGTTTCTCTATTATTTTTCTTATCTCTTGTTCAGTTGCCAGATACAGGTAACATGAATTGTTGGGTGATTTTTATTTATTCTCATCTTGTTTTTGGGCTTGCAGAGTATCACTATTGTTACCCTGTGTAGGTTGTTGGCAGATACTGGTAAAATATTGGTTGAAAGTATTGCTAATGATTATTGGATCTTCTGTTACAACATTATTGATTTTTAGGCTTAAGCTTCTATTGTTATTTCTTGATGACTTTCCTGTTTCTCTGTTATCTTCCAAGTGCTTCTGACTTTGTTTATTGTAAACCTTTTTATAGGCTCTATAATATTCAACAAAATGAATAGGCCTGTCTGAAGCTTTCCAAATTGCAGGAAGAAGTTTTAACTTTTCACAGGATACTAATGGACCTTTCGTTAGCCATGGCAGATTTCCTCACTTTTTCTTAGTTGGTTTAGTTTTGGTTGACAAACACTCTTCAATGATTTTTAAATAGGTAGCTTGGAAACTGTTATACTTATCATTAACACTATTAGATAAGTACATTTCTGAGCAATTTTCATTTTGTAATTTTATCTTTAGGTCTGTTATGTTAGAACTTCTCATATCTCTGTAAGGGATAAAGCTGAGTGAATCTTATTTCCCTACTTTTTTATTATTACTGTCTGTGAGTTGTGATCTGATAAATTCATGTCTTCTATAAGGCAATTATATCTGCCAGACTGAATATTTGTAATTATGTAATCAATGGCAGTTTGAGTGTTCATACATATTCTCATATAGTTTTGAATTGTGTTATGTAAACCATACATTTTAACTAAGCTCTCTGGTTCCATTTTATATTTTGGTTCATATAGGGAGTGAATATTCAAGTCTCCACATAAAATTAACTTGTTCTTCCAAAAGCAGCCTATCAAGGTTTTTTTATGAACAAACTGAAATCACCACTGGGAGCTCGGTATAAAGACATTATTACATAGGTTATATTTTGCAGTTCAATTCTTATACCACTACATTCAAAATGTTTTTCAGTTGCATGCCTTTCCAATGGAATTGCAGTTACAGGGCAGGAGATACAATCTCTAACAAATATGCAGCTACCACCATTTTTTAAATATTTTCTGTAAAAGTATGATACTAACTTGTAATTGTCTAAGTTTATACTAGTTATTTCATTGTTTTTTAGCCGATGTTCAGTCACACAGAGAACAGTAGGTCTTATACCACTGCTTTCTATAGGTAGTTGTAAGTTTAAGAGTTTGTTTTTTATTGATTGAATATTTTGATGTGTAATTATTAATGTATTGCCTGAGGTATTTACTCCTCCTGTACTTAACTTTTTGTCACCCTATCCATTTTCACTGTAGATTTCTTCACATCACACTGATACCCTTTTTCACTGTACCTTCTTATTAGAGTAGAAATCTCAGTCAAAATTCCAAATGGCCTATCCAAATGTACTAACTTTCTTAATTCCTCCTGACAAAATTCTCTCATAGTCTGCCTATCTCCTCCGTAAACTGGCCCATTCAAAAAATCATTCTGCAATGTGCATTGTTTTGCTTGGCTCCAATACCTATTTAGAAACATCTGTTCAAATGTACTGTATGATTTAAATTGTTTACTACATTGATTTGCCCATGTCTGAGCAGAACCCTCCAAGACTCTTTTTACCAGTTTAATTTTGCTTTTGTCACTCATACCATCAATAAAACAGACCTTGCACGCTGCCAGAAAATCTATAGCATGGTACTTGCTTTCCCCTGAAAAAGTCTTACCACAGGGTACTTGTATCATAGGCCACCCCATGCTTCCATTAACTTTGTCAATTTCTACATTACTCTTTACAGAAACGGCAGCCATGTTTTCAGTTTTCTTTCTTAAGTCGCTAGCTGTCACTGGCAGTTGACCTAATAATAAAGTTCTGGTTTTATCACAACTGGCAATAATCTTCTGATCCACATCCATCAGAACTTGCCTCGTCTCATCATTCCTTGGCTCACACAACTGCCTGCCTGAATGAATTCTACCCCTTAATTCAACAGCAACTGCATCAATCTTAGCATTCCAATCTCCTTCTACCTCCTCTAATTTTTCTGATAAATCCCACAACTGACCATTTAATTCTCTGATCTTTGCGCCTAAAAAACTTACCATATCCCCAATATGCGTTTTTAATTTAGTCTTTAAATCCTCCACATCAGTTATTAATTGAGTCTCGAAATCTTCCATATCAGTTTTTAATTCAGTTCTGAATTCTCCCATTCGGCTCATTAATGATCTAAGCATAGCCACTACACTAGCTTCTGCTTCTTCTCCCTTTCCCTGTGGGCTCTGAGGCTCACTCCCACTCCTTGTAGACTCAACATCACTAGCTGACTTCTTTATCACCATAGCTAAACTGGCTGTGAGACAGGGAACTGAGAAATTAATGCGCCTGCTGCCAATGCTTAGCTTTGTTGAGACTGCTGCTGCATGAAGACTGTTGCCTGATGCTGTCGGTTGCCGTGTGGTGGACTGCGGTGCGGTGTGGCGTGGAACGGCTTGCGGGTTAGCAGCGGAAGCAGTCCCAGCTCTGGAGTGTGGCGGCGAAGTCATGTTTGACGGCCAACTGCGCCTCAACTCCCGCTTTGGTGGTCGACGCAGCGTACTGCTCGGCGATCGGCAACGCGCTTCTCCCAATCTTCCTCACTTCCAAACGCAATCTAGCACTGAGTACCCAGCCTGTTCAGTTCCGACAATCCCGGACGAAAAACTCCATATTACGACGCGACTGGGCACTTCACACTGATGTTTGAATAGTTTGATTCGGGCCCCACATGCTGTGGCACGAAAATATATATATATATATATATATATATATATATATATATATATATATATATATATATTTCTTACACTCAGCTTAATGTAGTCCTGTACAATGCATGATTCACAGGACCAATAAATATACTAACTGAGTGGCCCAGAGATGCGGCTGGTCTCAATGTTTGGCTATGTTTTTCATCATAGGGTGCCAGCTCACACCCGTCGTAAACTCAATTGTTAAGCTGAAATAAAATATAACAAAACAATGTAGGCAGGCATTGCAGTGAAATTTAAAATGTTGAGTCACTCACGTTGATTTATAATTTGAACAAGTAGTTTACTTTTCTTCAATATATTCACTAAACACTTAAAATGCAGTCTGAGGGGCTCTTGCGTAAGGGCAGCCGTAAATAACTGATGCTACAACACTACACTATAAAATTCATAGGTCGCAGTCACAGCACTGTACAGTCTGTTCACAATTCACAAAATACAATCTTGCCTGCTGTCCTAAACGACTATATTGCGCTCCACTTGATCGCTTTCGAACGTCGCTACGTACATCCTTGTCCCCGAATGTGGCTAGCAACCCACTACTATCCCCAGATGCGCGGCACGTCCGGCTCTTAGTTTCGCTCAGAACAAACTCCCCTGTCTTCAAAGATCGCCGCCCTATCCACCCTCGAAATTTTACGGGCAATAACAATTTAAAGTCCAATTTTTTGTATCTGCCACTGTTTTTTCACAAATAATGTTCTTGTGGCAGGATTTTGCTTTTCCAAGACTTTTGAAACTAAACGTAAATAAACAAATAAAAATATATGCTTAATTACTCATCTACCGCCTTAAACTTTAGGATGCTGCCGCTAGTTTCGTCTCTTTAAATTTATTTATTACCATAAACACAGTTTCTCTCAGTCGAATCCCTAATTCCGTCGTCTCATTCCAAAGTGGTACACACTATGCTAATCGGCTACGATTGCTCGATGCATATCTACTAGCCGCATCTGTAAACACTTCCGTTCATATTAATCGGTCAAAGCATTGCCGAGGTATTAGCTTTCGAACTTTCATAAATTTACAACTTTTAAGACAACAATAACTTTTAAACTGCCGCTCTAATCCCCCACCCCCCTCCTTCAGCTTGTTAGGTCACAAGTTTTGTCTGTTGCAGAAAAGAAAGTGCTTGTTTCGTTTACATTTTATCTATGAATAAATTTTCGGTCACATGAAGCAAAAAACCAAAGGCTGCCCAACAAAGCAAATCATATCAAGAGTGACAATATACTACACAGACTACAAGATCAAATGGATCCACTTAGTAATCAAGTTTCTGAGATAAAAAATGGGTTGTCAGAGTTGTTAAAAATGTGAATGAAAAAGTTGATGTCTTAGAAAATAAATTTGTTGTTTTGGAAAATGAGTTTTTAGCTGAGTCAGAGAAACGATCTAAGAATGTTGATGACGTCAGAGTTGAACAGAAGGCCATAGTCGAAAAGCGCAACAAAATATCGCCTGTTTAAACAGAAAAATTTTAAATATAAAAAACAATATGTAAACTAATGTAACTGTTTTAGATCAAAAAATTTCAGCAGTTCAAGAAATTTATCTCAACCAAAGTCTGTGTGCAAACAATGGTATTGCGTGGTCCAACACTCCTATCGAGAGTTTTCCATCAGACAATTTACATCCAGTGGATTTTCTGCACCACTGCACAAATGGTTTTATCAGGCATGAATGGCAATCAAAAAATTTAATTTGGTAAAAGATTTCTTGAAGGCAAAGCTGTCATAGGTAAATTTAAATTTAAGTCAGTGGGAAACATATCAGAGTTTCAAGAAAAGGTTCTTAAATAAATTTTGGTCGTAAGCTGAACAGGGGAGAATCAAAAGTGAATTTTTGAATGGTCCTAATTATAGGAATAGGGACTGCACTTTGAAAGAGTTTTGTAAGAACCAACTTAAAAAATTAGCAGACCTTGAGAAATCATTTGACAAGAGGACCTTGACTGATGCACATAAAAGGAGATTACCAGAAAGATTACAGTGGGATTTAATACACGGACCTGACAACTGTCTTGAACAATTTTTATGATGTGTTGACAGGCTGGGTAGGGCAGTAGAAAGAAGTATGTACCACAATAATAGGAATTATAGAAATGACAATGGGAGTAATTACAGAAACAGAGATAATGGTAACTTCTATCACGATCAAAGTGTTAATAGAGAGACAAATTCTGAACGTCAGCGTGATAGGAATAATGGGGATAACCATTGCATTTTAATAGAAGAAACAATTATAAAGTAACTACTCAGGAAACGGCAGTTCATCTCAACGAAAGTCCACAGTTTTGGTGCAAGGAAATATAACAAGCACAGGCCCCCAAGTTACATTTGCAATTAGACAAAAACACCAGTGTTAATGATATGGCACATGTATCTGAAATTGAACAGAAGGAATATCAGATTTCTCATTTATATTTTGATCAAAAGTTTTGGGATACTATGTTTAATAATGGTGATGTAGATGCTAATCATAAACCAGAATGTGAAAGTAGTGGGAATTTTGATGTATATGTACTAATGATTTCTGCTCTTGGTCGGAAAACAATGTTGTTGTTGTATGTAAATCGGATGATGACTGTATTGGATCTGTACTACATGGTATTTTTTATGTAGATGTGGACAAGAGTTGTGAAATAACTGAGGTTGGTAAGTCTGAGACTGTTGGCTTATTGCAAATGAATATAGATGAGGTAAGCGACTTTGATGTAGGCGAGACTTGTAATATTAGTGATGCTGATGAAGTAATTTTGGAGGTATATGATGATGATGAGTGCCAGGTATTTGTCGAGTTTAAGAATAATGAAGTATCAGAGTTGTTTGTGAATGATGTTGACAATACAGGTAAAGTATGTGCTGTATATGATGTTGTAAGTAAGAGACATGGAATACCAGTCCAGTCAAAGCAGATGTTCATTAATATCATGCAGAGTAATGATCCAAACAGTAAAGGTGAGGTATCTGTGAGCCCAGAGATTAAAGATGAAAACTTTTGTAAGTTTTTGGATTGATGATAACATAGACAAATGTGCATTCTGGAATAATTTGACTGTCATTAGTCAGAATTTGTATCCAAACTGGTGGAATGAAGTGAAAGAGGATCTAAGCAGGAAATGTAATTTTGATGGTAATGTGTTTTGTGTTCCTTCTGTAACAAGTTATGTAAGTTGTACCATGGAATCTATTCATTGTGTTCAATCTTTATCTGACAACATGAGTATCTAAAGTAATTCAATGATACATGTAAAGTTGATAAAACCTTGTGAAGACAGTGTGGATGAAATTGATTGATGAATTTGGTGAAACTCAAAGTGGGCTTCTGCATGAAGTGTCTGACAACAGAGAGGTTGATTTGGATGTTGGGTGTCCTTACATTAAAATTAAGATTGATCAGAGGGAAAGTAACTTTTTGATTGGTAAAGGTAGCCCAATTTTTGATATATCTGAACAATTCAGAGAGAAGATCATGTATACTAAGAATTTTGTGGAAATGTACATTGTAGGTGTAAAGAAAAGAGGAGCTACTGGTAAGCAAAGCAAATTGGTAAAATCTCAGGTACTGTTAACTTTTAGTGTACAAGACAAGATCTTTGAACATGGATACATAGTGACCCCTAGTCTGGAAGAAAATATACACTATATTTGCAGGTTCATACAACTATATAACTCCGTTTTGTAACAGATTTGTTCTTTAGAATTTGATACATGTATGCCATGGAACTAAATGTGTAGATCCTTTTACAATTTTGAAATGGGACAATGCCATTAAATATCTATCTTCTTAGAATACTATTAGTCTTAAATATTATTATTATTCCAATGCACTTTGCAGAAATAATTAAATTTATCATGAACTCTTTTGGGTAAAGTCATGGGTATTGTGATAAAATGAGTGAAGATTCGTTGATGTAAACAATGTATACTTATTTTTTCGATATAGATAGGGAAAACATATGCCATCTGATGTGAGGGAGGCATTGAAAAGCATACTTAGTACACAAAACAATGTTTCAGGATTTGATGTGAAAGCTAGACAGGAAGTTACCTATCTGCTGGAACGTGTGATGAGAAATCTAGGGAGGAAACTGAAAGATAAGTGTAGATCCACTCCCACACTCCTGTGTGGTTGCACGCTTGCTAGTCCAGTCAACTTACAAGAGGTCATAGATGCAGGGTAATGTACTCGAGCATCTGTCAACTACATCAATGCTGTGAATGAAATTTGTAAATTGGTAGCCAAGAAATTATCCTATATGAAGAATTCATGGAAATATTTATTTAGAAAAGTCGTCACTGCTATGGACAGCGTTATTCCACATAAATGTATGTTTTTTTTCAAGTAGGATGATTAACTCCCCAATGCATTATGTAACTTTAAATAATGCTGTGAAAGGTTAATGTTCTATGACTAATGATTTGTTGTCTGAAAACTTAAAACGTTCAAGAGTGCATTCTATGAACCACGTTGTAAATAGCTATCAGAATCTGATAAAATTAAGCACTATTACTTTAGTAGTCATACATTTCAATTAAATTTCTTATCTCAACACTCAGTATGTATTTTTTATCAGTTGTAAATGAATCTTCTATGCTTCTATGTATGTAGTTTAGTTTTTATGAACAATTACCAAATAGTATGGAAGGCATTTACCAGTATAGACTGTATAAAAAAAGTACACATCTTCGATGTCACACACTGACTTTGTTCCTCAAGCTACTCGATTATGTCATCATTCAAAGCTATTTATGACTCTGATTCCCTGTATTTATCCTGAGTACTGCAATATTGTATCTAATTGGAACTTGACTTGTGGCCAAACTCATGCTTAACTCTGTTTTGGGTACCCCTGGTCATCGTGACTGTGTGTGTGTACTCAAGGAAAATGTGCAACTATTGATTGAGGCTAGATGCGTTCTATAATTATTCTTTACATCTGATTGAACTTATTAATGTAGGATTATGAACGTCATTCATTTTGTTGTGTCAAAACATTTCTGCTAGTGTGTACCTGGTGTGGTTTGGATTCGTGGGTTAGTTCCCACACTGTAAACTTAGGCCCTAATATTTTTTCATCAGTTTCTCCTTCCATATCCTTACATACTCCGGTTTATGTTGCTGATTGACTATGTACTATACTCCTGCTTGTGATTCAGTATATTCTTTTGGTTTGTTCCTCTCATTGTGAGTTTTTCGAGTCGGCTCACTCGTTGTACACTTAGGCTCTGAATTTTGTTCTTCTCTTTTGATGATTTTGAACGTGTGACTTTATACACTCCTGGAAATGGAAAAAAGAACACATTGACACCGGTGTGTCAGACCCACCATACTTGCTCCGGACGCTGCGAGAGGGCTGTACAAGCAATGATCACACGCGCGGCACAGCGGACACACCAGGAACCGCGGTGTTGGCCGTCGAATGGCGCTAGCTGCGCAGCATTTGTGCACCGCCGCCGTCAGTGTCAGCCAGTTTGCCGTGGCATACGGAGCTCCATCGCAGTCTTTAACACTGGCAGCATGCCGCGACAGCGTGGACGTGAACCGTATGTGCAGTTGACGGACTTTGAGCGAGGGCGTATAGTGGGCATGCGGGAGGCCGGGTGGACGTACCGCCGAATTGCTCAACACGTGGGGCGTGAGGTCTCCACAGTACATCGATGTTGTCGCCAGTGGTCGGCGGAAGGTGCACGTGCCCGTCGACCTGGGACCGGACCGCAGCGACGCACGGATGCACGCCAAGACCGTTGGATCCTACGCAGTGCCGTAGGGGACCGCACCGCCACTTCCCAGCAAATTAGGGACACTGTTGCTCCTGGGGTATCGGCGAGGACCATTCGCAACCGTCTCCATGAAGCTGGGCTACGGTCCCGCACACCGTTAGGCCGTCTTCCGCTCACGCCCCAACATCGTGCAGCCCGCCTCCAGTGGTGTCGCGACAGGCGTGAATGGAGGGACGAATGGAGACGTGTCGTCTTCAGCGATGAGAGTCGCTTCTGCCTTGGTGCCAATGATGGTCGTATGCGTGTTTGGCGCCGTGCAGGTGAGCGCCACAATCAGGACTGCATATGACCGAGGCACACAAGGCCAACACCCGGCATCATGGTGTGGGGAGCGATCTCCTACACTGGCCGTACACCACTGGTGATCGTCGAGGGGACACTGAATAGTGCACGGTACATCCAAACCGTCATCGAACCCATCGTTCTACCATTCCTAGACCGGCAAGGGAACTTGCTGTTCCAACAGGACAATGCACGTCCGCATGTATCCCGTGCCACCCAACGTGCTCTAGAAGGTGTAAGTCAACTACCCTGGCCAGCAAGATCTCCGGATCTGTCCCCCATTGAGCATGTTTGGGACTGGATGAAGCGTCGTCTCACGCGGTCTGCACGTCCAGCACGAACGCTGGTCCAACTGAGGCACCAGGTGGAAATGGCATGGCAAGCCGTTCCACAGGGCTACATCCAGCATCTCTACGATCGTCTCCATGGGAGAATAGCAGCCTGCATTGCTGCGAAAGGTGGATATACACTGTACTAGTGCCGACATTGTGCATGCTCTGTTGCCTGTGTCTATGTGCCTGTGGTTCTGTCAGTGTGATCATGTGATGTATCTGACCCCAGGAATGTGTCAATAAAGTTTCCCCTTCCTGGGACAATGAATTCACGGTGTTCTTATTTCAATTTAGAGGAGTGTGGATGTAAACTTTCAATTTTAATTATAGTTATTTACATTGACTCTGCACTTATTTCAATAGTTTAGTGTTTTAATGTTGTAGTTTTGACTTTGTATCATTTGGCTTAGTTACAGAATGTTTCAAGGATCTGAAAATCTGAATGCCATGTGCTGATATACACACCTGCAACTTGTCTGTATACTACAGCATCATCCGCAAAAAGCCGCATGGAACTTCCGACACTATCTACTAGGTCATTTATATATATTGTGAAAAGCAATGGTCCCATAACACTCCCCTGTGGCACGCCAGAGGTTACTTTAACGTGTGTAGACGTCTCTCCGTTGATAACAACATGCTGTGTTCTGTTTGCTAAAAACTCTTCAATCCAGCCACACAGCTGGTCTGATATTCCGTAGGCTCTTACTTTGTTTATCAGGAGACAGTGCGGAACTGTATCGAACGCCTTCCGGAAGTCAAGAAAAATAGCATCTACCTGGGAGCCTGTATCTAATATTTTCTGGGTCTCATGAACAAATAAAGCGAGTTGGGTCTCACACGATCGCTGTTTCCGGAATCCATGTTGATTCCTACATAGTAGATTCTGGTTTTCCAAAAACGACATGATACTCGAGCAAAATACATGTTCTACAATTCTACAACAGATCGACGTCAGAGATATAGGTCTATAGTTTTGCGCATCTGCTCGACGACCCTTCTTGAAGACTGGGACTACCTATGCTCTTTTCCAATCATTTGGAACCTTCCGTTCCTCTAGAGACTTGCGGTACACGGCTGTTAGAAGGGGGGCAAGTTCTTTCGCGTACTCTGTGTAGAATCGAATTGGTATCCCGTCAGGTCCAGTGGACTTTCCTCTGTTGAGTGATTCCAGTTGCTTTTCTATTCCTTGGACACTTATTTCGATGTCAGCTATTTTTTCGTTTGTGCGAGGATTTAGAGAAGGAACTGCAGTGCGGTCTTCCTCTGTGAAACAGCTTTCGAAAAAGGTGTTTAGTATTTCAGCTTTACGCTTGTCATCCTCTGTTTCAATGCCATCATCATCCCGGAGTGTCTGGACATGCTGTTTCGAGCCACTTACTGATTTAACGTAAGACCAGAACTTCCTAGGATTTTCTGTCAAGTCGGTACCTAGTATTTTACTTTCGAATTCACTGAACGCTTCACGCATAGTCCTCCTTACGCTAACTTTGACATCGTTTAGCTTCTGTTTGTCTGAGAGGTTTTGGCTGCGTTTAAACTTGGAGTGAAGCTCTCTTTGCTTTCGCAGTAGTTTCCTAACTTTGTTGTTGTACCACGGTGGGTTTTTCCCGTCCCTCACAGTTTTACTCGGCACGTACCTGTCTAAAACGCATTTTACGATTGCCTTGAACTTTTTCCATGAACACTCAACATTGTCAGTGTCGGAACAGAAATTTTTGTTTTGATCTGTTAGGTAGTCTGAAATCTGCCTTCTATTACTCTTGCTAAACAGATAAACCTTCCTCCCTTTTTTTATATTCCTATTAACTTCCATATTCAGGGATGCTGCAACGGCCTTACGATCACTGATTCCCTGTTCTGCACTTAAGGAGTAGAAAAGTTCGGGTCTGTTTGTTATCAGTAGGTCCAAGATGTTATCTCCACGAGTCGGTTCTCTGTTTAATTGCTCGAGGTAATTTTCGGATAGTGTACTCAGTGTAATGTCACTCGATGCTCTGTCCCTACCACCCGTCCTAAACATCTGAGTGTCCCAGTCTATATCTGGTAAATTGAAATCTCCACCTAAGACTATAACATGCTGAGAAAATTTATGTGAAATGTATTCCAAATTTTCTCTCAGTTGCTCTGCCACTAATGCTGCTGAGCCGGGGGGTCGGTAAAAGGAGCCAATTATTAACCTAGCTCGGTTGTTGAGTGTAACCTCCACCCATAATAATTCACAGGAACTATCCACTTCTACTTCACTACAGGATAAACTACTACTAACAGCGACGAACACTCCACCACCGGTTGCATGCAATCTATCCTTTCTAAACACCGTCTGTACCTTTGTAAAAAGCAAGGAGCCACTTGCAGTTCAGTGACTAGGAGGGTATTGGTTCGACACTCAGAACTTGCAGTCTGCAACAAGAAGAACATTGGAGGTCTCACAGCGGCAGCCAACACACAGCAGACGCTGATTTGAGGCCCAGGTGTGTCCACGCCTCCCCCTATCCATCCAGATGGCTTTTTTGTATGTCCAGGAAGGATTTTTTGCACCTGAGGTCACATTCGAGAATTCTCATGCACCATCAAAATGCCTCAATCCTGCGTCATTACAATACAAATGAGTAATTTTGAACAGACTGCCTTAATTTTTTTTATTGTTTTGATTTCATTTAACAGTAGAACTTGGTTTTTAATTTCATAAGACTACTATTTCATTCCTTGTTCACCTTCAATCACATATTATACATATTCATATGGTGCAAAACCTTTTTTGAGCAGTTTACACTGGAATCATACAATTTATAAAAAACTGATGGTGCTTTTTCTCATGCAAAGTTCTAGTTAAATATAGAAAGTTATCAGAATACAGTACTGGCAGCGGAGTCCTGTGTACTGTACATTATATGAATGAACAACATCACTTACATGTAGTATGGCTCGTTTTTATAAAGGGTGCCTGAAATGTTTAGGGCCAGTATTATACAAATGGCAGAAGATTCTAAACAGAGTATTTTTAATAGAGGCAACAATGCTTGAAAATGAATATTTTTGGCATTGAGTGAACGACACATGAGCGGGAACACATTTAGAAACTGCTCTCATTTCAAAACAAACAACTGCTCTGAACATTGATATTTGTGGTGAAACCTTCAAAAACAATGCATACTCGAGTGTGATATTTCCACATTAGGGTTTATCACTGTTCAGAATTGCTCCCTTATCATGAATCCTGTATGCAAGGAATGGGACTATACACTTTTGAACTCAGATCTCAGTTCTGTCCATAGATGCACAATAAATAACTAGATGTTCATATCTCATTTTAAGTGCGACTTCTCAAAGAACTCAGGACAGGATCCCGAAACATTCATATAATTTTATTCTAAAGGCTAGGACACTATGTACAAGAAAAACAGAAAGATAAGTCTATGCCAAACTGAAGCTTTTGAAAATAAAAGAACTGGATCCACTCTCGTGCAGCATTGGTCAGAAACCATGCAGCGGGGTGGGGTCGGTCGTCTGTGTTGTTGACGCAATCGTTCAGTCCACCTACCTCGATAGGATTCTTGCCGATGTCCCCCATTCTGTGGTATCAGATACGTGTTAGGCAGTGTAGAGCAGCGTTGATGAAACCACTACATAATACCTACCACAGAGGCCACGTAACTCTAAATGAAAGTCATTTCCTGAAAGTTCCTCATTTAAAAATCGGGCGTTCGAGATATTCAGTATACTTGCAGAAAAGTGTTTAAAATTAGATTAACTCCGTTTTTATTTATACTGAAACTCATTAAATGGCTATCAAGTCCATATTTAACATGATGAAACATTATCATTGAAAGTGCACTGTCTGTATAACAAATATTCACTCGAAAAAGCAGCCAGAATTTTAGCAAATCCGACACGACTAATTTTCACGTTCTACCAGTCACAGATCCACAATTATTCGCGAGTTAAACTTCAGTCGTTTCAGTGGTCTTCTTCGTAAGTACTGCTCACCAAGATATTCCGTACAGAGCACGAAACACGTCTCGCGCTGTTACTACGACCAGAAAGTTCACACGCTGATATCTATCAAAGTATTTAGCTTAGAAACACCAAACTTTCATTAAAATGTTCGTAACTCCAGTCACTTCAATCACGGTATGTTCGAACCGAAGTTAGCTCACTATTTCGTCATCTTACAGAGTATTTTTAAGGAGCGATCTAACATCATGTTATCTGTAGACCGGCTAACAAGCGACTCTCACAAGGTACTCTCCTCTCTGCACACCCCTCTATTCGCGCGGGAACAGCTTAATTCTGATTGGCTGTTGATCTAAACGACAAAACAGAACTTTCCTTCCTGATCCTTCTCACAGCAAATCTTGCCCTATCCAATCACCAATTTGATAGTAATTAATGTCAGCAAAACTTCAATTTCCTGTATTATGTTTAATCAAAATAAGCAAAGTGCGAAATATTCTTCAAAGTGATAAATAAATTTATTCCGCTTCTAACTGCCAGTCTGGCTGCTTTTATACAAAAGTATGCTCACACAGACATATGTCTCACCTGAATCGTGGTTGCTCATAACTTTCCCGCAGTTTGTTTGTACAAGGTTTTACGTAAAATGAAATAAATTTTAACGTATGTCCCACATACACTCTTTCAGTAATTCTCACGCACTCACACAACAAAATAAAATGAAATAATAATTTTGACCGAGTTTTGTATTACGTAATGCAAAGTGACTAAGGTTTTAAAAAGAAAATTCTAATTAATTGATTTTTATGCACTGACAACTTTTTAATGGCTTCAAATGATAATGAATGTCAATCTGTTACAGTTCCTACCTTGCTTTTATAAAACAAGCGTAGGTTTTAGGACTTTTAGGAAATTCTCTCTATCTCCGGAACTATAATAAATAAAAATCTGAAATTTTGACAGCATCATTCCATTAACAACAAAAGGCTGTGTACCAAATTTGAATAAAATCTGATAATTACTAATATGGATTATTTAGATTCGTAGAGGGTATGACTCTTCATATCGACTAAATGTTACGCTATGCAGTTCTCACGGCAGGCAGCGACAGCAGTGTTGTGACCAGAGCGGAAAAAAAACATAGCTATCCTGCCGCCACCGTACTAGATGGCTGCGTGCCTTACTGCAACGAATATTATCTCGTAATAACTTGCTGTGTTACAACCAGACAAGTAACTGTCCTAAGCCAAGGATTTCAATACACTTCAAATGCTTGAAACACTAGAAATCAAATAATGCAAAAGAAATAGTTTACTCACTACTTTAGGTGAGATCAGCAACGAAGAGAGGAGGGCTGAGAGAAGGAGAGTTAGCAAGGAACAGAACTGTAGGGAGATTCGACTCTGGTATTCTATAGTGCCAACACTAATAAAGCAAAAAGTGATGTATTGTCCCACTCTGTGGTTCTTTGCTTAATAATACAGCTTGATGGTTACATGCTTTATAATAATACTTACAAACCACAAATACTGCCAAAAACGTTGGGGGCTTGGCATTCCCTGTGTCCCATAACAAATAATAACCCAATGCAAAAACTGTTATTGATAACAATATCTATGTGTCTAGTAATTTAAATCAGACATTGCATTTTTAGTGCTTTGCATATTGTAGAATTCAAATGGGCTATAATTATTATTTGCTTTATCTCTAGACTGTTTTGCTGCACACCACACTACATTAATACTGTGTTTCAGATGCATACCAGAATGAGAAATTATTTACTATAATTGAAATATAGTGGTAGGCTAACCAATAGGTAGGCACATAAGTATTGGGTCAAAGTTGATATCATCCCCAATTGCAGGTTGCCTACATCAGGGGTAAGCATACATCCAGGGGCGAACTTGATTGATTTATGACCCCCTTCCAATCCTCTTAATCTACTGTTCTGTTAAATGATTTATGACCCTGTGTGTGTGGGGGGGGGGGGTGTTGAGTTTTGGGCCCTTGGGGACAATGCGTCGTTCAGAGAAAAAAAAACACCCCTGCCTCTCCCCCTCCACCTCCAACATCCATTTGGAAACCTCCAAATCTCCAACATGCCCTTCGTTGATAGAAGCACATTTTGAGGCCTGAGTTAGTTGAATAGCCCCATTCTACTCTATCAATTTGATTGACCAATTGAATAACTTCATCAGTTAACTAACCCCTCATCTCCCACACCCACTCCCCTCCTGCACCAGGAAGTTGGCAGAAAAAGACTTAGCTGATGGGCTGTTTGTTGGGAAATCTATTACAGTGTATGGAATAATGTTTAAATAATTTCTGGCAGAAAATACAGTGTGTGAAATATGGTTTATTTAAACAATTTATAGGATACAAGGGAGTGTTTGGTATATAGTTTATTAATTTATTTAAAGAATTTGTCGGGAAATATACTGCAGTGTATGGAAAACCATTTATTTAAACATTTTTAGTGTGATAAGGCAGTATGGGATATTTAAACAATTTTGGCGCCTTATTATTCCGATCACGCAAGGAATATTGTCATGAAATATTCAGCACACGTAATTACACTGTTAAAAATCTTCCGATTGCATCTTCACACTGAACACTTTTGAACACTGCAATTGGCTGTTTCGTTTTAAAATATTAGGCTCTGATTGGCTGTTGTTTTACTACTATGTTCTGATTAGAGGAGAGGAAGGGGAGAGGGAGGAAATGGGCATGATGATATCATATGTTCACCATCATTGATGAATCCTTGAGATAAATCTCGAAGGTCATTGATGACTTAATGCATTTGTCCCTGGCATTTAGGCAACCCATAGGCCAATGATCAATTTTTTTCCACAATGCCTGTCGCGTTCCTACTGAGGAACATCTATGAACTTATGTAATCTAGATGGCGTAGCAGCTGAGAAACTTGTATTATTTCATGTGAACATTGTTTTCACATATTAACTTTTTACTGTGAAAAAATGCAAATTTTTGGAAATTGGGACCAAATTGCTGAAGTCATCGGTCCCTAGGCCTACACTTACTCCATGTAAACTAACTTACGCTGAGGACAACACACACACCCATGCCAGAGGGAGAACTCAAGCCTGCAGCTAGAGGAGCCGCACAAACCGTCCCAAGGTGCTTTAGACCGCATGGCAACCCCGTGCAGCAACAGTGAAAAGAGTTTGCAGAATTCTGACAGTATTTGGAAGGCTGATTATTTCTGCTTGCAGTACAGTTGTTGACTTTGAACATTGTTTCATTTAGAAATCGTGTGGTATAACCTTATTTAGATTTCATAGGGTTACGAGCTAACTTCAAAAACAAAAAAAATTAAGTGAATTTCTTGGAAGGTTTGAGAACTTGCGCTGGTTTGGAACTTTATAATTAATTTCAGTTGTGCTGACTACTTCAAGCCTTGCAATAGTAACACGTTTTTAATAACATGTATACCTAGGAGGCGGTGTGGGGGAATACTTTATACCCACCCTAAAAAAATAAAAAAAAATTATCTAATTGTTGTTGGTTTATATTAACAACATACTATTTCATACTATTTAAAGAGATTCTGACGTGTAAGCAGGCTCCAGAAATTGAAAATATCTTTTAGCACACTCTTACCAATACCAATGCACTTTCAATAGCATGTACTGCTAACAGAATGAGATTACCTTATGGCCATCACAAATAAATTAAAAATACAAATTTCATTTATTATTATATTAAATTTTGTGTTAAGCTTAACCAAAAATTTTGAAATATTTATGGAACCTGGTACAATACTTCATTAAAAACAAAAAAAAATTCAAAATTTTGAAGTATTAGGTACCTGACTAGCTTACAATAATTTTCAAAAGGCAGACACAAAGTAACCGCATCCAATTTGTATTGTGAGGATCAATAATTACTCTGTCTATGGAAATCAGATGCTCGATAGTGACTAAGTGAGTTTTTCATTCCTCACTACTCATGTTTCTGCCTTGTGTCCTCGCAGTCTGTCACCAGATGTATACTGCAAATTAGTAGTAATTTTCAATAAAGATGGTCAGTTTGCATGTTCAGAAACGTAAAAAGTGCGCTTTGCAACACGAAAAAATGTAGTACCACATCATTTGGCTACAATATCATTGAGTCACAGTTGGAATGTGTGAACTCATACAAATACCTGAGCGTAACAATTTGTAGAAATATGAAATTGTCACAGGTAAAACAGGTGGCAACTGCGGTTAATTTGTGTAGTACTAGGAAAATGCCATCAGCCTACAAAGGAGATTATATACAAAACACTTGCGTGACCCATTCTAGATTTCTGCTCAAGTTTGTAGCGCCCTAACGAAGCAGGACTAACAGGGGTTAATGAAAGAAGTACAGCACGAATGGTCATATACTTGTTTGATCCATGGGAGAATGTCACAAAGATTCTAAAAGATCTGAATTGGAAGACATTTGAAGACTAACACAAACTAATCCGTGAAAACCTACTTAGAAAGTTTGTGAACCAACGTTAAGCGATGAATTTAGGAATTTATTACAACCTCTATGCATTGCTCCAATTCTGATCACGAAGACAAGATTAGACTAATTACAATGCACACAGAGACATTTACACAATCACTCTTTCCACACTGCATATGTGAACGAAATGGGAAAAAGTCCTAATAACTGGTATGCTGCATAGAAGAATAGTAGTTAAATGCAGCAATAAAATTTTGTTAGAACCGAAAAGGACAGCACTACGTGAAGCACGCCCCTCAGGTATTCAAAGAAGGCATAACCAATGACAACACTCGAAAGAGCGGCAGTAGAAACAAGCAGAGTGCTCATTTCTTCAGAATGTGTGTGTGTGTGTGTGTGTGTGTGTGTGTGTGTGAGAGAGAGAGAGAGAGAGAGAATGTCGAGAACACATAATTCAGCATGTAGAGAACAGTGCAGAGAAGACAAAATGCTCATCTGTGATGAGTCTACGTGTAGTCACTTCACCTATGGATGACGCAAGAACGCCTTTCAGGCTGCAAACTGTATAAAGGAATGCTCTGAAAATTTGAAGTTAAACGTTAGGCTAGCCAAGAACACAGACAGGCTAAGAATACGGGAACACATTCAGTTACCAGTACGAGGGTATCATGTCATCGACCGCTCTAAAATTCTTGCCTTCCTTCCACCAATACTCAGAGTCTGGCCACTCCATCTGCATCACTGATACCAATGGGAGGAAAGCTCTGCTAGTTGCAGGATGACCTGGCTAATATGACAAAGTGTCGTTTGCCACTGCCAGCTTGAAGTCTATTGCCACAACTCCACAGCTATCCTGTTGCGGAACGAATTTCAGCGCAACAAGCTGCAATCCTTCTAGTGACACCTGTGACTACTCAAAGATGAGGGCCAGGCTGATCTTTCGTGAATGAAGAACTGATCTGGCCACACGCGAGCTGTTCAGCTGGGGAGCAGGGTGCTGCGCCGCTATTTCTGAGCAGTGTAAGTACTGCCTTATCAGCTGTATGCTGGGACCATCTCTTGGACTGTCCTTTGTGTCACTGTTGGGCCTTCCACCTACATGCCACCTCTGCAACCGACAACAGGGGCATGCAGATTTCTTGGGCCAAGGCTAAGTGTAGCTTCACTCAACGAGAGCACTGGGGCTCCGACAGACGTTCACAGCCACACCATGCTGTGGTGCTGTACTGGTGAATATACCCTCCTACAACAGGGCCATGGCACTGACCTTGGACAATGGCAGGGCCAAGATGGCAGATTCCTCACCAGGCACTGAAGCACTAACTTGCGCCTCCATGCAACATGGGCTCAGCAAGGCTTCTGCTAGTCCTCACTGCAAAGAAGACAGAGTTATTGTAGAATTATAAGAAATAAATGGCTGTTGATTTAATGATGTGTCATTACAGCCAAGAAAAACTACAGGACCACTCCACTGCATCTCTAGTTGTAGAGCTAGGAGAGCATTATCCCACTCTCCATTGTTGCCAAATGTATCGAAGATGGCGGCGATGACGTCATCCAAGATGGCGGATTTTGGCTACCTCCACTAACCTAAGTCATCTGATCGCCACTTCTTTCTAGGAACTGGCAGGAAGTTTGAACTTTGGAGGGAAGATAGGTCAATTGGGCTATCTCTACTAACCTAAGAAAATGGCAGGAAAGAAAGGGCAGTTGAGATACCTCCATTAACCTAAGTCATCTGACTGCCACCTCGTCCTAAGAAACCACGGCAAGAGCATTCGACCTGTGCTGGACATGTCATTATTTTGCATGCACTATTTATTTAAACAATTAGATGCAGTACCACCCTCAAGTGTAGTCGCCATGGGGCCTGGAGTCCAACTGACCTAGTACACAGTACTGATACCAGAGGATGCTGCCGTCCATTCTGTGACATAATCCAAGGTGGCGGTCTGAGGTGGGGGAAATGGCCGGAAACAGTGTGGTCGCTATGGGGTCCAGAGTCCAACTGACCTAGTACACAGTACTGCCACCAGAGAATGCTGTCATCTGTTCCATGACATAACCCAAGATAGCTGTCAGGAGGGGAAAATGACTCAGCCGGCATTGGACTGCTGAAGAGAGGAAGGAATGAACTTTATTTAATTTGGAACAATTTATTTAAGGATGGAGTTTAGACAGGATATTATCACACTGATACAAAACACACACTCTGACATGCTTGAGGTCACGCCACAAGGCCTACAAACCTGTAAACTATTCGTAAATTACGGAAATAATGCTCTGCAGACATACAAACAACTCCTAAATTACCGAAATAATTTCAGTACACAGCACACAGACATGCAAACTCCTCCTAAATAATGTGGTAGACTGATGTGCAGTCATGAAAACAACTCGTAAACTGTACAAATAACGCATAGCATAACCTACCGACCTGCTCGCAAAATAATCCAACAGACATACAAACAATGTGCGCAGGCACTGCCCACTGTCTCCTGTCCACTGGACCACACAGGAGGCTACCGCACATGCTCCCAGAAGTAGGGACGCACAGCAGCCCCCGCGAAGTGATGCGGCCCTCAGCTGCAAAGCTATGCACAGGTCCCCTTCTGGTCCCTCAAGCATGAGACAGCAGCATCCCTTTCATACTTGACACCTGAGAAATTCCTGTCGAAATACGTGATCACCTAGGCACTATTGCTGACATGAGCAGACAGGAGCAAAGACCTATTTCCAGAGCATAGACGCTCAAAGGACTCGGGCTCGTCGACACAGCCACAACCCGCCACTGGACACAAGTCAGCATGAGTCATTGCGCTCATGCTACTGCTGCCTACAGCGAGCAGGTGAAAGTTGGGTCTATTTTCGGGTATACAGTTAGTTCTTAGAGTGTTATATTGATGTCACAGAACTCCAAGGAGCCCTCACACTGGTCCCACACATGTGACACCTCTGGGCAGCACGTGTGTTTTCTGTTGCTGATGCTATACCTGTGGATACTGACATCACAGAACAGCACAGGGTGCATTGCTCCTTGCGATCCTAACGGGACTTGCGAGCTGCATCTAGCCGTGCACGTGTACCCAGTAATTTTACTGTCGGCGACGGGTAACCGCACTGCTGGTCTGTGAGTTTGAACTCTTGAATACCATCGGGGACATCTGATACTCTTCAGTGGTATCCTCATCTGGGTGGGTTGATTTCAATCTTTCGATCTAGACCATTTCTTGTTTGCCATGAAAATAAATGCTAAACGTGTTATTGTGCCACGGAAGTATCTTGTATAGACCTGTGTAAGCTGGTCAAGGTGGAAGCCTTACACTACACTACACTTACTACATCACAGAGGCCAACATGTGAAGAGGTGCACAGATCCTTATGGACTAAAACTGGTTTATCTCTATGTACCTGCAGCGATTTTGGCCGAAATTGAGTTATTCTGTGTTGTAACTATAAGTTGAAGGCCCTCTGTCATCTCATATGTCTGGAGCTGCGCCAGTGTTGCAGAAAAGAGCTCCGCTGGCAGCCTTAGTTGTTCGCTATAAACCAGTTGGTCCACTGAACAGTCTAGGTCGCCCCTAATCGCAGTTTGTAGACCCAAGAGAACCAATGGTAGTGTGGCTGTCCACTGCACGTTAAAACTGCTTTAAAAGTTCTACGAAATCTTTTTACCATCCCACTGATGACAGGATGGTAGATGGTGGTTCTCAAATGTGCGCAGCCATACAGAGATAAACGCTCATGAGAAGGCAGAGATTCAAACTGTCTGTCGTTATTCTGTCTATCGTTATAACTTATGGCATGCCAAACCTCACAATCCAGCCTGACACTAAGGCCAGTGCTATTGTTTCTCCTGCCATGTAGGCTATTAGAAAGGCTTCTGGCCAATGTGTGACTCTGATGACCACTGTCAGTATGTAGCTATTTGACCTGGAGCATGCTAGTGACCCGACTAGGTCAGCATTTCTTTTCAATTTATTGACTTTCGGAATGTGCCCATTCAGCCATCTAAATAGTATGTCATGATGATACAAACGTAAGGACAACACAACACCCAGTTCCACTGTGGAGAAAATCTGTGACCCACCCACAAAACGAACCCAGGCTCCTTCACTTAGCAATCTGCCACGTTGACCACACGTCTACTGAGATGGAATTAGTTGGGTAAAGAGAGTTCTGGCTCAGTTTCCATTTATTAAAGGTGGTGGACCCTCCCCTCTCCTCCCCCTCTGGAAAATCCCCAGTCCCCACCCTCTGGTGTAGACATGGCAACTTCCCACTGATGATGTCACTGTATGATGTCACGGGATTTCCTCCTCCCCAATTCTTCACCTCCCCTCCAACAGTTCCCCTCCCATCCCCCATTTCTCCCCTCCACACTTGGAAACTGGCAGATAAAAATGCTCAGTCTGTCGTGAGCTGTTGGTGTGGGAGGATATAGGGTGGTTATTTCCTTTATTCTAGGTGTTACCCTGTTGTAAATTGGAGGGAAAAGCTCTGGGCAGGAAATGTCGCTCAGTCTGTGCTAACCTGTTCGACTGGAAGGATCTCATAACACGAAATTGAAATCAGTGTCAGTTACCTTGCGGAGGATATAACAATATATTATTTATTTACAAAATTCAATTTCCAAGGGTTGGATCTCTTTATTTGCCGGGAAGAGCTCACCATTTTCTGCTGTTGACAGGTGCAATATCTTGAAAAAATTTCGACCTATTAAAAAGTAATTAAATGTGTAAATGGATCCCTTTTTTCTGATCGCGTATGCAATACCGCCACGAAATTGGCGTCAAAATCAACATGAAACGCTCTACATATTGCGCTAAACGAATCTGGCAAAACAAAGGTCTTTTGTATGGTAAATCATACATATCAGAAAGAAATGGTAGTTAAAAACATCGTCACAGGTACATGAAACACTCACCGCATATAATCACGCTGCTACAGATTTCAGTCGTGTTCTGCTTTAATTACGCTGCTACAGATCGGCAGGAATAACATATCACAAAAAACCACGTCTATGAAGATCCAAAAACATCGCTAATGATGTTCTGAGCATACCGCCTAACACGCACTACAAATAGAGATACATACACCGTCCACTGACCATCCGAGCAGAAATATTGTTACTGCACTGCACTGAGAGCTGGAACTTCTGAGAACCCTGAGTACAAACAACATCACTACACTGCGTTGGGACTGCAGGCAGCGGACAGTGACTGTGCCTCTGCTGCAGTCAGACATGCTAATGATGTAGTTCTGCACACTACCACCACAGGGCAGCCCACTGGCGCTGCCTACCTGTAGTTTGTGTGCTGATTTCGTGGCATGAGACAACTCTTCTTCTTCTTCTTCTTGTAGCATTGATACCCCAGATACTGGCTGAGCTCGACCAGCAGCTGGTGGCCAAGAGAGAGGAGCAGCAACAGCAGGCCATCCTAGAGCATCTACCTGTGAGAAATGATTTTCATCACAGCTTGAGCCATGTACATACACATTCCTGTTAAAAAAAATTTTCATAGTAATTTGTATGTCTTTCCCTCTGCTGTATAAGTTTTGTTTTTTAATTCAGTCTATTGTTTCTGTATTGGCAGGTGATTGTGAGGAGCTTAATATTTTTGTGTTCTTTCTTCCTTTACAGAAGCAGGTGAGCTTATAATGTGTTTGTACTTAATCTCTCTCTCTCTCTCTCTCTCTCTCTCTCTCTCTTTCTCTCTCTCTCTTTCTCTTTCCCTCTACAGCTACTCATTTACAGCACCCCCACCGCCTCTACTGCCACTGCCACTGTTGCACCAGTTCCATCTCTCTGGCAGCCATGTGCTCCCATTCCTCCAGCAGGCTACCAGACCAGGGCTGGGAGCTGCCAGCACTCCTCGCCGGCAGCCATCCCTGCAGTCAGGTTGCTCTCACTGGCCAGATCCAGTGCCATCCCACGCTCACCACCCAAGAATCCATCGAAGAACGGTGGACCTCATTGAGTGTCGCCTCTTCCTCACTACATCCAGTGTCACTGATAGGATGGCTGCAGTCTAGTCATAGTGATAGTTTCAGTGATCCTGTGGCTAGCGGCAGTTCCCTCACTCATCCTGTTATAGATGGACACCAGATTAGTAATGTGATGCCACACCTAAACTTTGAGGTGATTGAGGTTGCATTTGAGGAGCTCATCTCGTTTTCTCATATAGAGAACCCAGCAGGAGAGCACAGAGACCCAATTAGTTTTCTGAAAGCATACCTCCTCAAAATCATCAATGATTGGCAGTACCCCGCCATAAAGTACCAAGTGAGCTACGTAGTGAGCTCATGCAGGACTCAGGTGTGGAGGAAACGACAATTGTGTACATTCTGTACATTTGGGGGGGGGGGGGGGAATGGCTTGGTATTGTGGGGCACCTCATTTACTAAGTGGTTTCGTGATTCCATCTTGAGTGATATACAGGCCAAGCTTTCTGAGATGGAAGTTCGAGGCTCAGGTAAAGCACTCCGCATATATACACGTCTTGAATCCGATAAATGGGGTCCACCTATTTCGAGCTCCCTAATGATGTATCTGATAAGAAGGTATGTATTAATGTCCAAATAAGAAAGACAACTATTGTTCTGAATCGTCAATCACTGCTTCTGAGAAAAATTATAAGAAAAATCCGCAGTGCACATCTCCATGTGGCAGAGAAATTGATGTTCATGGGTTCTGTAACTTTGACAATACTGAGTTCCCCGTTAAAATCCAGTACATTCCAAAATTTGAGGCGCAGAATACTGGAATATTTGTTCATGTTTATACGCTGAAGGAGACAAGCCAGATAAAGATTGTAAAGTTACAAACAAAGTTGTTGGAGCCCACCATTTCTCTGAATTTGCTGGTCAGTGTAAGCTGCTTGTAAACATGCTGCTAATCTCTACAGGAGACGATTATCACTCTGTTTGAATCAGAGATATGTTGCGACTCCTTTCCTCCTAACTGAGTAAGCATAACGGTAAAAAGCATATTTGCCTAAGATGTCTCAATACTGTTTCCACAAGCGACTTATTAGCAAAGCATATTATAGATCGCTGTACCAGGAAACCGGTATGTGTCCTAAATGCCCATTAAGGGAAAAAATCTTACAATTTAACAACTCCCACCATCAGGAGCATTCCCCTTTTTGTATTGCATGCTGATTTGAGTGCCTCCTCGCTTCAGATCGATGGTAAGGATAATTATTTAATAGATGTTAAGAATTCTTATTTAGTAGATAATTAATCATTAAGTTAAAGATGCTTGACTGCTTCAGCTGCTTTGCCTTTCTTATTCTTCATGTAATCTAAAGTACACTTCTTACATTTATTGTTATAGTTGTCTTTTATGTGAAGGATTTATGCAAAAAACTTAAATCTTTAATTTCTTGACAACTTTTACCATTCCTCGTAGATGTGGATGCTTGATCAGTCACAGCTTCTTCATTATTCATCGATAATAATATTTCTGGATGTTCTTCACTCAGAATCAGATGTAAATGTTCTTTGTAATAATATTTAGCAACACTTTTTCCACATATGCAAGGAATTCGACTTTCATTGTAATTTTTTACATTATATTTATTTATACATAGTCTGCATATCGTTACATAACCATCTTTTGTGTATTTCTGTAATGTAAAATAATCAATTGACTTCTCAGTATTACAGTATTTGCAAAATTTGGATTTCACAGAAGACTGCTGTTGAACCTGCTCCATTTATATAGAAAAAATTTATTTGATTTGTGGAAAAGTAATTTTTGCAATCGTTACAATTTAACCTAATCATCATCAGACTCATAATCCAATCTGAGTTTCAATAATTACTTTAATATTACTTCTACACAATGGACAATTATTTCTTTCCTCTAGCTAACCATCAATACATTCTTTGTGAAAAATATGATTACACTTTGTTTTTACAAATTGATGATTTTCATAAGTTAAACGTTCAATATCGTCAGGTTGTTGACATATTTTTTGTAAGAGTGTATCTGATATGTACTGATATTTTAAAATTATTCCCAAATATGTTTATCTCGAAATTCTATTATGAAATTTTCAGCTAAGTTTTGCTCAATTGTTATTTCTTTTCAGTTTAATTTGTCTTGAAATTCTCTCATAAAATCTTCAGTCAGTTCTTGTCTAGATGATATAATAACCCAGTCTAATTTATCCTGAAATTCTCTCAAAAAAACTTAAGATAATTTTTTAAATGATGATATTAAAGTTCAGTCTAACTTGTCTTGAAATTCTCTTATAAAGTTTTCAGACAGTACATAGCTAGATGATATATCACCCCAATTTACTTTATCTTAAAACTCTCTAATGAATCCTTCAGACAATACTTGGTTAGATGATATACCATTCCAATCTAATCTATCTTGAAATTCTCTGATAAAATCTTTAGTCAGTTTTTTAAAGTATGATAAAATATTCCAATGTAATTTGTTTTGAAATTTTCTCATAAAATCTTCAGATAATTCACAATGTATTGATACATATTTCCAGTCAATTTCACTATTTTCTTTTGCTCTAACATCCAGTTCGCAGACATACAGATTTTTGAGGCTCGCCGTTTATAAGAAATAATTTTTATTAGATAATCAGATTAGAAAATTATGAAAATTTTTTCGAATGTATCAACCACATTCTTACCTGTTTTATCATTAACAGGAACAGCCCATACAAATTTTGAAAAGATGTCAATGGTTGTCAATAAATATTTCTATCCTTGGTTTATTTTTGAAATTCCTTTAGATTACCTATTTCGACTAGATCAGCTTGCCATACATCATCTATACCAAGAAAGACAACCTGTCTTCTTTCAAAATTTTTTCTCGTCAGTTTATGTAATTCATTAATAACTTCTTCATGAATATTAATTACACCTTCACGGACTACAAATTTTTTTAGCGAATTTTCTCTTGTTAGGTTTACAAACTGTGCAAAGTCCTTCAATTTTTTGTCTTCCATTTTTTGTTGTTACTCTGTGTGGATTATGTGTCTCAGTAAATTTTTTACACTTCAAACAATAAATGTGATCGTCCTAAATGCGAAGCATGGTTACCCATTTATATAGATAAAATTTATTAAATTTTAAATTATTTCACCAAATACAATTAACTTTACATCTACAGGAACAGTTTTAACAGAATCTTTAAATCTTACAGTTACAAAATTTGATTTGTGTACTATTATGAATTGATTATTATTATTTATTTGGTATATCTTATCAGCCACACTTACTTTAATATCAAAATCATTAAATTTCAAGTCTCTATTTATATTCTTACCAACGACAATAATTCTTTTAAGCATGAAATTGTATTCGAAATTGTGCATTTTTTGCTCGTCTCCAGTCATGAATGTAAATTCAATTGTTTGTCTATGATATACTTTATCTTTAAGATTACTCATGTCTTTAAAGTTTTGGACTATATCTTTTATGTTATCTGTAAAAAGTATATCTATTTCTCTCTTGGTAAAGTAATTATCGAATTGTGTCAGAATGCTTGTTAAATTGTGTTTAAAACTTTCATTATTCTGCTTTATTTGTTCATCAAAGTCTGTTGTTGTGACATAGTTACTGAATTGTGTTGCGTATTCAGACTTTGTAACAAAATTTGATAACTCATTATAGAAGTAATGTTTGTTCACTGTATCCTTTGCATCAATTGGTTCATTTAGATGTGCAAGTCTTCTACCTTTAAAGCCAATATAACCTCTAGTTACTTTAAAAATAGCATTAAATTCTTTCTGTTATTGTTTAATTGCATCACCTATCTTTGTGTCTATTGATGATTGAAATTGCTGAATCATATTTTATATTTTTGGATCAATTTCACTTTTGATTTTTTCTATTTCTGGATCAATCTCACTTTATATTTTTATAGATCGAATGCAGGTGCGCTAAGCCCTTTAGTTTGTTTAGTTTGACCTATTTTATTTCCAAAAATATCCATTTATTACATTTAAATATAATTAAAATTATAATTGTCTCATAACAATTTTAAAACAAATAGACACAAATGGCCACATATTACTTCACCAAAATTTTGTATTCTCTCGCTATTGTAGTACAGATCATTTATCCCCAAATTTTTAACTAGTTGTTTTGCTATATTACCACCAAATGAATCAAAAACAATTTTTTTATCATTTTTATAGTAACATATCCAGGAGTACCAACATGATCAGATATATCTAAATTTACTATTCCACATTCAATTTTTGATGGTTTATTTGGTAATTCATCAGTCATGAATACACCATGGAAGTGTTTAATTTTCAATTACTAAGCAAGTTTTTCTATGTCAAAATTAGATAAAGGACTATTACATTTTTCAATCAACTCTTTGAATTTTTTTTGCTTTGTTCAGTCCAGTTTCAGCTTTCTTCTCCATTGCTTGATTATGTCTTTCTGTTCTTCTAAGTCTTTATCAGCTTTCTTCTTGTTTAGTATTGCATTTGCGATTGCTGCATATCCTCCAGCTAGTGAACCAACAGTTTCTAGACATGGTAATGCAGCTAATAATAATGGAAGAAACCCACCCTCATGTTGTGTTAGTCCTTTAGCTTCTTTCTTTTTTGTTAGATATTCAATAATTTTTTTCACAACAGGAGTAGCTAATGTAACAAGTAAATTTCCACCAATTTTCTTTTCTTTTTTTCTCTTTTGAACATCAGTCAAAAATGGTTCAATCACACTTAATTGTTCATTATTCAACTTTAATTTAATTAATTTTCGTTTGGTCTCCACTAGGTAGCAAAGTATAATCGATCGTTAAGTTATTCATTTATATAGATTAAAAATTTATAAAGATTTTTATATGAATTAAAAATTATAAAGATTTTTATATAGATTAAAAATTAATAAAGATTTTTACATAGATTAAAAAATTATAAAGATTCTTATATAGATTAAAACTTCATAAAGATTTTTATAAACCCCAGACATTTTCATCAGGATCAGGTCCCATTCCTAATTTTCGTTTTCTGTACATTATTCCTCTAACTGTGTTGCTGCAACTTCGTTCTTTTGCAACTCACTGAAGTTCATTATCAGCTTGGTGTCTAGATTCTAAATCTTTATGACCTCTGTATGTAATGTCATGTTGTTCACAAGCTTCATCAAATGGATTTATTCCTTCATCTCCTCTAGCTGTTCTTTCTTCTAATTTCGTTCCTGGACCACACAATCAATAACCAGGAAGATGCATTTCAAATGGTAATTTGTTAATCAGAGTGTTTACTAATCCTTTTCCATGTTTATCACTATTCCAAAATGTGTGAGGAAGACTATTCAAAAATCTAATCAGACATGGAATTCGCTTTGGATTATCGATTATGAAATCACTAAATTTATTTGTTAACATCTGTGCTATGTTAACTTTTTCATTGTGATAATTTTTATTTCCAGCAGATTCTTCTCCATGAATAACTGCGAATCTGTCCATTAATTGTCGAACATCATTCATCCAAACATATTCAACTGGTTTTTCTGTATATTTTTTAACTAAACCTTCTCTTTTCTTCTCAGGTGAGGTAAAATCTGCAGAGTCTATAGTTGGTCTTCTTAAGTTTGGAAAATAGTCATCAACAATCAGTTTTGTCAAATATTTATATTTATTACCTCTACTTGATTTTTATTTTATTTGGATTACTAACAGAATAAAATGCTCCTGAATTGTCTAATATATCTGCATAATTTGATAAATCTACTCCATCGAACTTTTCATTGATATCATCCATAGTAATTTGTTTTTCTGCTAAAGGCTTGTTAATCCATCTGTTCCTTCATATGTCTTTCTACCAATTGTTAATTTATCTCCATTGAATTCAACTGGTAAATTACCAACATATTTATACATGCCAAAAGGGTTCAATCCAAAAACTTTATCTTCACTATGGTTAATATACTTGAACATTCATTCACTGACATTTATCTTTCTAGCTTCATTCTGGTGACTGCTGGACTGTGTCTGAGATTATTTCTCTTCTTGGTATTTATTCTATACATCCTGAATTTGGTTTTCTAGTCATGTCTGTCATAAAGAATCCAAACTCATCATTCCAACATTTGTATTGTATTGTATTGTATATTAACCGGAGACCTAGAAACGACGGAGAGGCTCTGTCCCCGCCACAGCCGCAGTGGTCCAAAACCCCACAACGACTACCACAGTCCACTTCACCCTTCCGCCGCCCCACACTGAACCCAGGGTTATTGTGCGGTTCGGCCCCCACTGGACCCCCTCCCCTAGGGAACGTCTCACATCAGACAACTGTAACCCCTATGTTTGTGTGGTAGAGTAATGGTGGTGTGCGCATATATGCAGAACTTGTTTGCGCAGTAATCGCCAACATAGTGTAACTGAGGCGGAATAAGGGGAACCAGCCCACATTCGCTGAGGCAGATGGAAAACCGCCTAAAAACGATCCACACACTGGCTGGTACACCGGACCTCGACACAAATCCGCCGGGCGGATTCGTACTGGGGACCAGGCGCTCCTTCCTGCCCAGAAAGCCGTGCGTTAGACCGCAACGCCAACTGAGTGGGCCATTCCAACATTTACTACACATTTCTTTAAAATTGTCAAACTTTAAATCTCTGCCAACAAATGATAAATATGATTGAAATTTGTATCATCTTGTCTAAAGACATTTAAAAAATTTAGGTTATCTCTGACTAACTGTTTTGGTATTTTCTGTACGTTTGAGCTAAGTAAAAACAATCTATTCCTTTGTGTCTACCTCTATTAAAATAATCTCTAACGATATCTTGATTTTTTGAGAGTGAAGTCATCAAATACAACAACTGAATTTTCATCACATTTATCTAATGGAATGATTTCTTCGTTATTTTCAATAAAATTAACAATTTTTTCATTAATTTTATCTACAATTTTTTCACATCTTTTTATAAATTCTTCATATTTTGGTTGATATAAAATTTTTCAATAAACATACAGATGATTAATTTCATCCCAATTCAGCCATCCTGGAGGTAAAATATAATTATAAATCATTAATATTGTTTTTCCACATCAACTCAGCCCAGTTACTGCACATCGAATAGAATTTGGCAAAAGCTTACCATGTTTGTTTTTCAACTTCTTTTCTGAAAGTCTTATTTTTGGCTCCCAATCAGTTTTGCTCATTTATTAATAACTTTTTTCAGTAGTAAATGAGTAGATTACAAGGTGCATTCAAGTTCTAAGGCCTCCGATTTTTTTGTCTGGACTGGAAAGAGATAGAAACATGTGCATTGTTTTAAAATGAGGCTGCGTTCATTGTCAATACGTCCCAGAGATGGTAGCACCGTACGGCAGATGGAATTTTACCACCAGCGGCGAGAATGAGAACTGTTTCAAATACTTAAAATGACGACGTTTTCCTTACTTGAACAGCGTGCAATCATTCGTTTTCTGAATTTGCGTGGTGTGAAACCAATGGAAATTCATCGACAGTTGAAGGAGACATGTGGTGATGGAGTTATGGATGTGTCGAAAGTGCGTTCGTGGGTGCGACAGTTTAATGAAGGCAGAACATCGTGTGACAACAAACCGAAACAACCTTGGGCTCGCACAAGCTGGTCTGACGACATGATCGAGAAAGTGGAGAGAATTGTTTTGGGGGATCGCCGAATGACTCCAGAGTTGGCATTTCTGTGGGTTCTGTGCACACAATCCTGCATGACGACCTGAAAATGCGAAAAGTGTCATCCAGGTGGGTGCCACGAATGCTGACGGACGACCACATGGCTGCCCATGTGGCATGTTGCCAAGCAATGTTGACGTGCAACGACAGCATGAATGGAACTTTCTTTTCGTCGGTTGTGACAATGGATGAGATGTGGATGCCATTTTTCAATCCAGAAACAAAGCGCCAGTCAGCTCAATGGAAGCACACAGATTCACCGCCACCAAAAAAATTTCGGGTAACCGCCAGTGCTGAAAAGATGATGGTGTCCGTGTTCTGGGACAGCGAGGGCGTAATCCTTACCTATTGCGTTCCAAAGGGCACCACGGTAACAGGTGCATGTTTTGAAGAACAAATTCCTTCCTGCACTGCAACAAAAACGTCCGGGAAGGGCTGCGCGTGTGCTGTTTCACCTCGGTCGTATGCAGTCCTGATTGTGGCGCTCACCTGCACGGCGCCAAACACGCATACGACCATCATTGGCACCAAGGCAGAAGCGACTCTCATCGCTGAAGACGACACGTCTCCATTCGTCCCTCCATTCATGCCTGTCGCGACACCACTGGAGGCGGGCTGCACGATGTTGGGGCGTGAGCGGAAGACGGCCTAACGGTGTGCGGGACCGTAGCCCAGCTTCATGGAGACGGTTGCGAATGGTCCTCGCCGATACCCCAGGAGCAACAGTGTCCCTAATTTGCTGGGAAGTGGCGGTGCGGTCCCCTACGGCACTGCGTAGGATCCTACGGTCTTGGCGTGCATCCGTGCGTTGCTGTGGTCCGGTCCCAGGTCGACGGGCACGTGCACCTTCCGCCGACCACTGGCGACAACATCGATGTACTGTGGAGACCTCACGCCCCATGTGTTGAGCAATTCGGCGGTACGTCCACCCGGCCTCCCGCATGCCCACTATACGCTCTCGCTCAAAGTCCGTCAACTGCACATACGGTTCACGTCCACGCTGTCGCGGCATGCTACCAGTGTTAAAGACTGCGATGGAGCTCCGTATGCCACGGCAAACTGGCTGACACTGACGGCGGCGGTGCACAAATGCTGCGCAGCTAGCGCCATTCGACGGCCAACACCGCGGTTCCTGGTGTGTCCGCTGTGCCGTGCGTGTGATCATTGCTTGTACAGCCCTCTCGCAGTGTCCGGAGCAAGTATGGTGGGTCTGACACACCGGTGTCAATGTGTTCTTTTTTCCATTTCCAGGAGTGTATTTTTGGAAAGTAAAAACTAAAAATGAATAACTTACCTTTATTAACTAATTCATTTTTATTTATTTTCTTACGATCACATTTAATAGAATGGTGCGTACTTTTTTCCTTACGATCACCTTTTAAATAAAATAATCAACTCAGAAATCGGTTGGTTAACGAGGGTAACGACGTAAATATCTAAAATCGGTAGTTAACCAAAAACTGAGGTATTGAGCAAAAGTTCAAAAATCGGTTGGAATGAATTAAAAAGACTGAATTTTAAAAAAATCGGTTGAGTTAATCAGAAAATGCGGTATTGAGTTAGTGAGCTAGAACATACAAAACGTATCTATTGCAAGCACACTGTTCTTGACAGAGTATGCAAAATGCCGCGGGGAAGGAAGAATTTAACGCGTGACATGCGTGGAGATCGTGCACTTTACACGGAATTGCATCTCCATCTCTCCTTAGCACTGGTCCAAAATTTTCCCTGGCTTCTCATTACCATTGAGGGGAAATTTATAAACAGAACACTAATTACCCACGTCGAGCATCATCTTAAGAGGTGACACAGCTAGCGTTTCAACTATGCGTGTAAGGTCTAATGGTCATATTATGCTTTTTAGTTTTTTTTCTGAAACAAAAATGGTCTAGTGGCACTGCCGGCACGGTAGCTCAGCGTGTTTGGTCAGAGGGTTAGCTACTCTCTGTAATAAACAACTGAGTGAACGAATCAACGAAGATCCTAAACGGGTATCATTGGACGTTGCCCCGAACAAATTCCAGGAACAATATAGAACAAAATGTGATCAATAAAAAAAAGAAGGTGGTAATGCGCGCGTTTGGTGATCTAGAGTGCGCTGGATCAAAACCCGTTCAGACCACAACTTTTTCACTATGATTTTTTACTGAGCATTCGCTTATCACAGATGTTGGAGTGGCCACGAAAAACATTTGGTTCGGATTCTACGTTAAACTGCAGGTCTCCGTTTTCCAATTAGGTAACTGGGGAAGGTTAGGGACACGTAAGTAGCTGCAGTGGCGTCCAGTTGAAAGACATGCAACAGGCCTACCAGATACACCAGACAGAATTCCCTTTTGCTCGTGCTTGTTAGTTTGTTTGCTCTGGTGAAAACCTGTCATAAACTATACAAACAGTTTTTTGAATAACTTAATATCGACAATTCAATTCTTGCGCATGTAATTCTGATAAAAGTGGGTAGCAGAGAAAATAAAATCATGGTTGTGTTAGATGTCACAGACGACTTCCATCAATGAGGACTTGTAATTTGTTGAAATTAAGTGTGTGTTGCATTACTAAATTTTTTAATAATTCCTGTAGGCCATTCCTTATAGTAATGTTTGAATGTTGTACAGTTGACTGTCAGTGAAATAGTTCTTTCTTTATTCCCTGTAGTAGTCACAAAAATGCGAAGTGTCTATTGAATGGCAAAAACAAACTATTTTCTTGCACCAGGCACACTGGACAAAGGAAAAATTGCTGCAGTCAGCAACTTCCCAGTAACCACCAGATCTATTTAGACAATCTGGGTTGGAGTCATAAATGGTCTCGGCCGTTGTTCTGCATATTGCACTGCATACCAGGCATGCTTGATCAAATTCGTAAAGCGTGACGAAGAAAACTGGTAATGCACAAATGACTGGAGCTTAAGAATACTGTTCCGCTGACAAACCGGAAATAACAGAGAGGTATCGGAAATTATGTTGTCTGATAATTTCCTGAAAAATGCTTTCCACTGTCGAAAAATTGGTTGAATTGCAGTAGTAGTTCTAGGCGGAATCCACATTACATCTACAGATTTTTCGTCGTCCTCCACAGAAACAGAGACGTCGTTATGTCCAGACCATGTATCCAACAAAGGCAATGAATTAGTTTCTGCAGCTGGTAGGAATACTTTTCGAACGAAATGTTGAAAATTATTCTTCCCCATTTTTCCAGATTTTGATACGCCGATTACAAGATTTTTGACACTAAATAGTCCATTTTTTTATTTTGGTCCTAATTTGCCTTGCGGTTCTTGAAGACATATACACAGCTGTGGAAACAGTAAACCACACATACTTATCACTGGCACTATCGTATATGAATGTATCATTGCGTTCATTGATTGAGCAACTGACTCCGTCTTTTTTTCACCCGGATAATGATAAAGTGCGATGTGCACGCAGTTCTTTCACGAAACTTGACTCATCAACGTTATAAACAGCAGTTGCAGGGATAGCAGTATGTTACGTCTCTAGGTCAGCTATGAATTTCTCTGTAGCATTTGTGTATCATTGGCAGCTGCTCTACACGTTTACGTGACGTAAACTTGGTAATTTTGCGACTTCCTAATCTGTACGATTTCTTGAACCTGCGTATCTAGGTAGACGAAGCCTGGAAATTAGCAATGTTCATGTCAGATGCAATTCGGGGGCCCCCAGTCTCATACACTCCTGGAAATTGAAATAAGAACACCGTGAATTCATTGTCCCAGGAAGGGGAAACTTTATTGACACATTCCTGGGGTCAGATACATTACATGATCACACTGACAGAACCACAGGCACATAGACACAGGCAACAGAGCATGCACAATGTCGGCACTAGTACAGTGTATATCCACCTTTCGCAGCAATGCAGGCTGCTATTCTCCCACGGAGACGATCGTAGAGATGCTGGATGTAGTCCTGTGGAACGGCTTGCCATGCCATTTCCACCTGGCGCCTGAGTTGGACCAGCGTTCGTGCTGGACGTGCAGACCGCGTGAGACGACGCTTCATCCAGTCCCAAACATGCTCAATGGGGGACAGATCCGGAGATCTTGCTGGCCAGGGTAGTTGACTTACACCTTCTAGAGCACGTTGGGTGGCACGGGATACGTGCGGACGTGCATTGTCCTGTTGGAACAGCAAGTTCCCTTGCCGGTCTAGGAATGGTAGAACGATGGCGTATGCAGTCCTGATTGTGGCGCTCACCTGCACGGCGCCAAACACGCATACGACCATCATTGGCACCAAGGCAGAAGCGACTCTCATCGCTGAATACGACACGTCTCCATTCGTCCCTCCATTCATGCCTGTCGCGACACCACTGGAGGCGGGCTGCACGATGTTGGGGCGGGAGCGGAAGACGGCCTAACGGTGTGCGGGACCGTAGCCCAGCTTCATGGAGACGGTTGCGAATGGTCCTCGCCGATACCCCAGGAGCAACAGTGTCCCTAATTTGCTGGGAAGTGGCGGTGCGGTCCACTATGGCACTGCGTGGGATCCTACGGTTTTCGCGTGCATCCGTGCGTCGCTGCGGTCTGGTCCCAGGTCGACGGGCACGTGCACCTTCCGCCGAGCACTGGCGACAACATCGATGTACTGTGGAGACCTCACGCCCCACGTGTTGAGAAATTCGGCGGTACGTCCACCCGGCCTCCCGCATGCCCACTATACGCCCTCGCTCAAAGTCCGTCAACTGCACATACGGTTCACGTCCACGCTGTCGCGGCATGCTACCAGTGTTAAAGACTGCGATGGAGCTCCGTATGCCACGGCAAACTGGCTGACACTGACGGCGGCGGTGCACAAATGCTGCGCAGCTAGCGCCATTCGACGGCCAACACCGCGGTTCCTGGTGTGTCCGCTGTGCCGTGCGTGTGATCATTGCTTGTACAGCCCTCTCGCAGTGTCCGGAGCAAGTATGGTGGGTCTGACACACCGGTGTCAATGTGTTCTTTTTTCCATTTCCAGGAGTGTAGATCTCCACGGTAACTGTGTATAGCCTCTCACGAGCAGTTCTAAATCTTTCGAACAATTTTTCATTCAGATGGTTTCAGGTTTCCGTTTGGAACATATTTCTTACTTCATGTAATCGATTCTTCTATTCGTACAGTTCACGCTCCGATTTTACGAAACGCAAACGCCTTTGCTCACTGCGTAACTTCAAGCGTTTTTTCCCTCCTTCGTTTAACCAGCATTTCACTGCCTTTTCTTTGTCGCTGAAAGCTGCCGCAGTTTTTTTTTTTTTTTTTTTTTTTTTCCAGAGCTGTTACTGGCACAATAGACGTCGTCCGAACCATGGATGTGGTCCGAACCACAATTCATGGAATTGTCAGAGTTACTTCCTATTTCTTCAAACGTATCCACAGTTTCAAACGAAATATCGATATAATTCGAATGAATGTCAAGGAAATCAACTAACTAATGACACATATGCACGTCCTCAGGAGAAGTAGGTGATTTCGGCTGGAAACCACGTTCTGCATATTTCATCATTGCTAAATTGAGGTTAATTGGATTCCACATTATTGTGAAACTGGAGGGAAAAAGGGTATTATTAGCAGGCATGCCTTACGAAATCACGATAAATATTAATTCTGCTTTATTTGTATTGTCCGCAGCTCGTGTTCTAGCGGCTAATGTTGCTGCTTCTAGATCACGGGTTCGATTCTAGACCGGGTGAGGGATTTTCTCTGCCCGGGGACTGGTTTGTGTTGTCCTCATCATTTCAAAATGTTCAAATATGTGTGAAATCTTATGGGACTTAGCTGCTAAGGTCATCAGTCCCTACGCTTACACACTACTTAACCTAAATTACCCTATGGACAAAGACACACAGCCATGCCCGAGGGAGGACTCGAAACTCCGCCGGGAGCAGCCGCACAGTCTCATCATTTCATCATCATCATTCGTGACAGTGGTTAGATTAGAAAGCGAAACAATTGGACTGTGTGAAAACTGGAATTTGTACGGGCGCTGATGACCGCGGAGTTGAGCGCCCCACAAACCAATCACCATCATCATTTATCTGTATTGTCAATACTTATAAATACTGACAAAAAGCAGATGTTACCTGAGTGGCTAATTCGAGAGAATAGTAACTGTGTACTGTAGTGTAAGAGAAACTATCAACGAACGGCAACATGAGATGTCCTTTACAAATTAAGATCGGGTTGTCTCGTGTCTTCTGTTTATAAATGTACCGCCGACCTCGGTTGTGTGTGTGTGTGTGTGTGTGTGTGTGTGCGCGCAATTGCTACAGCACCAGTAGGGGTGTACATTTCTACCGCCGCCTGGCAATTTTCAGCTTTTCTTTTTTTTTTTTTTTTTTTTTAATACTTGCAGTGTCTTTTAGCAGCTAAAATTTCGACAGTGCATTTCTTTCGTTGTTTTCTTCCTGTGTAAAAAAAAATTTTCAGGGTAGGTTTTGACATGTCTCATTGGACCATTCCCTTGTCAGAAGAGTGTTCCTGGAGACACTCTGCAGCAGTTCTGGATGTGTAGGGCGTCGCACTGTCCTGCTGGAATGGCCCAAGTCTGTCGGAATGCACAATGGACACGAATGGATGCAGGGGATCAGACATTATGCTTACGTACATTTCACCTGTCAGAGTCGTATCTAGATGTATCAGGGGTCCCATATCACTCCAACTGCACACACGTCACACCATTACAGAGGCTCCACCAGCCTGAACAGTCCCATTCTTGCAGGATCTTTCTCCGGCCGCAGTGATGTCGGAGATTTGATGTTTTACTTGATGTTCATGGTGCACTCGTGAAATGGTCATACGGGAAAATCCCCACTTCATCGTTACCTCGGAGACGGTGGGTACCGTCGCTCATGCGCCGACTGCAACGCCACGTTCAAACTCACTTAAATCTTGACAACCCGCTACTGTAGCAGTAGTAACCGATCTAACAAGTGCGTCATACACGTGTCGTCTTATATAGGCGTTGCCGTCCGCAGCGCCGTATTCTGCCTGTTTACAAATCTCTGTATTTGAATACATACGCCTACACCAGGTTTTTTTTTTTTTTTGGAGCTTACAGTGTATTTACGTGATCCTCACACCTTTGTTATGTGGATGAAAGTGAGAAAACTGGCTAGCTGGTACTCAAGTGAACAAACGGTGAGCATTAAGCTAGCATCACATTGCAGTGCCAATGATGTTTGTTTGTCTTCAACCCATTAAGAAATACAGTGTTTTGCTATTTGAGCCAGTGTAGATGGGAAACTATTTACGTTGTGGGTACCAAATTTTTTACAATGATGATAAGATTGTATGCTTTAGGATTTGTGTTGTTAGTAGTGTTAGTGCCATGTCTTGTCATTAGGCACCGGTGCTAGTATGGCACCATATGGTTGAAACACAAGCATCAGTGTTCATTACAGTTGTGGACAACAGCAAAGTGCTGCTGCTCTTCACGAGTACTGACACATCAAAGAAATATGGAGAGGTCCTATTTTCACACCGGGGTTGAAGAACGTGACCTCAGAAGTTTGAATTAACTGGAGATTTGGAAACTGCTCGACCGACAACCGACTGCACGAGAACAATTAAAAGTTTAATTTCACTAAATTCAACTGCGCTGCACAACATTCAAATATCTGTTCACTGCAGTGTCGTGATACGTCTGTGGACTCAAATGGAATACTTTTTTTTACGTACACAGCCACTCCCCCACCCCACAAGGAACTCCTTGAGAAACAGCCAGCTAATCTGCATCCTGGCAAAGTACGCCTCTGAATTGTCAAATTATTTAATTGGTGCTCTGATGTACCAATAATCTCAGAGTCAACATCTATAAGCAATTCACTAACTTTATCTCTAATACCTCTTATAATTTGATGAAATATGATAATTCCTTCTCTACCTGGAAACATTACATCCTCGGAAGGTGAGCCCTTAGTTAGAGGGACTTCCTTTAAGCAGGTATACCTATCAGCTGACTTCAGTCTAAGAAAGGTGCAGCTCTAATACCAACTACTACAGGAATTTTTCATGAGTGACACCACCACCACCCACTACACTGTCACCTATAAGCTTAGCCAGCCTCCCCTTCCCATACCTATCGAGGTGCAGGCCATGCCTAGTGAAACCTGATCTACTGATGGACCCAACTGGCACCACTGAGATGTGACCCGTGCCCTCTGCCATCGGCATTCTCACCAGCCCCGCGTTAATGCGCTTAACAGCCGCATTAAAGTGAGGCCGATCATGATGCTGAAACAGTTGCATGAAATGCACATTGGTGCCGTGAGTTTGAGTAGCTATCTTTACCAGGCTACCACCTACATCATATTCCCCGTCCCTATCAAGACTGTTCCCTGCTCCACCCACTATCACTACCTGATCTTCCTTTGTAAAATTCCTACATAACTCCCCTATGCTGCCAGCCATTTGAGCCAACCCTGGACTGGGCTTCACAATGCTGGTGACCTGGTACTCACTCCCCAACACTTCCTGCAACTGTTGGCCCGCACCTCTACCGTGAGAACAACCTAGCAGCAGAACCGACTTCTTTCTGTTAGACTTTTGCAACTAACCTAGGCCTCCTAACTGCTGAGGACTGCTGCATGTTCCCTACATCTACAGTTACACGAGGCTCCACTCAACTCTGACAGTTGGTCAAATCTACTGCATATACGCAAAGTAAAATTGTCTTAATACCCCCTCTTCCTAGCTGCCTTCTTGCCAACTGCCATTTCCCATTCCCCACCACCCTTCACCCTCCTCAACCTATCTACTTCCTCCTTTGCATGTTGTAACTGCACCTGAAGGGCACAGATCTTACACTCCTGCTCCTCTATCAACTTATTTATACTAGAGATTCTGCATTCCCATGAGAGGATCTCACTAAAACGGCCACTGGCTTTCCCACTGCACTCCCCCAGTGAAAATACTTTGAACAAATCCCACAGCGTAACTCACTACTCGCAAACCTACGACAGAGCCCACACTTCTCACTTGTGGTAAAATTTTACAGTTACTGAGAAAAACTATATGTCTACATTACCAAAGTTCAGTTACACCAGTAGAACTATTATTAGAACTAACAATAATGGTCTCAAATTCTCTGCCTACTAAGAAAGCAACTACTTGTATTAATACTACTACACCACAGCTAATACCAATACCAACAAAACTTCACAAGATTATTAGCTAAAGTCAAAAAATTCAAACAGCCACTGGAACACTAAACGAAGTTAAAACACTGAATGAAAATTTTACTGAAATATTTCACTAGAAACAATAAGAAATGTCAGTTGTAAACTAAAGCACGAAATTTACTAAACGACTTCAAAGCACAGAAAACTCTAAAAAAACACAGCGAACGAATATTTCCAAAAGTTTATTTAATTGTTATTTCGCCACAAACGGCACGAAACACCGCTGAAAACTATTAAATTTAGCAACTGTATAACAGTGCACAGGTAAGTTTGTCAGTAGTTAGCTTTATAACCGCTACAGCAGCAGTGCATGCCACAAAATGTAAACACACTACTGAGGCGTGAGGCTTAGACGAATGATGTAAGCACACTCACAAATAATAGACCACTTCCACATAGGAAGAAAGACTTGAGACTAATGAAAATCCACTAATAAGTTAATATTAACACAAATAAACTTTAAAATAAGTAACTGAAGACTAAAATTTTATAAAATATTAACGAGCAATTTCAACAGCAGTACAGCACAGGTGACGTCACACCAAAGAGACATGTTCCGTGTCCTTAGATATTTGCTCCTCAATTTGGTCCTACAGAACGTGACATGTAAATAAATAAATAACAGATTGTTGAAGAAGAAACTGCTGCCACAGCTGAAAACAGTGAATGCAATTCATGATCCTCAAGCAGTCAGGCAGTGCACGAGATGTGCCACAACAGCTGAACATTCCATGGCCTACTATTCAAAAAGTGCTGAGAACAATTGTGAAATGCTATCTCTAATGTGGTTCCAGGCTGTCCTGGAGAAGATGGTCATCACATTGAGCCACGTTTGTAACCTGGAAAGTAAAGATGGTATGCAATTAACAAATATTACCCTCTCATGTGGAAATCAAAATATGTTTCTTTAAATCCTTACAAATGTTTTAACACACTTTCACGGTCCTACGATCACTCGTTTATCATGCGAGCCCTCTCAGGTAGTGACAGTTTAATTATAACCACCCTACTTTTGGACGACATATTCCAATCTAATATCCTTAAATTCTGAGTGTAAATTAACCCAATGGAAACGTCAAAATTAAGACAGGCATTGAAACTTCCTGGCAAATTAAAACTGTGTGCCAGAGACAGACTCGAACTCGGGACCTTTGGCTTTCGCGGGCAAGTGCTCTACCATCTGAGCTACCCAAGCACGACTCACGGCCCTCCCCACAGATTCAATTCTGCCAGTACCTTGTCTCCTACCTGCCAAACTTCACAGAAGCTCTCCTGCATACCTTGCCCGCAAAAGGCAAAGGTCCTGAGTTCGAGTCTCGGTATGGCACACAATTTTAATTTGCCAGGATTTTTCATATCAGCGCACAGAGTGAAGATCTCATTCTGGAAGACAGGCATTGTTTTGAATACGATATAACTAGTTAGTAAACAATTCTGAAATAATTATGAAGCTGCAGCTCATGTGTGTGTGTGTGTGTGTGTGTGTGTGTGTGTGTGTGTGTGTGTGTAGATTCCTGGACAGTGGTGAGGCACCAACAAACATGTTACCAGCCATAGGGCCTGACAACCAGGACTGATGGTCTGAGGTGCCATTCATTTCATAGCAAGATCCCTTTTGCTGTCATCTGTGGCGCCCTTACACCACAGTGGTATGTCAACAACACACTATGACCTATTCTGTTGCCCTTCATGGCCATCCTGGGCTTAAATTTCAGCAAGATAATGCCTACCTGCTCACTGCGTCTTCATGCTTGCCAAACCCTACCTTGACCAGGACGGCCACCGGATTTCTCCCCAATTGAGAACGTTTGGAACATTTTCGGCAGGGCCCTTCAACCAGCCTGGGATTTTGACGATCTAACGTGTGAATTTGACACAATATCCCTCAGGGGGATATTCAACAACTCTATCAATGCCAAGCTGAATAACTGCTTGCATAAGGGCCAGAGGTGGAGCAATGCATTATGGACTTTCTCAGTTTGTGAAGCTCTTTCTCTCAAATAAATCATCAAATTTGTTTCTAAAACTGTAATCATTTGTTTGTCTGTACACGTATGTCACATGTACCAGTTACCATCCTATTCAGATAATTCCTTTGTGGTGTGACTTTCTTCTTTCATCCGAGAGTACATTTCGATCATGCAGGAAGCTATAGTGTAAATAATCCAAAGAAATCTGTCAACGAGTATATATTTTAAGAAATCTTCACAGGTAGCATTCCCGATGCTTATAAATAATGGTGTCCACGCAAGAATTAAATGGACTGACAATAACAGTTTTACCTGTATGACCAGCTGACCTTCCTCTGCATCTGAATAATTACATACACACTGCTCGACATTAAAAAAAGGCGGTAAATAACAAATGTCAAGTTAGCATTAATTGTACTACATGCTCGTAGCATTTCAGTTCAACAGCACAAAGTAGGTAGGAATAACCCTACCTATGTTCTGTATGAGAAGAAATATTATGCAGTGGAATACTCATTTATAAATTTCATTTGGATGTGGCTCTGTATGAGAACATCATGGTATGACTCACATAAGAAAGAGAAACATCTAACAGCATGTCAGAACTCAACAGCAGTAGGATCGTGGCCCATCGAAACTGTAGTTTATTGTTTCACAATGTTGCCGCTTACGTCAGCCGAGATCCCACGACTGTCACACAAATATGGAATAGACAGATTAGAGAGGGCAACACTCAATGCTATGGCCCATGCACTAGTGTCCAAGAGGACAGAAGTATCATTTGCTCAATTCTGCATCCAAATCACATAGCTCAAGTCAGGAAATAAAACTGCTCAAAGAACGACAAGTATCAGAGGCCAGTGTGGCAACGTCTGAAGCATTAGACTGTCAGAACAGGGCACCCAGTCACGGCTTTCCTCAGTGTGGCAGCAGAGAGGTGCGCCGACAGTGGTACTTGCGATGACAACACTGGACGTGGGAGTGGTAAGTCGTGTTTACAAACAACTTTCAGTTATCGGAACAGCATTATGATGGATGTATTTTTGTACAGCAGCCCTGAGGAGAATGAAAGTTGCCACATTTCGTTTGTCGTCGTCCACTACCTGGTGTGATGGTACAGGATGTCACTGTGTACACAACACAAGCATCTATGGCTCACAAAGCCAGTAATTTAATACCAGTTGTTGCATTTATGACCAGTTAAGGCTAGTGGCTGTGCCCTGTCTTCGACATTGTCTTTCAATGAGACAGTGTAAGTTTGCAAGTTGCCTGTACAATCCTGCTGTATCTCCATACAGGTGATGTTTTGACTGTTGCCCTGACCAGCACATCTACAGATTTCTCAACCATAACATCTGGTCACAGATTCCTAAGTGAATGGCACATCGCCACTTGTCGGACACTATGATCAATGAACTCTGGCACAGAGCTAAAGCAGCATGGAATGTCACATCTGTATCTGACATCCAAACTCAGTTCGACTCTATGCTCAGCTGAGTTAGACTCAATATTGCTGCCAGAGGAAGCATCTGTGTGTACTAAGTTTTGCACCCTTTAGACCCACCAATCACATACAAATTTAATGACACATTTCTCCTAGTATACTGTACATACACAATTAGTAAAATTTCATTATTTTTTGTCCTTTATTTTGCAGTTTTAATGGCCAGCAGTGTGTAATTCTTTGTGTAATCAGTGGATTTGCTTAGCAGATCAATGATGACTCACTTATAGATCAATGACAACTCACTTCTACTTTCTACAGGAAGAGGAGGAAATAATAATTACAGACACAATTGAAAACTCATTTATTGGTTTCTATTCACTTATAAGGCATAACAACATATATCATGCTTATATAGCGCACATCTCAATGTAAAACCTCTATTGTGAACTCTGTTATAAATCTATTAAAGTTGAAAAATCTCATCTGCTGTCGATTTGAAGGTACATACCGACAGCTTTAAATATAAACACATTATAAAATATTCCCTTGAAACAACTTTATACTTTAAAATACTCTGAGGAGTCATATCACAAAGATTCTCTTATTTAAGTACTGCAACATTTCTTGCTTTACTTAAGACTATATAAGGTATATGTTTGTTCAAAATCACTGACTACAGTATATCAGAAAATATTATTGTATAGAGATAAGCAAGAAATAGAGAACTATCAAAGGACGGTAATAACCTCTTTATGGTTAATTCAGGAATGTTTCTCATTGAACCATTAACACCATATAACAACACAGATTACTACAGTAAAAACAGGGTTTAGAAAGCAAAGTGGAGAATCAGCACAATACAAACATTTAGAATTCAGTTGCTTTACTCTCAAAAGAAGACTGTGCAGAACATATCCTATTATTTGGATGTGGATAGGTCTTTTAACATATACCAACAGACAGTACAGACAATAACAAAATTGTTTAGATTTTGCACAAAGTATACACAACAAAATAAACAACATCACAATTTAATTGGCACTTTGCCTACAAGTTACTGTAAACTCTAGGACAAGTGTGGTATAACTAAATATCCATGACAAGCTACAAGAAAATAAAAATTGACATAAAAACACAAGAAATACTAAAAATCAAAGCTAATAGCACCTACAGTTCCTTCACCTCCTATTCTGTCCATTCTAATCTCATTCAATATCTGCAAAAATGTGTTTCTGTATAATAAAAAATTATAAATGATGTATCTGTCAATGTAGTAAAAAATAACTGCAGTCAATTCAGTCTTTCACATTGTTTGAAGGTAAGTTTTATAGCTGCTATAATATGGACGGTCACATTATTAAGGACTAAATTTTCACTTAATGGTACCACACATAAAGGACTAGTACAAGGCACATTATCAGTGGAAATTGGAAAAATATAAATAATTATGGAATGAATATGAACTATAATAAACTACTCTACAGAGACAAAACTCCTTCAAAACCCTGTTAGACTGGGCTGCCAAGGGGTCACATTAAGTACATGAGATTTATAAAGGAAACATAACATTTAAATTACTATTCACTTTGCTATAGCAACCTAATGTGTCTTATTTCAGAAAATATCTTGATTCCAAAAATAATTTATCACAGTTACATATGTTTCTAATACATATCCAATGGAAAACAATATATATTAAAATTTGAAGTGACATTCATCCACTGCCACATGAACAAACGTATGCATAGTTTTCAAAACATAAATAGCAAGAAATGGAAATACAAAACAAAATCTCCTTCAGTAATACTTCATGAGGACATACACATGGTATAGTTCCAAAATGCTAAATGTAGAATGTGATGTTGAAAACATTATACTACAATTTAGAGTTCTGTGGTAATCACAGTTTTCCTCTGAATAATGGTTTCTGATTTGTTTTTAACACTAGATGGAAAGACAGACTCCGATGATACAAGCCAGGGTGATAGTTGATTGAGTGTTGGAGATATGCTAGTAGCTGGAGAATTACTGCTAGCAGTTGAACATTCCTGCAATTAAAGTAAATACATTACCATCTAAACTAATCAGTATGCATATTACACAAAACAGATTAAAACTATATGTTCCAATGTAAATATATGAGAGACACAAACAATCAGGTTTATCTGATGTTGCAAAAAAACTGATTACAATTTATTAACATGAACATATTCATATACACTAAATCAGCTTAGTTAAATCATCTGCAAAACCTGTACTCCAGAATATTTTTTTAGCATCTCATATGTACTATGCACTTTCCTACACCACCATATGTACTATGCACTTTCCTACACCCAGTATCAATTACACACTTAAGATTTCACATAAGCTCTTTGCAGTTGCTGGCCCAAACTGGATAACAAGATAGAAGCTTTCCAAGAACAGACCACTGATCTAGGCTGAAATACCATACATATGTTGCATATCTTTGACATAAAGTTTCTATGTTTCATTCATTAACTGTGTACATATATATTTATACTCCAGTAACCACCTAACAGTGTGCATCTTATTGGCTCTAATCTCTCTGATATTATTGTATTGGTCATTTCATCAGACATACAGGGGAGGAGGAAAGAATGGAAAGCTGAAAGGCAGAGGGAATCTATATATAGAGGGTATATATGAGAAATGAACTTGAAGTCACTACTGTAGGAAGGGAAGAGGCAGTAGATGAAGATGAGATGGGAGATATGATACTGCAAGAAGAATTTGACAGAGCACTTTCACTAACTCAAACAAGACCCATGTAGTAGACGGCACTCCCTCAGAACTACACATATCCATGAGAGAGCCAGCCATGACAAAAATATTCCACCTGATATGCACGATGTCAAAGAAGAATGTAATAATTCCAATTCACAAGAAAGCAGGTGCTGAAAGGTGTGAATATTACCAAACTATCAATGTAAAATGTCATGGTTGCATAATACTGACACAAATTATTTACAGAAGAATGGAAAAACTGGTAGAAGCCGACCTCTGGGTAGATTAGTTGGGGTTCTGGAGGAATGTAGGCACACACAAGGCAATACTGACCAGAAGACTTATCTTGCAGTGGTTGATAGGGTAATTAAACAGAGTCATAGCCTGTCTCCGGTGTTATTCAATCTGTACATCGAGCAAGCAATAAAGGAAATGAAAGCAAAATTTGGAGAAGGAATTAAAGCTCAGGGAGAAGAAATAAAAATTTTGAGGTTTTTGTGATGACATTATAATTCTGTCAGAGACAACAAAGGACTTGGAAAATCAGTTGAATGGAATGGACAGTGTTTTCAAAGAAGAATATAAGATAATATTCACAGAAGCAAAACAAGGGCAATGGAATGTAGTTGAAAGAAATCAAGCAATGCTGAAAATGTGACACTAAAAATTTGGGCAGTAAAATAACTGACAATGCCCAAAGCAGAGACGATATAAAATGTACACTGGCAATGGAAAGAAAGGTGATTCTAAAGAAGAGGAACTTGTTAACATTGAATACAAATTTAAGCATTAGGAAGTCTTTTCTGAAGGCATATGTCTGGAGTGTAGCCTTGTACGGAAGTGAAATGTGGACAATAAAAAGTTCAGACAAGAATAGAATAGAAGAAGCATTTGAAATGAAAGGCTGAAGGCTGAAGACTGGGGGCATGGATCATGTAACTAATGAGCAAGTACTGAATATAAATGGAGAGAAAATAAACCTGTGGCATAACTTGGCTACAAGTAGGGATCAGTTGACAGGACACTTTCTGAGACCTCAAGGACTCATTAATTTAGTATTGGAGGGAAGTGCGGGGGTTAAAAATTGTAGAAGGCGACCAGGGCCAGTGTAAGGTCTAAGTGACAGAAGCCACTGCTTGGGGTGCCAAGCTGAGAGGGACATGCCGCTGTTAAGATTTTTATACAGGACACTTGCTTGGGTACCACGCTGAGATGGGTGGCAGGGGTTCCCAAGTACAAGACTTGTATACAATGCATATCACAGTTGGTAGGGGTGAAAGTGTATGAGGGAAATGAGGAGGGGGTGCCAAATGATCTGGAAAAATGTTCTTGAACCAACCCTGAGGGAGACCAAGATACAAATACAATAAGCAGGTTCAAACTGATGTAATTTGGAGATGAAGAGGCTTGCATAGGATAGAGGTAGTGTGGAGAGCTGCATCAAACCAGTCTTTGGACTGAAGACTACGACAACATGGGAGAGGAAATAATATGTTGTTCAATTTTTTTTTAAATGAAACCTCAAAATATGCTTTTCCTTTACGTACAGTGCCTTTCTTATAACATCTGCCAATGCAACCACACAAGCATCTTTATGATGCTCACACAATAATTAAACAAAATATAATTGAACATGAAACTCTTCTTTGAATCTTGTCTATTTCTATGTCTTTCCTACAATTAATTTTATGTGGTTGTTCCCCTTGAAACTGATTCAAATGGTTCAAATGGCTCTGAGCACTATGGGACTCAACATCTTAGGTCATAAGTCCCCTAGAACTTAGAACTACTTAAACCTAACTAACGTAAAGACATCACACACACCCATACCCGAGGCAGGATTCGAACCTGCGACCGTAGCAGTCCCGCGGTTCCGGACTGCAGCGCCAGAACCGCTAGACCACCGCGGCCGGCTCTTGAAACTGATTTAGATGCAAAGTCATAGATATTTTACAGTTGTGGCTATTCCCAGTAACTGGCTGCTGTTTTATCAAACAATAATAGCTGTTTTTTGAACATACTCCACTAATGAGTACAGAAATGTCTTCTTAGTAACTGGTACTTCCATCTATTTACAAGCAACACACAAATATTTGTTTGTACTGAGGGTCAACAGCCAGTCCATGCACTAAGTGTCAATAATCAACCAGTCATGCATTTTATGACAATTTTATAGTGTTGCAGCTTCTAGATTTGACTCTTGTAGTGAACTACTGAAGGTCACAAATGAAAGTACTTTCATACATCTGCTAGCCTTTAAATACTGAAAAAGGTTTCTCACACTACAACGTTGATGACAATTATATTAAAACACATTTTAAGTAGGGAGAACATGGACCCATTGTTACAGTTTATGTACACATTATATTAGTTCTCAATACAAATTAATACTTCTTTTCAGCAAAGGATTTATAAACAAGAGTTTATGTACACAAGACACTAAAAAAAAGGCACAGACATGGGTTTGATTAAGAATTAATTAACACTGAGTCTTAAATCTGCAAGACTACTATTGTTATTATTCCCTTTTTTGAAGCAATGAACATTGCTGTTCTCATGGAAAAGCCTGATTCGATAATCAGTATTGTTATGGATTGTTTTTTTCCAGGAATGGAGTGAGGATCACTCAGCAATATGAGGACAACTGAGATGCTATTTGAGGGGAACACAGTTACTAGAGATTATGAAAGTTGATATTAATGACCAGTAAAATTATGCATTGATCACATACATCTCCATACTGCTGTCCAGTGACTTATGTAGGGGATCAAATGATGTTCCGTTAGAATGACACAATACCCTTGACCCAACTGCGGAGTCAGTTGTTATGATAGACTCTTATTAGGTTGTTTGTGTTGGTGTTTTATACGAACATTCACCAACGGTAAATGTTTCTGCTGTGATACTAAACAGTCTTACTTGTACGACTGGATTAATTACAATTATGACTATTCCATCAATATTTTTCCAGAAAAATCAACTTCTGTAGCTTTAAATAACATTCTAATTACATGCCAGCAGTATACAAGGCATAAGTGAAAGAAGAAATGCTAAAAACATTGAACAGCCAAGATCGCATAAACATTTCATTATTTAAAACAAGCGGTTTCGACAGACTTTACTGTCATCTTTGGATCTTACAAAATCTTTATGTTATGAAACATGTTCATGTTACGTTGGATATATTCTCATGTGGATACGAATCAATACATTATAAAATGTCTGTCATAACTAAAATATTTATAAAAATATTCGTGCAAATGGCTCTCTCTCTCTCAAAGACACACACACGCACACGCAAGCGGGTGGGCTTGCTCTCGCGCACACATGCAGAGATGGTCATAAGTCCCCCTCAATTCTTTAGTAGTAGGTGTAACTTTTCATGACAAATGTCTTACACAATAAATAATAGTGCTGTGGTAATATGAGAAACCCAGACATAAAATTTCTCTGTGTGCATAGCAACAATACTTTCAGAATCGGCATGATTCATTTCTCTTTGGTTTATGACAGATAGATGAGACAACTGACAAAATGGTAAGGAAATATTCAAATAAGAGGGCTACAAGCAGGTGGCTATTTTCCACTGTTTACAGTCTTGTGGCACAGTGGTTAGCCCAGCGGACTCAAATTTGGGAGAACAATGGTTCAAATCTCCGACACACAATCCTGATTTTGGTTTTCAATGATTTCCCTAAATTGCTGAAACCAAATGACAGGATGGCTCCTTTTAATAGGGCATGGGCAATTTCTTTCCCAAATTCAAGGTATGCTCTATATCTAATGGCATCATCGATTGGATGTTAAACTCTATCTACCTTTTCTTCTTGTGGATATAGCAGCCATAAACTATTACACATTATTTCTACTAAACTCCCCAGGCTGGAATAAGAAAATTAAATGAAATGATTGTATGGCACTGATGGCCAGAATATTGCAGGACTGCATAAGTCTGTGGTTTCAGCAATAGAGTGTATTCTCTGACAGAATATCAATAAGGACTTCTGTGCGAAGGATGCTCATGGAGGCAGATGTCATTTGTGTACTATTAAAAGCCAGTCAAAAGCAGAACAGCAAGGCAAAGTGAACAAATCAACAATACTCTGCATCAATAAAGAGATATACACATGTGGTAAACACAGTAAGAAAACTGTTCCATGTGTGAAGCAGATTCTGAAGAAAAGGCTTTGAAAGACAATGAGAAGCATTTGTGTAATATCTGTCAACATGGAAACATGAAGATAAAATAGAATATCATAGGAAAAGTGATATAACACAGAGATAGAGTTGGGAAGAATTTGTGTCCCATTTAGAACACAATATATGCAGATCCCAAACACAGGTATTCAAAACTATTAACAAGCTAAACAGTGAGATAAAACAGAATGTGAACGTGAATCCCATCCCTCTACGTAAAGTGTTGCAGTACTTTCAGACTCTATGGTCACAAACATCAGAGCCTTTTACAATCCAACTCTCAGTGAACTATTAGGGTTGCATAAAAAGTAACAGCAACACTGCCATAAGATGAAGGATGTGCATCTAATGGCACGAACTACAAAGATGGGTGTTATTCTTGTGAAACATCCTTTGCTCCTGTAACCGTCCTGGCCTTGACCTCTGGTAACTCACTGTCCTCACATTCTTTACCCAACATTTTCCGTTTCTCCATCCAACCACCCTCTCCCAATTCATGCTCCATGTCACCTTCACTGTGAGCCACTCCTCCCTACTACACTCCTAGGTGGCAAACCAGCTGCCTCCCTCCAAGCTACTAATCACCCACCACCAACCCCTCTTCCTGCCTCCCACCTCTCTCTCCCTCTACCCACCTCACCCAACCTAGTCCACCAGGTGAAATGCAGCACCGGCATGTGTATCCAGCTGACACCATCGTGTGTGTGTGTGTGTGTGTGTGTGTGTGTGTGTGTGTGTGTGTGTGTGTGTGTGTGTGTAACGGGTGAGTTGGGGCGCCCTGAAAATATTCAAGTTCGGAGTTGGCATGGCTGGCACGGGCTACTCGGCAAGCCGGGGCTTGTCAGCAACCACGACCTCGTGGTGCTGAACAGTAGCCGGAGCAAGTGGGGTAGACCCAGCGTCTGGTCCAGGCCGACAGCGTGGCTGGGAATTCCATGTTGACACTGTGTTGAGGAAGGTGCTTTGTGTCGAAGGAGATATGTATGCCTGAAGTGCCAAAGATGGTGGACTTCGTGAAACCATAATGGCAGATATTTCACAGTTCACGTAGAAATTAATAGTGGCCAGAGGAATCATGATACCTCAAAAAGAAACATGTACATTACCATTATTTGCACGACGATTGTGATGGTGTAATCAGATTTTCAATATATTTATTAGTTTAAAGTTTAGTATCTGACAGTAAATTATACAAGTAACACCCAGTAACAAATTTCCAAAATCTAAACGGTACATCCCATTTTGTCAATCGACATGTCTTTAGAAAGCTATTAGTGTGAACCTACATTGGTATGAATTACAGGCATGTAACTTGAATAGTACATGAGTTATTGGAGGTCAAAGTGGCCAATTACTATTGATCGCATCAGGCCATAAATATACTTATAAATATATATTTATTTGTCTATGTCTTTGTTTATATCCGATATATACTATTCATGAAGAAATTGGTCAAATATTTACTGTGTTTTGGAAATCACAGAGAGATTAGGCTACTGGCCTACTTTTGCTTCTATACCTTTGATATATCCAGAATGAGATTTTCACACTGCAGTGGAGTGTGCGCCGATATGAAACTTCGTGGCAGATTAAAACTGTGTGCCGGACCGAGACTCGAACTCGGTAGAGCACTTGCCCGCGAAACGCAAAGGTCCCGAGTTTGAGTCTCGGTCCGGCACACAGTTTTAATCTGCCAGGAAGTTTCATATCAGCACACACTCCGCTACAGAGTGAAAATCTCATTCTGGAAACATCCCCCAGGCTGTGGCTAAGCCATGTCTCTGCAATATCCTTTCTTTCAGGAGTGCTGGTTATGCAAGGTCTGCAGGAGAGCTTCTGTTAAGTTTGGAAGGTAGGAGATGAGGTACTGGCAAAAGTAAAGCTGTGAGGACGGGGCGTGAGTCGTGCTTGGGTAGCTCAGTTGGTAGAGCACTTGCCCGGGAAAGGCAAAGGTCCCGAGTTCGAGTCTCGGTCCGGCACACAGTTTTAATCTGCCTGTGATATATGTTTATTTAATTTGTTTATGTATTTAGTAATGTGTGGGAGAGCGTGTTTATGGTCCTGCTGTAGGAATATTTATTTAATTTCAAGTTATTGAAATGTAAATCCAGTATTTTGTATGTGTTTCAATATGTTTGTGAGTGTGCATTGGCTTGGAGAAATGGCGGGAGTGCTCTAGCCAATCACAGCGCTCGTTTCTACGGTAGGCGACTGAAGTCAATGGAGAGACTGTATGGAAGCAGGGGAGGAGCATCGGGTCACACAGGACACGAGGGAGTGCTGGACAGGAAGGTGCGACGGACGGTCGCAGAAAATACTGGGAGAGTGTGGAGATGTTTACGACTGGTCGCGGGAGATAGAAATATTTCGTAGTGCCGACTTGTGCACTTGTGAGATTTCTGTGGCTTCTGCAGTGAAGACGTAGTATGCATTTAGAAGTGAATATCTCGCGAGCTATGTTGTTGTTCATAACTAATTACGTGAAGTAGGAAGCTATTGTTTCCAACTTATATTTTATTTATTTGCTGGGCCATTGACACCAATAGGTGTTTTGCAGAAATAGACAGCATTCTTAAAAGTACTTCTGTTATCGTACTAATAATTTAAAGTCATTAAGATAGGACCTGCAGATTTTATTTAATTGCAATCTTTCATTTATAAATTTCTATGTTACATTCAAAATTTGCAATTGCCGAGTGACAGGAACCTTCGACCATTTGATTCATGTGTGTATTCATATTGTATACTGTGGACTGAGCAGTATTTGGCATGTAATACGGCTACTACGTATCCTACTCCCTAGACAACGAAACCAGCCAAAACTTTTAATATTTCAACTCTGAGTCAGAGGCTACTTAGTTGAGGGCCACATTTTTTATTTGAAAGCCCAGAATTGGGGGCTCGGCTGGAATTTGTGTCCTGCAAAGTGGTAATTCCTTTGCTCTCTGTTATTCAGTGTACTATGCAAAGTGAACCTCTCCCGAAACACAGTGTGAGGTCGGTTTCTTTCCCCGTAAATAGGTATCTCGAAATAGCGAAATTATGCAGTAATTTTCACAACACATGCTATCGATAGAGGCCTTAATCTGTCACGTTAAAAGCAATTTGCGTGGGGGCTCAGAGTCTAAATAAGTTGAGTGCAGGGAACGGTAGTGGTTAGCGTATTTAATGGACAGTGGTATCGGAGACGGCTGGAACATGCGGTAACCGGCAGCAGCAACAGTTACATCAGGCGACCTCCAGTGGCGGATGCAGATCAATAGCAGTACGATGGCAGCATCTTCGAGTACTCCAGGACAGTCTTCAATGTCAACTTCCACTACAACTGACGGCATCACCATGGAAGAGGGAACCGTCTCAGATTAGATAAGTGCCTGCGCAAATAGGGAGATATTGTTTAACTCCGAAGTTCAAGCTCCACTTATAGATCTCGTGAATATGAAAGTCACCTAGTATGCACAATTCTGAAAACGGAAGTGAGCCGGTTAGCCTGAAATCGGAGCACGAAAGTGTAGCTAGCAGGAATTCAGGCAAGGGGAATGAATGTGGGGGAGATATGATGTCTCAGCTAACGCAAATGATCCAGGGATTGGGAAATAATATGAATACAATGGCAAATAATATCAGTACAATTCAAACAGGTATAGGTACATTGCGAACAGTTACGGATACAATTCGGACTGATGTGGGAACAATGTGAACTGAAATAGGTTCCACTATGAACAATGAAGTTGAAAAATTACGGGTAACCTTGAAAAAGCAATTGATGACAAATTACAATGTGTCCGAGTGGATATGGGGAAAATTACAGATGAAGTTTTAATAGTAAAATCTAAAATCAAATCAGTGGAAAAAGATCTTGGGGAAAAAATGGATAAGATACAGATGGAACTTGGGGGCAAGGTAAGAGACTGTATAAAAGTGCAAGATGCTCATAAAACTGATATAAATTTAGCAATTAGTGACAGTTGTATGCATAAAACCAGCACTGTTGTGGAAACCAATGGATGCATTCAGAAATAGAGCAAGACCCTTTAACACCTGGAAACCAAGTTTTACTGAGGATCTTCAATATATGGACATGAAATGGGAGGAAGCTACAAACCTGGCAGCTGATCGAGTTTGCTGGCGGAAACTTGTGTGATATGCTGCCTAACACAGGAGAAACTAAGTCAAGTAAGAGGCGGGAGTTCATTCCTTTGGATTCCCCACCATTATTTCAATTCTATCAAAGCATGAATTAGTTTGCAGCCTTTAGTGACCTAGCTTTCAATAATTCTGTAACTATCAACACTAAGTTAGTTATTTACAATGCAATCATGATTATGAAACTTCCTGACAGATTAAAGTTGTGTGCCGGATCGAGACTCAAACTCAGGACCTATGCCTTTCATGGACAAGTGCTCTATCATCTGAGCTACCCAAGCATGACTCACAATCCATCCTCACAGCTCCAATTCTGCCAGTACCTCGTCTCTTACCTACCTAACTTCACAGAAGCTCTTCTGCGAACCTTGTAGAACTAGCACTCCTGGAAGAAAGGATATTGTGGAGACATGGCTTAGCCACAGCCTGGAGGGCATTTCCAGAACAGGATTTTCATTCTGCAGTGGAGTGAAAGAGTGAAACTCTCATTCTGGAAACATCCCCCAGGCTGTGGCTAAGCCATGTCTCCGCAATACCCTTTCTCCCAGGAGAACTGGTTCTGCAAGGTTCGCAGAAGAGCTTCTGTGAAGTTTGGAAGGTAGGAGACGATGTACTGGCAGAATTGAAGCTGTGAGGACGGGCCTTGAGTCGTGCTTGGGTAGCTTAGATTTGCCCGCGAAAGGCAAAGGTCCTGCGTTCGAGTCTCAGTCTGGCAAACAGTTCCAATCTGCCAGGAAATTTCATAGCAGTGCACACACTGCTGCAGAGTGAAAATCTCATTCTGGCAATCATGATTACATTTATCAATTACACAGTCTTAAGCCATTTTCTGGGTGCCTGACAACCTCATGAACGTGGTTAAGTCTGCACCATAGTCCTCCTGTTGCTTAATGTAAGTTTCATATTTTCTTAGAAAAACAATGAACCATGCTATATGCTGTGTATACTAAAATTTTGTTACATTTATCCAGTTAGGCTGATCATCATGGAAGTAATTTTTGCAGCTATCAACTTTAAATAAGTGGCTTATGCTTTCATGTAACTTTCACATCCTCTATGAAACAATATGATGAACTGTGCAACACATCACATTGTGTATTTTATTCAACTTTTATTGACTCAGTGTGCTTTAATTTAGCTGCATTAAAAGGTTAATTTTGACTTTGAATAATTGCCTGTCCCCAGGTGAATCATAATGTCTATATCTATCTGTATCCAAACTATTACTATCACTACGAGTTTAGCAACGGGATTTCCAAGCTGTTTTTTAAATATTTTTGTTGATTCACAATTACTGTGTGTGATTGTTCTTAATGCACACACGGGATTCCATTGTGTTACAGTTCTTACCATCTGATCGGTTCAGTTAGTTGTATTTTGCAATCGAAGTTTAATGAACACTAATAAAAGATTTATTTCACTGCTGTGGGATACTGCCACTCAAGTTAGGTTTTTGTCTGCTTACTAGCTTAATTGATATTCTCCAACCCAAATTTTATTTTTATATAAAGAAGACAATATAAGAGGAATTATTTCCATGATGACTGTATTTGTATTCTCTTGGCACCATGTTCATACCATTTTACAAAAGTGCTGCAGATAACTAAAAGCTCCTGTTGCTCATGTCACTCCACTGCTGTGCCAATTTGGGCTACTATCGCCACCTCTCACTTCCATCCTCAACAACAGTACCATCCTATTAATGCCACGCTAGTAACACAACATACCGTAATTTTTTTAAAGTCTTCCTGGCAAACTTGGATCATCACACCTTTTGTTGTAACCGCAACCATGCTGGTTGCGGGGTTGCTGAGAACAAAAGCACGGCGGAACCAAATGGGAGCGGCCCGCGAACAAACAAAACGAATGGGGAAGGACAGACATGAACAACGACGGACGACCGAGAAAGACCTAACGAACAACACGGGGTCACAAGTGAAACCGCACGAATCCACAACATCCACTCGCACACGGAAACAAAGCAATGTAAACAAACTGTCTGTAGGCGAGATGTCGATAAACTAATGCAAATATCGGACTGCCTGCTGAGCGAGAGGCAAGTGCTTAAATACATGATAGAGCACGTCACTATTGGCCACTAGGACCACGTGTGCAGCCGCGGCTTACGGCGCGACAGGTGGAGAGACCTCTAGTGGTAATCGAGGTCCATGCCATCTGGCGCAGATTCGAAACCTGCGGTGTTCGATACCAGATCCTTCCCCCCTGAAACTTGTGTGTAGGGGCGGAAACGCCACGGATGGTGCCGAGGCGGTCAGCAGATGGGAGAAGACCCAGGCTGGTCAACCGCCGGTGGCAAGGAGGAACGGATGTCCAATGTGTCCATGACGGCTGAGCCACAGGCAAGGGCAGCGGAGGTAGCCGCCGATCCACCTGGGGGCGGGGAGGGCCGGTGGCAGGCCTGCGGGGAGGCAGCAATTGGGGGCAGTGGCGGCAACTCGAGGAACACGTCTGTACCTGAAGGAGATAGTGGAGGAGGAGATGGCGGTGGGAGTCCCGCGGGGGCATGTGGGCGGAGCTGGTTATGACGACGGCGCTCCAACTCTTTTGACGTCTGCATCGACGTGACACGCTGCCCACGGGCCATGACGACCATGCAGGTCTACACGGTCGTACTGAGGGTGTAACGCTGAGAGGACCAGGAGTGGGGGCGGGAGGGGGATGGCATCAGCAAATGAAGCAGGGTCCGCGGCTGTCACCTATGGAGGAACTCCACCGGACTGCGGCCGTCAATCGGCATGGTGCGATAGGTGCTCAAAAACAGGGTGAGGGCCGAAGTGGTTGGAGATGTGTCGACTGTTGTTTAAATGTGCGGTGAAGCCTCTCCGCCGTGCTATTTGAGGAAGGGTGGACTATGGATATGTTTGATACCGTTGTCCTCACAGAAGTCATGGAAGGAGGGTGCTGTGAATTGGGAGACCAATGTGTGAGGCAGGCCCTCTATGGCGAGAACCTGGGCCAGGGCTGTGAGTGTGGCCTCCGTAGTGGTGGACGCCATGTGGATGACATATGGGTATTTGGGGTAGGCATAAATGGTAAGTAACAACATGGACCCTGAAAACGGGCTGGCAAAATCGAGATGGATGCGATCCCAGGGCCAGCGAGGCACAGGCCAGGGTGTGAAGGACTGAGGGGTCTTGCCTGGTGACACGCACACACAGTGCACCCGCAGACCAGGTGGTCAATATCGCCATCAACGCCGGCAAACCAAAACTTTCGTGTAGGACATACCCCAGTGCCCCCGGTGTAACAAACTGAGCACTTGATGCTGCAAATCTGGAGGGATGACCACCCAATGGGCATTTGACTCTGTACCCAATAGAAGAACATCATTGACGACCACGAAGAGCCTGTAGGACAGGTAGCACCAGGGGCTGAAACCGGTCCACATCCGACGAGAAATATAGGAGGGCCACCCATGGACCATGTAGCGGAGAACCTGCCGCAAGATAGAGTCATGGCAGGTAGCCGCAGCAATGTGAGCAGCCATAAGAGGCAGACTGTCCAGCGCATTCCGGCAGGCAGAATCAATGTGAAAGCAGAGGACTTCCTGTTGGTCAAATGCAGGATCGGGGCCTGCTGGGAGATGTGACAAAGCGTCCGCATTAGCATGGTGGGCGGTGGGTTTATACCGGAAAGGTGTAGAGACATTGAGCCGTCCAATCTGGAAGGTGAGCGTGGGGTCCAAAAAACATAACTAAGAGTTTATGGTCCATCAGGAGGGTGAACTTTGCCCCAAACAGATAGGTGTGAAATTTTTGGATGGCGAACACTATCACCAGGGCCTCCTTTTCAATCTGGGAGTAGTTTCCTGGGCTGGGGTCAACATCTTAGATGCATAAGCGATGGGCTGTTTGGAGCCATCAGCATTCCTGCGCACGAGGATGGCCCCAATGCTGTATGGCGACATGCCAGCTGCCACAACCAAGGGCGGTCCGGAGAGAAGGGAGAAGTAAGGCTAAGGGTGGACTTCAGCATCACCTTTAAACAGAGAAAAGCCTGGTCACAGGCAGGAGTCCAATCAAAAGGCACCCCTTTGCGACGCAAGTGATTGAGAGGTTGAGCAACGGAGGCAGCCTGGGGTAAGAACTTTAAGTAATAAGTAACGTTGCCCAAAAAGAGATGGAGTTCAGATAAGTCCTTGGGACGAGAAAGGGCCTCAATGACCTCGACATTATGACCTGAAGGGATGCCTCTTTGCTAAGCCAGTGGCCTAAGTATTCCACTTCTGGATGAAAAAAACAACACTTGTCCAGCCGACAGCATAAACCTGCAGATTGCAGAGCATGAAATAAGGCACTGAGGTTTTGCCAATGTTCCTGGCAGGAATGCCCAGTGACCAAGATGTCACCCAGATAATTCATGCAGGCAGGGATAGGCTGCGCAAGCTGCTCCAGGAACCACTGGAAAATGGCCAGCGCCGAAGAGACACCAAATGGAAGGCACTTGTACTTGTACAATCCAAAAGGCGTGTTGATAACTAAGACGTTCTGGGAATCGGCATCCAAGGGTAACTGGTGGTATGCCTCAGCCAGGTCGATCATTGAAAGTACTCTCTCCCCCGGCAAGCTTGGTGAGGAGGTCTTCTTGTCGGGGAATGGGGTAACTGTCAATGAGGGACTGAGCATTGACAGTAGCGCCAAAGTCCCCACACAGACGAAGGGACCCATTGGGTTTCCGTATGACCACCAATGGTGTTGCCAAGGGAACTGTATGTCACAGGCTCCAGAACACCAGTGGCCTGGAGCCGATCAAGTTCTTGCTCGACTGCCGGCCATAAGGTCACCGGAAGGGGTCGGGCTTGGAAAAAGCGAGGTTGCGCATCGATCAAAATGCGATGTGCGCCTGAAAATTGGAAGCACATCTGAGATCTGTTGCAAGCGAGGATGCAAAAGCGGAGCAAATATTGTCCAAGTCCTGAAATGGAACAGCCATGGAAATGACCTTAACTTCATTGGAAATTGAAAAGCCAAACAGCTGAAACGCATCCAGGCCAAAAATATTCGAAGCTGATACATGGTCGATGACAAATAGGGTAACGAGCTGGGTAACACGTTTGTACGTCACCTGGGCGACGAACTGCCCACGAAGGGGAATGGAACCGTCTCCGTAGGCGACCAAACGCCGACAGGGAGGGGACAACTCAGGAGAGCCCAGGTGGGTATACGTCGCCATATTAATCAGGGAGATGGTGGCCCCAGTGTCAACCTGAAAACTGACATCCTCAGTGAAAAGGCAGAGCGTGAGGAAAAGCTTCTGCACTGATGGGTCATTCTGTGGGACTACCGATTGCAGAGCATGGACGGTATCTTGAGGCCCAGGACTGGAGCGAGTTGAGCGATTACGACAAACTGATCGGATGTGGCTCTCCTTGTTACACAGCATGCACGTTTTCCAGCGGTGGTGACAACTAGCTTGAGAATGTGCGGTAAAGCACTGTGGGCACGATGGAAGTGGGCCGCAGGACCAGCGACGAGGGGCGACTGGAGGTGCTGATGCAATAGAGATGTCAGACAAAGAGGAGTCCCGACGGCACTGGCCTCTGTTGGCAGGGCCACGTCAACATCGTGAGGGCAGAAACTGCTGAGACACATCGATCGGCGCCACTTGCGGCTGCCCCATAAGACATTCATTAGCCGCCTGAGCAATTTCAAAGGAGTGTGCAATGCAGAGAATCTCTTCCAAGGAGGGGTTATCGAGTTTCAACACTGCAGTGCGGACCTCAGGATCGGAAGCCAGCTGAACCACCACATCCCGGATCAGGGAGTCCGCATACAAAGCCTTACACTGCTGATTGGTGCACGTAAAATCGCATCGATGGCTGAGACCCTGCAACTCCGTGACCCCGGGACAATATGATTGACCAGGCTGTTTATGGTACTGGTGGAACTCCAGCCGAGAGGCGACCACATGGTAGCACTGGGAATAATAGTTCATCAGCAAAAGGCATATCTTCTGGAAAGAAAGAGCTGCAGGATCGGACAACATTGCCAACTTGTGGAGAAAAATGAATGTGTCTGGAGAGGCCCAAGACAAAAACAACGACCGCTGCAAGGAGTCATCTGTGACTTGAAAAGCCATGAAATGTTGTTTCAGCCAATGTAAGTATATTTCCCAGTCTTCTTTAGTGTCATTAAATGGTGGGAACGGCAGCGGACATGGGAAAGCATCGAACACCCAAGGACTCGGAAACTGTAGTGGTAATGCGTCCTGGGCATCGACTTTGTCCATTAGCAACCGTAGCGACTTGTAAGATGTCTAACTGGAGCAGCTGCTGCTGTTGCATGAGCTGCTGCTGTTGCTCCAGAAGACAGACCAACTTCGCCTCCATGCTAACAACTACCACCATTTACCTCGTTACCAAAATGTAACTGTGACCGTTCCAGTTGCGGGGTTGCCGAGAACGAAAGCGTGGCAGCGGCCCGTGAACAAGTAAAACGAACAGGGAAGGATGGACAAAAACAACGACTGATGACCGAGCAAGACCTAATGAACAACAACACGCAAATAGCAATGGGGTCACAAGCGAAACCTCACGAATCCACAACATTCACTTGTACACGGAAACAAAGCAATGTACACAAGCTGTCTGTAGGCGAGAAGTCGATAGACTAACATAAATGTCAGACTGCCTGCTGAGTGAGAGGCAGGCGCTTAAATACATGATAGAGTACATCGCTATTGGCCGCTGGGACCACATGCTCCACATGCCCTCACATTATACGTCCATGTCATCTGGTGCGGGCTCGAAACCCGTGCTGCAAGGTACCAGACCTCTGTTAGCCCTAACTATAAGCACCCCAATGGGTCACCTTCCCCCTATATGTGGGCCTTATAGAAAGGGGAAGAAATGTGCAAGACATCTACACACTCTGATCCTTATTTAAAATTTTTCATTTTAATATTTCTTCGTAATATTCAAGTATCAGCAAGGAACATTACCTTCTGACAACATGCCGACTATGCACCCACTAGTAGCAGTCAGCAGGGAGCATGGGAGTGATACCACATGTCTACTGGTCACTTGGCCACTGCCTGGGGCATCAGTTCCCAGCTGGACACACACTCTGCATCTTTTTTCGGACTTTGTTCCACACAAAATTTACTTCATCTTATGGCCACCAAGACTGGCTAATTGCTTCACAGACCAAACTGGACACACCTGTCAGTATTTCCTGTAGTGAAAATATGTGATATGTGATTTTTAACCAACTCTTTCATTTGAAAAAAAGCCTTTCAGATGTCCACATCCTTGAAAACCTGAAAAGGTCCCTTCAGCACCTGTACACACTGATTTCAGAAGAAGTAGCATCCCCCGATCATTCAGTCTGAAGGGAGACTGCAACTGATCTCTGCCACAAAATTATCATCAAAGCTGAAAGTTTTGTTTGTTACCAAGACATTTAAATTATTATTATTATTATTATTATTATTATTATTATTATTATTATTATTATTGTGGTGTCACCGCCAGACACCACACTTGCTAGGTGGTAGCTTAAATCAGCCGCGGTCCATTAGTACGTGTCGGACCCGCGTGTCTCCACTGTCAGTACTTGCAGACCTAGCGCCACCACATGGCAGGTCTAGAAAGACGGACTAGCACTCGCCCCAGTTGTACGGACGACATTGCTAGCGACTAGACGTACGAAGCCTTCCTCTCATTTGCCGAGAGACATTTAGAATAGCCTTCAGCTAAGTCCATAGCTACGACCTAGCAAGGCGCAGTTAACCATATCTGGAGAGAGTCTTACTTGTATTCACCATAGCGATGTACTACAAGGACGCATTAAAGTTAAGTATTCAAGGAGCTGCATACTTTTCTTATAGCATTAATTAGGTATCCTGTTCCAGAATTCACGCCAGCCGGCGTGTGTGTACGCGTACCTTTCGGCTACCTCAAAGTGGCGTGGCTGTTTTGCTACGCCACAACAGATTGGCGACGCGGATTAACGGATTGTTCTTTTTTTTCCTTGCTTTGCTCTGATTTGATTTGCTTGTGTCATGGCTTCGCCACATTCTCCAGATGTACTGTCCGAATTTTATCGCTTGCAGAATCAGCAGACGCAGGCGTTATTGGATGCCCTTGGACAGCTCGTCCAGGGTCAACGTGCGCTGCAAAACGATGCGGCCGCCGCCGCTTCATCGCTACCGCAGCCACAACATGCAGTTGCACTGCAGTTTCGCCAGTTTGACCAAAATCAGGAAACGTGGCCCGAGTGGTCCCGCCAGTTTGGATTCCATCTCGCCGCCTACAGAATTCAAGGTAACGAGCGGCAGCCTCACATATTGTCTTGTGTCGGCGTGCAAACGTACTGTGTGATAGTGAACTTGTTTCCCCGACGCGACGTCGCTACACTGTCCTACGAAGAAATTGTGTCGGCTTTAGATGCCTATTTCAAAGAAACAGTTAATGTGGTTGCAAAAAGGTATACGTTCTTTCGTACAAAACGTACGGCCGGTCAAACTAATCGGGAGTGGGTTGCAACTTTGCAAGGCCTTACTAGGGATTGCGCATTTGAATGTGACTGTGGCCTTCCTTATTCAGATACGATGGTGCGTGATGCAATAGCACAGAACGTTTCTGATGTTCGCATAAGGGAACAGATTTTGAAACTAGTTAATCCCTCCCTTCAACAAGTGATAGACATATTGGATAGGCAAGACACACTTGACTTTGCTCAGGAATCATTTGCAACTTCGCCAGCTGTGTGTCGCATTAACCGGCCCGCCGGGCGCGCTGCAAGGAACTGTAAACAGCTTTCGCGCCCGTCCGCAACGCTACGTGTCCCGCGAAAGCAAGCAAATGCAGTGCTGAAATCATGCCCGCGGTGTGCAACTAGACATTCGCGTGAGAATTGCCCGTCACGCCAAGCTATTTGCTTTTTCTGCAATAGGAAAGGACATGTTCAAAGTGTTTGCCAGAAAAAGCTCCGATCGGACACTACCACCCATTCCAGGCCCTTTGCTTCGCGCCGGAATCGAACCAAGGACACTCAGGCTCGGGAACCGTCGCCCATGGACATTCATATAGTTAATGCCACTCCGCCCAGTGTTCCTCTCTCTAACGGTGAATGTGTTTGTCCCAAAAAAAAGTGTGCGTCGACGTCGACGGCAATCCCGTCACGTCGCAAGTGATTCTGTACCAGTGTCTGTTCAAGTTGCACATAACAGTCGCTCTTGTCGTCAGCAAGACAATAAACTTTTTGTAGATTTGGACTTTGCCGGACAAGTGATACCATTCCAGCTCGATACCGGAGCTGCAGTTTCATTGCTCAATCACGCCACGTACAAACAACTAGGCGCACCGCCGTTGCGTGCCGCACATGTTCAGCTCACTAGTTATTCAGGACAGCATATCCCTGTGTTAGGACAGTGCAGCCTTCTTGCAACATACAAGGGACAAACAAAACTTGTGTCATTTTACGTTCTACGTTCTTCTGCTGCAGTGAACTTGTTTGGTTTAGATTTATTTCAATTGTTTAACTTGTCTATTGTGAATCAGGTCCTATCGGTGAACCAGACTGTGCCTTCCGCCAGTGTTTCTCGACTATGTGAGGAATTTGCAGACATTTTTGCACCGGGCCTTGGTTGCGCTAAGAACTATGAAGCACATTTGGAACTCAAAGTCAACCCGCAACCGAAATTTTTCAGAGGGCGCAATGTTCCCCACGCATTGCGTGATGAGGTCGCAAGAACATTAAACGATCTAGAACCACAAGGTGTCATTGAACGTGTGCAGGCTTCTCTCTGGGCCTCACCCTTAGTAATTTTGCAACAACCTTCCGGAAAATTGAGACTTTGCGTGGACTTCAAAGCAACAGTGAATCCACAACTAGTGACTGCTACTTTTCCTTTGCCCCGCCCGGAAGATCTTTTTGACAAACTGTGCCCGGGAAAATATTTTTCAAAGTTGGACCTAGCAGATGCGTACTTGCAAATACCGGTGGACGAAGAATTCCAGCGCGTATTCGTGGTTAACACGCATCTTGGATTGTACAGATTCAAAAGACTGCCATTCGGGTGTGCATCCGCCCCTGCATTGTTTCAGCAATATTTACAAACTATTTGTGCGTCGGTCCCTACTGCTGCGAACTATCTGGACGATATTGTGATCTCCGGAAAGACAGAAGCCGAACATTTGCAAAATCTCCGAACATTATTTCAGGTCTTGCGACAGAATGGTCTTCGCTTGAGGAAGGACAAATATGTGTTTTTTTTGCTCGTGACTGGCCATATCTGGGACATGTCATTAATGCCCAAGGCATACATCCGAGTCCAGAGCACCTCCGTGCCATACAGGACTTGCCTTCGCCGCAAAATGTGAAGCAGCTCCAGAGTGTGTTGGGAACAATTAACTATTCTCATAAATTTCTTCCTCATGCCTCTTCCATTTCAGCTCCGCTTCATCGCTTACGCCGTAAAGGTGTTCCGTTCGTCTGGTCGACGGAATGCGAACGCGCCTTTCGCCAGTTGAAATCGGCGTTGCTTTCAAATACTTGCCTTACGCCATTCGATCCCCGGAAACCCCTTTTGTTGATGGTAGATGCCTCGGATTTCGGGATCGGTGCTGTGCTTGCGCACAAAGATGGTTCGCATGATCGTCCTATTGCCTTTGCGTCCAAATTGCTCTCGTCAGCGCAAAGAAATTATTCCCAGATAGAGAAAGAAGCTTTGGCTCTCGTGTTTGGTGTTACGAAGTTTCACGATTTCTTGTATGGTCGTCACTTTACCATCATCACAGACCACAAACCTTTGACGTCGCTTTTTCATCCGAACAAACCTGTACCTCCGCGTACCGCGCAGAAATTCATTCGCTGGTCTATTTTCCTCTCGCAGTACCGCTACGATATCTTGTATAGGTCCACTGTTCAGCACGGAAACGCCGATGCGTTGTCCCGTTTGCCTGTTGCCGAGGATAAAGCATTTGATTCTTCCGAACTTGCTTGCATGTTCATTGATGCGGAAACTGATGACGTGGTCGAATCGTTTCTGATTGATTTTCGTCGTGTAGCTACAGCCACAGCTGCTGACCCTGTCCTTGCTACCGTTTTGCGTTTTGTTGCTACGCAATGGCCCTTGTCAAAGTCACGGATCGAGGATCCGTTGGTTCGCAGATTTTTCTCTCACAAGGAGAGACTTTTTGTACGACGTGGTGTTTTGTTGTTGCGTTCTGATAATGATAAGTCGAGGGTCGTGGTCCCACGTTCGTTACAGTCCTTTGTCTTAAAGCTTCTCCACCAAGGACATTGGGGTATAGTGCGTACGAAACAACTTGCTCGTCAGCACTGTACTTGGTTCGGAATCGATGCTGCGATTACGAATATGTGCTCTTCTTGCATGGCGTGTGCCGAACAACAATCCGCACCGCCGCGGAAATTCTTTGCATGGCCAAAAGCCACTGCCCCTTGGCAACGCTTACACATAGACTTTGCTGGTCCATTCTGGAATGCTCGATGGTTGGTTGTTGTCGATTCCTTCAGTAATTTTCCTTTTGTTGTCCGGATGTCTTCCACGACGTCCGCTGCCACCATCCAAGCGTTGACTGCTATCTTTTGCGTGGAGGGTCTTCCACAGTCTATTGTTTCAGACAATGGCCCACAATTCATGTCCGCAGAATTTGTCATTCTGCAAGGCCAATGGTATTCAACATCTGACGTCCGCGCCGTTTTCGCCTCAGTCAAACGGTGCCGCTGAACGTTTGGTCAGGACTTTTAAGTCACAGATGTTGCAGTTAAAAGAGTCGCATTCTCGGGAGGACGCGTTGTTGCTCTTTTTGTCTTCGTATCGCTCTCAGCCCCGCGATGGTCGCTCGCCGGCTGAGTTGCTTCACGGTCGTCCTCATCGAACCTTGATGTTTTAGCTGCATCCGCCGCATCAGGTTCCTGTGCAGCGGCAGACTCCTGCTTTTGCTCCAGGCGACGTTGTATTCTATCGCACCTATCGCGGTTCACGGCGTTGGCTCGCAGGGCGCATTCTTCGCTGCCTCGGCCGCGCGATGTATTTGGTTTTGGGGGCCTCTGGTGAGGTGCGTCGGCATCTCAATCAGCTGCGCCTCTGTCGTCGCCTGGGTTCTGCCGCTCCCCGTCTGCTTTCAGTGACGGAGCCGTCCGGTCAGCGCCCTGGGGTCCCATCTACTGGCTCGCCTCATCCCCAGGTGTTACCGACGATGCCTTCCCTTTTGCCTCATGGCGTCGCGCAGCCGCCGTCGCCGCAGCAGCCGCCGCAGCAGCCGCCGCCGGCGCCGCCCGCAGAGGACGCTTCGCTGCAGCCGCCAACCGCCTCCCTGGGTCACGCGCCGCCGATCGCTTCCCGTGACCAGCTGTCCTCCGCCATGGAACACTTGCCCTCTCCGGACCACATGGCGTCATCGCGCGTCGGATACCCCGACGCAATGGAGGTCGACCCTTCGGGCCCTCCTGTTTCATTACGGGCGCATGCGCCGCATGTTGATGTGCACCCTGGAGTAGGTTTCCAGGCGTTTCCTAGCTCCCCTCGGACCGAATGGCCGGGTGCGGGTGGCACAGCCTCGCCTGTTGTTAGGCTCCCCACCTCATCGCGGGCGGAAGCCTTATAACACGACCGTTCGCCGATTTGCGGGGGAGGAATGTGGTGTCACCGCCAGACACCACACTTGCTAGGTGGTAGCTTAAATCAGCCGCGGTCCATTAGTACGTGTCGGACCCGCGTGTCGCCACTGTCAGTACTTGCAGACCTAGCGCCACCACATGGCAGGTCTAGAAAGACGGACTAGCACTCGCCCCAGTTGTACGGACGACATTGCTAGCGACTAGACGTACGAAGCCTTCCTCTCATTTGCCGAGAGACAGTTAGAATAGCCTTCAGCTAAGTCCATAGCTACGACCTAGCAAGGCGCAGTTAACCATATCTGGAGAGAGTCTTACTTGTATTCACCATAGCGATGTACTACAAGGACGCATTAAAGTTAAGTATTCAAGGAGCTGCATACTTTTCTTATAGCATTAATTAGGTATCCTGTTCCAGAATTCACGCCAGCCGGCGTGTGTGTACGCGTACCTTTCGGCTACCTCAAAGTGGCGTGGCTGTTTTGCTACGCCACAACAATTATTATTACTACTAAAACTATTATAATACATAAATTCTGAGATCTGTCATGGCTACAACCCAGAAAATGCATATAAAAATATGTGACAAGAATTTCTCCTTGATTATCTCACACAAAAGAGAACCACACCAAGTTGGTTCAGGGTGTATACGTGGATGAGAAAAAAAAAAAATTCCCGGATTTCCCGATTAAAAATACACTTTCTCCCGGATGAAAATACACTTTTTCTGTGTTAAGTAACAGTATACTTTTCCTTGGAACTGTAAAACTTATCAGTCCTTTCAATGGTTGTGGTTTCATACACCGGCGTAGAATTTCCCGTCACTTTAGAAAACGAAACTCGGGGGAAAAAACACGTTTTGGAAAGATGTCTGATGTGCAGCAACATGTACACTGAATATTTTTGTATTACGAAAGTATAGATTCGAATTCCACCAAACACCACATGTTACTTTCCGACAAAAATAACTTCATTGTTCTGTAAGGCGATTAACGCTTGACTGTCAGAAGAATGTAAGTGTATTTTAATTCACTTGATAGCTCCCGGCCACAGCAATCCATTTCGTTTTCATTTGACGTGAGAGCAATAAACGAAGAGGAAACAGCGAAATCACTTCATTTTGTAGCACACATCTTTTTGAAGAGTCTGATAGATAAAACATATATGTTCGAGGGAACGTAAGACATGTTATTTGGTCTGTGTGCCGAAGTGCAGTGCCACGACTTTTCACACAGCATTCTTCCATCACACGTCTCTGTATTTCGCGCTGTGGAATTCAAACGTCTAATATTTTGTAATGGGTGCCATCAAACTTTATTCAGGCCAGTGAAAATTAAAATGTCCTGTGGTGCCTCTCCTGCTACCAGTCGGCCAGTTTGACATCCTGCCCCTCTTTAAAAAAATCTCGCAATTAATACCGGATAGGATTATCTGCAACCGGCAGAACAAGAACTCTTCAGAAAATTTGCAGTCTTTACTGCCTAGTAGCTAATAACTTGCTGTTTTGTGTGACATAAAATTAAATATAGGATACATAAAACGAGTAGACATGAGACAAGCAAGACGGTACTTATTTCTTTAATCCTTAAGTCCTTGATTTTTTTTCTCTCTTATCTTGCCACATCTTTATATGGCGTACTTTCCTTTCTGGAAAAGAATCTATTACCTCATCAAAGTTCGTCAACGTTTTGCTACATGAAAAAACGAAATGTCGTTGTCTAATACTAGAAAAGCTGTTAATACAAATAGTACCAAAGACTGGTGTGGATTCTTGATCTCTTTACGCGTATTTTGTCACTGCTAGATAAAACGAAATAGGCCGGCCTAATATTGCAGCAATTGTTACACACACCAAATAAACGAGACTGTTTTGGCACAAATAGTAATTTTTATAACACGACAGAATATAATGAACGAAGTACCAATATCAAATGCTATCAGGCCTACTACAAGCAAAAAGTTTGATGTTAGGAAATAGTTTCACATTTCATTCATACTCTCTAGCTTCTGAAGAATAATATGAATTTGCCCCCCTGTGTTTTGTTCTTGTATATGGTACTTTTCTCTTGCAACTTAAGTTTTATTTTCTTTTCTTCCCCCCCCCCCCCCCCCCCCCCCCCCTCTCGTTCATGTTTTATTGGTGCAGTATTATTCTGCAGTAGCGAGATACAGTAATATTCTTTCTCAGAGTATTGGTTCTTACCAGCCAAAGTTACAAAAATTTAACGGAAAACTAAAACAATGAGAAATTCCTGGAATTCTAAAAAATTCCCGGGTTTTTCCCGGTTTTCTCCCGGATGGAAAAATTCCTGGGTTTTTCCACAGTCTCCTGGTTGTCCCGGGTCGTATACACCCTGTGGTTAAAACACTGGAAATTTAGTTGCTTTAGTGTTTATAATGACGTGACCAAATACCCTAAATTATTTTATTGAAAATGCCACTGAATTTTGCTATTCATCAGGTCATCTTGATAGCAGACACAAAGGTCCACAATCCCTCCCCTGTCAGGTTAATGGTTATTGTAGCCTACGACATTAAGAGGAGTGATTTTGTGCCATTTCGTCCCACACTATTAACGCACTATACAACTGTTTTACTTTCCTGCAACAACACCTACGATGGGCTATTTGGGAGAAGTGTCTTGAACACCTACGCAATGCATTAATTCTTCAGGACAACGCAAGAGCCCATATGGCAGCGTGTATGTGGAATCTGCTGGCGCAATGGGGATAGGAAGTACTGGAGCATCGACTACATTCACCAGACTATCATCTTGCAATTATGAGCCCTACCAAAACTGAAAGAGTTATTGTGTGGAACACACTTTCGAACACGTGAAGACACTGCCACAGCAGTGATGCTTGAGATCTGACGAATCATTCATGGTGAGGCCATGGGTATTCGGTGTCTTCCATAACATTGGCAGTGTGTGATGGATTCATTGAGACTATTCTGAGGGGTTCTTACGATGTTTCAGGTCCGTGTTCCCACCCTGTACTATTGTGTACTGTTGAAACTGAAAGTAAAACACGTTTGGAAAAAAATTTTTTTTTTTGTCTTTTTTATGGCAGTGTGTGTGTGTTCATCCACCTCCCTATATGTAATGTTTACATATGAACTAACCTTCCATTTGCATATTTCAGATTTTTTTTAATTCGTTACCACTTTTGAGACAAAAAAGGTGTCTACCACGCTGTCTTTCTGATGCCATCTAAAAGTTTTTCAACAAATGTGTTAAGCTCAGTTGCAGTATTATCCACATGTCTGACATCTTTGAGGATCTCTCATCACTGATCTATTGAATAAACTGTACTCCTATTCTAAGCTTTAATTTCATCATCTAGGTAAAAGTCAAATGTAACTTATTATTTTAGAATATTTAGTTTATGAGCAGTCGTGCATTTTGTGGCAGAACAGAAATACTTCCCCAGCACTTAAGAATGTTCCAGTCACCTCAGACCTCGCCAGAGAGCATGCCTGTTGCCAGTGCTATGCAGCTGCCAGCACAGCGGTTGGCATTCATTTTATAACGTGGTCAAGCCTTATGGACTTCAGGTGTAATAAGAAGGTCAACCACTGAGTCATTCTTATCTTGTTTGTTGATCACAACTCTGCTTATTTAAACTGTCTGCATTGTACAATTTACCCACACTCATAGTTGATTATCAATTTGGTTTTCTACTGTGTGTGGTGTTCAAGTATCAAACTTAGCTTGTACAATGCTCTCCCTGCTTTCTTTATTAGCATATTTTACTGTTATGCTACACAAACAGGGGGCAATGTTTGCTGCACTTGTGGCACTTGGTGAGCACTTCTGGGAACTCCGTGCCTCGGCTGTGAACAGGATTGCTAAACCTGGCTTTTCCTGAACTCAGACCTGGCCTGAGCCAGTAGCCCTCTGTTTCCATTAACTCTTGGTGTGTTTTAGTGACAGCCAAGCGGCAGGGTAATGTATCGCTGTGTCACACAGAGAACAGGGATCTTGGTTTGCTCAACTTGTTCTTAAGGCTGAAACAGTTGTGTGAATTCTTACATGATTTTTAAGAGGGGGATGTTTCAAAACTTTGTCAAATATCTTTTATAAAAGAACTTTTTAAAATATTCGACGGTGTCCTTGGGTACTTCTATCATATCTTTTTGTACAAGTTAGGGCAAGTTCCTGGCTTTTGTAAAAGATTTGTCAACAATCTTTGGCAGTGTAAAACGGGACTAATCAATCACTGTTGGCACTACAGTTCATGTTTAATATACACTTTACATCAAATCTGTTGTAATTCACAAAAACGGAAAAAAAGCATAACATACACTTACAAACACATTGTAACAGTCCCACAGAAACAGCACTTACTTGCAAATCTTACTTTATTAGAATGGAGACCAACCCGAGCAGTACATACAAAAAGCATGTGCAGAAAAGATTCCGTATTTATATAGTGAAAATAAACACAAGGTGTGACACTTACCTTTGTAACTTTGAGCTGATTTGCATGACTCTTGGGCACATTTTCCATCACTGAAGATGTGGTGTGAGTCTTTGTGAAGGGAGAGGATGAGGACAATGGTAAGTTTTCTGATAACTTTGTTTCTGAAGTTATGTTAGGTTCAAGAAGCTTAGGTGATTTTGGTTCTTGGTAGTTGTTGAAGTTGAGGCTTTCAGTCAGTTTATCAGGACTTGTTTCAGGATCCTTGAAAGGATTAGAACTGAGGCTTGTTTTTTCTACAGATAATAAATGGAATGGGTTAGTTGTGGAAGATGAAATGCTACTAATAAATGGATTGTTTGAATTATAACTTGAGACTGGAGAAGTGGTGAAAATATTGTCTTCATTTGTTTCTACTGTTAGAGAGTGATACAAAAGTGGTGACAGTGGTGTAGGTGTGACAATATTTGGTGACATACAAGGGACTGCCTGAGTGTTTACTGTATTAATTACATTGAAATTCAAAAGTTTCATATTGGTTGGTGCCTCTGAGTCTTCTTTTGCATCAGGAGAAGGTAAAATAACTTGTTCAAGTTTCCCTCGGTCAGACCAGGAAAAATGGGTAACAGTGACTGGTGTAGTACTACGTATGTATCCACTATCGTTGGAATCGTCCTTGCAGTCGACGGCGCCCGTATCAGCAACTGAGGTGTTATTTCCTCCCAAGGACAGAGTAAGCTTGTCTCCACCCTAGCACAGCCAAGGGAAGCACATTATTTGAAACCATGAGATGGGAAACAAAAAACTTAAGAAGCAAGCAGCAATACTACAATATAGCCCACAACAAAGTCATTTAGGAGGCAAAAACATGCACATCTAAGCACACAAAATGCGTACAGTAAATAAGTGGATTTTTAAACTAATGGTTCTTTACCTAGAAAGTGAATTTTATTACAGATTATGCGAGTGCAAAAATAATACTTGGATAAATAAATACATTAATCATTTCTCAGCTTTTCCGATTAGCAATTACAACATCAAATCCCACAACTTCCACAGAAATATTCCCTTTTGTAGCGTGTCAATTAATTATTACATTTACAAGTAACAACTGTTTTACATGTATGAATAAGGAAAATGACAACAAAAACACTAGTGTAGGAAAAACATTGCAATACATCACAATCAAGCAGACATGATTGAACATAAAAGAATTACTGCAGGTCAGACTGTCAAAGGAAAAAAAAAAAGACAGTAACTGCACCAGCTCAACAACAAATTTACCACGAGTTTAAATATATATGATTAGGTTGCCTACCCAAGAGAAAGATTTGGACACAGTATGAAATTTGTGATAAAGTCATATACATTGCAGGAGAAACTTACCACAGAAACAAATGTAGCACTTGGTGTGTCTGCTGGTAAAGATGTTGCAGTATCATCATCCAGGAACTGATTTTTTCTGTAACAATTAAATCTCATGTATAGCATACTAAAATAGTTTACATAAAATATTATTTACACAATATGTGTCAGACTTTATAGCTCTCTTATAATATGCCTTTTTCATTCTATAAATTGATCAAAGGCTGAAATAATAATAATTTTTTAATGTAAAACTCAGTGAGGTAGCTGCTAGGAAATGTTTTAGAGTTCCATCCCACTGTACTGGTGAAGTCATTACCTTTAGGTGCTTTGCCTTTAGGAAGACTAGAAGTGATCACAGTGTCTTTTTGTCTTGACAGTTACAGTCAGCTGTACATGAACTATGTGTACCAATAACTTTCCTACACATCTATTAAGCATGACACTGCGATACCTACTTGAGAATATATTAGTCCTTATTTGGTTTCAGAAAGGGGGGGGGGGGGTGATTATGGATTTACTTCAGGAATGTTATTGTCCTGCATGTCAAATTTGATTTAAAAGTATGTGAGGATTTCCTCCGATTGACTGTTAAGCTGTCACAACTCATCATATTGAATCTGAGTACTAATAGACGAAATTATCAGTTTTAAAGGTAGCAGACACCAACTCCTTCACGAAGGAGGGCTGTTATCACTTCCTCATTTATGTAAATTTAATTCGAACTACCTCTTTCCATGATAACTGTGGTGGTTATGTTAGTAAAATATTCTGCCATTGTTTGGACAATGTCTGCATTACTTGTGTGTAGCCTCCTGAATGTATAGTTGGTATTGGTGCCTTGGCTTGTGTGTTGTCTTTCTGACAGCTTTCCATACATAAGTGGATCTATTCTTTAATTGAGTTCAGGAACTTCTGACATGACCTTTCCTTGCTCTCCTTTCTTCCAATCCAATAATTTGAGAGTTTGTCTGTGGTTGATGCACCCTCGAAACTTCGCAGTGGCACGTAACTGTCCCTGACTGCAGAGTGGCACTATTTATTCCACGAAGGGACAGGCTTATTTCTGTGGTGGTCTGAGAATTTTTGTATGGATGAGGCAGCATCCTGGTGGTTCATGCTTGTGAAGTGAGCTGCCCAGTCCTGTTCACTGTCTTGATGGTTGAACAGCGCTGTATGACCAAATAGCATCCACTTAGCCCTGATGAGCATCCATTTCAGGGGGTTGTTCTATCTTGCAGGTATATCCAAAAGGGGAAGTTATTGCTTCGTGAAGGTCTGTACCCTGTTCCCACTGAGCAACATCTATGAGAGATGGACAGCATATTGAAAAGTCAGTAGTAGAGAATGACCCCAAAATAGTGACAGAATAAGTGATATCTACATCTACATCCATACTCCGCAAGCCACCTGACGGTGTGTGGCGGAGGGTACCTTGAGTACCTCTATCGGTTCTCCCTTCTATTCCAGTCTCGTATTGTTCGTGGAAAGAAGGATTGTCGGTATGCTTCTGTGTGGGCTCTAATGTCTCTGATTTTATCCTCATGGTCTCTTCGCGAGATATATGTAGGAGGGAGCAATATACTCCTTGACTCTTCGGTGAAGGTATGTTCGCAAAACTTCAACAAAAGCCCGTACCGAGCTACTGAGCGTCTCTTCTGCAGAGTCTTCCACTGGAGTTTATCTATCATCTGCAGAGTCTTCCACTGGAGTTTATCTATCATTTCCTTAATGCTTTCGCGATTACTAAATGATCCTGTAACGAAGCGCGCTGCTCTCCGTTGGATCTTCTCTCTCTCTTCTATCAACCCTATCTGGTACGGATCCCACACTGCTGAGCAGTATTCAAGCAGTGGGCAAACAAGCGTACTGTAACCTACTTCCTTTGTTTTCGGATTGCATTCCCTTAGGATTCTTCCAATGAATCTCAGTCTGGCATCTGCTTTACCAACGATCAACTTTATATGATCATTCCATTTTAAATCACTCCTAATGCGTACTCCCAGATAATTTATGGAATTAACTGCTTCCAGTTTCTCACCTGCTATTTTGTAGCTAAATGATAAGGGATCTTTCTTTCTACGTATTCGCAGCACATTACACTTGTCTACATTGAGATTCAATTGCCATTCCCTGCACCCTGCGTCAATTCGCTGCAGATCCTCCTACATTTCAGTACAAGTTTCCATTGTTACAACCTCTCGATATACCACAGCATCATCCGCAAAAAGCCTCAGTGAACTTCCGATGTCATCCACAAGGTCATTTATGTATATTGTGAATAGCAATGGACCTATGACACTCCCCTGCGGCACACCTGAAATCACTCTTACTTCGGAAGACTTCTCTCCACTGAGAATGACATGCTGCGTTCTGTTATCTAGGAACTCTTCAATCCAATCACACAATTCGTCTGATAGAGTGTACTCCCTGCTGCCGTTGGATAAGCAGCTGCCAGCAGCAAGTCGTATACCCCTAGCTTACTTATTTGTTACGTAGTTTAATTCTTAATTTCTTAGCATGCTTTTGGGTACTTGCATTGTTTAATTCATAAATTTCGGGCATATTATAGTATTTGAGAGTTGCAGCATCGCGCTTTAGTACCTGAATAGTGTAAATTCGCGTAGTCGTCTGTTTTCTGTTTTTGTTTTGAACGGTCAGTGTCGGTTGGTCACAGCCAGTGTGCTCCCTGCCGCCGTTGGATAAGCAGCTGCAGCAGCAAGTCGTATACCCCTAGCTTACTTATTTGTTACATAGTTTAATTCTTTATTTCTTTGCGTGTTTTTGGGTACTTGCATTGTTTAATTCATAAATTTCGGGCGTATTATAGTATGTAAGAGTTGTAGCATCGCACTTTAGTGTTTACTTCGTAGATTCTTACTTAAATTGCGTGAGAGTTTCGTATAGGAGGTGTAATTTCGAGTTTTAGCTACTGTAATCGTAAATTCAGGCAGATTGTAGTGCAGTCATTAGGCATTTGTACAGGTAAGTTAACACATTCTTTGAGTGTTTCCCTTGCGTTATCTAGGCACTGACCCGTGTTTCAGTAACTGTTCAACATCGATTAGAATGGACAGGGACTGTGATTGCTGTGTTCGGATGAGGGCTGAGTTGGCATCCCTTCGCTCACAGCTGCAAGCAGCGCCGACTTCAGTCGCGCAGCTTGAGGCTGTTGCCAATGGGCACCACTGTGGGGGGCCGGACTTAGGTATCACGGGGATGTCAACCTCGTCCCGTCTGTCCCCAGAGCGGTCTGCCGCTGTGGTTGCCACGGTTGCTGCCCGCAGTGGGGCTGAGCCCTCGCCTGTGGTTGATTGGGAGGTCGTTCCAAGGCATGGCAGGCAGCGAAAGACGTCCCCGGAGGCTGATCAGAAAGCCTCCCCGGTGCGTCTGACAAACAGGTTTCAGGCACTGTCTCTAGCTGAGCCAGATGCAACTGCCTGCACTGTTTCAGAGGATGTTTCTCAGTCTTCAAGGTCCGGGCAATCACAGAGGGTGGGCTTATTGGTAGTTGGGAGCCCCAATGTTAGGCGCATAATGGGGACCCTTAGGGATATGGCGGCTAAGGAGGGGAAGAAATCCAGTGTGCATTCCGGGTGGAGTCATTCCTGATGTGGAAAGGGTCCTTCCGGATGCCATGAAGAGCACAGGGTGCAGCCAGCTGCAGGTGGTGGCACATGTCGGCACTAATGACGTGTGTCGCTTTGGATCTGAGGAAATTCTCTCTGGATTCCAGCGGCTATCTGATTTGGTGAAGGCTGCTGGTCTTGCTTACGAGATGAAGGCAGAGCTCACCATCTGCAGCATTGTTGACAGAACCGACTGCAGACCTTTGGTGCACAGCCGGGTGGAGGGTCTGAATCAGAGGCTCAGACGGTATTGCGACCGTGTTGGCTGCAGATTCCTTGACTTGCACCATAGGGTGGTGGGGTTTCGGGTTCCGCTGAATAGGTCAGGAGTTCACTACATTCAGCTGGCGGCTACACAGGTAGCGGAGGCTGTGTGGCGTGGACTGGGCAGTTTTTTAGGTTAGAAGGCCTCGGGAAAGTACGGGGTGGGCTGCAATCTCAAAGAGTGCATGGCAAATACAGGACGTGCTTGGATCAAGGAACAGTCGGAATTTTAGTTGTAATTTGTTGTAGTTGTGCTGGGAAAGTCCCTGAGCTTCAAGCGCTAATAGAAAGCACAGAAGCTGAAATCTTTATAGGTACAGAAAGCTGGCTAAAGCCTGAAATAAGTTCTGCAGAAATTTTTACGAAGTCTCAGACGGTGTTCAGGAAAGATAGATTAGGCAGAATTGGTGGTGGAGTGTTTGTGTCTGTCAGTAGTGGTTTATCTTGTAGTGAAGTCGAAGTAGATACTCCGTGCGAATTGGTATGGGTGGAGGTTATACTTAACAGTCGAACTAAGTTAATAATTGGCTCCTTCTACCGACCATCAGACTCCGATGATATAGTTGCGGAACAGTTCAGAGAAAATTTGAGGCTCGTAACAAATAAATACCCCACTCATACGGTTATAGTTGGTGGGGACTTCAACCTTCCCTCGATATGTTGGCAAAAATACTTGTACAAAACCGGTGGTAGGCAGAAAACATCTTCCGAGATTGTCCTAAATGCTTTCTCCGAAAATTATTTCGAGCAGTTAGTCCACGAACCCACGCGAATTGTAAATGGTTGCGAAAACACACTTGACCTCTTAGCCAAAAACAATCCAGAGCTGATAGAGAGCATCATGACTGATACAGGGATTAGTGATCACAAGGTCGTTGTAGCTAGGCTCAATACCGTTTCTTCCAAATCCACCAGAAACAAACGCAAAATAATTTTATTTAAAAAAGCGGATAAAGTGTCACTAGAAGCCTTCCTAAGAGACAATCTCCATTCCTTCCGAACTGACTATGCAAATGTAGACGAGATGTGGCTCAAATTCAAAGATATAGTAGCAACAGCAATTGAGAGATTCATACCTCATAAATTGGTAAGAGATGGAACTGATATCCCATGGTACACAAAACAGGTCCGAACGCTGTTGCAGAGGCAACTTTTGCATGCGAAGTTCAAAAGAACGCGAAATCCCGAAGATTGGCTAAAATTTATAGATGCGCGAAATTTGGCATGGACTTCAATGCGAAATGCCTTTAATAGGTTCCACAACGAAACTTTTGTCTCGAAATTTGATAGAAAATCCAAAGAAATTCTGGTAGTATGTAAAGTACACAAGCGGCAAGACGCAGTCAATACCTTCGCTGGGCAGTGCCGATGGTACTGTTACCGACGACTGTGCCGCTAAAGCGGAGTTATTGAACGCAGTTTTCCGAAATTCCTTCACCAGGGAAGATGAATGGAATATTCCAGAATTTGAAACATGAACAGCTGCTAGCATGAGTTTCTTAGAAGTAGATACGTTAGGGGTTGCGAAGCAACTCAAATCGCTTGATACGGGCAAGTCTTCATGTCCAGATTGTATACTGATTAGGTTCCTTTCAGATTACGCTGATACAATAGCTCCCTACTTAGCACTCATATACAACCACTCACTCACCGATAGATCTGTACCTACAGACTGGAAAATTGCGCAGGTCGCACCAGTGTTTAAGAAGGGTAGTAGGAGTAATCCATCGAACTACAGACCTATATCATTAACGTCGGTTTGCAGTAGGGTTTTGGAGCATATACTGTATTCAAACATTATGAATCACCTCGAAGGGAACAATCTATTGATACGTAATCAGCATGGTTTCAGAAAACATCATTCTTGTGCAACGCAGCTAGCTCTTTATTCGCACGAAGTAATGGCCGCTATCGACAGGGGATCTCAAGTTGATTCCGTATTTCTAGATTTCTGGAAAGCTTTTGACACCGTTCCTCACAATCGACTTCTAATCAAGCTGTGGGTCTATGGGATATCGTCTCAGTTGTGCGACTGGATTCGTGATTTACTGTCAGGAAGGTCGCAGTTCGTAGTAATAGACGGCAAATCATCGAGTAAAACTGAAGTGATATGAGGTGTTCCCCAGGGAAGTGTCCTGGGACCTCTGCTGTTCCTGGGACCTCTGCTGTTCCTGATCTATATAAATGACCTGGGTGACAATCTGAGCAGTTCTCTTAGGTTGTTCGCAGATGATGCTGTAATTTACCGTCTAGTAAGGTCATCCGAAGACCAGTGTCAGTTGCAAAGTGATTTAGAAAAGATTGCTGTATGGTGTGGCAGGTGGCAGTTGACGCTAAATAATGAAAAGTGTGAGGTGATCCACATGAGTTCCAAAAGAAATCCGTTTGAATTCGATTACTCGATAAATAGTACAATTCTCAAGGCTGTCAATTCAACTAAGTACCTGGGTGTTAAAATTGCGAACAACTTCAGTTGGAAAGACCACATAGATAATATTGTGGGGAAGGCGAGCCAAAGGTTGCGTTTCATTGGCAGGACACTTAGAAGATGCAACAAGTCCACTAAAGAGACAGCTTACACTACACTCGTTTGTCCTCTGTTAGAATATTGCTGCGCGGTGTGAGATCCTTACCAGGTGGGATTGACGGAGGACATCGAAAGGGTGCAAAAAAGGGCAGCTCGTTTTGTATTATGACGTAGTAGGGGAGAGAGTGTGGCAGATATGATCCGCGAATTGGGATGGAAGTCATTACAGCAAAGACATTTTTCGTCGCGGCGAGATCTATTTACGAAATTTCAGTCACCAACTTTCTCTTCTGAATGCAAAAATATTTTGTTGAGCCCAACCTACATAGGTAAGAATGATCATCAAAATAAAATAAGAGAAATCAGAGCTCGAACAGAAAGGTTTAGGTGTTCGTTTTTCACGCGCGCTGTTCGGGAGTGGAATGGTAGAGAGATAGTAGGATTGTGAAACTTCCTGGCAGATTAAAACTGTGTGCCCGACCGAGACTCGAACTCGGGACCTTTGCCTTTCGCGGGCAAGTGCTCTACCAACTGAGCTACCGAAGCACGACTCACGTCCGGTACTCACAGTTTTACTTCTGCCAGTACCTCGTCTCCTACCTTCCAAACTTTACAGAAGCTCTCCTGCGAACCTTGCAGAACTAGCACTCCTGAAAGAAAGGATATTGCGGAGACATGGCTTAGCCACAGCCTGGGGGATGTTTCCAGAATGAGATTTTCACTCTGCAGCGGAGTGTGCGCTGATATGAAACTTCCTGGCAGATTAAAACTGTGAGTACCGGACGTGAGTCGTGCTTCGGTAGCTCAGTTGGTAGAGCACTTGCCCGCGAAAGGCAAAGGTCCCGAGTTCGAGTCTCGGTCGGGCACACAGTTTTAATCTGCCAGGAAGTTTCATATCAGCGCACACTCCGCTGCAGAGTGAAAATCTCATTCAAGTAGGATTGTGGTTCGGCGAACCCTCTGGCAAGCACTTAAATGTGAATTGCAGAGTAGTCATGTAGATGTAGATGTAGATGTAGTCCATATGCTCTTACTTTGTTCATTAAACAACTGTGGGGAACTGTATCGAACGCCTTGTGGAAGTCAAGAAACACGGCATCTACCTGTGAACCCGTGTCTATGGCCCTCTGAGTCTCGTGGACGAATAGTGTTAGCTGGGTTTCACACGATCATCTTTTTCGAAACCCATGCTGATTCCTACAGAGTAGATTTCTAGTCTCCAGAAAAGTCATTATATTGGAACATAATACGTGTTCCAAAATTCTACAACTGATCGACGTTGGAGATATAGGTCTATAGTTCTACACATCTGTTTGACGTCGCTTCTTGAAAACGGGGATGACCTGTGCCCTTTTCCAATCCTTTGGAATGCTACACTCTTCTAGAGACCTACTGTACACTGCTGCAAGAAGGGGGGCAAGTTCCTTCGCGTACTCTGTGTAAAATCGAACTGGTATCCCATCAGGTCCAGCGGCCTTTCCTCTTTTGAGCGATTTTAATTGTTTCTCTATCCCTCTGTCGTCTATTTCGATATCTTCCATTTTGTCATCTGTGCGGCAATCTAGAGAAGGAACTACAGTGCAGTCTTCCTCTGTGAAACAGCTTTGGAAAAAGACATTTAGTATTTTGGCCTTTAGTCTGTCATCCTCTGTTTCAGTACCATTTTGGTCACAGAGTGTCTGGACATTTTGTTTTGATCCACCTACCGCTTTGACATAAGACCAAAGTTTCTTAGGATTTTCTGCCAAGTCAGTACATAGAACGTTACTTTCGAATTCATTGAACGTCTCTCACATAGCCCTCCTCACACTACATTTCGCTTCGCGAAATGTTTGTTTATCTGCACGGCATTGGCTATGTTTATGTTTGCTGTGAAGTTGCCTTTGCTTCCGCAGCAGTTTTCTAACTCTGTTGTTGTACCACGGTGGCTCTTTTCCATCTCTTAGTTATGCTGAGTACTTATGAAGCACAGGTCCTCAGACTGTGTAAAACTCTGATTCTTGCTCTGTGTCAGATAGAGGAGGAACTACACAGCACATTTTGTGTAATATCATCATCAACCAGGAGGAATGACATAGAAAGATGACCAATGGAAGTTTTCAAAGTGTTGTCCAAGTATTCTTTTGGTGGATGGTCCATTGCACAAACTTCTAACTTCTGCTTGGGATATGTATGTGACAAACTGTTTTTAAATCTGTGGTGAGGGCAACAGGTGACATGATATTCACACTTATGAATGCAGCCACCCCCCCATCCTACAGCCCTCACCAGTGTCACTTTTCCTGTGGAATACATACCCTCTCACCACACGGTATGCAAAGATTCACTTTAAGACAGATGCAAAAAGGTCTTACAAGTATCAGCAAAGTTCTTCCAGTTCCATCCTGAATTCATTTGAGTTCCACTATAAAATTCGGGTTTTCTTATTGGTGAATTTTATTTTTGCACCTGTAACACAATAGGAAAAGATAATAAAAAGGTCCCTGGCAAGTATTTTGATGCCTATTATGTACATATATCATACATAAAGTGGGAAAATGCAAGGTGGGTTTCTATATGTAACTTTTATTGCTTAAAATGTTATTTCCCCCATTTTACACTTTCCTGCATTCTACATCAGTTTTTAAAGCCCCTTAAAAAGTGTAAAAGTGAGTTTTCACTCTATTTACAGTTATATTCCTCTATATAATGTCTGACTCTGTGGCACCCATGAAATAGTTTCAGTTCAACAATAGATACAACATAATTTAATGCTTATTCACATCAAAGCACAGCTCTTGAAATGTTCAAACCTCATATTGTGCACACGCGTTGTTTCACTAGTGACCTATTGATTTGCCACTGCACACTCAAAGTATTGTAGTTCATCCACGCATAAAAGCAGAGTGCACAGTTCACAGTTTGTTTAATATTAATCACTATATTTGTGTAGCTTACATCAATATGGTGCACACACACTACTGGTCATTAAAATTGCTACACCACGAAGATGACCTGCTACAGACCCGAAATTTAACCAACAGGAAGATGCTGTGATATGGAAATGATTAGCTTTTCAGGGCATTCACACAAGGTTGGCGCCGGTGGCGACACCTACAACGTGCTGACATGAGGAAAGTTTCCAACCAATTTCTCATACACAAACAGCAGTTGTCTGGTGAAACGTTGTTATGATGCCTCGTGTAAGGAGGAGAAATGTGTACCATCACGTTTCCGACTTTGAAAAGGTCGGATTGTAGCCTATCGCGATTGCAGTTTATCGTATCAAGACATTGCTGCTCGCGTTGGTCAAGATCCAATGACTGTTAGTAGAATATGGAATCGGTGGGTTCAGGAGGGTAATAAGGTATGCCGTGCTGGATCCCAACGGCCTCGTATCACTAGGAGTCGAGATGACAGGCATCTTATCCGCATGGCTGTAATGGATCGCGCAGCCACGTCTCGATCCCTGAGTCAAAAGATGGGGACATTTGCGAGACAACAACCATCTGCACAAACAGTTCAACGACATTTGCAGCAGCATGGACTATCAGCTCGAAGACCATGGCTGTGGTTACCCTTGACGCTGCATCACAGACAGAAGCGCTTGCGATGGTGCACTCAACGACAAACCTGGGTGCACAAATGGCAAAACGTCATTTTTACGGATGAATCCAAGTTCTGTTTACACCATCATGATGGTCGCATCTGTGTTTGCCGACATAGCGGTGAACGCACATTGGAAGCGTGTATTTATCATCGCCATACTGGCGTATCACCTGGCGTGATGGTATCGGGTGCCACTGGTTACATGTCTCTGTCACCTCTTGTTCGCACTGACAGCACTTTGAACAGTTGACATTACATTTCAGATGTGTTACGACCAGTGATTCTACCCTACATTTCAGCAGGATAATGTACGACCGCATGTTGCAGGTCCTGTACGGGCCTTTCTGGATACAGAAAATGTTTGACTGCTGCCCTGGCCAGCACATTCTCCAGATCTCTCACCAACTGCAAATGTCTGGTCAATGGTGGCCGAGCAACTGGCTCGTCACAATACGCCAGTAACTACTCTTGATGAACTGTGGTATCGTGTTGAAGCTGCATAGGCAGCTTTACCTGTACATGCCATCCAAACTCTGTTTGACTCAATGCCCAGGCATATCAAGGCCATTATTACGGCCAAAGGTGGTAATTCTGGGTACTGATTTTTCAGGATCTATGCACCCAAATTGCGTGAAAATGTAATCACATGCCAGTTCTAGTATAATATATCTGTCCAATGAATACCCGTTTATCATCTGCATTCCTTCTTGGTGTAGCAGTTTTAATGACCAGTAGTGTATTAATTTAAATGATTTATCCACAACCTGACACATGAAGGTCGACATACCACCACACTATCACAGCAATAATGAGTATCTCTTATTTATCACTGCCCTTCCATGTGACTGTTCAGTTTCGATAGTAAAAAAATGTGCTCTGTTATAGCAAAGGTATATACAAACACATTGAAACATTTATGTTCAGATAGATGTATTGTTTGAATGTGTTTACATTTAAAATCAAATACAGTGAATGAAACAAGAATAAAAGGGAAAAAATATTCGTATAGCCTCCTAGAGCCATACCTTTACACGCCTTTTACTTTCCACTTAAGGCAGGCATATGAGATTGTTGGGGTGGTGTTTGCAGAGCTTTTCAGTGATACTTGGCAGCTATCTAACAGGTTGGTGTGTAAGTTCATATATAGTGTTTTTGTTTTGCATGTTGGTATTCCAGTGGCTATGGGCTTATGTACCGTTTGCCATTTTTTATTTGTAGTTCACTGTTGCTTTCTGAGTTTACATATTGTCATTTTTTCATTCAGAGATAGTTAGTGAAGCTGTGAATGCTAGAAAATGGAGTGCCAAATGGAGAAATTGCAACATTTTTTATATATTCAACAGAGGGATGCAGCTGCCAAGGATCAATGAAAAGCTCTGTAAACACCACTCCGACAATCTCATATGCCTGCATTAGGTGGAAAGCAAAGGGTGTGTAAAGGTATGACTCTAGAGAGGCTATACAAATATTTTTTCCCTTTGTTCTTGTTTCATTCACTGTATTTTAAATGTCAACTCATTCAAACAATACATCTCTCTGAACATAGACGTTTCAATGTATTTATATATATACCTTTGCATAACAGAGCACTTGTGTGTGTGTGTGTGTGTGTGTGTGTGTTTTTTTTTTTTTTTTTTTTTTTTTTTTTTAACTAGCGAAACTGAAAGGTTGCGTGGCAGGGCAGCGATGAATAAGAGACACACATTGTTGCCGTGACGGAGTGGCTGGTATGTTGACCTTCGTGTGTGATGTTATGGATATATCTTTTAAATTAATATGTGCATCATATTGATATAAGTTACAGAAAGATAGCGATTAATATTTAGTAAACTGTGAAGTGTGCACTCTGCTTTTATGCATGGATGAACTAAGATACTTTGAGTATGCAATGGAGGCAGTCAGAAACTTTTGCACCGTGTATGAGAATAATGCTACTGGATAGAGCATGGCAAGAAAATGGTTTTAAGGAGGATTGTTATGACATTAATGACTCTCCATGTTCAGGAAGACCTTCAGGGTTTGATGAAGATTATTTAAACACATTGATCCACAATGATTCACATGGGTGTACTCACGAACTGGCAAATGTGATGAACTGTGATCATTTCACCATTGTGCAAAATTTGGATGCAATGGGGGAGGTTCAGAAATCAGGTGTAGGGGTACTACATGCTTTAAGCCAAAATAACAAATATCGGCGAGTGGCCGCATGTGCACCTCTGATTGCTCATCATCAATTGGCTCGTGAACAACACCGACCATTCCAAGTATGTATCATTACTGGTGACAAAAAGTAGTTTTTTTTTATGCTTACATAATGAAAAGAAATGAATGGTGGAGCCTAAACAAAGCAGCAACTCCCCATATAAATACATACGCACATCAACAAAAAAGGATGTTATGCATCTGGTGGAACAGTGACGGTGTGATGTACTACGAATTGCTTCCCCAAGGTTTGACCATCACTGTTGACATTTGTTGTCAACAACTGAGACACCTTGCAGACACAGTCCATGAACAACGACCAGGATGACTGCATGAAGCAATGTTACTCCACAATAACACCTGCCTACATTCCGCTAGACTTTCAAAAAACACTATATACATAAAACACAATGCAGGAATTAGGTTAGGGAGTTATTCCACAACCATGTTATTTACCTGATCTTGCAACCTGATTTTCACATTTATCGCTCTCTATCAAACAACCTTCAAGGAAATTCCTTTTCGGGTGAAAATGTGCTCGGAACATGGCTCAACAAGTTCCTCACCTCAAAACCATGTGATTTCTACAGTCATAGAATTGAAAAGTTACCCTACTGTTGGCAGGCTGTTGTAAATAGTGAAGGAGGGTATATTATTGATGACTAAAATCTCTGTTTTAGGTATCTGTTGTGTTTATTAAACTTGTGGAAAGATGCTACAAATGTGTGCACCTACTCAATACATCCATCACATTGGTGCTATTTTCAGCTCTGATAATACCAATCTTCTGCTATAAGATATCTTGAGAGCATCTTTCACCTGACAAATTCAACCCCATGTGAAAGTCAATTTATTTCTAGATGTGGACACATTGCTTTTGATTTTATCTTGTTGTAGTAATGAATGAATCTCTGCCCTCTGGACTTTACCCTATTTGACACTGTTATCTTTTCCAAAACATACTATTCTGCATTTTCATTTGTGCGCCTCCTTTACTCATTTCAAAAGAATTGGTCTATCCTGATGAATTCGTTTGGAATGTTAAAAGCCTTGACAACCTTTATGAAAGATGAGAAGATTGGTGCCCGTTGTGCCTAACATATTTTCATTATCTCTGCATTCTGTATTCCTTTCTTAATTTGTATCTTTTGTATTGTCTGCTCCTCATCACTGACTTGACTATCTTTTTGAAGGTGCTTTTCATTCTCTTCATGACAATAAAAACATTCTAGAATGTTAGCGGAGAATATAATTTTACCCTTTTGAGGCCTGGGTGGTATTGGGTGTCACATTCTCCTCCATATATCTGATTACTTCGTAGCATTCCACGAAATGAGGAACATTCTCCCCACCCTTCAAAACTGGCATTAAGTCACCCACCCAAACCACACAATATCCTACCCTGTCTTTACGCTTCTCTGCTCCTAATCCTCTGTTCCAGGGGTTATATCACTGTGGAAGACCCTGATATATGGTGTATCCAATACACATGCCAGTCATCTTCCTATTCCACGCATGCCACTGTCATTACATAACCCCCAAAGGCATCAAATGCTGGGCCATAAGAGGAAACAGCCACATCAAAAACCGTTTTCAAATGCATGAAATTAAATATAACAATGCACCAACTATTCCCCTAGCAAACTGGCCAATGAGTGTCTTGATCATTCAGTTGCAGATTAAGCTGTGTAATGTGACTTCAATGACTGCTTCACCCAGCCCATGCCATCTGAGTGGTAGCAACCCCCCCCCCCCCCCCCAAAATAACAACTTTTGTAATGCACATGTGGGAATTCTACCTGCAATATATCCTCCCCTTTACTTTTCTACTCCATCCTAACTCATTCGATGTAATTATTCCTAATTTCCTTCTACTACTCTGAATGCCCACCTTAACCCTTCATTTTTTTCATAAACTCTTCACCTAGTAGGCCCTCACTTACCTGAATAGGTGACTGCCACTTCTGCGAATGCATCAACATGTTTCACAACAGACTGATCTTTCCTAGGGTCCCCTGATTCTAGCCCCTCTTCCCATCTCCCACCCCTTCCATTTCCCTGCCATCCTGCACAGTCAAGACTGCAACTCATACCAGTCGGGCTACAATGCCAGGAGATAACAGCCCCCTCCCCATTAGTGTGTGTGTTTTATATTTTCATTATTTGCAATAAATGGAGCTATTTACCCATCTTTGTAAAGGCACCCACACTGACCTCGCCAGCAAAAGTTATCTTCCTCGGCTTTGTTAGTTCTGGATTTTTCAACTTTGGTTTAATATACTGTACCGATTTAATACTTGGTATATTTTATGAAGTTCTGTATAAAATGTTATACCTACCCGAGGATTAAATTCTTTTCTGCCAAATCATCTTTGTTGTTTTTCAACTCTACTTCAATTTTGGCTGAAAACAGAGGAAACAAAATCTCAGTAAACAAAAAAATACCTCAAAGATCATTTAATCATATCTGCGTAACAAAGATAAAAACTGAAAAAGTGTTTTACATGCACAAGTTATGATTTAGATGGAAGCATGAACAACTAATGTGACAAAAATAAAAACAGATTCATATTAGTGTCTAGTGCTATGTAATGGTAGACTAACTTAATGTTTCTAACAGAGTGGGCCACATGCACAAACGTAATACAACAGTTATTCAAGATCTAAATTAATTTTAGTTTATCACTCTTCTTCCTCTGTTTCCCCCCTCATCATCTCAACTTATCAGCAGAACTCAATAACTGTGTTATGCAAGTACTGGAATATGCAAAAAAACATTGCAGTACAAAATTATTTACACTCATCATGTCTACAACAGGTCTTCACTCACTACAAAGTGCCCACTGCATCAACACACTAGTGTTTTGGCCCTTGTTCTCTATGCAGAAAAACTTCTTAAAAAAAATGCTATCATCTGCCTCCACCCTTCAGTATGTGGGAGGCAGGTGAGTGATAACTTCAGCCAAGCAAATGAGGCTCATGAACAAAAGCCAAAACTTCTCTTTATCACTACACATATAAAAACAGCAACTTACAAAGAACAATCATAAAGTTTAATTACCAAATTGAAAAAATAAAGTTAGGTAATTAATTTTTTGTTTGTTTGCAGGTACATGCTAGCAGTCCTGTTACACAAGAAAGTTCCCAAGCCATGGTACCACAGGACGTCACTAGAGAGGCCAAAACAAAAGGAGCCTGTTGAAAAATGGATTATTCGAAGTATATACATTGGGAGGGGGGGGGGGGGGGGGGAAGATAAAAATATCCTTTCTGCTGGGTGAAAATACACTTCTTCCGTGTTAAGTGACAGTATACTTTTCCTCAGAACTGTAAAACTATCAATCCTTTGAATGGTTATGGTTTTATGAATGGGGCAGAATTTCCAGGCACTTTAGAAAATGAAACTTGAGAAAAAACATGTTTTGGAAATATCTTTGATGTGCAGCAACATGTACACAGCATTTTTCACATCACGAAAGTATAAATTCGAATTCCACTGAACAAAAGTCATAAAAGAAACAAGACTCTAAGAGCATGGGAATTTCAGGAACCATACTAAAATGCATAATTCAGCTTAAAGTGCACATTTGTTATGTCCAGATTCTGATGTATATTTTCTTATGGCATCGGTACTGTATTACTTCAATGTTTGGTTCTTTATTATGGCACAATGCCCTACATGCTAGAAGATAGAAACGTGTACTTGAAATGCAGCGAACAGTTGAAACTGGCCAATAGTGTGGAATCAAACACTTTGTTTCAAATAAATTGACTGCCTCAGCAGAAAAGATGAATAAAAGCCAAATTTCTTTAGCAAACCAACAAAAATAACTTCATTGTTCTGCAAAGTGATCAATGCTTGACTCCCAGAGAGGTGGAAATAAAATAAAATAAAATCTGAAACTAATAACATATTTTAGGCTCAGACTACTCTGTGCATCAGCCCCGGATCTATGATATTTTCAAATTGGGGCGCTACTAGAAAGTGGCCAGAAGCAGTAGAAGGTACTACTCACACGCGACCCAACTGCAAATGGGCATGAAATTGTGAAGTCACGCTCAGCGGCGGCAATTTGCTGTTATGAGGCATTGCATTGATTGACTGATTGATTTTAACAGGAGAGCTGAAACAGCTTAGGTCTGACCCACCACTGCCCGCACCAAAACTAAGTTTATTATGCGGTATCGCTCGCTGAATATCTAGTAAAGCCAACCAGTGCCCTTAAATAGTGCAAGGAGTCCCTCTACCAGTTTTTTGTTAGACACAATTTCTTCAGGTCTAGTTGTCTGTATCTTTTACTCTCCAGTGCCATGCATTCAAAGATTAGGTGTGATGCAGTTTCTTCACTCTCATCACAGATCCTACATTTAGGGTCCTCTTCCATTATACCCATTGTGTATAGGTGTTTTTTGAAGTTCCCATGGCCAGTCATCAGTCCAGTCATGAGTTTGATCTCTTTCCTGTTCAATCCCAGGATTGCAGAGCTTCTTTTAAAACATGGCTTAAGCATTTTTGTTTTTGTTTATGGACCGTGGTCCAATATCGTACGTGCCGTTTCCTAAGCCAGTTCCGTAGTTCTAATTTGATCATAGCCTTGGTGATTGTCAATAGACGTTCCGGTCCAATAAATGGAGTTGTTGCCCCCATCCTAGCCAATCTATTGGCTTGTTCATTGCCACAGATCCCTGAGTGGCCAGGGTCTCACACTAGGTACACCCTATTGCTTCCCCCTAGCTCCACCAGAGCCCTGTGGCAATCTGCAACAATCTTAGATCTTGTTGCAGGAGCTGCCAATTATTTCAGGGCTGCCTGGCTGTCTGAATAGATGTAGATGCTACAGTCATTGTAGCACCTACTCATATTCTCCTTCACACATGCCCTGACTGCAGTAATTTCAGCTTGGAATACAGAGGCCAGTTTCCCTAGAGAGATGCTGCTCTCCAGTCTTGGCTGAACCCCGTACAACCCAGCCCCAACGTCTTTATCTGTTTTCAACCCATCGGTGAGCCAAACGATGTCCCCCGTACGGTGTTGAACTGTTTTCTCTCACTGCTCCCTACTTCCAATTATTATGTTGTAAGGCTTGTCGAAGCAGTTGGGAGTTACTATATAGTCAGCGCGCATTTCCCCAGCTATACCCATATTTACCTCACTCGCTATGTTAGTGTGTGATTCTGGATATTTGTACGAGACCCAGTTTTGGCCAGTTTTACGTCTGTACTCCCCAGCTGCTGCCTTCATCTTAACTCAAAGGTGAAGTGGAGGGATATCCAGTATGGCTTCCATTCCAGCGGTTGGTGTGCTGCTAATTCCGCCCGTTATGGCTAAGCAGGCCAATCTTTGCACCTTAGCAAGCTCTTTAGCAGCAACCCGCTGTTCTACCTTTTTCCACCACACTACGACCCCATAGGAAATACTAGGTCTAACCACTGTAGTGTATATCCAGTGCATACCCCTGGGGCTTAGGCCCTGCCACAAGCCCTCCTCGTATTCACTAAAGTGTTCTTTGCCCTGGAGCAGATACACTTAATATGAGGGGTCCAAGTTAACTTCTCGTCCAAGGTTACCCCTAGATATTTCACTGTCCCCTTCACAGGTAGAGTTTCATTGAAGAGCTTTAGATTCCAACTTGCATGCTGAATATGTCTCTTTGTAAATGGCACCACAACAGTCTTCTTAAGATTAACTCTCAGATCCTGTTTAATGCACCATTTTTGCACAATGTCCAACACTCCTTGTGCCATATTCCTGACTGTCTCATTGAATTTGCCAAGTATTACTATGACAAGGTCACCTGTGTATCCTTGGCAGAAGCATTGTCTGGAATTTAGTTCCTCAATGAGCAGTGAAGGGAGACAAAAATTTAATAGTCATGGGTGACTGGAATTCGGTAGTAGGAAAAGAGAGAGAAGGAAACGTAGTAGGTGAATATGGATTGGGGCTAAGAAATGAAAGAGGAAGCCGCCTGGTAGAATTTTGCACAGAAACAGAACTTAATCATAGCTAACACTTGGTTCAAGAATCATAAAAGAAGTTTGTATACATGGAAGAAGCCTGGATATACTGACAGGTTTCAGATAGATTATATAATGGTAAGACAGAGATTTAGGAACCAGGTCTTAAATTGTAAGACATTTCCAGGGGCAGATGTGGACTCTGACCACAATCTATTGGTTATGAACTGTAGATTAAAACTGAAGAAACTGCAAAAAGGTGGGAATTTAAGGAGTGGGACCTGGATAAACTAACTAAACCAGCGGTTGTACAGAGTTTCAGGGAGAGCATAAGGGAACAATTGACAGGAATGGGAGAAAGAAATACAGTAGAAGAAGAATGGGTAGCTTTGAGAGATGAAGTAGTGAAGGCAGCAGAGGATCAAGTAGGTAAGAAGAAGAGGGCTAGTAGAAATCCTTGGGTAACAGAAGAAATATTGAATTTAATTGATGAAAGGAGAAAATATAAAAATGCAGTAAATGAAGCAGGCAAAAAGGAATACAAACGTCTCAAAAAACAGGAAGTGCAAAATGGCTAAGCAGGGATGACTAGAGGACAAATGCAAGGATGTAGAGGCTTATCTTACTAGGGGTAAGATAGATACTGCCTACAGGAAAATTAAAGAGACCTTTGGAGAAAAGAGAACAACTTGTATGAATATCAAGAGCTCAGATGGAAACCCAGTTCTAAGCAAAGAAGGGAAAGCAGAAAGGTGGTAGGAGTATATAGAGGGTCTATACAAGGGCGATGTACTCGAGGACAATATTATGGAAATGGAAGAGGATGTAGATGAAGATGAAATGGGAGATAAGATACTGCGTGAAGAGTTTGACAGAGCACTGAAAGACCTGAGTCAAAACAAGGCCCCGGGAGTAGACAGCATTCCATTAGAACTACTGATGGCCTCGGGAGAGCCAGTCATGACAAAACTCTACCATCTGGTGAGCATGATGTATGAGACAGGCGAAATACCCTCAGACTTCAAGAAGAATATAATAATTCCAATCCCAAAGAAAGCAGGTGCTGACAGATGTGAAAATTACTGAACAATCAGTTTAATAAGTCACAGATGCATAATACTAACGTGAATTCTTTACAGACGAATGGAAAAACTGGTAGAAGCTGAACTCGGGGAAGATCAGTTTGGATTCCGTAGAAATATTGGAACACGTGAGGCAATACTAACCCTATCACTTATCTTAGAAGCTAGATTAAGGAAAGGCAAACTTACGTTTCTAGCATTTGTAGACTTAGAGAAAGCTTTTGACAATGTTGACTGGAATACTCTCTTTCAAATTCTGAAGGTGGCAGGGGTAAAATACAGGGAGCGAAAGGCTACTTACAATTAGCACAGAAAACAGATGGCAGTTATGAGAGTTGAGGGACATGAAAGGGAAGCAGTGGTTGGGAAGGGAGTGAGACAGGGTTGTAGCCTCTCCCCGATGTTACTCAATCTGTATATTGAGAAAACAGTGAAGGAAACAAAAGAAAAATTCGGAGTAGGTATTAAAATCCATGGAGAAGGAATAAAAACTTTGAGGTTTGCTGATGACATTGTAATTCTGTCAGAGACAGCAAAGGACTTGGAAGAGCAGTTGAATGGAATGGACAGTGTCTTGAAAGGAGGGTAAGAGATGAACATCAACAAAATCAAAACGAGGATAATGGAATGTGGTTGAATTAAGTCGGGTGATGCTGAGGGAATTAGATTAGGAAATGAGACACTTAAAGTAGTAAAGGAGTTTTGCTATTTGGGGAGCAAAATAACTGATGATGGCCGAAGTAGAGAGGATATAAAATGTAGACTGGCAATGGCAAGGGAAGCGTTTCTGAAGAAGAGAAATTTGTTAACACTGAGTATAGATTTAAGTGTCAGGAAGTTGTTTCTGAAAGTATTTGTATGGAGTGTAGCCATGTATGGAAGTGAAACGTGGACGATAACTAGTTTGGACAAGTAGAGAATATGAGCTTTCGAAATGTGGTGCTACAGAAGAATGCTGAAGATTAGATGGGTAGATCATACACTCCTGGAAATTGAAATAAGAACACCGTGAATTCATTGTCCCAGGAAGGGGAAACTTTATTGACACATTCCTGGGGTCAGATACATCACATGATCACACTGACAGAACCACAGGCACATAGACACAGGCAACAGAGCATGCACAATGTCGGCACTAGTACAAGTACAGTGTATATCCACCTTTCGCAGCAATGCAGGCTGCTATTCTCCCATGGAGACGATCGTAGAGATGCTGGATGTAGCCCTGTGGAACGGCTTGCCACGCCAATTCCACCTGGTACCTCAGTTGGACCAGCGTTCGTGCTGGACGTGCAGACCGCGTGAGACGACGCTTCATCCAGTCCCAAACATGCTCAATGGGGGACAGATCCGGAGATCTTGCTGGCCAGGGTAGTTGACTTACACCTTCTAGAGCACGTTGGGTGGCACGGGATACATGCGGACGTGCATTGTCCTGTTGGAACAGCAAGTTCCCTTGCCGGTCTAGGAATGGTAGAACGATGGGTTCGATGACGGTTTGGATGTACCGTGCACTATTCAGTGTCCCCTCGACGATCACTAGTGGTGTACGGCCAGTGTAGGACATCGCTCCCCACACCATGATGCCGGGTGTTGGCCCTGTGTGCCTCGGTCGTATGCAGTCCTGATTGTGGCGCTCACCTGCACGGCGCCAAACACGCATACGACCATCATTGGCACCAAGGCAGAAGCGACTCTCATCGCTGAAGACGACACGTCTCCATTCGTCCCTCCATTCACGCCTGTCGCGACACCACTGGAGGCGGGCTGCACGATGTTGGGGCGTGAGCGGAAGACGGCCTAACGGTGTGCGGGACCGTAGCCCAGCTTCATGGAGACGGTTGCGAATGGTCCTCGCCGATACCCCAGGAGCAACAGTGTCCCTAATTTGCTGGGAAGTGGCGGTGCGGTCCCCTACGGCACTGCGTAGGATCCTACGGTCTTGGCGTGCATCCGTGCGGCGCTGCGGTCTGGTCCCAGGTCGACGGGCACGTGCACCTTCCGCCGACCACTGGCGACAACATCGATGTACTGTGGAGACCTCACGCCCCACGTGTTGAGCAATTCGGCGGTACGTCCACCCGGCCTCCCGCATGCCCACTATACGCCCTCGCTCAAAGTCCGTCAACTGCACATACGGTTCACGTACACGCTGTTGCGGCATGCTACCAGTGTTAAAGACTGCGATGGAGCTCCGTATGCCACGGCAAACTGGCTGACACTGATGGCGGCGGTGCACAAATGCTGCGCAGCTAGCGCCATTCGACGGCCAACACCGCGGTTCCTGGTGTGTCCGCTGTGCCGTGCGTGTGATCATTGCTTGTACAGCCCTCTCGCAGTGTCCGGAGCAAGTATGGTGGGTCTGACACACCGGTGTCAATGTGTTCTTTTTTCCATTTCCAGGAGTGTATAACTAATGAGGAGGTATTGAATAGGATTGGGGAGAAGAGAAGTTTGTGGCACAACTTGACTAGAAGAAGGGGCTGGTTGGTAGGACATGTTCTGAGGCATCAAGGGATCACCAATTTAGGGTTGGGTTGTTTGGGGGAAGAGACCAAACAGTGAGGTCATCGGTCTCATCGGATTAGGGAGGGATGGGGAAGGAAGTCGACCGTGCCCTTTCAGAGGAACCATACCGGCATTTGCCTGGAGTGATTCAGGGAAATCACGGAAAACCTAAATCAGGATGGCCGGACGCGGGATTGAACGATCGTCCTCCCGAATGCGAGTCCAGTGTGATCACCAATTTAGTATTGGAGGGAAGCGTAGAGGGTAAAAACCATAGAGGGAGACCAAGAGATGAATACACTAAACAGATTCAGAAGGATGTAGGTTGCAGTAGGTACTGGGAGATGAAGCTTGCACAGGATAGAGTAGCATGGAGAGCTGCAACAAACCAGTCTCAAGAATGAAGACAACAACAACAACAACAACAACAACAACAACAACAACAACGAGTTCGTTCACCACTAGATTCCACAATAGAGGAGACAAAACTCCTCCTTGTGGGCAGCCTCTAGTGGTCTTAATTACCATCTTTTCATTCGTCATGGTAGTCTCTACCTTCCTTCCACTAAGCATGGCTCTGGTCCACCTACATATAGTGGTCCCCAGGTCATGCACCTCTGCTGTCCTTACCATGGAATCGAAGGTCATGTTACTAAAGGCCCCCCCCTCGATATTCAGGAAGATGCAGAGGGCTATTTCTTGGAAGTGAAGTACTTTTTCCACGTTCCCGACGAGTTGGTGGAGAGCTATCTCACATGATTTACCTGGTTGGTATGCGTATTGGTTCAGGTGCAGAGGGAGCCTACTTAGCCTCCTCTCCCCAACGTATACATTAACCAGTTTTTCCAATGTTTTGAGAATGAAGGAGGACAGACTGATTGGTCTCATATCCTTGGCCTTTGTATGATCAATTCTCCCTGGGTTTGGAATGAAGACAACATTCACTGCCCTCCAAACATTGGGGATGATTCCTACTGCTAAGTTAACCCTGAATAGCCTGCATAGGACTCTCATAAGCTTTCCTCCTGCCTGTTGCAGCAGAGCTGGAAAAATTCCATCTGGGCCAGGTGACTTGAATGGTTGGAATGTTCCCACCGCCCACTGGATTTTGTTGAAGTGCACACACTCCTTGGCCAATTCCCAGTCCTCTCTTCGAGTGCCTGAGAACCGTTGTCTCTCTGGGGTCACATACTGGTCTGTGATATTTGGCAGAGCATATTGAGGAAAGTGAGTTTTGAGGAGCAATTCCAGCCTCTCATTGCTGTCTTTGTATATTCCCCATCCTCCTTCCTCAACGTACCTCCTGGATTAGCTGGTACCCTAGTGAGAATCTTGTGAAGTCTGGCTTGTGCAGCCGTGCCTTCCATTTCCTCACAGTATGCCTTCCAGGATGCCTCCTTTGCTTGTCTTATTGCAAGATTGTAACTGACAAGGGCCTCACGATATTTAACCCATTGTCCTTTACGTCTCGCAATATTAGACAGTCTCCGTACCTGTTTTCTTTGCGTTTCCAATTTGTTATTCCACCAAGTCTTCCTATAGCCTTTCACACATTTTGCTGTTGGCAGATGCTAGTATAAGCACCGTGTTTTGTTGTTGTATATGGCGCATTTGCATTTTCAACTCCGCCGCCCCCCCCCCCCCCCCCTCGTTCATGTTTTATTGCTGCAGTAGTGAGATACAGTAACACCCTTTGTTAGACTATTAGTTCCTACCAGTAAAAATTGCAAGAATTTAATTGAAAACTAAAACAATGAAAAATTCCCGGGCTTTTCCCAGATCTTCTGATTGACCCGGGTCATATACACCCTGTTATTGTGCAATTCTTTTATACAAAAATCAGTATTACCACAACATGATGGACCAGAAAGGAATGTAAAAATAAGCCATATGGTTTACAAAAAATCGCCAAGAAAGAGTGCTATGAATTTTGGGAGGAAACCTATCATTACTGACAGCTTCACAAAATCAGTAATTTGACAAATGATGGAGAACTTTTACATAAACCAAAAATTAGTGCAAGTATTATGCAAATTACTTAATACTGAAAAACGAAACAATCCTTTCTCCTGGGCAGAAAAATGTTTCGCATAAGACGCTGTGTGAAATGGGATTTTTATGGAAGAGGTCTGTGTGTAAAAAAAAAAAAAAAAAAAAAAATTCTGATAGAGAGATGTAAATGGGACCATCGCTCACAACAACACGGAAAACTGCAAAATACTAGCAGGCTACTTTGAGAAACTCTTGAATTGTGAACCCATCCTTGAAAAATTTGAATCCATCCCAAACAACCGTGAGAAGCCGGATTCAGAACCACCGACTACTGAAGAACTACAGAAGGTCATTTCAGAACTTAAAAACAACAAGGCGTCCGGAGAAAATCAAATAGTGGCCGAACTATGGAAAAAGGCTGACAAAAATGCAGTTACATCCCTAAAGTGTGTTTTCGATCAAATCTGGAAAGAAGAAGAGATCCCCGCAGAATGGAGAACAGCTCTCATCCACCCTATCCACAAGAAAGGTTTGAAGACAGACCCCAACAATTACAGAGGAATATCACTGCTGGATATAATGTACAAGATTCTTTCTAAAGTCCTTTTGAACAGGGCAGAGCCGCAATTGGATCCGCAAATCGGGGAATACCAGGGAGTTTTTAGAAAGGGTAGATCATGTTCGGAACAAATACTAAACCTCAAAAACATTATGGCATACCAAAAATCAAGGGCAAAGACATACATAATCTCCTTCATTGATTTCAAAAAAGCATATGATTCGATTGATAGAGAATCTCTGTTATCAGTCCTGGAAGAAATGGGTTTGGATAATAAAACAACTAATATTATAAAAGCGACCCTTACAAATACATTTTCGAAAGTTAAATTTATGGGCGAACTATCAGAACCCTTTGAAATAAAAACGGGAGTGCGACAGGGCGATCGGCTCTCACCGTTGCTGTTCAATTGTGCGCTTGAGAAAGTAGTCAGAGAATTAAACACAAATATTAAGAGTGGTATAAGACTGGGTTGCAAAAAGAAGAACGTTAAAGTAAATTGCATTGCTTTTGCAGATGATATGGCCCTGTTTGCTGAAACAATGGAAGAAGCACGGGAGCAAATCCTTGAACTAAAGAAACAAGCAGCTAAAATTGGTCTTCACATCTCCTCTGAAAAAACTAAGATATTGACAAACATCAAGCACTCATGTAAATACCTCAAAGTTCAAGAACAGAAGATTGAAATAGTAAAAGAATTCAAATATCTTGGAGAATGGATTAGTTGGAATGCTGGGGAAAGCAAAGCACTGGAATCCAGAAAAAATAAACTTGAATTGGCCTTCCAACTAACAAAAAATACATACGACAAAAAATCCCTTTTATGGGGGTCCAAAATTACACATTACAAGACAGTGATGAAGCCAGAAGCACTGTATGCAGCAGAAACACTTAACATGAATTTCAAAGGCGAAATGGAGAAACTTGAGGTAAAGGAAAGAAAAATTTTAAGAAAATTCATTGGGCCAAAATTTCAAAACAATAAGATTATATACATCAAAAATGAAACTCTCTGCAAGAAAATTGAAAAACTTTCAGATTCTATGCGAAAAAGGAGAATAAATTTTTATGGTCATCATCTCAGAATGAATTCCAACAGATTAACTAAACAAATCTTTGACTTCTTCCGTAACCGAAAAACGAAGCCCAACTGGTTTAAAGAAACTGAGAAAGACCTAGTGGAACTAAATATTTCAGAAAATTCACTTGTTGATCGAACTGCTAAATTAATTACTAAAGATGAAAACATAATGTTCCAAGACAAATCCACACAAAAGTCCAAATCCTTCATCTCGGAAGAAGAGAGGAGAAGAAGATCAAAAAGAATGAAGAAATACTGGGCCCTAAGAAAAGAACAACGCACAAAGAAATGATTGATCCAGCGTACCCCAAAGAGGGTGAAACGAAAGAATGGATGTAATTGACTGGTGATGCAAATACTTGATACAAGTAAGGAAATATCTCATCTATGCTTATGAAAGATTGCCTTTTATGGTTTTCTTTACTTTTTGGAACATAAAAAGTCACATGGAACAAATGGGGAGGCTAGGGAATCATTATAGTATTGTTTTTGGCCAGAAATTCACGAACACACAACAAAGTGTGAGCTGGTGTATTATTGTGGTGCAAAAGTGTGAATTATTCTGTCACACATCTGGAATTTTTCCCGGATCGCTTCTCACAAATGGCGTTGAACTTTTAAGCAGTTCCCTTCTTGTTCGTTTCACCTTATGGCAAGAACTCATCATGCACCATATTGTTAAAATAGAAGAATGTGAGCATAGCCTTCGCACTTGACTGCACTTGTCAAGCTGTTTCCGATCTTGGTGATCCAGATTTCTTCCACTGGATCGACTGATTCTTATTTTCAACATCATATATGTCAACTCATGTTTCATCATCTATTATGACCTGTTTCAGTAGTTCTGTATCATTATTTACTTCATTTAGTGACTGCTGGTTTTGTTTAAAATTGAATTTTGAAAAAAAAATGTCACAAAACATCTGAAAGATTTCATGGTACGAGCCAGTTGATATGCCGACATCAAAAGCTACTTCTACAATTTTGATTTAGCAATCTTTCATTATAATTTCTTCACTTTTTCCACAATTACATCTTTTGACTAGTAGTGTGCTGCTTGACACAGTCATATAGATTAAATATCTACGTGTAACACTACATAGCATCTCAAAATGGAACGAGCACGTACGAATTTTAGTAGGGAAGGTGATTGGTTGATTTCAGTTAATTATGAGAATTTTAGGTAAGTGTGCTTCATCTGCAAAGGAGACCTGGTATAGAACACAAGTGAGACCCATTCTTGAGTACTGCTTCTGTGTTTGGGATCCCCACCAGGTCAGATTACAGGAACACATTAAAGCATTTCAGAAGTGGTTGCCTTATGACATAGCTGGGTAGGCAGAGTGTGGACTCACTCACTCATTCACGAGTTTGCCAACAGACTATATTACACCTTGTTTTATTTCTTCTTAACTGTGTCTGCCATGCTGATAACATAACAGAGTTCCAATATTTTGTGTGTTGTATTACTGATCTGTACTACAGTAGAGGAACAATAGCAACTTTTAAAGTTGATGCTCATATGAGATCAAGAATTAAGAACTGTCTTCTGATAAGCTAGAAACTGAAAGCAACATAAAATGCTTAATCAGGAAGCAGAGTGTTATAGGGCCTCTCCTAAATGTGAAGTTGATGATACTATTTTTGTAGTAGAGCCAGACACAAACAAGGCAGATCACAGGCCTGGGCCACATAACATGTACATACCAAGATTCATGCTAAGCTGAAAAACAGAGTGGAGAGCAAATGTTACAACTACAAGTAACATAAGCTCAGATCAGTACCTATGAACACAGCCAGAATTGTCTTAAACACAACCACACACAATCAAAGTTACAAAAACAAAGTCCAGATCTAGATAGTGAGATAACAGCAGTATTTTTGAACCGGTGTACTGGGGCTTCAGCGACAAAAAAAGAGGAACACTACGTTGTCTACATTATATGCTACAACAATGAAAGAAAAATAATTAACAGTCAAAAACATAATTGAATAACAGCAAAATCAAAAAAGTCAACAGCCAATGGTGTTGCTTCCGAGTTAATGATTCCTGCTTCAGAAGTCTCTCTCTCTCTCTCTCTCTCTCTCTCTCTCTCTCTCTCTCTCTCCCCCCCCCCCCTCCCCCCGTCTCCCTCATAAACTGTACCTTGAAGCTTTCCTTGATGTGAGACCCAACTTTATCTTTCCACTACCATGCATGTCAGTTTCCATGTTTTTATTTTGTTCATTACTCTATTTGTGGCAAAACAGAAGCAACTTCAATACATAAAGCTTAAGTACAAATGTTAATGTTTCTGACAGTCCTTGTGTGATCTACCACTTTTGTGATTACTGCTACTTTTTGCAGCTTTTCTTTTTAAGATAATTTTCAGAGATGTATTTACCTTTCAGTATGTTGCACTTCAACTGATCTGGAGGAATTGGACGTGTATTTCCACTTACAATGTATCTTGAATTCTGATTGTTTGGCACAACACGGCCTTGAGATGGAGATTCAGCAGCTAGTACTTTACTCGAAAGTGACTCACGCTCTGAAATAAGAGTTATAAATAAGTTAGATGAACCAAATGTCATGAATTGAAGCAATTAACAAACTTAAGAAAGTATATTTAAATACTGACATGGCCATTTTACAAGAGTGTTCCAAGCCACATATTTATGCTTTCACTGACTGGCATTTTTTTCTTTTCCTATCATGTCCTATCTATGTCAACTGTCTCTAACATTTATTGATAGCAGTGTAGTACAAGAAGTGAATAATTATGTTCTTTCTGACAGGTACCACACAAGGTTTCTACCTTATCTGTTATGACTGTTGAGACTTTTGGATACTCACATTGTAATTGATTCTTAATCAGGCTGTCTTAAACACACTCTTACTTTAAAAAAATTCATACTTCTATTCATTGAGATGGCAAGTGTTATTGAGGCAAAGTGATATAACGAAATTTGTTTCACTGATGTGCTTCAAAAAATCACTACAATAACATAACTTAGTCATTCAACAAGTAAATCATTAAGTATATCTTTCAAGAGAAGAGTACAGTGAAGAAAGAGAAAGCAATTAGTTCATACAAATAAACCTTCTGTCATTATTAAACTAATGGTATACTATATGTGAGGTGGCATCATCATCATCATCACCACCACCACCACCACCACCACCACCACCACCACCAACAGCAGCAGCAGCAGCAGCAGCAGCTGCCATTCAATTTCCACTGCTGCCTGAAGACCACCTGATTTCTACAGTCATTTTGGTCTTCAGCTTTACCTATTCCTGCTGCTTCTACATGTTTTCCAATTACACCTATGCACCTTTCATCTGGCTACCTTTTCAGTCCTTTCTTGTCTCTGCAATCCTGCATAGAACTTACTTCATTTATCTGCCATTTGTTTGCATGGCTACATGTTGTATCCTCCATTTCATTGCCATTACAGTCATAATTACGCCTCCCACTACAGTGTGTCTACTGATTCTTCCCTCCCCCCCCCCCCTCAAGATGCATCTCTTTTTCACTGATCAAACCTCAGTTTTGTGAATGGTTCCGCATTTTGCATCTAAGTAAATACTATGGATATATGCTGTTCTCCACACATCGAAAGCTTGATTCTGCAAACTCAACTTCGTTTACCAAATGAACCCCATTTCAATCTTCTGTTTATGTCTTTCACTCTCCATCTAGTCATCATCTTTAACTACCCTAGTCACAAAAACTTATCGATGGTTTGATTTCTTCCCTGTTAATTGCATTTTCCCCCAATGTGCTGAGCAAATAGTATTTTAGTGTTACTATAATTTATTTTCTGGCTCCATTTAAAAATTGTTTGGTTAAGTTGTTCCCTTAGTTGTTAAAACTAAAACGTCATCAGGAAAATGAAGGGGGTTCAGGTATGTTGCATTAAAACTTACTCCTTCATCTTTTCCCAGTTCACAGATCCAAAAGCTTCCCCCAGGGCTGTTGAAAATAAATTTGGTGAATGGAATCCTTTGCCCACCTTCTCTTTCAATTCAATTTTACACTGTCCTAAAGTCAAATGAATGCTGCAGCATAGGTCCATATATTTTTTGAGATATTAACACAAGGTGAATCATTACCTTGTTTCTCAAGAACTGTCGATACAAATTTAGTTGGAGATGACTGAAAAGCTTTTTCAAAATATAATAATTCCTGACAAAGTATCTGTGCAATTATTTTCTCTGTTACTGTGGTGGTGTGCACATAAGAAGGTGAGGGGTGGGGCGATGCAGAGTGGCAAGCAGCATTGCAATACGCCAGTACAATGTTCTGGATAATTCTCAGAATTTTATATCATACAAAAATTCAATAAGGCAAATATCAGCATTACTGCTACATATTTTTACCATCTGAAGAAAGAAGGGATCAATTTATAAGACAGACCTGACGCGCCAAGGAATTGTCAATTTGGTAATTGGAGGGGGGAGTATGGGGGTGGATGATACGATGCTGCAGATCTTGTACTAGCTTGCATGCATAACATTTTTCAATGAAAAGAGTAGGTCAAATCTCTATGCATCATTCAGTCTACTGAATCACTGGGCAAGATATCTAGACCTCTTGCCAATTTCAGTCTACAAATAATCACAATATAAGAAGTGTGATGATCTTGTCAAGAGTCTTGTAAGGTGTGCTTTATTTGTAAAGCACTGAAGCATTCTTGAGACATGTTCTAATTTCCCATCCCTACTTTCATGTTAACCAAGAATTTTTCACTAATGTGTTATCTACAATGTTACAAAAGTTTTACATTTTTAGTTAAGAAATTTACTGCAATTCAGCCTTTAAGTTCACTCACGGATAAGCAAATTAAATAGCAGTCCATCAAATCTATATCAGACATCTGTCACACTTAGTTTCCTACATTTCAAACAAAACTCCATGTACAGAATTCTATTCCACCACTACAGCTGCAGTGTATCACACTATTTTCTTCTGCAATCTTCTCATAAAGATTCCCCCTTCCTTTCAGGTGTCTGTGTGCTTCTATCCCATACACACAATGTTTCTAAAGAAATCTCGTTATTTTGAGGAAGCTTGCTGACTTAGAAATAAGGATTAGCACCCTTCTTTGAAGTGTATCGTTACATGTTGTGGTATCAGTTACCCGAAAAGATGTTGCCAGTAGTTCACTTAGGATGCCATTTCTTTCAGTTGTTATTATTATTATTATTATTATTATTATTTATTTCCTTTCTCAGATGTTATGTCTGGTTAAAAATGGAAAGTGACACGGACCTCGATCAAGCGTGACCTCCTTTTAACTGTACGATGTATGTTACATTGCGTTTAGGAACTTTTGGGTAATTGAACATGTATCAATAATTACAAATTTCTGTAGTTGAATATATACGTTTGGATGTAGTTGTATTGCGTTGATGTACTGGTGGATATTGTGTGGTATGACTCCTGTAGTTGATAGTATAATTGGTATAATGCCAACTTTATCCTGATGCCACATGACCTTGACTTCCTCAGCCAGTTGGATGCATTTTTCAATTTTTTCTCCTGTTATCTTCTGTATATTTGTTGTATTGGGTATGGATATTTCGATTAGTTGTGTTAATTTCTTCTTTTTGTTGGTGAGTATGATGTCAGGTTTATTATGTGGTGGTGTTTTATCTGTTATAATGGTTCTGTTCCAGTATAATTTGTATTAATCATTCTCCAGTACATTTTGTGGTGCATACTTGTATGTGCGAACATGTTGTTTTATTAGTTTATGTTGTATGGCAAGTTGTTGATGTATTATTTTTGCTACATTGTCATGTCTTCTGGTGTATTCTGTATTTGCTAGTATTGTACATCCGCTTGTGATGTGATCTACTTATTATTATTATTATTATTATTATTATTATTATTATTATTAGTGATTGGTGACAACAGACTCATTCTGGAGTGAGTCATTAAATCCACTAGCTCCCAATATCATTTACATCAGGGCTGGACGTATCAGCTGCCCACATGTGCTGTAGACATATGTACTGCCATGCAGGCATGATGCATGCACAGCTTGCATTCCCTTACTCATGAACAGGACTGCAGACAATACATGACTGACAGCTGATGCTCGAGTTTGTAATCATCTTAGTATTTTTTCCATTGTCGCAATTATTAGACTTTGACAATACAGTGACTACTTATGAAACAATATAACACCTTCAAAGTATTTGTGGAAGTGTAGCCTTAAAGATCAATCCTCCATTACACAAAAGTTTCGTCGAATGAAAAAGTAGTAATAGTTAGCTTATAAGAATTCTGTCATGGAAAAAAGCAATTGTATTTACACTAGCGTGCACGCTTTTATGAATCATCTTGCACGTCAGTTATTAAGTTGTAATACAGCCATTTTGTTTTCCACTGTTTGTCAGTGAACGAGAAAATGGTTCGAATGGCTCTGAGCACTATGGGACTTAACTGCTGTGGTCATCAGTCCCCTAGAACTTAGAACTACTTAAACCTAACCAACCTAAGGACATCACACACATCCATGCCCGAGGCAGGATTCGAACCTGCAACCGTAGCGGTCGCGCGGTTCCAGACTGTACAGCCCCACAAAGTGCCAGAAACGACAAACAGTATGAAAAATTCAAAATCCTGTCATTCAGTTCACTAGAGAACGGGTCGGGAAGGGGGGAGAAGAGGGCTGCAGTGGTACAAAAAGAGAATAACATTCCGCTCTCATTGACTTAATTTCCTGCTCGCGAATACAATAGAGACAAAGTGTAAGCAGAGAACACATGATTTTTTTAAATCAAACATCTGTCATATAATCTTACTGAGAAGTGTTAAGTTTGGAGCTGGCCTACTACTTATGAAAAAGGAATAAACATCTATTTTCATCACTCTACTTTTGTCTTTAAATGTTTTTTTCACTAGCATCTTTATGTCTGGAGTGAGATGACTGGTTATTACATGCATTGCTCCAATCACATGAACATCAGTAAAACTATACCCAAGACCAAATTTTGTTAATTTCAGTGCTGAAATAATACTTTCACACAAATATGTGGTCCCAAAATACTGCAGACTCAAGCAGCTATTCAAAACAGCTGCAGAAACTGTTCTCGAGGAAAGTTCTTGTAAAACATTTCAGTATTTTCCGCAGTGTTGAACCTCTCCCTAGCACACGCACTTGGGCGGGGGAGGAGGGGGGGGGGGGGGGAGAGTCATCAGTCTTCCGATTGGTTTGATGTGGGCCGCCACTAATTCCTCTTGTCCTCAATTATTTGCTGGCTGTATTCCAATCTCTGTCTTCCTCTACAGCTCCCTCTAGTACCATAGAAGTCATTCCCTCATGTCCTAACAGATTTCATATCACCCTGTCCCTTCGTGTTATCAGTGTTTTCCACATATTTCTTTTCTCTCCGATTCTGTGCATAGCCTACTCATTCCTTACCTTATCAGTCCACCTAATTTTCAACATTCATCTGTAGCACCACATCTCAAATGCATCGATTCTCTTCTGTTCCTGTTTTCCCACAGTCTATGTTTCACTACCATACAATGCTGTACTCCAGACATAAATTGTCAGAAATTTCTTCCTCGAATTGAGACCTATGTTTGGTGCTAGTAGACTTCTCTTGGTCAGGAATGCCCGTTTTTCCACTGCTAGTCTGCTTTTAATGTACTCCTTGCTCCATCCATTATTTGTTATTTTACTGCCTAGTTTGCAGAATTCCTTAACTTCAACTACTTCGTGACTATCAGTCATCAGCTCAGCAGCCAGGACAGAAGCTGCCGCTCATACATCAGTACTGGCCATGGGCAGCAGAGAGAGGAGTGGTAGGCTCACTACGTCAATAAAAATTATTCTTTACTGTCAAAAGTGTTTTCATTAGGCCCACCAGGCCACCACTCATCACCGCACCCTTCAGAGTGATGTCAGCTGGGGATCTTTGATCCTGACACCAAGCCGTTTGGTGAGAGCAGAAGGAGCAACAATGCCTACAATATCTTCATTGTGGGGCGAGTGCAGTTTTTTTTGACTGCAAGGTTATCATGTTTAAGTTCAGTGTGTGACAGGGGAACATGGATGGTATTTTTTGAAGAGGCATAAATACAAATGATAGTTTTCACGTGGTTGACATGGGTAGCGTGGGTATCATGAGCAATACATGTGGTTCTTTGTCTAGTTGTGTATACGCTGTTAACCACGAATAGTGATTTGGGAGATGAGGCTAAGTTCAGTCATTGTTTCAGTGTATAATAATAAGTATGAGCACCCACTCAGGTAAGAGTGACTAAGTTATGGTAGGGAGTAATATGATAGTGTTACAGTTAAGTGTTTTCACAATTTGATTTCGTTTCATGCGAAGCAAGACATATGGCTCAGTATTTAAGTGTGTCAGGTAGCGAGAAGTGTTAGGATAGCAGTAAGTTTAAGTGGGTTTTCTTTCCTTGTTTACAATTGTGTAATTGATAGGAGATAGTTATGTTGAGGTCAGTATCACAGGTAGCAGCACTGTCGATACTGCAAGGAGCTACTAGGGAGGAGGTATTGAGGATCTTACGAGGCAAAGTAGATAAATTGCAGGCAGAAATGTGGAGTGCGATAATGATTTAGAAGCACTTGATGCTGAGATGAAGGAAATGACTTTTAACAAAATTCCAGAGTAAAAGGAGAAGCTGAAGAAAGAGTACAAGGAATGGATAATAGAAATCAGGCCTTGGGACATGAGGAATATTCTGGTTTTTGGAGAGAATAGAAAGAAAGAAAAGCGAGGAAAAGGAGGGGGGGGGGGAGGAGGAAAAAGCTGAAAGGGAGAGGAGTGGACTTGTGGATAATTTAGCAGTTCCTGCAGGTCAACCGACTACCCTTAATATAGATAAAACTGTCAGTTATGTGAAGACTAAGACAGAATGCCCCCATTGGTTAGGTCATTTTTTAGTGGTAAGACTAAATTAGTAGTAGATGGTGTCATAATACAAGTTCATTTGAATTCATGTGAGACACAGTGTAATGACGTCGTTGAAGTTAAGGTGAGTAATGCAGATATGCTAGGTCCAATATCCAGTGGAACTGTGGAGTCTGAGGTAGCAGGAATGACTGTGGGATGTACCGAAGTGATTAAGTGTCGGAATAGCAACATGGGTGATTTAAATGCAGAAGTAACTGCCCAATTGGGTGACAAAGGTTGTTGTGTTGAGACCAGAGAGCCTGTGCCAACGCCAATGATTCTTGCGTTGTGCAGAGTGTAACTGCAATGTTGTTTTACATACTACAGGTAATACACAAGGATTTGAGGGTAGTTATGCTGTAGATGTTGTGGCAGAAACTGTAAAGGCACATGTATTTCCTCAGACGCAGGGTGAACAGAGGAAAAGAAAAGGGAAACAAGTTTGTAGAGTGGATGATCAAGTCGACAGGGCTGCATCTGTTGGAATGTGTACACCAGAGGTTAAGAATGTGCAGCGAGAGTAAGTACAGGGCTATTACAAATGATTGAAGCGATTTCATAAATTCACTGTAGCTCCATTCATTGACATATGGTCACGACACACTACAGATACTTAGAAAAACTCATAAAGTTTTGTTCGGCTGAAGCCGCACTTCAGGTTTCTGCCGTCAGAGCGTTCGAGAGCGCAGTGAGACAAAATGGCGACAGGAGCCGAGAAAGCGTATGTCATGCTTGAAATGCACTCGCATCAGTCAGTCATAACAGTGCAACGAGACTTCATGACGTAGTTCAACAAAGATCCACCAACTGCTAACTCCATTTGGCGATGGTATGCGCAGTTTAAAGCTTCTGGATGCCTCTGTAAGGGGAAATCAACGGGTCGGCCTGCAGTGAGCGAAGAAACGGTTGAACGCGTGCGGGCAAGTATCACGCGTAGCCCGCGGAAAATTGGCTCATGCCACAACTGGAGACCGACAGCGCCGACTTCATCTTTCAACAGGATGGTGCTCCACCGCACTTCCATCATGATGTTCGGCATTTCTTAAACAGGAGATTGGAAAACCGATGGATCGGTCGTGGTGGAGATCATGATCAGCAGTTCATGTCATGGCCTCCATGCTCTCCCGACTTAACCCCATGCGATTTCTTTCTGTGGGGTTATGTGAAAGATTCGGTGTTTAAACCTCCTCTACCAAGAAACGTGCCAGAAATGCGAGCTCGCATCAACGATGCTTTCGAACTCATTGATGGGGACATGCTGCGCCAAGTGTAGGAGGAACTTGATTATCTGCTTGATGTCTGCCGAATCACTAAAGGGGCACATATCGAACATTTGTGAATGCCTAAAAAAACTTTTTGAGTTTTTGTATGTGTGTGCAAAGCATTTTGAAAATATCTCAAATAATAAAGTTATTGTGAGTTGCGACATCGCTTCAATCATTTGTAATAACCCTGTACTTAGTCACAGCTTTGTGAGACAAGCAGCTGATGTGCACAGCAAGCTGTTTACAGTATGAAGTGAGAGAAGTGTGCAACACGAGCCTAAAGTAATCATTCTGGCTGAACACTACATCAAAGTTAACCTTTGGTGACAAAGCTGTTGCCAGTGTAGAGCTGTCAGAAGGTATGTTTCGTATACAATACAAACCACTTAAACCGTGTACAAATACATTGACAAGTGACTCGCATAATACAGTGGCACCAGGCACCAAGAAGTTGTTTTGGGTGAGCAGAAGTACCACAAATCTGGGCATTTCAAGAAAAAAAGAGTCAGTAAGGAGCACTACAGTGGGAAGAATAAGTGGGGCTATCTGTCAAAGTGTTGTGAATGGTAGTGCTGTATGGGGTTTTCTTGTGAGGATTGTTTTTGAAGTATGTTATCTTGTGAAGAACAAGGAGAACTGTTGTCACAAGGACAAAGTTCCGAAAGTTGTTCCAAAACAAAGAGTTAAGAAACACTCAGTAGAAAGATTAGACACCAAGTGTAAGTGTTTAATGAAGTCAGATAATTTTTTGTTGAAGCTGATATATTAGTGATACTTTATTAAGAGAGAGAGCCATTTTAGTTTGTAGGTGTGGAATGAAGAGTTAGAAGTTGTTTGTGCATAAGCATGGCAAAGTAGTCAAATTTGTTTCGTAGTATGTGAGTTCATGAGAAGGGCAAGTGACCCTTGAGAGATGTGTGAGACTAAGCAGTACAAGCTAAGGATGAAAGATAGATTTTTCAGGTGCACATTAATACAGGGTTCTCAAATGTGGGGTTAAAGCATCCTGACTCCACTGAGGAGATTCTGCAAAAGTGCAATGGAACATAACTTCTGTGTTTGTGAAATACTCTGAAATTTGCAGAGGGGCACAGTGTGAATGGAGATCTCCACTAACATACTAAGTCATTAAGCGAAGATACAAACATTTACGAGGGGTGGAAGGAAAGTGGGTACATCATTCAAGTGCAGAGCAGTCACGCATTGACAGATTTTGGGACTAGTTATGATGGATAGTCAACAGAACATCTGACATCTTGACAACACAGTTACAGGTGAAGGCAGTTGCAGAGTAAAGAATGCCTTCTAACCAGAAGATTTCTAATTGTAAAAGTGAGAGGGAAAGAAATGTAATAGGCATCAGCTGCACTAACAATAATAAAACAAGGCAAGAGAAATATTCAGGTCAGTGGACAGATTGGGCCAGGTGAGAGTCATCTGGGACTCTGCATGAGATGGGGTCCTTCTCTCTCACAGATGTACCACCTTAGATTTGTTATAATCAAAATATTAAAGAGGGGAACAGCATCCACTATTCATCAGAGGGCTACCCCTAAAATGGAAAAAGAGGGTGCAGCGGAAAAATGTCTAACTGTATCTAAGAACAATTAAAACAGAGTAAAAGAGGGATGACCAAGGTAACTGGCGAAGGACGTAGGGTTGAGGGTTTCCCACACCCAGCATGGCATGTGAGATGTCCCAGTCCCAACCGCATCCATCTCGCACCTATGCTAAAAGAAGTTTTAAGCATTATCTCTGAAAATAAAAATTGTTTTCACGGAGAAAACTGTGAAGTAGTTCATCTGTTCATGAGTCATCTGGTAATATTAGAAGAAAAGAACCTAGAAGACCTCACTTAACCTGGAGAGCCAGAAGGAGTAGGTATTCCACCAGGATGTGAGCTACTGTCTGTAAGGCTTCCCAACAACAATGTGGTAAACCTCTGTATAAGGGAAAGTATGGCCATCCTATTCCAATGTGTTTGCCGCTGTCCACAGTTCAGGATTGGCTGAAACCGCATCATGTGGCATTAGCACCATTGTGGGCCCAAGAGTTACGTGTGAAGCATATGAAGTGTTGTGTATTTTTGAAGTTTTAAGTAGAATAATGCCTCAGTGCTGTGTTTTTGGCCGACTGTTACCTTTTTACTTTTCTGTTACCTAGTTTCCAACCCAGTCACAAGAGCTAATAGGATAGTTTAGTGGTGATTTCATTACAAATAGAAATCTTAGATGTAAAACTGCCACTGCTGGCACATAAAACGAAAAATAGTGAATGGTACCATACAAAGTTATCATGACTCGTAAAAAAATTGACCCGATTAACTGTACATTATGGCTTAAACTTTCATTTAGGATGCTCAAAATAATAAATTGCTCCACACGATATGATGTACAAAAAGAAAAGAAATTTTTTTTTTGCAATACGTGAGGATTGAACTTATCACCTTTCATTCAGTAACAATTAAGGTTACCAGGAGACTATTATTACGGTTGCAACTTTGACGCTAATCTATATTATATCAAAAGGAATACAGTTGTTACCGTTTCCTACATCCTACTTTTGATTGAAGCCTAGTTTTATTCAAACACATTTTAAAAATATTGTATTCTCTTGTACTTTCATAATTATTCTCCTAATGTCATAGAACAATTTGCAGACAAAATTTTATGGGCTAGATCTGACAAAATATAAAGCATCCATAAATCATATAGGCACATTTATCAATTCTATTTACTAAGGTTCTGTGCATATATATTTGAAGCTAATGTTTTATTTCGTATAACAAAACAGACATTTTTAAGGATAGCAGGGAAAAACTGTGTTTCATGCTCACGACGACAAATGCTTTTAGATTTGTTTAGCTTACATTTGTTGAGATTTTTTGTTGCTAAATATCTGACATGTTCCGTTTGAAGCCACTGATTAGTTTTAGCAATTCATTAGATAGCTGAGTGCACTTCTTTAATATACACAGCTAAATATGCTGCAGAAGTCACTGTATCACCAGCAGTGCAGTATGGCCAGAATGGTAGCCATTGGCAAGCCGGCCGTACTTTCCCTACACAGAACTTTACAATGTGGGGTGGCTAGTTGGATAAAATAAAACTATTGGTTAATCTGGTTGAGTGATGTGGAGGTGACATAGGATGGTGTATTCCTTCTCAGAGGAATGAAAGAATGAGTGTGATGTAGCAGTAGTCTCGCTGAAAGTGTGAAGTTCGTTAGAGAGGCACAGTAGCCCTTGAGATGATGTTCCGTCTCCAAGTGAGGAGAGGTTTCATTTGCACCTTCAAATCTGCACTTGAAACTGTCAAAGTGAATGTTGGATGAGCAACTGCTTCTCTGGCCAAATGGTTGGCCAGCTCATTCCCTGGGATACCCAAATAACTTGGGATAAAGAGCAAAACAACTGAGCAGGCTATACAACCAAGGTCAGAAGGAAAGTCATGAATAGCTGATATCACAGGGTGACACGACAATCAATAGCCTACAGACTACACATTGAGTCACTACAAATTAAAACATGGTGAAGAGAGGTTTGTTTAATAAAAACCATTGAGCTCTATTAATTGCTATCAGCTCTGGCATTAAAAACTACACATTTCTGGCAACAAATGTTGTTCCTGACCAGTTGGCGATGTAAAAGGATATACCAGCCTATCCCCAGTTTTAGAACCATCAGTCTAAATGATGGTAGCACCCTGCTACTCCCTAAGGAGTGCATTCTAAGCGGGGGTAAGCAGAGGTCGTGACAGTGGATCTCAAGGTGCATTTCAACTTTTAATCCCATTTGATGGTTAATGTCAGGGGGTTGGTGTCCCTTGCACACAAAAAAGAATTTGATAAGTTGAACGATTAGGGAATTGTCGGATGGTGTTTGCCTAAGTGAGCAAGAGTTGGTACCGCTGGAACTGAAAAGAACCTTGCTTCATCAATGAGACTGACTACGGGACCAGTCTGGATGTCTGTAATGTGCCAGTGGCTAGTCTTGCTCCACGATGATGTAGTTGGTTCAAATGGCTCTGAGCACTATGGGACTTAACTTCTGAGGTCATCAGTCCCATAGAACTTAGAACTACTTAAACCTAACTAACCTAAGGACATAACACACATCCATGCCCGAGGCAGGATTCGAACCTGCGACCGTAGCGATGATGGAGTTGGTCCAACAGTTTCACAGCTAAGAGTGCTGCTGAGCCATATGCCTGGCAACCCTAGCCCAACTGAGACAAGACCAGGCCTGGTAATACGGAGGAGAGTTTCAAGATTTGCACCCTGGGAGGTGTGGACAAGGAAGCAGAGGGTGTTATATTTTTGGGTTCAACTAGTCTTTTGTTGATGAATATTGAGCAGCCATCTCAGCATTTTACCAAAGAGGAGTCCCAAAAATCGGGACTGTGCAACAATGTCCAAGCACTAGGTACACATGTAGAGTTCTGGCTCAGGACAGACCATGGTATGATAACAGAAACGCACAACTCATGTTTTTGTGGGAGAAAATTGGAAACCACGGGAAAGGGTCAATGGAGAGGCCCTAAGGTGGCACCTTGGAGATGATGATCAGCCAAGACTACAGACTGTGAGTTATACCAAATGCAAAGAAGTATACATACAGCATGGGTTGACCAGTGGTCCAACGGATGTCATTAGCCCATTGATGGACGTGAAGAAGAGTACAAAATTACCACAGACGCCTGCAGGACACTGTCTTCTTGGACCCGTAGGAGGCTGAATAATGTACCATTTCTAACCCAAAACAACTTGTAAGATAAAAACTGACAAATAAACATTTGTATGGAGCCTTGAAAGCCCCAGTCATGAAGGGTAAGCAACATGTGATGGTGCCAACTGGTGTAGTATGCCCTATATAGGTAAAAAAAGACTACAATGAGATGTTGGCACTTAGAAGAATGTCTATCAGATTGCTGTTGCCAACCTAACCAGATGGTCGGTTGTGGATAGCCCTTACCTAGAACCATGCTGATAAGGGAAAAAAAGCCGTTGCCGCCCCCCCCCCCCCCCTCCAATTCTTCTAGAACCTAGCATAATTGTTGGGCTACCATCCTTCCCAGTAATTTGCAGTGTGTTTTATGGAGGCTAATCCATCAGCAGGTGTTGATGGACATTAGGGTTTTGTCTGGTTTAATTATTGGGACAATGATACTATCTTGTCATTGCAAATGTAAAAAAAAACACTTTCTAACCAAATAAGACCCTCAGTAGATGGAGCCTTTGAACAACATTTAGATGTTGGATCATCTGGTTATGAATCAAATAAAAGCCTGTGGCAGTATCGTGTGACAAGTCAAGAGCCTGAAGCATCTCCCTGTCAGCGAAAGGTTCATTATATAATTTGGCATGACAGAGTGAAGGATAGGAAGATGTCTTCAATTTATTGTTTATGCATTTGAAAGGTTATGGCATAAGATGAAGATGCCAATGCTGTCACATAGGGCATTACAAGGCGTGTCAGCAAGAAGTGACACACTGATACAAATACCACCACAAAGGAAGAGGCCCAGAACAATTGTTGATCTTCGGTAGCCCAGAAGAATACAGAGTTTGGCTGCATCTGGGATGAAGAGGCATTCATTCCCATGGAGGATATATAGTGCACCCATTCCTTCTTACTGTGGTTAGTAAGACAGTGAGCTTTAGTGAGAAACTTTTCAGAAGCAAGAAGGGTGATCTGTGAATGATGTTGCTTGAGACATTGCAGAGCCCTTCAACGATCCTGAATAGCTGTGGCAACGTCATTGGTTGACCATGGCACCAGGTGGCAGGAGATGGGGCTTGTATAAAGACGCATAGCAGTTCCAGTGGTGCATGTGATTACATTGGAGATGCCTCCCATTACCTCACTGATGCAGTCTGACAGAAAGGGCTGAAGGTGACAGCAGAAAAACACATCTGCCAGTTGGCTCTTTGAAGGGCCAAATGTGGTAATCAGTCCATCGGGTGATGACAAGGAAGTGACACGATCACGGGAAAGTGGTCACCGTTACGGGGGAGGTCGGGGGGGGGGGGGGAGGATAGATAGAGAGAGAGAGAGAGAGAGAGAGAGAGAGAGAGAGAGAGAGAGAGAGAGAGAGAAGCTAGGCAATCAGAAGGCACCTGCCTTCCGAAGTGAATTTCCTCACAGGAGGTAGTGCACACTGAAATCTACAAGTAGGAGAAATGTTGTTAGACTATGGTGAACATCTCAAGGCAAGTAAGAGTCCTGCATGAAGGTAAATAAACATTACAATGGCAATTGCAAGTCTAGTTTACACTTGCACTGCTATTGCTTCCAAAGTGGCAAGGAAGTGTGTTCACTCACTTATGACATCTATGTGAACTAATGTTCAGACCACTTCAGATGTTCTCTCAGGGGCAGTATGGTTCCAACAGAACGCATGGTAATCTCAAAGAGTTGGGGAACGGTCATCAGTGAAGGGTGTTTCTTAGAGAGCAACACAGACTGCAGAATAAGAGGATATTAGCAGTAGCTGTTGCAGGTGACAGTAATATCCATTGCAGTTCCATTTGATTATCATGCTGAGAGTGTCCTGGTTAGACGTAAAGGGTCCCTCAGGAGGACAGGTCACGCACCAGCATCATTGTCTGTCGCCATGCAGGGGTGGAACAACATCAATGAATGTCTGAAACCTCTGTGGTCTTCAGAGTAGCCTTCTCCTAAGATTTCTTCTTCTTCTTCTTCTTCTTCTCCTCCTCCTCCTCCTCCTCTTTCACAATTTTAAGCAGCTGAGATTCTTTTGATGGCTTATCTGTTGTGGGTGTAGGAACGGAAGAAGGGCAGGCAGCCCTGGGACCCACAGTTCATGGCTCCTTTAACGACTGGCTGGTGTTAGGTCTCTGATCCATGGAGAGGGTTTCTGAGAGGCAGCTGTGTCACCGGTAGATGCCAGGAGAAGGATTTTGCTTCTCCAGATGGATGCGAGAAGGGATTCCCAAAGATGGTGCTATAGGAACCACAAGAAGGGAGGGCCTATCACCCCCCTGGTAAAGTTTATGTATGCGACCAGATGTTGACGTCGAGGGAATAAATACACAAGGTACTGCTGATGACCTAGCAACATTAATGGACCAAGCTATAGCAAGGGCCACCTGATGTAATGGTCAGTGCCCCAGCAACAGTGCCCCCAAATGGACATGCATGGCACGTGCAAGGAGGTGACAGCTAGGGCATCAATAGTGCAATCACTGCTTAACTGGGGGCTACCACCGTATAGATACCTGACAGCACACCCATGGACTGGCTGCCATGCTGTGTAATGGGCAACCTTCCATGCATGACCCACACAACAGGAAAAAAATTTTGAAAGGATGATCACTAAACACAGCTATCAGGAGCGAGCATAATTTAACCAAAATATATGGCGTAAAATAAGGGAAGAAAGTCTGACAAGACAAAATCGACGTGCTACAAGAAAGCTCTACGTTGTCAGCAGGGAATCTGTCCTAAGAATAAGTCAGAGAAAAGATATAGTCAGAGACTAAAACTGCATCACAGGAAAGGAGGAAGTATTGCAATGGCTTGCCACGTACATGGGCATTTAACTTTGAATTATCTTGGTAAAGAATTGAGAACTTAAATCTGAATTGCTGATCACAGATTCTTTAGCCACATTAGTACTATGCTATCTTACACAGCAAGTATAGTTACTGTCAAAATGTATATCTACAAACTGCTCACCATCAATCTTGTTAGTTGTGTTCGACATTGATGCTGCATTATTTTTTGAATCCTCAGAATTAGCAACACCCATTGTTTCTTTTGCCAGAGTTTTGAGCAATGAATCAAGTCTGTCTTCAGCTGTGTTTAAAGCAGTACCTAAAACAAAACAAAAAAAAAGAGAAAAACCCACATGTCAAATATGATGAGTAATACTAGCACCATTTTGTGTCAAATACATGGAAAACAAGAGTGAATGGTGCTCTAAAAGCCAAGTGTATCAACTTCATTATCTTTCCCCCTCATCATAATAGGTGATTTGTGTGTGTGTGTGTGTGTGTGTGTGTGTGTGTGTGTGTGTGAGAGAGAGAGAGAGAGAGAGAGAGAGAGAGAGAGAGAGAGAGGGGGGGGGGGGGAGAGGGGGGAGAGGGAGGGGGGAGAGGTGTGGCTTAACCAGTAATCTTCAGAAAGTAAAAATAAACTGCAGAGCTACTACCTCACAACTACAGTTCTTCAATTCCACTTCGCTTGGCTCTAACGATCCCGTCACTGTAGGGATACTAAATAATGATCTCCCATTTTCCAATTTCATTTCCAGCACATTGTAACAAAAAGATAAAAGTCACAGGAAAGTCTCAATTATTTGTGTAGTGTGAAACCACCATTTAAGCACTGATAAGTTAATAAAACCATCTGAAAGTGAAAGTGAATATGTGTGTGTGTGTGTGTGTGTGTGTGTGTGTGTGTGTGGAAAAATTTTATACTAACAAATAGGAGGCAATCCAGATTAGATGTACAGCATTGCTCATAAAACAAACATTTTGATGCAACTACATTTTTTTACACTTTGCACAAAGGATGGACACAGTTACATACACTCAAAATAATTTCTAAGATTAAGGGATCTGACAAGACAATATAGCATTGTGCAGGAAAGGATGGAGCAATGTGGCAGTGACTGGCACAATGTCAAAGTCTGTCAGTAAGTTGGTCAACATATTGAAATGTCATGGACTGATGCCAGTCTTAGGTTTAAATCCTGTCTTCAACAGAAGTTTTGTTTAAGTAGGTTATTTTACTTTTTCTCTAACATAAAAATAACTACCTGCTTGTATAGTGCAACGTGCAGCACACTAGCTTGCAAGGTAGGAAGGTGGGTCAGACCTGGATCTAATCAGTGCAGTAGATTGACGATCATGACTTGTGCACCAGCCAGCCTCAGAGCAGTTTTTAGATAGTTTCCCACTCTCCTTTAGGAAAATGCTGTGCTGGTCCCATTTCCCACCTCAATAAATATGGTACACAAACAATTAAAATACGATCACACACAGAACGAAATATACACAATTCAAAGACAGGTGCCCTACACAACTTCCCTTCCTTATGTAAATTGATGACTGCGGCAAAGAAAAGGTATTCAGCCGCAAAGTTAAATAAAATAACACCTAATTTTGGATACAGAGAACACTGTCCTGGATGGCGTGTACGCTAATGAAAAGCAGAATAATTCTCTAACTTTGTCTGGCAATGTTGCTGTTCTTATCAACAAATTTTTAACCGTCAAAAGGGCCAAGCACATCATTTCTTCACTGCTTACTAAATCATTGAAAGGCCTCTAATGTCAATGACCACCTGAATGCTTCACATTAGGTAATCTGTAAGGTGGTCAATAATTCAATTATTTTCTGCCATTTCTCAAATGACACATTATTTACATTATAAATTTTCCTTTGTAGTGGTTCCACAGTCATGTCAAATTTACAGAAGTACAAAACTGTTCCATTTGTTTATGTTTCTAGATGCTTGTAAGAATTCCATGGAATTTACCACACTTTTTTCTAACTCACCTAGTGTCTTAGCTAGACTACCAAGGAATGTAAAGACCCAACAAACAAAGATGACTGAGGCACTCAAAACGAAAATGAAAGTAATAATAGTAATAGTAGTAGTAGTAGTAGTAGTAGTAGTAGTAATTTGAAGGAAGCCAGGTGATGAGGAGTGGTACCATGTTTGTTAAAAAAATCATCTTCTCAATGGATCACATCTCCATCTCTGTAGTCGAGTCCTAGATGGGCTTGAAGCTTAATATCAGCACATTAGTGTGACCAGTTATGGCTGGCTGACACAGGGGCCCAGAAGCTAAAATTCCACTGCACATCACAGTTTACAGGGATTAACAAACACAGATGGACACTGTCACTGGAGATTGTTTACACGGGATGAAATAAACCTTCTGATACATTTTGCTGGCAAACAGTCCACGAACCTTCTGTCCACTGATGTTCATCCTTTGCTTGGCTACAATTCACAGAAGAGCTGTACCTGCAGCAAGACCTCATTGCTCCCAAACTTCGCCACAATGGTTTGAGGAATGCTCCACAGACTAACCTCAATCCCACTGAACTCATCTGGGACACTGTCAAGTGAGATATGTGCACCTTGGGTCCAGTTCCAATCAATTTCGATGAGTTGTTGGTACTGGTTTGAGCAGTCATAGATCAGAGTGGCACTCCAATGTTTTTACTGTCTAGTGGGGTTCATGGCGCAATGAAGCTGGGGAGAGGAAGTGCCACATGATTACAAGTAGATGTGTCTCATTCAGTTATTCATGACTGTAGGTTTTCTGAACATGATGCATAGCACGTACTTCAGTACTGCTACAAGTTTGTCTAAACTCAACATCTCCTGCCCACGCATTAATTTCTCAGTAGGAAGATGTCAGTAACTTACACTTCAGTGACCATTTCTTGACCTGGATTTATTCACTAGAAATAACAATACCCAGAAGAAAGTTATCAATATGGGTGCTTAGCAAGTCTAGTTGTACACTCTATAACCAACTTCCTGTGTTTATATAAATTACAGAGACAATCTGCAAGACCGCTGAGACAACTATTGCACAGTGTGCAGCCCAACTACAAAAGACCTTCTGCCATCTAGTGTAGCTCTGAAATTGGGGGGCAGAAGGGTGGCTTTCTGCAAGTTTAAATGCCAACTGACTGTAGAGAAAATTGTAATCTTTTGACGAGGAGGGTGAAATGATGCACAATTGTTAAGGAGAAAAAGAGAGATCATGGCATTAATTCCTGGACACAATCAACTATCTCATCAGGGTGCAGTTGAATGGGAGACTATTACAAAGAGTTCACGGAAATGTCAAGAGGTGGCAGTGGCATTGGTTAATTTGAAATAGAAATCTCCACACTGCCAAAATACTTGTCACTCAGACAACTGTGACACATTTTGCTAGAGTTCGTGGACAACTTTTTAAGTTTTAGCTCTTCTTTCAGCATAGCAACAACCACACAACAATTGCAAATGACAGCTGGGAGGCTGCAGGAGAGGCCTGAAAATACAGGTTTTCAAGTGAGAAATGTGTATGTCCATTCCAAAAATTCACATTCAGTTTTTCATTTCCCTCAACTCTGGGTGAGGGTCAAGGTTTTTTATGTAATTTTTGGCTAAAAGCTATCAAGGTTGCCACATCTGATCTGAGAAATCTGAAGGCAAGTTCTCTAAAAGAACTTTATAATTTAAATAAACATTAGACGTATTGTTTGGAAAGCATACATAACTTGTCGAACTTCAAGTTTTATTCAATCTTTGTAAGATTTTAGTTTGACTATGGATATAAGAAGCATTGCCAGACCCTAATATTTAAAGAGATTATGATATAGACCACTATGAGGGTGGCATTTAGGAGTAGCCCCCTCCCTACATGCTGTATTGAGTGTTACTCTCATTCACATAGGAACTATTCACGCTGTGCCAAACATACAAGAAGTTCTTATGTATATACACATCTCTATGTCATGCTGTGTTTCTGCATCTTAAGAACAATTATTTAACAACTGTCAATGGCTAAGTAGATCTTTCATGATTCCTGCACATGGGCTTTCTTTTAGATTTTCATGTGCAATATATTGATGTTCTACACAGGAGCTAAAGTACAGGTGCAACCTGCAGAATTATCTTCAGTATATGTTCAGCATTTTAAATTTTTACATTTATGGGCCAAAACTTGTTGACCACTACCCACTGTAAAACTGAATGCTACTTGATGGCATTGTGGGCATGTGTGACAGTAAGGAAATATCATAAATGAAGCAGACAATTCTATTGGTGAGACAGATTGCAAATAGGGGAATCCACTGACATAAGAGACATTGACAAAGGGCAGACTGTTATGGGCCGGCACATGGAAATAGCGACGCTGGTTGGGTGTTTGTGTCCCCATTATTATCAATCTTCATGGATACTCTGCAAATCACATTTAAGTGCCTGGCAGAGTTGATGTTCATGGGCTAATGTCACGAGCTTCAGCAGAAAGTGGCTGAAGGACAGTGAAATCAAACCATAAGAAGGTGACAACATGTTGGATGTCCACACCTGATCACAGAATGTGGAGGTAGTCAGCTTGCCCATTCCGTAAAGAAAGATAGGAGGCTATCTGTGACAGATCTTATGATAGAGAACAATGCTGGCCTAGGCAAATGTACTTTGGAGCAAAACATTCAGTTCTCAATGCTGAAAATGGGATTTTACAGTAGACAACCCCATGTGTTCCTATTTTGATCCAACGACACCATCAATTACGATTGCAGTATGCACAAGATGACTGGAATGTGGATCAATGGAAACGTGGCGCCTGGTTGGATGAATCATGTTTCTTGTTAAACCGACTTGATCGTTGTGTCTGGATATGCCATCATTCAGATGAATTGCTGCTCAAAACATGCGCTGCACCACAAGTACTGGTCAGTGGAGCGCACTATTATGCTATGGGGGACATTCACTTCAGCTTTCAGGGGACATGTGGTGATAATTGAAGGCTAAGGACTATGTGATCATGACTGCACTCTTATGAACCACCTGCATCCATTCATACTCAATGTTTTCTCCAATGGCGATGGCAGGTATCTTCTAACAGGGTAACTGTCCATATCACCAGGCCAGAATCTTGCTACAATGGTTTGAAGAGTATGACAGTGAACTCACATTGATGATTTGGCCATCAAATACACTTGATCTGAATCCGATGAAAATATATCTGGAATGCTATTGGGCACCAGCTTTGCACTCACAAATCACCAGAATGAAATTTACAGGAAATGCGCAACCTGTGCAGTCACATCTGTTGCCACATGCCTCTTGAAACATACCACAGACTTAAAAAAACTGGTGTTGTATTGCATTCAAAAGCAGGACCAAAATGCTATTGCGCAGATGGCTATAACATTAAGACTCCTCAGCATGTGACACTATTTCATTATGTTTCAGATGAATACCATAATTTTATCGTAATCACAGTAATCTTCCTTGATCATGTACAAGTTTTTATCTTCCCATCAAATGCTTACTGTGTTTAGCGCTGACTTGTATGCAGTCCTGAGGGTGCTGTTGCAGAGGAAACGTAATCAAGGGAAGAAATCTCTCATCTGCTCAGATTCCCTCAGTGCCTTACAAGCACTATAACAAGATTATCAAGTAGAGAAAATGATATAAAAGATTACTTTCTCCTTTTCATCAAACGGAGTAAGAAGTATGTTTTTACTGCTACATCTTTGAGATCATAGATTCTTGGGGGAACTGGTAAACTGATAACAGAGCCAAAGAGACCTACAGGCAACACAATATGCCATTGCCCTGCAGGGAGTCATTCCACCACTGAATTAATGAACCATGCAACAATGGGGCTAGGAATAGGTGCTGGTGGTGAATGCCTATAACCTGTGGTCAGTGAAATGAACTGTACCTCAATAGCATACATCACACAGGCCACTCAAATGGGGTGCAGCAGCCCTGATGCACCTCTGAATGGGCATAGCTTCATATGCAAGTTGTGGCACATAAGACAATAACACTACACTTTAACAAAGTGGGAAGGCAGCTGTAAATGTAGGTATGGATTTGGCTCTAATGTAGACAATAAGAAGACAAGGGTGGTGAATATCACTTGAAACAAGCAAGTAGTTGTAACCTCTCACAATTTACTTTTATTTCCACTACACATTTCGGAGAGTTAAACCTCCACTGTCACATGAATTTACATCAGTTACTGAGACATGTATATATTGTACATATGACTTTTGACTAATTTGTGGCATTGTCTGCTAGCAGAAGACAGAAAACAACACGATATTTCAGTACTAGGCTCAAAGTTATGTGGAGGGTTTTGATTGCATATGTGAACAGAAATATAAAGGAGATAAAAATAGTGTATAGGATTCACAAACCTAGCAATGATTAAACCCTTAAAAAGTATTGCAAAAATTGTCAATGAACTTCATACAGCCAAACAACTAGAGGCAAAAACTTACACAAGTAGTTCTGACAATAAAGGCAGGGCTTGTCGGTCTATTGTGAATGCAAATTGTACACCATCTGTTACACAGAAACATAGCAAAACAGTTTATGATTAGCAAAAGACTATAACAGAACACAGTAACACAATAAATCTCTTCAATGATCATTTTGCCATAGCAGGCTACAAAAGTGGCAGAAGAAGAAACACCACAGATAATAACAAAAACTTAAAACACAAAAAAACCATGTGGAACTGATGGAATATCATCTATAAAAGAAGCAGGAGCTCAAAAAACATCTTACGCAACAAATCAACCCATAATCCACAGAAGGAATGTTTCCAGATTGCTTGAAGACATCGCTGATTAAACTAATACAAGGAAACAAATACAATGCAGAATAATGTAGACACACAGTTCTTCTACCAGTCATATCAAAAATATTTGAATGAGCTTACATACAGAAACTGTTGTACTTCTGACAAAATATGGGGTAATCAATAAAAGCCAATTGACTTCCAGAAAGCTATCATATATACAATCATAGATCTCATTGAGATAGACTAAAAATAAATGTGTTCGAGTACTTATGGATCTAAAAAAAAAAGACTTCTGATTGTGTAGACCAGAAAACATTAGAAATGTTTGGCATATATGGTGTAAGAGGGAAGACAGGGGATTGGATTCCATCACAGAAGCCAATATACAGAAGTAACAAAAATGTCAAGTGAGAGAATAACAGCTGAAGTAAGAATTCTACACTCATCTGTCCCACTGGGATCCATAATTTGTCCACTGCTCTTCATTTTATACACAAATCACATCTTAAATGCTATAAATTAAAGCAATATAGTTACTTCCACAGATTATAGAACTCTGCTATTCAAGGGTAATAATACAGAAAATCTGGAAGAGGCAACTTGGAAGTAAATAGCTCTATCCAAAGATTTGCTGAAATAAATTTTGCATAATAACACTGCTAAAACATTATGTTTAAATTTCAGACCAAAAAAACCAACATAATGAAGATATCAAAATTGCACTGATGTGTGAGTAGCAAAAAATGCCATACATACAAAATTTCTTTGGATAATGATCAATGAAAATGAAACTTGGGATAAGCACATAGAATATGTAAGTGGAAAACTCAGCTGAAACCTACATTCGTGCACAAATTCAGCAACCAAATAGACACAAATCTAATGAAAATAAAATATTATGCATTAATTAAGTCTAGATTACATTATGACAACTTTTGGGGACAGTATCCCCAAAACAAAATATAAAGAGAGTACTCAAAATGTAGAAAAGAGTAATAATAATGTTAGCAAGGCTTAAATGGAGAAAATCTTGTAGGTCAGCATTTACTTAAGATGATAATACTACCAAGCATATACCTATATAAAATCATACTGAACAAATTGAAGTACACTCTACAACAAAAGAATGACGCACAATGAAGGAATTACCAGGATGGGCTGGAAATTGGTATATGTGACATACATGTGCAGACAAACAAATGATTACAACTGCAGAAAAAAAATTAGACAATTTATTCAAGAGAAAGAGCTTCACAAATTGATCAAGTCAATAATGTGTTGGTCCATGTCTGGCCATTATGCAAGCAGTTATTCAGCTTGGCAGTGACATACTCAGTTGTTGTATGTCCTCTTGATAGATATCATAACAAATTCTGTCCAATTGGTGTGTTAGATTGTCCAAATCCTGAGTTGGCTGGAGGGCCTTACCCATAATGCTTCAAATCTTCTGAACAGTAGAGAGATCTAGTGACCTTGCTGGCCATTGTAGGGTCTGGCAAGCATGAAGATAAGCAGTAGAAACTCTCACCTTGTGTAGGCAGGCATTATCTTGCTGAAATGTAAGCCCAGGAGGGCTTGCCGTTAAGGAAAACAAAATGAGACTTACAATATTGTCAATATACTGCTATGCTACTAAGGAAACCACAGATTACCACCAAAAGGCACCTACCATCAAAAGAAATGGCACCCCAGACTACCACTCCTGGTTGTCAGGCTGTACGGTAGGTGACAGTCAGATTGGTACCCAATCACTGTCCAAGGTGTCTCCAGACACATCTTTGCTGGTCATCGGGGCTCAATTCAAAGTGAGGCTCACCACTGACAACAGTTATACTCAGTCAATGAGATCCCAGGCCAATGACGTGTCTGAAGATGCACTGGACAGCAGTACGCTACCAACATATCGCCTGCCATATGGCCCGACAACCACGAGTGACGGTCTGGGGTTCTATTTGTTTCCATAGCAGGACCCCTCTGGTTGTAAGCTATGACCCTTCATGGCAAGCCTGGGCTTATATTTCAGCAAGATATGACTGCCTGCACACGGCGAGAGTCTCTACAGTTTGACTTCGTGTTTGCAAAACCCACCTTGGCCAGCATGGTAACTGGATCTCTCCCCAACTGAAAACGTTTGGAGCACTATGGGCAGAGCTCTCCAACCAGCTCATGATTTTGATGATCTAATGCACCAATTAGACAGAATTTAGTAAAGTATCCATCAGGGGGGACATCCAACAATCAATCAACGCCTAGGTGAGTAACTGCTTGCATAAGGGGCAGAGGTGGACCAACGTGTTCCTCACATGCTCAATTTGTGAAGCTCTTTCTCTTGAATAAATCATGCATTTTTTCCTAAAATTGTAATCACTTGTATGTCTGCACATGTACATCACCTCAACCAATTTCCATCCTATTAGGAAAATTCCTTCATGCTGAGCCTTTTTTTTTGCCTTTGAGTGTATGTTCCTGATATGTGAGCTATCAAAACATGACATCAGGAAACAGAGCTTCTTTCATGAAATTCAAATTAATGCCATCCTATACAAGTGATATCATGTGCACTGCAATCTAAGACAAACTGCAATGTAACACACAGACACACACACACACACACACACACACACACACACACACACACACACACACACACACACACAAATTACTGTGACCACTGCCTATGTTAGACAATGTACAATAACCACTCACAGATGGCAAGGGGCAAAACTAGCAGTGGAGGGCATACAATGGCGTGCAAAATGAGAGTAACAAACCACTATTTCCCTATCCTGTGTTAATTCACGATATAATCACACAAACTGTCAACAGATGTCAGTATGATCATGTGTAGCGGACCGTTATTTGGCTTTAAGGGCACGATGGTACTGACTCTACTACACGGCAACTGGTATCTGGCCCGCAACATCCACTGGACATGTTGTATAGAGGCAAACAGTGTACAGATGGCATCGGCAGAGTGGCCTTTACTGTCGGAGACCAGCTGTATGTGTACCTCTGATGCATCTTCACAGAAAGGAACGTCTAGAGTGGAGCTGTCAACATGCCACCTGCACAGTCTAACAGTGGGCCAATTTTCTTTTCACAGATGAGTCCCGATTTGGTCTGGACAGTGATTCTCAATGTATTCGCATCTGGAGGGATGTGAAACATGATTTTGGTCCCAAAAACTGTGGAAAGAGACTGATATCAAGGAGGATTCCTAATGGTGTGGGCAGGGATTTTGTTGACCACTTGAACACCTCTTCATGAAATTGTACGGTTAAATTGGTAAGGCTTAATTGCTGTCAGGTATCCTGACAAGATCTTGGGACCTCCTGTGTGGTTGTTGTGAGGAGCTGTGGGCCCAGACTTCATATTGCTGGATGATAATGCTCGACCTCATAGAGCATGGGTGGTTGATGTTTCCCTGGAAACAGAAGATATTGCACGCATAGTGTGGCCTGCTCACTCTCTCAATTTGAATCCCATTGAGCATGTCTGGAATGCACTAGGGACATGGGTTGCATCACATCAGCATCCACCCAGACTTGCGAGCAGCGCTGCATGAAGAATGGGCATTATTTTCTCAACATGAGATTGTTGACATCACTCAAAGCATGCCCTGTCATTTGTCAGGCCTATACTGCTGCCAGAAGTGGTCACACCCCATAAGCAGTTGTTGGAATGTGTGTGTAAATCCGTTAAGTTGGGAAAAACAGAGAACATTTTAGTCTACATGATGTCAAACTAAACACCTTTCAGCTGTCCAGTTTCCAAACTTATTTTATTTGGCTACCAGTTTCGGTGATTTACTACATCATATTGAGACCCCTGACCGACATGTAGGAAGATTCCACCTCGGTTCTGATCAAAAAAGGGGCCAACAATACTGGTATTAGTAGATTTCTGCTTGCTATAGCGATACCTTCACCCATCATCTGCCGACAGATAAGTCTGGTTTCTCTCTCGTAAATCATCCTCCATAAAATTGTGACTTGGCCCCATGCGATTTTCGCCTCTTTCCAAAATTTAAACAACACCATAAATGACTTCAATTTGACAGTGATGAAGTGATGAGGAAGTTGTGGCTCCAACAGCAAAGTCAAACATTATACAGTGACTGCATCAACAAATTGGTCTCTCGTTTGGACAAATGTGTCAGTCACCAGAGCGACTGTTGAGAAATAAATATGAATACATGACGAATAGAGATGTAGAATGTTAATAACATTTATTTTATTTGAAAATCTCTAACCTTTTTTATGTAAAAAGTTTGAAGGCATCCCTTTTAAGCACACACTCATATATGATGTAACAAAAACTGTACCGTATTTGCTCGAATCTAAGCCGCACTTTTTTTCCGGTTTTTGTAATTCAAAAAACCGCCTGCGGCTTAGAATCGAGTGCAAAGCAAGCGGAAGTTCTGAAAAATGTTGATAGGTGCCGCCACAACTAACTTCTGACATTATCCAACGAAGTAAATACAAATTCCGTATTGTTCATCTTCGAATTTCAATGTACTACGAAAATCCGACTGGTAATACTGGGATTTTTGTCAATATGGCCAACTCTACGTTCTGAATTTTTTCTTACCTGTGAGAAGAGATGGTTGCTAATAGGAACCTGATGAAATTTGTATCACATGCAGTATTCTCTTCACCACAAGAATAATACGAATATAAACATTTTGCCATGTATTCTTTCGTGTTTGCTTCTATCTCATTTAAATCCTGTCTGCCAAATAAACTACGAAACTAGAGTGAGACAACAGCAAACGCGGAAGAATATACGTATCGTGTCATGTTTATATTCGTATTACTCTTATGCCTAATAGTGATACAGTCAGAAATGAAGCACGGCAACTGACTAGATTTTTAAATCTAAGATGACTAATTTCTGTGCAGAATTTGATGTCCTAAAGAAGCGGCCGCAAAGATTTTCAAACGGAGAAAAATTTTCGCCAAACTCTTGTTCAGAACATGTTCTATCATACGCAGTCTATTATTTGGTTCTTGTTGATCATTATCAAAGAAAGCAGCAGTGTAAGTAACAACAAATAGCAGTCTCTTGCCATTGTTTCGCTAATGTGACGATTCCTCTCTTTTTTTTTAATTGTAGGCGGCGGTAGCGCGCAGAAAAGCAAGCCATGCCGAGAGCAGCGACAGGCCGTAAACACACACTATCAGAATGCAACAAACAATGCATGACACAGTATAGTAATGCATTTTCAGCTTAGAGTGACTGAAGCAAAATAAGCAATCGATTCAAACAAGACGAAACACGTGAAAAAGGAAGGGTACCCGTATAAATACGGACGGAGCGCCTGACGCATAGCAATGGCTACCTGGTAAAGCTTAACTGCTAAGCTTTCGACTCGAACCAAACTACTGTAGCTGTATCACTGTGGCTGTATCTTCGTTCATTCGACCTAAATTGTGTCTCATATTACAATGGACCAACTTTGTTTCGATTTGGAGGTGCAGCCTAAAACTTTTCTCTCCCCTTGAATTTTGAGTCTCAAATTTCAGGTGCGGCTTAGATATGGGAATTTTTTTTCCCTTATTTCGAGTCTCATATTTCAGGTGTGGCTTAGATTCGAGTGCGGCTTAGATTTGAGTAAATACGGTAATTTACTATGGTACAGGCCTACACTATTGACATACATAATTTGCTAAAATTTGAGTTGATCCATACAATGCATCACATGGTTATTATGAAAGTGCAACTACTCACGGTTGTCCAGTGTGGACTGTAATTATCAAATGGTGGCAAAACTTGGTAGATACGTTAATGCAGAATGGATTTATGCTTGAAAGCAAATTATTTCCAACTGTGGGCACCACGTGAAAATTTGGCAGTGTACACTGTTTGTATGACAGTATGACATCCACGCTGTTATTTGAGACAAGCGTTACTGTGAGTGAATAATATGGCTATTGAGACGAGACACCATGTGCTCTTAATGCAGTTATTTTATGGAAACAGCAGCAATTACAGTGCTGCATTGAGAGAGTGTCACAAACTGAAAGGTCTGAGGAGAGGGATGATGTCATTAAATGGTTTACAGATGATGATAATGAAATTTGAAAACACGAGTGAACTTTATGTAGCATCTGGAAGAAGAAAGTGTCCTATCCTGGTGCAAGATACTGATGAGGATGCTGCTGCTATAACTGACCATGCAGTGCCCCCACATGTAGTCTTAGTGCTCATTCAATGTCATGAAAATTGTCCATTCCATAGTCAACAGTTCAGAAAGTTTTCAGTCTATTTTACGCTGGTATCTGCATTAGATCCAGACGGTGCAACAACTGAAACCTCATGACCCACAGCAACATCCTGCATTTGCTATTTGGCTTATGGCATGGATCAGAATTTATGACGTGCCGAGTAATATTCTATGGAGTGACGAGGCGTATTTTACACTATAAGGTGCAGTGAATACACAGAACTGCCGAATTTGGGGTATTGTTAAACTGTGCGTTGTGCACTAAAAGCCACTACACTTGCCGCAAGTGATCATGCTGTGTGGATTCACAAGCATATTTACTTTCTTCTTCAAAGAGAATACACCCAGAGGGCCTCTCAGGTGTGTCGCGACGTCAGCATGTTACCGAGACTTCCTTGCAGAGCATGCGAATCCTGCTTTGGAAGAGTGCAACTGTGTGGACAGCATAGTTTTTGTGCAAGATGAGGTAGCACCTCACATCACTCGCCCAGTGAAAGAGCTGCTTGTGTGCATTTGAGGCTTACAGGTGCTCAACCGCGAGGCTATCAGCGCCCTTGCAGACGTTACAAAAAAACGAATATGAATAAAATGGAAAAAATTTAACATATGCGCTAAGACAACAAAGAAATACTAAAATGCGCTATAAAAGAGATTAAAACACAAGTAAAATGGTAGAAGTGCTAAAAAAAGGCACAGAAAAATGTGACTTGCTGACACCCTACAAAAAGCATGGGCGAGCCAGTCACCCTGTTAATACGTTAAAATCATTTCCCTGAAATCTTGTGGAAAAATGTTGGACAATTCACAAAACTTTAAAACTCTAACTAAGTTTGTTTGAACGTTGCCTAAAATAGAGGACACGTTGGTCGGCAAATCCATTGTGCCCCTGGTCAGAGGCAGGGGGGCAAAAAAACACCAATAAAATATGTTGCACAGTGATCTGGATGCCACAATCACCACACACTGGAGGATCCTCTTGCAAGTGCAAGAGGCATGCGTCACAGGGCTGTGGTTTATGCAAAGATGGGTAAGGAGTACCTTGTTCTGTTGTGGTGGAAGGAGGTATGCCACAGCCGCAGTGTGGGCTTTACTAGATGGAGCTTATTGTCCATCACTTCCAGCCACTCATCCTTCCACTGACAAAAGACTCTGGAGCTCAACAGCGAGGCTATAGCATGAGGGATGAAGGGGTATGGCACATTGAAATAGCTGTGGATCATGACACTCCTCCTTGGTTGCTAGATCCGCCCTTTTATTCCCTGCAACACCTGTGTGCCCTGGTGGAAACACAGGTATTAGTGCTGACACCAGCAACCCCTGTTTGAGTAGCACTATACGTCATCTGAAACGGCTGTTTAAGAACAGACACAATGGAGTTAGTAAACTTCAGCGGCTGCATGGCCTTATAGATCTTGATGGCCTCACCATACAAGAGAGGCTTAGCTGTTTTGATCTCTTGTATCTTCTTTTCTTTAAGGGAGGTGCTGCAGTCCCTACTCCATACAGGGTGATCCCTGGAGCAATTAAACACTTTGGAGGAGATGGACAATGAACACTTTCATGAGAAGGCTTACCACATTTGCCACTAGTGGCTGCTCCCTTAAAACCTAAGGTGGTGTACCCAAAGCACTGGCATATAAAAAAGTGCATTGGGTTAGGAAGATAAGGCCACACATTGAGGCGGAGAAATCCAGCCTTAACGTGCTATGAAAGCTTCATGCTGCTGAAAGTTAGTACAGAAGAGCCAGATTTCAAGAGATTGCCATCCACCCGTTTCATTATGTTCTACACCTCAATGATGCCTTACTGGGACCACTCACTTTCAGTTCTTTTTGTGGAATGTCAACCAGATACCTGCAAGTAAGAACACCTTTGCTACAATTGAAGGTGTATCCAGTTATTCCCACTGACCATCCATTTTAGTGGCTTCTCTTCAAGTAGTGCTCACTCCAGTAGGTGAATGCGAAGTGTGAACTGGTTGCTGGAATGAAGGTCATCAATGATCTCCCACTAAACAGAGTCTGCAAGGTTGGAGAGCAGAAAGATGGTATGCAGTTCACTTTCTATTGCATACTCCCCAAGACACTGGGCTTTTTGGAAGTTCTTCACTTGTTGGGAATTGGATGTTTCTATTACCAGGGTCCCGTTTCGCAAGCGCTTGACAAATTTTAAACTTCCAGCAATTCCCTCTCAACTTTTTTTGTATGTAAAAAGGCAAAACTTTCTTGAAGCTCCCCCCTTTCCATTTAACTATAAGAAACACATTCTGGGCACCAGCATGTAGTCTGTTACCTGATACTGAAAGATTCTGTGTAATCCCCAAGTCCGGAGGGCTGGCTATATGAGCCCTCTCGTATGACTGGGTGTTGGTACCCACCAGTAACCCACCTTTTCTGCTGGTGGGAGGAAGAGAAGATTTCGAAGGATCCATGCAGGTCCCACAAGCAGCTAGGGAAATACAAGTCCACCTAGGCAGAGACCTGTGTGCCTAGGTAAGCCTTACACAACTGAGGTGCAGCACGTTCCTCAGAAGTTGCCTGCTAATGACTGTTCCTTCTCAATATCCATGCATCTCATCAGTGCGCAGCACACCTTGAGATTGAGGGTTTTTGTTGTAAAAGTTTTTACCAACCTTGTGATTTGGGTGATCAAGTCAAGATCCTCGTTCCCTGTGGCATACAATGTTCAACCACCGTGCAACACTTTTGTCACTGAAGCATGGCCAGAGCTTACAGTGACATAGTACTGGCAGCACTTACCATTCCCCAGCTTAGAAACACTGGGGTCATTGAGCCTGTACTCAGCAAACGAATGCTGAACCCTCAAGGGAAAAGATCTGCTTAATGGAACCTTCCATGAACTTATTACCTCCACAGGTTTTCCTGATGCATGGCCTGCAAGATCACCTGGTCTGAACCATGTGACTTTTTGCTCTGGAGATATCCCAACGAATGCATTTTCCAGGGACACGTTCGGCCTCAACCTGATGATCTGAAGACCAACATACAGGAACAAATTGCTGAGATTCCACTGGAACTGCTGCGAACAATTGGTGGTCAAGTCATTTTATGGACGCATCATCTTGTCAATGTCTCTGGTGCTCATACTGAACAAACTGTGTAAGTGGCACTTAATAATAAAACCAACATTATGGCTTTCTCACTTGTTTGAACTTTCCTGCCCATGTTCCATTCCTAATCCATTACACATGGAAAAATTTCTATATTTCTTTCTTGCATTCACATTGCCAGATTTGCACTTGTTAGCCAAATTGGAACTAGTATTTTGTCCAGTGTAAACTGGTTCTGCAATAACAAATCAGAGATAAGGATACTATCAGGATTGCTCCAGGGATGTGTGATAATATCACTATTATTTTCTATACACATTAATGATCTGGTGGGCAGGGTGGGCAGTAATCTACGGTTGTTTGTTGTTGATGTTGTTGTACATGGGAAGGTGTCTAAGATGAGTCACTTTAGGATGAGACAAGATGACATAGACAAAATTTCTAATTGATGTAATGAATGACATCTAGCTCTAAATGGAGAAAAATGTAAATTAATGTGGACGGGTAGGAAAAACAAACCCGCATTGTTCAGATGCAGCATTAGTAGTGTCTTGCTCGATACAGTCACTTTGTTTAAATATCTGGACATAATGTTGCAAAGCGATATGAAATGGAATGAGCATGTGAGGATTGTGGTAAGAAAGGTGAATGATCGACTTTGATTTATTGGGAGAATTTTAGGAAAATCAAGTTCATCTGTAAAGCAGACCCCATACCTGGCACTAGTGCAACTTATTCTTGAGTATTGCTCAAGTGTTTGGGATCTGTACCAGGTCAGATTATAGGAAGACATACAGCAATTCAGAGGCGGGCTGCTAGATTTGTTACCAGTAGGTTGAACAACATGCAAGTTTTACGGATATGCTTCGGGAACTCAAATGGGAATCCTTGGAGGGAAGGTGACGTTCTTTTTGAGGAACACTATTGAGGAAATTTACAGAACTGCCACTTGAAGCTGACTGCAGAACAATCCTCCTGCCATCAACATACCTTTCGCATAAAGACCACAAAGATAAGGTATGGGAAATTAGGACTCATAGTGAGGCATATAGACAAGTCATTTTTCCCTGGCTCTATCTGCAAGTGGAACAGGAAAAGGAATGACTAGTAGTGGTACAGGGTACACTCTGCCACTTACCATACAGCAGCTCCTGAAGTATGTACGCATATGTAGATGTAGAATGCATTAGAATATCTACCCAGTTTCACTGCCATACGACAATTACAGCCTACACTGGATATCTGTGAGTAGCTGTACTTTAATTATAACCACCGGTATATCGTCTATGGAACCAATATACATAACATTATATTATAAATGCCTTTCAGTGGCTGCAGGATTATTTTCCTTTTTCCTGTTGTATTTACATCATATACACTGAACTAAGCAAACATGGACTATTAGGAGCTAATTAGTACAAAGAACAAATAAAAATAATAATTTACATAACATTTTAATAATTATAATGAACAAGTTGATTTTGTGTGTGTGTGTGTGTGTGTGTGTGTGTGTGTGTGTGTGTGTGTGTGTATGAGAGAGAGAGAGAGAGAGAGAGAGAGAGAGAGAGAGCGAGGTGGGGGGTGGGTGGGTGGGTGGGTGGGTGGGGGGCAGGATTATGATAGTGTTGTGGGTTGCTAAGCATAAAATTCCCAGTTTATTTTTATTTATTTATTTATTTTTTATTGTGTGTGGGCTTATGGCTTCTGTTGTGTTTTTACAGATGTACTTCTACACTTGGTACATATAAAGAATAGCAAATGGATGCTTTTTATAAGAGTACTGATGTGGGGATGTACTGACCAATGCTAAAGTCAGTGGTTAATATAGCAGTTCAAAATTCTATGAAAACTTACATCTATTGCATCATATATCCAAGAAATAACTGAGTAATGTATGGATTATATCTGCCAATGATACAAACAAGGCATGGAAAGTAAATAATTTAGGAATAAATGGAACACTAGCTTTCGAATGAATCCTTCCCCCTCCTTTACAGTTACATCGTGCCGGCTGAATGCACAATACTGAGGCTGCAATTAGGCATGTAGATTGGGGTCATGAGCTGTGTGGGGTGGGTGAAGTGAGGAAGAGAGACAGGGTGCAGGAGGGAGGGTGGTCTACAGTTTAGGGGAAGGCAGCAGGTTTGTGATGTGCAAGATCAGAAGAATGCAGGAAGAAGAGGCCACAGTTGCATCTCCCCTTCCAATGTTCTATCACGATCTCCCAATCTCCAACATCACTTCATCGCCATTGTTCACAGCAAGACCTCACCAGCTCCAGTGCTCGTGTGTCCTATTCCAATTTCACGTACCTGCTGCCTCTACCATTCCATTCTCTCGCTGCCTTCCTCTGAGCCGTCAGCCAGCCTTCCCCAAAGCTGACAGAGCATGCAAACTTCAGGGGTGGGTGAATCTGTATCTATTAGATTTCATCGTCATGCCAGACAAGTGTTTATTTAGAAATCATCATGGAAACATATAAATAACTAAGTAACTAATTAAATACTTAGTAACTGTGGAGGGAAGAGGGGAAGCCATCAATATTACTGCATGTCTCCGAATCCAAGATAAGGTTTTTTACCAAAATTTTGTGCCAAAAAGTAAGGGGTCGCATTGTATTTGCAGCATACAATGTGGAGATTTTTTTTTTCTTTACCGAATAGAACCTAGAGCTTCCATTAAGCTGTAACTCTACTATTTGCCATCGAATTTTTCAGCAGGATACAGACATTACTATGATTCAAATTTTAAATAGTGGTTGTTCACCATGCAGGAGCAGCAAACAATTGTGCAACATAGGTGAGGTAGTATGGAGTCACAGAAGCCAATATCTTAATGTGGCAAAAGGACAAAGTACATCTGAAAAATGCACTTTAGATTAGGAAAGCCTTCAGTGGCTAATGAAGTGGAATTTTTGAATAATATTGAAATGGAAGTAGTGGCATTTGTGTGCAAGAAACAAAGAAGGAATGGCAGTTTCCTGTGATATCACAGAAAATAAAGCATGTGAATTATGACAGGAACACTGTGTCCAGTTTGCAGCCGGCTCTGGGTGGTGAAAAAGGATGACAGGATGCAATAGACTTGTGCTGCGATGTCAAACATCCCTTGCTCACAGTCTTCCAGCGTTGCACCTGGAGAAGTTGGTCGAGTATTAGTGAGACATTATAAGACTGAGGAGGGAACATACTTACCTCTAAGGGCAAATCTGAAACACCGATGAGACTCCTGTGTACTTCGACATGCCATTCAGTATAACATTTAAGAAGCAAGGTGCCAAAAGTACAATGGTTCACAATACGGGCAATGACAAATCATAAATCAATGTGATGCATGTTTTTGCTGATGGAACAAAGATGCGACCCTACACCATCCTCAATTATAAAACTAAGCCAAAGGTAAGCTGCTGTCTGGTGTCATATTTCATTCCAGTGGAAAAGGGTGGGTGACCAATGAGTTGGTTATAGATTGGCTCTATATGGTCTAGAGCAAGAGGCCAGGAGCTCTTCTTAAGAACTGTGGGGTGTTGATGCTTTCAACAGGCATCTGACACCAGTAGTGAAGGCAGAAATCCTGAAATTAAACACAGCTCTTCTTGTCATTCCAACAGGCATGACTTCGCAGCATGTGTTGGATGTGGTGATCAATAAGCCATTTAAAGACCATATGAAGCAGCTGTACAACAATTGGTTACTTCAAATTGGTCAAATCCAGGCCCCTACTGGGAAGCCGATAAAGCCTTCAGTATCACCAATTGCAGAATGGATCCAGACCACTTGAACACTCATATCCAGTGCATCAATTGTGAATGGCTTTAAGAAGTGCTGGGTAACAATTGCATTGCCATGGGGAAAAATGCAAGATAACCATGACAGTGAAAGACACTGCAGATTCCGTCAACCATTCCAAGAGGAGAGGACTTATATCTATATCTGACTAAGGGATGTCTTTATCTGATCTTATTTTCTGTGTATCAGTACTCTTACTGTCTCCTTCAGTTACCTATAATAAGGCAACCATTTGTAAGTTTTCAAAAAAAACCTTGTATGTATATACATGTTTTTCTGTAAACCCTTGTTGATCAACAGGGGTCATCTTGCACTTTGAGCAGTCTTGGATTCGAAGATATATGGTAACTTAATATAATAATAAAAACATTATATAAATGTACCACTGTTGCCAACATTATTATTGTTATATGTTCTTTGTACTTGTTAGCTGCTAATACACCATCTTTATTAGTTCAGTGTTTATAAAGTGTATGTGATACAAACATGACAGGAAAAGGATCCTGTGACCACTGAAAGGTATTCAAATTTATATTACTATGCAAATATACAATTACATCTTTCACATAACTTTGAGCGCTGCACTAAAATAGTATTTTGTTTCCTGTCCTCTGCTATCAGATAATGCCATAGAGCAATCAAAAATCATACATATAGTACATATGCACCTTATAAATTGACACAAATCAAAAGATGTTCAACCATCCGTAATGCATATTAGAAATAATAAATATGACTGGCTACTGTGGGGTGTACTTTCAATTGCTATTTCATAATAGCCATGGCAAAACCTTACCTAAAATGTTTGCATTTGAACTGTGGTGAAGCTTTTAAAATTCTGTGCATTGTTTGAACTCTTAGATTATGTATTTTAGGTTGTGCAACTGCATCAGAGGAGTATCTATAGAGGGCCCAGACTAACACTGAAGGCAGTAGCTTTTTCAGCTATACAGCCTTGTAACTTGAGCCAACATGGTCTGGCTATGTAGGAAATGCACCACTGCAGAAAACACGGGAAACTACAGTATATTTTCAGATGAAGTGGAGCTCTCCTGAATGACTTAATAATGATGGTACCATCCTGGGCAAAATATTCAAAAAGTAACACAGTCCTCCATTTGGATATCTGAGTGGTGACTGCTCAGGAGAATGCCGTCATCATCAGAAATAAACAAATCTGGTGTTTAGAGTGGGGAATGTTAAGATCCCTTAATCATGTAGATTGATTCAAGAACTTGAAAGGGGTCATTCCATATCACACCTTTGCATCTCTGATTTCAATGAAACTTTTCACACATGTTCCCTATAGAATAAAACTAAGCTGTTCTAAATTTTACGTCAAAATACGAAAAAATTCAATGTTTTAAGAGGCTTTCAGCAGAAATCTGTAAAATGTTGTGCGAGATCTATGAAAGTTTTGGCCAAATTTAGGACAGCTTAAAACTGAAAGTAGTTTGTTTCACTAGAAAGGACATGTATTTTGCACTACAGAAGGATTTACTTTTTGGAGACCCTCTAGATAAGGTTTAAAAGAAATTAGATTGGAAGTACCACTGTCAAACATTTGCAAAAATCTATATCTAATCATGACCTAGGAATTATTAAGACAGTTGAAATCTACAATGGAAATAATTCAAAGGCGAACAAGTCGCCACTCACCTATAGATGAGCATACAAGTGTTTCACTTCATGTACTAGACATATCAACACAGTATTTACAGGGGCACACTGAGTCACAAATTCTGGGTTTTAATTGCTGGTGGCAGCCTGGTCATTATGGCAATTCACTCTCCTTTGGGCAAAGGAGTATCAGTCCAGTTTCCACAGCTTAAGAGGAGACACTTATTTCCTTCTGCCTGAAGGTTATTTATGTCTGTGCATGATAACCCCAAATGAAAAAAAATCTAGTTAAAGTATTCAGAATAGGCATAAGCCCCATTTGCTCAAATAAATTAGTTTTATTCCCTCTAAGCATGTCGTACAGTTTTTTTTCCTATTTCTTGATTTATATTCTGCTGTTCAAAGAGTGGTGAATCACTGGCAGCTGCCACCAACAACTAAATTGCAGCACATACTAGCCAGTATGTCAGGAAACAACTGTGTTAAGATGTGTCTAACACTGGTACTTACAGCAGTACATTTGTACAAAAATAATTTTTTTAAGAGTGAAGGCAGCCTGACACAGTAGTGGAGGCACTGAGTTGTAAACAGGCACATAAACAAGACTGAAAACTTTGCTATCTTTCAGACAAATAATTTTTCGAGATACAGTACATATATGTGCACATATGTATACATGTGTAGTGACGTTTTCTGTTTTATGTGCTGCCAATGACACCTCTAATGTTTGGTGAGTTGTTACCTTTACTCCTGAATTATTTACATCCTGCCAGACATCTCCATACCATACTCACATTTGTGAAAACTTGTACGTGAGTCATCCTTTTATAATTATAAGCAAAATATTAGTAATTTTTGGGTCCAACTTTGTTGTTAAACCTACAGTAAGATTTTACTTCACTAGGCAGCTTCAAAACGTTGTAACATAATGGGTGCAAGGTCTGCACACAGTCTCTCCAGACTCTCCTGCCGGCTCGTTACAAAGTCTATAGTTCACGGCCAGAGGGGGGAGGTGGGTGCAAGCTGACAGCTGCCTCCACTGGGCGCAAAGAAGCAAGGTCCTCAAAACATTGGTACACAGGGCTTGCACACTCTCCAACAATGAGAGTCTCAAGCAAGAACTTGAACATCTGAGAATGGTGTTCCAAAAGAATGGCTCCACAGAATGGCAAATTCAGAGAGCCATGTCCTACAGCAACAAGAGGAAACAGAAAAGGAACCTCAGGAAGATTCAGCCGTTGAGTATTTCATTTTGTGGTGCTTTATCCAGAAGGACGACCTTGGACTACAGAAGTCCAGGGTCTAGCCGATTCACTGCCAATGAAACTGATATACCACAATGAAGTTACATTGTGGCAGGTGGAACAGAAGCAGAACTGCCACTAGCATGTGTCACTGGGCACAAAGTGTGGACTGAGCGATCAGTTGGCAGTATGGGTGGGAAGGGGAGGGAGGCCGGGAGGGGGGGGGGGGGCAGAGGAGATGCTAGGTCTGAACCTCACACAGAGTTCCAGTTCAGAAGGAGAGGGGGAGGAGATAAAACCACATAGCACCTGATGAGGGCAATGTGGTCGTTTGTTGAAATGTTGTCCACATTGGACACTGACGTCTGGGCGTTCACCTGTGAATTATTTCATCATGAATTATGTGGGGAGAAGCTGAAGAATCATGTATGAATGGTTAATTAAGATTATTTTGTGTAGGACAGATGGATACAGATATTGGCCCTGACTTACCACCTTGAACAATTGATTATTTGGACATTTCAGAGTAACATAAGGCCTCTTTTTTTGTAATTGTAAAAAATGATTTGAGCCAGTGAATTACCTTAAAACAGATTTAATGAATGTAGCTTTCATGAAGTGTTGCTTCTCGGTCTGAGTTCTGCATCTACATCTACACTGATAATCGGCAAGCCACTATACCATTTGTGACAAGGGTACCCTGTTCCATTACTAGTCATTTCCTTTCCTGTTTCACTCGCAAACAGACAACGGAAAACGACTGCCGATCATTTCCCATTTGAGTTGCTGAAGTATCTCCATAGAATTTATGTGTTGTTCGAACCTACTGGTAACAAATCTAGCAGCCCACCTCTGAATTTCTTCGATGTCTTCCTTTGATCTGACCTGGTACAGATCCGAAACACTCAAGCAGTACTCAACAATAGGTCGTACCAGCATTCTATATGCTGGTCTCCTTTACAAGTGAACCACTCTCCTAAAATTCTCCCAATAAACCAAACTCTACCATTTGCCTTCCCTACCACAGTTCTTGCATGCTTGTTCCATTTCACATCGCTTTGCAATGTTACGCCCAGATATTTAAATGAGTTGACAGTGTCAAGTAGGGCACTAGTAATAATGTAACTGAACATTACCGGTTTATTCTTCCTACTAACTTACATTTTTCCACATTTAGACCTAGCTGCCATTCTTCACATCAACTAGAAATTTTGTCTAAGTTGTCTTGTATCTTTCTTCAGACACTCAACTTTGACACCCTACTGTACACCACAGCTTCATCAGGAAACAATCACAGATTGCTCCTCACCGTGTCTGCCAAATCATTTGTGTATATAGAGAACAACAGCCGACCTATCGCACTTCCCTGGCGCATTCCTGAAAATACCCTTGTCTCTGATGAACATTTTCAGTCGAGGACAACATACTGGGTTCTATTGCTTAGAAAGTCTTCAAGCCATAAACTTATTCTATATGCTCAAACCTTCATTGACAGAACGCAATGAAGCACTGTGTCAAATGTTTTCCTGAAATTTAGAAATATGGAATGTGCCTGTTGCCCTTCGTCCACAGTTCACAGTATATCATGTGCGAAAAGGGCAAGCTGAGTTTTGCACGAGTGATGCTTTCTAAAACCATGCTGATTCATGGACAAAAGCTTCTCAGTCTCCATAAAGTTCATTATATTTGAATTGAGAATAAGTTCAAGGATTCTGCAGCTAACCAAAGTTGAGGATATTGGTCTGTGATTTTGCAGGTGCATTCTTTTACCCTTCTTATATGCTGGAGTCACCTGTGGTTTTTTCCAGTCATTTGGGGCTTTGTGCTGGGCAAGAGATTCACAATAAATGCAAGCTAGGTCAGGGGCCAATGCCATGGAGTACTCTTTGTAAAACTGAATGGGGATTCCATCCAGATCAGGTGATTTATTTGCTTTCAAATCTTTCAGTTGTGTCTCCACGCCAGGGATGCTTATTACTATGTCGTCCATACGGGAGTCTGTCCGTTTGTCTAATGATGGTATGTTTGAATGATTCTCCCATGTGAACAATTTTTTGAATATGAAATTTAAAACTTTGGCTTTCGTTTTGCTATCTTCAACAGCCACACCAGACTGGTCAACAAAGGACTGAGTGGAAGTTTAGACCCACTTCGCGATTTTCCATAGGACCAGAATTTTCTAATGTTCTTTGCCAGATCTTTTGCTAAGGTGTGACGGTGGTGATAGTTGTGTCCTTTGCACACAGATTTTTTTCACATATGCACAAATCTTTGCTTGTCATCATTTGCGTGTGCTCTTTGGAGCCGAGAGTGCAACAGCCTCTGTTTCCTCAGCATCTTCCGAATTTCGTTATTAACCAGGGTGGTTCTCTTCCATCCTCTATCCACTTACTAGGCACATAACTCTCCAGACCAGAATTTACAGTCTGCTTAAACTTTGCCCATAATTCTACATTCATCTCACTGGAACTAAGTGATGTCATCTGTGCAAGACAGTTTTCAAAAAACTGTGTTCAATAGTATTTTGCATGACTGTCTGCCTGTACAACTCCCCCCCCTCCCCTCCCACACACACACACACACACACACACACACAATGAATCCATATAGACATCCCAGTCTTGATCTCGGTATTTCTGCGCTACTGACTGTAGACTTTCTTTGAATGACTCTAGAACTGTTGCAGAAGAGTTGAGTTGCCAGTAAAAACATCCAACAATTAAACAGGTTTCACCAACAGCTGTTATATGTGACCAGATAACTTCAATGTCCTACTCAAATTTGACCTCAACAGAGACAATATTTTTGTGAACTGCAATGAACACGCCTCCTCCTAAGACCGCTAATCTGTCTTTCTGATATACGTTTCATGACTCACTATATATCTCAGGGCTTTCCACTTCGGGTTTCAGCCAGCTCTCAGTCCAAAGAATAATTTGAGTGTGAGAACTTTCCTGGAGTGCAGTAAATTTGGGAACTTTATTATGAATACTTCAATACTTTACTGATAATATTTTGGCAATCAAAGTGTCTTTACTCTGAACGCTGTCCGACTTCCCTTGCTGCATATTGACTGATGAGTCTTCAGGGTACCTCAAACTACTGTCTAGCCTAAAAAATTCTCATATGCACTCCACAACTACTCTGCTACCCGAGCAGCTGCTTCCTTCGTGTAGTGCACCCCTGAACTATCTACTAGAAATCTGCAGCCAAGATCGTCACAGAGTCAACAAAGCCTTTGGTTGAGACTCTCCACTCAGCTCCAAACCAAAGGATTCTGATCAAATCTGAGAACAATGTTGCAAATTGTGAGCTCCGCTTGCACCCCATGCGCGGTGCCAGCAGTCTTCACCACCTCTGCCAGCCACCTGTATGATCTGAGAATGACCTCAGAATCCACGCGACAGGCGTCGTCGGTGCCTACATGAACCGCAATTCGTACATGACTGCACCCTGCATGCTCGATAGCTGCAAGCTAGGCCACCTCCACATATCGGATGACACCCCCCCCCCCCCCCCTTGCAGACATACAAAGTGCACATTAGCTTTCTTTCCAGCTCTGAACACTATCTGCCTACGGGCTCCATAACGTACCTAACATTGGATCTCCGAATAACTGGTAACCCCACCCCCATGTGACTGCTCGGACCCTACTGAAGAAGTGGCCATCTGTCCACCCCCAGGGTGAATGTGGGAGACCAAGCAGCCAGCTGCCTCATTAGCCCTCCGCCTGCTGTGAGGGCGGATCCACTACGTTAGGTACACTAGGAGGTACCTCGGAAGCAGAGCCCATGGGCAAAACAAGTGACAACTGAGCTGTCCCACGTGATGCACCAGTATCTCTGCCACCCCTATACGCTGAGGCAGCAGCTTTAAGGTGACTGACTGTAGCTGAAAGCGCATTCAGCTATTTCCGAACTGCGGCCGGGTTCGCTGTATCTGCACACAACATTGACACATCCTGACCATCTTAGCAAGACTAACTACAGAAGTAAACTATAAAAACAGACAGATTCCCAGATATGCAACCCTCTTGGTGTGTCACCAATGGATGCTGATGCCTCAGTCAGCTATTTAGCTGAGCAACTATTGTGCTACAGACTGAATGAATCCACCATTACAAAAATGTGAGATTGAACCTCATAAAGAGAAAAAACATGCAAGTAATTTAGTAAATATACTACAAGGAAAACACATGGAAAGATAAACACTTAACTCTGTAGATGTACATCAGCAGAAAACTGGAGTTCTTGCAAAAGCATTCCAGCAATTGTTTTGGAACAGAAGATCATGACATTAAAAAGGGCTTACATGTTCTTGATAAAGCAAGAGCATTTGAATTATGTAAGTTCACAAAAAATATGTCCAAGATGCCAGAATGAGATTCACAAGAAATTTGCTGCTCTGTTATTCTCCTCAAAGACCTCAAGTACTGATGGTGGCGAACAAATAGAAATTGCAAAAAAGAACAGCTCATATCTGCCAAGTTTTGGTCATTCTCCTCAAAAACGTCCAAGTCTCAACATAAGATTCACAGACTACACAAAGTACCAGATTTGTCAAGTACGAAGTGATACGTGTAGGCTGATTGCAGTTTGTGGTGAGTTTAAGCCAGCTACATTTGTACAGCAAATTTCTAATGACCAGCAATGCAGAAAAAATGTTAGTTTCATCAACTGATGAAATTTGCAAATGTTAACACTTGCTCTAAAAAGTTGGTCAGTATCATGCATGGCTTCTGAATTTACGGTTTCAATCAGAATGATTTAAAAAAATACTAGAAAGCTTAAATTAGTAATGTTAGGACGAAAAACCTTTTTGATATAAAATCAGGGTAGTAACTTCCTTCTAAATCAAAGAAAGCAGTTGAAATGAAAATGTGTTAAGTGAACTGTTATAAGTAAAAACAATAAAACTGTTTCAAAGCTATTTCATAGTCGACAAAAAAGTGGAACTATTGCACAAATATTTGTAAGTTTCTCGTGTATATGTGACAGTACTATTCTAAAGCTCATTTCTTCACCTTCTCCAGAGGAGATCCTTTTCTAGTGGAAAAAGCTTGCTCCATCAAATGAAACAAAAATAAAGAAAAAAGAAGGTGAAAATACCTAGCAATATGACAAAAAAGTATGCATAAATCTGATAAAGAATTTTTTTAATGGAATGATTATGTATTAATAACATCTGAAATATTCGCAAATAATCTGCTGTGGTTGGTAGAATCTATGACTAGTAACTTCTCCAGAACTACGAAATGGTTTGTAAGTTACTTTGTTAAAAAATTGTTGCAGTCACAAAATGGTTGAAAACATGGTGATTGATTTTCCTCCAACTTTGACCTCACGCAAAATGAAAACACTAAATAACTTAGCCTTGAAATTTTAACAGTGTGAAGAGCACTAAAAGTTGTGCATTCAATCCAGATATCTCTCTTACATTACCACTACCACTGCAGTTTAAATTTTAAACTACCCTAAATTTGTCCAAAAGTGTCATGCAGTTTGCACAACATTCAGCAGCCCTCCAATGGATGCCTCTTAATACTATGATTTGTTTGTATTTTGAGGAAAAATTTTGTGCAGCTTATTTTTATTTTCTAAGTAACATCTGTGCAAATTTCTTTCAGGTTGTAGATGGTTGGGGGCCCCTGTTCTACTTTGCATAGAATGAGCTAAAGAGAAATGGATAAGTTGAAGTTAGATACAGTGGGTATTAATGAAGTACGATGGCAGGTAGAACAGGATTTCTGGTCAGGTGACTATAGGAAAATCAAATAACAATAATGTGTAGGAGCTGCTGCTACTCCCCCCCCCCCCCCTCCCCCCAAACAAACGATGGACCTTGAGGTGACGGAGTGGCTTGTGTGTGCCTCTGAGATACAGATAGTCATATCACATGTGCAACCACATTGGAGGGTTGTCTATGGAGAGGTCAAACAAAAATGTGGTTACTGAAGAGCAACAGCAGCAGCTTTTTCAGTAGTAGCAGGGGCAACATTCCGAAAGTAAAACCTTGAATTAAGAAATCTGCTTTTAAGGAAATCCCACTTTTAACTAATATTTCTGTTGGTCCCGGTGAAATTATCATAAGAACTATGTTATTCCCCCTAGATTTAAGAAAAATTCTGCTTTTAGGGAATAAACATGAAACATTCTGCAAATTAAAATGCAGTTTTTACATAGTTCTTAACCTGACCAAGTAAGCTTCAGATTTCTATCACTTTCACACAGATTGTACTTACGATATTGCAGTGCCTGTTTGCAGCGACTACAGCCATCATGAAATATATTAAATGTACTTGCAATTGCAAATGTGGACGACCATCAACCAGAGTTTCCCACTTATCATGAGTGATTGCTCTACTATTTGGCTAGTCGTGCAAGACTCACGGCCAGGAGTGCATCTCCAAATGAACTTTGCATCGTAAACTGGAATACCCCAGGCACTGCAATATCATATTTATGCGTTGACATCAGGCGAGCAACTTTCAAGTAAAGTGTCTCTCCTGTATGGGAATATATGTAAGTGAATGTATGAGTACATGTTGTAGACACACGGTTGATGACAGTATGGAAGCTTGGGTCTGGCCATGAGCTGTGCATGGATAACCAAATGGTAAGGCAACCACTTGCGGTAAGTGGGTAATCCAGGTTTAAGTCCCAGTCTGGCACAACGTTTCATTGTCGTCATTCCAGTCTACAGCTGATAGTTGTCCATATTCACATTTGTGAATATATGTAATGGAGGTTGTACTTGGTGTCAGTTAATCCATTTAACAAATTAGAAAGGGATTTCTGCCCTGTCAATGTGACCTCGGTAATGTGATCTGACATCATGGTCACTTAGTTACGAAGCACGAGCCGTGAAATGTAACCTTTGTTACTGCCGAATTTGTCAGTTTTACTTTTGAAGAGACATAGTCTGTAAACATAAAATGCCTACAATTCAGCAAAAGCTCACAACTATTGTAATGTTAAACTTTCCGACATGACAAAGAAGTAAAATCTGGCACTATCTTTATTTCATGGTCCACTAAAAAACAAGGAAGTGTTCTTAAATGCGAAATCTAGCTATCTCTCTTATGCAAAAGGAAGAATATTTGCATGTTAACATTCAGTGATACGGAAAATATTCTTTAAAGTAGTTTAAAGGAATAAGAATTGGCAGCATTCCTGTAACTGGAAACACATAGCATGATAAGGCTTGTGAAATTACCCTGAAGATCAGTCTTCAAAATTTCAGTGTGTTAAACAGCTGGTAGGGTGATTTTAAAAAAGTCAGTCTCTCATTTTAGAGTGCAAGAGGTGAAAGTGAGGCAGCAGAGAATCAAATATGCAAAATACATGGCCCAGCAGAAATCCTTGGATAATGCACAATATACTGAATCTAACTGATGAAAGAAGAACATATAAAAACACAGTAAACGAAGGAGGCTAAATGCAATACAGGCATCTAGAAATGTGACTGACAGGAAGTGCAAACTGGCAAAGAAGGAACAGCGAGATCAGAGATGCAAGGCTTTAGAAGCATGCATGAAAAGGGGACAGATAAATGCCACCTTGAGGAATATTAAAGAAACTTTAGAGAAGAGAGAATATTAAAAGGAAGTGTGTAGGGTAGAATCTGTAAAGCAGGTTCAAATATACATAAGTCTCAATAGCTATGCAGAGATACAGAGGCTTGCACAGGATAGAGTAGCATGGACAGCGGCATCAAGCCAGTATTCGGATTGAAGACCACAACAACAATTAAATGTCTAATAATGAAAATATGAATATCGAGGGCTATCCACAAAGTACATTACGTTTTGGAATTAGAAATAAATAAAGTATTGGAAATTTTTTTTATTATATACAGATGAAAGCCACACTTAAATACTACTTTTCTACATAGTTGTCATTTAAATTAAGGCACTTATCGTAGCGATGGACGAGCTTGGAAATTCCTTCATCATAAAATTCGGCCACCTGCGCCTTCAACCACGTGGTTACCTCTTCTTGAAGCTGTGCATCGTCATCAAAATGCTGCATAGCCAACCACTTCTTCATTGCTGGGAATAAGTGGAAGTCGCTCGGTGCCAGGTCGGGACTGTACGGCGGATGAGGAAACAACTCCCACTTGAAACATTCGAGAACTTCACGAGTGGCATTTGCCGTGTGGGCCCGGGCATTGTCGTGAATCAGCAAGATCTTTGAGCCCAACTTTCCCCTGCGCTTGTTTTGTATTGCTCTTCTGAGGTTGTGTTGAGAGTTTATTGTAGTGCCTCTTTCCAGGAAATCCACAAAAATCACACCTTTTCTGTCCCAAAAGACAGTCGCCACGTGGTTGAAGGCGCAGGCGGACGAATTTTACGATGAAGGAATTTCCAAGCTCGTCCATCGCTACGATAAGTGCCTTAATTTAAATGGCAACTATGTAGAAAAGTAGTATTTAAGTGTGGCTTTCATCTGTATATAATTAAAAAAATTTCAATACTTTATTTATTTTTAATTCCAAAACGTAATGTACTTTGTGGATAGCCCTCGTAAATAAACTAATCATCACAACTAAGATAGGCACTAGGCTATGTGCCCAGCACAGTAGTACAAGTATTATATACCTACTAGTTCTTCAGAGTATGAATAAACTGAAAGGAAAGTATGATAAATTAAAAGAAGTTATTCATTGTGTTAAGGGAGAAGAAGTTTTAATTGTGATGGAGGACTGGAATTTGATAGCAGGAAAAGCAAGAGAAGCAAAACTAATAGGAGAACTTGGATGAAAGAAAGGAGTGAAAGGGAAGCTGCTTGGTAGAATTTTGCACAGAGCACAATTTAACTATTGTAGATTTTCAAGCTGAAAATCATGACAGAAGTTTGTATATGTGGTAGAGACCAGGAAACACCAGGTGGTTTGATGTACATTATATAATGGGAATACATGGTTTTCGAAAACAGATTTTAAACTGCAAAACATTTCCAGGGCAAGATGTGGATTCTGGCCATAATTTATGGGAAATTTAAATTAAAAGTGAAGTAACTACAGAAAGGTAGGAAATTAGAAGTTGCAAAATTGCAAAGCAGGAATGGCTAGAAAAGAAATAACATGAAAGTAAGAGAAGATGAGGTTGAAATAGTGAGATCTATGAAAGCACTGACAATGGAGTGGCTTAAAACAACAAACAGTTAGGATAAAAGGGCAAGGCCAAGTGAACACTTCTAGACCAAACAGCTTGCAAAATACGAGAGCTAACACAACTTTAATAGTAGTGCAGTGCAAGTGGCCCATTGGTTTGAAGATGGATAAAAGTAAAGAATTGTACATAATTACAAAAATGAAAGTAAAATGTTGCTGACTTTTTGTTCCATTACAAATATTAGACATAGAAACCCTGAATCTAGGAAAAAAAACCTTTGTCATGGGGATATGATTGCTCAAAATTACTTTAATGCTAGTAATAATATACACAAAGAATAAACCAGTTTATTACCTGCACTATTTTTAGGTTTAGCTACATCTGCAGACTGCACTGTAATTTCAGCAGTAGTGGCTGAAATGCCCACTGATTGGAAATCTGTTGCAGGCTCATCCCTTGTGTTGATGAGTGCAGATACATTCTCTGTTTTTCCTGATACAGTTGAGTCATAAAGAGAAGAATTGCCACACTCATTTTGCTTTAAATTTGAGTCTTCATTTACTGCAGGATTCCTGAAGCAAAGTAAATTGCAATTAAAAATATCTGATTTAGGTGTGTGTGTGTGTGTGTGTGTGTGTGTGTGTGTGTGGTGGGGGGGGGGGGGGGGGAGGGATAGCAGTGTGTGTGTGTGTGTGTGTGTGTGTGTGTGTGTGTGTGTGTGTGTGTGTGGGGGGGGGGGGGGGGGGGGGGGGGGGGGGAGGGATAGCAGTACATGTGCTTCAGTCTGCTGTGTATTTCTCCCGGTACATACAAATTGTATATTATTTTCTTTTGTATATAATATTGTGGTTTCGCTTTGGAGATAATTTTCTTTGTATATATTTTAACCTATCAGGACTGTCTCTACAACTGGTATTACCACAATTATTTTGCCAGTGCTCTACACTCTCTGTTTACATAGCTCACGTATTTAATTTCCAAATATACAGTGTTTTGGGTTTTGTGTTTACTCAGTTCGCCAGCTTCTAGTAAATCTCTTTGAGACTGCCAAGTCTGGAGTACCAGCCTACCCCATCTTATGTCATTTGCAATCTTCTCATCTTTTGCTCTGCAGCTCTATAATAACTAATGTTATATTGACAACATCCTCTTTACATATTCATATCCACATGTGCGTGCATTCAACCCTATTCCATCTAGACCCTTTCTTATTTATTGTGCTCTTAACAAACAAGATCATTCAAGTAGTAAAAACAGAATCAATAGTATCTTAAGCATGACAGTTACACTGTTTGAAATTTATTATTGCTGTTTACTTAATATTGTTACATCAACATAAAGTATCCAAAAATAATTTATGAAAGTGAAAGTATTACCACCTTCCAGAAGAGGAAAGATGGGCATAATTAATATATGAACAGTACAGAACAATGACAGCATACTTCTGACGCTCTTTCAGAATGTGAGATTGTCTCCGAGCATAGCGCTGACTCGGGCGGCGTTCGAACTGCACAGTTCGTCTTGCTCTGTTAAGCTGAGTTGTCTGAAACTCGGTCTTTCCACTGAAATAAATGATTAAGTACAAAGATCAATGTCACTGAGGTTTATAAAAACAATGAATGCACAAAAGAAAATTTATTACCATTACCTGTATCTAAATCGAGAGCCCATTCTGAAAAAGTTCTGTCTAGCTGATGGACCTTTCACAGGAACTCTTAATCTGAAGAATGCATGATGTTCTACTGCACACTTCCAGAGATGTTTGCAGGCTTTTTCATTATGTAACCTGTCAACACAAATCATTGTTTCGCTGATTCCTTGTATTTATTTATGAACCCAAAGATTGTCTCATTTTCGGGTTTGTCATCATCATAATACAATGAAAAAATATAGTTCTAGCACGCACACACACACACACACACACACACACACACACACACACACACTATATATAGATATGTTTTATGATGATATAAGTGATCAGTCACTGCACTGCTAAAGGAACCATCCAGTATTTGCCTGAAATGATTTACGAAAACCTAAATCGGGATAGCTGGACAAAGAGGGTGAACAATGTGAAGTCAGTGTTTTAACAAACGCACTGTATCATTTGGTTGGTCTCTTTTGTACAATGTTATTTTGGTCATATGTAATTTTAATTGAATAGCTTGAAATATGATATGAGTGAGATGCTGAACTCAGGGAAATAACAAGACATTAATATCATACACTGTAGTTCTTGACACATTTTCTTGTAAAAGTGTAACATTGTGATCGTGTACTGTAACATGAGAGGGTGATGGTGTTGTCGTCATTGTTTTCGGCCCCCTATTCTGAGTCCTCAAAGTAATCTTGAACTGAATAGTATGTATTAGTTACGAAGTATGTTTAGTTGATTTTTTTAAACAGATTTATTTTAGTAATTTTTTCATGTCCTTGAGCAATTTATTATCCAGTTTTAGTCCCCAATAGAAAATGCCAATTTGAGCTTTTTGTTTATTTTTCCACACTGGCTATTGTTCCACGATTATGTATAGAACTCTTAGTAAACATTCACTAATGTTTTATAAGAAATCAGTTCCACTAGATACAATGTAAACCCAATTACCTTGTATTTAGAGATTTCTGCACAAGCAGCTTGCATTTTTCAGTGCACCTGTGAATATTGTGAATAGCGAATCTTGTTTACATCTTACTTATGATCAATAATGTCATTTTTATAAATTACTATTGTACTTACATCTAGGTAAAGTTGAAGATCATACGGCATCCAAGGGTCAACTGTGAGCGGTCTTTTATGAAATAATAACATTGTAATCACTTGGATTTTACAATATGAAATTGTTTGTGATAATTGTTTGACAGCTGTCTCAGTTGGTATCTTTATATGCTGTATGTTTACAGATGTTTCATCTTTGGGAGACAGGGATGGTAGATATTATTTGGTTAAAATTTGTTTTATATGTGTTATCTGTGATTTCATACATTCACTCTACCTCTTTGTCGAAAATTTCAATAAAATTTTCAAAGTAGGGCTTGTGTTTTGGATCAGTTTGTTCACTAAGTCCTTCAGAAAATTTCTTGTATGTGTGTATCTCTAATTCTTCCAAAATATTCATATTTTTACACTGTATTGCCAGATACTGAAAAAAGAAAAACTGAGGTAGAGGTCTTAAACACAGAATGTCGGCACAATCTCTAGCTTCCACAAATTATAACGGGAAAAAAGAAAGGTAGTATATAACGGGGTAAGGAGGGCTGAGGCTGGCGGGGCGAGAAAAAAAAAAAAAAAAAAAATGCTTCGAACTCTAGGAGAAACTTACAGTGCAGGAAATCAAGTAAAGATAATAACCACATAACTGCAGAGGCTAAACAACGATAAGAAAGTAATTAATAAGGTGAAGGTGTCAGATTAGCTCAAGACAAACTGCAAGGGACACAGAAAAAAATGAAGACATGGCAAGACAACAAAATGTAATAGGTGAGGAAAAATATGTGAAAGAAAACAAGGAAGAGCAGAACTTTATACACAAGGATGAGGCAGGAAATACGCCATGGCTATTTGGCTGAAATCATTTTTACCCTACTCCTTTTCCATGGTTTAAATATTCTGCCACCTTGTCCAGTTAAGACAGGTGTGCCACCCATCCCCCCCCCCCCCCCCCCCCCACACACACACACAGTCATCCTTTTCTAAGAAACTACACAGTGACATAATCATTCACCTGAAAACAAATGTATGCTCTTGTTCACGTCCTTGATCATCATCTTCAACAACAACTAAAGTCAACTTCTTCTTTTTGAAATCCAGTTTTCCAATCCTGGGCCTAAAAAACAAAAAAACATGAAAAAACTTATCTCCTTCATCAAAAAGTTACTTATTTTGGTTCATTCTGCAAACAATGACATCTGCATTATGAAAATCTTTTATTAGGCATCAAAAGAAAAATCTAAATCTGTAATTTTGCTATACTGTCATTTAAAGCATAGTTTTGCTCACCAAAAGAAAAGTCCAATTTTCTGTGTTCCCTCAAATACCAAAATTCCAGTGGGTGTCAGGCCCAAAGAATATTCGCAACCATCTTTACCCTGAAAAATAACAGTATTTTAAATGCTGAAATATCTACATACAATATGAGAAAAAATTATAGCATCACAGGAAACTTATCACTCTACAAAAAAGCAAAGCAAGTAAGAATACAGCAGTAGGAAAATCGCAACTACAGGGATCACACAGGGCATCTCACTGACTTGGTGGTAAGTGTCAGGCTGCAACACCAAAGATTTGGTACTCAATTTTGAGTCAGTACTTTAGTGATATTTTGGCTACACGAAAAATACCAAGTTATCCCATAGTTTGGAACCTGTGCTCAGTTGTAAGCTGCCCCGTTAACTGCTGGGTAAGCAAGAATAAACCAAGCTATCAGCAGAGGCTGCTTTAACTTCTGTTTGTGTAACCTAAACTACCCTATCCTTTGGAAAAACATGAAAATAGATATTAAGTCCTAACAATCTCTTTCCCCATCCTACACCACAATTGCTATTAACTATAACATTGTCAGAGTTTAGTTACAAGTGCCTGTTCAGTGTTTGTTCTTTCCAAACAACGCTACTGAGATGTGACATTTCTATTTTTTAATTTGTCCTTTGTTACTGTTAAAACAATGGCAGCTCAGAAATTGGCCAAGTAATTTATTTAACAGTGAGTTAGTCATGGTAAGCATTGCAAAAAAAAGGTGAAATTTCACATGAAGGTTTTAGTTATTGCAACATTTTACGATTTTCGTAATGGTCTAACTCAAGAACAGTGCCTCAAATCACTCAGTTCAACTTTTCGTAATCAATCACCCTCAGAAGCTACTGTTAGAAATTGGTATGCAGAATTTCCCCATTGCAGTGCTTGTGTCAGTGGAAAATTTTGTGAAGATTGACTGAAAACTGCCATCGTTCTGCAAAGTGTTGTTCCCATGTCCAACAGAATTGGGGAGGACTGGCACATGACTTACCATGAGACAGAGGTGCCTTTAGTTATACTGAAGACTGCAGTATGTTCAATTTTGCATGAATGTTCAGCAGTTCCACACGAAAAATGGGCTTGCATCAACTGGCATGAGGAAACATTCGAACAATTTGATGGAGGAAATGCAAAATCAGTACCTGACACTGTAATAGGAGACGAAACTGAGTGTTCTGAAGTGAGTCAAGACTCTCCACTCATTTTTTCAATTACACCGGGCAAGTATTAACTGCTTTTCTATCCCCTAAAGCAGCAGTTAATGCTGACTATTATACAACTGTTTGCCACAATTGAAAAGTTCACAGCATTCCCTGTCCTGGCAATGTCAGCTAACTCACAATACATCAACGACTGACTACGTGATGGAGAAAAAACTGAACTGACATCTCACTGGTTGCAATAACTTGATTCATTGCCGAGTGGCTTCTTTTAATTCTCTATGAAAAATAAGTGTAAAGTGAATTTCATCACTCGAGAAGCTAATGAATCCTCCTAAAATCGTGCTTCCAAGGTGTTGATACTGGAAGGGGGAAAATATTTCAGGAATTAATTTGAATGAATGCAAAACTGTATGCATTTTAAAGATGAATATTTTGAAAAACAATAAAACAATTTACACACAAAAAAATTTTCTTTAATTGTTTTTGCTAACACTTAAAAAGGCAGCCCTCTTATTCTGCAGCCTTAACAAAGAACTACTAAGTTACTTCACATATTAAGAATCTCAAGGTTTTGATCTGTAAGCAGTAAACTTCAAAAGTGTCTCAATTTGGTTACCATTTAGCTTCCTCGTATATTTTGAGGCAGTTATCAATGCTTCTCTCACTTAAGGTAATCTACAATGTATTGCAGTCACAAACCACTTTGTCAGCCACCCACAAGCTCAAAATGCTGAACAGTTGCTTTTCAGAACTTTCCATCTAGATACATGTGGACCTTAAAATTTACACAAGTTTTGGTAATACTACTGATTAGACTGTGATACAAAAACATTAATACCATGAAATTAAGCACAAAATAAAGAGACTGATAAATGCAACAAACAAAGCTGCTCAAAATACAGAATGTGACACCATTATCTGGACTTCCGATAGAAGACAAAATAGTTCTCTCCTTGCTCCTGGTAACACATTCTTTAAAGTCAAAGAGGAGAAGGAAACTTTGAAGTGGGAGGTGACATATCATGGTTTTATGTCTGAATAAACAATAAGCCTGTCAACAGAACAGTCCACAGCTGTACTTTCGCTTATCACTGTCTAAAGAGCACAATATTTTGACAAGTGATCCTCTCACCACATTATGTGTACATTAGGTACAAAAAGTACGAAGGTAGGTCATTCAGGTATGTACACACTCACAGTTAGTGATGTGTGACATCATCTGGCAGCCAATATGGGAGCAGCTGTGCACTTTGCTAGTGTGGATCGGAGACAGTAAAAACAGTTTGTCACACATCTTTTAATCTCATTTTGAGCATCTCACTGGAAAGGTGTTAGATGTTTCAAAAGAATTGGCAATTGAAACAGTCAAGAGAAAAACACTAAGCAGAAGTAGTATTGACAATACTTAACATTATCCAAACCTGGCTGCATATTATCGCCAACAGTATTTATGGCTTAAGCTTGTAACTACGGTGAATATGTTAGAATTTTGCATGTGAATTTAGTTCTGACATATTCAGAGGACATAATGAGACTGATAACAAAACTTACTTTATGACATTGATGCAGAACATTCAACTCAAAGTTGCCAAGATAATGCAGTCTAGAGATTTCTTTTGCCGAGGCGCACTTCATTTCATCTAATTTAGATCTCGTATTTAAATACCTGCAGCAGACAAAAGTTCTTGTTCTGACAAATAAATCAATTATTTTCTTTTTGATTTTGGGAAATCTTGATTGTACTAAAGCTGCTTGGGTTTCTACCCCACATTAACAATGCAAAATATTTGCTCCCTAAGAAGAAACAAAAATAATTTCACATTGTCTTCTTAATCTGTAGTACTTTGACATTAAATATAAGTTACTTTGTTGCACAATAAACTAAATTTCTCAAATTCTCACACAGTTTCTTCTGCATAGTTTTCAGAGGCAGAAAGTTGATCTCTGTTCTCTGCAAGGGGAGCATCAAGGGAAAAGTATATTAGTCAGTATTAGTAGCAAATTCTGGTTTGTACTGGAAAATACACCAAGACCACAAATTCAAGAAAACAAATGTTCAAGACAATCTTAATTCAGTCTGACAGTCACAGCGTGCGTAGCCTTGGTATCTTTCACATCTATGAAAAGACCAAAAAGTTAATTTACTGAAGTAAGAAATCCTTTCTGAAATGGGAGAATATTCCTTTTTCCCCCACTTGCACACCTGAACAGATTTTCAGAAACCCTTTCAGAGAAATTTCGACTTCTGAGGTTGATACCATAACCACTTCTCAGAGGTGCTTGCTGATGGGTGTAACCTGAGTTCGACAGACCAAAAACTTAATTTACCACTTTGATGATGTTTCCTCCATGATCTTTATGCAGAATATATTCCACAGCTTAGGCAATGTGACGTGAAAATAGCTGTGCAGCCATTCCGACATGCACATCCCCGACATTGACACGAGCTTCTGATATATGATATATGAGCAGGAGATTGTCTATTAATGTCTTTGTACACATAGTACTATCAGGCAGGGTGACTCTGTTAAATAAAATGATTTCAGAATAATTTCAGCAAATCTGGTACTGGAAATTTGTGGTAAGTTCTTATGGGACCAAGTTGCTGAGGTCATCATCGGTCCCTAAGCTTACACACTACTTAATCTAACTCAAACTAACTTACGCTAAGGACAACACACACCCACGCCCGAGGGAGGACCCGAACCTCCGACGGAAGGAGCTGCCCGAACTGTGACATGACACCTCAGACCGCACGGCTACCCCGCATGGTTGCAAATCTGGTACTCAATTTTCCTTTATTGTCCACTGATTTAACAAAAATTGTCTTAGAAAAGCATACACAAAGTTGTTACCACACTTTTGAATTTTTTGCTACCATATCACATGTAACAGAAATGAAAAAATCTACAACTCCTTGAAAATGTGTTATGATTGGCTGTAATAAATTACTTGTCATTGTGACATCAGCATTTTAATATACAGTGAAACCTCTTTATAATGTTCCTCCATATAATGTTTTCCTTTATATTACATTCGTTTTTTTCAGTCCTGACTAAAAGCCCATAGAAACAATGTTAAATTTTCCTCTTCACTGAGTTTCCTCTATATTACAATTTCCTCCATGTAACGCTCATATTTTTGGAACCCTGGTCAATTCTTTACCTCTTTATAACGTATAAGTGACTGGATGTAGACACACAGTTTTCCATTCTGTAGATTCACAATTTGCACCGGCTCAGAAAGCCCGTGCTCAGTGTGTTTCATATATCATTGGCAGAACCCGGTCACATGACATGTGATGCACATTCTGCTTGTGATCTTTTTGGTGCCATTTCAGTTGATGCTTTGTATTCATAGCGTGTTGTGTGAGCTAAGTAGCAAACAGTTTGTGTGTGTCTTGTGAGAGTGTGTCTTCGATATAACTTTTTTTTAAGCTTTCATCAGTGGACATTAGTGAAAAGTGGAAGAACATTTCTCTGGAAGTGAAGTTTTCTGTTATTAAAAAAGAGGAGGCATCTCCTGGTGTGAGTCATGTGGAGCTAGCGAAGCAATTTGAACTGGCCCCCTCAACACTACTATGAAAAACAGATCGTCGATAATGGAAGGGTTTGAGAATTGTGGAAATTCGAAACATATGCATGTGAAACCATTGACTTACGATGAAATGGAGGAAGTTTTATTAACTTGGTTTCAGCAAGCACACGCTGCTAACATTCCTACAAACTGAACTATTCTGAAGGAGAAGGTGCTTCAAATATCACTGCAGTTAGGAATGGAAAATTTTAAGACGTCTAATGGAAGGATTGATAAATTTTGACAGCATCATGGTGTTGTATACAAAGCGGAATGTGGAGAAAGTAAAAGTGTGGACGAACCAACTGTAACTCAGTGGATGCAGACTCTCCTTAATCTGATACATGGCTACAAACTGCGTGACATTTGTAACACTGACGAAACCGGCATGTTTTTCAATTTAATGCTGGATGAGACATTTACTTTTCATGGGGAAAATTGCCATGGCGGTGAGAAGAGCAAGAAACGTCTTACCATTTTGTTATGTACAAATGCCGGTGGCAGTGAAAAACTGAAACCTTTGGTTATCGGGAAGCCAAAAAATCCGAGGTACTTCAAAAACATTTCCATGTTTCCGTGCAAATATACAAACAATGCCAAGGCATGGATGACGAGTGATATATTTTTACTTTCTCTCAGAGAATTTGACGCCAAAATGGGGAGTGCTGCAAGAAAAGTGCTGCTGTTTGTGGATAGATGTGCAGCACATCCACCAGACATATCCTTTCTGAGAAATGTGAAAGTAATTTTCCTGCCAGCCAACCGCAACCTTTTGGACTTGGGAATAATACACACCCTTAAGGTAAAATATAGAACAGCAGCCTTGAATTTGATAGACCAATGAAAATCGGGAAGCCAGCAGAGCTCACAACTGAAGCTGAATATTTTACAGGCAATGAATATAATTATGTACTTGTGGAGGGAAGTCATTGCTGAAACTACTAAAAACTGTTTCACAAAAGTGGATTCTGTGAGAATGAGATGGCAGCTCCTGTGGAAGATGTTGCAAGTGATTTGCAAGAGTTTCAGGAATTAATAGGCAGTTATTCTGTCACATTTGAGGTCTTCGTGGCTGTCGATGACAACATGGCAACCACAGGAGTATTGAGGAGCTGACTGCAGAGAGAAGCTTGGAGAATAATAGCGGTAGTGAAAGTGACAGTGACAAGGAAGATGACCCTGTGCCCTCATATACTAAGGCAGCTGAAGCCTTTGAAACATTCAGGAGATATATGATAGCCCATAGACTTGAGGATAGAAAAGGCAATAAATGATTGCCATACAGTCAAGGAGAAATAGAAAACAAACATGCTTGCTTGAATATTTTAAAAAAATCATAGGTGTGTGATTTTCAGATTGCATAGGTTCCTAGAGTTTTGTTCAAATTTTAAGTTCCATTTCATAATTTAATTATTAAAGTAATTTTTTGTAACTAATTCTTTTTTTAATCTGTACTACTTACTGTGTTTTTATGTAATATTTGCAGTATATCATAAACAAAATTTGGCTCATATTCTATAATTGGGTCAACTGAAGAACGGGATACCACCTATCAGCTTTGCATAATGATGTCATATCTTAAGAATCTGTTATAACTTTTTACAGTACAAACTGATCCATTTACCTTCACCCATCCACCTACTGGGCCCCATGTTTTAATTACAAAAAACTAGTTATTTGATACATTGATCATTTGCAATGAATATCATATTATGGTGTTGTGAAAATTTAAAATGTCATCTATGGCACCATTTGTCAAAGCTGATTAGTGGTATCCCTATCTTCAGTAATGCCCTATAATTATTATTTGGAAGTCTTCCTCTTTATAGTGTTTTCCTCTATATAGTGTTCAGAATTTGTGGTCCCTTGAAAAACGTTATACAGAGGTTTCACTGTATTGGCAACTTCCACTTTGAAAATAAATTTTGTATCGCAACTACACGAACATTCTTGTGTGGTCCCAATATCATACTGTTGGATGAATCATAGCTCATACAACTATCAATGTTATTTCATCAAATCCCATTGCTTCAAATTGTGTAAAAATGTTGTTGACCTAGCTTTAATTAAACCTAGTTCTTCTTTTAAAATGTCTGGTTGACACTTAAATAGTATTGTCTATTTTCGGTGTATTGAATGGCAGTCCAAAGGATATACTTTTTTCATTAGATAATCATATGCTTATGAACACAATGCTCTGAAAGTAATGGCATTTTCATTATTCCCTTTCAACAGACAGCAAATTTGTCCTCGGGTGGAACACTGAGACAGTATAGTGTTCTGCAGGTTACCTCTTACCCAGAAAAGTCTTAAAACTGTTATACTACACAGCAGTCACTGTTTAGTTTCTGGCACACCTTTTGGCCAATGTGTGCCAGGTAATTTCTCTGCGAAAAGTACCAAACATTAATTCACACACTCATGCAACCAAGCTACCCCACAGTCTTTCCATCCCCTGCCACTCATCTGCTCCGCACTGTTTTAATTTATTTCATCTCAATGCATGATTTAAAATAACAAGTAATATTTTACAGTTATTGCTTAACAACAGCTGTAAGTGTACAAATAATGTGTATATAGTTATAAAAGGCCCGCTGTGAGTGGGATTTGACTCCTGCAGTACATAAAGAAAATGTCAACTTTCATTAAATGAAAGTGCAAATGTGGCAATTTTTATTTGTTGCAGATGGCAAATATCTGTGGCAGAATGGAAATAATTGTCATAAATTCACACAGTTATAGTGTCGGCAACCAGTGTGTGTGTGTGTGTGTGTGTGTTAATAATTACAACAAACTCCGCCTTGGCCAAAAGCTTTCTTGTTTGACAGTCTTCTTGTTGTGCCTATCTGCGACTCGGCATCTCTGGTATATGGTGAGTGGCAACTATCCTTTTATTTTATTTTATTTTATTTTTTTTTTAACACATAATTTCTTATGACCTACTATTCTTCCAAAATTAAAAGCTCTCTCATCTAATATACTGCTAGGTGAAAAAGTAAATCATATTTATTCCACATAATTTATATGTGGTAACTAAAAATTGAATTTTAGCTCCCAAACACACTGCTGAACTCTGATAGCAAAACAAAATATTGTGACTGAAAATAGTACACAGAAAGTCAACATGTTTGTTGCCATTTATTCTGATTACTTGTTGGTATGTGCTCCAATGGATTGCTCTTACCTCAAAAATGTGTGTTTGGCCAAAGCTGGGAGTGTAGAACAGGAAAAATTTACAAGGAGCTTTCTGCACGGGTAAGAGTTGTGGGGTAAGGTGATACAATTTGGGGCATACAATAGATTTTCACTATGCGGTGGAGTGTGTGCCAATCTGAAAGTTCTGGGCAAATTCCAACCCAGAACCTCACCTTTCGTGGGCATAACTCTTACCCACTGAGCTATCTCAGTGAGACTCATGAATAGCACTGCTTGAGAAAGGTGAGGTTCCAGCCTCAAGTCATGGTGTAGGACACAGTTTTGATCTGTAGGGTTGTTATGTTGTATGGAAAATGGTTGTGAATTATTACCCTGAGAATTTTCTGAGTTGTATAACCTATGTGGAGAAGCCTTGGGAGTTGTGCACTGGAGTTGCGCACTACATTTCCATGCAAAGAAAGAGTTTAGTTACACAATAATCATGTTTCCCAATAGTGGAGCCATACAGTATGGCTCTCCTGATTTCAATTATAGATATCACGGGCCTAATGCTTACTTTCTTGTCAGCCAATTTATTCATAAATATCTTTTCCCCAGCTATCAGAAACTACCAATGCATCATCTACGTATAGGACCATCAAACAATGAGGGTGGATTATTTTTCATGTCTACTGATCAATTAAAAAAAAAAAATCAGTAAGGTATAGGGCTGTTACGTTCAAATTTCAGCTGCAGGTATGCCATTATGTAGAGATACTAGATTCTCCCTCTCTCATTAACCTGGCACCACAACTGTTACCCCACCTTAATACCAGCAAGTGTCACCACCCTGCCAGCCAGAAGCCGCAGGAAACAACTTCACTGCCATCCCCGGTAAAGCCGGTAACAAGAACCTTTTTTGTCTGAGGGGACACACTACTCCGCTGTGTCAGAGTCTAGAAAACCACAAAGAGATGCCCTCCAAGTCACATTCGGCTGCGGATCTTGGAAGGTATCATTTCATTACTGATAGTATAAAGTGTCTTTGTATACAACACTTAAAAGTAGTATAACTGGGGAGATGAATGAAGAAATTGTTTGCTTCACTAACACAGGAGAGAACCACATACAATTGGCTGTGTGCAAAGCAACTAACTAAGGTCCACATCTGCAACACGCAGCATCTGGCCTTGTGCTTTGTTTACAGTCATGGCATAACATAAGCTTACTGGGAATTGTGTACGTTTAAAGTGAAATGCTAAACTGTTAGGAATAAGTGGAATCTGGAGTATAAAAACTCCCTAGCCTGCACTACTTCCTGCCAAAATTTCCACATATATGACGTTACACTGGTGAAAAGCTTCTGTAAGTGAAGAATTCTGGGGATAAAGATTATGTATGACACTCTCATCGCTTTCAGAAGGAATTTCCAAAGATCGAGTTACAGCCTGATGATCTTGAGTCACAGCGACTCTCATCTCACGATCTTCAATGGATTCTTCAGCCAGCATTGTCCTCTGTCTTTTAGCTGTTCTGGTGTATTAAGAAAGAATCTATTGTTTTCCTAGCATTTTTATTCATAAACAAAATGAAATCAATATGTAATCAGCAAGCACCCAAATCACAAAGCAAACTTAATAAATTTGCTTTCCCTAGCAAAGAATGTATAAAAAACCTATCAAAATGAGCAAAGCAATGTCATTGTTTTTAGTACAGAAAGCAAAATCAGTAAATTCATATATCATAGCCAAGTAAATTTGCTATTAGTTTTTATTCATAAAAATAAGATTGCAGCACTTAGTTCTGTCACTAATGTAAACTTCCGAAAATACATCTTTCATTGAGTTAAAAACTTAACAGCACTGTTTATTGGGTCTTTGGTGTACTACTTAACTAACAGTATCATCTATTCATTCTTTTGTTTACTATGTCATGTTGATTAAACATTCAAACTACTAATCTGAGCAGATGAAACTTTAAATTGCAATTTTGTTCTTCTTCTTGTTCCTTCCTTCCTTCCTGAAATGAAGCCTAGACATTGCACCAAGTTATGCTCAGTTTTCCTGTCAAAACCCCCTATGAAAATTTGTACACTAGTTCTGGAGACAAGAGTATTCAAACAGACAGACACGATGGTCTTACAGTTAACAATTATTTTATCTTCTAATGGGAAACAGTAAGACAAAGGACAGCTGATTATTTCAATCACTCTCCCAAAAGCAACAGTGACATCTTACAGCATATACAAGCTCAGGTTGTGTGATTTTCCTGTTATTGCTTCAACCTTGCTGATCCCTGTTTTGGTAGTTGTATTAACATTGTTTAACACTTTTAGTGACTCATAAAATAATAAATGGATAAGACTGTAGTTCAAGCTTACCAAGACTATGTGGTTGTCTACTCCATACATCTCAAGCCATTTCACTTTGTTTAGGTAATTCATTTCAGCCTGGGCAGGAGTCAGTCCTCTGGAATTCAAGAGATAACCACAAGAGTAAAATAAACAGAAAATCATCTACGACAGATTCACTAAGGGCAGGCATCTTCATGAAATTCATTCCACTGTAACTGTGATTTTATATGAAAGATTATTTATTTATGTCCTCTCGCTATATACGTATATCAAGTGAAACCTTGGGTTAAATGATGGTTTAGTAATTTACCTATAAAATATTTACTATAGTTTTCACTGTGAGTCACACTGTTCTTTCTTGAAAGAACTCACATTTATATAAAATGAACAAGATGGCATGGCAGTACAGCCAGTATACACACTGCTAAATGTACTAGAATTGCTATGTTCATTGCTTTCTGCTTTTAGATAGTGCATTTATTGCTTGTAATTTATTCTGGACACTTAATACTCTACTTTATAAGCTACCACGTGAATAAAGTGATGTTTCTGGGGATTCCATAGTAGGAATTCTTTGTGAAATGGCATGAATGAAAGAGCAACTATAGTACCTGGATAGAATATGTTTATAAGACAAAAATTCATGAAGTAATGTAACTAGATTCTCAACTGCCCTAGAACCCACTGTAAAAATGGAATATTACTGTTGAGAGGACTAAGAAATTGCAAAATAATTAGAATATAATAATTTAAAAAAGAACAAATTACAAGGGATAATTCAGTGGGACTTCATGCCAGTTGAAACAAAAAACTTAAACCATTTTGAAATTTTCACAGTCTTTATCCCATTATCTAATATTTACGAGATGTGTTCATATTTACCAATGTGGTTTTCATGTCACTGTTGGAAATAAATCATCATAGAACAAAAATGTATCATAAAATAAAAGCTTTGAAACTCACAAAAACAGCACTAACACCCACTTCAACAAAAAGAAGAGCTTTTGTCATCTAGGCAACACAAATAAACCAGCAGTAGCTATGTGCTGGGGTCAGGTTGGTCACCAAATACAATTCTGTGGAACTGAAGATCTGTCACATATAGTAATTACTGTACACAAATTACTGTCCAGATAAACTGCACAAACTTATAAATCTGAGAAAAACTTGGAGAGAAAACGGGAAGAGATATTAGGTAAGTGGTGTTACATAACACAAACAGCATTCAACCATCTGCTGAAGGAGCTAAAAAAGCAAAATCAGTTCCACTTGCTGATCTTTGGCTGAATTCAGATGACAGAGTAGCTCTCCTTTTTACATGTAGCACCAAGGGCACACAGATGACTACAATAACAATGGATTTGTAAGAAGTCAATAAAAGTAAACCATTTTGTGTATTCTAATTGACTGCTGTACATAAATTTCTTTAGATTTGGGAAGTTCTTGCATGTACTTTTGCCTGACTCTGAATGACGATGGCAGATTCAACTTTTATTTCATTTGCCAAGGACATCTACGTTATTTTGGCAACAAGCTTTCTGCTCACAAGTAAATGCTCATAACATCTGAGGGGATTTGATTTATAATTAAAAATATTTTGTGTGTGCAGCCTGTTTAAATGCCAAGTGCATGATCTACAATACTGACATTAACAACACATTTTTCGAAACTTTGGTCTCCGATTTCTGGTATATTTCTCTTCAAAAAGCCTCCACAAATAATGCAGAACATGGGTCACTTGTCATTACTGTAACCCACAGTTATTAATTTCAAAACTTTACACAGCAAACAGGGGTGCAGCACCACCACAAACAGCATTAATGTCACTGTGATTTCTTTACACTTTACATTTGTTCGTGTGGCAATTTTGTTGTTGTCCACATCCAGTCAGAAAAGTGCATTAGATGAAGCCTGAAATCAACTACCTCAATTCCTGAGCCACAAAATTATTATTCTTCTTTCCTGTCTATGTCTGTTGATTATTTTACCTTTAAGTGTTAAGATGAAGGAGCCTATACCTTGAAAAGGCACGCAATGAAATAGCCAAGGTATTCATGTTTCCTTTTCTTTTTAGTGGTTGTAATTTTTAAGCATTTTTCAATTGTCCTAAGTATTTTGTAGTCACAAATGCAGACAGTCCAGCATAATCCAAATCGTATCTATATGCTCACATCTAAAAAGCACCCACATTGTTCAGCTTATCTCATTTAATGAACATGTTTCTGTTCATTACAGACAAACCATGAACACATAGTATTTAAATACCTTTACTTCTATCTGTATGTTTAGATGTCCACAAACCCACGCGAATTGTAAATGGTTGCAAAAACACACTTGACCTCTTAGCCAAAAACAATCCAGAGCTGATAGAGAGCATCATGACTGATACAGGGATTAGTGATCACAAGGTCGTTGTAGCTAGGCTCAATACCGTTTCTTCCAAATCCACCAGAAACAAACGCAAAATAATTTTATTTAAAAAAGTGGATAAAGTGTCACTAGAAACCTTCCTAAGATACAATCTCCATTCCTTCCGAACTGACTATGCAAATGTAGACGAGATGTGGCTCAAATTCAAAGATATAGTAGCAACAGCAATTGAGAGATTCATACCTCATAAATTGGTAAGAGATGGAACTGATATCCCATGGTACACAAAACAGGTCCGAACGCTGTTGCAGAGGCAACGGAAAAAGCTTGCGAAGTTCAGAAGAACGCGAAATCCCGAAGATTGGCTAAAATTTACAGATGTGCGAAATTTGGCACGGACTTCAATGCGAGATGCCTTTAATAGGTTCCACAACGAAACATTGTCTCGAAATTTGGTAGAAAATCCGAAGAAATTCTGGTCGTATGTAAAGTACACAAGCAGCAAGACGCAGTCAATACCTTCGCTGCACAGTGCTGATGGTACTGTTACCGACGACTGTGCCGCTAAAGCGGAGTTATTGAACGCAGTTTTCCGAAATTCCTTCACCAGGGAAGACGAATGGAATATTCCAGAATTGGAAACATGAACAGCTGCTAGCATGAGTTTCTTAGAAGTAGATACCTTAGGGGTTGCGAAGCAACTCAAATCGCTTGATACGGTCAAGTCTTCAGGTCCAGATTGTATACCGATTAGGTAACTTTCAAATTACACTGATACAATAGCTCCCTACTTAGCAATCATATACAACCACTCACTCACTGATAGATCTGTACCTACAGATTGGAAAATTGCGCAGGTCGCACCAGTGTTTAAGAAGGGTAGTAGGAGTAATCCATTGAACTACAGACCTATATCATTGACGTCGGTTTGCAGTAGGGTTTTGGAGCATATATTGTATTCAAACATTATGAATCACCTTGAAGGGAATGATCTATTGATATGTAATCAGCATGGTTTCAGAAAACATCGTTCTTGTGCAACGCAACTAGTTCTTTATTCGCACGAAGTAATGGCCGCTATCGACAGGGGATCTCAAGTTGATTCCGTATTTCTAGATTTCTGGAAAGCTTTTGACACCCTTCCTCACAAGCGACTTCTAAGCAAGCTGCGGGCCTATGGGGTATCGTCTCAGTTGTGCGACTGGATTCGTGATTTCCTGTCGGGAAGGTCGCAGTTCGTAGTAATAGACGGCAAATCATTGAGTAAAATTGATGTGATATCAAGTGTTCCCCAGGGAAGCGTCCTGGGACATCTGCTGTTCCTGATCTATATAAATGACTTGGGTGACAATCTGAGCAGTTCTCTTAGGTTGTTCGCAGATGATGCTGTAATTTACCGTCTAGTAAGGTCATCCGAAGACCAGTGTCAGTTGCAAAGTGATTTAGAAAAGATTGCTGTATGGTGTGGCAGGTGGCAGTTGACGCTAAATAATGAAAAGTATGAGGTGATCCACATGAGGTCCAAAAGAAATCCGTTGGAATTCGATTACTCGATAAATAGTACAATTCTCAAGGCTGTCAATTCAACTAGGTACCTGGGTGTTAAAATTACGAACAACTTCAGTTGGAAAGACCACATAGATAATATTGTGGGGAAAGCGAGCCAAAGGTTGCGTTTCATTGGCAGGACACGTAGAAGATGCAACAAGTCCACTAAAGAGACAGCTTACACCACACTCGTTCATCCTCTGTTAGAATATTGCTGCGCGGTGTGGGATCCTTACCAGGTGGGATTGACGGAGGACATCGAAAGGGTGCAAGAAAGGGCAGCTTGTTTTGTATTATCACGTAATAGGGGAGAGAGTGTGGCAGATATGATACGCGAGTTGGGATGGAAGTCATTAAAGCAAAGACTTTTTCGTCGCGGCAAGATCTATTTACGAAATTTTAGTCACCAACTTTCTCTTCCGAATGCGAAAATATTTTGCTGAGCCCAACCTACATAGGTAGGAATGATCATCAAAATAAAATAAGAGAAATCAGAGCTCGAACAGAAAGGTTTAGGTGTTCGTTTTTCCTGTGCGCTGTTTGGGAGTGGAATGGTAGAGAGATAGTATGATTGTGATTCGATGAACCCTCTGCCAAGCACTTAAATGTGAATTGCAGAGTAATCATGTAGATGTAGATGGTGGCTTTTTAGCATTTTAGTATGCGACTGAGTATTATATACACTGCATATGTCTACTCATTACAATTATTTTAACTGAATTGTCATAATTTCAATTAATATTGGACCCCATGTGAACTTCCATTTGTTGCAATACTCCTGACATGTTTTGAGAGGCAGAATAAGTAGAGAAAAGCTCTTTCTTCTAAAGACATTAAATAAGTGGCAAAAATGTATTGACAGCATTAAAGATACTAAATGGTGACAACTGGAGCAGGGCAGACGAACACATTAATTTAAAAATAAGGCCAAATTTTGAGCTTTTGAAAGTATCCCCATATCACAATAAACAAACAAAAAGTCACATGAAAAGATGTTTGAGGGAAAGCAAACTGATCCTTAACTCTGTATCAAGACATACTTTGGGGGACAGAAAATGCATTTAAAGGTAAAAATATGAAATATCAATTCCAAATTAATATTGTAGAGTAATTTTAATAACATGCTGCAGGTCACTTTTGATGCTACCACGATGCACGGGATCTTAAAGGGAACATTACTTAAGATACGTATAGAAGAAGGCAGCATTAGTTTAGTCCCATCATCTAACAAGTAATCCAAGTATCAGATTAGTAACACCCCCCACCCCCCTCCCCTGTGTGTGTGTGTGTGTGTGTGTGTGTGTGTGTGTGTGTGTGTGTGTGTGTGCGCGCGCGCGCGCGTGCATGCATGCATGCATGCGGGGAGGGGGTCACGCAGGTCAAGGCATGCAAGTCCAGTGTGCTAACCACTATAGGTAGTTAAATAGTTAAAAAAGCAAGTTTCTGAGTCTCAGGAAGACAGGCATCAAGCTCCAACAATAGACGGATGTGTAATGAAATACTGTTGTATTCAAACTAGAGGTTGACAGCTCCTTTACTTAAAGATACCTTTTATGATTGCTGCAGAGTGCATAAAGATGTGTTGAATTGATATTCAATGTGGGAGGTGTGTCAAACTTGAACCTCTTCTGAAAGACAAAGACAAACAGAGCAAAGCACGAAATGTATTTTTTATACATGTCTTCCACTGTAATTGCAATTGAAATCTAGCTCTGGTGGACCACACACATAAAAAATGCATTTCATGCAATTTTCTGAAGCTGTGGAACAGCATATACAAAAAAATATTCCAGAGTACAGCACGTCTGGAGAAAGATGCACATTATGAACTATTCTTTGCAATGAAACTTAATGTTGCATACCTAGGATCCCTTAACAAAATTCGTTGTATTTGTACTCTCATCATATTTGTTGACAACAACAGCACATTGTAAGAGTGAGTAGCTTTTAACATTTTCAAATTGCTGAAATTACTTTTAGGCAAATTGCAGAAAGAAATTATATTCTGTGATGTCAAATAATGTTCAATGTTATGCTGGCACTGCAGCTGTTAAGACAAGCATCCACTTTGTATTAGTGATATGTGCTTAAATATAATAAGGAAAATTCTGGTACAATGTAGAGTGTTGACTCATCAACAGGCACACACAAAAGAGAACAACTTGCTAGCTTTCAGGCTAAATCTTTTGTTGGGCTAGAGCATGCACCCCCCCCCCCCCCCTCCCCCTCGACACACAATGCTGGGATTGCATTTTGCCAGGTGTACCAGGGAGGGGTGGGGTGGGAGTTGTGTCATATAGAGTGGTGTGGTGTGGTGTGGTGTGGTGTGGCATGGGGAGCAGCAGGAAGCAGGAAAAGGGTTTGAGGTGAGTAGCTAAATGATCCACATGTACCGGAAAAGGTGTGCAGTGCATGATGAAGCTGACATTGAGAAATGGAATGGGAGATGGTGACAGGACAGAGGATGGGGAAACTGAAATGAGCACCTACCCGCAAAAAGCAAAGGTCCCGAGTTCGAGTCTCGATCCGGCACACAGTTTTAATCTGCCAGGAAGTTTCATATGAAGGGGAAACTGTTGGATGGAGGGTATAGAAACAGTGGGTTAACAGAGACTGAGGTCAAGAGAGTTTTGGGAGCAAAGGATGCGTTGCAAGGGTAGTTCTCATCTGTATAGTTCAGAAAAACTGGTGGTGGAGGTGAGGATCCAGATGGCATGAGTTGTGAAGTACCAACTGAAATCAAGCATGTTGTGCTTAGCTGCATGTTATACCACTGGGTTGTCAACTTTGTTCTTGGCCACACTTTGGCAGTGGCCATATACTTTGGATAACAGCTGGTCAGTTGAGCAGTGATTGAAGTAGAGTTGAAATATGACATGGCTGCTTTCATAGGTGGCCTTGCCTCCAATGGGGTTGGACAAGCCTGTGACAAGAATGGTGTCTGAAGTGCTGCGTGAGTGGATAGGCAAGTCTTGCACCTAGGTCTGTGGCAAGGGGTTGGGAGTAGGAGGGGTGTAGGGATGGACCAGGACGTTGTGCAGATTGAGTGGATGATGGAATAGCTCTTTATGAGGGGTGGTAAGGTTCTTGATTATGATGTCCCTCATTTCCGGGCATAATTTGCCAGGGCTCTGATTATCTATCAACATGCTCGAAAATGAGGAACGTACTACTCAATGCATCTGCTATTGGACGAGTGACAGGTGTTTAACACACTAAAAATAAATTCTGTAAGCTGGATTGTAATTTCTGTGGCAAATGTAGATAACGGCCAATAATCTCTGGTTTTTCCAAATTGCACTCAGTCATTACCAGCTGTGCTCCACGAGGTGCTCACCAATTAGTGTAGATTACGAAAGTAGTGAGCACCATTGCAGTGTGATTAAAATTAAACTGTGAACATACGAACACTAACTCAACAATTACTCGGGTATTCTGCTACTGAGCTGTGTGAGTTTGAAATCCATATTATTTAAATGTGTGATGTGTTTCTAGATCTCTGTAGAAGGTGCTCCAGATATAGGTACAAACATAATACTATTTCACGGCTGAAACACACAAATTGTAGTTGTATCTTGTTAATTACACATTTGTTTACATTGACTTTTGATACCTACCCCAGCTTTTTATATTCTTCCAACACAGCAATTTCTATCTCTTCTGTTTGATTTGGAACAAAGCGGAATTCAGACACCACTGCTGGAGTATGAACAGCTTCATCATAATCACCTAATTCCGCTACAGCCAAAAGAAATTACACCATTAGGAAAGCATACAACTGATTTACACTGCAAAATTTCAGTCACTCTAGTCTGTAAGCTTATAACTTAATGCACTACATATATTTTTGTAAGCAATGAAGTTAAAAGGAAGACGTGTAATAACAATAAAAGCACCAAGACGTTCACAGACATCCAAGTGTCACACTAACTTAACTCATGACAATACCTGAAAATAAGAAACATTATTTACTTTTGAGAAAAAAATGTGGTTATTTCCATACACAGCAGATCAGAAGCCAGAAAATTATGATGTACATTAGATGTAATATTAATAATTCCAATCCAAATGGTTCAAATGGCTCTGAGCACTGTGCGACTTAACTTCTGAGGTCATCAGTCACCTGTCACCTGGAACTTAGAACTAATTAAACCTAACTAACCTAAGGACATCACACACATCCATGCCCGAGGCAGGATTCGAACCTGCGACCATAGCGGTCACGCGGTTCCAGACGGAAGCGCCTACAACCGCACGGCCGGCCATTCCAATTCCCAAGATGCTGGATTTTGGGCATGCCAGAGACAATGTCTAAAAGTTTGTGATAGTATTTTATTAACATCATGAGAGGATGACAGCTGGATAGAAAAAGAAAGATAGGAATTGTTCAAAAATAAGAAAACACTGTGAGTGCCGGATGGCTCTAACATACAATGAAGAGTGTAGAATAACCATTTAGAGCCTTCATGATAATAAATGAGTACAAGATGAGTGCTGATGAGTGAGCAGGACAGAGAAAGAAAAGAGGGAGACAAATAGATCTGGTATGTCCTGCACTATACTTTACATCAATGAATATCACCTTCCCCCTATTTCCTTCAACACTTTTAGTGATGAGAGTTTTGTCCATCTTGGGTTTTGAGCTGGTTATTGTAAATTATGAAAGGAAAACCGGACACAGTTTAAACCAACTAAGCTGCATGAGATTTGTTGCCATTCATGACAGGTTTCATGTGTCACTCACTTTAAAGCAAAGTAAGACCTAGGGTGTAGGACAAATTATCATTCATGACATAGAAATAATGTTCAACTCTTCATATACTTTAGGTCCCAAATCAATCTACAGTCATCCAGTTTTCTTACCAGCTCTGTTTTTGGTTTCTTCAAGAAAATTATTTATTCTATAAGTTGGAGGATTACATTTCAATTTTGTGTATACTTTTAATGAATAAGCTGCAATTCCAACTACAGAAACATAAGCCTCTACTATCTGTTTTAGCTGTTCTTACAATGAATCAGCTATATAATATGTGCAAAGAATCGTAATATGAAATTTCACACTGTCATCTCAATTTCAATACATGATAATATTGCAGCATGTATCACACATACTGATTTTATCTGTATTTCATCCTCTTTATTGCTGATTTTTGTGTTGGTGGAATAACGAAGCAAAGAAGCTGCCTCACTCCAGACGGTATATTCTTTGAGTGGCTTTCTTATTTTACAGGTTTCCCCTTAACTCCAGCAGACAACCGCAGTCCTTGAAGCTTGGCTGTTTATAAATTTTTTGTATTGTTACTTGCTCCAACACTGTATGTTATTCCAGCTAGTAATTATTATGTACTTAAACGATAGTTTCATTTATCTTTTTCATTTTGATCAATTTAATATTTAAATAAAACACATGCATTTATGTACTTATGGGTCCAATTAACAGCAGCATATTTAAATAATAATGTAGTAAAACAATAAAAAATATCATGGAGTTGAATCACTGTGAGAACTATCACACATGCATAGAAATGAGCAAGTACATCAACCACCAGACAATACCATAAGCTACATGAAAATTTAGTATAGGTTACTACACAATTTCAGGTGCTGTTAATTGAAGACACATTTACCAACTTTTTGTAAGTCTTGAGTCAACTAGAATTACAAAGAAAAGAAAGAAAAAATAAATACACTGTAATGCTAGAGCAGCTAATTCCACAGCAGTCTGGTAAGGACATTCTAGACGTCCTTCAAATATGTCCTGCTTCAGCTGCAAGAAGAACTGGTATCTGGTCAGTTCCTCTCTAAGACTGTTTGGTTCTGATGAATAAAATTTAACTTTCAGGCGCAGAGTGTACGGAGGTCCAACTGCAAATGAGAGAGTGTAATGCAACAATTGCAATGAACTAACACTCAAAATAAATAATACTACTAAAGGAATATGGCACTGAATATATCAGTCTAGCGTATCTTCCCTAAGAGCCTTATGCTGCTCAAGCTCCCACTCCGATTATGCATACAGTTACTTTAATATTTATTCTATTAACACTACATAATTTGAAAAAAGTACAACAAGAGTAGAGAATAAGAAAAGGTGAAGAATGGGATCTTGTCTGTTATTTATTAATTATTTTGTACACCAGTGGAACCTATGTACAGTATGAGGCTGTATCCTTTATCACCATCCATAACAATATGATCTGCAGGTCAGTTTGAACATCAAAGTGCCTTACTGAGTATAATCCTATTGGAAGTTGTATGCTCTTACTTACTTCCAAACAGAGAACTTGCTCACAGTTAGTTGCAAATTAACGTCAAAACTGAGCCATGTTGTGAATGGCCATTTTCACATACATTTTCAGAGGTGAAAATAACAGTACCCATAAAAAAGTCTAATTATTAAATGAGGATCAAACAACAAGCCTTCAACTACTAACATACTTTTCAAGTAGATGTCATGGCACACTTTTTAATTTATCTTCAAATGCAGTATTTCTGTGCTTTATGAACTCCACAGAGATTACTTCCAATATCTTGCAATATAGACTCTCCTGGGAGATACAATACTGTGGACAAAGGCTTCCCTACAGCTCCTGATGAAAATAAGGGAGGTAATCATTGCTCTATTTGCTCTAGTTCTATATGACAAGAAGACAGAACATTTACACAAGGATATGATCATGAGAAACCCCATTCTCACTGTTACAATTCTGTCAAACCCACACATATAATGTGGATCACTGACACATGGCACAAAGTTGGCATTTCAAAACAGCCCCTAACTGCCCAGATGGGATTTTAACCATGTGAGTCTGTATCCAAGCTATAGTGCTCTCCTGTAAACTATTCTGCAGCACAACCTCACTGGTGGGCTCTACACAGTCCATAAGCTGTTGCTGGTAAGACATCTCCAGAGTGTGCACGCATACATTGGTACACTACACAATATACTGCAGTAAGCTCTGCATGCAACATCTCGTCAGTGTTTTATAATACCATCACATCGTCACTGAAGTGTGGCTTAAGGGTAGTCGCCAAATCACAAAAAATAAATTTCCATCCTTAGAGTCGAAACATCATAGTTCTAGCAAAATATGCTAACACAGAGCTAAACTCCTCACTAAAAACAGCAACAGAAGGTAGTCAATTTGTCAGAATGTTTTTCTTGATACTTGGCAGTCTCTGCAAGTAAAAAGTGTGGTCTGCTGAGTCATCTGTAATTGCTGCATCACATTTCCATTTCACCATCAAATTGGAAACATTAATTTAAGAAGGTTTCAGGAATTACTGCAACTAATCACAGTTTTTTCTTCAATTTTTAGTTATTCATGACCATTTTCGAATCGCCTGGTGATTCATCATCAGATGATACAATTTAGTTTGGAGTATTGTGTGGGTCATGCATCTGTGGCAAATATAGAGACGAAAAAGTGAGCACTGTATGTGGGAAGAATATTAAGACTGTAAGATTAATTTGATGGTATTACTCACTGTTTTTATTCTTGTAGCAAGCACTGCTCTGGAAAACATAATGTATACTTTCCAGTATCGTTAAATATCAAGTGAAACAGGCACTTTTCCACTGATGACGACTCCCACATACTTTACAAAATATAAACAAACCAAAGAGTGTGGCTGTTGTTGTCTCCAAAGAGTCTTGTGGAGACATAGATTTTCTTTGCTCATTTTTCATTTTGTTTGGCATTCATAATAAAATATATATTTATTACATAACTTTCTTTATAAAAATTAGTATTATGTTTTTACATTGCAATTTTTTTTTCTTTTATGCTCTTTACAAAATCTACAACAAAGTGTTTAGGACAATATTTCTGGTAGTACATCGAGCAAGCAGTAAAGCAAACAAAAGAAAAATTCGAAGTAGGTATTAAAATCCATGGAGAAGAAGTAAAAACTTTGAGGTTCGCCGATGACATTGTAATTCTGTCAGAGACAGCAAAGGACTTGGAAGAGCAGTTGAACGGAATGGAAAGTGTCTTGAAAGGATGATATACGATGAACATCATCAAAAGCAAAACGAGGATAATGGAATGTAGTCGAATTAAGTCGGGTGATGCTGAGGGAATTAGATTAGGAAATGAGACACTTAAAGTAGTAAAGGAGTTTTGCTATTTGGGGAGCAAAATAACTGATGATGGCCGAAGTAGAGAGGATATACAATGTAGACTGGCAATGGCAAGGAAAGCGTTTCTGAAGAAGAGAAATTTGTTAACATCGAGTATAGACTTAAGTGTCAGGAAGTCGTTTCTGAAAGTATTTGTATGGAGTGTAGCCATGTATGGAAGTGAAACATGGATGATAAATAGTTAGAACAAGAAGAGAATAGAAGCTTTCAAAATGTGGTGCTACAGAAGAATGCTGAAGATTAGATGGGTAAATCACATAATTAATGAGGAGGTATTGAATAGAATTGGGGAGAAGAGGAGTTTGTGGCACAACTTGACAAGAAGAAGGGACCGGTTGGTAGGACGTGTTCTGAGGCATCAAGGGATCACAAATTTAGCATTGGAGGGCAGCATGGAGCGCAAAAATCGTAGAGGGAGACCAAGAGATGAATACACTAAGCAGACTCAGAAGGGTGTAGGTTGCAGTAAGTACTGGGACATGAATAACCTTGCACAGGATAGAGTAGCATGGAGAGCTGCATCAAACCAGTCTCAGGACTGAAGACCACCACAACAACAACAGTGAAGTTATGTTTGGCATGTTTCTCATTGCAGTAATTCCTGAAACATTTAACAAGACAGTCGCAGTGTTCCAAATTCAGAATGGATAAAAGTTTTATTTTGCTATCTAGTCACGTAAAAGGAACAACGAATACATACCAAAAGTATAAATTGAAGTTAATGAAAACTATTCTTGCTATTAAATTCAATAAGCAGTGCATATTAGAAAACATTACTCCTAATTATGCCAAAGTTGTAATCAATGACTCAAATGGGCTCGGGCAGCCAAAAGCAAATGTGGAGTCACATGGATCAAAAACGAAATTAAGTCTCATTATAAACAAAAAGACTTACTCAACAAAGACATCTACAGGCTGCACTTAGAGTTAAGCAAACACCTTATGCTGCCCCAAATTGTAACATTCATAGAGTTAGTTCAACAATCTGTGTATAAGGAAATGTTGAAAATTTCATCCAAACAAAAGAAAAAGCTCTCAAACCTCATTGCCAAAAAATCCGCCAACTTCTACTCCATCTTACCTGATGGAAAACATAATTTTTCTGAGAGGGTAGTAAACACAACAAACATTAATTTCAACAACACAGAACTAAATTTGCTAAATAAAGGGCTAAAACACAATACTTCCTCCAAAGTTGATGAAAACACTGTCAAAGACCTAATAACTGACACTAAGGTAGCCTGCCTATCAGCAAAACTAAATCAAAATGACCAAAACGCTCTTGCACATGGGAAAAAACTCCACGATATTACTCATAATGAGGCTACAACATTAAAACAAATTACTAACTAGTTGATAATAATGATCTTTTGGTTAAGGCTGACAAAACCAATACAGCTGTAATAATGTATGAATCAGAGCACATTAACTAAACATTAGAATTTTTTAAAAATAACAACATAACTGAACTAGAATCTGATCCTACCCCAAAATACCAAAACAAAATTTAAAAAAGAACCTGTTAATGCAACTTCCTCCTAATAACTACTGAAGCCAAACACTGCATAATAATGAACCCAACAGCCCCAAAGCTCAGATCACAACCCAAGGTTCATAAACAAGGCCACCCACTACACCCAATAGACAACTCAATAAACAGTCCTGGATACAAAATAACCAAAAAACTTCATGAAATTCTCTGTAAATCCTACACATTTACAAACAACTACTCCATAAAGAACAGCTATGAACTAACTGACAGCATAAAAGATATCACTATTCCCACAACAGCACAATTTACGTCCCTCGGCATAGTAAACCCGTACACCAATATACCTATAACAGAAACACTCCACATAATCAAAAAGAACTTATAACATCATAAAAAGCTAAGTAACATAGGAATCTATGAACTGATGGATTTGCTAGAGTTAGTTTTGTTTCACAATTACTTTTCCTTTAATAACAAAATCTATATTCAGAAAGACAGTTTACCAATGGGCAGTGGTTTAACTGGCCTACTAGCTGAAATCTATATTAATGATCTGGAAAACAAATTCTTTAAAGATAATCCAATGGAAAAAGACAAAGTCATTTATAATAAATGCTATGTTGATGACACATTGATACTATACAATGGAACAGCAACTGAAATAGAAAACTCGGCCAATAAACTAAATAATATACATCCCAAAATACAGTTTAAAGCTGAACACCAAACACAACAGGGAATTAATTTTCTTGACTTAAACGTAACATGTCACAACACCAAACACAAATTCAAAAGTTACAGGAAACCCACAACAACAGATGATGTTATAAATAATACATCATGCCACCCAAATCAGCATAAACTAGCATTTTTCAGATCAGCACTCAACTGTGTAAATGAAATTCATGCTGAATCTGCTGTAAAAACCAAAGAACTAAACATTTTAAAAACACTAGCCCACAACAATGCTTATGACCCAACCATAGCTGATGAACTAGATGCAAAAATGAAAACTAAGCAAAAACCATCAACAAACCTTTCCTCAGCACCAGAAGAAACTAAATGTGTCTGTATGTCTTTCCTTGTTAATGTATCATATCAACTTGCAAAACTATTTAAACCACCCAAAGTCAAACTCAGTTTCCGCACAAATAACAAAATACAAAACAAAATAATTCACAACATTAAAACAACCAGCCCACTATATCACAAATCAGGTATATACAAATTAACTTGTGACAGCTGTTCTTGCTAATACATAGGACAGACAGGAAGAAATTATGAAATCCGATATGAAGAGCACACTGACGCACTCCGTTTTAATAATTAAATAAATCCACTTTTGCAGCCCATCTAGCCCAAAACAGTCATTCAGTTACAGATATAAAAACCAACATCCACATTCTACACATTGTAGACAAAGTAATAAAAATGGACCTCTTGGAACAACTAGAAATTTTCATGCATAACAATAAAACACCCTGCACCATCTTAAATGAACAAATTCATTTAGCAAATAACCCATTCTTCCAAAATTTTAAAGTGTCCTTAAATTTGAAAAACTAATAAATACTGTACTCATCCACTCCCATACTCATTTCCCACCTCGCTCATGCCACACCTAAACACCATCCTCTCCACCTCTTTTTTACACACACACACACACACACACACACACACACACACACACAATCTCTCTCTCTCTCTCTCTCTCTCTCTCTCTCTCTCTCTCTCTCCCCCTCCCAATCCCTCCCCCCTTCCCCTCCCCATATGTATACTACCCTCTTTATTGAGCAATGAGAAACATGCCAAACATAACTTCACTACCAGAAATATTGTCCTAAACACTTTGTTGTAGATTTTGTAAAGAGCATAAAAGAAAAAAAAATTGCAATGTAAAAACATAATACTAATTTTTATAAAGAAAGTTATGTAATAAATATATATTTTATTACGAATACCACACAAAATGAAAAATGAGCAAAGAAAATCTCTGCCTCCACAAAACTCTCTGGAGACAACAACAGCCACACTATATGGTTAGTTTATATTTTGAAAGTATGTGGGAGTCGCCATCGGTGGAAAAGTGCCTGTTTCACTTGATATTTAACAATACTGGAAAGCATACATTGTTTTCCAAAGCAGTGCTTGCAACAAGAATAAAAACGGTGAGTAATACCATCAAATTAATGTTACAATCTTAATACTCTTCCCACATACAGCGCTCACTTATTCGTCTATATTTGCCACAGATGCATGACCCCCACAATACTCCAAACTAAATTGTATCATCTGATGATGAATCGCCAGGCGATTAGAAACTGGTCATGAATAAATAAAAATCGAAGAAAAAATGGGGATTGGTAGCAGTAATTCCTGAAACCTTTAACAAGACAGTTGCAGTGTTCCAAATCCAGAATGGATAAAAGTTTTATTAATTTAAGAGAGCTGAGGCCTATCACTTTTGCTTCTTGCACTATGTTTTCGCAACTGTGAAAGCTAACTTAAGTAGTGATATCAATGTGTCTTCCATGCTCATTTTTAGATTGTGTCCAAATACATTTTAGCATGTAATGCAGGTTGTTCCTATGCTGTCTCAACTCTCTCTCAGACTGCCGCAGTTAGTATAGGCTACTCTACAAGTAGCCCAATTACACTGATTCTGTGCATGCATGAATAGTTTGGCCAGTCCTTCCTGCATGTATCTGGCCAGTACGAAACTGCCGCATAGGCTCTGGGCCAGGTGTCTGCTGCCTGTCCACGGATCAGCTGTTTGCAGACTCCCACCCACCCGGGCCTATGGGCATCCAGCTGCACACAATCTAGAAAAACCCGAAGCAATGTGTTTCTTAATGTGATCATCATAATTCAAAAAGAAACCTCTGGTATCTGGCTCTGCCAAAGTTGAATGATTACTGGACAAAATTGACCTAGAAGGCTGTTAGAGGGCTTAGTATCACATCAGTCAGTTCTGTATTCACATCTGACATAGTCAGTTACTAACATCGCTGTACTTTGACTATTCGATACCAACCTCACTTGGCAGTTGGTCTTTCTATTAGGTTGCAATTTGGATTGTGTGTGTCTGCTCCTGCCCCATTGACCATTGTTGTGGCGAAAGTTTCTGCTTTGTACCTCCTTTGCATAGGTTGCTTTTGGCTTGTCCTTGTCTGTCTTCCATTTGCCATCATTCAGCCATATGTGGTTCCACTACCAGTTAGTGTCATGTTCTCTTCCACAAGTGGCCCTTCCACACTGTGGCTTCACCTGTTTCTCTCCTGGTGCTGTGGGTGCTGATCTCTGGCTATTCACAGATATAGCAAAACCTGTGCAATAGTGCCAACCAAGGGGTAAAAATGTCACACATAGGCATTGGTGCGGATATCCTCCCTGAAGTATCTTTGTGTTATGTCTACTAACAGTCTTTAGACAAGGGACTCTTTGAAGTTCAAAACTCATATGTAATTGTGACATAGAATAAAAAAATAGTTTTATAATATGGGAGAACTTACTTTTCACCTGTTTTTTTATCGCCTTTGTTGGGTCAAGCCAATGCTGAAAATGAACAATACACATCTTGTTTGTATTAAAAATTTTTGTGTTGCAGATACACAATTCAGGTGAAAAGAGACTTATAAAATTAAAAAAAAATCAGATATTAATATTTACTGCATGAGTAAAGATAGACTGTTAAAAATGTGGTGAGGATCAGCACTGTAATGAATGCCATGAACATCACACGAAAAACATGTTACAAGCAAAAATATACTAGTGTTGTACCTGTACATTGTTTGCATCAGTGTACTGCAGCCCAAAATAATCCTTTTCTATGAGGTCAAGGGAGTAGAACACTTGCTCATAAAGATCACTCCCAACAGCTTTTTTCTGTGAACATCAAAAGTATGGCTGATCCAATTTACAGAAACAAAAGGAAAAATTGTTTTATAAGTAAATCAAATCTAATACAGACCTTACATAATAGGCTCGATAGAAATAAGAACTCATCTTCACTTTCCCTCCCTTCCACTCTCTCTTTCTTAAACACCCCTTTCATCTTTCACTAAAGCACAGATTACTATTATTTGTCAATCCATAACTTTATATAATAAAGAATTAGGTGATAAAACTCTCAATTTTTAATTGGTAACAACTGGTTTCACAATAGTAAATATTCTGTAACAGCTCTCTCTTTACCAGTGAAGTATGACAATTAACATTGCAGAAATAGACAGTAATCATAATGCACCTTTTCCCAGGATTCTCTTTCGCTACCCCAAATACTGCAAAGCTGGGGAAAAAAAAAAGATCCAAGACAAACTGATACTTCACATCTCAGTGGCTTCTATACTTTATAAGTAGTCACAGTCGTAGAGCCAAGTGGACACAAAGGAACGGCAACAATTTCAGTTCATACACAGTGTTTAATTTAGTGTTTGTTTCCACAAGCTTCAGTGAAGAACTCAACAGTATCAGTGTATTTAATTGTGTTGACTAGTGTCAATTTATTAAACATGTTTATGTATTTTTCCAGAATTAATATCACGTGAACTAACTTCATAGTGCAGCGATAACCAGAAGCAGTGATAGTAGCAGTAATTAGATTGCATCCAGTGACTGCTTTGGCTAGTGTTTTATTCCTTGTGGTATGATTGATTATGATTGATCAGAACAGCATTTGTGAATGGATGTAGGAATATTGGCCACCATCTGTGTAGACCATGGTCAACATGCTTCAGGCTGCTGCCCTTGGCTGCAGTGGTGTTGGTGTATCAGAGGAATGCTTTGGGACCTTAGATGCCTATAGCATCACCTATGATCCCTTGTGATGCAGTGCCCTACAAGTCATTTGTCCTGGCCATTCGAGACTCACCTGACAGTGAATAGTGAACAGTGGTGAGGTTGTGCATCTATAGGCAGAAGACAAAAGTGGGTTCTGGTCATAAAGCTGTCCCCTTAGGCTATAAAAACAGGTTTGAGAAGTTGCCCATTGCTGAAGGTAATATTTGTGCCAGTACAGGACACCTCATCTGGGGGGGGGGGGGGGGGGGGTTATGCTGAGTTGTGGATAGGCACATCTCACATCTGTGACTCACTCAGCATCTCGGATATATGGTTAGCGGCAACTATCCTTTTCACAATATTGATACTGTGTTCAGATGTGGAGGGGGTTCTGCCAGTAGCAACTGAGTGCACTGGGTACACATGTCATCATGACTCGTGTTAGCATGAATGACACTTTCCACATGGATTCAGAGGCTATTCTCAGTTCCTACAGACAGCTGGCTGCTTTGGTGAAGACAACTAGCCTCACATGCGGGTGGAAGCAGAGATAGAATTTTGCAGCATCGTTCCCAGAACCAACTGTGGTGCTCTGGTTTGGACCGAAGTGGAAGGCTTAAACCAGAGGCCCAGGCTATTCTGTGACTACCTTGAACACAGATTTTTCAAACGCTATCAGATGGAAAATTTTTTGACTTCCCCTTAATAGCTCAGCTGTGAACTACACTTAGGAAGTAGGGTAATGAAGTTGTGTGTGGTGTGGGTCTTTTAGGCTAGGGGAATCCCTCCACAGGTCCGATTAGACAAGTTCTGATTTCAGACAGGGAAAAATAACAGCCCTATTAATTAAATAATGGAAAACTCAGGACAGAATGTAACAATATTATGAAAAGGATAGTTGCTACTCACCATATAGTGGAGATGCTGATTTGTGGATAGGCACTTCTGTGACTCAACATATGGTGAGCAGCAACTATCATTTTCACAATATTGTTACAGCCCTATTAATTAGACAGAGTAGCATTATGATACATCAGAGAAAGAGAATGTTAATAAGAGTTAAATTACAATTGACACGTATGTCACAAAGGTGGATGAAACTTGGTTCATCAGATGATTTTATAGAGCCGGTAGTAGCAGAATATTTGAGGGAAAATTTGGAGAGGATTTCGAGTAAATTTCCTTGTTGTGTGCATGTCATTTAGGGGCACTCAATGAAGAGATTATAAGTGTCCCTGGTCATGTTGTAGTATTGGAAGATTTCAATTCATCAGTTAGATTGGGAGACTCAACTGATTAGGATGAGACTAGGGAAAATTTCCAGGACCAAAAATGTTCAGAATACACAGACGAAGTTTAAGAGCATTGTGCAGTTTTCCATAGACAGGTATGTGCTGAGAAAATTTGAGGGAGAGAGAGCTTCACTGCAAATTTAAACATAGGCAAAGCCCACAGACAGACAAAAACTGACCGAAGCCAATATTGGTGTAACGATAGCCATGCATGAAGAGTTCAATGAAATCCAAAGTAAAATTCCATCCCCTGATCTCACAGAAAATCCTCAGAAGTTATGGTTTTATGTTGAATAAATAAATGGGTCAATGCCAATAGTTCGGACACACACTGGCCATAATGGCACTGAAACATACAATGACAGAGAGAAAGGCAAAATACTAAAACACCTTTTTCCAAAACTCGAAAAAACTTTTTATAGCCAAGATTGCATTCAGTAATATTATTGAGAACTGATTTCGAAACTGTCATCTTCTGATCTGTAATGTAATGCATTTACATAGAATGCATCGACTATCACGATTTGTGATAAAATTTTCTGCTTGACGTTACAAGACGGAAATGGAAATTGTATGTTTTCATATTTTCAAAGTATTTTTGGTTATAAATTGTGTTCCATTACGACTTTATCACTTGTGCCATGTCATCATTATAGTGGATAATATACAGCACATTATGCATAGGTTTGACAAAAGTAAAACCATATAAACATAAAAAGTACCTTGTGCAATGGTCGGGTTTATACCCACAGCACACCACTGAGGTTTGTTAGTTCTTCCAATGCACAAAAGACAGTAAAAATTCATATGCCTATTTACAGTTACTTATGAGAGTTCATATCTTACATGTGAAAAGGTATATTCATACTTCTCATTTTGAACTGTACTTCTTGTTTTTTACGTCAGTGTCACTATATAGTATACTCTTTCCATGAAATTATACATTGCCTTCTTGAATAGTTACAATTCATAAAATAAAGTATTGTTTACATTTACACTGTAGACTAATATAACCCGCTGAGTCTACACACTACAATTAGAGAGAGAGAGAGAGAGAGAGAGAGAGAGAGAGAGAGAGAGAGAGAGGGGTGGGGGGTGGGTGGACACTGCAATGGTTACATATGATAGTTGTATGTGGATGGCAAGCATATGCCACAATATAACTGACATATACAGTATCAGAATAAATACCAAAAACTTACCTGTAAAGTAGAATGGGATAATAAGAACTTTTGAAGTAAATTGTGAAAATGAAAAAAAGATTTAAATGATTAATGGAAAATCTCATACAAAGATGCGAAACAAATACTAACAAAGAGATACAGGGGCTGGCCAGTACTTACCTCAGCTCAGTACAGCCGATAGATACACAAAAAACAGAACCGAAAATTTACGTTCCTAGCTTTCAGAACGAATGTTCCTTCATCAGGGAGGAGAGAGGGGAAAGAAAGGGAAGAAGGGAAAGTGGATTCAGTTACTCACAACCCAGGTTATGAAGCAACAGGGAAAGGAAAACAGGGAGGGTAGCAAGGATGGAGGCATGGTTGTCAGAGGGAAGTCAAAGATATTGTACTTTAAGTACTGTGCCAGCTTCAGACCAAAGAGGATGCATACAGAAGTAAAGAGGTATACAGTATAAACACAACTATGTAGGATGAAAAGATGCATGAATGGCTAAAGAGGAAAGGGAAAGAGGAGAAGACTGAAGAGTAAATGGGAGTGAGGTTGTTTAACGTAGGTTCAGTCCAGGGGGATGGCGGGATGAAAGGATGTGTTGGAGTGCAAGTTCCCATCTCCACAGTTCTGAGGGACTGGTGTTGGGTGGGAGAAGCCAAATGGCACATACGGTGTAGCAGGTTCCTAGGTCCCTAGAATTATGCTGGAGGGCATGCTCCGCTACTGGTTATTGGACATCTCCTAGGCGGACAGTTCGTCTGTGTCCGTTCATGCGCTCAGCCAGTTTAATTGTTGTCATACCGATGTAGAAGTCTGTGCAGTGCAGGCATTTCAGCTGATAAATGACATGTGTAGTTTCACACGTGGCCCTGCCTTGAATTGTGTATGTTTTACCAGTAGTGGGGCTGGAGTAGGTGGTTGTGGGGGGATGCACGGGGCAGGTTTTGCAGCGGGGTCGGTTACAGGGGTAGGAACCACTGCGTAGAGAAGGTAGCCTGGGAATATTGTAGGGTTTAACAAGGATGTTACGGAGGTTGAGGGGGGTGGGGGCGACGAAAGGCAACTCTGGGTAGTGTGGGGAGAATTTTGTCAAGGGATGATCTCATTTCAGGGCTTGACTTGAGAAAGTCATATCCCTGGCGGAGTAATTTGTTGATGTATTCGAGGCCAGGATAATATTGGGTGACAAGGGGGATGCTCCTGTGTGGTCTGGGGGTAGGAACATTGTTGTTGGACGGGGAGGAAAGTATTGCTCGGGAGATCTGTTTGTGGACAGGGTCTGCAGGATAGTTGCGGGAGAGGAAAGCACTGGTCAGGTTATTGGTGTAATCCTACATCAAAGACACAAACCACTTCCTAGAACACCTCAAGTCCATTCCCACTCCTCTCCCACCTGAAACCTTTCTTGTCACCATAGATGCTACATCCCTTTTCACAAACATCCCACATACCCATGGTCTCTCCGCCCTTGAGCACTACCTCTCCCAATGCCCACCCGAAGATCTTTCAAAAACCTCGTTCCTTATCACACTTACCAACTTCATCCTCACCCATAATTACTTCACTTTTGAAGGCCAGACCTACAAACAAATCAGGGGAACGGCCATGGGAACCAGGATGGCTCCGTCCTATGCCAACCTCTTCATGGGCCGCATGGAGGAGGCTTTCCTGAAGACCCAACAGCTGCTTCCCCTGGCCTGGTATAGGTTTATAGATGACATCTTTGTGGTCTGGACTCGTGGTGAAGAAACACTTCTTAATTTCCTCCATAACCTCAACTCCTTTTCGAATCTGAATTTCACCTGACCTTTTCCAAAATCCAAGCCACCTTCCTGGATGTTGACCTTCATCTTGTTGAAGCTCACATCCACACCTCTGTCCATATCAAACCCACAAACAAACAACAGTAGCTTCACTTTGATACTTGCCATCCATTCCACATCAAATGCTCTCTTCCCTACAGCCTAGGTATTCGTGGCAAACGTATCTGCTCCAGTGACGAATCCCTCAACAACTACACCAATAACCTGACCAGTGCTTTCCTCTCCCGCAACTATCCTGCAGACCTTGTCCACAAACAGATCTCCTGAGCAATACTTTCCTCTCCGTCCAACAACAATGTTCCTACCCCCAGACCACACAGGAGCATCCCCCTTGTCACCCAATATTATCCTGGCCTCGAATACATCAACAAATTACTCCGCCAGGGATATGACTTTCTCAAGTCAAGCCCTGAATTGAGATCATCCCTTGACAAAATTCTCCCCACACCACCCAGACTTGCCTTTCGTCGCCCCCCCCTCCCCCTCAACCTCCGTAACATCCTTGTTAAACCCTACAATATTCCCAGGCTACCTTCTCTACCCAGTGGTTCCTACCCCTGGAACCGACCCCGCTGCAAAACCTGCCCCGTGCATCCCCCCCACAACCACCTACTCCAGCCCCACTACTGGTAAAACATACACAATTCAAGGCAGGGCCACGTGTGAAACTACACATGTCATTTATCAGCTGACATGCCTGCACTGCACAGACTTTTACATCGGTATGACAACAACTAAACTGGCTGAGCGCATGAACGGACACAGACGAACTGTCCGCCTAGGAGATGTCTAATAACCAGTAGCGGAGCATGCCCTCCAGCATAATTCTAGGGACCTAGGAACCTGCTACACCGTATGTGCCATTTGGCTTCTCCCACCCAACACCAGTCCCTCAGAACTGTGGAGATGGGAACTTGCACTCCAACACATCCTTTCATCCCGCCATCCCCCTGGACTGAACCTACATTAAACAACCTCACTCCCATTTACTCTTCAGTCTTCTCCTCTTTCCCTTTCCTCTTTAGCCATTCATGCATCTTTTCATCCTACATAGTTGTGTTTATACTGTATACCTCTTTACTTCTGTATGCATCCTCTTTGGTTTGAAGCTGGCACAGTACTTACAGTAGAATATCTTTGACTTCCCTCTGACAACCATGCCTCCATCCTTGCTACCCTCCCTGTTTTCCTTTCCTTGTTGCTTCATAACCTGGGTTGTGAGTAACTGAATCCACTTTCCCTTCTTCCCTTTCTTTCCCCTCTCTCCTCCCTGATGAAGGAACATTCGTTCTGAAAGCTAGGAACGTAAATTTTCGGTTCTGTTTTTTGTGTATCTATCGGCTGTACTGAGCTGAGGTAAGTACTGGCCAGCCCCTCTCTCTCTTTTTTAGTATTTGAAAAAAAGATTTCTTATATAAAAACAGTACAGTTTATGAGCTGTTGTAATGTTAAAGTATTACTCAGAGAAATTTGTAATTTTAAACGTAGAAACAAAATAACTGATGTTCTGGTTTTAAGATACCTATGTAAGAGCCATCTAGTGGCTGCAACTACATGCATGCCTTATCTTTGCTTCACTGACATCTAGTTGCACTGTATACTTCGACTGAGATGTATCTATGGTGTATACAACATGTTATGTAAACGCAAACATTTCTACAAATATGCATTTTTACTATATATAGTGCACTGTAAGAACTAAAAAGCGTCTGCGGAGTGGTATATGTGTGAACATGCCTATTTGCACAAGTTGCTTTTAGTGGTATATGGTTTAACTAAAGACAAACCTGCGTATAATGTTTTGTATATTCTCCACCATAATGACGACACGGTGTGAGTGATAAACTCATAATTGAACACAATTTATAACGAAAAAGATTTTGAAGGTATGACAAGGTAAAATTTCAATTTCCTTACTTGTAACGTCAAACAAAAATTTTTACCATAAATCATGATGGTAGAGGTATTCTACATTATGTTACAGATCAGAAGATGACAGTTTAAACTGTCGAAACTGGTCGTAATTCATAAATATTACTTCATGTGAACTTGCTTATAATTTTCTATAAAAGAAATTTCTGCTGTTTGCTGTTAATTGTTCATTTTTTTTTTTTACACCATCATGATTTCGGCTTTATAACCATTTTCAAATGCTATGAGACCGATATCATGATTTCGTAAAATAAATGAACAATTAATAGTCAAATGGTGAAAATTCTTTCAAGAAATTCTATATGACTCTCGTCTCCCATGAAGGAAAGCTCACTCACTGGCTATAGAAAGTTTTTTCAAGTTTAATATAGATCACTCCTTTCACTTCTTAAATATGAGAAACTTCAGTTTTTCTAAAGTAGTTTCACTGGGGAAGACTGTACTGTGGTTCCACTGAGGAAGAATTTACTGTGGATCCTCCCCCAAATCACAGCATAACATCAAAATGACAAGTATTGAAAGAAGCGACCAGGGGACAGAAATTCAACTGAAATTGCTCAATACAGCGAAGTTTACTGAACGTGCTGGAATACCAATAAGATTCTGCATCAAGTGTGCTAAAGAACTTTCTCCTCTTCTAAGAGCAATGTACTGTTACGTCGGAGAAGGAGCAAACTGTTCCTAGTGACTGGAAAAAAGTGCAAGTCATATAGTTTTCCAGAAAGATCACTGAAGAGACATAACACTATATGCCCACATCTCTGATGCTGCTCTGCTGTAGAATTTTGGAACATGTTTTATGGGCATGTATTACTATATTTCTTGATACCAACAACCCCTCTTACAGGAATCAACATGGGTTCCAAAAACAATGATCGTATGAAATCCAGCCCACCCTGATTGTCCACGAGACCCAGAAAGCAGTAGATACCGACGGCACCCAGGTTGATGCTATGTTTCTATCTTACAGGAGGCGTTTGACACAGTTCAGCACTGTTGCCTAGTGGACAAAATATCAGAAATACCAGAGCAGATGTGTGATTGGATTGAAGAGTTCCTAGCAAACAGAATACAGCATGTCACTCATAAAGGAGAGAAATCTTCAGAAGCAAAAGTGGCTTTGGGTGTAACCAAAGGGAGTGCTAGAGTACCATTACTTTTCATAATATATATAAAGGACCTAATGAATAATGTTAGAAGTTTCATGAAGCTTTTTGCAGATGCTGCTGTTGTATCAGAGAAGTCTAAATATTAGAAAATTGTAGTGAAATGCAGGAAGACCAGCAGAGGACTGATACTTGGTGCACATATCAGCAGTTGTCCCTCAACATACACAAATAAAATATATTGCACATAAATAGGCAGAAAGTACCCACGATTTCAGAACAATGACAACCATCAAATATCTAGGAGTATGCATTAGGAATGACAAAGTGGAACAATCAATAAAACTAATTGCAGGTAAGGCAGATGCCAGACTGAGATTCATTTGAATAATCCTCAAAAAGTGTAGTCTATCCACAATGGAGATAGCTTCCAAATCCCTTGTTTGACCAATACTTTAATACTTCTCATATATCTGGGATCTGTACTAGCTGGGAATGACACAGGAAATAGAGCCAATCCAAAATAGAGAGGTATGTTTCGTTACAGGTTCATTTAGTAACTGCGAAAGCACCACGGAGATGCTCAGCCAACTCCAGTCGAGGACACTGCGAGAGTGGCATTCAGCAGAACGGTGTTGTTTGCTGTTAAAGTTCCAAGAGTGTACATTTCTAGAAGAGTCAACCAATATTTTGCTTCTTCCTATGTATATCTTGTGAAAAGATCATGAAGATAAAATCAGAGAGATTCTAGGTCACACGGAGGCTATGCACCTTTTGAGACTGGAACCTGATGATGGGGTTGTGACAATGAACACAACGTACCTTCCCCTACACCGTACACCATTACGTGGCTTGTGTAGTATATATGTGCATGTAGGATTTGAAACATTTATCATAATCACTGGCACTGCTTTTACATAAGGGACCAGAATTAAATAATTGTCATCAGTATTACTACATAATTTTTCCTCTTGTGGCTCTATTACAAAATTTTTCCACGTAAGTGGGCTGGTGTCAGTTTCTGCATGTGCTGGTAGAATCTGGTCATGGCCCTAAATAATGAAATAAGCATGAAAATCCAATATTCCAATGCACATTAAAGCATATACTGTACTCAATTTACACTTGTAAGCATTGATGTTATTTACTGCTTCACTGTTTTCTTATAGTTCATGAAGAATAATGTAGCAGTTCTTAAAGGTTCTATTAGTTTCTTAGTAACTGGACTAAACATTACTCAAATACAAACATTTTATACTGTACATGTGATTCGCACACAAGTTTTTAATTCTTGTAACTACTGACTTCTTATTTCCACTGACTTGCCACTCTCTGGCCTCAAATTGAGCATCCACTTCAAGGGCTCCTGGGTAATTAGTCTCTGTCAATTACTGAGCTTCACATTCTTGTGGACCAGAGTTAACTGTGCCTTATGCTCCTCAAAAATAATAATCTGCAACACTGAAATCACTTTGGACTTTTGTTTCTTTATCTCACCACAGAAAGAACTCAACCAGCACAGCCTTCTACAGACAATGAATTTACAAGTGTTGTTTGAAACTTTCCAACTTCATCACTGATTATAGCTGTCATACAAACAGCTGATTTTACTGCCAAGAACCTTATACGAAATGAATTTTTATCCATTCAAATACTTTATTATAATCCATGAACCATACTTACACAACAATAATGACCATTCTGTTCACTTCTGCCCTCAGTTACATCTATACCCAATAATTTCTCCCATATCAATCAACACAGGAACAAATGTATTGCCAATTTGGACATGGCATGCACTTCTAAAAGAAATTCTCACAATCTCTGCAACTGTTGTATAATCTCCCCCCCCCCCCCCTCCAATATCTGTTAGTACAGGGTATACATGACACCAGGGACCAGGATGAGAAGAACACATGGAACACATGAATGTGAAAATTAATTACATATGTTTTCCCAGTAGGATTTCACACCCTTGACACAGTGACAGTGGTGGGTATTCAGTGCAGCACAGGCCTGACGACACACACTACATATTTCGACATATGAACTTTGCACTTTGGAGTGCATGGTAAAGTGAACTTGGTATGGTATCACATGTTAAGGTTTCTTCCTGTTCCAATCACATATAGATCACAGTATGAATGACTGCTTACTACATCTGTGTGTGTGCTGTAATCAGTCTAATTTCATCTTCATGATTCCTATGGGAGTGGTAAGTAGGGAGGGTGGGGGGTGGGGGGGTGATGAATATCTCTACATTTCTCACTCAATACCAATTCTTGATATTCTGCACACAGGCTTTCATGGGATAATTTATGTCTATAATGCCTCACAGACCCATGGCTACTCTACAGCCACTGACAACACAGAAATTGTGTAAAAAGTACTTGTGTGCCATTTGAGAGCATGCTTGGACCTTGCAGAAATCTTCAATCTCAATAGATGAGGTGACTCAAATATTTTTTCAGTAACAGACAATGGTTTGTTATTTACTGTTAAGTTGTAAGGCACAGCTTTGCATAGAGTGCCCACATGCATCTTCTGCCCAGAAACATAAAACCTGGACATGCCATTCACCCTCAGCTAGAAGTGAACAGGATTGTGTCATGCAAATCAGATCACACAGAAATATTTGAGGTGGAAGGTGACATTAGAGGCACCTGAACTGTCACAATTGTCTTCTAGATGTCTCACTGTCACCTCATCCTGAGGCAGCAGCCTACCAATACTGGTCCAGCTGTTTGTGCACAGCAGCCAATCCCCCTCCCCCCTTCAATGATAAGTTCAATTAGGTATGCACAAGAAAATTTAAAAGACCTAATACAGAAACCTGAAAAATAAAAACCAGTCTAAAAATAGTTTGTAACTGCCACAGCTACTCTGCAGGAGGGGAAAAACAATAACAAGTGCTAAACTAACAATGAAAATAGAAATGAGGGATTGTTCAGTATGCAACTGAACATAAGCTGCACACAAACAAGTACTGTGCTATAGTTGCTTTGGCTAGCAACAGTCGCAAGTACTTCAAATGTAAATGCTTAGATTAGGTTTGTGGCCTACAAAAAGCCAATTTACAGCACAACATGGAGACAGAGTGCACTTTGCATTTCACTGTGATTAAATGTACTGAGATGTATGCCTTGCCCATCTTGCCTTTGACTGTCTCAGAGAGCCACAACAAGGTCTGATAGTGCCATAGTCCAATGGTATACTAAAGCAACATGACTTCTGCTTCTCTGACACGGCAGCTAACTTTAACTTAATTGTTTATAGGTGTACATTATACTAATGTTACTGCCTTTCTTCATCTATGTCAACAATGTCGTGAAGGTAGAGTGATAACGAAGACAGGACAGAAACTTTAGATAAATTTTATAAAGTTGAGAAAACTGAAAGCAAGCCCACAAATGATCAACAATAATTCACAAAAATATTTTTAAGTAAAAATCTCTATATCTGCTTTAATTCTGAAGGCGGCTTCTGAGGATCACAAACAAACAAGAACAAATGGAATCCAGCCTATTTCTTTCCAGACATATCAATTTCAATGTTGAGCTTGGTGTCAATGTCAGATATAAAATTATGCTAAAATCATTAATATTTATAATGTTAACTGTTTTACAAGATCCTAGCAAAAGTGAGCAAACACTGTTCAATGAAATCAGAAATAGCTTTTCAACCTCTCTAAAGTGGTACTCTGCTGCTCACCCAACATGCAAAACAACCTGGGCCATCTGGATCCCACTCCTGTCCCCCAATCCCTGAGACTACATCCAGAAACAAAACCTGACCCAGTCATCCACCCAACAGACCTGTTCCAGTTCTGTCACTGGTATACACTATTCACATGCAGAGCTACTGCTGCAAAAAGTAGTCTATTACGCTAGTTGTACTACAACTACTGCACAGCTTTTTATGTGTATGAACATCAACCAGCTTTCTGCCAGTACTAATTACTACCGTCTCAGTGTGACCAAGGACGAGGGTGGACAACAAATGGGACAGTAAGTTTCTCAGCAGAGCACGCTTCACAATCCACAACATTAGGATGCATCAAGCAACACCAGATGCTCCAAATTGTGCAAGATGGAAACACTGTACAAAACCATCATTTGGTCACACAATCCTCTTGGTATCAATTGCCATTAGTCCCTATTCTACGCATTCATCTGTCACTTTTCCTATTTAATGATAGCCCCTGTCCTTTTTTTCCCCTTTGTGTCCCTTATTTCAGATAGGTTTATAAGTTTAAACCTAACCTGCTCCTCAACTCAATTACATTCACTCCTCCTGCACAGCTTAGGTAATGCTTTCCATTGTTGTACAAGTTGCCTATGTCAGTCAGCAATAGTCAATGGTGGTGGTGGTGGTGGTGGTGGTGTTGTAGAGTTCTTGGGCCTAGAGTGTTCAAGTACATATAACTGCACGTAAGTCTGAGAGGGAGTTCACCACTCTACACCAGTGACATCCTCACATCTCAAATACTTGTCCCTGTGTAGTTAGGGTAGCATCTGTCAGATGGGACCACTACTGAAATGACGGTGTGCGTGCTCTCCCATTCTATCTTGCACTGCCTGTGGCCAGACTCCAGTCTTCCAATAATCTGGCCACATGCAACATCATGCAAATGTGTCTGCTGTATTGCCACCCTTCTCTAGGGCTCTAGCACTGGGTGCCAAATCTGCACAACACACAGTCACAACCACTACACACAAGACCTATGCCTATATTATGCACTATTGCATATTTCAGTTTTGTGTAATGAAATGAAAATGTGCTGTGATTACTCTCCAAGCCCCCTACTCTCTCTTTCTTTCACTGTGGTTTAATATCTTGTCATTGAAATCTTTGATGACAGAACACTAGAACTGTCAGAAAATGATGGGAGAGGAAGATGATCATGGCCCTGACAAAGAACTTACTCTGTTATTTGCTTGAAGTGATTTACAGAAACTAGTGTGAACCTACAGCAGATCTGGTTTGAGGAAGATTTGCATAACACCTGTTTAAAACACACATACCATTTTTAAAAGTAGCGCTATTTGTTATCACTACTGCATTTTAAATTAATATAGGTAAATGGCGCAGTCATTCACAATTTTTCCTTAACCAAAGCTAGTAACTTACATATTAACAAAAAATCCATACATAAACAACAAACATTATTATTATTCTATCATCTGTACTTGCTTGCCAGTTTTTATTAAGTGCAATATAAAAACTTAGTTAATAGGCTAAGTGTCAGGAAAGGAAGCCAAAACTTTAGAATTAAGTGCCTGATTGATTTGGAATTTTTTATTTTGACTGTAACTTGGAAAATACTTTTGTATCCATGGAAAATGCCAAACTGTAGTGCAGTTTGGATGCCCACTGCACTATTGATGTCCCAATAAACAGAAGTGTCAGCGATATCTGAGATTCATTACAGAGATGAAAAATGCCAATTTGTTCCATTGTCCAGAGGCTACAAATGCTCCAATGATGAGAAGGTTGTCTAATTAGAAAGATTCACAGCTCAGCACTTTGGTGTCCAGACCAACTTTTGAATTAAGAAATTCTTTTAATTTGTGTTAATCTCTGATTCTAGTTCCACGAAACACATTGTAGTAGTGTTATGTGAACGTAATTGCCAGTTTTTAGTTCCACAGAATCTGATTTGATTTATAAATTATTTGTTGAGAAAGTTAAAAAGATGGCCACTAACATCCAAACTGCTCTCTTGGCACTGGAACCTAAATACAAAATATGTGCTCATCACTGGGTATATGAATTACAAGTCATCTTCACAGTACGCCACCTGCAATTGATATGAAAAAAATTCTCTTCACTGTTAATTTAACAATATTTCTACTCATGCTATTTCAATATACCCAAGTCACTGATATTTCTGCTAGTAATGTTATATGATTATACACTCCTGGAAATGGAAAAAAGAACACATTGACACCGGTGTGTCAGACCCACCATACTTGCTCCGGACACTGCGAGAGGGCTGTACAAGCAATGATCACACGCACGGCACAGCGGACACACCAGGAACCGCGGTGTTGGCCGTCGAATGGCGCTAGCTGCGCAGCATTTGTGCACCGCCGCCGTCAGTGTCAGCCAGTTTGCCGTGGCATACGGAGCTCCACCGCAGTCTTTAACACTGGTAGCATGCTGCGACAGCGTGGACGTGAACCGTATGTGCAGTTGACGGACTTTGAGCGAGGGCGTATAGTGGGCATGCGGGAGGCCGGGTGGACATACCGCCGAATTGCTCAACACGTGGGGCGTGAGGTCTCCACAGTACATCGATGTTGTCGCCAGTGGTCGGCGGAAGGTGCACGTGCCCGTCGACCTGGGACCGGACCGCAGCGACGCACGGATGCACGCCAAGACCGTAGGATCCTACGCAGTGCCGTAGGGGACCGCACTGCCACTTCCCAGCAAATTAGGGACACTGTTGCTCCTGGGGTATCGGCGAGGACCATTCGCAACCGTCTCCATGAAGCTGGGCTACGGTCCCGCACACCGTTAGGCCGTCTTCCACTCACGCCCCAACATCGTGCAGCCCGCCTCCAGTGGTGTCGCGACAGGCGTGAAGGGAGGGACGAATGGAGACATGTCGTCTTCAGCGATGAGAGTCGCTTCTGCCTTGGTGCCAGTGATGGTCGTATGGGTGTTTGGCGCCGTGCAGGTGAGCGCCACAATCAGGACTGCATACGACCGAGGCACACAGGGCCAACACCCGGCTTCATGGTGTGGGGAGCGATCTCCTACACTGGCCGTACACCACTGGTGATCGTCGAGGGGACACTGAATAGTGCACGGTACATCCAAACCGTCATCGAACCCATCGTTCTACCATTCCTAGACCGGCAAGGGAACTTGCTGTTCCAACAGGACAATGCACATCCATATGTATCCCGTGCCACCCAACGTGCTCTAGAAGGTGTAAGTCAACTACCCTGGCCAGCAAGATCTCTGATCTGTCCCCCATTGAGCATGTTTGGGACTGGATGAAGCGTCGTCTCACGCGGTCTGCACGTCCAGCACGGACACTGGTCCAACTGAGGCGCCAGGGGGAAATGGCATGGCAAGCCGTTCCACAGGACTACATCCAGCATCTCTATGATCGTCTCCATGGGAGAATAGCAGCCTGCATTGCTGCGAAAGGTGGATATACACTGTACTAGTGCCGACATTGTGCATGCTCTGTTGCCTGTGTCTATGTGCCTGTGGTTCTGTCAGTGTGATCATGTGATGTATCTGACCCCAGGAATGTGTCAATAAAGTTTCCCCTTCCTGGGACAATGAATTCACGGTGTTCTTATTTCAATTTCCAGGAGTGTATTAGACCTAAATGTATGACTTGTCCAGTCATGAAATATAACACACAAAAAGAAATGAGACTCCTTGCACTCCTATGAAACTACTACTAGTTGCATGAAGGTCCATAACAGCTTGTGACAAGTTTAATCAAAACAGACCAAGTCGGTAATAGCAGATGAGCAGTTCACTGTGGGTGTGTTCATATTTACTGCCACAAAATGTTATGTAAGAGGTCTGAAATGAAAGAAATAAGATTCATACTGAAAATCTGTGTACTTACCAAATGCTTTCAATCAATTAGTGGCGCTCATCTACGAATCAACGAGTCCATACCTCTGCGCTCATTCCTCTCACTGCTCAAAACACATCTGCATACCTTTTTCCAAGAAATTGTACAGGAGACTTGGCATTTTTGGTTTCCAGTGGAGCACAATAGCAAGTTTGTAATTGAACAGACTACTGGTCTACTGCCAGCAAGTTGATATATTTTGATTAAACTTGTCACAGAATAAGATTCAAAAACAGTCACAGAAGAAAAAAAACAATGACAAATATTTTATTAGTAGTATGAGTCATCTTGTTTTATGTTGAAGTAGTAATCTTCCTTGTTGGCTATCTGTGATATCCAAAGAATAGACCACATGTGATCTATATCAATTTTAAGCAAACTGACAAATTTTATTTATTAATGGAGGCATTAAACATTCTTTGGCAAACTGTAAGATCAGACTTTCTACAGAATAAGCATTTTTACACAGATATTGATCTAGTATTACAGGAAACCAGTCGTGATGTCCTGTGCAAAAAACAAAAGGGGAACTGCCTTGTGACTGACAGACAACAAAATAACATCTGATATCTAGGAATAGGAAAACAAATCTTTATTTTATGGCCAAATTCGGTGTTATTATTTATTCTAGGTAAGTTCATATTTCTGTCAAATTTGTTGTTATTTATTTACCAAATTCAGAGTATTTTTTGTTACATTTGGTATTATTTCCTGCAAAGATCACGGTTGTTTTTGTCAAATACTGAGTAATTTTTTTGTCAAATTCAATGTTGGTTTTTGACACATTTTGTGTTACTTTTTTGTTAAATACAGTATTATTATTATTATTTTTTTTACAAATTTGGCACTATTTTTGTGCCAAATTCACTATTCTTTATTTTGCCGAAATCAGTGTTTTTTGTCAAATTTGGTGGTTTTTTTGTCAGATTTAGTGTTTTGCCATATTCCTCATTAGTTTTGCTACTTTTGGTGCTATTTTTGTCATCACATCAAAGTTCGTTACATGGTAAATGAAGGGTCAGTTTAAGATTATACATGAGCCTCAGTCTTGAGGAGATTAGAATCCAAAATGCAGTTTTAACATTTAGTAACTATCAGTTATGAATATTAGTGAACTACCGTCCTCAGACTTATAAAATTTTTATATGGTAGAATGACAAATTTCACGGTCTCATAAAAGCCGCCAATTTCGCAGTACTTCCCTAAAAACTGCTAATTTCGAATTATTGTTTTCGCAAAATTTTCCTGTAACTACAGTAATATGTCAACGGGGTGGTGTACCTACAGGTACAACCAATTTGTAAGAATTGATCAACAATCAATGACCAAAAGAAGCACTAAATCAGCATGAGATGGATGCAGGATGGAACTGAATGTGAGATTTAAGAACAAATAATTCCAGCACTCACCGGATGCAAGTTAGAAAAAAGTCTGATGGGGATCTGAATGCTACTGTTCCTAAATGTGAGCCCAGTGTCTTAACCACTCTCCTACCTCACTCAGTTTATGCATAAGTAGCACCATTCTTATTTATTATGTGGTGCAGTAGTTTTTATCATCATCATATAGAAAATATCAGACACTGCATAGCAATATAGGTCAGTGCCCTTTACAGTACGAACAAATGTTACACAGAGGATTATTTTTACATTCAAACTGGATAGATTTGAAACTTCATTTCCTGTCTTACTGACAACACAGCAAGAATTAATGTGTGAATTTTAAATGACAGCAGCATTGAGAATGACACTATTTTGTTGAATGTAGGCATGATATATTTAAAATAATTGCAACAACAGTGCATTTATTTTAAAACTTAATGACCTACCACTACAAATTTTCTGGCAAAAGGCATAGTTTGGGAACAGGGAACTTATTTTCCACAAACGCAGACAAAGTTTCAAATGAAAACTTCAGTAACCGCTTCTCAATTACATTTAAAGTCAGCAGTGTAACAATCCCAACAATATAAGCAGAAATAGTTAAAAAGATCTTCTGTAGATTCATTACACCTATTATACTCAAACCTGCCGATATGCAGGGCACAACAGCATTACCATTTGTATGATCATACTTATTAATGCAACACTGTTTGCCACAAGACTTTTCCAATGTCTATCTTATATGAATATTCCCACTCATTTCAGTCTACGTGTATCACAAAAATGCTTAGGAAAGAAAGAAAAACTCTGTAAATCACACAGAGTCTTACTGTTAAAATTCCAACAATGCCTTTTCAAGGAAAATCAAGAAATATAGTTCCTTTAACATGTTTCACACGAGCATCATGACACTACAAATGGAGATATATGGGCTTACAATAAGGTGCACAAACTGTCATTTTCACCAGTCACCACAGTAAATGGGGGAAAGCAGCTGTTTTATGCACATTATGCCACACATGCTGCAATGGAATGTGGAGTAGTGATGCAGCGCATGACTTTTAAATATGATATAACAAATCCCATGCCAGCAAGGAAACACCAATGTGACCACATAAACTTTCCCAGTGCATTAATTAATTACATTCTTAATGGTTCTGCAACTCTAACAAATAGTCCAGTGAGATTCAGCAAAGAGCGTTCTCACCTGAAGGCAGCAACCAGATGGCATGCTGAAATATTATGTCAAAATAACTGTATCATCCAGCTGCAGTACCAACAAGAATATAATAAGGAAACACCAAACTGATCCTCAAATTATAGACTACTCTATCTGTTGTAGACTCTGGAATACAGAGAGCAAACTCAGTTAAATAAATACTTGAGGGTAAATGATCTCACTTTATAAGACACTTCATAGCACTACAGCTACTCTGCTCAAGTTGGCAGTGGATATGAAAAAAACCGAAAGACATTAAAAGGCAATTATATTGTGCCCTGTTCCAGCTACACAGTACGAAAAAACTACAGCAGTTCTGATGTTCCTGTGCAATCATGATAAGTTTTTGATCACAACACAAAAATTTGCGAATCTGACCTGCTGGCTATCAATGATGTGTGAAGAACAGTGGAGAAAAGATATGACAAAGGCACATTCCTTTAAGTGTCCTATAAGAGTCAATATTGTGAGAGCACTGTATCTTCCATGTTGTTATAATCACTACTATTTTATGCAGGTGACATTCAACAGCATCCAACCACCCCACTGAATCATCTAGGCCTAGCCATACATTTTTTAAATAACAACAAACTACCCCATAACCAGTATCTTACTCAAAAACACTCCTTAATCATGAGGAGAGTGAAGCTTCATCTACTATCGCCAGTTTAACTTCCCTCACAGCATACTGCAGCTATCAGTGCTCCACTGTTTCACATAAATACAAATCTGAGCTTAAACACTATTTCTGCAATGACAAGAAAATCAAACAAAACACTATTTCTGCAATGACAAGAAAATCAAACAAACCACTCTGAGTCTCCCTCCCACGCCTACAAATTAGCTGCGTACACCACATTGTCCTGCATTTTAATTACTTGTTTCGAGAATAACATCTCACAGTGTATGATCATGGTATAATGAGAAAACCGAAGAACCACCAGCACCAGCCACAGGGGACCAAAAATTCTGAAGTTAGCTTAAACATAAGCCGAAACTGGTAAATAAACAAATACTAGTGCAATCTCGACTATTGATTTTAACCTAAATAAACAGTGTAAAACTGTACTGAGTATAGAATAACAGCCAAGTAACAAAATGATGGGGCGATGTAGTACTGCTAGCCCTCGATTTTGAATGATGGGCTACAGCTCTGAGACAATGCATCTGTGGGTGCACATGTGGTACCAAGAAGAAAACGCAAATTTGTAAGGTCAGCTATTGTATACCAGTTTTAGTTCACACACCTACAAGGGATTACTTTTACACTTTCCATCATTAACACCAGGAAAAATTTTAAAACTAAGCAAACAGTGTGTAAAAAGTTGACAGGCTATATAAAAGATAAAGAGTGTTTTACGTCACTGCCATTATTAACTGTATTTTTGTTTTTATCATAAATCCAAAACAAACTTCCATATAAATGTATTATACTTTGAGTATTCGATGTGAAAAGACTTAACAGGAACTTTATACTCTGGAACACAAACTGATGTAAATTATTAACAAAATCACAGCAGTTCATTAATTATTTGCATACCACACAAACAAAATAGCATTTAACACTGGAAAAACAAGTAAGATTATCAATACCATTCAACAGATGAGTGAGGTAATAGAAAGTACATTCTGAGAAAATAGCCCCAGCTGCTTTCATTAATCGCCATTTTGAACATCCATTACTGGTGAAATGCTGCACTTCTAATCAAAACTTAATTTATCTATTCTCATTCAGGATTTCTGCGATTTGTCTAAATAAATCTACATCTGTATTACGTTTATATACCACAAGCAAACTTAGAAGGTGAGCCTGACAGAGTATACATCATGTATACCTGCCATTTACCACTTTTGTTCAAATCATAAAGTGTCGCATCAGATGAACCAGTTTCTGTGAGTCTGTATTAGCTGGAACTTTTCTGATTTTACTATTGTGGTAATTTTTGCAGATGTCTCTGGGATGTAGTAATACATTGCTTTTCTCTTCCTGTAGTACTTCTTTGAATATTCCCTAACTCTTCTACCGATCTCACCTTGTAAAATTTATACATATGGGTGGTCTGCAGTACTGAAGAACTGGCTGAATGTGTGTCTTGTACGCTACCTTCTTTGCAGACACTTATTCAGGATGCTTCCAATACAACCTTCTGGCAGCTCTCTTCCATACACTTAGCTTCGTGTGTTTCTGCTATCTTGAATCCCTTGGAATACATTTTGATGTTTTCAAGTTGTGGCTTACCAGTGATTAATTACAAGTGGTATGACCAAAAAATAGTGCATATTGTGCCTCAGTACTTTAAAATTTCAACTATTTCTACATCTATACTTCACATGCCATCTGACATTGTGTGGTGGTGTGTATTTCTGGTACCATTATCTGATCTCTCCTTCCCTATTCCATTTGCAAACAGTGTGTGGGAAGTCAGTCTGTAGTCCTCTCTATTAGTTCTAAATCCTCAAATTTTCTCTTTATGGACATTTCATAAGACACATGTGGGAGGAATGTACTCTCCCAAAATTTGAATAGTAAACCTCTCTGTGGTGTACAACACCTCTCTTTCCATGTTTTCCACTGAAGATTGTTTAGCTCTCACACTCACACTGACTAAAAAATCCCATGGCAAAATGCGCCACTCTTCTTTGGATCTTGTCTATCTCTTCTACTACTCCAACATGGTAAGGATCCCAGGCTGATGTGCAATGCTCAAGAATCAGTCAAACATGTTTCGCAAGCCATTTCTTTCATGCATGAATTACAGTTCCTTACGATTATTCCTATTAATCTCACAAGGAAACATCACCAACTTGATCTCATATTTTAAGGAGAAAAGTACACTAGCAAGATATCAGTTACAGCAGTTGATCCTGTGTGAAATTTTGGGCCATAATTCTGATAGCATGCAGTTATGACCTTCTGGGAGTACAGCTTTTAAGCTTTTGCATGCACCAATTGTTTTCCACTCACTTTGCCCCACTGCAGCCACTTAATGGCCACATGTGAAATGCTGTATGGTGGAGTGAGTGAGAGGTTCATGAAATACTGTTTTGACATTGGCAATATACTTTGTTCATTGTGTTAAATTGCACAGTTTCTAACCTTTAGCTGACACCAGAGATTTCTTTGCTGTGGACATTTTTATAATGCAATTCACAAATGCAGTGTAAATGTACAAGTGTGTGATTAAAGAAGTAGTGTAGCACTTTTTAATTATTAACATAAGCGTTGTGTGTTATCTTTAAAACCGTAAAGTGAAATACATTTGCTGGAGATGTGCTATTCCTTAACATGACAGCCATGATTAAATTGTAGACTGAAAATCATTAACTTCAATTCACAACAATTCTTCAGTAGCCCTTTTCCTGTGGCTTCGACCACATATACGTTCGACACATATACTCAACAAACACCATCCTCTACACTCCCTCTCTCTGTCTCTTCATCTCCTCCTCCTCCTCCGTGTCCATTTCCTCTCTCTGACTATATCTTCCTCCATCTCCCTCTGACCATATGCTCCTCCCCTTCTCTCTTTCCATCTCCACCTCTCGCTCTTCCTTCCCCACCAGCCCTCTACGCCTTCCACCTGTCTCACAAATCTCCTCCTCCTCCTCTCCTCTCTCTGTAAAGCTCCTCATCCTCATTCTGTCCATCCCCTCCTCTATTCATCTCAACCTGTCCCCAGCCATGCTCAATGGCATGTGTAGGCCTGCAATACAGCAGGCCAATGCTATTCCCACAACATGCCTGCCCTTCGGGGCAGACTACACATCAGGAGCTTGAAAATCATTTACTTGCCTCTGACATACAGGCTGTGATGCAAAGCTGGTCGATACTACTAAAACGGAACATGGGTCATGCATGGCATCCTACACAGTGGGGTCCAGGACACAATTCTTGCCCCTGATACTTAGAGTGCCCTTGCAAAGCAGTTTGATTTGGCAGACTGATACCTGTTGTGCAGGGCACCCTATATGTCAGGGGCTGGAAAAATATATTCTGCCCCATATCTCTGCTCATATTGGGGCTACATTATAAATCCCGTAGTGCTGATACTCATGACATCATCTGTGTCTGTGCCAAACATGGCTGAAATCCATCTAGGAATTTGGGAATATCTCGGACAAAATAATACTGAATGCATATGTGTGTGAGGTTGACATATTATGTATTCAAATTACTTACTATTATTCAAGTAAAATAACGTGTTCTCAAACAAGATTTCAAAACACATTGGGCAGATGTGTCCATCTTCCACCTCCTCTTCCCTAGCTTTCAACACCCTGTGAGTAGGGGAGCTCTTGGTTGTCACTCCAATGTACAGCACTTCGCACTCAGGCAACTTATGGAGTTTCTGATGTTATCTACTACATCATTTATATACATATTGTAAACAATAATTGTCATGTCACGCTTTCTTGGGGTACTTCTGAAATTGAAATCTGGTCCAATATTCATTTTTTTTCCCCCTTCATGAAATGACACCATGGAACTTTATGAAAAGCCTTCTTGAAGTCAAGGTACACAGTATCAACCTAAGCACTGAGGTCTATAGTGCTATGGAACTCACAGAGGAACAAAGCGAGCTGAGTTTCACAAGATATCTGTTTGCAAGATCCATGCTGATACCTATAGAGGAGATTTTTGTTCTCTGAAAACATCATAATATGTGAGCATAAAACATGCTTCTTAAGTCAACAACATATTGAGGTCTGTGGTATGGATCTATGATTATGTGCATCTGTCCTATGACTCTTCTTGAAAATGAAAATTACCTTTGCTTATTTCCTGTTTCTAGGTACCGTCTGTTGACCCACTGGCCTACAATAAACTGCTACTAGAAGGGGAACATGTTCTTTCACACAATCTCCGTACAATCTTACAGGTATCTCATTAGTCCAGAGGCTTTTCCGCTACTGAGTAATTGTAGTTTCTTTTCAATTCTGCGGTCACTTATCTAAATATCTGCTATTTCAATGTTCTTGCATTAATTGAATGAATGGTGAAACAGTTCCCGAAGATTGAATTCAGTATTTCGGCACTTTTGTTTGTCAGCTAGATTCTGACTTCACTTAAATCTGTGATGAAGCTCTCTCTGATTATGAAGCAACTTACTAACATGGCTATTAAAATACACTGGGCCTTTCTCATCCTTTAAAACCTTGCTTCGAACATATATGTCTAAGGTGTACTGAATGATGCCTTTCAATTTTATCCATTTGTGCTCCACATCTTCACTGTCTGCACTGAATATTTGATGCTGACTGCTCAGACATTCTGCAATATATACCCTGTCACTCTTGCTAAGCAAGAATATTTTCAAACTTTCCTTAACAGTCCGTAAGTGCAACATGTCATAATTAGTTTATGTTGAATGTTATATGCTGATCCCTGCACTAAACTTCAATTTTCTGCAAATCTTCCTGCATTTTACTACCGTTTTCAGTCACTGCTATTTCCCGATATGCACAGCACCATGGAACTCCTGATTTTAATTAACAGGTCATTTACATACAATATGAACAGTAAAAATCCTATTATCTTTCCTTGGGTACATCCAAAGCTTTTTTTTCACTTTAGACAATTTCTCCCCATTGAATATGACTAATGAGTTCTGTTTCCCAAAAAATCTTCAATACAGACACAAAGCACTTATTCCACTACGAAAAAGTATGGAATTGTTTAAAATGTCTTCCTGAATTCAAACACTTCATCCATAAGGACATTACCATGAACTGCCGGTGGGATCTTGAAGAATAGGGAAGGCAGAATTTAACACAACTGTGGGTTTAGAAATGTGTGTTTATTACTACAGAGGAGACATCAAAAAATGTCGTAATACAGGAGCAATGTGCTTGATGCCTACACTTGAAGATGGAAACCACCTGCGTCTTTTTCCACTTACTTTGTTGTCCCAGTAACTCAAGATAAAGCACTGATATATGGAGAGCAAGTTATTTTATATAATTTATACAGAACTGAAAAGAGTTTACATACCATCTGGTTGTGTTTTGCTCTGATAAGTGATTCTGGTTGAATTTTCAATTCTGCAGTCACATCTAAGTGAGGATTGAAAGGAGGAACCAGAATGCACTTCAAGCGAACACTAAGATCCTAAGTTCACTACGAAAATTTCTGTAAGGTATTGTTTTCTTTACTATTGAATAAATAGATAGGTACAATTTCATCCCTCCTTTGCTCTTAATACACTATTAAGCCCCACTTTAAGTTTGCATTTTCATTTTATTCCACTCAGATGAAGTATAAAATTCAATAGTGTCTGCAGTCATATGTTTGTTAATGATTCTCCATGAAATTAATACTGCGATAAGTTATGAAATAGCAACAGTTTCATGATCCTCTGTGTGTGTGTGTGTGTGTGTGTGTGTGTGTGTGTGTGACAATTTGGCAAGCCATGGTATTCTCTAAGTCTGACAGGATTGAGTGAAATCAGATCTGAATGGCTCAACTTGTCTTTCAGAAGTTAAACGAAAACTAGATTTTCATGTCCCACTGATGTTAAGGCCATTAGAGACAGTATTAGCTCAGCTGGGGCAAGATGGAGTGGGAAGGAGGAGGTAGTGCTGATATTAATGCGAAATCATTCGGTAAAACTCTGGAAAACATGAAGCTGAATGGCTTGATGGGGGCTGGAACACTGATCCTCCATCATTCCAGCCCACTGAAATGTTGCTAAGTTTTGTACTCACCTAACAGGTGCCTTATTTATTAGTAACGCCACTATTACAATAAAAAAAATCACAATTTATGCACATCATTCTTTGACAACAACATTGGTGCAGTGGGGTTTGACACTGGTCTCCTATATGGTACGTAATTTCTGTACTCATCTTTTTTTATGTATTTCCTTCCTCTAATATCTATAAAGCACATTACCTTCCTAAGAAAGTTTTCATAAATGAAGCCATGACTGATTGATTGAGTGATTGATCCATTAATTCATTCCTGTCACATACAGACACGAGCAAATAATTAGGAAACATTAAACAACAACCATTAATTTCATGTGGTTTCAGCAACTGTATGCTTTCCAATAAATTCTCTCAATTAATAGTGCCAAATAACATAGTTGTGTGCTATCTCAGCTGCAACACACTATGAACCATTCCACTTTGAAATTCATATCTGGACAAATCAACCTAGTTTTCATACAAAAAAATTTAAAGTAAAATGTGAGAACAGTTAAATGTTATAATTGGTAATGTTTGTGTGTCAGTATCTGATGTCAAAACAAGCTTGTGAAGCTCCTTGCTTAATTGTATGGCCACAGGACTATGTTTACTTTCCCATGCCTACAATTACTTGTTACATTATGTTGCTTCACTTCAGATATACACGCATTAATAATTTTGAAACAATGAGCTGAAAATTGCATGTGATGTCCTTCATAGTTTAAATATCACCACAGCAATACTTTACATGGAATAGTGCATATAAAATGTGCTCAAATTTTATGACAATTTACTATTAATGTTAGTTTTATTAATATCCGAAGACATATATTCAATTCTTATCTATGGGTTTCTTTTCAAGGAATCAAAGGAGCGAAACATGGACACAGTTTTCTAACTGCAGAAAGGTGCAATAAGAATAATAACTGAAAATAGTAGTCAGGCTCACAGTAAAGAACTATTTTAAAAAACTGGGTATCCTTATTGCATCAATTGAGTACATCTAAAAATCTGTTGTGTGTATCAGGGAAAACATTAGTACATATTTTAAAAATATGTTTTCTACAAATAACTGTAGAACAAGTGCCAGTTTTGATTCACAATTACCAAGGAAAGGAGAGAAAAAAAGTCCCGTAACAGCACTTTCCACTGGGAATAAATTTATATAATAAATTGCTCAAAGCAGATAAAAAATATTGTTAAAATAAACCTATTTAAAAAGACAGCTAAAACATACATCATAATTAATGTATGCGACACAAGGATTATAGAATTCAAGAATGGGGGTTAGTAATGAAAAGGGACAACTACAATAGCCTGTCACATTAAAATATATATCACAATGCAATGCTTTTACTAGAAAAAAGTGCCAATGCCTATAGTGCATGATAGTAATGTCATGTCATTCTTCTGACCTCAGCATCTCACTCAACAGTGATGATGATGTTGACTCAATTTTCCCAGATGAAATGAAGGGAGTACATGGTGTCATACATGTTTGTGATCCTATTGTCACCAGCAGTGGTCGATGGCATGTGCAATGCAAAACTAGTTTTCATTATAAGATATTTAGTGCAAATTGTGTATGATCAAGAGGATGTACTGAAGGGTCAAATCAAATGAGGCAGTGTAGTTGTTAAAACAATGGCTTCATATTTGGGAGGACAGAGTTTGCTGTGTCCAGCCATCCTGATTTAAGTTTTCTAAACCACTTCAAGCAAATGCTGGGCTGGATCCTTCATCAGAGCCACAGTCGACCACTGCCTTATCCTCATAAACACAGTAAAACATTCTGTGTGCATTCTATGTATATTGAAGATATTTGTTTTCATGGTGGTGAAAAAAATCCTATATCACTGTGAGATGGTCCCTGGATGGATGGATGAATGAATGAATGAATAAGGGTCTAGTTCACCTAGAATTCTAGCACCTATGACACTATTATACAACGATTTGTAGAACAGTTGAGTGCAAAAATGAAGACCAACTGAAGAAAAATATTCTTTATTTGAGTGCCACATGAAATAACATTTTATGCATCTGGTTCTTTCTGTCTGCACAATCTTCTTTCCTTCAATGAGAAAATTAAAAGAAACATACTATCAGCTGAGATTTATCACTTCACAATACACTCATTTCCATTACCTCAACATGATTTCCTTAACAGCTGTTGCCAATTCACATAGTGTCACCCAGTACATTTGTTTTACAGTTCTTCTCTAAAAACAATGAATTTAATAAAACAATTCAATTTATACATTACAGGAAAGAAATAAAAGTTGAAGTACGTAGATTCCAGAATTGTGAGATAGGACAGCCCATTTATTTGATTATCAGTAAGAACAAGAACTGAGGGCCCGTTTTGCTGGTTACCGACAAGCATGCGATTTATAGGCAGATTTCCATTCTTTGTGCAGTTCCGTCTTCATACAACTACTCCAAATAAAAACATTATAGCCTGACAACTGTTTAACAGAGGAATTTGCTAAAGGAAGAGTATAGGTAATATCAGAAAACATGTATTCAGGTACTGTATACCAGTGCCCCTTCTAAGAGTCGTCAGGCTCATTTCCTCTAGTGTTTTGGCAGATATTTGCAATTTCATTTTTAAAATGTGTGGCTGGAGTCAGTCCAATCAAATTTTGTTTATTGGAACATCTTTCATTTGACACCCAGCATCAATTTCTCATTACAAACAAGTGATTTTTAAAGCAGATATTTACCTGCTCATTTGATAGAGTGGTCCGAAATTAGCCGAGCGTGTTATTCATTTCATTGATCTTTATTAACAGGAACAGTAAAACTTTATGACTAACCAGTACTCCAGCATCAACTTGCATGCTGCAGGGACTGATGAACTCACCATTTAGTCCCATAACCCCACTGAATCAATCAATCACATGCATGCATGCTACTGCCATGCAGCATTGTTGCTCAGCTGCTGTTAGGGTACTGGTTACTCATCAAGTTTTAATATTTCTGTTAATACATATCTAATTTTGTTTGTAATGGGAAACAAACTGATGCTTTCCATTGATGCTGGGCATCAAATGAAAGATGTGTTGAGCAGTATTTATTTGGACTGACTCTAGCAACATATTTCAAAAGGAAATTACAAACATCTGCCAAAATACAAGAGAAAACACATCTAAAGATTTTTAGGAGGGACACCCTGCATATTAATATTACTCACGCATGTATATATTCTGCATACAGGTTTAGATACACTGAGAAAATTTTATTTGTGTAATTCATGTAACATGTCTCACATTACAGTAACAAAATACAGGGAACATACAACATTTCAAACTTTTTTTTGGAAAATTTCTCAGAAGTAATTTAAATATCCGATGTTCAGCTTAGTAATTGTCTACTAGAACACTCTGCAGACTGGTAAAAACATCACTTGATACTTTACTACTACTACTACTACTACTACTACTACAATACACATGGTAAGGTGGGGTAAATCTGACTGGGTGGGAAAACCCAAGCGCCCTCCATTTGTGAGAAACGGCAAAGTGGAACAATTTTGCATTAGTATTACCATATAGAGCATTCGAAATAATGAAAATGTCACCCTGACAGCTTTGCCGCATTTGACATTTAGACACCCAAAAGGCAACAAGCGTGTTTTCGATTGTTTCAATTTAATTTTTGTGCAAATTGCTTCAATTAATTTTTGTTGGAAATGTCGTGTAAATTGTTTCTATGTGTGTTAAATGAAACATGGCATGGTGGGGTAAATCCGACCGCATATTTTTTTATCATTTATGTGTATGGAATTGTTTAAAAACAAAGTGAATTTTTGTTATTTTTTGGAAAACAGTATAAAATTACAAATGAAAAATGACAAAACACAATCAAAACGATATTCGCCGAGCAGTTGTTGCAATGCAAATGGGAATGTCTTTATGAGCTGTTAGAACTATTTCTTTGCAAAATAAGCCAAACAAATGGGAGTCTGATTTACTCACCATTTTTGCAAATGCCAAGTTTCTTAAAATATGGATATCTCAAAAACTATTGATTGTTTAACAAAAATATTTTGCTTCTTTATATGACCTATAATTTAACGTATATAACGTCAAGATCCGACTTCGGATAAGCATTTTATAGCCACAAGAAATTACTTGGTTGGATTTACCCCACCTTATCCTACATATGCTCATTTATGTTCTTTTTTTTGCCAATATTTCTCTTTTCTCAAACATGGTCAATGCAACACTTGGCCCAAGCCATTTCTACAAACATTTCAATGAGTTAATAAAACTGAGTCAGACAGAAAGAAAGTAAGTGAAACTGCTTATTTCAAACATAATCACCATAAGTGTTAATACAGTTATCTCACTGTGGGACAAGATGGCCAGTGATTTCATGGAAAAATGTTTGTGGTTGCAAACAGAACCATGGCTGTATCAAGGTGTGCACCTCTTCATTCCAAGCAAATTGACACCATGAATGTCTTTCTTCAAGCCTCTAAAAATATGTATATCACATGGGGAGAGATTGGGACTGTATGGAGGGTGTGTAAGGGCTCCCCAGCAAAACTTCTGTTGTGCAGTCAACAACATTGGCAACATGTGAATGGGCACTAACCTGTAACAGAATGATACCAACCATCAACATTCCTGGGCATTTGGACTTGATAGTCCAGAAAATCGATGAAAAGTGGGTTGATGATTGGCATCACTCTCTTGTAGGGTGAAGCAGCTGACCCTTGCAGTCAAAGGAAAAGGTCATCATTACTTTCCCAGGGCTGGCGTGCCTGTTGTTTTGACTAGGCTGCAGATGTCTCACTAGGAAGCCCTTACACATTCACCATACAGTTATAATATCTCCCAAATGATAAGGAAATTTTGGAGCCTCCAAGAAAGACATTCATGGTTGTCTACTTGCTTTGTTTGAAGAGTTGCATGTGTGGGTACAAACACAGTTCTGTAGGCAACCACAAACATTTATCCATGAAGACACTGACCATATTGTCTCAGAGTGGGACAAATGTATTAACAGTCACAGTGATGACTTTTGAAATAATAAACGGTTTACTTGCTTTTTTTTCCTGTCTCATTTTCATCTGACTGTCCCTTATATTTAACAAGCTGCCAGAACACATCAAATGTCACATCGATACTAGGTAGAATTTACTATGGAATTTAGGAACATTCTGTTTTGTAACTCCTACTTAAGAGTATGATGACAGAAAGTCTTAAATTCAAGGTTTCAGATCAGTTTCTACTTATAATCAGCATCATTACGCAACAGCCTGTGTAAAAGGTAAGTCATTTCATTGTGATGCAGTTAAATTAAATTTATATCTTTGAGTTCTTTCAACAAGCAAAAGAATAATCTCCATGGTACTGATGGAATATGATTAATGTATTTGAAGTGTCCTTTCAGTATGTTCCCTAGTCATTATCTTCAAAATTGAAAAGCAAAAACAGGAAACTTCAGAAGTGATGATGGTGAATATGAAACATATAGAAATGTTGCTTCAGCATAATGTTGATACTTGGCTGATACTCTAACTCTACAATTTCTTATTATTAGCACATGGAATATGGCTCACGAAATGTACTAATACCTAACTGACACAGATTTACAATATGCCAAACAAGACATGAATTGTGCAAGAAAACGAGGGCGAACAATCACCATTTAGCTGTCCCTTCAAGGATAAAACTATTACAGTTTACAGAAGCTGTATGCAACAAGTGTGAAAAGCCGGTAATAAACCAGGAGTGAAACAGTGGAAAATAGTTGTGAAATACATTGTGACTGACACAATGGACTGTGTTGGTTATAGTGGCGGGCTTCCTGAATCACTTAGTCTACCACACTGCAAATGATAACGCACGTCACAGTTTCATTTTGCCATCTGATTTAGAGAGTGAATATGAGACAAAGCACTTTATTATTTTTAGTTTGAAAACTGAGTAATATAATAACCTTACTTTATAAATTGAAAATCAACACCATAAAGATTTCTATAACAATGGCACCTGGTATAAAACTAAGTGCATTTTGACAGTTGATCCATACTACTACAGACACTGTGTACTTAACTGAACATCTGATAGTTTTGTGCAAAAGATAACTATAAGTACTTGACTGTTACTGTGGAAATAAGCTTGAGAACTAGTACCTAATTCCAATGAGTGACATGAAATTATAGCCAGCTATAGTTATAGCTATACAAATGTCAACACTGGTTATACATTAAGTTCCGAAACGTATCCTTGGTATATCACTGCTATCAAGTACAATTATCAGTATGTTTGTTAATAATTTCAACTTTTGAAACGGTGCGATAGTTGCTTCTATGCTCCTTACGCAAGCCACGATATTATTTTTACGTTCAGTGAACAGAACTACGGTGAACACTGGCATAACACGCAAAATTTTGTTTCAACAACAGTTCGCAACGTAACGATTATGAAGTTAACTGACACGTACGTTCTTTATCATAAGATATGTGTACTTGATATATCGACTCTGCAATGAAGCAAAATCAATTTAATACAATAGATTTTACATTCAAATAATCTCATTATCATACTTACAGGCAAATTAATTGAGAGGTCAGTGCCATCCAAAAGAATGACCCTACACTGGATGGAATGTTTATTCACCACAGATCTTTGAGAACCTAATTTCATATGACTGGACTTTTGAGCATTACGCCCCTTTCTACGACTAAGGAACCTTAACATTGTTAATTATATCCGAGGCATTAAATCAAATAAATCCTTTCACTAACATACAAAACACAACCCACTGTGTACACATTACACCAAAGATATGTCAACAACGCTGGCAAAGTTTATGATTACCGAAAGAATGAAAACTTAAACATTTTGCATTGTTTCAGATATTGCCAACAGCGTCGAGCGGAATAACCTGTCATTGTTTATAACGAAATAACCACAGGTAAACGTAATATTATTTAGCATTCTCTTCTGCTAATAATAACTCTGAAAAGATAATTCGTTATTAATTTTCTAACTGATTGAGTTAAACGTTTTCAAGTAGCACAAACTGGAAATAAAAGGGGTTTTTAGAGATTATAGTAAATACTGTGAAAGTCAAAGTACTAGCACAATCAACAACAAACAGCACAAAACACCAAAATATCAGAAAGGCAAAGCCCTTGTTAAACGACACGAAACAAGAACGATAGCAGCGCTCAAAGTGGGGTGGCAGTGAAATTTGAATACGAGAAATATGGCATGGAAATCAGTATCATTGCTTTTTGAAATACGAGTACTCGATAATAATATGTTTCATTTATATTTTATGGGTACGTCTGGTGGTAAAGTGTATTTATCTGTAAAGCCCAATATGAAATTTCGACTGTGTGGCTGTTATCAAGTGGAAACTATGTTCCTCATTACGGCCTTGTTGTGCATATTGCACTCTTCTAACTTCATTTTTGCCCTCTTCCGTAATATTGCGTGGGCTAAATGATTCCAAATTTGTTTTTGTTTCATATCAAATAGAAACTGGTTTCGTCACATGGTATTCAGTGGACTCATATCTATTTGCTATCGCTTACGAATCAGTATGTGTACTACTCGATTTAAATGCACTATAACTATACAGCTCGTATTCTACGTTATTTTTGTTACCTTCCGTATTTCGTACTCTCGCATTAAATGGAAACCATCGAAATTATCATTGACTTCTGCTAGGTTATACTGTTTGTGGTACATGTTAATGACGCGTGAAAAAATTTACGTAACTCCTGTCACATTTTTACCACTTGCAAGGAAGTACACAAAGCACAGGACCTACTCATTTACATCTACTACATCCATACTCTGCAAGACATTGCAAGATGCATGCCACTCCATGGTAACAGGCAGCATAATTCAAAGCTGAATTGTATACTCTTACTGTGGCAAGATATAATAAGGCTGAATACCAATGCCATCAAAACTTGCTAACACGGAGCTCTCCATTAAATGTGAGAAAGTTTGAAAAACGGATGCAAACAAAAATAACGTAAGATACGAGCAATATATTTACAATGCATTTAAATCGGTCAGTTCATACTGAGATTCGTAAGCAATAACAGATACATATAAGACAGCAGAACGCCATGCAACGAAAGCAGCTTCTGTTTTATCTGAAACAAAAATAAATTTGGAATCATCTACCCTATCCAGTATTACAGATGCTAGAAGAACGTAATCAGAATACGAGTAACATATTTATACTGAAGAGCCAAAGAAACTGGTACGCCTGCCTAATACCGTGTAGAGCCCCCGCGAGCACGCAGAAGTGCCACAACATGACGTGGCACGGACTCGACTAATGTCTGAAGTAGTGCTGGAGAGAACTGACACCATGAATTCTGCAGAGCTCTTTATAAATCAATAGGAGCACGAGGGGGTAAATATCTCTCCTGAACAGTGCGTTGTAAGGCATCCCAGATATGCTGAATAATGTTCGTGTATGGGGAGTTTAGTGGCCAGCGGAAGTGTTTAAACTCGGAAGATTGTTCCTGGAGCCACTCTGTAGCAATTCTGGACGTGTAGGGTGTCGCATTGTCCTGCAGGAATTGCCCAAGTCCGTCGGAATGCACAATGGACATGATGGGTTGCAGATGATCAGACAGGATGCTTACGTTTGTGTCACTTGTCAGAGTCGTATTTAAATGTATCAGCAGTCCCATATCACTCCAACTGCCCAGACCCCACACCGTTCCAGAGCCTCCACTAACTTGAACAATATCCTGCTGACATGCAGGGTCCTTGGTTTCATGAGGTTGTCTCCTTACCTGTACACATCCATCTGCTCGATACAATTTGAAACGAGACTCGTCCGACCAGGCAACATGTTTCCATTCATCAACAGTCCAACGTTGGTGTTGACGGGTCCAGGCGAGGCATAAAGCCTTGTGTCATTGCAGTTATCAAGGGTACATGAGCGGGCGTTCGCTCCAAAAGCCCATATCGATGATGTTTCGTTGAATGGATCGCATGCTGGCACTTGTTGATGACCAAGGATTGAAATCTAAAACAATTTGCGGCAGGATTGCACTTCTGTCATGTTGAACGATTATCTTCAGTCGTCGTTTGTCCCGTTCTTGCAGGATCTTTTTCCGGGCGCAGCGATGTCGGAGATTTGATGTTTTACCGGATTCCTGATATTCACGGTACACTCGTGAAATGGTCGTACGGGAAAATCCCCATTTCATAGTTACCTCGGAGATGCTGTGTCCCATTGCTCGTGCGCCAACTATAACACCACGTTCAGACTCACTTAAATCTTGATAAGCTGCCATTGTAGCAACACTAACCGATATAACAACTGCCCCAGACACTTTTTGTCCTCTATAGGCGTTGCCGACCGCAGCGCGATATGCTGCCTGTTTACAAATCTCTGTATTTGAAAAGTGTGTTTACACCAGTTTCTTTGGCACTTCAGTGTACAACGCAATCCAGGACAACTCGTAATCAGCAGAACACTTTGATGAAACCAACTTCTGTTAACAATTAAACGAAAACAAACATATAAGACTAAAAACGAGCTGATAAGAAAGCGAGATGATGGACTGATAAACTTGCAGTGCTCCAAGTGGTGTGGCGGCGAATCAAAGGAGTGTTACCAGGAGTCTCCATATGAGTTTACCCCGTGATAGGCAGTTTCGAAACTCTATAGGGCAAAAAAATGCAATATCTTCAGTCAATTTGCTACACGCCAACCACTTGGAGTCGCTTCAGTTGTCAAAAAGGTTTTGGCAGTTGCAGTCATGCTAGCACTCCAAGTGGCTGGTGTGTAGTAACAGAAGAGTGAAATGATATAAACGAAGAACTTGCCTTTTTTAATGGTGTAACTTCCATATTTCCCTGTCACTAAAAGTGGTGGTGACTTTTCCAATACGAAAAGGGACCATGAAATCAATGTAACAGCAATAAGAAATACTTCCAAGATTGTAAAAAAACATAACTAGTTTTGAAGGTATTAAAGTGAGTCTGATATTCGCAAAGAAATGTGTGAAACGAAGTGCAATCAGCAAAAAGCATCAGTATTCAGAAAGTACATGCCAAGTATGCCGATATACCTCTCCTGTTAATGTCAGCATATAATAATGAAATTATCAGTCCAGTGTAATATAAACAGTTCACAGTACCAGAGTCGTAATGGCATAATCGAAAATCGTTTAAGGTGGAAAACGAATCGTGACCTGATGTGTTTAAGTTCAAAATGAACTGATTACTTATATATCCGCATGCTTGGCATGTACTTTCTGAATTCCGATGCTTTTTGTCGATTGTACTTCTGTTCACAAACTTTTTGTGGATTTCAGGCTTATTTTAATACATTCAAAACTAGGGATGTTTTTTTTATAACGTTGGCGATATTTTTTTATTGCTGTTACAACTTATAGCGGCGCAATTAACTCCGAAATACAATTTCATTTGCGTTTTGAATATGCTTCTACATTCCATACAAACAATAAACAATCGTTTCATTGTGTTTTTTATACGTGCCAGTTGCTTGGCAGCGCTGCAGCAGCAGTTGCAAAAGACTGCAGGAGTTCCATGTCTGTTTGTTGTAGACAGTGGTACTAGTCAAAATAAAGAGAACGTTGTTCACACTTATATGGAATAACTAATGGAGTGAAATAAGTGTTATTTGAAGAGGGTACTGACTGTCTAATCTAGGTATAATGTATGATTAAGGTATTCAAGGTGGCTGTAGCTGTACAAGTTGTGGCAAGTGGCTACGCAATAAGTTGAGTCAGTTGCCTGATAAGATTGGGTATTGGAAGGTAAATATCTGGGAGGTGCTGCATAGCGGTAGATGATGGGCATAAGATGAAACTTAAGCCGTATCAATTAACTTTAACTCGTTGAGTTGTATGAAGGCAGGAATTGAGAAATAACAGATGATATTTAAAGACCATTTTAAAGTCGGTTTACACCTTAGACCACTGATGAGCTATGGTCTAAAATTCATATACTACATCATTGGAAATAACCTCCTTTAACGGAATGGGACCATCAATCACAGAGGCAAAAATAAAAGAAAGGCAGGTCCTGTAATACGATAGGAAAACAGAGAACGACAGCAACACTCCTAATAGCCTGACTGTGAACTCTGAATACGAGACAATATGGGTCGAAAATCTGTAGTTTTAATTCTAAATACGTGATTTAGATGATAATTTTTTCATTTATACTTTATGGGTAGGCCATGTAGTCTAACAGTTAATGTGTGCCTGGAAACTGAAAGGTTTTTGTGACTTTGCAATGCAGTACATTCGAGAAATTTCAACCAAAAACTAAGAGCAACTTTTCATAGTTGGGATTCACAGTCAGAAAAAATTGTAAATGATGAAGTGTTAGCCTTTAACTGTAAAATTATTTATTTGTAAAACCCATTACTCCAGTTGCGACCGTGTGGCCTTTATCGAGTGGAAGCAATTGCTCCAAAGGACGTGTTAAAAATCGTCTGACATGACGTGTCACAGAAGTTGACGTCCTTTTCATCGCATTGCGTTTCTGGTTAAGTTTTCTTGTGTGTGGTAAAATCTTTGAACAGCATTGTCAATATGTTCTTCATACTCTGTTTTATTTTTGCATGCATCTATAGGGCTAATATTGTATGGAGTAAATGATTCCGTATCTTTTTGTTTCATGTAAAATAAGTAGGTTTTGTCACATAGTGTTCTGTGGACATTTGTTCCTGCCTATAAATCTGTGTGTGAGCTACTCTATTTAAATACTTTTTAAGTGTCTTGTTCATATTCTGCTTTATTTTAGTTTGCATCTGTTTTTCATACTTTCTCAAATTCGATGGAGAATACCATGTTAGCAGCTTTTGACAGAATTGGTATTTATTAGATGTTGTCAGGGAATGCTTGTGAGAGAGTAATGCATTGTTCCTTGCAAATGCTAAAATGCATCTGTAATTATGCGAATGTGTTCACACATTATTGACATATACTCCAAACAATACTTCATTTCAGAAACCAATGTACTGCAATTATTCTTCCACGCCAATGAAAATTTAAAAGCAAATAAAATGCACTCTAAAGCTTTCATAATTGAATCCGCTACTGAATTATGTATAAGCAGAGTTTACTAAATGTGATAGCATTAAGTACAGTAGAAGTACATTCACACTATATCACAGAATGCCATATAGAAATGTGTGCTTCGATGTAGAATATTTTTGCTGTGTGATAATACCTGGTACAATAACCACGTTGTGTGTTGCAAATACTACAAAGCATACTGGTGACAAGAAGCAACACAGTTCAAAGCAGATATACAAACTCATTCCCTGAGAAGATGTCGTAAACTTGAATATCATTTCTATCAGAAGTTGTCAGCTTGGACTTCTCCATTAAATGCAAGAAAATATCAACAACGAATGTTCAAATAGTTCAAATGGCTCTGAGCACTTCTGAGGTCATCAGCCCCCTAGAACTTAGAACTACTTAAATCTAACTAACCTAAGGACATCACACACATCCATGCCCAAAGGAGGATTCGAATCTGCGACCATAGCGGAACAACGAATGTGGTCTAAAATAAAGTAGAATACAAACAATATATGTACAATGCATTGAAGTTGAGCAGTTCACACACAGATCTTTAGGCAGGAACAAATGTCTGTGAAACACTAAGCTAAGCTTCTGTTTTATATTAAACAAAAACAAATTCAGCGCCACACAGTATTACAGATGCAATAAAAAATTAAGCACACTTCAAGCAACATATTCACAGTACAAATCGAAGAGTGGAACACACAAACACAAACACACACACACACACACACACACACACACACACACACTCACACACACACATGAGATCATCATAATTAGGAACACAGTGTTATGAAACCATATTCTGTTTTGAACGAAACCAAAACAAATGTGGAAGGCTTTCAAGCACCCAGTAAGAAACCAACGTGATGAATTGGTCATGGAGATATAAAATAAAAGGAGAGGCCCTGACATCACGACTGTGAAGCCAAGAATTTCAGTGGATAGCCACCTTGATGCGACCAAAATACCATTGTTTTAAGCTTGCGTGCATAATGTTGTGGAGGTGGGTACTAAGGTGTACTATAATCACTACTGAATGATGTACAACACAGTTATACATGAATTGTTTAATTGCATAGAGCGACTTTACAAAGCTTCTGCACCGTTACAACATCAAGAATGCACTGGTAGTCCTTACCAAAGATCCTCTCTTTAGAACATCAGAGAGGTTTCAACCTCTCAAAAAGCTCTTGATGTCCCCACAGAGCCGCATGTGGAAAGTGCAGTGCATGGTGGGTTGAATCGATGGCGAGTGATAGGGAGATTGCCAGACTGACCATACTACGGCTGCTGTGTGAGCAAGAGATTGTTGGACCGTTTCTCATTGAGATGTGTGTTGGATGGCTACCCTATGATGGTGGTAAGATCGTTTAAAGCCTGCAGCATGCATAAGAATTCGTTTCTGCCACTGAGATAGGAGCATTGTGTTGGTATATAGCGTTCAGATGTGGCATCTGTAATGCAGTTCAGAGCAGACACCCTGTGCAGGTGATGGCGATGTGTAGTTCTGTGAGCAGCTGATTCTGTGAGGGGCCTAGTGTGGTTGTCCTGCAGGACCCATGAAGGTTTGAGCCTCAGGAGCAACACTATTGTTGGTGTGACATGCACTAGTACATCTAATGTCTGTTCCTTGTGGGAAAGTGCTTTGTAAAGCCCTGTGTATGGTGGCCGAAGGGCTGGGCATCTGGTGTCATCATATTTCATTATGAATTTGTACTGGCAGAGGTCTTTATGAACGAAGACCTTTGGCGGCATGTGTGGTGATTGTGGCAGCACATACATGTTCTGGAAACATGTGCAAACTCAGGTCAGTTTGTGCTGCATCGAATGAAGGCGGTGCGAACTCTGTGGAAAGCGATAGGGTTTCGCCGTATAGGATCTTGGCAAGTGACACTTGGGGGTGAACTTAATATGCCAGCCGAACGCCAAGGAGTATCCATGACAGTGCCTCAGACCAGGACCCACTGTGGCACTTCAGAGCTGCCTTCATAGTCCTATACCACCTTGTGACCAAACCATTGATTTGGGGCTGGTAAGATGTAGTGTGTGTGTGTGTGTGTGTGTGTGTGTGTGTGTGTGTGTGTGTGTGTGTGTGATTGGCACTGTGCAGGAAGTACAGGACTGTGAAGAGGGACGACTCGAACTGCTGGTTTTGGTCTGTGGTGATTTGTTCTAGGCTTCCAAAGTGCCTGATCCGCAGTTATATAAATGTGCGCGCCATTGTTTCCACAGTAATATCCCAGGTAGGTACCGCCTCGACACAGTCGATGTTCTCTTGATGGGTGAAAGTAGGTACCAGAAGCATTCTGATGAGAGGAAGAGGTCCCATGATGTTGATATGTATATGTCTGAAACATGATTTGGGTATCAGAAAGTGCCCAGGCTCTGGCTGGGCGTGCCGAGAGTATTTGGTTCATTGACCAACTAAGCTGCCCTATGCCCAGCATTTGGGTCTCACTTAACCCTGTGTCACTTGAACCTGTCCTTGACCAGACATGTTATTGTACTGATTCCTGGTTGTCTCAAATTGTGTAAACTATTGAATACGTCTCATCACATACTGAGTGATATCATGCGTATCCTGTCTTGCGACATGTCATGCAGCAGTGTTAGCTTGCTATTGGGTAAATTCTATGTTCGATCCAAAGATTGGTCGTCGCATCTGTCACGAGTTAGCCAATGGAAGGGTCGCTGGCTCGCTCTGTGGTCATAAGTTCATAGGCATATTACAACGAAATTGCACCCGTCCAAGAGAGCTAATCTGCATCAATCCGAGAGAGGTACTCTGCAATTAGGTTGTCAGCCCATTGGACGTGGCTGATGTCAGTAGCGCATTGCAACATGAGGTCTAGGTGGCTGAAATGGTGCGGACTGACATCTTGAAGCATGTTCATGATTGTGTCCACAAGCAGCTTATGGTTTATTTAAATCATTACGCAGTGCCCTTCTATGTCATCTCGAAAATGTTTGATCACAGCATCAATTGCGAGCAACTCAAGATCTAAGGCAGACCGCTCAGACTGGGTGGCGTGAGTTTCTTGGACAAGAATCTAAGCAGCTACAGTACATCATCGCCAATTTACTGCAGACCAGCCCCCGCAGCAGTGTTGCTAGTGTCTCTGGTAATGGTGTGTCATGCATTCGGGTTGGTATGGGCTAGGGTGACAGTCTTAAGTAGTGACTGTTTCTAGGTTTGGAATGCTTCTTCCATGCTTGATATCCATACGATTTTTTCTTGCCATGTTCGTCCTTTCCAGCCAATGTGTCTCTCAGTGGCGACTCTGAAGCAGCCATGCATGGTAAGTTGTGACGATAAAAATCTAGTGTGCCAAGGATACGACATAAATCTTTGTATGTATTCAGTAGAGGCAGGTTCTGGGCCATAAGTATGCATTTTGGCGTGGGGTGGATGCCACCTACGTTCTGTGTGTGGCCCAGGTAAGTGATCTCAAAAAAATGGCTCTGAGCACTATGGAACTTAACAGCTGTGGTCATCAGTCCCCTAGAACCTAGAACTACTTAAACCTAACTAACCTAAAGCCATCACACACATCCATGCCCGAGGCAGGATTTGAACCCGTGACCATAGCAGTCGCGCGGTTCCGGACTGTGCGCCTAGAACCGCGAGACCACCGCGGCCGGCAAAGTGATCTCAGAATGTTTAAGTTGAGACTTAGCCTCATTAACGATAACCTCTCCTTCACATAGGACAGATGAGACCTGCTCTAAATGAATTGACTGGTCTTTGAGGTTACTGGCGAAGATCAAAGTATCATCTAAATATGTGTAGCAGTGGGGGGAGCCCATCAATGAATGACTGCCACATTTGGGCCATATTCTTCAAACCAGATGGTATATAAAGGTACTTGAAGAGCTATAATGGATTAATGACGCCGTTTGTGTGCACTGGAATCTGCAGGAACATCCGTTTACAGTTGACAATACTGAACACTGTGGTGCCTGTGAGGGTATGCGTAAAATCTTGTATAGGAGTTGGGTAGATGTAATGAAGTGTCCTGGAATTAAGGAACCTGTAATCACCACAAAGTCTTACGGTACCATCTTTTTTCAGTACGAGTTTGATCCTGGAGACCCGTGGACTGTCTAATGATGGCATGACACCATTTGAAGCAGTTTGTCAATAGTGTTCTTCAAAATCTGCAGATCTGCTGGACAAGGGCGGTGTGGTTTGTTACAGCTGGACAAACCTTCTGTCATAATGATGCAGCGCGTTGTACCATCTTTAACTGCACACATGAGTGCTAGGGAGTAGGAAGTGGAGGTAGTATAAGCACTGTTTGTCAACACAGTGCGTTGCCTTGTACTAACCTGGGTGTGATTGTTCTCCAGTGGTGGCAGCACTGAAGGCAGTGGGAAATCTTTTGTGTCGTGAGTGTGGCTGGCCTGTCCCATATGATGTAACCAACTGCCATGAAAATAATGACTGCAGGTGGTGATGTGCCAGTGTGTACACTGCAGCGACCATTTTGATATGGCATGTAAGCAAAGAATTGTCATGTTGTAAGTTTTGTGATTGTGACTGACATTTAAGAATTTGTTGGTACTTCGTTATGGCATTGTTTACTGTGTGAGCACAGTCATGGAGGGTCTCCAAATAGGCGTTTTCAAAGATGTGATGTTCTGGTGGGCAGGTCATGTCACATTGGGTCGTAGGTGGGAAGGGCACCATGACACCATCCACACGATATCCCATCATATGCTGTGTGAGCGTATCTCACATGACAGAGGCAAAAATGTATTGGTATGTTGGAAGTTGATTCCCAGGACTGGCTTTGTGGTCTCAGTTAAAGAGAAGTCCCATTGACACATAATGTTTGTTGCTAGATGAATAGTGATTGGCGTTGTGCCATATACAAGGATCTCAGCATCTGTAGCTGAGCATAGGTATAAGTTTGACATAGTTGAAACAACAGCTTGCTACCAACTGGGAGTAAGCTAATGCCTGAACTTGTATCTGCTAGAAAGTACATTTGGGAGGTGATGTCAAGGACTAAGAAACGTCTGTGTGGCAGCGTCAGGGAGTGCCTCATATCGGTGTGATACTAGAGTGATGTAGACAGGTTTGGTCTTGAGCACAGGCTGGACTGTATAATATACCCCATGGTTGGTGTATGGGTAATATCTGCAGGAGCACAGCCGGCTGGAGTGGCCTTTCTTCTGCGCCATATTCTTAGGGTAGCAGAGGTAGCCCAATTGACCTATCTTCCCGCCAAAATTCAAACTTCCCACCAGGGGGGTGTGGCATTTGCGTCATCAACTAACGTCACGGCCGCCATATTGGATAACTCTATACGCTGTGTACGTTAGTACACGTTAGTGCACGCTAGTACACTTTAGTGCACATTAGTACATGTTAGTACACGTTAGTGCACGTTAATCCGCCAACACGGTTTGGTAAGGGGACGTGGTGGTCAGTTAAGGATTGTGGTGGAGACTTTAACTATTTCCTTCCCAGTCCAGGTGGGCGTGGCACTCGTGAAAATCTGACAAATTTTGAATTTCCCGCCTGGGAGGGGGTAGTGGCACTTTTTCAGTTTCCCTCTGCCACCATCTTGGATAACTGTACTTGCGTCATCACCAGACGTCATGGCCGCTATCGTGGACGACAGCGCCCTCTGGTGGTGGTGCTGTGTACTAGGTCAGTTTGAGTCCAGACCTCGTGGTGAACACACTGTTTCACACCATCTTGGATTATGTCACAGGTGAGAGCGCCCTCTGCTGGTGGTACTGTGAACTAAGTCAGTCAGAGTCTCGACCTCGTGGTGAACACACTGGATGGCTGTAATGCATGAAATTGCTTATATAAAGACTTATGTCCAGCACTGGTCAAGTCCTTTTCCCATCAATTCTTAGGAAGATGTGGCATTGAGGTGACTGAGGTTGCTCCAAGTGTCCTTTCTTTTGCGCCATTTTCTTAGCTTAGTAGAGATACCCCAATTGACCTTTCCTTACCACCAAAATTCAAACTTGGCGCCAGTTCATTGAAAGAAGTGGCGGCCAGGTGACTTAGGTTAGTGGGCGTAGCCCAAGTGACCTATCTTCCCGCGATTTTTCTTAGGTTACTAGAGATAACTGTGGTGTGATGCATTATCCTGTTCGAATTTGAATTTCCCGCCATTTTTCTGGGGAAGGGAGGCTTAGCACTAGCCTTCCAAAAGCCAACACCATGGCTAATGGTACTTTCGTAAACAGCTGCACAACGCTGCGATGCAAGGATTCAACTGGATCTGCTGTTGTGTACAAACAGGGCAGTCAATACGGCTGTAACATCACAGATATGCAGAACGTCCCCTCGTCGGCTTCCCTAAGCAGATTCTTACATGACCTTTGTCATACTATCGACTACAATGTGTATTACAGTACACCAACCAATATTGGTGATGTCTTTCCAGACCTTTCATCAGTGGGGATACTGTTGATTATCACATAATGGCATAAATGCGATTTTGTGTGTTGCGGGTATTCTCTGATTTTTATGTGGAAATTTGAGAAGACTCAATATGGCAAGTGCTTGCGCTGGAGGATTATTCCCCCCCAATGCAAACTGACCTTTGACTGCTGGGTGATTGTGGCAACAGTCTCTCTGGCCTCTGAATGTCTGGTACAGTTGCATATGTGCATGCAAGTGCCAGAGTAGCGGATGTGTGTGCCAGCCTCTCCCAACCTGCGCAAACGTGAAGATGCGATGTTCTGGCCAGTGCAGCTGTGGCTCTCTAGCAATCAGTGGGTGGTGTGTGCTTCACAATCGCGAGTGTGTGCTATCGGAGGCTTTTTTTTCTCTAGATATGTCTAGTGGAAATGTTTTGGTGGAAGGGGTGTCCAGTGTTACCAAACGTCAATGCATACAAGAGCTTGGATATATTTGGTGCTACGATTTATTTGTGGTGGAAATTTAATTACTTGGTATGCATAATGTTTTCATGTGATCTTCAAACGTTGAAAATATGTTTTATAACGAAGAAGGATCATTGTAAGGTGATGGTGTGTTTGAAGCCATCTATTTGACTCCTGTAAATTGTTAAGCGATTAATTTGATAGGGTAGTGTAAATGGATTATTTCCTGCCATTTTTATATTGCAAATGCGCCAGCTCTCTCTTTGTCCCCTGGATTAGCCAACAGGATGCAGTGTTGTGAGGAGGGATGAGGACCTCCATCTTCATGTTTGGGCACATTGGTTCATGCATAAACAGTAAGTAGGCACTTGAGAGACAGCAGTGGTGGTTTTGTGGGAATTCCCCAGGTTCCAAATATCAAAGGGCTGTCACCATCTGACGCTTTTTTGACAAGAAGCATCCACTTGAGATGGGCTGACGCATGTATGGACCCTAGTCTTATCCTAGTCGGCAGCAACTGGATGTAAGGCATCAGACAGATGTTTCCCTGTGGTGGGCAGTGAGGCACCCAGCAGTGGTTTTCACTGTGCACAGCTGACACAGTGGACTGCCGCCCTGCAGATGCGCAGGCTCACGGTAGTTCCAAGTGGCGACGCTAGAGGCACACGCTGGTGTGCGTATGCTATAAGGCTGTACGCTTCCACAGTGAATGGGGCTGTCAGCGGTCGGCGCTCCACCCAGTATCTGATGCCCCTGCCCCTGCCAAGGTCCGTGGCTTTCAGATGCATGCATCCGGTACCTGGACAACAGACACATGCATGGGCAACCCCAAACGGCGCATAATAGACTGCACTTCATTCTATTCCTCGTTGCTTACAGTTATTACATCATGGAAAATGGGGCAGTCGTGAGCTCCACCCAAGTGGGGGGAGCTGTGCCTCCAGCAAACTGATTAAATAAAGAATATGCACCAATGTGTCGTTATTGACATTGACTTAAATTTTGTGTCGTAGTATCCTTCCTCTCCAGCACAGACTGTCTTACCTGCCAATTTCCAGATGGAGTGAGGAGGAGGGGTCAGAGTGGGGGAGGGGAGGGGAGGACTGAGGCATTTTTCAGAGGGGAGGGTGTTAATTAATTGATCGATTAAATTAGGTTGCCAATTAAGTTGATATAAATAGTGCACTTGTATCAGCTACAGGAGGGGGAGGGACTGGGGATTTCTCAGAAGGGTGGAGGAGGAGGAGGAGGTGAAGGGGGAGAGATGATGGGTGAGGGGTTTCTCAGAAGGCTGGATTATCTACAGGGGGTCATAAATCAATTAGCATTATACTAGGTTTCAGATGTGGAGGGAAGAGGTGGTTTAATAGATCAGTTTAATTAATTAGCATATCGATTTGATATCAAAAGTGTGCCATGACCTGATTTGCCTTACTACTCAGTTGTGGTTCAGCAGCTGCATAGTATTTGGTTATCAGCTGCACAAAAAAATCCTTTATTTGGTTCACTTTACCTGTTTCATCAGTTTAAACTCCCTTCTTCAGAAGTGAAATAGGCTTAAAGCACTGGTAAGCCAATCTCAAAAATAAGAATCGGACATCAGTGTCCTAGAAAGAATTGGCAAAAAGTTCATATGCGAAACAAGGATGTTAAAAACAAATGTACAAATACTGAACAGCAGAGGTAAAAACCAATTGGTAAAACAAATCTAGAATGGTTAAGCCTAAGAACCACAATGTGCCTTTGTTACAGAATCAATTAATAGAATCACACTGAAAAAAAATGATATGTACGATTAATAGCGCACTATCAACTGTCAAATTGCAAATCGCACATAGAAATGAAGGGCCATAGGACAGACACATACAATTACAGACCTATATCGTTAAAGCCAACCTGTTGTCCAATTATAAAACATGCTATATGTTCAAGAATAATGACATTTTTGGAGAATGAAGATCTCCTCTACAATAATCAACATCGATTCCGCAAACAGAGATCTTACAAAACTCAGCTCGCTCTGTTCCTCCATGAGATCTATAGTGCTGTAGACAACGGCACTCAGGTTGATGCCATGTTCCTTGACTGCAGGAAGGCATTTGACACCATCCTGCACTGTCGTTTAGTCAAAAAAAAAAAAAAAAAGAGCTTGTCGAGTATTGGAGCAGATTTGAGACTGTATTCAAGACATCTTTATAGACAGAACTCAACACATCGCTCTTAACGGAGCAAAATCGACTGATGTAATTTCCGGAGTACCCCAGAGAAGTGTGATAGGACCGCTACTGTTTACAATCTATATAAATTATCTAGTAGAAAGCGTCGGAAGTTCTTTAATACAGTTCGCACTTTATAACTAATTATTGTACGAGTACCATACTTGGTAGCATTAATATCAAGAACATGGGGAAGAGAAATAATGCAGAATCAGTTCAATTGAAACACTTTTCGTGTGCTGCTGTGGTACATCAAACCATTACATACTGGGTGCTATTACTGCTACAAAAGGGGCTTAATATGGCACCCATCAGTGTCCAGAAGAGTCTGAAAGTGCAGGATTGCATTCTGCATAGCAGAACGAAGCATGTCCGTTGGTATGCTGGCTACCGCTCTTGATATACCGCGCTTCAGACCAGCACATGGGCGAATGTTCCCTTGGTAAACCATGTCCTTCAGATAGCCCCACAACCTGAAATGGCAGGCTGCGAGGTCAGGTGGTAGTGCTGGGCAAGCATTTGGAAACGATGAGCTGATAATTCGATCGTTTCCGAATGTGTTTCGGATAAGCAGGGGAACTGCGGTGGGACCCGTCTTGCATGAAAACTGTTGAGTTCAATGCGTCTCTCTCCTGTAGGGCGGTACGACATGCTGCAAAGCACATCGCAGTAACGCTGACCGGTCACACTGGACATCTTTGGTCCTTGAGCGGCAACCTGTTCAATAAAGAATGGGCCAATGATGAACGTAGCCGAGAAGCCACACCGTACGGTGACTCTTTTACCATAAAGAGGAACTTCATGCACAGTGACTGGAGGTGAAGATCCCCACACTCGGCAGTTCTGTGGGTTCATCTCACCCGTCAGAGAGAAATGAGCTTCGTCTGTCCATAGGATGGTCCAGGGCCATCCCTCGTCAACTGCAATCCTTGGGAGAAAGTGGAGAGCGAAGTCAACACGTCGTTGTGCGTCCTGTGGTGCAAGCTGCTGTACGATATGGTTCTTGTAGGGATGCAATTTGGGAATAGTTCGAAACACCTTCCGTACAGTTGTGGCGTCGCAACTAGTGCGCGATCGCCCATTTGTCTATTAAAACCCTTACTTCAGAATGTATGTGAGCTGCAATGTAAGCCGGTAGAGATACAGTCAGTAACGAACGAGTTGTGTCCTGCAGACTAACGTCACGACCATCTGTTGCAGCTGCACGTGTGAAAGCAGTGGAGTAGCGCTGGCAGGCCACTTACATTATACGAAACTAAAAATATTAGTAACTAATAAAGGAATAACCTGAGGAACGTCATATTTGATGTACAACCTTCTGTTGTGAAAACAGACGATATGTCAAAGGCTGAGATCAAAAATAGTTGTATTTTGGAAGTTAGTAAAATTCCACAAAAAACGTAATTTTCCGACAGTCAAGAATTTAAATAAATACAGTGATGTAATAGTTCACCTTGATTGACTATGTACGATGATCTGATAACACTTTCAGTGTTCATATACAAATTTGGAAAGTTTTTAGTTTCAGAAAACGTCTGTGACTTTTCTATAATAATAATTTCAAGAATTCTAAGTAGGTATGTGTATTGTGTGTTAGGGTGCGTGTGAATGAGAATGCGTGCGTGAGAGTATGTGGGACGTTCGGAATTATTAAAAATCATTCATGTAATTCTCTACAGGAACTGGCAAGTGTTCCAACTCTGTAACGTAGGAAGGAATCCACTAGTGGTTCCCCTACTAGTGAATGTCGGATGTCCAAGTATGTATGCTTATGTATAAGACCGCCAGAACATTCGCGACTACATAATAAATTTCCAGATGTAGAGTAAAGCTTATAGTTCATTTTGTTTTGTTTATTTAATTAGAGAGTTTTGTGTTTCTTAATTTGATGACGTCAATGAGCCTAGAGAAGTGGTTGGTGCTTGCTAGATTTTGGCGCGAGCCGCGCCCTAGAAGTGAGTTCTCATTGGTTGGCCGCCTAGCGAGGAGATATAGTTTTGAGCGTGGGAGAGTGAGAGGGGGAGTCGCGAGCTAGCTTTGATTGGAGGCGGTTATGCTGGATGTGACTTTTCGCATTATGTGTAAGATGAAGTCTTGGGATGACTTCCGCGTTATGGTCCAGTGTTAATGGTATCTGGTAGTGACCAGAAACTGTTTATGAAAACTTTAGAGTGTTGTGATAATTCGTTCCGACGAAAATTGCGAGTGAACTTTGAATTATATAGTGTGGCGGTACTGAGTGTATTCTTACTGAGTATTTTATGGCGAACATAAACTTTTACTAAAGACAACCACTGAATATCGTGTGCAGAAGTAATTGGCCGATCATTGACTGTGGTACAAGTAATTGGTTTCGGAATTTGGGAAGGTAAAAGTTCTGGCTGTTTTAGGTATGGTGATAACTGTGAGCAGAAACTGTAGTAATTTTCGTAAATGTGGGCTGATGATCTTGCTTCACGTCAATAAAGATCTATTGAAGGTTTATTTTTGAACTTCATGTTTAAAGTACGTGTGACATCCCCTTTCCGAATCATTTCTTTAAAGTACATAGACAATTTTCAGTAAATTTTACTTATAGCGCCTTCCGGCGTGTAGCTATGAGGTTACAGTTTCCTCAACACTGCTTTTCTGTGATCTCGTAAGTAGCTGCAGTCAGGAGTTTACGTGCGAAGATCTACCGCTGTAAAGAGGTAGGTGAACAAAAATTATAAAATAAATTGCATTACAGCAGCAACGTATAATCCGTCGCAATTGGTGCATCGCACGCACGCACGTAAAAAATCCGTCGCACAGTGAACCATGGGATGTTCAACTTTCTTGATACAACCCGCGCACTGCCTGACGATCGGGAATTACGCGCAGTGTCGTCTGCCACAGCAACGGCGATTTCATCAACCACCTGTGGTGCAACTGGTCGTCGGCCTCTTTCCCGAGCGACGGCCAGTCGTCTAGTTGATTCGAAGTCCTTCATTATGATATACACAACAGGTGGAGAAAGTTGACCCTTCCGTAATCCTTTCAACCGGCGATATTCTCGACGTACAGCTGCAGCATTACTGTTGTTTTGATAATAGAGCCTCACCAATAATGCCCAGCTCCTTTTGTTCAATCTCATGTTGATACATCAACATGTGTACTGTGACTGGGCGGGTCTGGAGACTACGAATCGCGATGACTGATCACGGCACCTGGTGGCCGTAGCTGGTACTGGATGGTGGAACTGTGACGCATGGAAATCATGTGTGGTATATTCTGGACATTAATGCTACCAAGTTTTGTACTCGTACAGTAATTAGTTACCATATTATAAAGTGTTAAATAGGGAAAGTTTAATTACAACCACCTGGTACATCATGTTGTTAAGTTGTGTATCAATAGCAGAGGGAGTAAGAGAGACCTGAAACATGCTGTCAATCATAACACGAAAAAATGCCACTTTGTACCTAAAAGGGTGACAGGAATAAGCACTAACGATGTCATCCTTCGTAGCTGGTGTCCATTCGATGGCCAAACTAATTTTTCCACCTACCATACGTAATTTCAGGTTGAGGAGATTACTTTCATTACATTGATTTTTTATTTCGTATGTATTTTCGGGTGGTAACAGTTCAGGGAGCCATTAACGCATACGAAATCATTCACATCGCCTTTGAATGTGACGGTGGTGTCATCCATATATCGTCTGCAAAAACAAATGTGAGTAGCAAAAACAGGGTAAGATTAGAAAAAGCTAAGCTCAAAATGATTAATAAAAACGTCTGCTAGAAAACCAGTGAGGCAGTTTCCCATAGCAAGGCCTCCATCTTCTTGAAAAATCTTATCACTGGATATGAAATAACTACGAGGGTTGACTGAAAAGTGATGTCTCCACCTTCATAACTCTTCAACAGTTGCAGCATTGGTATGCGGCAGGTATACCGATGCCTCTTCTTTAGTCTTCTTATTTATCGGCTTCTTGAGATCTCTTCAAAATGGTTCAAATGGCACTGACCACTTTGGGACTTAACATCTGAGGTCATCAGTCCCATAGAACTTAGAACTACTTAAACCTAACTAAGGACATCACACACATCCATGCCCGAGGCAGGATTCGAACCTGCGACCGTAGCAGTCGCGCGGTTCCGCCTAGAACCGCTCGGCCACAGCGGCTGGGGGAGATATCTTGTGAAGAGACACGATACAACACGTTCAGTAGTTGCGTGGGATAATCAACGAAGTTACATAACAGTCAGCAATTTAACTTTTGAAACCGTCAGTTTATGGGCATTTCTGGAAATAAAATCACTCTCATACTTTCATGCGGTCAGCAAATTTCGTGTAACACTTTGTATGTGTAATGGGACTTTACAGAACTTCGATATTTTGAATAAACTTTCGGCTCATTTTTGTCAAAATCAGCACTTATCTCAAAATTAATTTCCAACTTCAGCGGGTTTTCAACTATTGTACACGATTCACTTGACAGCTCGATCACACACTAGCGTGTAACGTATTTCAAATCGAGTGCGCAGGTTTCAGCTTTCCCTAATGGGCTAAACGACTCTTTTGTAATAACGTGATGTGCCTATCTCACGTAAAGTCTAATTGAAACTGGAGTTGTCTCCATTCGAGTCAAAATCACAAAAAATAAAATTCAGGTCAGTGAACTGTACATGCGCACTTTTTACACTCTAACTGATAACTCCTCTCAGAGTAAAAGCCGCACATAAATTCACACTTTGTCATGCATACAAAATTCAAAACACCTTTATATTAAACGGATTAATTATGGCCTGCAATTACTAATTAACATTTCCCATTCTGAATAATCTTCAAGAACTTGTATTTCATAGTCAATAAAATTCTATCATCTTAAAGAAACTATTAACTTGCTAAAACGGATTCAGATTACAGTCAACTCGTGTCTAGAAGATAACATCACGAATCGATACTTGCTTGGAGTGAGCGAAATAACCTGTACTGGAAAATACTGTCCATTGAGTAATTTACTGACTTTTATAACAAATTTGGTACCCCTTGCTTCGTTACGCTGTCCCCCAGTCTGTAATATCGCCATAAGATCGCGATAAGAACGAAATACCTGTACTGGAAAATACTGTCCATTGAGTAATTTACTGACTTTTATAACAAATTTGGTACCTCTTGCATCGTTACACTGCCCCCCTATCTGTAATATCGCGATAAGATCGAAGACGTTACAGGATTCACTGGAGCGTCCTAGGGTTGTGTACTGTGCTGTTATACCTTAGTTCAGCCATCCCAAGATTCATACCACAAGTTGTAACATACACTTTACATCACATTTTACATGAGTAATTGTAAATGGGGGCCTAAACAGAAATTGTCCGTTTAAATGAATCTCCAAAAGTCAATGAATTTGTTCGAATTTCACTTTTAGACACGATGCACTTCACACTCACTACACAACACACACACAACACTTCACTATTTGGTGAGAAGGCTTTCCAACTGGCTGCACAAGGCAGGGATTTCAGCCAGTTTCGATAGAAAATGGATATAGTTGGGACCTCCGCCGAGCCGTATTCGCAGCTGTTGTCGGGACGGTCATCTTCTACTTCCTTGCTCTTTAAACGCGCTGCTTACAGTGTCGGGTTGAATGACATATCAGCTGGTAACATCATCTCCGCTTCTCCACCTTGTGTCTTACGATTCTCTTTGGAGCAAGTGTTGTGTCTTCGCCTGATATTGTTTTGCCAACAGAAAAACGAAGTGAATGCGTAATTCGTCCAGTTATTCGGCGAAGGTGTTTCATAATTTGATTAATAAAGATTATTTCCTTGAAATTTGGATTGTCTGTTTCACGGCTTGAACCTGCTTACTGCAGGTTGGCAATATTCTCGTCGATGGGTGCATCGTGATATACTGCTGTGTTTAAAAGGTTTCATTTGTAAACCGTCAAGTGCTGGTTTATTGTTATAAAAAGCGTGCTACAGATTTGCTTGTGCATATTTCCCTTATTGTGCAGATTTGCGTCTTCGTCATAAACACTGTGAGTGTTGTTCACCTGTGCATTTCCGTTAGCATAATGGTTATCGGTTTATCATGAAATCAAATAATTATTTTTGTATGTTTTGTATCATGCTTTGATTGCCTTCAACACATGGTTCTCTTCTTATTATGTTTTCCAGATTATAACGTCGATTAGACAGTTACATCAGCTTCCTTTTCATTACTTTCTCATATTTCCTTTAGCTTTGATCATGCGCATTACACATACATGACATATACTTTCTACCATTAATACATATAAAATTCCTTTGACAATTCATAAACATAAAATACTTATGCCTCTAGGATTGCGTTCTTTTAAACTTAACTAATCAACTGGAAGTTCATTAATCTTGCTTTTTCTTGTTCTTCAATCTATTAACTGCTTCTTTCTCTTTCCAGAAATTATCTTTTCTGTGAACTTTTTCATTCTTCTTTCAATCTTCTTAAATTATATTATCGCAGTGTGTTTGCCATAACACGTATATTATATTTAATAATAATGGAATAAAATAATCTTCTAAACCATATATAAAATAATGAACAAAATAATACATCTTGTAGCTCAACCTGTGGCTCAAGTGTAATGTCGGTGTCCTGTTGGTAAATACTCTTCTCATTCTCTTTTCCTTTATTTTCCCTTCATAAATGGTACATATCCTCTCATTGATACTAATTCTTTATACCTCTTTAGTGAGATTGTCTTCTTCGATTTGTGGCAATCCCTTTAGCCAGTCTTGAGAATTATCCTTGCCATACATCATTGTTTAGGCGAATATCCTGTAGAAGTACGATGCAAGCCGTTATTAAATCCTTTCAAATTCTGATAACCACTCGATCCATTTGCAATGTTGATGTGTAGTATATGTACATAGGCATCGATTTAATTCATGGAAGAATCTTTTGATTGGATTCCCACAGGGATAAATGTTCAAATGTGTGTGAAATCTTATGAGACTTAACAGCTAAGGTCATCAGTCCCTAAGCTTATGCACTACTTAACCTAAATTATCCTAAGGACAAACACACACAAACTTATACACTACTTAACCTAAATTATCCTAAGGACAAACACAACACCCATGTTCGAGGGAGGACTCGAACCTCCACCAGGACCAGTCACACAGTCTATGACTGCAGCGCCTTTGACCGCTCGGCTATATATATATATATATATATATATATATATATATATATATATATATATATATATATATATATATGTGTGTGTGTGTGTGTGTGTGTGTGTGCGTGTCTGTGTGTGTGTGTTTAATATTGTATTCCTTCATAGTCTCTCTCCAGATTCTGCTGGTGTAATAGGCAGCATCGTCTGCCAATATCATTTTCGGTTTTCCAAACTCTGCTGTCACATCAGTGGTCGGTGTTGAAATCACTGTAAAATTGTTCATACTATCAACTGTGATGCTTATTATTACAGTACATCAATGATATCTTTTCCATCCCATCCGTGCACTGGGATGCTGTTGGTTACCACATAATGATTGACTGATATCGCTTGTTTGACTTGGGGAAAGAGTTTTGGTGGATGGACAGCACCTTCTGGGGTGGATAGCACCGAAACACTGATCGCTTACATGACTGCACTATGGGGAATTAGTCGAAATGGAACGTAGAGTCATCAGCTATTCTGTAACTATGACAGATGAGTTTAAATGTAGTTTGGAAACCTACACCAATGCCATAAAACTCTTCCATTTTGCTTATGTTGTAACTCTCTTTTATTTAAAATCATCCAGTGTTTGTGGCGTGTTATGGTAGCCACAATAACTATATGATTTACATTGTGTGATGTCTAGTTTTCTGCGACAGGCCATTGATCAGAGCGTCTTAATGTCAGTTTAGGACCTGACATAGACATCGAAGCTGTGGCAGAAAAACAAAATGTATGACAGTGTACAAAGCGTGTTAGAAAACAATGTTTCAAACAACGACACAGGGTCATAGGGACTGTCTCTTGCGACTTACAATATAGTCTGTGGGATACGGCCATCCTCCTATAGTACGGGTGATGAAACCTTAAACAGCCGTCTGCAATGCATCAAAAGCTGTATATTTAATAGGATCGTCCTGCATCGGTAACAGCAGCAGTTTGACAGGTAAATTCAATGATGGACGAGGTGTCCCATTAGGAAAATTATTCGTAACAACTCTCTCTCTGCTCCGGACCCATATCGCAGCTATGTGTCATCGCATGAGCAATGGCGCCTAGGTGAGTTTTATATCAGATATTAGTTTTTGTCTGTCGGATGGTGCAAAATAACGATGATAGCATATTGGGGAGATAGATGTGAATGGACGCGGATCTGCTTCGAATTGTAGTATCTGTATCTAGTTTGGAGGCATACCACAATGCCCGCATTTCCAGCGAATGATCAAAACATGCTCCTGTTGCACTAACTCAGGTCGTTCTGTTTCTACACAGGTTGCAGAAGGTGGCGGATATGTCTTTCTCTGACTTCTGCTCAGTTTTGTCTTAAATTGGAACGATTACATGCGCAAAGCTGTAGAAATGGGAGCATTTCCAAGATGCATAAGGGGCTGGCTAAAACCAAGTTGGAATTTTACTGTAGCAGACATGTTCGAGAAAGGTGTCTCATTTCGAGATATGGGTGTGCCAGAAGTATGATTCATTTGTTGGTGTGATCCGACTCAGGTATGTGGTTCAATGGAAAGACTTGATTCCACATAATGGACATCATTGCTAGCAGATAGTGTAACACTAGATATCTGAAAAGCTAGTGTAGATTTCCTTATGGCATCAATCAGCACTTCATTTACTACTGCTGTTTGTGTTCCTTCTCAATCAGTCATCACCTATATCTCAGTGGATCTATCGCAGAACCTCTGATATGGTATCAAGTAAGAATATGTTGCAAGTACTATAGAAATATCTAGCTGTGGCTGTGTGAGGGAGTCGCAAATACTGCTTACATATCACGTCCCTTAGCTGAATCACTTTCATAATTCAGCGATTTTTAAACAGGTTGCATTGTGGGCTATGTGTAACTGGAGCACTGGTCTGATAATATACACTCCAGCGATCACCGCCTTTGTATTTGTCCAGATAGAAAGACCACCTCATTCAGAGGTAATGTCAGTACTATAAAAAAGTGGGCTTTGGCTCATTGGCTCACTTTCTTAGAAAGTAAGCCACTTACTTAAAACCCGCTTTTTAGTCTACTTTCCATCCATCACTCAAAGATTTTCAAAAGAATGTATTTTTTACAAAGGTGCATGTAAGAAAAAAGGATTTTTAATGTTATTCTGATAAATGGTGCACATAAGAAAATAAAATTAAGGACTCATTTCCCTAGGTGAACGCTATTATTTGCTTTCTAAGCTTTACAAATACATGTTATAGATAAATATAAACAAAATTTAACAAATTTAATTGGGTCCCGAAAAAGGGACCCAACCTAATTATTATGAAAGAAAACGAATTTATATATCTCAACCTGGTTTATGTGAATTATTTTTCATGAGTAATTAAATTAAATCCTAAATCAGTTCCTTTCATACAAACTTGTGTTTTTCAAGAGGTGCATGTAAGAAAATAAAATTAATGACTCATTTCCCTAGGTGAACATAAGAAATTAAATTTAACATTATTCTTTATAAAAGGTGAAAGTAAGAAAAAAAGTGAATTTCAGATTCACCCATTTTTACTTCATTCTATAAAAGGTGAATGTAAGAAAATAAAATGAATTGGTTTACATAGGTAAATTATATTAAAAATTTCACATCGAAAACTATATGATGAAATTCATTATTTCTATTTTTAAGTTTCTGCGTACACTTGTATTTCAGTTTAAGCCTCCTTCCTTCAAATAATTAAAATCCCAGTCAGTAAGTAATTTAGGAAATCTGTTTGGTAAAGTAATCTTAAAATCATTATTGAGCTCTAGACTAAGTTTCTCTCCAAATCTAGTATTTAAATATTCACAGCCAGTAACATTACATAAAACATTTATCATAGCTCATTTTTTTAATCTCTTTCAACACACTTACATCATTGAGCTTCTTGATTAGAGTCTCCATTTATATAGAAAATTTTTTATTAGATTTTCAGTAATGAGTAATGTCCATATGGTAATGTATCTATCCCATTTTTTAAGACGTATCTCTTGTGGTCATGTGGACTCAAAGCTTTCTTGTTTATTTCAACTGTGTAGATTTCATGTCTCTCACTTCAAATTATATTAATTCTTCTGTACTGTTCTCTATTGTTAAACAAGCAGTATTTCTAATCTTCTAAACTTTTTCTGTTTTTAACAACACATTTCTTAACTCCTTTAGATTTTTCTCTGTTTTGTTATCAACTTTATAAGCATACATTGTTGCTCTCAAACCACAAAATTCTTCCATTATTTTTCAATTAGATTCATTTTTCATTTTTCCAATAACTTTCTTCTTTACTTGTGGAATACCATAAATATTATCTGCTGGATAGTCACTTGTATAAAATTTATCAATCATTGATTTCATGTCTCCATAGAAATCTTCACTTTTAATAATGTAAATGTAACTGTCCATATCTTCATAACACAACTCAGTATTTTCTCCATATTTTGGTTTCGTAACTCTGTAGTGAAAATCATACATCAATTCTGTAGACAGATCAAGTATACTGATTTTTGTTTTATTCATATGGATAGCGGCAAGATTTTCATTAAATATAGTTCTGCATTTAAAGTTTGGCTTAGATGCAAGTTTATCACACTTTTGATACTAATTTTATATCCACTCTGTTCCTTATATTTTGCATCGTTTTACCAAACAAGGAATTGTTCATCAATTTGTAGAGATCTTTCTCAACGTCATTCGAAGTCTTGGTCCTCATCTGTGTGTTCAGATCTATATATTTCTTTAGCCAATCAGATTGTTTAAATTTTAAAAGTCTACGTATTTTTGTGTTTTTAATTCCAAGAGACAGGCACCGTTTGAGGTTTCTATAATGAACTACATAATTATGCTTCTCAATCAGCATAGTCATCAATTTTCTTTCATTCATCCCTGGGACAATTTTATTTTCAGGAGCTAATGAGAAATTTTTATGTAAATCATGTAGTTCTTTTGGATATTCTAGATTTATTTCAAATATGTATCCCTCTTGACAAGTGTTTGATATCTCACTTATTTTTTTACAATTAAAATTAGCTAGCTCGTCCCATTCAAACCCACCATATGGTAAATATTGATGCATAGCATAATCATACAGATTGTTTGCAATTAAATATGCCAAATAATTTGATATCTTTTTATCATAAAAATCTTTCAAATATTTATTATTTGCTTGTACATATCTTTTGCAACACTGTGATATTCCTCCTCTTAGTCCTTTTTCACCCATTAAAATCATTTCATAATCATGTAGTAAATCAAGCGGTTGTTTAGCCATTTTTAACATTGCATCCCAAGATAAACCTGGTGCTGCAAAATACCAAGATGTGTCCAAATCATATGCTTTTATACAATATTTTCTAAAATTTTCAAACACAGCAGCCAATAACAAAACATCAGGTTTCAGATACAGATCATAATATTCACCAAGATTTTTCCCAAACTATTTTTGCATGTTTGTAATCTTCATCACTTATTTCACAGTCATTCAGTTTATTGTAAAATTCTTCTTTTCCTGGTAACTGTGTCTCTTCAAATTTCTTCCAAGAATCCATGTAATCATATGGATATACGTCTTTTCTGATCACTAGATTAAATAATTCTGATGAGAAAAACTTTTTAGTGTTTTTCATTTGATCTCTCCTCAAATTTGATGAAAGTTTGTGAATTGACAAAGCCATAAATTTAAATGTGTCAATAAATCTCATTTTCAAACTTTCTGTACTTTTCCCAAAACTGATGTATCTAGTTTCATTGTGTGGGATTAGGTCTATCTCCTTCTTATCATAGCCATGTTCTTTCATAAAGACGTGAGAATCATATCCAGATAAATTATGTAAATAAATAGGTACAAAGCTAGAATGCTTTAGTTGCAAATTACAATTATTGCACAATGGGCCAATGTATTTTCCAGTTAGATGATCATGATGACAAACCTTATTATTTTTCTGTGACTAATGACATCTTGACTGTTTTGATTGTTCTTCAGCAGTTAATGGTTTCATTTCTTCAGTCTGAGAATAAGTTCTTGCAATCTCTTCAACCACTTGCTTCATGCATTTTATGAATTTTTTATGACAATTTGGTCCTCTTGAAACAACAGGATCTTTATAATGTCTATTTACATACATGATGTAGTAGCAAAACCCACTTAGTTAATGTTTCTGATATTTCATTGTATATGAGCTTTCAGGATTTGGGTGACAATTGTCCATATTTAAGAGTAAACTTTCAAAATCAGCATAAATAACAGATGGAACTTTCTGTGTGTGCTGATATTTTTTAAGATGTACATATGATCCTTCCTTTGGCATTTCTACTTTTAATGGCTTCTTAGTCAAACAATTTGATGTGTGCTCATCCAATTTATGCTTGCTGCTGAAGTGAAGCAGACACACGTCACAAATAAATTTTACAGCTTTATCACTATTAATTTCACTCGAAGGGAGCCTAGGTAATTTTTTTATGTAACAATAGTGTGACTGCAGGTCTAAGCCTGCTTCAGTTGGCTGTGAATTACCTTCTTTCTTGAAATAAAGGTGATTTGCATGTTTCACTCTCTCACTTTTCGTAATTTTTAATGGATACACTTAATACTTTTTATGAAATGAGTAGACGTTGATAGATACATTAATTCCACTCTCTATTTTTGAAATATGATCAGCCACTACAAGAAACTCAATATTTTCAAGTTTCTGATCAAGATCAAGACCAACATTTTTGTATTTCGTTACTCTTTCAGCATTTTTATCTACTGGATACAATGTGGATTTTATAGCCCACAGAAAACATTTTTGAACATCATTTTTTACATTGATACAAGCTTTATTGTTTTTCATTGCTGCAGGTAACTCAATGTAAATGATCCCCTCAGTGGAACATATCTGTCAATTCTATTTAATGTCCATCCTGATCCTTGTGCTTGAAAATGATTTATTTTCGCTAAAATATCTCGCTTTCCACGCTCGAATTTTTTACTAAAAATCCTTCTCTGTCATAATGGTATAGTTTTGTGTTTGTTGTCCAAATTCCTGAACTTTATCATCAGTCAGCATTTTGTAAGTCAGCATTTTGTACTCACAAAATAAATTGAAATTTATCTTCAAACCATGATGTGCTCTCAGGTCGTCTTTCACAATTTTCAGAATTTTCATCTTCACTGCAGACAAGAAATGATCAGGTTCAAGTGAGTCTATACTGTTTTCAAAATCTATAGTTTGTAATCTGTTTGCTTAATCAACTACATAATCTCTAACTGATTTCCTGTATCTTGCTTTACCAAATAAATAAGTTTAAAAGGGAAATAATAATTCTTTATTGGTTCTAGTTTACTATTTCGAAAACAAATCAGTAGAAAATGGAAATCATCTTTTCAACGGTTTATCTTCAGTTTTCTGCTTCACAAACACATCAGTAGCAAATGGAAATATTCTTTTCAATGGTTTATCTTCTTTCGTTTTGGCAAACACATCGCTAGAAAATAGAAATATTTGTTTCAATGGTTAATCCGTTTTAAATACGAAAATCTTGTCATCGCATCCAATTTCAAATATGGCAATTTCTTCCAAAGAATGCTTCCTGCAGGACGTCTTATACCTTGTGTCGAGTGACGATATGCTACATCAAATCTAATTAGATCAACCATGTTCAGTGTCCTGGAATAATCCTGAGTTTGAGTGACTGTGTATCTTTCCATTTTGCTCTTTCTATTAAAAGGAAAAAAAACTTTAGGTTTCCAAAAAATATTTTTTCCATAATCGCTGGTAAGGATAATTATTTAATAGATGGAAAGGATTCATATTTAATAGATAATTAATTATAAAGTTTAAGATGCTTGCAGTGCTTTAGCTTTCTTATTCTTCATGTAATCTAAAGTACACTTCTTACATGTATTGTTATGTTTATCTTTATGTGAAGGGTTTACATACAAACAACTTAAATCTTTAGTCTCTTGACAACCTTTACATTTCTTTGTAGATGTGCATGTTTGATCATTGATAGCGTCTTCGTTATTCATCGATAGTAATATTTTTGAATGTTCTTCACTCGGAATCCAGCGTAAATGTTCTTTGTCATAATATTTTTCGACATACACAGGGAATTCGACTTATAGTTTTTTACATGATATTTATTTATATATAGTCTACACATCGTTCTGTAACCATCTTTTGTGTACTCCTGTAATGTAAAATTATCAATTGACTTCTCAGTATTGCAATATTTACACAACTTACATTTGATGCCTTCTGAAGACTGCTGCAATGGTTGCTATAAGCTCTCCATTAATAAAAGTCCGCCCCGGGAGCTGAGTGGTCAGCGTGACAGACTGTTAATCCTAAGGGCCCGGGTTCGATTCCCGGTTGGGTCGGAAATTTTCTCCGCTCAGGGACTGGGTGTTGTGTTGTCCTAATCACCATCATTTCATCCCCATCGACGCGCAGGTCGCCGAAGTGGCGTCAAATCGAAAGACCTGCACCAGGCGAACGGTCTACCTGACGGGAGGCCCTAGCCACACGAAATTTCCATTATTCCATTAATATAGAAAAAAAATTATTAGATTCGTGAAAAAGTTAAATTCTCTAATTTTTGTACCGTGTCTTTCAATATATTTATTACTTTAGGAACTAATTCAGATAGTTTGTGACAATCAATACCAAATAGAGATAAATCAATTGTATGAGCTCTAACTTCTTTTTTTCTCAATTCACTGTGTTCATAGAATGTATCATTCTTGAAAAAATACAACAAACCATTTGTTTATTTAAACGCAGAATTCCATTTTTGGGGGCAATCCTATAAATTCTCTAGTTATATATTCCTGTGATTTGTATGTGAAATTGCATTCATGTAATTCGTTAAAGAATAAAAATGTTCTGGCTGATTAAGTGTTTACTATACTATTCAATAAAATTTTTTTACGTAATCCTGTAGTAGTTATTGACTTTGGATATCCTGAAATTAATTGTAAGGTGTGTAAATTTACCATATAAAACATATTGTCAACAAATATTACACTTTCACCACTTGATCTTTGATATATTCCATCTATTTTTTGTAAATCTTGTGGTAAGAATGTTAACCAGTTTGTGATCAGTTTATCCATACCCACTTCTGATAAAAAATGTATAAATACCCATTCACAAATAATAAGAGATCATGCCTCACATCCAGTCCTTCAGGACGATCGTGCTTACCAATTTCACATAATGATTTAACTCTTTCCCTTGGTTGAGATGGAACAGTTGGTAGTGTTACCTTTGGTATTGTTTGTTTCATTGGTGTTTTACTGTATAAACTTTGAATAGCATCAATGTCATCTTGAGATAAATCTAAAAGTGATCCATTGTAATAAGAATATACAATTGATCCAAAAACATCGGTGTGCTCTAAACCTAATGCATAACCGATTTCATGAACCAGAACTCCAAATAGATGTGTTTGATATTTTGTTATATTTTTATCAATCTCCAAGTACCAGTTTTCATCTTTATCCATATGTATTTCTACTGGGTCATTACTCCTATATGGAAAAAAAGCATGAGCTAACCCATTTCCTTTTCCATCTAACTCCTTTGGACATCGTTGACCAGTAAGTTCATTTAGATGTATGTCTTTTACCCATAATTAAAATATCAGGATTATTGATATAATGAATAAACTGAATACCGCTATGTATCTGCCATAAACTAAAAGCTGCATCTTTTAAAGCAATACTTTTTTATTTGCAACTTTATAATTCCATTTTATATTCTTTTTATTCCATTTATACATACTAGTTCTATAACTATCAAATGAATCTTTTATGCCACATCTACGTCTGTTCATAAAAGTTAATTCGGCAGTAACCTCAAGATTGTGTGTTAGTTGAAATAACATTAACGATTCTCTTAATAATTCATCACTCACTTGGGTTATTTCAGTTGTTGATGGAATATCCAAGTACCCAAATCAATTAAATATTTAGCTGCTTTGTTCTTTTCATCAGGTCTCAGGTCTAAGCCTGGCACAGCTGGCGCTGCAACTACTATTTTCACAAACAGCAATAGCGGTAGTATCTTCATTTATATAGAGTTAAAATAATGTAATTACTCTAAATCCATAAAGTTATTTTCATTTACAATTCAACGACATTTGGATTCCTTTATTCAATCAAGAAGTTGGTCTGCTCTCAAACAACATTTTGTGCTTTATTGACTATGGAATTTCAGGCAAGATGACCATCCTGCCTGCAAATTATGGTAATATTAAAAGAGATTTAGTAAAAATACTCAAAAATTACGATCTCACGTACACTGAAATCAAACCTGATGATCCTCTTGATTTAGAGTATGAATACATCCAAAATGAATGAAAGTCAGTGTGGCAATAATTACCATGCTGAAATAAGAGATAGAAAAAGAAGATTTGCAGAAATTTTAGAAGAGAATGAAATAAAGTGTGAACAAATAGATTACCAATCTGAAAGGTAAAATTATATCCTGATACATACAAGAAGACATAAAAAACGTATCAGTTACTGTTTATTTTTTTGCAAAATTAATAAAAAAATTTCTCTTAAATGGAGTCAATGTTAGATCTATTCAACAACAAGCTTACATATAATAATACGCAAGTGTCTATGATTATTGATGAAAAGAATAATCCATGGTTTAAATAAAAAGATGTTGCTGAAATTCATAAATATGAAAATACTGATCAAACTATCAGAGTAAATGTAGAATCGGACGATAAAGCAAAACATGAAGAACTTGTCAGGTCTGTATGCCATAGGGGCAACACCTTCGTGTTGTGTTAATCCCTTTACTACATTCTTTTTTGTTAGATATTCAATAACTTTTTTAACAACAGGAATAGCTAATGTAACAAGTAAATTTCCACTAACTTTCATTTCTTTCTTTCTGTTTTGAACATCAGTCAAAAATGGTTCAATCACATTTAATTGTTCATTATTCAACTTTAATTTTATTGATATTGGTTATATGCAAAGTATAATCGATCGTAAAGTTATTGATTTATATAGATTAAAAAATTTGTAAATTTTTTTATAATCCCCAACCATTTTCTCCAAGATCTCAGCCAGCGCCAGCTGAAGCAGGCTGAGGACTGCTTCCCATTCCTAATTTTCGTTTTCTGTACGTTCCTCTAAGTGCTGTTGCTGCAACTTTTTCTCCTAGTGAAGCATCACTTGCATGCATTCTTTCTTTTGCAGCTAACTGAAGTTCTTTATCAGCTTGATGTCAAGATTCTAAATCTTTATGATATCTGTATGCAATGTCATGTTGTTTACAAGCTTCAACTAATGGATTTATTCCTGGATCACCACGCATTAGTCACTCATCCAATTTAGTTCCTGGACCACAGTACGAGTAGCCTGGAAGATGCATTTCAAATGGTAATCTGTTAATCAAAGTGTTTACTAATCCTTTTCCATGTTTATCACTTTTACAAAATGTGTGAGGAAGACTATTAAAAAATCTGATCAGATATACAATTCCTTTTGGATGATCGATTATGAAATTACTAAATTTATTTATTAACATCTGTGATATGAAGACTTTTTCATTGTGAAAATTTTTGTTCCCCGCTAGTTCTTCACCATGAATGACTGCTAATATATCAATTAATTGATGTACAGCATTCATCCAAATATATTCAACAGGTTTTTCTGTATACTTTTTAATTAAACCATGTCCAATGGCTACATCTGCTTCATCTGATGAAGAATCTGATAGTAGTTGATATCCTTTTGGAAAATAGACATTAACAATTTATTTTGTCACTTTATTCTATTTTTTTCCTCTAGTTGATTTTATTTTATTTGGATTACTTTCAGAATACAGTGCTCCTGAACGGCACAATGTATCTGCATAATTTGATAAATCAACAGAATCAAATTTTTCACCCATATCACTCATGGTAATTTGTCTTGCAGTTAAAAGATTCATTAGCCCATCTGTACCTTTACATTCTTTCACACCAACTTTAATCTATCACCTTGAAATATTACAGGTAATTTAGCAAAAAAATTAAATGCTCCAACAGGTTTTAATCCAAAAGTTGGATCTTCACTATGATTAATATACTTTAACATTCTCTCACTTATGTTTATTAACATTTTTTCTCCAACATTGGTTGTTGCATTATTATCAGATTGAACCGCTTTTATTTTTGTATCATTATCAGGATGCATCTCATCTATTGTTTTCTGTATCCCCCTTAATTTTTTCTCTTCTTCATATTTATTCAGTGCATCTTGAATTTCTGATTCACCTAATGTAATATCATCAGACCAATCAAGTAATTGTCTAATTGATGATAAATCTCCAAAATCTTCATGATGAGGATGTCAATGATATGGAACCATTCGTTTTTCAACTTCTCTATTTCAATCACTTTCAGAACATTATACCCTATCCTTCGATTCCTCGTTTTACTTTTTCGATAGCATCAATAACAGGTTGTTCTACGTTTTTATATTTTTCATATTCTGTTCTCGCTTGCTTTTTCCAAAGCTTGAATTGTTCTATCAGTTCTTCAGCTTTCTTTCTTTCTTGCTTAGCTTTTTTAAAACCTCTGGATCGTATTTTGAAAACATTTATTAGGGAAGAAAAAACATTAATTATGTTTATGTTTAATGTTTATGTTTAGGTATAACGTTTTATGCTTATGTTGGACATTTATGTTGAATGGTTACATTTACATTTACATTTAATATTTATGTTGTTATGAAATGTTGTATTTTATTTCTGACCTTACCTTCGTTTGGTTTTCTAGTCAGGTCGATTGTAAAGAATCCGAACTCATCATTCCAACATTTACTACACATTTGTTTAAAATCATCAAAATTTTAATCTTCTTCAACAAACTCATGGTAAATATGATTTAAATTTGTGTCACTTTGTCTAAAGATATTTTAAAAAATTAGGTTATTTCTTACTAGTTGTTTTGGTACCTTCGAGTATGTTTGAACTAAGTAAAAAGAATCTATTCCATTATGTCTACCTCTAGTAAAATATTCTCTAACGATATCTTGGTTCTCAAGAATGAAGTCATCGAAGACAACAACTGAATTTTCTTGACACTGATCCAATAGAACAATTTCATTGTTATTCTCTACAAAGGTAGCTACTTTTTCATTATGCTTACCTTCAATTTTTTCACGCCTTTTTATAAATTCTTGATATTTTGCTTGATCTACACTTTCTGAATAAACATACAGATGATTCATTTTATTCTAGTTCAACCAACCAGGAGCTAGAATATAATTGTCAATCATTAATGTAGTTTTTCCACATCTGCTCAGTCCAATTATTGCACATCGAACAGTATTTGTCTCTGGAAGTCTTATTTTTGGCTCCCAATCAGTTTTGCTCGTTTATTAATAATTTGTTTTCAGCAGTAAATGAGTAGATTAATTCATCTGAGTGGCAAGTCATCTATTTTGAGAAAACGATTGACTGTGCCAATACGAGACAGTTATACTAATGTTTCACTAGTCGGTTTTTATTCAACTTCTTTAACTGCAAATATTACATCAAAAATAATAACATTTACTGTGATGGAGAGACAATAGAAATTCCTGTAGGTCAGTATAGTTTGAAAAGTTTTCAAAAAATTATTTATTCAAAAAAGCCCAATATTCACATTAAAGCAGATGAAATTCTAAACAGAATTGTTATCGAAAGTGACGTGAAATTATATGTCGATATAGCAGATAGTATTGGAAGTTTTCTTGGTTTTAGTAATAAAGTTGTTGAGGCTAAAGAAACAGCTGTGGCTAAAGATGTTCCTAAAATTGTTCAATTTGAACTGATCAATATACATTTCAATCTTGCTGATGGGATGTTTGTAAAGCATACTGACCATTTTCACAGGGAAACTAATATTATTGCTTCATTCAAGCCTAATGCAGAATTTGGTGGACCAATAATTGATGAACCACATTATTCTCTAAATATTCCTATTTTTGATCCTATTCAAGAGTTAGAAACTACTGTAAGTGATGAAAAAGATAATTTAATTGACTTTAATGGTGCTACTGTAACAGTTGTTTTAGAAATGTTTTAATAAATTTTTCCCTTATATATGCGACAGCTAAAGCCATCTTAGACTGTGTGATGAATAAAATTGAGAGTTACCAGTTTTACTCATTCCCTGTGAATGAGGAAACTAAAAATAATTTGAATGCTCCTCATAAGGATACAGAGATTGAAATAAATATTGGAGAAGGGTGGCTTCATCCAAATCATGCACAACTGTACATGAACTTCAGGAACTGATGGAATGGGTTATCGAACGTGTTTTGGAAAATCAACCATGCAGTTAATCGATAATTATGTAGCAAAACTGTTTGACTTTGTAACGATAAGGAAAGGGAATAATATTTTATGTAGAATTGAAATCATTTTACTGCATCTAACTTCGTCTGTTACTGACAAGATAAGCTTAGAAGGACATATTCTTAACACTGGAAAAATAAAGAGTAAGAGAAATGAAGTGCTTTATCTGTTGTCAATATTTGGCGGATTTTTTAAAGACTGCAAAGAAATTATGTGGGAAGGTGATTTGACTAAAATTTTCACACATAGTTCAAGTTCTGCAGATGCAATTCTTCGATGGTCTGACTATAATAGTGCCGGAATTTAAATAAAAGGTACACTTCCTAAGGAAGGTAAAATTGTAGAATCTATGGAGATTAGTGTTCCTATTGTCAAATATGAACCAAATTACGAGCTAGAACAGCGAGAAAACATTCTGAAAAATCCGAAAATTCGTCCTTATTTTTGTGAGCTTCAAACTGTCGAAGTCGACTTTTTATCTGGCAAGAATAATTTTGAAGTCGATATCACAAATTACTACAACTCGGTAGAATTCGACATGCCTTACTTCGTTTTTGTCACATTCCAGACAAATCCAAAAAAATAATCAATTAGTTGACTCTTCGTTATTCGATCACGTTAAACTTCAGAACATATACTTGAAAAACTGTCGAAATGAAGTGTTTCCACAGGAAATGTGGAACATGAATACACCAGATAACTTTCTCAAAGCATTTGATGCATTTCTCGATTTTAAACGAGTTACTCTACTAAAATTAGATATCGATATTAAACTATTTAGTTTCATAACGAATTATCTGATTTATGTAAACAATATGACTCATAGAAAGAATGTTGTAACTACACAGAAAACGACTATGAAATTTTATGTCACTATTAATGATAAAATTCCGAATGATACACTTGCTTATGTAGTTGTTTATGGTAAGAAGAATCTTACATACGATGCACAACATAGAATACTTACTGAAAATTTTTAATTTTGTAAATGAATAAAAAACTAGAAAAAGTTATAGAAGTGTTAACTTCATGTTTCCAATTCATTTTGAAATGTTTTCAGAAAGATAGAAAAACTGAAAAATATGAATAGATCTTTTGATGTAGCACTTCGAATTTTTAAAATCGGTTAATATTTGTCTGAGTAATCGCTGTATTGGACTACTGAGAAACTTCATATGTCCTGCCTTGTGTAAAGCTCTGACTGAATTGACAGATGCAGGAAATGCAAGCCAGCTGCACTACCTTCAGATAACTAGCTTCGCCTCTTATCTCTTTCTCTGTCGCTCTCAGCTGCACTTGTCTTGCAGCAGTTAAGCAAGCTCTCAATAGATGGCACTGACTCCAGAAAAATTAATATTACGATAATTTTGCAATTTCTAAGGCGATTTTGATGATTTAAACTTTGAAATGAAGCTAAATAAACATTTTGCTATAGCTTCTAAGTGATTAAAATCGATTTTAATGATCGTTATATAGCTCGAAACGTTTTGCTTTCATACCAGCTTTGTCACTCAAATACCAGTTATATATATAATACTCAAGCTCCTTAACTTCAGCTAAACCTCACACATTCATTGACCGAAGGGAGTGGCCATACCAGAGGTTAATAAAACGTTATGTGTGCGAAGAGCTAGTCATTTGGCTGAACATTTTCTATCTTCGCCTGCATACTTAATAACGACCCGAAAAAATGAAGCAGTTCACTTAATTCTGGGCTTAGTCTTCGTGAAGAGTCTTGTACACAGGGCAGAGTCCTGAAGCTCAGTGAAGGTGTTCGATAGGGAATGTTTTGCACTTTTGACGTCAAATTTATTTTCTATTTTTTCCTATTACATTTTGTATTCTTTAAATGGACCGCACTAAGCCACAGTTAAGGCAGTGTAGTGAATGTGTGATTGAAAAAAAACTACAGAACAATTTTATAAAGATAAATATCGAACAGGTGGACATTGCTATGTATGCAAAACAATGTACTTTGAGACTTCTAAAAAATTTGAGTTACATGCGAATGTGGTAGAACTGTAACGAAGAATAATCTCAGAAGATATTTACAAACGACTACTGATTAAAAACATGTGACTGCTGTGACGTATAATTGTATATATATAATTTTTCGGTGATTACAGTGTCACGTCTTTCAGTGTCACACAATTTTTTTTCTTTTTAAAGGGGATCACTTAAGACTATTTCCATGGGTTCGCCCCTCAAATCTCTTCCTCACATCACAAAATTGTGGTCTGATGTAGTACAAACTGAAAAACTAAATTCCTTTCAAAGCACAGTTTCGTATATAATTTATATTCAAAACCTTACACCTGTGTCACAGAACACATCCTACATCGAGAATACTTTACACAAGTTGAAGGGAAGAAATGCTTCTGATAATTACTACGGTATTTAAAGAACTTCAAAATATGAACAGGCTGAAATGAACAAACGGTACATGAGACTATGTTAATCAATTCAACTGTAAAAAGCTAAGGAGCATATTATTAGCAAAATGAGAAATATGCAAAAGTGAAATGTCAAAATGAGCACTTCTCAACTGGGAGTAAAAAGCAATCAGAATGGCTGAAAGAGAGCACAATAACATAAGCCATAAACGAATAAGAGCTAAGCAACTAAGCAAATAAGAGAATAGGCAGAAATGAGATGCCATCAAAATGAGAGCTCGCCGACCTCCGTCGGCACTTATATACGGTTGCGCTCGTGGCGGCACCTCGCGGCCCATACGCAACACGCGCGCCTGCGACCGCAATGCACTCTTAGCGCTCGCGGCGGCGTCTAGCAACCCGTACGCAAATTGTGCGATTGTTGCCGCAGGTCGACCCTTAATCTATGATGTTACACTGTTCAAGAAGAAAGCAAATAATAGAGTTCACCTAGGAAAATGTGTAGTTTACTCTCGTTCACCATTATTTTCTTACATTCACCTTTTATCAAAAATAATATTAAATTTAATTTCTTACATTCACATAGGGAAATGAGTCATTAACTTTGTTTTCTTACATGCATCATTTATCGGAACAACATTAAAATTCATTTTTTCTTACATGCACCTTTGTAAAAAATATATTCAGGTATTGAAGAAGTATTATACTTAGTGGTAGGGGATGCGTGATATGTTTGCATTTGAGCACCAGGCTTATAAAGTAGGTGTTTGTGTTCCGACATGTGCAAAGGAAATGACTATGTCCAGTCGTAAGGAATATATGGATGTGACATGGAGTACTGTGATAGCATGGGAAGAGTATGTCATGTCATAAGAATGGTACTGATACTTCTATTTCTAGAGCCACAGAAGTCAAGAGGATGTATTTCCGATACTTCGCTCATTGTCGAATGTCGCTTAACTGAGACTGTGATCGTAACGTTTAGTTGTAAGTACAGGGATAAAATATATATGTGTCCGATTTCTTAGGATAAACATTCTACCTGTGCTCACTCGACCTGCAGTACTGGTGACCTGTGTGAGGGTGATTCATGTTTCCCACTAATGGTAAGAGCTGTCAGACTGGAGTGTAGGAATGTAGATGAATTAACTGTGTTGTCCTCTAGACGACAGAATAGCTAACTAATACTTAGTATGTGTTGCAGAGCTTTCGTGATTGTGTGCAAATTTGAGAAGATTGAATATGGAGGTGCGTTTGCACTGGACCGTTATTCCCCCCATGTAAATTGTTTGGGTGTGGGATTAGCCAAGCGGTCTAAGGTGCTGCAGTCATGGACTGTGCGGTTAGTCCCGGCGGACGTTCGAGTCCTCCCTCAGGCATGGGTGTGTGTGTTTGTCCTTAGGATAATTTAGGTTAAGTAGTGTGTAAGCTTAGGGACTGATGGCCTTAGCAGTTGAGTCCCATATGATTTCACACACATTTAAATTGTTTGGCTGACTGCTTCTGCACATTTTACGTCTTCATTTAGTTGAGAGAAGATCGACTGTGGCGTATGCATCTAGCATGTGGAATACATGTTTACTGGTTCTCTAGACATGACCTTGTAAATTATTGGGATGATTTGGAATCTGCTACATCAGTGACATCAGTAATTGTGAGTGGGAATATCAGTTTTCTTTATTTTTTTTCAAGTTTGCGAGTAAATGTCTTCACAGACTTGAGAAGTTTCTAGTTAGTCGGTGGTTTACAGCACGCCCCACCCAACTAAAGTTTCTGATTTGTAGAGAAATAGTTTCCAGTCTATATCATGGGAATTATGTTGTGCTAGCGATCGGTAGGATGCTGCCTAGTGCTTGATATAGAGAAGTACTGCGAAAATGGTATGATATTGTGGCGAGCCATGCGAAATTAGAAATGTTCTTGTAATCCCAGAGTCTGGAGATGGGTGTAGAAAAGCGAGCAAGCAAGCAAGTATGTGCGGACCAGAAACAGTAATGCGTTTGTGGTGATGGGGGAAACGAGGCCGAATTTGTAGAACAGTTCTGAGAGCGACTTCAGTCTGCTGAGGGCGCTCTGGTGGCGCATTGGGGGTGGAGGACTTGTGATCGTCGGTTGACGGAAAATATGTAAGGAGTGTATACGATACTGTCCATCTTCACAGTATGTGTATGATGTAAAAGGGACAATTTTGTTTGGCGCAGGATAGGAATACTATTTTTACAACATCAACAAGATATGTGGTGATATATTGCTGGGTTGGAGATCAGTTTCAGGCTCTAATATTCAAGCTCCTGTCCTCAGTGGGAGAGCAGTGTAAATGAGTAGGTGTCTTTCCATATTTGACGATATGTAGAGTACACGGTGATATAATGATGGGTTGCAGGTCAGTTTCACATTCTAATATTTAATCTCCTGTCCTCGGTGGGAGAGCAGTGTAATTGAGTAGGAGTGTTTCCATGGTTGACGATATGTATGGCACTTTGTGAGGTTTAGTTGTTGGTGCAATATGGTGATCAGTGTGAAATTTTTTTTGCTGCTGAAAGTCACGTCTGTAGAAAGAAAGAAAAGGCGGATGGTGCTTCCCTAGGACTGAGGAGAATCACGACATATAGCCGGTGTGAGTGTAGGCATACCACAATTTTTTCAGGAGTTGTACAAATATAAAAGATAATTGCATTGTTCATGTAAAATGTGTACATATTGCATTGTAAAGTTACTGTGGCTTATGTTGTGTAAAATGTGTATATATTGCATTGTAAAGTTACTGTGGTTTACGTTGTGACATGACAAGAGAAGATGACTGTATGTCCTATCGTGTGTTTTTGCTTTTAGGAAGCTTTATTTGTCGAGTGCTATTAATAGTGTTCCATAGATTTCGTGTTTGTTTTGAATACAGTCAGAGTCCCTTTAGTCAACCATAGTGCCAGTAGTGCTAGTGTTTGTTTTCAATACAGTCCAGAGACAGGTAGTGCTATTTTCTTTGTTTTCTACAAGAAGTGGCTAGCAATCACAGTTTAGTCAATAGTCAGCCGCCTTTAGTGAATTAGCAGTCAAGTTAAAAGTTTATTAACTCTCTTCAGTAAATTGATTCCTTAGGATGGATAGGATGTGTGACTGCTTTGTACGGATGCAGGAGGAGCTGACCGCTGTTCGCGAACAGCTGAACGTGTTGGTGGCCGCGGCCAGCCATCTTCAGGCTGCTGCCTCGGAGTGTAGCGGCAGTGGGGAGTCTGGTGCGTCGCAAGGTACACTCCAGGTGTTACATGCTTCACCTACTGTCCCTGCTGTCGAGACATCTTCGTGGGTACTGGGCGCGGCTTGGCCACCCTCTCCCCAAGGGGAGTGGCGGGTTTAGCGGCGTTCGCGGAGCACGAGGCGGAGGGTAAATGTGGAGGGTGGCCATGTGGCATCGCCCACTCTGCCTCTGAGTGGACATGTGGCTGCTCCTTCAGCAAGGTCCGAGCAGGCACACGGGGGGATGGGTTTATTTGTTATTAGGAGCTCCAGCGTTAGGCGGTTGATGGAGCCCCTTAGGGAAATAGCGAAAAGGTCGGGGAAGAAGGCCAGTGTTCACTCTGTCTGCTTGCTAGGGGGTCTCATCCGAGATCTGGTGAAGGCCATACCGGCGGCGATAGAGAGCACTGGGTGCACCCAACTGCAAATTGTTGCTCATGTCGGCACCAATGACTCCTGCCATCTGGGTTCAGAGGTTGTAACAACAACTGTACATAGTATAAATTTTTTTTTCTTTCTGAATTTCGGTAAATTAATGTAAGCAAGGGTTTGAATTTCTTTTTCTTTCGTGTCATGTTAAAGAAACTGTAAGCAACTTTTGAAAATGAATATTATTATTTATGTTAGATTTTAAGTAATGTGGTAATCAAAAGGAAGTGTACTTGATGTTAAAACTATTGTAAGATGTGAAAATTGTAATTTATACACTTGGTCCATACATAGGTAATGCATTAGGATATGTGTAGTAGAAAACCTGTGGTGAATACCCTACCTGTAGGGGAGCGGGAAAAGGTGGAGGTAGGCGAGCGCGGGAAAACGCACACTGGCGCGGTTCGGCACAACGGGCTCCGTATTACAGTCGGAGCTGGGCATCAGCCAGAGGAACATGTACCGTACCGAGGAGGCTATCCAGGAAAAGTGAATTCCATTGAGCCTCGGATGTGCCGATTCCGACGTCTACATGGCATGGCTATATTCTTAGGCAAAAAAATTGGAAAGATTACGACGCTAAGAAGAAGGAAAGTGCCGATACAGTGAGAGCCTTAGCCGTGCTTGTATGTGTGCTGTGCTGCCCGCTATCTCGCTGCCCGCCAACCGCCGCACCGACTTGCACAGGTCAAACATTCAATTCATCTTTAGAAGTGTATCTGTGTGGACCAGTGTCGAACTGTTTCTAACTGTTCAATAATAACGTGACTTTTACCAGAATTGCCTTAGCCATTACTTATCCTGATCACTGACCTAGACAGGGTCCTTACCACATATGGTGCAACCCGAGTATCCTGAACTGAAAGTTTAAAGTTAGTGTTAACGATAATTATCAGCAGACAAATCTATGATATAAAGAAGTTTAAAATTCTGTGTGTTATTGCAAATGTTGGTAAAGAACAAAAGTATGACTAAATTGAAAGAGAGTTTTTTGAATTGAGTTAGCGATGTTATTTAATTAATTTGAGACAGAAATAATGACAGTTAAATAATTCAGAAGTAAGACAAAAGAGTAGTAATCCATAGGTTAATAATTCTGAGTGTTAATTTACCTTCAGTACTTAATAGTTTCAGTATAACGACCATAACAGTTTCAGGGCCCCCATCCTTTCTCTTGTCTGTTCTTCCAAATCTTGAAGTGTACTGATCAGATTTGAACAGCAAAGTTAAGTTCTATATTAAACCTAAGTGTATTAGTGTTTTTCCAATTTTAATAGTGACATTGTATGTGTACTTTCAAGATTGCTAAGTCTAGGGTAATCTATGCCCGATTTCAGTCTGATCAATATACAAAATGCAGTTCGTAGTAATCATTGCAGTGTGGTGTTGTGTATTTATAGCTCGTCCAAATTAGTACAAAAGGAGAAAACTTTAGTTCAGTGGATTTTTCCGGTTCCAAACTTTGCCATAAAACGCAACATTACTACGTGTTATTATGCTTGTACATGCACCCACTTGTACAAGGAAAAACTCACTCAATGCCTAATTAGGCTGGCGACCGAATTATTAATCATTGGTAGTATCTACTGTGTGTACTTCTTGTCCATGCGAACGAGTAATTATACTTTACATTTGCTTGACGCATCACTGTAGTTACTGACTGGATATAAGTCCGAATAGCTTCCAATTAGGTACACGCGGTCAACTCATGTACTAAAATCCTTGTTTATAAGGTGAAGCCCGTGAACTTATTACAGTACAGGCTTTAAGAGCTAACGTACGCCCGAGCGGGCGGTAGCGTTACAAGGTCATCCTCAGTTTGTACAGGCGGTTGGCGCGGAATTGGTGAAGGCAGAAAGCCTCGCTCGCGGGGTGGAATCAGAGCTAACTATTTGTAGTATCGTTCCCAGAACCGATCGCGGCCCTCTGGTTTGGAGCCAAGTGGAAGGCTTAAACCAGAGGCTCAGGCGATTCTGCGGAGATCTGGGGTGCAAATTTCTCGACCTCCGCTATCAGGTGGAGAAATGTAGGGTCCCTCTGAATAGGTCAGGCGTGCACTACACGCCGGAAGCGGCTACAAGGGTAGCGGAGTACGTGTGGAGTGCACATGGGGTTTTTTTTAGGTTAGAGAATTCCCTCCCTAGGCCCGACAAGACGCCTCCTGAGACGCAGCAAGGTAGGAGTAGGGAAAATGGAACAGGGAATAACAATATTAATGTGCTAATAGTAAACTGCAGAAGCGTCTATAGAAAGGTCCCAGAACTGCTCTCATTAATAAACGGTCATAACGCCCATATAGTACTAGGGACAGAAAGTTGGCTGAAACCAGACGTAAACAGTAATGAAATCCTAAACTCTGATTGGAATGTATACCGCAGAGACAGGCTGGACAGTGAAGGGGGAGGCGTGTTTATAGCGATAAGAAGTGCAATAGTATCGAAGGAAATTGACGGAGATCCGAAATGTGAAATGATTTGGGTGAAGGTCACGGTTAAAGCAGGCTCAGACATGGTAATTGGATGTCTTTATAGGCCCCCTGGCTCTGCAGCTGTTGTGGCTGAGCACCTGAAGGATAATTTGGAAAATATTTCGAGTAGATTTCCCCACCATGTTATAGTTCTGGGTGGAGATTTTAATTTGCCGGATATAGACTAGGAGACTCAAACGTTCATAACGGGTGGCAGGGACAAAGAATTCAGTGAAATTTTTTAAGTGCTTTATCTGAAAACTACCTTGAGCAGATAAACAGAGAACCGACTCGTGGCGATAACATATTAGAACTTCTGGTGACAAACAGACCCGAGCTATTTGAAACAGTTAACGCAGAATAGGGAATCAGCGATCATAAAGCGGTTACGGCATCGATGATTTCAGCCGTAAATAGAAATATTAAAAAAGGTAGGAAGATTTTTCTGTTTAGCAAAAGTGACAAAAAGCAGATTACAGAGTACCTGACGGCTCAACACAAAAGTTTTGTCTCAAGTACAGATAGTGTTGAGGATCAGTGGACAAAGTTCAAAACCATCGTACATTATGCGTTAGATGAGTATGTGCCAAGCAAGATCGTAAGAGATGGAAAAGAGCCACCGTGGTTCAACTACCGAGTTAGAAAACTGCTGCGGAAGCAAAGGGAACTTCACAGCAAACAAAAACATAGCCAAAGCCTTGCAGACAAACAGAAATTACGCGAAGCGAAATGTAGTGTGAGGAGGGCTATGCGAGAGGCGTTCAATGAATTCGAAAGTAAAGTTCTATGTACTGACTTGGCAGAAAATCCTAAGAAATTCTGGTCTTATGTCAAAGCGGTAGGTGGATCAAAACAAAATGTCCAGACACTCTGTGACCAAAATGGTACAGAAACAGAGGATGACAGACTAAAGGCCGAAATACTAAATGTCTTTTTCCAAAGCTGTTTCACAGAGGAAGACTGTACTGTAGTTCCTTCTCTAGATTGTCGCACAGATGACAAAATGGTAGATATCGAAATAGACGACAGAGGGATAGAGAAACAATTAAAATCGCTCAAAAGAGGGAAGGCCGCTGGACCTGATGGGATACCAGTTCTATTTTACACAGAGTACGCGAAGGAACTTGCCCCCCCTTCTTGCAGCGGTGTACCGTAGGTCTCTAGAAGAGCGTAGCGTTCCAAAGGATTGGAAAAGGGCGGAGGTCATCCCCGTTTTCAAGAAGGGACGTCGAACACATGTGCAGAACTATAGACCTATATCTCTAACGTCGATCAGTTGTAGAATTTCGGAACACGTATTGTGTTCGAGTATAATGACTTTTCTGGAGACTAGAAATCTACTCTGTAGGAATCAGCATGGGTTTCGAAAAAGACGGTCATGTGAAACCCAGCTCGCGCTATTCGTCCACGAGACTCAGAGGGCGATAGACACGGGTTCACAGGTAGATGCCGTGTTTCTTGACTTCCGCAAGGCGTTCGATACAGTTCCCCACAGTCGTTTAATGAACAAAGTAAGAGCATATGGACTATCAGACCAATTGTGTGATTGGATTGAGGAGCTCCTAGATAACAGAACGTAGCATGTCATTCTCAATGGAGAGAAGTCTTCTGAAGCAAGTGTGATTTCAGATGTGCCACAGGGGAGTGTCATGGGACCGTTGCTGTTCCAAATATACATAAATGACCTGGTGGATGACATCGGAAGTTCACTGACGCTTTTTGCAGATGATGCAGTTTTGTATCGAGAGGTTGTAACAATGGAAAATTGCACTGAAATGCAGGAGGATCTGCAGCGAATTGAGGCATGGTGCAGGGAATGGCAATTGAATCTCAATGTAGAAAAGTGTAATGTGCAGCGAATACACAGAAAGATAGATCCCTTATCATTTAGCTACAAAGTAGCAGGTCAGCAACTGGAAGCAGTTAATTCCATACATTATCTGGGAGTACGCATTAGGAGTGATTTAAAATGGAATGATCATATAAAGTTGATCGTCGGTAAAGCAGTTGCCAGACTGAGATTCATTGCAAGAATCCTAAGGAAATGAAATCTGAGCACAAAGGAAGTAGGTTACAGTACGCTTGTTCGCCCACTGCTTGAATACCTCTCCGCAGTGTGGGATCCGTACCAGATAGGGTTGATAGGAGAGATAGAGAAGATCCAACGGAGAGCAGCGCGCTTCGTTTCAAGATCATTTATTAATCGCGAAAGCGTTACGAAGATGATAGATAAACTCCAGTGGAAGACTCTGCAGGAGAGACGCTCAGTAGCTCGGTACAGGCTTGTGATAAAGCTTCGAGAACGTACCTTCACTGAAGAGTCAAGCAGTATATTGCTCCCTTCTACGTATGTTTCGCCAAGAGACCATGAGGATAAAATCAGAGAGATTAGAGCTCACACAGATGCATACAGACAATCCTTCTTTCCACGAACAATATGACACTGGAATAGAAGGGAGAACCGATAGAGGTACTCAGGGTACCCTCCGCCACACACCGTCAGGTGGCTTGCGGAGTATGGATGTAGATGTAGATGTAAGGGATGCATATATTCAGCACATCAGTAACCACGAGGGTATGAGAGAGATATTTTATGTGGAAAATTATGTGCACTGTAGATGCTGAGATTCGTTCCAGAAGCACAGCCGTCATGAAGAGACGTTACCGGTACATCACGCCGGCCGGAGTGGCCGTGCGGTTATAGGCGCTACAGTCTGGAACCGCGAGACCGCTACAGTCGCAGGTTCGAATCCTGCCTTGGGCATGGATATGTGTGATGTCCTTAGGTTAGTTAGGTTTATGTAGTTCTAAGCTCTAGGGGACTGATGACCTCAGAAGTTGAGTGCCATAGTGCTCAGAGCCATTTGAACCATTTGAACCGGTACATCAGTCGGTGTCAGAGTGTAGCAGATATTGTAATATTCAATTGTAGTTACAGGGGAATATGTTCCTGGTTTCCAGTATTCTTGTGAGTCTCGTATGTATTTGGTGATCTGTAGACAACTTTTTGGGTTTAACTGTGTAATATTGTATCCCGCCTGAGACACACATCAAGAGTTAACTGCCGGCTGACTATAGTCAAATACGACTCCAGCGTCAAAGATTTTTTTACACAGCACACAAGCTTCCACTTGTAATCAGTCTCTTTGCTATTCTTCGATACATTTACTAATAGTAATCAATATGCTTTCACTCTCAAAAATATAAGTAAATTAACATATAATAAAGCAAATTATAATAAAAAAAATTCTGACAAAAAATATAAGAAAACATTTACAATCTCCCAGATCCATTACAACTACTCCCCAGGGCTTTTGTTGTTATGAACATATACAGCAAAATCCCGACCACTCTCAGTAATGGATCTGTATTACACAATTAGTACATTAATGATGCAGTCTGATAACCTCTTCCAAATTTGGACTCTTTGAATCTGTGGACTTGTTACTGGCTGTTGTTGCAATGATCCTTCCCCATCAATCTCATACACAATAAATTCAAGTAAAGAAATTATTCGACATGACAAATATACATGGTATAAAACATACATGAGAAATAATCTAACATACAGCATAGAGATTGAAAATAATAGAAAGGTAAAACTCATTTCCTAGAATAAGATTTCTACAAGCATTTCTTTGGTCACACTGTGCCAACTGGCACATATATAGTGTAGTGCCTTTTTTATATATTTGCCTTTTATATATGTATATGTATATGTATATGTATATTACTTCTGATTTTTTAAAATTTTATTTTTTTCCCCATGTTTTTTTGTTTTGTATATTTTTTTGCTTATGACTTTCTTTTTAAATTTTTTTACTCATGTTTTTTTGTTTTGTATATTTTTTTGCTTATGATTTTCTTCTTTTAGTACAGCTAAAGATACATCAGTATTATCTAAATTTTTTTCAATTATTTATGTACACTTCCCTCTCTACTACAATATTACTACAAGTCACATTCTTGTGAAGAGTACTTTCGCTCCCCACAACATCAGTATAAAGAATACCAAATTGCTCATATATTGTGAGGCTTTATCTAAAATTGGTTTTGAAACTTATACCTTTGCATGCATATCCTCACATGCATGCCTTCACCCACAGGGAAGACTTAGCTTCCAAAAATTAGAAAAATTCAGAAATGCTCACTAGGGAGACTTTTTTGTAAAAAAGTAAAAATAAATCTTTCTCTCAATCTTTGTTACAACAGTGCTTTTTTTCATCAGTTTCAATTAACATGTGACTTCAAATTATTAATTTATACATGCAAATATACATACTTGGTTGTACAGGTAGTTTTGTTTCAGCAAGCATATTCCAGTGGAGGACTTTTCTTTTAGATGATAATAGGTTATTTAAATATTGAAATTATGATTTCTGTTTATATAGTTTCAAAGAGACAACATTCCTGAGACCAAATAATTTCTTTGACTTAGGATACACCAAACGATAAGCATTAGGGTGTGGATTTTCTGTGACTTCAAAAGGCCCAATATAGATATCAAAGAATTTTTTAATTTCTGAAGTTAACATTTCTGATTTTTCATGAGATTTGACCAGAACAAGATCCCCAGTTTTGAAAGTGGTTAATTTTAGCCTATTGTTATGTCTTTTATTCCTCTTTTCCCCTTGTTTCCTCATAGTTTCCCTGACAATATCTTCTCTCTCTTGCATAGTTAAAGGTGTACATTTAGGAAATTCAATAAGTTCTGATATAAGATTTGGAGGTCTAATATTGAACTTAATCTCATATGGTGAAAATCCTGTGGAACTATGTTGTAGGCTATTAATAATATCTTCAAAATTTCGAATGTGCTCAAACCAGGATGGATGTTTATGGCTACAATAGGTTCTACAAAGTCTCCCAAATTTCCCTCATATATCCTTCTGCAGGATTGGTGGACGGAGAATAAACAGATATAAGCATATGCTTCAATTTTGATCTTTCAATAAACTTTTTCCAAATTTTAGAGGTGAACTGTGAACCATTATCTGATAATATAGCGTTTGGTTTACCCACCTGTGCGAAATAATCTCTTTCAATTTTTATTATAATTTCATGGCTAGTAGCTTTTTTCACTGGATATAGTTTAATTAATTTTGAAAATACATCTACCATAACAAATATGTAACAGTGACCACCTTTACTCTTTGGTAACATTCCAAGTCCACTGCAATAAGATCTAAAGGCTTTTCCGGAATAATGTTTTGCATCTCTCCACATCTTTGATTGCTCACTTTAACTCTCTGACATTTGTCACAGGTTGCCAATTCTTTTCTTACCTTCTTTCCAATATTGAAAAATACATTTTCTTGTATCTTTTGAATGCACTTCTGTATCCCACCATGGCCAAAACTTTCATGTATGTAAATGATCAGCTTTTCAGCATCTGCCTCTGGCCAACACAGTTTCCAATTATCAGAATCTACATCTGTTCTCTGAAATAAAATCCCATTATGTAATTTGTAAAATTTATCAAGTTTCTCATACCCCTTCTTGCCTAAACATTCTTTGATTAATTTCCAACTCTGATTCTAATTTTGTTACACATAGCTCTAATTGTTCTCTCATTTTCCACCCCTTTCAAGTATCTAATTTTAAATTGCTTTTCCTCCTCTTGTTCAAAAATCTCCTTTTCTCCCCCAACTGGTAACCTTGAAAGTGAATCAGCTACTGCATTCTCAGAACCTTTTATGTGCTTCATTTCAAAGTCAAACTGTTGCAGAAATATTGCCCATCTGGTCAATCTACTGTGGTATAATTTGCACTCTTGTAAGTAACTCAAAGCTTTGTGATCCGAAAATACTATGGTTTTCTGTCCAATAAGGTAAATTCTAAATTTTGTAAAAGCCCAATGAATTGCCAAAAGTTCCTTCTCTGTGACCATATAATTTTCCTCATGCTTGAGCAACATTCAGCTTGCAAATGCTATGGTACAATGCATCTTAACTCCATTCTCTACTCTTTCTTGAAATAACTCTGCTCCAAGCCCATAATTACTGCTATAAGTGTTCAAACAAAATGGTAAATTAAAATCAGGTCTGTGTAATAAGTGTTGCTTCCTCAACTCTTGCTTAATCTTATCAAACTCTTCCTGACAACTTTTATCCCAAACCCAAACAGTGTTTTTCTTAAGTAACTGACTTAAATATGGTGCATTCAGACTCTGATCACTTATATGTTTTCGGTAATAACCGTATAACCCAAAGAACGACTTTAATTGTTTTTTAGTCTTAGGAATAGGAATTTCTGAAATTGCTTTAATTTTTTCTGGATCTGCCAAAATTCCCTTGTCTGTGACAACATGAACCAAAACTTTTAATTCAGAAACTGCAAATTTACATTTCTCTAATTTCAATGTCATCCCACCTTTTCTAAGTTTTTCGCAAACTGACTTCAAAATCGAAAAATGTTCCTCCCAATTTTGCCCTGTAACCAAAATGTCATCTACATAAATTATCAGTTTAGACGCAAGTTCTTGCCCCAGTACATGATCCAAAGCTCTTATAAATTTGGAAACAGAAGAATTAAACCCAAATGGCACAACACAATATTGGTAACTCTTACCATTGTACAAGAAAGCAGTATATTTCCTAGAATTAACCGAAAGTGGTACCTGATGAAAACCCGAAGTTAGATCCAAACTGGACATATGTTTTATATTTGTAAATTTATAGAGTAACTCATCAATATTTTCGGGATGGTCTGTCTGTCTGAACAAAATTTTGTTTAAGTGTCTAGCGTCCAAAACCAATCTTACTCCACCATCCTTTTTCGAAACTACTACTAGAGGATTATTATATGCACTAATACTCCTTTCTATTATATTACATCCTTCCATCTTTTTCAGCTCTTTCTCAACAGCAGGTTTTTGTGATATTGCAATACTGTATGGTTTTATGAAAAATGGTTCATGAGGTTTTACCTGAAGCTCACACTGATAACCCTTTACCCTACCAGGTATGTCACTGAAAACGTCACTGTATTCCCATAGCAGATTTTCTAACTGTTGTTTTTGCTCCCCAGATAAATTTTGTGTTTCTGAAAAATTTCAAATTTACTAAATTCCCAAATTCAACTTCGTCAGTATCAAATCTATGAGTTTCAGTATTCTCCAATCTATTTTCTTTTAGTAAATTTCCATTACTCTGATCACCAAGAGTGTTCACAAAATTTGTCTGAATGTATTCCCTTTCACTAGTTTCTATCAAAAGTTTTCTTCCAACCCAATCAAATGCCGTATTTACTTTTACTATCCAATTCATACCCAAAAGAAAATCCTCATTAAATTCCTGAATTACAAAACATCCATGTGTGAACAACTTGCCTTCAATTAAAAATGTCACTAAAGCCTGGCATTTTACCAATTTACTGCTCTTCCCAGTAACACCTTTTATCTTTACCCCAACAACTGGCATTTCAACAAAATCTTTCCCCACTTTCAATTACTTGCTTAACCTTTCAGATATTCCCGAGACCTCACTTCCTGTATCAATTAAACATTTACCAATCCATGACCCAATTTGAACTTTTATATAAGGACTGCCAAATTGATCTCTTTTCTCAGAACCTGTACCCTCATGTAATAAATCACTTTCAATTTCCCCAAACCTATACTTATCAGAATCGTATGGTATGTCATTACATGTATTATTTGTCACAGTTATAAAATTTGCACAAGATACAAAACTGTCATTAGTACTCTCTATTATCTGAAATAGCCAAGAATTTTCATCCAAATCACATTGTATACTATTGAAGTACTTATCCTTCAGCTTTTCAAAAATAAAATATCTCATCTTTTTCCACCATTCAGGACATACAGTTTCACATACATTAATAAGCATCTTTCTAAAATTCTTGTCAAAAGAAATAGTTTCACTGTTAGGCCATAGATTCATAAGAAATGTGTGTGTGTCATTAGTATCTGTAAAAGTTTCACATAGGCTAGAAGTTAATACATGTGTCATAATTATTTGTGTAGTCAGATTCTTTACCAACAACATCAAAATTCACACTTTTACATACACCCAGCTTGTGAGCCTTATTCATCCTGGTAAGATCCCTGGGAATTTCTATAATATTCTCACTATTTAATCCATTTTCAACCATTTGTATACCCAACTCCCTATTTAAACTAATTAAATACCTTTCCTCAACATCATCATCAATACCATTACCATCATTGCCAACTTTATTATCAACATCATTATCATTACACATATTCAGGTCATACACATTCAAATTATCCCCTAAAATATTATTTCCCCTTTTTAAAGTTACCAGATCCCTTTCACCAATATTTTCATTCTCACAGCATGCATTCTCTCTTTCAATCACACATGTCTCTGAACTACTACAAATTACATCATCTGACAAAGAGTTGTTCTTTTCTGCCCAAGTGTAAAACTCTGTTAAATTAAATGAATCACAATTACTTTTATCTACTGTATGTTCTTGTGTACTGAAAATTTTATCTTTATCAATATCATTATTTTCCTCTTGAAATTTCTTCAATAAGTAACAACTAATGACCTCATGTGATAGCTTAGGTTTGGAACTGTCATGTTTGGGTTTATGATAGTCACATCCATTGGTCCTTTCTTCATGCTCACCTTCTGCCTCAACCTTGCGGACCTTCAAGGGGGCGTCTACTCGTTTTTTATTTCCTGAATTACAACTTGTTCCTGCTTGAACTGCTGATTGTGGTTCTGCCAATGTCTCTGATCAACATTTCTGTTCCCATTCCTATGCCAAACATTACCTGATTGTTGGTAGTTTCTATTGTACTGATCTCTAGCAAAATTTCTGTGATTTTGATCCCTAATCTATTTTGTTGATTATTTCCGCGAAAATGTTGTTCTTGTTTTGGATAAAAATTATGGTCCTTCTTTTGAAAATTGTTATATCCCCCTGAATTTTGACTAACACCATGATAATTGTTTTGTTCCCTTTTTTGAAAGTTATCATTTCCCCAGTTTTGACCATTACCTTTCTGAGTAAACCCACTGTGTGTTCTTGTTGTTACCCTATCCAACTTTTCAATATAATTACTGTCAGGACAATGAACTAAACTGAACTGCATTGCTGATGGCAATCTTCTCTTTAAGGTATCAATTATGACCAAGTCATCCAAATGTTTTGCTAAATGAATAAGTTTTCGAAGTTCACTTTTGTAAAATTGTTTCATGTTCCCATCTGATTCTCTATAGTTTCTCCCATTGAAGAATTCACTTTTGATTCTAGTTTGTTTAAGATCATCCCAAAATTTTTCCAGAATTTTGATTCAAATTCTGAAAAGGTCATCCCCAAAGTTACAATCTGGTTTGCCCAAGTCAAAGCTTCCCCTTCCAAGAATTTTTCACAAATTTAATTTTCATATCATCTGGTGAGTGAGGTAAAAAACAATCCTTACAATACTGTATAAAATCAACGGGATGTAATGGTCCATCTACTGAAAAGTGCTTCACTGGAATATTAGATACAAGATTGCATGTGTTGACATTGTGATTTTTGCTTTGAAATTCAATGTCAAAACATTCAAGTTTTTTGCTAAGTTCTTTGACAGATGTTTTGTTTTCTAAAACATTGCACTCTACTTTTTTTTCTAGAGTAACCAAACGATTGTCACTTTCTTGTTGTACATTTTTTACTAAAACTTTTGTGTTCTCATCCAAACTTTTAATTTCCCCTTTTATCTCATTAAAATCAATTTAATTTCTTTCCCTATCTGCCAGTAACTTATTTTTTACAGCATTAATTTCATCGCTCAATTTAGCATCAATTTCATTTACTTTTGCTTCCACAGACTCAATTTTTTCCTCAACACTGCCAACTCTGTTCGAAAGATAAAAAAAAAATGGTTCAAATGGCTCTGAGCACTATGGAACTCAACTGCTGTGGTCATAAGTCCCCTAGAACTTAGAACCACTTAAACCTAACTAACCTAAGGACATCACACACATCCATGCCCGAGGCAGGATTCGAACCTGCGACCGTAGTGGTCGTGCGGTTCCAGACTGTAGCGCCTTTAACCGCTTGGCCACTCTGGCCGGCTCGAAAGATCACCCACTTGGGTATTGACTGCTTGGACTTGCAACAAAATGGTATCAATTTTTTCATCCCAGTAAGTCTTATTGTCGTCAACTGATTGTTTAATTTCTTTCGTGAAATTTGCAAGAAAAATTTTTAAATCAAATTGATCGGTTCTTTCTGTTTCATTTGACCTGTCCTGATTTTCGAAGTCTATTAAATTACTACTTTCTACTTTATGCACAATACTCTCGAAAATCTCATAAGTCATTTTGAACAAAAAAATTATACACAACAATAAAAAACAAGATAAAAATATTGTTTTAACAAAATACGAGGGTTTCTTGACTTATCTGGAACACTCTTCTACTGTTGCAAAACCACGTTTTCCATCCATGTGATTGTTGACCATAATTCCTGAAGTATTTTCTTCTGTCGTGAACTACATTTTTTGCCGAAACATTTCTTCTTCAAAACTTTTACTTCCCGATGAACACAAATATTGTAACACACATTCTGAAAAAACTGGTATTAACACACAAAATTTTCTTCCTCATAGCACTGTTGAAGATCTCGTGAACACAATATCCCGGCTACAGTCCCCAGTTGAAATATTGTATCCCGGCTGAGACACAAAGTTGAAATATGGTCACTATTTTTTATTTACTTAAACTTGGCATATTCCGTGACAGTACCTTTTCCGTTAGATGTATACAAGACGATATTAGTCTTGGCTTCAGTTGTCTAGTTGAAGTATGATTCCACAATGCATATTTGTTGGCTGCAGAAATGACCTGGTTCAACGTGTTTGCCTTATTTTTGGTGTTTCAAATACCATTTCTTCAAATGTAGTTTCTTCTTATAGTTTATATAAAAAAATGGTAACATAACTCAAAATTATTTATGACGGCGACCTGCGCATTCTTCTTCCGTCAACACACATCAAGAGTTAACTGCCGACTGACTATAGTCAAAGACGACTCCAGTGTCAAAGATATTTTTACACAACACACAAGCTTCCACTTGTAATCAGTCTCTTTGCTATTCTTCGATACATTTACTAATAGTAATCAATATGCTTTCACTCTCAAAAAATATAAGTAAATTAACATATAATAAGGCAAATTATAATAAAAAAATTCTGACAAAAAATATAAGAAAACATTTACAATTCGGTATCGACAAATACGGTAAAAAAATAACACATCTCCCAGATCCGTTACAACTGTCAATGCAATTAAGCGATCTGTGCAAAATTATTTTACTGCTGAAAGTCTCATCTGCAGAAAGAAAGAAAAGGTTGATGTTGCTTCGATACCAGTGGCATCAGTAATTCGGCGAGTAAATTCGTAAGAGCCAATCACAAGACATCTTTTGTGCTGGGGTATAGGAGTCACTACATAGAGGTGGGAACGTTTGTGCATGTTGAAAGCAGGGAGGGCGCCATGTGATTAACGGGGTATTACATAAGGACCGCTGGGGAGGGTGCTTTCGCTATTTTCGTAAACAGGTTCTGTTAGCGCAAGAATTTTCCTGCATACAACCTGAGACACCACAAAAACTACTACAAAAGTGCATATTTAGTATTTCTGGGACACTATGCAATTTACTAGAGTTCGACTTGGTAATTATCTTAGATAGCCATGTGGCTTCGGTATAACATTAAGAACATTGCTAGATGTGCTTGTGATGGCATGCAGCTATGTGCGGCGATGCGTCAGCCACACATCATGCATGGTCTGTTAGAATCACTAGCGAGAAAGCAGTTTGTTCTATTCTGGAATGGATTACTGCAGCGTCGCTCAGGAATAAGCTCTTTGCCGGACCACAGGTAGAAGGAGAGTTGACACCAGCAGCGGTGAACACATGCATGTGTGGCCCAACTTGGTTGTGTCTGCGCTTTGAAAACAGGTCTTCGCTCCTGTCCACTAGCATCATCAATGGTGCCTACATGATCACGTATTTCGAGAGGAATTTCTTAGGTACCAAGTATGATAGGGATATCGCCGCCTCATGCTTGAAGGTATCTGTACATGGTTTGACAGCTGCTGGCCACGTCACTTCGTGGGGCTGCAGGTAGCCTCCTGTGCAGTCTAGTGGACTGGGGGTGGCAGATGGTGTCTGCCTGTGTATGTTGTTTGTGTGTCTGTTGCATTATATTGCGAGCAAGTTTCTAGGCTGCGCTGTGGGTTATTTGGACATTTTACTAGTACTGAGCGTGTCTACACATCAGTGTACTGCATTATTTAGGTGGAGTCTGCATGTCTGTTCTGAAATTATTTCGGTAAATTAGTAGTTGTTTGCGTGTGTGCAGAGCGTTATTTAGGAGTAGTTTACATGTCTGTGGGGTGTGTGGCGTGACCCCAGGCATGTGTTTTGTGTAAGTGTGATAAATATACTCCGTCCCTAAATAAAATTTTCCAAAATAAATAGTGTGCACTCCTTCCTTGTTCTCCCCAGCAGCCCAGCGCAGGCTTAGTCAATTTCACGCCATTTTCTTCCTCAAGACCACCATCTTGGATTACATCACAGCACCCTCTAGTACTGTGTACTAGGTCAGTTGGACTCTAGATCTCGTGATGGAGAGACTGCCTGCAAAATAAAGACTCATATCCAGCACAGGCAGAGTCCTTTTCCTGCCGTTTTCCCCCATCCCAGGCCGCCATCTTGTGTTACGTCACAGAACAGATGACAGCTCCCTCTGGTGGAAGTATTGTGTACAAGGTTAGCTGGACTCTAGGTCTCTTGGTGGAGACACTGTCTGTCACCATATTCCCATCTTGGATTACGTCACACACTAGAGCGCCCTCTGGCTGCAGGACTGTGTACTAGGTAAGCTGGAGTCTGGACCGGTGCGATCACACTGGATGGCTGTACTGCATCAAATTGTTTAAATAAAGAGTTATGTCAAGCACTGGTCGAGTCCTTTTTCCATGAATCCCTACTAGGAGGAGGTGGCGGTGACTTAGGTTAGTGGGGGTTGCCCAAGTGACTTATCTTCCCGCGATTTTCTTACGCTAGTAGAGATACACCAATTGACCTATCTTTACCTCCAAAATCCATAGTTGGCGCCAGTTCCTAGGACGAGATGGCAGTCTGGTAACATAGGTTAGTGGAGGTAGCGAAAGTGACCTATCTTCCCATTATTTTCTTATGTTAGTAGAGATAACTGTAGTGTGATGCATTATCCTGTTGGAATTTGAACTTCCCGCCATTTTTCTGGGGGAGGGGAGGGGTTTAGGATAGTGGAGGTAGCTGAATTGCCTTCTTGCCGCCAAAATCCACCATCGTGTATGATGTCATCGCCATCATCTTGGATGATGTCATGTGGTGTTGCCAAGTGTCCATGCCGCCATCTTGGATGACGTCATCGCTGCCCTCTTCGATACATCTGGCAATAATGCAAAGTGCGCCAGAAACCGAATTTCCTCGATACTAACGATGTCCTCGACGTTGTCATGTCCCATCAAATGCAACAGCAATGTCCCTGGTTCCCCCAATATTGGCAGTTTCTTCTACTGCACGTTTCATTGATACTTTGCACACAACTGTCAAGGCGCCTAAAAGTATTTTTATGTACTAGCTGAACCTACTGGGAGGAGTAGGAAGATCCATAAAACCACAAAACCTTTGACTAGACTTTTTTTCTTTTTCTATTGCACGCAATGGATACACTAACTTCAAATTGATATCATATGAATTATTCATAATGTTCGAAGTCATTTTCGAGGTACATTTATTGCAGGATCTACAAAGAATATCTAATTTTGACGCTAAACCCTTCCTGCTACTTTGTTGTTCAGTTATTTCCAGAAAGCCTACACCATTACATTGTTTACATTTCGCCATTTCCTTTATCAAAGTCGGTCGCTGTGGCTGAGTGGTACTAGGTGCTTCAGTCCGGAACTGCGCTGCTGCTACGGTCACAGGTTCGAATCTTGTCTTGGGCATGGATGTGTGTGATGTCCTTAAGTTAGTTAGGCTTAAGTAGTTCTAAGTCTAGCGGACTGATGACCTCAGACGTTAAGTCCCATAGTGCTTAGAGCCATTTGAATCATTTGAACCTTTATCAAAGAGGGTAAGATGCCCACATCAACAACAACAATTCCACTAGAAACAGAGTCATTGTTAACACAAAAATTTGAATCACCAGGAGGTATCCCATGTGGGAGTTCCTTCCCCGAAGAACTGATACATAGGTTACTTTCAGCAGTGTGACTTGCTTTGTTTGTGAACTGCTTGCCAGGGAACTTCCTTTTATTGAATTTCTTGATGTTTGGCTTAGTTCGTATTTATTGCACACTAAAGAATATGTACTTCCACAAATATATGTAGCACTTGGGCAACAAACATTCAGTAACACGTGAACAAACTGCTTCAGCGAAACAAAAGTAAATACTAGTCAAGAAAATCATTTACAGACACTAGAAACCTACACTGTTACCAACATATACAATGTATCATACGTATAATCGCTGGAAACAGAATGTTCACACTTCTTTTCGAAATAATACTGGTTTCTGTAACAGAAATAAAGGGGGTGTGGCAGCATACATGACTTTAACTTTAAAATTTGGTATATATAAGTCATTTTTCATTTGAAACCCTAGAATGTATATATCAGTGTAATCAGGCAAAGCTGTAGAAATTAATAAGGTTATAAAAATTCCACCATTTATAAGTACCATGTATCCTTTACAGTGTAGCACTTACAAGTCTAAAACTAATAATCACATCAACCCTTCTTAACTTAATAAAGACGGTGTTACTGGAAAAAAATTACAATTCAATTCCAGGGACGTGCCATACATATCATTTTGCCAAATTGTTTATAAAATACACTATGTGACCAAAAGTATCCTGACACCTGGCTGAAAATGACTTACAAGTTGGTGGCGCCCTCCATCGGTAATGCTGGAATTCAATATGGTATGGCTCACCATTAGCCTTGATGACAGCTTTCACTATCGCAGGCGTATGTTCAATTTTGCACTGGAAAGTTTCTTGGGAAATGGCAGCCCATTCTTCACAGTGCTGCGCTGAGGAGAGGTATTGAAGTCGGTCGGTGAGGCCTGGCAGGAAGTCGATGTTCTAAAACATCCCAAAGGTGTTCTATAGGATTCATCTCAGGACTCTGCGCAGTCCAGTCCATTACAGGGATGTTATTGTCGTGTAACCACTCTGTCCACTGGACGTGCATTATGAACAGGTGCTTGAACGTGTTGAAAGATGCAATCGCCATCCCGAATTTCTCTTCAACAGTGGGAAACAAGAAAGTGCTTAATACATCAATGTAGGCCTGTGTTGTGTTAGTGCCACGCAAAACAACAAAATGTGCAAGCACCCTCCATGAAAAACAAGACCACACTATAACGCCACTGCCTCCGAATTTTACTTTTGGCACTACTTATGCTGGCAGATGACGTTCACCGGGCATTCGCCATACCCACACCCTGCCATCAGATTGCCACACTGTGTAGCGTGATTCGTTACTCCACACAACGTTTTTCCACTGTTCTCCTTACACCAAGCGAGACGTCGATTGACTTATGAGCAGCGGCTCGGCTATGAAATCCAAGTATTCTCACCTCTCGCCTAATTGTCATAGTACTTCCAGTGGATCGCGATGCAGTTTGGAATTTCTGTGTGATAGTCTGGATAGATATCTGCCTATTACAAATTACGACACTCTTCAACTGTCGGCAGCCTCTGGCAGTTAACAGACGAGGTTAGCCTGTAGGCTTTTGTGCTGTATCTGTCCCTTCATGTTTCCACTACACTATCACATCTGAAACAGTGGACCTAGATATGTTTAGGAGTATGGAAATCTCGCGTACAAACGTATGACACAAGCGACACCCAATCACCCGGCCACGTTCGAAGTCCATTCTGCTCTCTCACGATGTCTAACGACTACTGAGGTCGCTGATATGGAATACCTGGCAGTAGGTGACAGCACAATGCACCTAATATGAAAAACGTATGTTTTTGGGGCTGTCCGGATACTTTTGATCACATAGTGTAGGACATCAGTGTGAAATTTACGACTAATAATGTCACTAAGTAAGTTGCTTTTCACATATAATGAGGGGCTTATAACCTGCAATCTGGGATATACAAGATTCAATGCAATGGCTGTTGGAGGTTTTACATAGGACAAACAGGAGGGCACTTAAGACCTACTTTCGCAAACACTTACTCAACAAAGATGGTGAGAACTTCTGCTGAACATCTTAAAATCGAAAAACATACATCCCCACCTGCCCCCTCTTTTCCCGACATGGAAATTTTGCATGTAGTCAACAAAGGGTGCAAAATAAATCTTTTACAAGAAGACGAAATTTATAAACATTCTCGACTTAGTTCTAAAGATTTGCTGAATCATCAACTCGCACTGAAAAATAGAGTTTTTCTTTTTGATAGTTTATCTTCTCCGTTATAATTCACAATAACCTACTTCAAGTCCAACTCTTGTTGTGTCTGATTACACATACGAAGTTGGCTTGATCACAGTTTAAACAATGTCATTTTATCGTTTCTGTCCAACATGTACGCATGGCCTTTTCGAGCTAACATCCCATACATGTTAGGGCTCACAAGCGATTCCTCTTCATTGAAATGTCTTGGTTCAAACTCGTCTAGGGGTTGAACCGCACATGTCGTATCACACGCCCTAAGTTAGACACTTGTGACCCTTTGATTAAATTGTCTAGCTGATGGCAAGTTTGCGAAATACACAGTTAATATAACATATAATAATTGTAATAATAATATCGGGAACTAAATTAACGACCCATAAATGACGTAGGCCACACAGTTCCGATTTGGTCAGAATAATGTTTATTCAGAAAGCAAACTAATAGTGAAAGTGGTCATATTTAGTATTACTATTACACTCGAGCACATATCCATCCGACACAGTTCGATCATTCACAATCTTATCGCGAATTACAAGTTCGATACTCCACCTCGTTAACTATGCGAAAAGTAAAGAGTTCACATCAGGCGCGCGGCTGCTCACCACTCCGAGTCCCGCTGTACCAAACAACGCGACATTTCCTAAGGCATTTCACTTCCTAGCTGCCTAAAGACCGACTGTCCGCTTTCACGTCTCAATCCGAACTGTACCCTTTGGTGTCTCTAGCCGAACTGTCCGTTTTCGCGTCTCCATCCGAAGTGTCCCCTTTGGTGTCTCGGCCAGAGTTGTTCTCTGCCCGTCTCCGGCCGCGTTTCCCGTGGACCGAACATCTTCGCTCAACTGACTAGTGCAGTTCCCTTTCCTGAAGCCGTCCATCTGATTGGTTGCAGCTTTTTCTACATTACTTTACATTTTAACATATTTAAATAATCAAACTTGACCACTTTCACATTCTAAATAAAGTAACAATAATATCCATTACATAAATTCTTTTACATAAAACCAATACAATTTCCTTCTTAACTTTGTGTGTCACGGCCAGTAGCCTTGCACCAATGTCCCTTTCTGATAAATAAATAAACAATAGAAGTAGCTATTATGTACCAAACTTTACAACAAATATTCTGTTACCTAATGATTCAATAATATGTCATGGTGTCGTCGTTCAATGTGTTTTGTGTGGAGGAAAAGATGACTGAAAATACTGATAATTTAAATTTACTATATCTTTTAAGCAAATGAAGTTTCAGAGTTGATATTTACAACATTTGTCATTTTAATGATGCGCTTCTATATGAAATGTCGATCGTTAAGATCGATTAAAGCATTCGGATTTTAACATTCGGGTCTCTGTTACAAAACTTGTGAATTTCACTTTAACAGTAAATCCCAAACTATTATAGATATGATGAATATTCAAGTTTTATTGGGATCACCATGAAAATTTATGAAGAGTGGTAGAATAAAATTACTGTGGCTTTATTCCGTGCATTACTAAAGAATTAAATAGTTTCCGTAAATGTTTCCCTTTATAGCCGACCTTAGGACCCCCATATTTAACACAGCTACTTATCCCTGGCCACAAAAGCTTTCTACTGGGTTTCCCTATGACGTAGGTTCTCGTCTATCTCACTCGCACACTACAGCGCTTAGGCTTCAATAGACAATAGAAGCCTGTGAGTTTCCCCATCCCGTGGTGAATCTGCGAACTTTGTGGCATCCGGTCCTGGACTACAGGGTTGGTTTCACAATTCCTGAAGGCTGACTCTTTCGGCCGTATACGTAAATGAGAGCGAAATGCTCGTTAACTCACGCCTTCAATGTAATATATATTTTTTTACTTCTCAGCGACGTTTTCTTGGCGTAGCTACGAACTACTGCGTTGCTTAATGTGTGTCATACGCCGTGTTGCTAGAACGCCTACTACGGTTCACTGGCTTTCACACACTCAGCTTCCCTTAGCATCTGGATGAGCTACAGGCACGTTTCTACACACCAGGTTAACTTGTAGACATGGGCTGGGGTCCCTCGCACGCCTTCCGGTCGGCGGTCTCCACTCCCTGCCACCGAAGCCCGAATGCAGCTCAGTCATTTGTGTTTCCTGCTAACTCGCGTCCAGCGGCTGGCTTCATCTCCAGGATACAGGACAGTTCAAGGTATCGCCAATTACTCCATTTGTCCATGCCACCACCATCAGCCAATAAAAGGTCAACATAATTCTGTGTGGGTACATTAACATCAACACTAACATCATAAATGCCCGCCCGGTTAGTCGAGCGCTCTAACGCACGGCTTTCCGGAGCGGGAAGGAGCGCCTGGTCCCCGGCACGAATCTGCCCGGAGGACTTGTGTCGAGGTCCAGTGAGCCAGACAGTCTGTGGATGGTTTTTAGGTGGTTTTCCATCTGCCTCGGCGAATGCGGGCTGGTTCCCCTTATTCCGCCTCAGCTACATTACATCGGCGATTGCTGCGCAAACGAGTTCTCCACGTATGCGTACACCACCATTACTCTACCAGGCACACATAGAGGTTACACTCGTCTGGTGTGAGACGTTCGCTGGGGGGTCCACCGGGGGCCAAACCGCAAATAACCCTGGGTTCGGAGTGGGGTGGCGGAGGGGTGAAGTAGACTGCAGTAGTCGTCGTGGGGTTGTGGACCACTGTGGCTGCAGCAGGGACGGGTCCTCTCCGCCTTTTCTAGGTCCCTCGTTAACAAACTACAACAACATCATAAATGAAGCCAGCAGCACCTTCATAAACATCCTTCAAAGTTTTGGCATGTCCCTATTGGTCAATAGTGCAACAATGGTTACCACAACGACTTCATCAGTAACTGACCGTCATCTGCAAAAGGCCTCAGTGAACTTCCGATGTCATTCACAAGGTCATTTATGTATATTGTAAATAGCAACGGTCCTATGACACTCCCCTGCGGCACACCTGAAACCACTCTTACTTCGGAAGACTTCTCTCCATTGAGAATGACATGCTGCGTTCTGTTATCTAGGAACTCTTCAATCCAATCACACAATTGGTCTGATTGTCCATATGCTCTTACTTTGTTCATTAAACGACTGTGGGGAACTGTATCGAACGCCTTGCGGAAGTCAAGAAACACGGCATCTACCTGTGAACCCGTATCTATCGCCCTCTGAGTCTCGTGGACGAATAGCGCGAGCTGGGTTTCACATGACCGTTTTTTTCGAAACCCATGCTGATTCCTACAGAGTAGATTTCTAGTCTCCAGAAAAGTCGTTATACTCGAACATAATACGTGTTCCGAAATTCTACAACTGATCGACGTTAGAGATATAGGTCTATAGTTCTGCGCATGTGTTCGACGACCCTTCTTGAAAACGGGGATGACCTGTGCCTTTTTCCAATCCTTTGGAACGCTACGCTCTTCTAGAGACCTACGGTACACCGCTGCAAGAAGGGGGGCAAGTTCCTTCGCGTACTCTGTGTAAAATCGAACTGGTATCCCATCAGGTCCAGCGGCCTTTCCTCTTTTGAGCGATTTTAATTGTTTCTCTATCCCTCTGTCGTCTATTTCGATATCTACCATTTTGTCATCTGTGCGACAATCTAGAGAAGGAACTACAGTGCAGTCTTCCTCTGTGAAACAGCTTTGGAAAAAGACATTTAGTATTTCGGCATTTAGTCTGTTATCCTCTGTTTCTGTACCATTTTGGTCACAGAGTGTCTGGACATTTTGTTTTGATCCACCTACCGCTTTGGCATAAGACCAAAATTTCTTAGAATTTTCTGCCAAGTCAGTACATAGAACTTTACTTTCGAATTCATTGAACGCCTCTCGCTTAGCCCTCCTCACACTACATTTCGCCTCGCGTGATTTTTATTTGTCTGCAAGGCTTTGGCTATGTTTGTGTTTGCTGTGAAGTTCCCTTTGCTTCCGCAGCAGTTTTCTAACTCAGTAGTTGAACCACGGTGGCTCTTTTCCATCTCTTACGATCTTGCTTGGCACATACTCATCTAACGCATATTGTACGATGGTTTTGAACTTTGTCCACTGATCCTCACACTATCTGTACTTGAGACAAAACTTTTGTGTTGAGCCGTCAGGTACTCTGTAGTCTGCTTTTTGGCACTTTTGCTAAACAGAAAAATCTTCCTACCTTTTTTAATACACATAAAACACATAACACATAGAACTAAAAACAGCATTTCCTACCAAGTAATAAAACTGTAAAATAAATTACCAAAAGAGATTAAAGATTTTGCAAAAATACACTTATTTAAAAAGACAACTAAAATGTACCTGTTATGCTATACATTTTATACATTGAAGGATTACTTAGCTAAAACAGTGTAGGGGTTTGATAAAATATGTTATACAAATAAATAATAATAAGAATTATTATGAAATATCCAACATTCCACATAACACCTTAATGTTTTTTCCTTCTTTTTTTTCCTTTCTAGAAATACTTACCCCCAAGCTACACATGGCAGAATAGTAACACCTCTTCCACTGTCTGAGCTCAACATCTCACTCATTATGGAGGGATGCTGACAAAGTTTTTCCGGATAGTAAATGGGGGGTTGCAGTACAGAAAACTGCCTAGAGATCACCAGTGTGTGTGTGTGTGTGTGTGTGTGTGTGTGTGTGTGTGTGTGTGTGTGAGTGTAGTGAGTGAAGTGTTATGAAACAATGTGTGTACAGTGTGTGCAGTGACTGATAGTGAGATATGAGTGAATAATGTGGCATTACATTTTTAATAAGTTATTTGTAAAAAAGTATTGTATACCAGGAGTAAATCTAATGATTGTATCTAACTAGAAGTCTGTAAACATATGTGTATACGAATTAGCTTATTTTAAATTGATCTAAATTCTTAAATACTTTGACATATCCTATATCCTTGTAAAAAGAGATCTACATATGAATAAAGCTGCCACTACTAATACTACTACATAATAAAATTTGATAGTAAATTTTGAACATTTTACCTCCCTTTTTTGGCTCTCTTTTCATAGTAATGTTTGCTTAACACTTCATCCATGGTTTGTTGTGTGTTTAAATGCTTTGTTATTCATTTTGTAGGGTTTCATGCAGTTGCATATTTTGTTAAAGTTTCTATGTTCGCTAGGCTCCCAATTTGTGTGTAGGCGCGATTAATGTCCTTCATGTCTCCAGAATTGTGGTTGACTTTCGTCGCTTATACTATGTAGGATTTGCGATCTGAAAGTTAATTGTTTGCTACTTATCATGTATAGGTATTTTTGTGGTGTGACATTGTTTATTAATTCTGTAACAAAGGCATATTGTTGTTCTCAATCTTAACTATTTTACATCAGTTTTAACAAATCTATTTTACTCCTGCTGTCCAGTCTTTGTACATTTGTTTTTAACATTCTTATTTCACATATGTAATTTTCGCCAATTCTGTATGGGACCCTGCCATCCGATTCACATTTTCAACGTTGGCATACCAATGTTCTGAGCCTATTTTTCTTGTGAACGTAACAGTTTAAATTGATGAAATCGGTAGAGTGCAGCCGCTGACTGCATTTTTAGTATTATTGAAATATGATATTCTTCTTTTAAAGGCAGTGCTGTGTTTATTTTGACAATGTTATCGAACCATATTAAAAAGTTTTGAGCACATACATTGGTAATTTCTTCTTGAAGAACTTCCTGTGGCCATATTCAATTGTGCTGAAATGTGTACAGACTAACGCATCAAAGTACAGTGATTCAACTTTATGGGTAGTGGGTCCAGCACTTGTGACAGTTAGTAGATGGCATGGTAGGTGCGAGGGGCCATGATCTTTTCACAAAACTAATTCATTTTTAAGTGTGATTCAGAAAATATCGTTCTTGTGAAACTCAACTACCTCTTTATACTCACGAAGTAATGAGAATGTCAAATTTATTCCATAGTCTTAGGTTTCCAGAGGGCTTTCGACACTCTCCCTAACAAGTGTCTTCTAACCAAACTGTGTCCCTATGTGCCTCAGTCATGTGACTGGATTCGTGATTTCATGTCAGATCTGTCACAGTTCGTAGTAATAGATGGAAAGTCATCGAGTAAAGCAGAAGTAATATCCGGTGCTCCCCATGTAAATGTTATAGGCCCTCTGTTTTCCCTGATGTATATTAACGAGTAGCCATCTTAGATTGTTTGCAGATGATGCAGTCATTTACCGTCTTGTAAAGTCATCAGATGACCAAAGCGAATTGCAAAATGATTTACATAAGACATCTATAAGGTGCAAAAAGTGGCAATTGACCCCACATAAAGAAAACTGTGAAGTTATTCACATGAGTGCTAAAAGAAATTCACCTATATTTCGATTACGCGATAAGTCACACAAATCTGAAGGCTGTAAATTCAACAAAATACTTAGGGAATACAATTACAAATAACCTAAACTGGAACGTTCACATAGATAATGTTGCAGGTAGAGCAAACCAAAGACTGCGATTCATTGGCAGAACACTTAGAAGGTTCAATAGGTCTACTAAAGAGACTGCTTACACCGCACTTGTCTGCCCTACCTTGGAGTATTGCTGCGCGGTGTGCGAGCCGCATGAGGTAGGACTGACATCGAGAAAGTCCAAAGAAGGGTAGCTCGTTTTGTATTATCGCGAAATGGGGGAGATAGTGTCACAGATTTGATGTGTGAATTGGAGTGGCAATCATTAAAACGAAGACGTTTCTCGTTGCGACGGAATCTTCTCATGAAATTTCAATCACTAGTTTTGTCCTCCTATTGCGAGAGCATTCTGTTGGTACCCACCTACATAGGGAGAAGTGCTCATCACGATACAATAAAAGAAATCAGGGTTCGTACACAAAAATTTAAGTGCTCGTTTTTTCCGCGCGCCGTTCCAGAGTGGAACAGTACAAAGCCATCTTAAAGGTAAAGTTCTCACGTAAAAGAGAATTAGATTTGTGTAAAGATCGATATTAATGAAGTAATATACTTCAGTATTAGTTGAGATATTGCGGAATATTTAGATTGCCTCCTGAACGTCTATAACGAGAGGGTCACGAATGCAAGGTATGTACGCAATAGAGTGCATAAGTTATTAATTTGTAGACCTGAGTGTATTTAGAAGGACGGGGAATAACCTTTACATTAACACTCTTGTGGGCGCGTTGTTCTAAAAAGCATAACAAGAGGGGTTTTCATGCATTACCGATGTCTTAACCTTCAGCTATTACGCCACCAATGCTGATGCTTACTTGACAATTCTGAAATGGCTCCACTTTCTTTGTTTAGCTTTCTTAGTTTTTCTCTGAATTGTAAGCAAGAAGGTGCTGAATGTTATAAAATTTACAACACATGTCTGCTCTTGCGACAGTTTCAAGCTTTGTTCTAGCCGTAAATATACAGAGTTAAGTATAAATGGCACACAAAGAAACAAATTGCCCGTGAAAAGTACTATGAAAGTGAATATATGTCAGAATAACTGGCTTTAATGTTATCAAAAGAACTAAAAGAACAAAAACTTTTATTGTAATAGATGATTATAGGGGATGTGAAGTGTTTTCTTCAATAAATTTAATAGTTTCTTTTGCACACGTTTGCTTTTGTTAGAAATGCTGTAAATTTTACAAGGCGCGCCTTTTCATGTGACAAAATTGGCTACACCTCCCAGAAGGTGAAAGCTGACTGTAAATATCCCACCAGCAATGGAAAATTCAGTGCAGTAAACAAGTACACTTGGAGAGTGAGTGGGATCAGACTCTTAGGTATAATCTTGGTTTTGTTTAAAGTATAACAAATCGTGTTCTACCAAATCAGTGAATTTCATTTAACTTCATCATACTAATGTATGTATTTTGATGGGAATTGTGATCAGAGTTACAGATAGGGCACACATCAGCCGGCACATAGTTGTGGATCTTGTCAAACTGGCATGTGTACCTTGATTAGAAGTTCGAATGTTTGCTATTGTAACCACCAAGTCTGATTGCCTACTAAAATTCATGCAGCCCAAAATATGGAAGTTAGCTAAATAAAAAGGATGGGCGACTTACTGGCATCGATTTATAAGTTAAACAGGTTCCTTTCCATACCCCTATGAGATAATCAATATTTTATATAAAAAGTCACAATGATTTACGAAAAATCGTTTTGTTCAGTTCATACTGCAAGATATAAAAGTAATTTTTATGTCTCCTGCTTATCAATTAAATTCATATTCTCATACTCTCCAATATATGCGAACGAAAATCTTTAATGTGAAATGAGATCATCCAAAGCAGATGCTACATAAGACTCTGATACAGAACTGTGGAAGAGTTAGTGAAAGAAAAACTAATAATTTGAGCAGGCTGTCATTAACATTAGTACATAAATACAATTGTTTATTCCCAGGATCACATTTAAATTTAGAATATCGTTCTATCTCATTAGCTGTAATTTTATATAAGTGAATTATGTTACTCATTAGTGACACACTACTTTGCCATTTGAATAGACTCTGTATTTTATGAAATGCAGCAATCATATTTTCAAGAAATCGTATTGTTTATGCAAATTCGCAGACATTTCCTAAGAATATTTCTGCTTTCTACATTTTACATGGTTATGGATACTATGAGCTCTTATTCTGGGGATTTTGTTAGTTCATTTTGATTGTATTTCTATTATTTATAAGTAACCAGGTATCAAGAGCTCAATAACTGAGATACATTTATTATCAAATTATTTCCCTGTAATACTATTACTGAATTTGGATGTATAACAGTATGCATTCTAAAGCCACTAACATAATGAATCCCACTAAGTGTTTTTATTCCATTCCTCAAAGAGGGTCATCTGACAACGCCTGCCTTACATGATCATTATAATATTATGTAATGTATAATGAATAATATTATATAATGTAGGGTCCCCCTGAATAGGTCAGGCGTGCACTACACGCCGGAAGCGGCTACAAGGGTAGCGGAGTACGTGTGGAGTGCAGATGGGGGTTTTTTAAGTTAGAGAATCCCCTCGCTAGGCCCGACAAGATGCCTCCAGAGATGCGGCAAGGTAGGAGTAGACAAAATGCAACAGGGAATAACAATATTAATGTGCTAATAGTAAACTGCAGGAGCGTCTACAGAAAGGTCCCAGAACTGCTCTCATTAATAAACGGTCACAACGCCCATATAGTACTAGGGACAGAAAGTTGGCTGAAACCAGACGTAAACAGTAATGAAATCCTAAACTCTGATTGGAATGTATACCGCAGAGACAGGCTGGACAGTGAAGGGGGAGGCGTGTTTATAGCGATAAGAAGTGGAATAGTATCGAAGGAAATTGACGGAGATCCGAAATGTGAAATGATTTGGGTGAAGGTCACGGTTAAAGCAGGCTCAGACATGGTAATTGGATGTCTCTATAGGCCCCCTGGCTCTGCAGCTGTTGTGGCTGAGCACCTGAAGGATAATTTGGAAAATATTTCGAGTAGATTTCCCCACCATGTTATAGTTCTGGGTGGAGATTTTAATTTGCCGGATATAGACTGGGAGACTCAGACGTTCATAACGGGTGGCAGGGACAAAAAATCCAGTGAAATTTTTTTAAGTGCTTTATCTGAAAACTACCTTGAGCAGTTAAACAGAGAACCGACTCGTGGCGATAACATATTAGAACTTCTGGTGACAAACAGACCCGAACTATTTGAAAAAGTTAACGCAGAACAGGGAATCAGCGATCATAAAGCGGTCACGGCATCGATGATTTCAGCCGTAAATAGGAATATTAAAAAGGGTAGGAAGATTTTTCTGTTTAGAAAAAGTGACAAAAAGCAGATTTCAGAGTACCTGTTGGCTCAACTCAAAAGTTTTGTCTCAAGTACAGATAGTGTGAGGATCAGTGGACAAAGTACAAAACCATCGTACAATATGCGTTAGATGAGTATGTGCCAAGCAAGATCGTAAGAGATGGAAAAGAGCCACCGTGGTACAACTACCGAGTTAGAAAACTGCTGCGGTAGCAAAGGGAACTTCACAGCAGACATAAACATAGCCAAAGCCTTGCAGACAAACCAAAATTACGCGAAGCGAAATGTAGTGTGAGGAGGGCTATGCGAGAGGCGTTCAATGAATTCGAAAGTAAAGTTCTATGTACTGACTTGGCGGAAAATCCTAAGAAATTCTGGTCTTATGTCAAAGCGGTAGGTGGATCAAAACAAAATGTCCAGACACTCTGTGACCAAAATGGTACAGAAACAGAGGATGACAGACTAAAGGCCGAAATACTAAATGCCTTTTTCCAAAGTTGTTTCACAGAGGAAGATTGCACTGTAGCTCCTTCTCTAGATTGTCGCACAGATGACAAAATGGTAGATATCGAAATAGACGACAGAGGGATAGAGAAAAAAATTAAAATCGCTCAAAAGAGGAAAGGCCGCTGGACCTGATGGGATACCAGTTCAATTTTACACAGAGTACGCGGAGGAACTTGCCCTCCTTCTTGCAGCGATGTACCGTAGGTCTCTAGAAGAGCGTAGCGTTCCAAAGGATTGGAAAAGGGCGGATGTCATCCCCGTTTTCAAGAAGGGATGTCGAACACATGTGCAGAACTATAGACCTATATCTCTATCGTCGATCAGTTGTAGAATTTCGGAACACGTATTGTGTTCGAGTATAATGACTTTTCTGGAGACTAGAAATCTACTCTGTAGGAATCAGCATGGGTTTCGAAAAAGACGGTCATGTGAAACCCAGCTCGCGCTATTCGTCCACGAGACTCAGAGGGCGATAAACACGGGTTGACAGGTAGATGGCGTGTTTCTTGACTTCCGCAAGGCGTTCGATACAGTTCCCCACAGTCGTTTAATGAACAAAGTAAGAGCATATGGACTATCAGACCAATTGTGTGATTGGATTGAGGAGTTCCTAGATAACAGGACGCAGCATATCATTCTCAATGGAGAGAAGTCTTCCGAAGTAAGAGTGATTTCAGGTGTGTCGCAGGGGAGTGTCATAGGACCGTTGCTATTCACAATATACATAAATGACCTTGTGGATGACATCGGAAGTTCACTGAGGCTTTTTGCGGATGATGCTGTGGTGTATCGAGAGGTTGTAACAATGGAAAATTGTACTGAAATGCAGGAGGATCTGCAGCGAATTGACGCATGGTGCAGAGAATGGCAATTGAATCTCAATGTAGAAAAGTGTAATGTGCTGCGAATACACAGAAAGATAGATCCCTTATCATTTAGCTACAAAATAGCAGGTCAGCAACTGGAAGCAGTTAATACCATAAATTATCTGGGAGTACGCATTAGGAGTGATTTAAAATGGAATGATCATATAATGTTGATCGTCGGTAAAGCAGATGCCAGACTGAGATTCATTGGAAGAATCCTAAGGAAATGCAATCCGAAAACAAAGGAAGTAGGTTACAGTACGCTTGTTCGCCCACTGCTTGAATACTGCTCAGCAGTGTGGGATTCATACCAGATAGGGTTGACAGAAGATATAGAGAAGATCCAATGGGGAGCAGAGCACTTCATTACAGGATCACTTAGTAATCGCAAAAGCGTTACGGAGATGATAGATAAACTCCAGTGGAAGACTCTGCAGGAGAGACGGTCAGTAGCTCGGTACGGGCTATTGTCAAAGTTTCGAGAACATACCTTCACCGAAGAGTCAAGCAGTATATTGCTGCCTCCTACGTATATCTCGCGAAGAGACCATGAGGATAAAATCAGAGAGATTAGAGCCCACACAGAGGCATACCGACAATCCTTCTTTCCATGAACAATACGAGACTGGAATAGAAGGGAGAACCGATAGAGGTAATCAAGGTACCCTCCGCCACACACCGTCAGGTGGCTTGCGGAATATGGATGTAGATGTAGATGTAGGTAATATTAAGTAAATGCAGAAAAAATGATATTTGACACATGCATCTTATATATTTCTAGCAGTACTAAATTATTGTAATCACTAACTACAGTGCGTATATTATGCTTTTCGTAATTAAGTTTGCTTGTTTCTTAATGTTATATATTACAGGCCTTACTGTAATACTGAAGTTTCAAGATACTGCATTTTCACATGAATTTTGTATTTGAGGAGTGCCACACAATTCATACTGTGGCGGAAGATAAATACGTAAATGTAGGTTTACGTTTCTTGATAATGTAACTTTGAACGATTTCACACATGAAACATTGCCCTAAGAAAGGACACATCTTGCAAGAAGGTTTTCAGGTCTTGCCACACGTGAATCTTGTCTTCAATTAATTACTGTAGAAACAAAATCTTGTGGTTGTTATTCCACAAACTATAACAATAGAAAGGCAATAGCTGAGAAGATCAGTGAACTATGGGAAATCACAAATTATTTGAGTAAGTTACTTATTGCATACTTTCGAAAAATACTAAGAAATATTTATCAGAGGTAAGCTAATTAAGCTAATGGATTCATAGCGATTTACAGAGGTATCAATCCTCTCCTTTTTAATGACCAACTACTCTACAAAAGAATGAGATTTTCACTCTGCAGCGGAGTGTGCGCTGATATGAAACTTCCTGGCAGATTAAAACTGTGTGCCCGACCGAGACTCGAACTCGGGACCTTTGCCTTTCGCGGGCAAGCGCTCTACCACCTGAGCTACCGAAGCACGACTCACGCCCGGTACTCACAGCTTCACTTCTGCCAGTATCTCGTCTCCTACCTTCCAAACTTTACAGAAGCTCTCCTGCGAACCTTGCAGAACTAGCACTCCTGAAAGAAAGGATATAGCGGAGACATGGCTTAGCCACAGCCTGGGGGATGTTTCCAGAATGAGATTTTCACTCTGCAGCGGAGTGTGCGCTGATATGAAACTTCCTGGCAGATTAAAACTGTGTGCCCGACCGAGACTCGAACTCGGGACCTTTGCCTTTCGCGGGCAAGCGCTCTACCAACTGAGCTACCGAAGCACGACTCACGCCCGGTACTCACAGATTCACTTCTGCCAGTATCTCGTCTCCTACCTTCCAAACTTTACAGAAGCTCTCCTGCGAACCTTGCAGAACTAGCACTCCTGAAAGAAAGGATATAGCGGAGACATGGCTTAGCCACAGCCTGGGGGATGTTTCCAGAATGAGATTTTCACTCTGCAGCGGAGTGTGCGCTGATATGAAACTTCCTGGCAGATTAAAACTGTGTGCCCGACCGAGACTCGAACTCGGGACCTTTGCCTTTCGCGGGCAAGCGCTCTACCATCTGAGCTACCGAAGCACGACTCACGCCCGGTACTCACAGCTTCACTTCTGCCAGTATCTCGTCTCCTACCTTCCAAACTTTACAGAAGCTCTCCTGCGAACCTTGCAGAACTAGCACTCCTGAAAGAAAGGATATAGCGGAGACATGGCTTTGCCACAGCCTGGGGGATGTTTCCAGAATGAGATTTTCACTCTGCAGCGGAGTGTGCGCTGATATGAAACTTCCTGGCAGATTAAAACTGTGTGCCCGACCGAGACTCGAACTCGGGACCTTTGCCTTTCGCGGGCAAGCGCTCTACCATCTGAGCTACCGAAGCACGACTCACGCCCGGTACTCACAGCTTCACTTCTGCCAGTATCTCGTCTCCTACCTTCCAAACTTTACAGAAGCTCTCCTGCGAACCTTGCAGAACTAGCACTCCTGAAAGAAAGGATATAGCGGAGACATGGCTTAGCCACAGCCTGGGGGATGTTTCCAGAATGAGATTTTCACTCTGCAGCGGAGTGTGCGCTGATATGAAACTTCCTGGCAGATTAAAACTGTGTGCCCGACCGAGACTCGAACTCGGGACCTTTGCCTTTCGCGGGAAAGCGCTCTACCATCTGAGCTACCGAAGCACGACTCACGCCCGGTACTCACAACTTCACTTCTGCCAGTATCTCGTCTCCTACCTTCCAAACTTTACAGAAGCTCTCCTGCGAACCTTGCAGAACTAGCACTCCTGAAAGAAAGGATATAGCGGAGACATGGCTTAGCCACAGCCTGGGGGATGTTTCCAGAATGAGATTTTCACTCTGCAGCGGAGTGTGCGCTGATATGAAACTTCCTGGCAGATTAAAACTGTGTGCCCGACCGAGACTCGAACTCGGGACCTTTGCCTTTCGCGGGCAAGCGCTCTACCGTCTGAGCTACCGAAGCACGACTCACGCCCGGTACTCACAGCTTCACTTCTGCCAGTATCTCGTCTCCTACCTTCCAAACTTTACAGAAGCTCTCCTGCGAACCTTGCAGAACTAGCACTCCTGAAAGAAAGGATATAGCGGAGACATGGCTTAGCCACAGCCTGGGGGATGTTTCCAGAATGAGATTTTCACTCTGCAGCGGAGTGTGCGCTGATATGAAACTTCCTGGCAGATTAAAACTGTGTGCCCGACCGAGACTCGAACTCGGGACCTTTGCCTTTCGCGGGCAAGCGCTCTACCATCTGAGCTACCGAAGCACGACTCACGCCCGGTACTCACAGATTCACTTCTGCCAGTATCTCGTCTCCTACCTTCCAAACTTTACAGAAGCTCTCCTGCGAACCTTGCAGAACTAGCACTCCTGAAAGAAAGGATATAGCGGAGACATGGCTTAGCCACAGCCTGGGGGATGTTTCCAGAATGAGATTTTCACTCTGCAGCGGAGTGTGCGCTGATATGAAACTTCCTGGCAGATTAAAACTGTGTGGTCGACCGAGACTCGAACTCGGGACCTTTGCCTTTCGCGGGCAAGGGCTCTACCATCTGAGCTACCGAAGCACGACTCACGCCCGGTACTCACAGCTTCACTTCTGCCAGTATCTCGTCTCCTACCTTCCAAACTTTACAGAAGCTCTCCTGCGAACCTTGCAGAACTAGCACTCCTGAAAGAAAGGATATAGCGGAGACATGGCTTAGCCACAGCCTGGGGGATGTTTCCAGAATGAGATTTTCACTCTGCAGCGGAGTGTGCGCTGATATGAAACTTCCTGGCAGATTAAAACTGTGTGCCCGACCGAGACTCGAACTCGGGACCTTTGCCTTTCGCGGGCAAGCGCTCTACCATCTGAGCTACCGAAGCACGACTCACGCCCGGTACTCACAGCTTCACTTCTGCCAGTATCTCGTCTCCTACCTTCCAAACTTTACAGAAGCTCTCCTGCGAACCTTGCAGAACTAGCACTCCTGAAAGAAAGGATATAGCGGAGACATGGCTTAGCCACAGCCTGGGGGATGTTTCCAGAATGAGATTTTCACTCTGCAGCGGAGTGTGCGCTGATATGAAACTTCCTGGCAGATTAAAACTGTGTGCCCGACCGAGACTCGAACTCGGGACCTTTGCCTTTCGCGGGCAAGCGCTCTACCATCTGAGCTACCGAAGCACGACTCACGCCCGGTACTCACAGCTTCACTTCTGCCAATATCTCGTCTCCTACCTTCCAAACTTTACAGAAGCTCTCCTGCGAACCTTGCAGAACTAGCACTCCTGAAAGAAAGGATATAGCGGAGACATGGCTTAGCCACAGCCTGGGGGATGTTTCCAGAATGAGATTTTCACTCTGCAGCGGAGTGTGCGCTGATATGAAACTTCCTGGCAGATTAAAACTGTGTGCCCGACCGAGACTCGAACTCGGGACCTTTGCCTTTCGCGGGCAAGCGCTCTACCATCTGAGCTACCGAAGCACGACTCACGCCCGGTACTCACAGCTTCACATCTGCCAGTATCTCGTCTCCTACCTTCCAAACTTTACAGAAGCTCTCCTGCGAACCTTGCAGAACTAGCACTCCTGAAAGAAAGGATATAGCGGAGACATGGCTTAGCCACAGCCTGGGGGATGTTTCCAGAATGAGATTTTCACTCTGCAGCGGAGTGTGCGCTGATATGAAACTTCCTGGCAGATTAAAACTGTGTGCCCGACCGAGACTCGAACTCGGGACCTTTGCCATTCGCGGGCAAGCGCTCTACCATCTGAGCTACCGAAGCACGACTCACGCCCGGTACTCACAGCTTCACTTCTGCCAGTATCTCGTCTCCTACCTTCCAAACTTTACAGAAGCTCTCCTGCGAACCTTGCAGAACTAGCACTCCTGAAAGAAAGGATATAGCGGAGACATGGCTTAGCCACAGCCTGGGGGATGTTTCCAGAATGAGATTTTCACTCTGCAGCGGAGTGTGCGCTGATATGAAACTTCCTGGCAGATTAAAACTGTGTGCCCGACCGAGACTCGAACTCGGGACCTTTGCCTTTCGCGGGAAAGCGCTCTACCATCTGAGCTACCGAAGCACGACTCACGCCCGGTACTCACAACTTCACTTCTGCCAGTATCTCGTCTCCTACCTTCCAAACTTTACAGAAGCTCTCCTGCGAACCTTGCAGAACTAGCACTCCTGAAAGAAAGGATATAGCGGAGACATGGCTTAGCCACAGCCTGGGGGATGTTTCCAGAATGAGATTTTCACTCTGCAGCGGAGTGTGCGCTGATATGAAACTTCCTGGCAGATTAAAACTGTGTGCCCGACCGAGACTCGAACTCGGGACCTTTGCCTTTCGCGGGCAAGCGCTCTACCATCTGAGCTACCGAAGCACGACTCACGCCCGGTACTCACAGCTTCACTTCTGCCAGTATCTCGTCTCCTACCTTCCAAACTTTACAGAAGCTCTCCTGCGAACCTTGCAGAACTAGCACTCCTGAAAGAAAGGATATAGCGGAGACATGGCTTAGCCACAGCCTGGGGGATGTTTCCAGAATGAGATTTTCACTCTGCAGCGGAGTGTGCGCTGATATGAAACTTCCTGGCAGATTAAAACTGTGTGCCCGACCGAGACTCGAACTCGGAACCTTTGCCTTTCGCGGGCAAGCGCTCTACCATCTGAGCTACCGAAGCACGACTCACGCCCGGTACTCACAGCTTCACTTCTGCCAGTATCTCGTCTCCTACCTTCCAAACTTTACAGAAGCTCTCCTGCGAACCTTGCAGAACTAGCACTCCTGAAAGAAAGGATATAGCGGAGACATGGCTTAGCCACAGCCTGGGGGATGTTTCCAGAATGAGATTTTCACTCTGCAGCGGAGTGTGCGCTGATATGAAACTTCCTGGCAGATTAAAACTGTGTGCCCGACCGAGACTCGAACTCGGGACCTTTGCCTTTCGCGGGCAAGCGCTCTACCATCTGAGCTACCGAAGCACGACTCACGCCCGGTACTCACAGCTTCACTTCTGCCAGTATCTCGTCTCCTACCTTCCAAACTTTACAGAAGCTCTCCTGCGAACCTTGCAGAACTAGCACTCCTGAAAGAAAGGATATAGCGGAGACATGGCTTAGCCACAGCCTGGGGGATGTCTCCAGAATGAGATTTTCACTCTGCAGCGGAGTGTGCGCTGATATGAAACTTCCTGGCAGATTAAAACTGTGTGCCCGACCGAGACTCGAACTCGGGACCTTTGCCATTCGCGGGCAAGCGCTCTACCATCTGAGCTACCGAAGCACGACTCACGCCCGGTACTCACAGCTTCACTTCTGCCAGTATCTCGTCTCCTACCTTCCAAACTTTACAGAAGCTCTCCTGCGAACCTTGCAGAACTAGCACTCCTGAAAGAAAGGATATAGCGGAGACATGGCTTAGCCACAGCCTGGGGGATGTTTCCAGAATGAGATTTTCACTCTGCAGCGGAGTGTGCGCTGATATGAAACTTCCTGGCAGATTAAAACTGTGTGCCCGACCGAGACTCGAACTCGGGACCTTTGCCTTTCGCGGGAAAGCGCTCTACCATCTGAGCTACCGAAGCACGACTCACGCCCGGTACTCACAACTTCACTTCTGCCAGTATCTCGTCTCCTACCTTCCAAACTTTAAAGAAGCTCTCCTGCGAACCTTGCAGAACTAGCACTCCTGAAAGAAAGGATATAGCGGAGACATGGCTTAGCCACAGCCTGGGGGATGTTTCCAGAATGAGATTTTCACTCTGCAGCGGAGTGTGCGCTGATATGAAACTTCCTGGCAGATTAAAACTGTGTGCCCGACCGAGACTCGAACTCGGGACCTTTGCCTTTCGCGGGCAAGCGCTCTACCATCTGAGCTACCGAAGCACGACTCACGCCCGGTACTCACAGCTTCACTTCTGCCAGTATCTCGTCTCCTACCTTCCAAACTTTACAGAAGCTCTCCTGCGAACCTTGCAGAACTAGCACTCCTGAAAGAAAGGATATAGCGGAGACATGGCTTAGCCACAGCCTGGGGGATGTTTCCAGAATGAGATTTTCACTCTGCAGCGGAGTGTGCGCTGATATGAAACTTCCTGGCAGATTAAAACTGTGTGCCCGACCGAGACTCGAACTCGGGACCTTTGCCTTTCGCGGGCAAGCGCTCTACCATCTGAGCTACCGAAGCACGACTCACGCCCGGTACTCACAGCTTCACTTCTGCCAGTATCTCGTCTCCTACCTTCCAAACTTTACAGAAGCTCTCCTGCGAACCTTGCAGAACTAGCACTCCTGAAAGAAAGGATATAGCGGAGACATGGCTTAGCCACAGCCTGGGGGATGTTTCCAGAATGAGATTTTCACTCTGCAGCGGAGTGTGCGCTGATATGAAACTTCCTGGCAGATTAAAACTGTGTGCCCGACCGAGACTCGAACTCGGGACCTTTGCCTTTCGCGGGCAAGCGCTCTACCATCTGAGCTACCGAAGCACGACTCACGCCCGGTACTCACAGCTTCACTTCTGCCAGTATCTCGTCTCCTACCTTCCAAACTTTACAGAAGCTCTCCTGCGAACCTTGCAGAACTAGCACTCCTGAAAGAAAGGATATAGCGGAGACATGGCTTAGCCACAGCCTGGGGGATGTTTCCAGAATGAGATTTTCACTCTGCAGCGGAGTGTGCGCTGATATGAAACTTCCTGGCAGATTAAAACTGTGTGCCCGACCGAGACTCGAACTCGGGACCTTTGCCTTTCGCGGGAAAGCGCTCTACCATCTGAGCTACCGAAGCACGACTCACGTCCGGTACTCACAACTTCACTTCTGCCAGTATCTCGTCTCCTACCTTCCAAACTTTACAGAAGCTCTCCTGCGAACCTTGCAGAACTAGCACTCCTGAAAGAAAGGATATAGCGGAGACATGGCTTAGCCACAGCCTGGGGGATGTTTCCAGAATGAGATTTTCACTCTGCAGCGGAGTGTGCGCTGATATGAAACTTCCTGGCAGATTAAAACTGTGTGCCCGACCGAGACTCGAACTCGGGACCTTTGCCTTTCGCGGGCAAGCGCTCTACCATCTGAGCTACCGAAGCACGACTCACGCCCGGTACTCACAGCTTCACTTCTGCCAGTATCTCGTCTCCTACCTTCCAAACTTTACAGAAGCTCTCCTGCGAACCTTGCAGAACTAGCACTCCTGAAAGAAAGGATATAGCGGAGACATGGCTTAGCCACAGCCTGGGGGATGTTTCCAGAATGAGATTTTCACTCTGCAGCGGAGTGTGCGCTGATATGAAACTTCCTGGCAGATTAAAACTGTGTGCCCGACCGAGACTCGAACTCGGAACCTTTGCCTTTCGCGGGCAAGCGCTCTACCATCTGAGCTACCGAAGCACGACTCACGCCCGGTACTCACAGCTTCACTTCTGCCAGTATCTCGTCTCCTACCTTCCAAACTTTACAGAAGCTCTCCTGCGAACCTTGCAGAACTAGCACTCCTGAAAGAAAGGATATAGCGGAGACATGGCTTAGCCACAGCCTGGGGGATGTTTCCAGAATGAGATTTTCACTCTGCAGCGGAGTGTGCGCTGATATGAAACTTCCTGGCAGATTAAAACTGTGTGCCCGACCGAGACTCGAACTCGGGACCTTTGCCTTTCGCGGGCAAGCGCTCTACCATCTGAGCTACCGAAGCACGACTCACGCCCGGTACTCACAGCTTCACTTCTGCCAGTATCTCGTCTCCTACCTTCCAAACTTTACAGAAGCTCTCCTGCGAACCTTGCAGAACTAGCACTCCTGAAAGAAAGGATATAGCGGAGACATGGCTTAGCCACAGCCTGGGGATGTCTCCAGAATGAGATTTTCACTCTGCAGCGGAGTGTGCGCTGATATGAAACTTCCTGGCAGATTAAAACTGTGTGCCCGACCGAGACTCGAACTCGGGACCTTTGCCATTCGCGGGCAAGCGCTCTACCATCTGAGCTACCGAAGCACGACTCACGCCCGGTACTCACAGCTTCACTTCTGCCAGTATCTCGTCTCCTACCTTCCAAACTTTACAGAAGCTCTCCTGCGAACCTTGCAGAACTAGCACTCCTGAAAGAAAGGATATAGCGGAGACATGGCTTAGCCACAGCCTGGGGGATGTTTCCAGAATGAGATTTTCACTCTGCAGCGGAGTGTGCGCTGATATGAAACTTCCTGGCAGATTAAAACTGTGTGCCCGACCGAGACTCGAACTCGGGACCTTTGCCTTTCGCGGGAAAGCGCTCTACCATCTGAGCTACCGAAGCACGACTCACGCCCGGTACTCACAACTTCACTTCTGCCAGTATCTCGTCTCCTACCTTCCAAACTTTAAAGAAGCTCTCCTGCGAACCTTGCAGAACTAGCACTCCTGAAAGAAAGGATATAGCGGAGACATGGCTTAGCCACAGCCTGGGGGATGTTTCCAGAATGAGATTTTCACTCTGCAGCGGAGTGTGCGCTGATATGAAACTTCCTGGCAGATTAAAACTGTGTGCCCGACCGAGACTCGAACTCGGGACCTTTGCCTTTCGCGGGCAAGCGCTCTACCATCTGAGCTACCGAAGCACGACTCACGCCCGGTACTCACAGCTTCACTTCTGCCAGTATCTCGTCTCCTACCTTCCAAACTTTACAGAAGCTCTCCTGCGAACCTTGCAGAACTAGCACTCCTGAAAGAAAGGATATAGCGGAGACATGGCTTAGCCACAGCCTGGGGGATGTTTCCAGAATGAGATTTTCACTCTGCAGCGGAGTGTGCGCTGATATGAAACTTCCTGGCAGATTAAAACTGTGTGCCCGACCGAGACTCGAACTCGGGACCTTTGCCTTTCGCGGGCAAGCGCTCTACCATCTGAGCTACCGAAGCACGACTCACGCCCGGTACTCACAGCTTCACTTCTGCCAGTATCTCGTCTCCTACCTTCCAAACTTTACAGAAGCTCTCCTGCGAACCTTGCAGAACTAGCACTCCTGAAAGAAAGGATATAGCGGAGACATGGCTTAGCCACAGCCTGGGGGATGTTTCCAGAATGAGATTTTCACTCTGCAGCGGAGTGTGCGCTGATATGAAACTTCCTGGCAGATTAAAACTGTGTGCCCGACCGAGACTCGAACTCGGGACCTTTGCCTTTCGCGGGCAAGCGCTCTACCATCTGAGCTACCGAAGCACGACTCACGCCCGGTACTCACAGCTTCACTTCTGCCAGTATCTCGTCTCCTACCTTCCAAACTTTACAGAAGCTCTCCTGCGAACCTTGCAGAACTAGCACTCCTGAAAGAAAGGATATAGCGGAGACATGGCTTAGCCACAGCCTGGGGGATGTTTCCAGAATGAGATTTTCACTCTGCAGCGGAGTGTGCGCTGATATGAAACTTCCTGGCAGATTAAAACTGTGTGCCCGACCGAGACTCGAACTCGGGACCTTTGCCTTTCGCGGGCAAGCGCTCTACCATCTGAGCTACCGAAGCACGACTCACGCCCGGTACTCACAGCTTCACTTCTGCCAGTATCTCGTCTCCTACCTTCCAAACTTTACAGAAGCTCTCCTGCGAACCTTGCAGAACTAGCACTCCTGAAAGAAAGGATATAGCGGAGACATGGCTTAGCCACAGCCTGGGGGATGTTTCCAGAATGAGATTTTCACTCTGCAGCGGAGTGTGCGCTGATATGAAACTTCCTGGCAGATTAAAACTGTGTGCCCGACCGAGACTCGAACTCGGGACCTTTGCCTTTCGCGGGCAAGCGCTCTACCATCTGAGCTACCGAAGCACGACTCACGCCCGGTACTCACAGCTTCACTTCTGCCAGTATCTCGTCTCCTACCTTCCAAACTTTACAGAAGCTCTCCTGCGAACCTTGCAGAACTAGCACTCCTGAAAGAAAGGATATAGCGGAGACATGGCTTAGCCACAGCCTGGGGGATGTTTCCATAATGAGATTTTCACTCTGCAGCGGAGTGTGCGCTGATATGAAACTTCCTGGCAGATTAAAACTGTGTGCCCGACCGAGACTCGAACTCGGGACCTTTGCCTTTCGCGGGCAAGCGCTCTACCATCTGAGCTACCGAAGCACGACTCACGCCCGGTACTCACAACTTCACTTCTGCCAGTATCTCGTCTCCTACCTTCCAAACTTTACAGAAGCTCTCCTGCGAACCTTGCAGAACTAGCACTCCTGAAAGAAAGGATATAGCGGAGACATGGCTTAGCCACAGCCTGGGGGATGTTTCCAGAATGAGATTTTCACTCTGCAGCGGAGTGTGCGCTGATATGAAACTTCCTGGCAGATTAAAACTGTGTGCCCGACCGAGACTCGAACTCGGGACCTTTGCCATTCGCGGGCAAGCGCTCTACCATCTGAGCTACCGAAGCACGGCTCACGCCCGGTACTCACAGCTTCACTTCTGCCAGTATCTCGTCTCCTACCTTCCAAACTTTACAGAAGCTCTCCTGCGAACCTTGCAGAACTAGCACTCCTGAAAGAAAGGATATAGCGGAGACATGGCTTAGCCACAGCCTGGGGGATGTTTCCAGAATGAGATTTTCACTCTGCAGCGGAGTGTGCGCTGATATGAAACTTCCTGGCAGATTAAAACTGTGTGCCCGACCGAGACTCGAACTCGGGACCTTTGCCTTTCGCGGGCAAGCGCTCTACCATCTGAGCTACCGAAGCACGACTCACGCCCGGTACTCACAGCTTCACTTCTGCCAGTATCTCGTCTCCTACCTTCCAAACTTTACAGAAGCTCTCCTGCGAACCTTGCAGAACTAGCACTCCTGAAAGAAAGGATATAGCGGAGACATGGCTTAGCCACAGCCTGGGGGATGTTTCCAGAATGAGATTTTCACTCTGCAGCGGAGTGTGCGCTGATATGAAACTTCCTGGCAGATTAAAACTGTGTGCCCGACCGAGACTCGAACTCGGAACCTTTGCCTTTCGCGGGCAAGCGCTCTACCATCTGAGCTACCGAAGCACGACTCACGCCCGGTACTCACAGCTTCACTTCTGCCAGTATCTCGTCTCCTACCTTCCAAACTTTACAGAAGCTCTCCTGCGAACCTTGCAGAACTAGCACTCCTGAAAGAAAGGATATAGCGGAGACATGGCTTAGCCACAGCCTGGGGGATGTTTCCAGAATGAGATTTTCACTCTGCAGCGGAGTGTGCGCTGATATGAAACTTCCTGGCAGATTAAAACTGTGTGCCCGACCGAGACTCGAACTCGGGACCTTTGCCTTTCGCGGGCAAGCGCTCTACCATCTGAGCTACCGAAGCACGACTCACGCCCGGTACTCACAGCTTCACTTCTGCCAGTATCTCGTCTCCTACCTTCCAAACTTTACAGAAGCTCTCCTGCGAACCTTGCAGAACTAGCACTCCTGAAAGAAAGGATATAGCGGAGACATGGCTTAGCCACAGCCTGGGGATGTCTCCAGAATGAGATTTTCACTCTGCAGCGGAGTGTGCGCTGATATGAAACTTCCTGGCAGATTAAAACTGTGTGCCCGACCGAGACTCGAACTCGGGACCTTTGCCATTCGCGGGCAAGCGCTCTACCATCTGAGCTACCGAAGCACGACTCACGCCCGGTACTCACAGCTTCACTTCTGCCAGTATCTCGTCTCCTACCTTCCAAACTTTACAGAAGCTCTCCTGCGAACCTTGCAGAACTAGCACTCCTGAAAGAAAGGATATAGCGGAGACATGGCTTAGCCACAGCCTGGGGGATGTTTCCAGAATGAGATTTTCACTCTGCAGCGGAGTGTGCGCTGATATGAAACTTCCTGGCAGATTAAAACTGTGTGCCCGACCGAGACTCGAACTCGGGACCTTTGCCTTTCGCGGGAAAGCGCTCTACCATCTGAGCTACCGAAGCACGACTCACGCCCGGTACTCACAACTTCACTTCTGCCAGTATCTCGTCTCCTACCTTCCAAACTTTAAAGAAGCTCTCCTGCGAACCTTGCAGAACTAGCACTCCTGAAAGAAAGGATATAGCGGAGACATGGCTTAGCCACAGCCTGGGGGATGTTTCCAGAATGAGATTTTCACTCTGCAGCGGAGTGTGCGCTGATATGAAACTTCCTGGCAGATTAAAACTGTGTGCCCGACCGAGACTCGAACTCGGGACCTTTGCCTTTCGCGGGCAAGCGCTCTACCATCTGAGCTACCGAAGCACGACTCACGCCCGGTACTCACAGCTTCACTTCTGCCAGTATCTCGTCTCCTACCTTCCAAACTTTACAGAAGCTCTCCTGCGAACCTTGCAGAACTAGCACTCCTGAAAGAAAGGATATAGCGGAGACATGGCTTAGCCACAGCCTGGGGGATGTTTCCAGAATGAGATTTTCACTCTGCAGCGGAGTGTGCGCTGATATGAAACTTCCTGGCAGATTAAAACTGTGTGCCCGACCGAGACTCGAACTCGGGACCTTTGCCTTTCGCGGGCAAGCGCTCTACCATCTGAGCTACCGAAGCACGACTCACGCCCGGTACTCACAGCTTCACTTCTGCCAGTATCTCGTCTCCTACCTTCCAAACTTTACAGAAGCTCTCCTGCGAACCTTGCAGAACTAGCACTCCTGAAAGAAAGGATATAGCGGAGACATGGCTTAGCCACAGCCTGGGGGATGTTTCCAGAATGAGATTTTCACTCTGCAGCGGAGTGTGCGCTGATATGAAACTTCCTGGCAGATTAAAACTGTGTGCCCGACCGAGACTCGAACTCGGGACCTTTGCCTTTCGCGGGCAAGCGCTCTACCATCTGAGCTACCGAAGCACGACTCACGCCCGGTACTCACAGCTTCACTTCTGCCAGTATCTCGTCTCCTACCTTCCAAACTTTACAGAAGCTCTCCTGCGAACCTTGCAGAACTAGCACTCCTGAAAGAAAGGATATAGCGGAGACATGGCTTAGCCACAGCCTGGGGGATGTTTCCAGAATGAGATTTTCACTCTGCAGCGGAGTGTGCGCTGATATGAAACTTCCTGGCAGATTAAAACTGTGTGCCCGACCGAGACTCGAACTCGGGACCTTTGCCTTTCGCGGGCAAGCGCTCTACCATCTGAGCTACCGAAGCACGACTCACGCCCGGTACTCACAGCTTCACTTCTGCCAGTATCTCGTCTCCTACCTTCCAAACTTTACAGAAGCTCTCCTGCGAACCTTGCAGAACTAGCACTCCTGAAAGAAAGGATATAGCGGAGACATGGCTTAGCCACAGCCTGGGGGATGTTTCCAGAATGAGATTTTCACTCTGCAGCGGAGTGTGCGCTGATATGAAACTTCCTGGCAGATTAAAACTGTGTGCCCGACCGAGACTCGAACTCGGGACCTTTGCCTTTCGCGGGCAAGCGCTCTACCATCTGAGCTACCGAAGCACGACTCACGCCCGGTACTCACAGCTTCACTTCTGCCAGTATCTCGTCTCCTACCTTCCAAACTTTACAGAAGCTCTCCTGCGAACCTTGCAGAACTAGCACTCCTGAAAGAAAGGATATAGCGGAGACATGGCTTAGCCACAGCCTGGGGGATGTTTCCATAATGAGATTTTCACTCTGCAGCGGAGTGTGCGCTGATATGAAACTTCCTGGCAGATTAAAACTGTGTGCCCGACCGAGACTCGAACTCGGGACCTTTGCCTTTCGCGGGCAAGCGCTCTACCATCTGAGCTACCGAAGCACGACTCACGCCCGGTACTCACAACTTCACTTCTGCCAGTATCTCGTCTCCTACCTTCCAAACTTTACAGAAGCTCTCCTGCGAACCTTGCAGAACTAGCACTCCTGAAAGAAAGGATATAGCGGAGACATGGCTTAGCCACAGCCTGGGGGATGTTTCCAGAATGAGATTTTCACTCTGCAGCGGAGTGTGCGCTGATATGAAACTTCCTGGCAGATTAAAACTGTGTGCCCGACCGAGACTCGAACTCGGGACCTTTGCCATTCGCGGGCAAGCGCTCTACCATCTGAGCTACCGAAGCACGACTCACGCCCGGTACTCACAGCTTCACTTCTGCCAGTATCTCGTCTCCTACCTTCCAAACTTTACAGAAGCTCTCCTGCGAACCTTGCAGAACTAGCACTCCTGAAAGAAAGGATATAGCGGAGACATGGCTTAGCCACAGCCTGGGGGATGTTTCCAGAATGAGATTTTCACTCTGCAGCGGAGTGTGCGCTGATATGAAACTTCCTGGCAGATTAAAACTGTGTGCCCGACCGAGACTCGAACTCGGGACCTTTGCCTTTCGCGGGAAAGCGCTCTACCATCTGAGCTACCGAAGCACGACTCACGCCCGGTACTCACAACTTCACTTCTGCCAGTATCTCGTCTCCTACCTTCCAAACTTTACAGAAGCTCTCCTGCGAACCTTGCTGAACTAGCACTCCTGAAAGAAAGGATATAGCGGAGACATGGCTTAGCCACAGCCTGGGGGATGTTTCCAGAATGAGATTTTCACTCTGCAGCGGAGTGTGCGCTGATATGAAACTTCCTGGCAGATTAAAACTGTGTGCCCGACCGAGACTCGAACTCGGGACCTTTGCCTTTCGCGGGCAAGCGCTCTACCATCTGAGCTACCGAAGCACGACTCACGCCCGGTACTCACAGCTTCACTTCTGCCAGTATCTCGTCTCCTACCTTCCAAACTTTACAGAAGCTCTCCTGCGAACCTTGCAGAACTAGCACTCCTGAAAGAAAGGATATAGCGGAGACATGGCTTAGCCACAGCCTGGGGGATGTTTCCAGAATGAGATTTTCACTCTGCAGCGGAGTGTGCGCTGATATGAAACTTCCTGGCAGATTAAAACTGTGTGCCCGACCGAGACTCGAACTCGGGACCTTTGCCTTTCGCGGGCAAGCGCTCTACCATCTGAGCTACCGAAGCACGACTCACGCCCGGTACTCACAGCTTCACTTCTGCCAGTATCTCGTCTCCTACCTTCCAAACTTTACAGAAGCTCTCCTGCGAACCTTGCAGAACTAGCACTCCTGAAAGAAAGGATATAGCGGAGACATGGCTTAGCCACAGCCTGGGGGATGTTTCCAGAATGAGATTTTCACTCTGCAGCGGAGTGTGCGCTGATATGAAACTTCCTGGCAGATTAAAACTGTGTGCCCGACCGAGACTCGAACTCGGGACCTTTGCCTTTCGCGGGAAAGCGCTCTACCATCTGAGCTACCGAAGCACGACTCACGCCCGGTACTCACAGCTTCACTTCTGCCAGTATCTCGTCTCCTACCTTCCAAACTTTACAGAAGCTCTCCTGCGAACCTTGCAGAACTAGCACTCCTGAAAGAAAGGATATAGCGGAGACATGGCTTAGCCACAGCCTGGGGGATGTTTCCAGAATGAGATTTTCACTCTGCAGCGGAGTGTGCGCTGATATGAAACTTCCTGGCAGATTAAAACTGTGTGCCCGACCGAGACTCGAACTCGGGACCTTTGCCTTTCGCGGGCAAGCGCTCTACCATCTGAGCTACCGAAGCACGTCTCACGCCCGGTACTCACAGCTTCACTTCTGCCAGTATCTCGTCTCCTACCTTCCAAACTTTACAGAAGCTCTCCTGCGAACCTTGCAGAACTAGCACTCCTGAAAGAAAGGATATAGCGGAGACATGGCTTAGCCACAGCCTGGGGGATGTTTCCAGAATGAGATTTTCACTCTGCAGCGGAGTGTGCGCTGATATGAAACTTCCTGGCAGATTAAAACTGTGTTCCCGACCGAGACTCGAACTCGGGACCTTTGCCTTTCGCGGGCAAGCGCTCTACCATCTGAGCTACCGAAGCACGACTCACGCCCGGTACTCACAGCTTCACTTCTGCCAGTATCTCGTCTCCTACCTTCCAAACTTTACAGAAGCTCTCCTGCGAACCTTGCAGAACTAGCACTCCTGAAAGAAAGGATATAGCGGAGACATGGCTTAGCCACAGCCTGGGGGATGTTTCCAGAATGAGATTTTCACTCTGCAGCGGAGTGTGCGCTGATATGAAACTTCCTGGCAGATTAAAACTGTGTGCCCGACTCTCTACAAAACTTCTCTTCCTGCCAACAGTAATCATAGGAACACTAGCATTCATCTAACCAAACACCTGATTTGGAGTTTGAGTAGGATTAGAGATCAACATACACTCGTTTAACCCCATATCAACAAGAAATAAAAATATAACAATAAATGAATCATGAATTAAATATTTTATTGTCCAAGCATTAGTATCAACAATGCTATTATTTTCAATTTTGCCAATTCAAATAAAAAATCCAGTGGGTGGGAAAGAGAATGTATCCTGTCAGTAATAATCAGATCCAGATTAGTTTTAAATATTGGGGCTGCACCATTCCACTTTTGATTTACAGAAGTTATAGGTGCATCAAGTTGAAATAATTGCCTAACACTAATAATGGGACAAAAAACTGCTCCAATGCTGGTACACTCACTCTCATATTGCTTTCAACAATGACAATCATTTGAATTATTATCCCAATAATTATTAGTGGAGCAATACGAAATTTAAATCAAACATCACTATGGTAACTTCAAGCATATTCATCAATCAGTCACCTGGAATGAATAATTAGATCATTAACAGTTAGAGAAAATACTTGAGAACTCTATTTTATTATCAACTCACTTCTAAGATTAATTGTAGTTCTACTACTGAAGCAAATAAATTTATTCTCGATAAATCAAAAATTAAATTGGCCAAAAATATAAAAACTAAAATTAAATTTATGATATTCCAGTCAGTACTATCACTTGGGGGATTGCTGCATTCCTTGGATTTTTAGCAGAACGAGTTGTTATATAATCTCTTATGTAAAATAACAATTATAATAGTACTAACTACCATTATACTTTATAGTTACATACAAATTAGATTTTCAATGCTCATTATATCATCTACTGAAAACTCATAACCAATAAAAATTAAGTCCTAAATATTAAGATCAGTTATTCCTATAACAGTATTAATTTCAACAATAGGACTGAGTTCAACTTCAATCTTCATTTCATTACACTAAGGGCTTATGTTAAATAAACTAACAATCTTACACATTATAATTAAAAGAATAAATTATTATGCCTTTGTAAAACTTTATACCTCTAGAATTTCAGTCTAGAATCATAAATGAATATAAGACCAATAATGGTAAGACAGAAAAATCTCATTAACAGATTTACAGTCTAATGTCTATAACTTCAGCAGTTTTACTAAAAAAATTATTGTTCTCAAGAAATCATAAGGACATTGGTAGTTTATACTGCCTGTCTAGAGTATGAGCAGGAATAGTATGAACATCGATAAGAATACTTAAATGCGCCCATTTAGGACAAACCGGATCTTTAAATGGGAATGGCGAGATCTATAATATTATTACAGCCCATGCATTTATAATAATTTTATTTACAGTAATACCTGTTATAATTGGTGGATTTGGTAATTGACTTGTACCACTGATAATTGGAGCAGCAGATATAGCCCTTCCCCAAATAAATAATATAAGTTCTTGATTACTACCACCTTCATTAACTCATCTTCTTACATCTTCCATAGCAGATAATGGTGGTAGTATAGGGTGAAAAGTTTATACCACTAGCAGGAGCTAGTGTAAATCGACCTATTTTCTCATTACACTTAGCAGGCGTTTCATCTTTTCTAGGAGTATTAAATTTTATTTCATCAGCAATTAATACACAATCAGACAGAATAAGTTTAGATCAAACACCATTATTTTCCTGATCTGTTGCTATTACAGCCCTCCTTCTTTCACTTCCTGTTCTGGCAGGTGCTATTGCCATATTATTAACCAACGGAAATTTAAATACGTTGTTCTTTGACACAGTAAAAGGGGGGATCCTGTTCTGTATTAACACTTATTCTGATTCTTTGGGTATCCAGAAGTCTATATTTTAATTTTACCAGGATTTGGTATTATTTCACACATTGTATGTCAAGAAAAAGGAAAAATTGAATCATTTGGAACATTAGGTATAATGTATGCTGTACTATTAATTTTACTAATAGGATTTATTATATGACCACATAATATATATACAGCAGGAATGGATGTTGACACATGAGCATATCTTACACCAGCAACAATAATCATTGCTGTACCAACAGGAATTAAAGTATTCAGATGACTGGCAATGCTGTATGGAACACAATTCAAGCTTAACTCTCCATAGCTATTAGCCCTAGGATTTATTTTGTTATCTATGCCTGGGGGATTGACATGTTTAGTATTAGCAAATTTATTCCCTGGTATTATACTCCTTGACACTTATTATGTAGTAGCACACTTCCACTATGTATTATCTCTAGAAGCAGTATTTGCAGTTGTAGGGGGTGTCAGTCAGTGATGTCATCTATTTACGGGATTAACAATATACATAACACAAGATTAAAATTCATAAATATATTTTTTGGAGTAAATGTAACCTTCTTCTGTCAATACTTCCTAGTACTAGTTGGATACCACAATGGTACTCGCACTGTCCAGAGGCATATACATCATGAAATGAAGTATCCAGCATTGGAACAACAATTTCAATTTCCAGTATCATTCTATTCATTGTCATTATATGAGAAAGAATGGTTACAAATTGAACAATTATATTCAGAGCTAATGTAAGAAGATCAATCAAACGACTATAAAATAACCTGTCTGCAGTGCACAGTTACTCAGAACTACCACAAATATCTAGTTTCTAATGTGGCAGGTTAGTGCAATATATTTAATCTCCACAAACAAAGGTTTGATGTTTTATTAGAAAATAAATGGCAACATGACCAAATTTCTCTCTTCAGTATTGAGCTACACCATTGATTGAGCAATTGCCAATTTTCCATAACAATACCATACTTCTACTATTATTAATTACAATACACTGGTCATAGCCTATAAAAACCGAAATATACTTCACAGGCATTTAAGTGAAACCATTCGAACAGCACTACCACCTATTACTCTAATTTTCATTCCACTAATCTTATTACATCTACTATATTTACTTGATAGTTCAGTAGATGCAATAAATACAATTAAAACACTGGAAGAGATTATAGATGTAGAATTTGACATCTATATAGCTCCCAAACATGACTTGGAAAATGGTGGCTTCCGACTACTGGATGTAGACAATAGAAGAATCTTTCCTATAAATAAAGAAGTATGAGTATTAACAAAACTTCAGATATCCACTACTCACGATCAGTGCCCAAATTAGGAGTTATAACTCATGTCACACCTGGACGACTAAATCGAGGACCATTTACAATAAATCACCTGGATTATTCTTTGGTCAACACTCAGAAATTTTTGGAGATAATTATAGATTTATACAAAGTGTAACTGAAAGAACTTCAGTGAACTTATTCATCAAATGATTATATAAGTTGAACTGAGGAGTTAGTTAAAATACAACATTAGAGCCTAAGACTAAAATAACTGAATAATTAGTACATCTTTAAAAATTGAAAGACTGAAAGTAAGTAATTGTCTTTAAAACCAAAGAATAGTAAATTTATGTAACTTTTGATTGTGAGTTATTAATCTAAATCCCTCAAATATCGCCACTTATATGATTGTCCTCCCCGGTGGCTGAGTGGTCAGCGTGACAGGTTGTCAATCCCAAGGGCCTGGGTTCGATTCCCGGCTGGGTCGGAGATTTTCTCCGCCCAGGGACTGGGTGTTGTGTTGTCCTAATCATCATCATTTCGTCCCCATCGACGCGCAAGTCACCATAGTGGCGTCAAATCGAAAGACTTGCTCCAGGCGAACAGTCTCCCCGACGGGAGGCCCTCATCACACGACATTACATTTCATTTTCTTATATGATTCTCCCTATTTATTATATTCTCAGCCACTTAAAAGCTATTTAACCACATATACGTTTTCTCTTCTAAACCTAACATTATTAAGAGAGTAAAAACAAGGATCAGTTGAAATAGAAAACCTAACCTGAGAATGATAACAAATTTGTTCTCAACATTTGACTCATGTACTAAAATCTTTAGTTTATCATTAAACTGAACCAGAACATTCTTAGGACTGCTAATAATCCCACTGCTCTGCCTTACATCATAATAGATTAATATTATTTGAAATAAATTAAATCTAACCTTACACAAGGAGTTCAAAACCTTATCAGGACGAAAATTATTTTAATGGAGAAATATTCACAAGGTACTGATTTAATCAGTTAATCTTACACTGAATAACTTTTATCCTTTAGGAGTATTTTTGGTTTTAAGACTTTTCAGTACAAAAAACTTCTCTTAATATACACTCCTGGAAATTGAAATAAGAACACCGTGAATTCATTGTCCCAGGAAGGGGAAACTTTATTGACACATTCCTGGGGTCAGATACATCACATGATCACACTGACAGAACCACAGGCACATAGACACAGGCAACAGAGCATGCACAATGTCGGCACTAGTACAGTGTATATCCACCTTTCGCAGCAATGCAGGCTGCTATTCTCCCATGGAGACGATCGTAGAGATGCTGGATGTAGTCCTGTGGAACGGCTTGCCATGCCATTTCCACCTGGCGCCTCAGTTGGACCAGCGTTCGTGCTGGACGTGCAGACCGCGTGAGACGACGCTTCATCCAGTCCCAAACATGCTCAATGGGGGACAGATCCGGAGATCTTGCTGGCCAGGGTAGTTGACTTACACCTTCTAGAGCACGTTGGGTGGCACGGGATACATGCGGACGTGCATTGTCCTGTTGGAACAGTAAGTTCCCTTGCCGGTCTAGGAATGGTAGAACGATGGGTTCGATGACGGTTTGGATGTACCGTGCACTATTCAGTGTCCCCTCGACGATCACCAGTGGTGTACGGCCAGTGTAGGAGATCGCTCCCCACACCATGATGCCGGGTGTTGGCCCTGTGTGCCTCGGTCGTATGCAGTCCTGATTGTGGCGCTCACCTGCACGGCGCCAAACACGCATACGACCATCATTGGCACCAAGGCAGAAGCGACTCTCATCGCTGAAGACGACACGTCTCCATTCGTCCCTCCATTCACGCCTGTCGCGACACCACTGGAGGCAGGCTGCACGATGTTGGGGCGTGAGCGGAAGACGGCCTAACGGTGTGCGGGACCGTAGCCCAGCTTCATGGAGACGGTTGCGAATGGTCCTCGCCGATACCCCAGGAGCAACAGTGTCCCTAATTTGCTGGGAAGTGGCGGTGCGGTCCCCTACGGCACTGCGTAGGATCCTACGGTCTTGGCGTGCATCCGTGCGTCGCTGCGGTCCGGTCCCAGGTCGACGGGCACGTGCACCTTCCGCCGACCACTGGCGACAACATCGATGTACTGTGGAGACCTCACGCCCCACGTGTTGAGCAATTCGGCGGTACGTCCACCCGGCCTCCCGCATGCCCACTATACGCCCTCGCTCAAAGTCCGTCAACTGCACATACGGTTCACGTCCACGCTGTCGCGGCATGCTACCAGTGTTGAAGACTGCGATGGAGCTCCGTATGCCACGGCAAACTGGCTGACACTGACGGCGGCGGTGCACAAATGCTGCGCAGCCAGCGCCATTCGACGGCCAACACCGCGGTTCCTGGTGTGTCCGCTGTGCCGTGCGTGTGATCATTGCTTGTACAGCCCTCTCGCAGTGTCCGGAGCAAGTATGGTGGGTCTGACACACCGGTGTCAATGTGTTCTTTTTTCCATTTCCAGGAGTGTATTACATGTTATTGTAAAAATGTACTTCTAACTATTATTTAATTACTATTAGTTAATTATCTTCATTCATACATATATTGAGAATTTTACCTGATTATGTATTTAGAGAGAATGAAAGTAGTACATAATGAGATATTTAACTCTATATAATTAAATATTTTCTATTATAATTATAGCATAAAACATAGGGAGTTACTTAACTGGTAGTATAATTATTTGAATATAATAAATTATTTTAATTGTAACAATATCATTGGAAATATATCAGTTACATTGATAAATACTTAGACATTTCAATTAACTTAATGTAAAAGTAATTTTATATTAATATCATTATGTATTAAACCATTTATCCTATCACATTAAGCTTATTGTATTATTTGACTGCTCTTTGTTATTATTCTAAAAGAAAAGTTGCATAGCAAGAGACAGTAATATAATACATTTATTGGAAAACAAGTTACATATTTAACTTTATTTATATGTGATAGAGAAATTGTTGAGAACATAATAGGCCTACAGTTTTTTATATCTTTTTAATTGCTTTTCTGTTACATTAAAATTTTTTATTAATATGTGAAGAAATTAATAATTTTATTTAAATGTACATTTTTCTTTATACTGTATGCTAGTGTTAGATTAAATGATATTTTTGCAGTAATTTGTATATTTATCAAGTAATCTTGAATTTAGCAATTGATTTAATATTGGGATAATTCGTGCTACCAACAGCGGTTGTACAGTTGATGCAAGTGAATGATATTGGTTAAAACAGTTATTTATATTCTTAGGGCTATGTTGTGAAATGTAACAATTTTATGCATCTTTTTATGGATCTATGAAATATAAGTAATAAATTAGGATTAGATGCCCTATTATTTTAAATGTTAGTTACACTTACCAGGGTATTATTAGTCAATGTCCTTAAACCCAAAAATGTTGGCGGAATCTTCTTCCATTCAGAGGAACCTACCATGTGACTGATAATACATTATTGACTGTAGTTAATTTCTTTGTTTGTATCAGGTCTAGGTGCAGTTTCTAGTTAAGAGGAGGTGGGTTATATTATATTTTTGTTAGTAATGAAATTGATTGTGCAACAATGTTAATGATGGCCGATTTGGCTGAATTTTAATTTAGTTAATTTAACTGTTATTGGCTTCGAGGTTTGTACACATCACCTGATGCTCTCATTATTGTTTATTCTATTACAATTTTTTATGTAGCTTCTCTTTAGATGACATGAGTCTCAACAAAGTTGATGTACTGGATAGTGTGTCTAGGGAGAGGGTCAAGATATAACTTACTAGTAAGGTATTTCAGGTACTCTGAAAATTTTTCTGTGAAATTATCTTTATTATTAATTATGCTATACTGAGTTTTTGTGAATTTAATTATTAATCGATGTAATTTTATTTATTACATATTCTTAGTATTTTTGTATAACTGATTTTTGTATTATGGTTTACTTGTATTGTAAGTGGTTTGTAAAATAATAAATTAAATTTGTGAAAATAGATTTTTATTTGTTGTGCTTTTTGTATAAGGGTGTATCAGAATTTTAGTGTTTATTTTGCGTGGGTTAATTTAGGTGGACATGCAAATAACTTATATTTAATACATCATAATTCTTGTTACATTATTTGTAACAATTAAATGTATATAGTCCCCTTAGGTATCTAGTTTCTGGAGAAAAAAATTATTTTTTAAATTAGATGTGTTTATACTTAATTCTTAAAACACAAATATAAATATTAACTTATTAAAGTTATTATCCTATAATTTATTCACTTTAAAATATAATAGTAAGCTTTAAACCAGCTATCTTTAAGATTACAGTTTAGTTCATTATTTCAAAATTTGATTTTATAATTATTTTAGGTATTTTATTAAGGTTTTCAAATTTAATTTAATAATCTTTGAAATAAATATGAAATTAGTACATTTATTTGTATTTAATATTTGCTGCTGTTAACATGTTGTAAGAAAGTAGGCCAAATTGATTGCCGCCTATGTATCAAAAACATGTCCTCCTGACAATATTCTGTGGCCTGACTGGCTCACTGAACAATTTTTAAAAGACCCACTGTGTTTTGACCATGCAAAGGTAGCATAATCATTAGTCTCTCAGTTAGTGGCTAGGATGAATGGCCTGATGAGAAATCACGTATTTTAAAAATTTTTGAATTTAACTTTTAAGTCAAAAGGCTCATATTTATCTTTAGTACAAAAAGACACTATAGAGCTTAACATTTTACATTTATATACCTTTTGGTTGGTCTTTCTATATTGAATGCTACTGTTTTGTTGAGGTAGTATGAAAAATAAATAAGAATTTCACTATTAATTCACTGGTTTATGTTTGTTATCATTATCCATGAATTATTATCATTAGCTTAAGTAACCTTAGGGATAACAGCATAATGATTTTTAAGATCTCATGTGGACAAAGCAGATTGCGACCTTGATGTTGGATTACGAAAAACGTTTTTTGGAGGAGTCCAGTGATTGGGTCTGTTCAGCCTCTAAATCCTTACATGATCTTAGTTCAGACTGGTGTGAGTCAGGTCGGTTTCTATCCTAAGATCGTTGACACACATTAGATTGAAAGGAAAATATGGATGAATTATTTTGTTATATTATTGACTGATATTAAATGAATACTATTTAGATAGATTGATGTGTTGAATTTAGAATTCATTTATGTAGTTTCTTCTACATATACTATTCATACTATATAGTTTATTTATATTTGTTTTAATTTTCTTCTTTTAATTATTTGTGTTCTAATTTCTTCTTAACCTTGCTGGACTGTAAGTTTTTAGGTTACTGTACTTAGGATGGTTAGGCTTAAGTAGTTCTAAGTTCTAGGGGACTGATGACCATAGATGTTAAGTCCCATAGTGCTCAGAGCCATTTGAACCATTTTTAAGCTAATTATCTTGTTTTCCTTAATTAGCTTATCTCATGCATTTGCTACATAAATGTTAATTAGAACTAGTTAAGGTAAATGATTGTTAACATTTCTCTTGTTGTAATATAAGATTCTTTAAGTGGTTGTTATTAATTCATGTTAATAGACACACAACTACTATGATTCAAAATAAACTTTTATTGATAGGGTAGAATTGAATACCTTTAAATGGCGTTTATTTGCAGAATGTAAGATTATTAAGATTCTTATTGATGTAAATAGTGTGATAACATCTCCTAATTTGTTAGGGACTAATCGTAAAACTGCATAAGCAAATAAGTAGTATAATTCTGGTTGAATGTGAAATGGTTCACTATAGAGCTAGATAGCACGAAATTATTTGGATCTCCCAGAAGGTAAGGGTTAATAAAGGATAATATATATAATAATGATGTTATTAAAGAAATATAATGGAAACATTGTATGTGAAATAAGAAGGAAATGGAATTTTTTCAATATCATTGTTTAATCGTAAATTGTTGTTTATATTGTATGGTGAAGGAAAAATAAATGAATTGCAGCCATAGTCCCAAATATAAATGAAATTTGATGAATGATTTGAAGTTGCATTCTCTACAGCTGATCCTTCCCATGCTTACTGAACTACGTCTGTTTCTAAATATTGAATTACTGATAATAGGTTTGTAATTACTGTTGCATATCAGAATGAAATTTGACCTCAAGGTAAAATACATGCTATAAATGCAGTTGCTATAACTAGAAACAAAATTACTGTACCACTTGTTCTGGTGTGTATGTAAATGTAAGATCCATAAGAAATTCCCCATGCTACATGTAAATAAATGCAGATGAAAAAAATAGAAGTTCCATTTGCATGTAATATTAGGTTAATTCAAGCATTATTTGCATCTCAACAGATATGTACTACAGTACTAAATGATATTTCGATATTTAAGGTACAATATGTAGCTAAATATAGTCCAGTTACAATTTGAATTACTGAGCATAACCGCCAATACAAATCCAAACATTTATGAAACATTTGCTTGTGATGGTAAGTCAATTAATGTGTTATTAACAAATTTAGTTATAGGGTGTCTTAATTAAAGGATTTACTCATTAATATAATTATCTTGTTTTACAAATTGTCCTTGATTAATGTTAGTAATGTGGGCTACTGATAATGATGCTAGAAACTGATAAATTATTATTATTACACAATTTTTCTAAAGAAGATGATTTTTCTTGATAATTGATTGAATTATAAATGTTTATAGATTCAGTGCTTTTAAAAATACATGAAAATTATTATATCCATAATGACTTGTGCAAATATTATCATGATTCATAATCTTAAAGTAGAGATTATAGTAACCTATTTCGTTTCAAATGTTTCATTTGATGCAATTAATGTAAGTAAATATTACCAATATACCACAAAGAGATATTAAAAATAAAATGTATCATACTCTATAACTTTCTATTATTGTTCCTGTTATTAAAGCAAAAAGGAAAGTGAGTTAAAAAATAAAAAGTATTATTGGTATTGGATGTCTTCATTTAATAAAATTGATATTTGTACCTTTGACAGTGATATAATTATTTCTTAAGCATTTCAGGGATTAGTTTATTAAAATATTGGTTTTGGAGACAGGATAGGAAACATTTCCTACCTCTGAAGTTTAAAAAGTGGGGGCTAGACTTATTACCAGATTACAAGGCCAGTGTATTGTTAAGTATTTAAAGCGATATTTATATTCTCTATTTTTACTTTTTTATTGGTTTAACTTGCTGGCATTTACCTTTTTCCTTCAAAATGTAAACATTAATTGACATTTTATTGAGATTGGACTACACTGTTGTGTCTTACTTTTATTGTTCATTACTATCCTTATTGAATTTGATTATAATTTTTCCCTGCCATATTTTCGGTTTGTGAAGGGGCTTAGGGTGTTTCAGTTTTACTTTCAATAATTGGTTCTCATGGTCATGGTTTCTTTAATTCTTTTGCATAGTCTTTATGTTAAAATATTTATTTATGACTGTTTTTTGGTTTATCTCGCTTATTAATGAATTGTTGATGGTCAGTTCATTCATGATGTGTCTGTCTAGTTTAATTTGATAATTTGTGTTTATTCCTATACTGTTTTTAGTAGAATTAGATATTATTTTGGTATCGTAAATTTTTTTTAGTTTGACTTTATTAAGTTTCGAATTTGTTCTTTAATAACTACTACTAGAGGTTCAATTTATTTAACTTCATATTATTCTAATTTGTTCATTTTTAAGCTTTCGATTTTGATGATTGTGCTATATTGTTCTTTTGCTTGATTACGTCTGCTGCATTATATATATTTTTTGAGGTTAGATTACTTCCTAACTTGCTTTTGGTTTTAGGTTGAGGTTATGAGTCTGAACGTTTATGGGATGGTGCTTGATTTTTTTTTTTACTTTGGTAGATATAGTTCTTATTGTTAGTTTTATTTAAGGTTTATGATTTTGCTATTACTCTTTATTTCCTTTTGTTGCTTGATTCTGTTATTATTTAAGGTTTATATAATTATGGCTTTTTAGTGAAGATACCAATGTTTTTGGTTCGTTTTTAGCTTCATAAGGCTCATGTAGACCCCCCTATTTCTGGTAGAATAATTATTGTTGACGTTTTATTGAAGCTGGGTGGTTATGGTACTTTTGTGTGCATGGGTTATTGGTTATTTTGGCTTTCAAGTTTGATTATTTTTGATTATTTTTAGGACTGTGTGGTGGTATTATTTGTTGTTGTAAATTTGATTTGATGTCCTTAATTGCTTACCTTCTCTTGCTCATATAAGAATGGTTATTGGTGTTTTAATGACAACAAATTGATGGTTTGTTATAGATTCAATTTCTTTAAAGGTTCTTTACGTTCTTCTGGTTTATTTTGTTTGTCAAACATTATTTATGAACGTTTAGATAGACAGATATTATTAATCAACAAAAATATAATTATTTGATATCTAGAATGGCTTTGTGGTCATTTCTGTTCAGATCTTCAAATATAGGTTCTCCTTCTGTAAATTTGGTAGGTGAATTACTAAATAAAATTTTATCATGGTCTTCTTTTAGATTTTTAGTGTTCATTTTCGTATCTTTTTTTAGAGGAATTTCTAATTTACACATAATTATTTTCAGCATATTTGTTGTTAGTCTGGTGTTTATACTTACTCTCTTCGATATTTTCGTGAGCATCATGTTTTATTTTTACCTCGAATAGTTTTAAATATTCTTTGTTTAAAGAGTGAGGATTTCTTTTTTAAATTTGCTGAAGTATTTTAATTACAAATGTTCTTCTGTGGAATCAATGATGTGAATTTTATATCATATGCCATGTATTTATTTTCTATTTGTCCATTATATTTTATTTTTATTTTTGTCCTGATCTGTAATTTGTATTTTGAGTACTTAAATTTAATAAATTGTTAGAGTTATTGTCGAATGGGAGCTTTTTAAGGGTTGTAGGACACCAAACTGGCCGACTTTGAACAGGAGAGGCCACATACGACATTTTAATTTTCCACTACCTATAATTTACAAATGAATCCATAACATTTTGTCAGCTTAACCAGGTAGTTTTCAGGATCCACACTCATACCAGTGGAAGTTCAAAAAACTACAAAATAATCATTGTTTACATGTGAAATTTCATGGATATTTCACTTATTATTGGCAGCATTTGTTGCTATGTACAAATATGTCCATAAATAAGACAGATTCATCGATGAATTTTGCACAGAATAGAAACCATACTTACAGGTGTATGAAACTCTAGAATTTACTTAACTTATGAAAAAATGAATGAGCTACTACATTTTAAACTTCATGTTTAGAACACAACTCAGTTTTTACCACTTTTTTAAATAGATTTGGAAAATTCTAGAGTTTTATACACCTTAATCATGGGTTGTATGCTGTGCAAAACCCATCAAAGAATCTCTCTTACTTATGAAGAAAAGTACACCTATAGCAACAAATGCAGCCAATAGTAAGTGAAAAATGGTGAAATTTCACACATAAGAAAAATTTATATTTTTATGTTTTATGACTTCCACTGCTATGAGTGTGAATCCTTAATCCGTCCTGCTCATGGTGACAAAGTTCTATGAATTTATTTATAGAAGTATATATAAGGTACCAGTTAGTTGAATGTAGCCAATTACAGTCATTGGAAAAGGAATGGACAAGGTACAGGGACACAGTGCTAGAAGTGGCTAAAGAATGTCTTGGAACAGTAGTGTGTAAAAGTAGGAAGAAACAAACAGCTTGGTGGAATGATACAGTCAAGGCAGCCTGTAAAAGGAAAAAAAGGCGTATCAAAAATGGCTACATACCAGAACCCAGGTAGACAGAGAAAGTTATGTTGAAGAAAGAAACAAAGCCAAACAGATAATTGCAGCATCAAAGAAGAAATCGTGGGAAGACTTTGGAAACAGGTTGGAGACTATGGGTCAAGCTGCTGGAAAACCATTCTGGGGTGTAATTAGCAGTCTTCGAAAGGGAGGTAAGAAGGAAATGACAAGTATTTTGGACAGGTCAGGAAAACTGCTGGTGAATCCTGTGGATGCCTTGGGAAGATGGAGGGAATATTTTGAAGAGTTGCTCAATGTAGGTGAAAATGCGATCAGTAATGTTTCAGATTTCGAGGTAGAATGGGATAGGAATGATGATGGAAACAGGATCACATTTGAGGAAGTGGAAAAAATGGTCAATAGATTGCAGTGCAATAAAGCGGCTGGGGTGGATGAAATTAATTCGGAACTCATCAAATACAGTGGAATGTCAGGTCTTAAATGGCTACACAGGATAATTGAAATGGCCCGGGAGTTGGGACAGGTTCCATCAGACTGGACAAAAGCGGTAATCACACCAATCTTTAAACATGGAAACAGAAAAGATTGTAACAACTACAGAAGTATCTCTTTAATCAGCGTTGTGGGTAAAATCTTCTCAGGTATTGTTGAAAGGAAAGTGCGAGTATTAGTTGAGGACCAATTCGATGAAAATCAGTGTGGGTTTAGGCCTCTTAGAGGTTGTCAGGACCAGATCTTTAGCTTACGGCAAATAATGGAGAAGTGTTATGAGTGGAACAGGGAATTGTATCTATGCTTTATAGATCTAGAAAAGGCATATGACCGGGTTCCTAGGAGGAAGTTATTGTCTGCTCTACAAGATTATGGAATAGGAGGCAAACTTTTGCAAGCAATTAAAGGTCTTTACATGGATAGTCAGGCAGCAGTTAGAGTTGATGGTAAATTGAGTTCATGGTTCAGAGTAGTTTCAGGGATAAGACAAGGCTGCAACCTGTCTCCACTGTTGTTCATATTATTTATGGATCATATGTTGAAAACAATAGACTGGCTGGGTGAGATTAAGATATGTGAACACAAAATATGCAGTCTTACATATGCGGATGACTTAGTTGTGATGGCAGATTCGATTGATAGTTTGCAAAGTAATATTTCAGAGCTAGATCAGAAATGTAAGGACTATGGTATGAAGATTAGCATCTCCAAAACGAAAGTAATGTCAGTGGGAAAGAAATATAAACGGATTGAGTGCCAAATAGGAGGAACAAAGTTAGAACAAGTGGACGGTTTCAAGTACTTAGGATGCATATTCTCACAGGATGGCAACATAGTGAAAGAACTGGAAGCGAGGTGTAGCAAAGCTAATGTAGTGAGCGCTCAGCTACGATCTACTCTCTTCTGCAAGAAGGAAGTCAGTACCAAGACTAAGTTATCTGTGCACCGTTCAATCTTTTGACCATCTTTGTTGTATGGGAGCGAAAGCTGGGTGGATTCAGGTTACCTTATCAACAAGGTTGAGGTTACGGATATGAAAGTAGCTAGGATGATTGCAGGTACTAGTAGATGGGAACAATGGCAGGAGGGTGTCCACAATGAGGAAATCAAAGAAAAACTGGGAATGAACTCTATAGATGTAGCAGTCAGGGCGAACAGGCTTAGATTGTGGGGTCATGTTACACGCATGGGAGAAGCAAGGTTACCCAAGAGACTCATGGATTCAGCAGTAGAGGGTAGGAGGAGTCGGGGCAGACCGAGGAGAAGGTACCTGGATTTGGTTAAGAATGATTTTGAAGTAATAGGTTTAACATCAGAAGAGGCGTCGATGTTAGCACTGAATAGGGGATCATGGAGGAACTGTATAAGGGGGCTATGCTCCAGACTGAACGCTGAAAGGCATAATCAGTCTTAAATGATGATGATGATGATGATGATGATGATGATGATGATGATGATGATGATGTATATATAGTGAAAATTAAAATGTCCTGTGGTACCCCTCCTGATAGAAGGTGGCCAGTTTGACATCCAACCCCCTTTAATTTAAATGGGTCTGTGCTCGTGATAGCTTTAGCTTTGGACTAAATATCTCTTATTTTTGTAATTGTTGTTATGTATATATTTTTGGTGATTTGCTATAGAGAGGATTATATATCTGGTGAAGAAATGTGAATTGTTATACTATTATTGCTTTAATGTTCATTCCTTCAATAGGTTTTTAGTTATTAGTCCAAATTCGATTTGAGTTTAATGAGGTTGAGATTTTTTGTGTTTTGTTTCTTATTGTCTAATTATTTTTGGCCAAAATGTAAAGTCTTACAGTGCTTTGTCTATTAGGATTGGTGATGTTGTTTGGCCCTGGTGGCTGAGTGGTCAGTGTGACAGAATGTCAATCGTAAGGGCCTAAGTTCGATTCCTGGCTTGGTCGGAGATTTTTCTCTGCTCAGGGACTGGGTGCTGTGTCATTCAAATCATTTCATCCCCATCGACACGCAAGTCGCCAAAGTGGTGTCAACTCAAAAGACTTGCACCAGGCGAACAGTCTACCTGTGGGGGGGTCCTAGGCACACGAACTTTTTTTGGTGGTGTTGCTATTTTGATATCAATTGGTTGAATATTACATTTTGATGGTTGAAATTACATTAATTATTATGATTTTATCTCAAAATTTATTGAGACAAAGGTAATTACTATATTAACTGATTTGCAAGCTATAGCTGGAAGAGCTTAAATTTCTTTTTCTTCTTGAATTCCTGTGGCTATGGCTGCTCCTAACTCCATTTCTGCATTAGTTCATTTCGCTAGTCTTATTACTGCTGGTGTTTATTTATTAATTTATTTTAGTACAATATTAAATACTTATAATTGTAGTTGCTCTTTGTTGTTAATTTTTTGTATAACTATATTTATGGCTGGTTTCGGTTATAAGTTTGATTTGAAAAACATTATTGCTCTTTCTACTTTAAGACAACTTGGTTTAATAATAAGAACTTGGCAATAGGTAATCCAAAACTTACTTTTGTTCATTTGTTGGCTCATGGATTATTTAAGGCTTTATTGTTTATGTGAGCAGGTTCAGTAATTCACAGTTTAAGGGATTCTCAGGATATTCATTTCATGGGGTGTACTGTGAATTTTATACCTCTCTTTGTTTTAATATTTCTTTTTTGTCTTCATGTGGTATACATTTTTAGCAGGATTTTATTCAAAGGATTTAATTCTTGAGATGGTTTGTTTAAGATGAATTAATTGCATAATATTTCCTTTATTTTCTTCTACTGGTTTAACAGCTTTATATTCTTTTCATTTATTTTATTATTCAATGTCTGGTGACAGTAATTTTTACTGAAGATTTCCTTTGGATGATAAGTGTTGTTATGTCCCCTTTTCGAAAGTTGGCTTATGTTTTGTTCCTGTTTTTGGCGGTAGTCTTTTGTCTTGATTGATTTTTCCTATTCCTCACTAATTTCTTTACCTCATTATTTAAAGTTTTTAACAATTACTAGTGTTGTTTTTGGTTCTTACTTGGGTTATCTTATTTCTAAGTTTGATTCTTCTCATAACTTATTTTCTTTAAATACGTTATCCTTTGTTAGATTTTCTGGTTCTACATGATTTATACCTTTTGTTTCATCCGAATTTTTTTAGAGATATTTACCTTTGAAATTAGGTTATTATTCATCGAAGGTTTTCGATTGTGGTTGAGGTGTTTTTTGGTGGTCATTGCTAATAAGGTTATTTATTTATTTAATTGATTATACTCAGGGTTCATATGATTCTATTTTTAAGATTTATCTCTCAACTTCTATTTTTGGGATATTCATTCTAGTAGTATAATGTTTTTATACCTAGATAGCTTATAATTAGAGTGTAACACTGAAGATGTTGAGAAAATATATTTATTTTTACATAATATTAAATAAGAATAGATTTTTATTTTTACAGTGATTCTATGATGTTGTATTTAAGCTATTTAAATGTTACAAATGTTAACGAAGTTTAACCACTAATATAAAATGTGACCAGATTACATATTGGCTTTAAATTTCCTTAATTTGAATTTAACAGTCAATTATATTATTAACAGAAGTATGCCTCTTTTTGACTTTAGTTCATATCGAATGAGAGTATTGAAATTTTTTCTTTAGAAAGACAAATGATTAATTGAAACTGGTATGTCATACTTTGTCAAAATGGTGAAGATGCGTATGTTTCACTTTTGCATGCAATGAATGGAAAGTCTATTGCATTTTCCTCAGCACAATCTGCTAGCTTTCTATATTAAAACTGTAGAAATTTGGTAGCGTTGTTATTTTTGAAATAATTATTGTTCATTTGATACTTCTTGGTAAAAGGTGGAATGGTCGATTAAGCGATTGAGGGGTTTCAAACTTAGGAATATCACCTCTGACCTTTGGAAAATAGATTGTAATTCTCCCAGGAACAATCCCGAATAACAGCAACATTTCTGTACATTACGTTATTCTGGCATATAATGCTTTCTGTTCCAATCATGTTTCATGAACTACTCTACAATGAAGGCATCGAAAGGACTGTCCATTGCAAGCTATCAAGAGTGAGATAATCTGTTGAGAATTCCTTTGGTATTGTGCCCAACCGTCCTAGTATTTTGTTAAGCACTGTTAGGATCCCTTGTATTTCTTATTTTCCATGATTTCGCCATCACATTTCTGACAAAATAAGTGTCGTGAATAATGCAGTAAACTGCCATAGAGCCGATAAATTTTACCAACCTTTAGCTGCTTGCTACAATCCGACAATCATGATGTCACTTTTTGTATAAATTCGAGAACATTTCTCCACACCAGCGAAACTCAATCACTTTGTGCCCACTTCCTCTCCTACCCCCTACTTTCCTCAGACATTAGTTGCCCTTTCTTAGGCTTAACTCGTCATTTTACTTATGACATCATTGTGGAACTCAGCGATCGCCCTTACAACCTTAATAAACCAGTCCAAATCGCAATAACTAATTTATTTTTATTCGGGTGCCAATACTATCTGTGACCATCTTGAGGCCAGAAGCTCCTGATGGCGTGAGGATCTGGTTACCAGAGCTGTACCTACTGGTACCTGTCACAATATAAGGGTTTGGGACTTGGACCACCTTCTATTAAACCATTTTACTTTGCCACAAATGCAATAATACCCCTACATATCCGAATGTCTATATTCACATGTTTCAAGTAGTGGGCCTGGGTTCGATTACTGATGGTAGCACCAGTTCAAACCGACAAACCTGTCCTGAAACAGCGTCCGATGAAAATATTTGCACGATCCTGTAAGACAAAGGAGAATTATGATTTATTTAGCTATGCAAAAAATGTTGTTATTCCATATACAATTAATAGCTAATATTGCCACTTGTGAAACTATACCACAACAAAAGAAAAAATATTGCATTAAACATGGATCTGGAGAAGAGCTGTCTGCAGGTTAATGCAAATGTGTAGTTATGAGCTGCTACGGACTTCAGTATGAAATAATGTTCTAGTTAGGACAATGCATTTGAAATGTAAACTTTTCGACTGAATCCCCATGTCACTGGGCTCAGATTTAACCTATGGTCTATTTTACCTTGCCCATTGTTGAGGGATGTGATATGTTGATGATGGGGCACTGGCACATTTTACTACAGACTTAAAGCAGCATATAACAGTCCAGCGTGGCCCAATAGGGATAGAGCGAGGAGGATGTGTACCTTGGCCTCCAAGATTACTTTCCTCAGTCCTCTGGAGTTTTCTGTTTGGCATCATCTCAAAAGTGAAATATACAGCCGACCCATTGATATGTTTGAAGAAATGGAGCAGTGGACTGTACAGGAGGGACAAGAAGTCCCCGTACATCTGTAACTTTTCTTTAGTATCAGACGTTGTTATGCAGATTGATAGCTATGTTACTTCTTATCAATAGCTGGAATCAGTTTTCACAATCGCAGTCGAAGTCAGTTTCAATTTTTTGCCATGACAGATATGAGAGTACATTGTTACACTAATGAGGAGTGCCTAGCGAGAAGTGTGTGGGTGCACGAACGACAGCACACAGGAAAGACAATGAGACAGATTATTTGAGCATTACTGGAAAGATTTAATACCACTCCACTCCGAAAGACAACCCTTCTGGAATCGGAAAGACATGGTTTTGCTTTTGACACTGTTAAGGACAGGCCACGACGTGGAAGGACGAAGACACAAGAAGAAGCGTTCTGAAGTCTCCGCTTCAGTTGAACATTGTCCTATGAAGTCAGCACGTAAACGTTCTTCGGAACTCGGTATACCCAGGACAAAGACGCAAGATCACATGAAAAAAGACTTTCAGATCAGACGTTTTCAGCGGACGTTTCGGAAACGAGTTATCAGATTCATAGCGGAATGGTCGCGTTTTAGCGTGCCGTGCATCGTTAACTCAATTTCCAAGGTGCAGTGAACCATGCTACGGTTATTTTCTCAGATGAATGTGATATTTATCGCACTTCACATGAAAGAAATATTGTCTTTTGGGCCAAAGAGAGTCTTCATTACACAGTCGAATTAGAAAGAAAAAAATGGCTCTGAGCACTATGCGACTTAACTTCTGAGGTCATCAGTCGCCTAGAACTTAGAACTAATTAAACCTAACTAACCTAAGGACATCACACACATCCATGCCCGAGGCAGGATTCGAACCTGCGACCGTAGCGGTCACGCGGTTCCAGACTGAAGCGCGTTTAACTGCACGGCCACACCGGCCGGCTAATTAGAAAGAAACCCACCTCACGTAAATGAGCAGCGATGGCATTACATCAGCTGCTTGGACTGTGTTTTGTTGAAGGGACTTTGCATGGCAAAAATTATTTAGACATGTTACAAATTTGGTTAATATCTCAGCTTGAGGAAAGGGGTCTCAGGGAACGAGTATGACTGCTGCAAGCTAGAGCGCCTCCCCACTATGCTCTGGCAATGCACAAGTTCCTAAATGAACACTTTCCAGAACCATGGGTTTGTTGTGGTTCATCAGCAACACCAGCTCCCTCGAAAAGGGCACCAAGACACAAGGAAGCCCTTACCTCACCACACTTAAGAAATCGTTGTGGGAAGTTATAAAGGTGCATATGTCTGCACGTTTTTATGCTACACACAAAGAACTTCACAATTGTGTTGAGGATGCATTTCACACTATAAGCCTCGCCATGATCAAAAATATGTCAAGAAGAACATGGAAGCATATGCATATGTGTTTACAGTGCGATGGGGAACATAAAGATATATTGGACACTTATATGTAAGAATGTATTTGTGCTAAAACAAATCAAACCAATTAGCGTTCGATACTAGGTGAGATGGGGATTTCTAGCCAATCCTGTACAGTCATTTGAAGATTTACCAGGTGATCCTGAGAGTGTTCGAAAGAGTTCGTAATTCACTGCAGAGACGAATCCAGGGCTGCATCCAAACATGAGGATGACTCATGGAACATCCCCTTAACAGTTATAAATGATGCAATGAAACTGGTCTGACTACATTATGTTCCTCATCATGTACTACAAGATGTTTTACCACGTATTTTAAGATACCGTTTTTAATTGCCATAAATTTTGAAAACATTTCTTATAGAAAACTGTCTTGATTATTTTGATGAAAGTAAATGTCAGAGATGTATGTAAACATGGAGAAATTTAATATTCTTTGACCAATGTGTTGTTATCTTTTATTTAACTATCTGTGGACTATCAGTGTGTAAAGCAAATAAGTTGGCATGGAGTTTTTGGTCGAGAGAAGTTGTGTGAGGCCACATGTGGTCAACGTTGGGAGAGTGTTGCCCATGATACCTAAATAACAATGATCAAAAGTACATTTTTATAATTTTGAGGCACAAAGGAAAAGTGTTACTTAAAATTTGTGAAATGATTTCAAGAATGTATCAACAAAGTGAAAACTGAAACGTGTTGGTTGTATTGATTAGAACTGATACAAGATTAAACCTGTGAACTCTTGCAAAACCAAATATTTTGTCAATATTTTATAGGCATCTGAGAAAGAAGACCACAGACATGAACCATGATAAACAACAGTGAAGGATCTTACCAACTAAGTACCAAGTGTTTTGACCAATGAACTTTGCGCCCTTTTTGCTCAGTGTGCTGTTACAAAGGACGAAGTATACGTCCTGAAAATCTGCAGAGACGGAATTTAAATATTTAATTTGAATCAGCAATTGTTGGGTGGGGCACAATTTGGAAGTCTAGTTTAGTGTGAAGTGAAAATTACGCATCTGTGACTAATCAAGCAATACTTTTCAGGCATTGTGATTGTTGATATTCTTTCCAGATAATACCACAAAAAATATATATGTTATTCCAACTCCAAGGAGGATTTAATTTGAAGGACAGAAACCAAGAAGGATGAAACGGAATTAATAATCATCAGTAATCTTGGAGAAGACAACAACAACTTGAGTATAAAAGTGCATTTATTTTTTTTCATTTGTAATGAAGAGAAGTGCAGATAACCATTTTAAGGCCTAAAGAAAATCAGAATTGTGGGGGGGGGGGGGAGAAGAGGCCTGTTAAATGTTTTATGACAAGGACCTAAGTGCAACAGTGAAGGAAAAAATTTATCGTTTGTGGAAACTCACTTTGTTGAGAAAGACAGTGTAACAGGGAGATATGATCTACTGGGACATGGTAGTAGCAAGATAGCCACTTTAATGCAAATAATGCTAGATATAGGCACATCGTTAAAATTGAACAGTCAAAAGATGGACAATAATAATGAACAACTGAATCAAACGTCAGATGAAATATCTACTAAAATGGATGTGGGTGGTTACTGGTGGATGTCCTTGAGGCATGAGTGGAGGAAGCTGATAAGGGCATTACCAAAAAAATTGATCGATTAATAGACGAACTTGCTAGTGATAGGGAGAAAAATAAATATGCCTTTGATGAAGTACATTTGCAAGCCACTACCAGTCAATGAAAATCTAGAGAAAAATATTAACTTTGTTGAGGAAAATATGAACGTGAAGCTAGTTACAATTACCAGTGGCCTAGAACAGAATGTAAAATCGATAGACGAAAAACTTGAACTTGAACATGTAATCAGCAAAAATGACATAAGCAACTTAGAAAGTAATTTTTCTGTCCTAGCTAAAAAAATAGAAAACTTCAATGCAGTCATTGTCGATAGAAACCTAATCAATAATACTGGTATGATGTGGTGTAACACACCAGTGAAAAACTTTTCTTATGAAGGAACCATGGACCTTGCCGTTGGTGGGGAGGCTTGCATGCCTCAGCGATACAGATAGCCATACCGTAGGTGCAACCACAACGGAGGGATATCTGTTGAGAGGCCAGACAAACGTGTGGTTCCTGAAGAGGGGCAGCAGCCTTTTCAGTAGTTGCAGAGGCAACAGTCTGGATGATTGACTGATCTGGTCTCGTAACACTAAGCAAAACAGCCTTTCTGTGCTGGTACTGCGAACGGCTGAAAGCAAGGGGAAACTACGGCCGTAATTTTTCCCGAGGGCATGCAGCTTTACTGTATGATTAAATGATGATGGCGTCCTCTTGGGTAAAATAATCCTCCATTCGTATCTCCGGGCGGGAACTGCTTAGGAGGACATCGTTATCAGGAGAGAAAAAAAACTGGCATTCTACAGATCGGAGGGTGGAATGTCAGATCCCTTAATAGGGCAGGTAGGTTAGAAAATTTGAAAAGGAAAATGGATAGGTTAAAGTTAGATATAGTGGGAATTAGTGAAGTTCGGCGGCAGGAGGAACAAGACTTATGGTCAGGTGAATACAGGGTTATAAATACAAAATCAAATAGGGGTAATGCAGGAGTGGGCTTAATAATGAATAAAAAAATAAGAGTGCGGGTAAGGTACTACAAACAGCATAGTGAACGCATTATTGTGGCCAAGATAGACACGAAGCCCACGCCTACTACAGTAGTACAAGTTTATATGCTAACTAGCTCTGCAGATGACGAAGACATTGAAGAAATGTATGATGAAATAAAAGAAATTATTCAGATAGTGAAGGGAGATGAAAATTTAATAGTCATGGGTGACTGGAATTCGGTAGTAGGAAAAGGGAGAGAAGGAAACGTAGTAGGTGAATATGGATTGGGGCTAAGAAATGAAAGAGGAAGTCGCCTGATAGAATTTTGCACAGAGCATAACTTAATCATAGCTAACACTTGGTTCAAGAATCATAAAAGAAGGTTGTATACATGGAAGAAGCCTGGAGATACTGACAGGTTTCAGATAGATTACATAATGGTAAGACAGAGATTTAGGAACCAGGTTTTAAATTGTAGGACATTTCCAGGGGCAGATGTGGACACAGATCACAATCTATTAGTTTTGAACTGTAGATTAAAACTGAAGAAACTGCAAAAAGGTTGGAATTTAAGGAGATGGGACCTGGATAAACTGAAAGAACCAGAGGTTGTACAGAGTACACAAAGGTACTCTGTTTAGAACAGGTTCTGTCTCTTAGAAATGGAAGTTATGTTGGCCAGAGAGAAAGCTGAAAAATTAAGCAGGTACACTCATGATACATACGGACACTATGGTATTCAGAATTGCATTGAAAAGTTACAGGAGAATGTTTATTTTCACAATATGGCTCAAAAGGCAAGGAAAGACTTTTCATCCTGTGATAGATGTCAAAGAGTAAAGGTAAGTAACAGGACACATCAGTGTGAAATGCGGAACATAATTCCTGAAAAATCTATAGATTTTGTAGCTGTCGACTTCCCTGTATCTTTTCCAAAGAGTAGAGATGGTCACAGTTACATTTTTGCTGTTGTTAACATTTTTTCCAAATTTATAAAATTGTACCCTGTCAGAAATACCACAAGTAAAGATGTTATATTTAAGGTTCAGAAGGATTAGTTTAAAAATGCAAGAAAACCGAAAGCCATTCTGTCAGATAATGCATCACAGCTCATATATAAAAATTTGGAAGCATTTGTTGAAAGAACATGACATTTTGATTTCAGTGTACAACCCGTCACCAGACCCTGGAGAAAGATACATGAGAGAGATTAGTAAGCTATGTCATAAATATTGTAGTCATAATCATCCTACTTCGTTTGAACACACGTAGTGATTTTGAAGAGATCATGAATAGCTTACAATACATTTTTACCGGATTTACACCGTTTGAGATTGTACTTCATAAGAAACCCGCAAACATTCCATCAGAGTTGATGGAATACCCATGATGTTCAATTTCTTCTACACAGGAAAGAGAGAAAACTGTCAAGAAAAACCATGAAGAAACAGGGACAGGCACGAAAAATGAGACATGAAAGTAAAGTGAAAATAACACAATCTAAGGTTGGGGATTATGTACTTGTGAAATCACACAAAATATCTACATGTTACCAGCAGAACTAAGGAAAGTCTTTGAAATATAGATTAGTAAATTCGGAATTGTTGAAAATCCGCATCGTGATGCGTACTGTTTGATTTAGCGGAAGTCTAGAAAACTTCTTGGACTGAGTAATTTTGCCTCATTAAAACTGTTATGATACCGAAACAAATTGTTTAAGCCAACACAGCAAAAGTGAAGACTGCTGATGGCTCATAATGATCGAGACCAATCTGTTCATTATAAATTACATAGGACAGCAAAGACACTCCTGAACACCGCAAGTACTCCATCCCTCAGGCAGTCGATCAGTAAGGTCGATGGCGTTCATGTCATTCACACTCGATTCTCTGATTATTATATTGTAACATCTTTTGTGAGAGTGTTCCAGTATTGGTCATACACTTGCTGTCTGATGTGATGACCTCTATCCATAGCCATTGATGAGTGTGAACCTGCATCCAATACTGAAGCTGCCACTGATGTGCCAAACACACATGCAGAATTCTCAGGGAGTCATCCATAGCACACCAGCCAACAGGACGTGCCTTCTGATGCAACAGTCCGAGTCACTGGCCTGTATTTTGGGCTGGTACAGCGATCTTCAGCCGCTCTGAGTCTGCATTTTGATTCAACAGATTCCACCCTGGCTTCCTAAGCCACCAGTAGCCACAGAAGATACAGCGACAAGATATATTTTGAGGAATCAAACAAATAATATTTAATCTTTTTTTATTGCGTCTGACGACGTCACATAGGTTCCTCAGCCTCCATCTGACAAAACAGTCGATGTTCCCAGCCTGGGAATGGGCGATCACTACGATTTAAGTGTCAGAAGTGCCGAAGGCCAGCACCAACAGGAACTGGAGGGTAAGAAATATTGGTCAATCCTAAGGAGAACAAGGATTCTGGAACTGGTTCTGACCCCACACGCCAATGTCTGCAACAGTCACAGAGGGTGAGTTGCAAAGACACATTATACTTGTTCTCAGGAAAATTGTATTTTTGTCATGACCAAATTGGGACAGAAAGATTGGACAGTTACTCTTAGTAGGCCAAGTGAGCCAGTTGAATTATCTCAATATAAGGGTAATAGTCAGCAACAGAACCTTGTTCTGAACTGTTGTAAAATTTGTAGTTTAACAGGTCATTCGCACCTTGTGATAAATTTATACCTGTGATATGTGCTACATTTAGAAGATAGAGGCACACAGTGTATGATTGCTCTCAGTGTCACTGGACAACGAGTATGCATAAGAATTGGACGTAATGGTCTTAGTTATAAGTATAGTTATTGAGTTAGTATTTTAAAGTGGTACGAGTGTCTTCATGAAATAAGTGAAAAACAGATTGCACAAATTTCGTGCAGACACGAACAGCTAGTACTTTACTGGCAGGACGGCAGCTGCAGTTGGATTAGGGTGAAATTAAAAATGTAGTGAATGTTCCTTTCTCATCTGTTGATCTTGCAGCCATGACTCCCATAATCCCCTTCTTCGGAAAAACATGACAGGAAGTTACTGTATTTATAAATACTATATTAGCCATGGCCAAGTTAAGCAGGTAGTCAGATGAAACGTGATTGCAGATGACCAAATTATATATCACAGGTAAGGCTAAGACCTATATTATGCATCATGGAGTTCTTAATAACCCATCCAAATTTACAGAATTAGTGGAGGGTTTATGGCAAAGGTATTCAAACAAAACAGTGCGCAGTGTTTTGGAGAAAAACTCAGTAGCTTGATGCAGAAATAAAATGGAACGGTTGAGTCGTTTTCTAACAAAATACCCAGAGTGAATGCATAGACTTACGAGATGACACAAAACTCACATGCAAATAAGGTCATGCTTAAAGAAAGAGAGAATAAAGTATTAGACTTTTTCCTGAGAGGGCTCCCTCAATTTTTTCATGGTTGACATGAAAGGAAAATGCGGAGGATTTAGCTGCAGCACTTCGCGTTGCCACACACTTGCAAGAAATAGCCACTGCAATAAAAATGGGCAATGAGTGAAAGATATTTATGTCTGGTAAGGAGTGTTACAGCAGTGGTCAGCAGAGGCCTTTGGAGACAAAATGTCGCCAACGACAATGTTACAGTCTCCAATGCTTCAGGCAGAAGGCTGAGGATTGTGAATCCAAAAAGCAGGGCAAATACAATTGGAAGGGAAAACCATTAAAAGCTAATGGGAATGTTCCTTCTATCAGGAAGCATTCCCAATAAATCGCAGAACAGTAAAAATGTATGCAGGGACGAATTTTTACTTGGTAGCTTGGGTGGATACTGGGACATATGTATCGGTTGTGAGTCTGGACCTCCTGGACAAGAGGACTCTGAAAACTTCGGGATCTGAAACCTAAAAAATTATGTAGTCTATATGGATGACACCATACTTTCTACTAAATATTTATATGGGCACATAAAGCACCTAAGGGTGATAGGTTAAGGACAGCTTGTCTCACGCTGAGGATTGACAAATGTAATTTTGCACATTTACCAGTTAATTGCCTTGGACATATTTTTAACCAAAATGGAGTGAGGGCAGATCCTCATATCACTTCAGCTGTGTCTGTCTTTTGCAGTTTCACAAACAGTAAGACAGTTTCAATCATTTCTTGGGTTAGCAAATTATTACAGAAAATTTATCAAAGAGTTTGGACAAATTGCAGCACCACTGACTAGATTACTATAAAAAGTGGTTTCATTTCACCAGATATCAGAATGTCAAGTAGCATTTCAAAATTTAATGGAGATACTAACCTCAAATCTTGGATTAGATTTTCCTGATTATACCAAAGAATTTATACTATAGTGCAATGCAAGCAATACCACTTTAGGTGCCATTTTAAGACAATATATAAACTGAAAGGAGCATCCAGTGGCATCTGGGTCTCATAAGCTAAATGAAGCTGAGTACAACTATTTGACTACAGAAAAACGATGCTAGATTCAGCATACAGTATTTCTATTGTTACCTATAAGGTCGTGAATTTAAAGTTGTAACGGATCATGAAGCCTTGAAGTGGTTATTGGGACTAAAAGACCCTTCAAGTTGACTAACAAGATGGGCATCGAAGTTAAGTGAGTTTCAGTAAGAGGTAGTTCACAAACTTGGTGTTACACACACAAACGTGGACACAGAGAGTAGGAAAATTGCGGTTTTACAAGTGTCTAGATTAATTCTAACAGACTGGAAGAAGGCACAAGCGACAGACAAAGGATGCCAATTGTACAGCAAAATGGCTTGGCTCTGAGCACTATGGGACTTAACTTGTGAGGTCATCAGTCCACAATTGTACAGCAAGCAACCACAATTTCTAATGCCAAAGGTTTATTGTGTAGGTCAAAAGAATGTGGACCATGCGTTGTCGTTCCCGCAGCATTCCAAACCAAAGAGTTATGATAAGCACATGACCATGTACTGTTGGCTAAAAGGGTTACTGACAGACGAACTGAAGAGAGATTTCGGTAGAAAACACGACGTGGTGTTGAGGAGCAGTACATTAGATACTGCATTCCATGTGCTCAAAAAACAGACTTGATCACCATAAAATAGAAATACAAAGGTTATCATAATCAGAGAAACCATGTCAAATGGTGGGAATCGACATTCAAGGACCATTTAATAGGAGAGCAGCAGGGGATAAGAATACACTATGGTCGACCATTTTTGGTATACCTAGTAATGGAAGTGATGCCACATCAGATAGTGAGCGCAGTAGCTCAGACCACTGTTAACCATTGGGTACTTATATTTGGAGTACCAGAAACTATGGTCATCAACCAAGGAAATAATTATATGTCTGATATGATGAAACAGTTATGCCGCCTGTCAAAATGAAGAAATTGCTTACTATTCTGTTTCACCTACAGGCACATTGTCGTATGGGGCGAGTCCACCATACCAAAGCAAAAATTTTATTACATGAATAGTCAACTCTTAGACTGGGATATGTATCTAAGTTATGTAATGAGTGTGTACAGCTCTAAAATCCACACAGGAATAGGTCCTATACTATACACTGTAGTACATGGGTGAAAGATGCCTTCACCTTTTGACATGATCCAACGGAAGTTACGTGCACAGGATTAACATGTGAAAAAATTCGCAGAAACTTTGGCAGAGGTATGACAACAGATAAAATGTACCAGTAAAAAGCAATGCAATGTCAAGAACGTGTCGGACAAGGTACAAGCAAGTTACAACAGTACATAGTAGGGAAAGGGATCCTACTGGCAAAGCCCTCTACCCCAAAGTTTAAAACTAAGACATTCTCCACGAACTTTTAAGCATCATACTGGGTAGTGGAGATACTTCAAAAGGCAGCTTCAAGTTGCATTTGTTAATGAAAACATTGATATTGCATGTTAGTGGGATAAAGCGTTTTAAGTGTACAGTTGATGCATTAATCTATGTAACATCACTGTTATTGCAAAGAAGAAGAAGCTACCACATGGAACAAAACTAGTATAGAAATACCATATGGATTTAGGTCTAGAGATAAGTAATAAAATATTGATTTACTTGTGTTTAATTTTATGTTGGGTTACCTATGTTCTAGGATACTATGCAGCATGAGAATAATAGCACACGTGAAACATCAGCAAGCCAGTTGCTCTGTTCATCACCCTGTTATAATAGAACTGCTTCACCATGTTGCACCAGAATTATAATAAATTCTCCACCCCCTCATGTTACAGCAACAAATTACCATGTACATCGTCATGTTTAAGCACAATTGTAACAAAACTCGCCATATGTCACCGTGCTGCTCAAATTTGTTACAGATTGGACCATATATCACAGACAGCATTGGAACTAGCTGAGGGCAGAGATGCCATGCTACCACTGCTGTCCCCCAAAAATAAATGAGTGTAACAGTTTTTACTCATCTGTGAGAACATCAAAGGTCTTGATGAGGATGTTTCACCCATCCAGCCTTGATACCTTGGCCACAAAAGCACGGAACAAGCCACAGTTTCATCTATGTAAAAACTGCTCATTTCCCCAAGAAGGCTCGCCTCTCCGAATGAGGTTCACTGATCACCTTCTTCTCTGAGACCGCACCAGGAGTGCACATTCCCAGTATAGAAAATGCAAAGCCTTCCTCCCAAGCCCATATGTCCAGTACTCTCAGTAAAATAACTACGAAATAGTGACAGAAAATGAAACAGTACTGCTTTGTGATATTTGACACAACTTAACAGAAAACCTCTGTTCGTAAGTACTTATGTTACCCTATAGTACTGTCATAAGTAAAGGAATTTTAATAACCCAGCAATCAACTGCGATAATGTCACTTTTGTGAGTAGTGGACATGACAAGGCATCCTGCGAAACAATATTAAATTTCTTCTTTGAAAACTACCTAGAACAAATACTGTGCGAGCTCACTCATGATGGAGATGTATTAGGTCTAATGGCAACAAACAGATCTGACCACTTTTAAGGTCTCCACATTGGAACTTGTATCAACGACCATGAAGCAGTTGTAGCAACAATGATTACCAAGGTACAAAAGGCAAAGAAAACAACCAGAGATATTCACATGTTCAGAAAACAGGATAAAGAGGTAATAGTGTCACATCTCAGTGAGGAACTCGAAACATTTAGCTCTGGACAGGAACGTAAAAGAATATGGCTCTAGTTGAAAAGAATAGCTAACCATATGGTGGAAGCATATTTTCCTAGCAGAACACTTCATGATGGGAGTGACCCTCCTTTGCACACTGATCGGCCGGAACATTATGACCATCTACCTACTGTCGATATAAAACTGTCCAAGCGCTAGCAGCGTCACCTGCCGAGGAAAGACTGCTAGTCGGACACACATGTGGTGCATGTAGTATCAGTGAGCTTGCTGTACGTGTGCAGAGAATGAGGAAGGCACGCTATCTATCTGAGTTTGACCGAGGACAGATGGAGATGGCCTGGAGGCTCGGTACGAGCATTTCGGAAACTGCACTTGTCAGCTGTTACAGGAGTGCTGTGGTCAGAGTCTTCAGCATGTGGCGAAACCAACGTGAATCCATGTCCAGACGTCGTGGGGTTGGGCGGCCACCCCTCATTACAGAAGTCGGACATCGCAGGCTGGGCGATTGTTCAAACAGGACAGGTGGCGAACTTTGGCGGAACTAACATCGGACTGTACTGGACAGAGTACATGTGTTTCTGAACACACAGTGCACCAAACACTCCTAACAATGGAATCCGATAGCCGACGAAAAATATGGTTCGAATGGCTCTGGGCACTATGGGACTTAACATCTGAGGTCATCAGTCCCCTAGAACTTTGAACTACTTAAACCTAACTAACCTAAAGACATCACACACATCCATGCCCAAGGCAGGATTCGAACCTGCGACCGTAGCGGTCGCGTGGTTCCAGACTGTAGCGCCTAGAACCGCTCGGCCACACTGGCCGGCATAGCCGACGCCCCTGGCATGTTACTACCACTGCATCGACACTACCACTGAAATGGGCATGTGACTGTCGGTACTAAACGTTGGCGCAATGGCAGAGCGTTGCATGGTCTGATGAATCCCAATACTTTCTTCATCATGCAGATGGGAGGGCGTGAATCATTCCTCTTCCAGGGGAACAACTTCTTGACGCCTGTACAGAGAGATGGAGACAAGCTGATGGCTGCTCCACTATACTCTGGGTCACGTGGGCATCCATGGGTCCCCTGTAGTTCGTGCAAGGCACAATGACGGCCAACGAGTACCGTACACGGGTTGCAGATCATGACGGTCATGTTTCCCGATAGCAGCTCCATTTTTCAGCAAGATAATGCGCCATGTCACATGTGTGATGGTGTGGTTCGAGAAACACAGTGGCGAGTTACAATTGATGTGCTGGCCCCCAAACTAGCCAGACTTGAACCCGATCGAACAGATCTGGGATGTGATTGAACGTAACGTCAGAGCTCATCGCCCCCCTCCTCTGAATTTACAGGAATTAGGTGGCTTGTGTATGCAGACACGGTGCCAACGCCATCCAGCGATCTACCAAGGCCTCATTGCTTCATGCCACGACGTGTCGTGGCTCTTATCTATTAGGCAGGTGGTCATAATGTTCTAGATGATCAGTGAAAAAAGTCTGTATAGAAACTTCAGAACAAACAGATCTTACTGTACAATATATGCATGCCAATCAGCATATATTCCGAAAATAATGGTCATGAGAAACCGAATTCGCGTTTTGCTCTTGATAGCCATGCATCAAGACAGTCAGGTAGACGTAGTTTTTCTTGACTTCTGAAAACGAAAGATACGGCTATGGGTAGATTCTGAATGGAACCCGTTTGGCTGTCAAAGAGGACAGTGAATGAAGCCTTCAATGGTTACCGTGGCAGAATCTGCTTATTGCTCCTGTAGCGACCGCGAATGTCAGATAACAGCAGTTATAGCGCGCAGTGGGGTAGTAAGGCAATACACTCCTGGAAATTGAAATAAGAACACCGTGAATTCATTGTCCCAGGAAGGGCAAACTTTATTGACACATTCCTGGGGTCAGATACATCACATGATCACACTGACAGAACCACAGGCACATAAACACAGGCAACAGAGCATGCACAATGTCGGCACTAGTACAGTGTATATCCACCTTTCGCAGCAATGCAGGCTGCTATTCTCCCATGGAGACGATCGTAGAGATGCTGGATGTAGTCCTGTGGAACGGCTTGCCATGCCATTTCCACCTGGCGCCTCAGTTGGACCAGCGTTCGTGCTGGACGTGCAGACCGCGTGAGACGACGCTTCATCCAGTCCCAAACATGCTCAATGGGGGACAGATCCGGAGATCTTGCTGGCCAGGGTAGTTGACTTACACCTTCTAGAGCACGTTGGGTGGCACGGGATACATGCGGACGTAAATTGTCCTGTTGGAACAGCACGTTCCCTTGCCGGTCTAGGAATGGTAGAACGATGGGTTCGATGACGGTTTGGATGTACCGTGCACTATTCAGTGTCCCCTCGACGATCACCAGTGGTGTACGGCCAGTGTAGGAGATCGCTCCCCACACCATGATGCCGGGTGTTGGCCCTGTGTGCCTCGGTCGTATGCAGTCCTGATTGTGGCGCTCACCTGCACGGCGCCAAACACGCATACGACCATCATTGGCACCAAGGCAGAAGCGACTCTCATCGCTGAAGACGACACGTCTCCATTCGTTCCTCCATTCACGCCTGTCGCGACACCACTGGAGGCGGGCTGCACGATGTTGGGGCGTGAGGGGAAGACGGCCTAACGGTGTGCGGGACCGTAGCCCAGCTTCATGGAGACGGTTGCGAATGGTCCTCGCCGATACCCCAGGAGCAACAGTGTCCCTAATTTGCTGGGAAGTGGCGGTGCGGTCTCCTACGGCACTGCATAGGATCCTACGGTCTTGGCGTGCATCCGTGCGTCGCTGCGGTCCGGTCCCAGGTCGACGGGCACGTGCACCTTCCGCCGACCACTGGCGACAACATCGATGTACTGTGGAGACCTCACGCCCCACGTGTTGAGCAATTCGGCGGTACGTCCACCCGGCCTCCCGCATGCCCACTATACGCCCTCGCTCAAAGTCCGTCAACTGCACATACGGTTCACGTCCACGCTGTCGCGGCATGCTACCAGTGTTAAAGACTGCGATGGAGCTCCGTATGCCACGGCAAACTGGCTGACACTGACGGCGGCGGTGCACAAATGCTGCGCAGCTAGCGCCATTCGACGGCCAACACCGCGGTTCCTGGTGTGTCCGCTGTGCCGTGCGTGTGATTATTGCTTGTACAGCCCTCTCGCAGTGTCCGGAGCAAGTATGGTGGGTCTGACACACCGGTGTCAATGTGTTCTTTTTTCCATTACCAGGAGTGTATTTCCCACTTTGCTTACCCGAATGGAAAAGGAAGATTCCCTAATAAATGTTACAATAGGAAATAACCGCTGCCATGTGTTTTACAGTGGTTCGTAGGGTATAGAAGTAGATGTAGATCAGGTGTTTTAAGCGTAACTGCCTCATGAAAGTGACTGCAATAAGTGTATGTGTAGCCCAGTGTCTGTCTGTGTTGATGAAGAAACTCAGTGCTGTCACAAAGCCTACTCCTCGTAGCATCAGGAAGCCAGTCGAGCTTAGCGTTCCCATCCGACGGACAGATCACCATGAAAAGTGCGCTCATACCCTCAACGCATGAATCGCTGCAGGGAAGTTTGGAGTTTAGCCTAAGAGTTTGGCACTCAGTATCGTGATGAATCTCCCCTTGTCGGCCGAATGCTGGCAAATGAATTTTTTTTTCACCGCCATGTTGCGGACCGGTTACCTCTGAATCGAATCCCACCGCTGAAGATTGTCATAGTGATCTTGGGTAGTTACTGAGCCGGGTATCCGGGAAATACCTCAGAACGTTAACGTAGTATTTGCTGTGTATTTCTTGTAGTATTCTATGCTGCATGGATCCCATTACTTATAGCTGACAGGTCTGTACAACAGCTGCTTAGCCAATGATCAGGTTCATGTACAACCGTTCAAAAATGGTTCAAATGGCTCTGAGCACTATGGGACTTAACACCTAAGGTCATCAGTCTCCTAGAACTTAGAATTACTTAAACCTAACTAACCTAAGGACGTCACACACATCCATTCGAACCTGCGACAGTAGCGGTGGCGCGGTTCCAAACTGAAGCGCCTAGAACCGCTCGGCCACTGCAGCCGGCCGTACAACGGTTTGATATGCAATAAAAACAACAACTTTGGATGAGATGTTTCGAAATTAGTGTAACTGACTTCCTCTCATTAAAAGTTTGTCTTTGCTAGCAAGATAGTAAATTCTTCACATTTCTTTTTAAACATAGGTCATAGAGACAATGGAGACCGCATGTTGCTAGATACGAGAAGGCTAGAAGAGCTGGCTGCCGCTAGGGTTTTGAGTGAAAATCCGTTATGTTGCGAGAGCAGGGCGTTACACAAGGCACGAGTAATTGCATATATCCTGCAGGCTGCACGCTGCTCCAGTTCTCAAGGGCGTGGCCAGCCGCGACGTTTGCCGTTTGCCGTTTGCCTTTTCACCTCGCCACACTTCCAGCCTGTCGACGTGTATGCACGAGGTTTCGTATTGTTCTCTTCTGCGGGGGGGAATTCTGAATAATCCCGAAGGTTGAGCAAAACTGACACTTCCCGCCTGGATGGTTATTAACGTACTACGATCACAGTTTCGCCTATTGTGCCATTCTCAGGTAAGAGTTGTATCGACTTAATGTTGCTAAAAAGAAAGTTCAAAAATCCATAGCGAAGGGTTATTCCGGAAAGAGAAGATGAGCTGTTGTTAGCATCCTACGACAATATTCGAACATCAGTGTGACTACCTTACATAAAGATTTATATGTGAATTACAATGTGAGCCTTGTAATTCGTTTCTGCGATTATTATTCCTACTATTAAGTGAACGCTTCGAACTCACTTGTCATGTATCTGTCGGCATATGATTTAGATTGCAAGCCTCATGACCATTTACGTAAGATTATTACTGTAATAATGTGGCCAATGACGTAGCCAGAGGAGGGGTCAATGGGATCCAGACTCCCCTATCACCTAAATGAAATTACACATGATCGAGATGCTGTGTAGTGAAACTGAAAAATATTTTGGTTTTCAGTCATAGGACAACAAAGGGATACTCAGTGTCTATAGTCAACGAGGTCATGTATAGATTTTAGTTAACGATACGTCGGTAGCACTACCAGTTATCGATCATCCATACCTTAGCCAAGACCAACTATTGAACATTGTTGGCCATACTTGATCTCAATTGTTTTCTTAATCAGTTCAGTTCTTAAAACTTCCTGGCAGATTAAAACTGTGTGCCGGACCGAGACTCGAACTCGGGACCTTTGCCTTTCGCGGGCAAGTGCTCTACCAACTGAGCTACCCAAGCACGACTCAGGCCCCGTGCTCACAGCTTTACTTCCGCCAGTACCTCGTCTCCTACCTTCCAAACTTTACAGAAGCTCTCCTGCGAACCTTGTAGGACCAGCACTCTGAAAGAAAGGACAGCCACAGCCTAGGGGATGTTTCCAGAATGATTTTTTCACTCTGCAGCGGAGTGTGCGCCGATATGAAACTTCCTGGCACATTAAAACTGTGTGCCTGACCGAGACTCGAACTCGGGTCCTTTGCCTTTCATGGGGAAGTGCTCTACCAACTTTTTTATTTACTTTGTATTTTTGCTGCGATCTGTACCGAAATCTTCGTATTCACCTTCATGTGTCGGACCAGAGAGTCAGTTGCTTACAGCAAATATGAAATTTATTTTATATTGACGGGCAGCTTTTTGCGCTGACTCAGCCACCGACGTGCGACCAGTTTGCACCAAACGCTAGGGCTCGTCCGGGATTTGAACCCGGGACCTCCTGCACCCTAAGCAGGAATCATACTCCTTTTTTTACCTCTTTTTTTACGCCTTAACCACTTTTTTTATTTTTATTTTTGATCCCGTATCCATTTTTTAATGCCTTCTTCAGCAGTTGAGCAATTGAGAAATGTGTGTTAAAACACTAACAAAAGTACGAGTTCTTTTCTTTTTGTTTCCTTCGGTGCCTTATGTTAACTTAATGTCTTTTTTTTAGGATGAAAATCGTGAATGAATAAAAGAAAAATAAGTAAAAGAAAAGGGTGGAGTCGGAACTTGACTCATCAAGATTGGTAACTACACCAAGATTCTCTTGAGGAAATTTGCATATTTCAATCTATAATCGCGTATTTGTTCAAGCTGATGATGCTGAATGTTCAGAAATGTCAAAAAATCTTCTTTGTTCCGGTCTTCTTGTGTCAGGATATAGAAAACTGTAAGTCCCATCAACCAATTGGCAGCATTTCTTTTAGCACTGGGGTAGGGGACGCCCTCAGGGTTGAGTAGGTCCGTCGGTGTGATGGCATTCTCGGAAGTTCTGAGTATAATTGCTAGCAGGCGCCGAATGCAGCACCATACGTCGTTGATTGTGTCACATGTAAACCTGTGTTCCTCGGTATCGAGAAGGTTGCAGGTAGTGCACTTTCCGTTTCTGCCAGATGTACGGCGTGCAACTTAGAATTCGTCGGCAGAATCCTATTAGCAGCAAAGTACCATACGGCTCTCACCTTAGTCGGTAATCGTTGATCATGAATATTCTTCCGAATCCTATCCCAGTTATACTGTCGAAGTTCCTCCTCGATGCTGTTTCTGGGTTTCCCGTCAATCGTGGTCTTGTACACGTCTTTTACTGTTAACATATCTTTGTGGAGAAGCGTTCTCTGAATGTAGCTGTATTCAATGAGGTGTGAAAGCTCCGTCGGGAGGTGGTGCACGTCTATAGGTGGATCCAGACTGGGCGGGATGATTTCATTGAGAAGACGACCCACTAGAGTACCCGGCGATTCTTTCCACAGTCGGTTTGTCTTGCAAATATACAGTGCTTGTGCTTTACAGTAGATATCGGTAAGATTGAGACCACCTTTGTTGTCTGGTAACGTCAATGTTTCATATTTAATTTTGAAAATATGACCTCTACTAACAAAATGGACGAGCGCTGCTAGCATTCTTTTCGCTATTGCTCGTGGTAATGGCAGTATTTGAGCGACGTAGTTCACTTTGGATATGATATATGTATTTGCGAGCTGTACCTTCTGCATTTCGTCCAGATTCCGTAGACAATGTTGGTGGAGGCACGCTCGCATGTTCGTCAATATTCGTCTGTAGTTGATAGCAACTGTTCGTCGTATATTGCGCGTGTATACTATGCCGAGGCTTTTCAATGTGTCAAGGCGTTTCAGGTGTCCTCGAGCTCCAATGTCATCCCCACGGCCGATCGGCAAAATTCCGAACTTTGCCATATCTATTTTAGCGCCGTAAGCAAGTTCATACTTCTTCGTAATGTCGAGCGCAGTGTCTAGTTCTTGGTCACTCCTTATCAGGAAGCCGACATCATCAGCGTATGATTTACACGTTACTTTTTGGTCGTGTGTTTGTAATCCTTGCAGAACCTCGGTTAAATTCAACAGGAGCGGTTCGATTGCTATTGCGAACAATGCCATGGACATTGGGCAACCTTGTCTTACCGAGCTACGGACCTTGATTGGGCTATCGAGTTGTCCATTTACACAGGGTGTTACAAAAAGGTACGGCCAAACTTTCAGGAAACATTCCTCACACACAAATAAAGAAAACATGTTATGTGGACATGTGTCCGGAAACGGTTAATTTCCATGTTAGAGCTCATTTTAGTTTCGTCAGTATGTACTATACTTCCTCGATTCACCGCCAGTTGGCCCAATTGAAGGAAGGTAATGGTGACTTCGGTGCTTGTGTCGACATGCGACTTATTGCTCTACAGTACATCAAGCACATCAGTACGTAGCATCAACAGGTTAGTGTTCATCACGAACATGGTTTTGCAGTCAGTGCAATGTTTACAAATGCGGAGTTGGCAGATGCCCATTTGATGTATGGATTAGCACGGGGCAATAGCCGTGGCGCGGTACGTTTGTATCGAGACAGATTTCCAGAACGAAGGTGTCCCGACAGGAAGACGTTCGAAGCAATTCATCGGCGTCTTAGGGAGCACGGAACATTCCAGCCTATGACGCGCGGCTGGGGAAGACCTAGAACGACGAGGACACCTGCAATGGACGAGGCAATTCTTCGTGCAGTTGATGAAAACCCTAATGTCAGCGTCAGAGAAGTTGGTGCTGTACAAGGTACCGTTGACCACGTCACTGTATGGAGAGTGCTACGGGAGAACCAGTTGTTTCCGTACCATGTACAGCGTGTGCAGGCACTATCAGCAGCTGATTGGCCGCCACGGGTACACTTCTGCGAATGGTTCATCCAACAATGTGTCAATCCTCATTTCAGTGCAAATGTTCTCTTTACGGATGAGGCTTCATTCCAACGTGATCAAATTGTAAATTTTCACAATCAACATGTGTGGGCTCACGAGAATCCGCACGCAATTGTGCAATCACGTCATCAACACAGATTTTCTGCGAACGTTTGGGCAGGCATTGTTGGTGATGTCTTGATTGGGACCCATGTTCTTCCACCTACGCTCAATGGAGCACGTTATCATGATTTCATATTCCATGATTAATGTGATTTGAAGAGAAGTAATAAAATGAGCTCTAACATGGAAAGTAAGCGTTTGTGGACACATGTCCACATAACATATTTTCTTTCTTTGTGTGTGAGAAATGTTTCCTGAAAGTTTGGCCGTACCTTTTTGTAACACCCTGTATGGATTTTAGAGGTACCATTCGTGAGCACGGTGTTGAGCATGGCTAGAAAATTCGGAGGAAAATTCATGTTCCGCATTTCTCTGAAAAGGTATTAATGCCTCACTCTGTCGAATGCTTGTTCGAAATCGAATGATACTATGGCGCACCAACTGAGCTACCCAAGCACGACTCTTGCCCCGTCCTCACAGCTTTACTTCTGCCAGTACCTCGTCTCCTACATTCCAAACTTTCGTGCTTGGGTAGCTCAGTTGGTAGAGCACTTGCCCGCGAAAGACAAAGGTCCTGACTTCGAGTCTCGGTCCGGCACACTGTTTTAATCTGCCAGGAAGTTTCATAGCAGTGCACATTCCACTGCAGAGTGAAAATCTCATTCTGGAGTTCAGTTCTTACTTACAGTTGTAAGTCCTGCCGTTTATTGCCTTTGTTCTGCGTGTTGTTATGATAGTTTCTAATTAAAGGCAAATTTGTAATATAAAAGAAGAGGAAAATCAATTTTGATTCGTCCTCTAGCGTTTTGATAAGTTACAAATATGTACATGCTGGTGTAATAACCTAATTACCTCTTTATAGTAGTTTAATGTTAGCACTTTAGTAGTTATTTGGAGACTGGTAGAGCTTTGGGTTTGAAATATTTCAGTATTTCGCAAGGAATTAAATTACACTCAGTTACAATACACTAGGATTTGCCTATGTTGCTCAAAAACACCAAAAATATCGTCCAAATGGCGATAGTTGCAATTCTTTAAAAAATTTGAAAAAAAATTCTATCATTAGTAGCCCAAATGGCTAAATATCACCCAGTCTGGTCACCCGGGTGGTACTCAGCTAGGAAAACCAGTTCCAATATGAGGTGATAGAGAGGTGTTTGTGGAGAGCGAAACTTGTTGTAATGACAGCACATTCTGTAGTTCGTTTCTGAGATTTTTTCAGTGGATTGCTTGCGTTCGCCCGAGCCAATGCGCTCTGCATCCTCACCCTCGCGCCTCCCCTCCCCTCTATAATCTGTTTACGATCTTGTAACACCATAATAACTGAAACGTTTTCAGATGTTATGTGATTATCTTGGAACTGTAATGTTTTTAAATTGTAGAAACAATCACATGAAAAATATTTTTTTATTGCTTTTGTAACAGTACTTATCTTGCCAGAATGAGATTTTCACTCTGCAGCGGAGTGTGGGGTGATATGAAACTTCCTGACAGATTAAAACTGCGTGCCGGACCGAGACTCGAACTCGGGACCTTTGCCTTTCGCGGGCAAGTGCTCTACTATCTGAGCTACCGAAGCACGACTCACGCCCGCTACTCACAGCTCTACTTCTGCCAGTATCTCGCCTCCTACCTTCCTAACTTTACAGCAGCTCTCCTGCGAAACTCGCAGAACTACCACTCCTGAAAGAAAGGATATTGCGGAGACATGGCTTAGCCACAGCCTCGCAGGAGAGCTTCTGTAAAGTTTGGAAGGTAGGAGACGAGATACTGGCAGAAGTAAAGCTGTGAGTACGGTGTCTGAGTCGTACTTCGGTAGCTCAGGTGGTAGAGCACTTGCCCGCGAAAGGCAAAGGTCTCGAGTCTCGGTCGGGCACACAGTTTTAATCTGCCCGGAAGTTTCAGTACTTATCTTGATTTGGGGAACAGTTACTTATTCATCAGGAAGACAGTATTTAATTTTAATGCTGGTTTGCGTAAGCTTTCGACAATATAGATAAGCGATATTTACGTTCGAAAACAGTTAGCAATCGTCATGTTGTATTATGTACCTGTGTATAAAGACGGCTCACTTGTGGAACGGCAATATATCGCGTCTTCAAGTTTTATTAGAAGAAAGGTGTTCTACTGTGAAATGTCTTATTAGTAATATCTTTGGAACAATAAGGCCGACGTTCACAGCCCTAACGTATTTGTAAATAAACGTCACATAAGCGGCACTGTAAGCTGTACATCACAGACGAGTTTATTAAGATAAAGACTGTATAACCAAGTTATCATGGATAAACGCAAACTCATTTGTGAGGTCGCATACAATACAAGTCTAGTTGAAAAAATGCGTGAATCAATGTTACGATCCGAAAACTGCGCATAGCGTTTGTGTATTCTGGCCGCGCGGGATTAGCCGAGGGGTCTTAGGCGCTGCAGTCATGGACTGTGCGGCTGGTTCCGGCGGAGGTTCGAGTCCTCCCTCGGGCATGGGTGTGTGTGTTTGTCCTTAGGATAATGTAGGTTAAGTAGTGTGTAAGCTTAGGGACTGATGACCTTAGCAGTTTAAGTCCCATAAGATTTCACACACGTTTGAACATTTTTTTGTGTATTCTGTTTTGTTTTATAGATAAATTTGGTTGTTATAGTTTCCAGTTCAAATAATGTTTTAAAAAGTAGTTACTGATTACTTATGGAACTCGAAGAATTTTTATGAAAAGAAAGATACTTTAATAAAATTTGAGACTGAACTGAGGGACTTCGGACACTTTGATGTGCTGAAGGAACTGTGATGGTCTGTCTCTCTCTCTCTCTCTCCCTCCCAAAAGCAAATGATGTACGTAAAATAAAAAAAGTTTTTTGTATACATTAAAACAAAAGACGTTTTAAGGTCCTCCTTAACAAATCGCACACTCTCTTTGACAAAATACTGGCTACGTCATTGATATGAGACGTTCTGCACCTTAGCAAAACACGTCAAGGAACCATAGAAACCAATAATAAAAAAATTGTAAGGGACATCATCCTCGTGACATATTTCGCCCCGTACGCATAAGAAAAAGGGCTTCCTCGTCATCTCTACGAAAGGAGTTCGAAAGCACTTTATGGTCGTTCTGGGGTTGCTTTGGGTGACATAAAAATGCTATGGTCTGTTCACTGTAAACTGTATAGTAATTTTCAGCTGTAATAAGGTAAGAGCTTACATCGTTCCTTTTAGCTTTGTAAAGGGACATCAGCTTTCATTCTGCTGTACTCCTCAGACCACGTGTTTATTATGAACTTATCAGTATATTTGTAGTTACTGAAATCTATATTCTGCGTATAATCCGTCATATTAATGGTTTACCTTAAGAAATTTTTACGTAGCAGCTAAAGTAAAGATTAACTTCGCGTAATTAGTTTTCAGTTAGTGTTAAAATACAAGGGCCATGAAGTATAGTAACTTTTCTTAAATGCTTTAGTAAATGAAATCCCCCACCTGTCACCACTTCACGAAGGATTTGTGGAGAAACTTTTTATCATTCTAGCAGCTCACTAAAATCTGACTGTATTCTTTTTCTAATGAGGATAGATTTTTTACACTGCCATAAACAAAGGATTTGGAGGTCTTCATACTCACTTTCGAATCTTTGAACGTGGTAGACTTGCCATTTAACGTTGTTGTGGCACTTACTCCTTCCCCATGCACGTAGTTTCAGCGGTGCATTGGGCCCTGAATTCATTTTTGTGGATGACAGTGCCCGACTGCATCGAACTGCGCAGGTGGCGGAACTCTTGGAACGAGAGGCTATTCGGCGAATGGGCTGCCCTGTCCGTTCCCTCTTCTTACATCCATGGTAGTGGACGCCAGCTTGCCAGGAGACTGCTAGGTGATTATGAATTTTTATTCGTGTTAGGGACTTCGTCTTCTATCCGTGCCATTTTGAAATCTTACTAAAAAGCTGGCAGGAACAATCTGTTTTTGCCACTCTCGCCGCACAATACAAACCTTCTGTGCATAGTACATGTCGTATCAGCATAATTACAAGTACTGACAAATGAAACAGCACCAACGATAAAAATGTCACTTATGTATGTTCTTTTATTTTTCGAGATAGCACTTCAAACTACATAAAGGTTTAATAAAAAGATTAAATTTGTTTAAAAACCTAGAATGCTTGATCATTTACAGCTTTTGGATATTTGTTAAAGTGTAATTCACGGTGAAACTTTCTGGCAGATTAAAACTGTGTGCCGGACCGAGACTCGAACTGGGGACTTTTGCCTTTCCCGGGCAAGTGCTCTACCAATTTTTTTTTTTTTTTTTTTTTTTGGGTCTCCTTCCTCCCCTTCAACCCATCCTTTACGCTCGCCAAGTGTTGCCTTCTCGGCCCGGCTTCTCCGCCTTTAAGAATGAATGTAACTTGATGATGTGGAAACGCACTTCTTCTGAACGACGAATAACTGAGCTACCCAAGCACGACACACGCCCTGTCCTCACAGTTCTGCCAGTACCTCGTCTCCTACCTTCCAAATTTAACAGAAGCTCTTCTGCGAACCTTGCAGAACTAGCACTCCTGAAAGAAAGGATATTGTGGAGACATGGCTTAGCCACAGCCTGGGGGACGTTTCCAGAATGAGATTTTCACTCTGCAGCGGAGTGTGCGCTGATATGAAACTTCCTGGCAGATTAAAACTGTGTGCCGGACCGAGACTCGAACAGCCGGCCGTGGTGGCCGTGCGGTTCTAGGCGCTCCAGTCCGGAGCCGCGCTGTTGCTACGGTCGCAGGTTCGAATCCTGCCTCGGGCATGGGTGTATGTGATGTCCTTAGGTTAGTTAGGTTTAAGTAGTTCTAAGTTCTAGGGGACTGATGACCACAGCAGTTGAGTCCCATAGTGCTCAGAGCCATTTGAACCAATCGAGACTCGAACTCGGGACCTTTGCAAGTTTGGAAGGTAGGAGACGAGATACTGGCAGAAGTGAAGCTGTGAGGAGGGGGCCTGAGTCGTGCTTGGGTAGCTCAGTTGGTAGAGCACTTGCCCGCGAAAGGCAAAGGTCCCGAGTTCGAGTCTCGGTCCGGCACACAGTTTTAATCTGCCAGGAAGTTTCATATCAGCGCACACTCCGCTGCAAAGTGAAAATCTCATTCTGTAATTCACGGTGTTTAGAAGATATCCTTTAACAAGGATTAATTTTTTTGGCAAACAATAAAAATTAACCTTCCACACCATGTTGATGTCAGTTTTCTATTTGCGTTAAATAAAGTAACTGTGGCATTAATCATTTCAGCTTTCAGGGTTACACCCACTTGCCACTTTTTTTAGAATAAAACATAATCAAAGTTTTTGATAGAATCACCAACTGGTTGGATAAAAATGGATTTAGGTGCAAATAAGTTTTTAGGAATTTCTCTCAGGTTTCGCAACAAAGGCGAGATGCAGTGTGTGGAAAGGGATGCATACGAGAAAGAGACTGTCAGAAAAGACAAAAGGCGGGTTACTGGTAGGGTCAGCCGTTGGGGACGGCACTATATGTGGAAACTGTGTCACTGCGTCGGCCGTATAGTTAACATGACTAATGACAAAAGATGCAGCAAATTCTTTAACATAAGCTGCCAGGGGGTTCACGCACTATGTCAAAAAGCTACAAGTCACAGAATGGTCAGAACTGTCGAGCCATAATCATTTTCGACAGTTTCTACTTGATGGATTTATTTTTAAATAATATCTCTGTTTTTTGCTGTTGTGAAAAAAAGTTGTATAGCAAATATTAATAGAAGTAAGTAGTTTTTCATGTTTCTGTTATACAAGATTTCCTTTTTAAAAACATTCAGTTCAAACTAATGCGTCTATCGAAACATACCATTTATTTGTGGTGTGATCTCTGTTTCTTTAACGACTCTGAAGTGAATTATATGATGCCTAATGTGGCGTGCTAGCGTAAAATTTGTGCTCTTAGATCAAGATTTTCGTTTATGCGGACGAGTTTGTCATCACAGATTGATAAACGGAGACAGGAGAATAGGTTACAGTGCCAGAATCAGCATATGATGACTTGGATACTCACAGAATCAAAGCTTTAAACATGAACTTTGTTTTGGTATTTTATTGGTATGTTAATTTTATTACAAAATTAATATTTTTTAAACCTGTGTGCTTAGACGTTAGCTTTTCTCCTTGTGCGTCTTGCACCACCTTTATATAAATCTGTGTGGGTAGTGATTTGTGAAATAACAACAAAGATGTATGGTAGCGAATAACAATTTTTTTATTCATACATAAATATTTACAGTAGTAATACTGCTCACAAATTTTGTTGTTCTTACAGTACACGAATTAATACTGCTTTTAAATTCACAGTTTTTGTTACTGTTTGAATTTTTTTATATACACATTCACAGTTCTTGCTTTTACAAATAGTAGTACTGGTTTCAGAAATTTTTACTTTGCATTGCAGCACTGATTACATCACTAGCAGTACTCGGAGAAAGTTCCTATTTTACGGTGCAGTACTGATAACAGCTATTGCATAGGTACAGTTTGTCTTACACGAATACTATTACTATTACTATTGCTAGTCAAATTCCAGTATGTTGAAGTGGGTGCCTCTAAACCTTTTCCACCTCAAGTAGCCGAAATAATTTAATAATACAATGTTGTGGGGCCAGCTTTAAAATGTCCATCGCAAACAGCTGAACTAAGATGAACTGGGTGGCAATCACACTTAAAACTAGTATGACTTGGATACCTAGCAGTAGGTGAAACTTAAAAACTTTCTGTTTACACATGCACTTACAGAATCACACAAGCACATGAAGTGCAAAAGAGAAAAATAATGTAAAACTATTTTTTCCTCTATTTACAATTTTTTAACTGTTTTTATGATTTGTATAAAATTTTGAAAGTTTTTATGTATAATTTGGACAATTTTTTAACTCGTTGTAATTTTTAAACTTTTTGCAACATATGATACTTATATAATGTCGCAGAAAAAGCAGAGTAGCACAGTCACGGTGGTGTACTGTTTATGATACTAAACTGTTGCATGGAGGCTCGTGAGTTTAAGACTCACCTGAACTCTAAAATTTTAATTTCTATATTTGGTTCGAGTACATTCTAGAGGTATCCACAAATGTCAAGAATCATTGTACTGGAATGTTGTATAGCCGTATATAGACTTTATGTGTGCTGGCCAGAGGCAGTTCGCTCTGCACTCTTGTATGTGCAAGTGCTAAATAAACCTTCGTTAAGCGAAGTTAGTGTTCGTCATTCATCTAATTACACCTGCTTCTACGTGTCATTATTGTGGTGGGGACGCTGAGTATTGGAACTTGTGATAGCGCATATTGTCGACGACACAGTGGCTCCCATCAGGCCATGACAGAGCCGCCGTTTACGTGGTGAGAAACACGAGTTCGAGCCATATTCAACAGACCGCAATCTATCGGAGACAGACTAAGAAGAGGACGTTACGATGACAGCAACTGTGTGCCTCCACACGAGACATCCTTCTGGGTTCTATGGTGATGATGGCCATGATCCAGACAAGTGGCTCAAGGTATATGAGCGAATAGCCAAATTTAACAAATGGGATGACGCCGTGTGTTTGTCTAACGTATTTTTCTACTTGGAGGGCACTGCCAAGCAATGCTATGAGAACAACGAGGAAAAGTTCACAAGCTGGGACGTATTCCAGGCGGAACTGTGCAAGTGTTTCGGCGGTACACGACGGCAGAAGTGCAAAGCTGAAGATAAATTAAAGTGCAGGGGACAGCGTCCACGAGAAACTAAAGCATCCTACATTCAAGACGTCTTGGAGCTGTGTAAAGTAGTGGATCCTAGAATGAAGGAGGAAGATAAGGTTGCACATCTCATGAAGGGTGTTGCTGAGGACATGTATCAAGCCCTACTCCTGAAGGAGGTTTCGACAGCAGACGACTTCATAAAATGGTGCCAGTATATCGAGACAATGCATCAAAAAATAATTACACGCAAGAACTTTGAGCGGCTTCCAAACGTCGTATCAATGTCTGTGATGGAGGAAGGAACTGATTTCACAAGTATTCTTCGTCAGATAGTAAGAGAGGAAGTTCAGAAGGCACTTGGATTGCACGGCGAGCAAAAAACCGATATACTTCAAGAGGACATAAGGGAGTACGTGGAACAGACATTGAACCCAATCTCTCGTCCTTCATTTCCATTTAAAACGGTGAAAAAGGCCAGATCCAGATGAAGTTACGTTCCTACAATGCCGCACGAAGAACCTGTTCTGGCACCAAGGAAGATTGATGTCTGGAGGACCCAGGATAACCAACCAGTATGTTTCCACTGCGGACGACCGGGACATGTGGTGCGCTGTTGTCGAGAAAGGCGGTGGATATTTAATGACGCCCGCGCCAGAAGACAGCAGACGGATCGTAGCAGACGACAACCCCGGGACGACGAAGATGAACAAGAAGTGGGTGCAGGACGACGTAGGACACCATCGCCGCAAGCTAGCCGCTGGAGAGGACGCTCCCCAACACGCCAAACAAGATCTCCATCGCCGTTTGGAAGCTCCAGCCAATCACCCAGCAGCCGCAACCTGGAAAACATCATTCGTGTGGGTACAAGTGGCCCTACATAGCCCTTAGAATTCGTCATCTTACAAGAGTGTAGTCATGACGTCATTCTCGGATGGGACTTCTTGTAAGTTTCTCAGGCAGTTATAGATTGTGGTCGCTCGAAGATTGTGCTAGACGAGATGAGATGCTGTGGACAGGAAGATGCGCATCCGAGTGTGTGGAGACTATGTGTGCTGGATGAAGTGATCATTCCTGCAGTCAGCGCTAGAAAGGTAACTATTGTGTGTCATACCATGCATCAAAGCATGGATCTTGTAGTGGAACGTAAGAGAAGCATACCACTGAAGAATAACTTGGTCATCCCAGCCTCTGTCGTCTCGTTTAAGAACGGATTCGTTCAACTGTGGATAGTTAACTGTCGCCGAGAACCGCAGATCCTTCCAAGACGCATGTGGGTAGCAATTGCTGAGCGAGATCTCACCAGATCTCACTAAGGAACAACAGAAGAAGCTGCTTGCCATTCTTCAAGAGCTCTCTGAATGCTTCAATCCACAGGTGAAGAGCAAATTAGACAAATCGACGGTGAAGCACCGGATTAGTACTGGAGACCATCAACCAATAAGCCAGAGAGCATACCGTGTGTCAGCAACGGAATGTCGAATACTTCGCGACGACGTAGAGAAAATGGTGAAGAATGACATCATTCAGCGTTCGCAGAGCCCATGGTCGTCACCAGTCTTTCTCGTCAGGAAGAAGGATGGCAGTTCGCGCTTTTGTGTTGATTACAGGAAGCTTAGTAAGATAACTGAAAAGGACGTTTACCGCCTTCCACGAATTGACGATACACTAGATTGTCTGAAGTTTTTCTCAACCATGGATATGTACTCGGGATATTGGCAAATCGAAGTAGATGAAGCTAATCGTAAGAAAACTGCATTCATCACCCCTGAGGGCCTGTATGAGTTTATGGTAATGCTGTTTGGTTTGTGTAATGGACCAGCAACTTTTGAACGGATGATTTTCGAAGTCACCTGAAGTGGACGATGTGTCTTTGTTATTTAGATGACATTATAGTGTTATCAGAGTCATTTGATGAACACGTAAAAAGACTGAGGGGCGTCCTTAAGTGTCTCCAACAAGGCGGACTGAAATTTAATACAAGAAAGTGTCTCTTTGAAGCAAAAGAAATCAAAATACTTGGACACCTTGTGTCGAACGAAGGTGTGCGGCCAGACCCAGAAAAGGTGAGATCTATAATGGAATTTCCTATTCCTAAAAGTATTAGAGATGTGAGATGCTTCCTCGGATTATGTTCTTATTACCATAATTTTTTCAAAGACTTTTGTATCAAAGCCAGACCACTCCAAGAGTTGTTAAAAGTCAATGCTAAATTTATCTGTGGTGGTACTCAACAAGATTCTTTCGATGTGCTGCGAAAAGCTCTGACGACTGACCTTGTACTTGGTCTGTATGATGAGAGAGCGCCTACAGAACTACACACAGATCCCAGTGGGTATGGGATCAGTGCTGTTCTGGTGCAAATTTCGGAGAGGAAAGATAAGGTTATAGCCTATTTTTCTAGGACACTTACAAAAGCCGAAAAAAACTACTAGACTACAGAAAGAGAATGTCTTGCTGTGATCTGGGCCATGTGCAAATTCCGACAGTATCTCTATGGAAGGCCATTCGCAGTTGTTACAGACCATCATTCACTTTGTTGGTTGACAAGTCTTAAGGATCCAACAGGGCGACTCGACAGGTGGGCACTACGTCTTCAATTGTAAGACATTACCATAGTGTACAAAAGTGGAAGAAAACACCAAGATGCCGACTGTCTCTCAAGAAGCCCTGTGCAAGACTATCAAGACTTTGATGAAGATAGTGACTGTCTCCCTACACTCCAGGATCTATCTGCTGAGCAGAAGAAGGACGCCAAGATATGCTTGCCTTAAATCGGTCAGAGGATGTGAAAGGACAATTTAAGGTAGTTAAAGGATTAGTTTGCAAGAAAAACTTTGATCAGTTTGGAAAGAGGTGGCTACCATGATTCCCAAACACATGCGCTTAGATATTCTACAGAAATTCCATGACACACCTGAGGCCGGACATTTAGGATTTATTAAGACATACGATAGAATTCGTAAGAGATTTTTCTGGTCAGGTTTATTTAGGAGTGTCCATCACTACGCGTCGCACTGTCGAGAGTACCAGAGGAGAAAGGCAATTCCTCAGAAACCACCTGGCCGACTCATACCAATTGCACCAGCCGACACGTCTTTCCAGCTTGTTGGGATTGACCTTCTCGGACGATTTCCAACGTCTGCTAGTGGCAATAGATGCATTATTGTTTGCACTGATTATCTGACCCGCTATGCCATTACAAAAGCCGTGAAAACAGCCGAAGCATTTGAGGCGGAAGACATTGAATTAAAACACGGTGCCCCAAGGTCGTTAATTATGGATCGAAGGAAAGTTTTTCAATCGAATCTTGTGACAGAAATAAACCGTCGGTGCAGTATTACTCATCACATGACGACTGCCTACCATCCGCAAAGTAACGGCCTTACTGAACGCCTTAATAAGACCTTGGCTGGCATGCTATCAATGTTCGCCAATGTTGAACAGAGCAACTGGGATGACGTGCTACTTTTCATGATGTTTGCCTACAACACCGCCAAACAAGACACCATAGGATTTAAGCCATTCTTCCTGGTGCATGGGCGTGAGGCGACTACGACATTACACACTCTTTCCGTTACATCCTAATGACGTGGACGACGACTACACCGGCCAGGTGTTAACCAGAGCTGAGGAAGCTCGGCAGTTATCTCGACTCCGCACGCTGCAGGCCCAAGAAAACGATCGCCGAAGGTATGACGCTATCCACCGCCCTGTTGTCTACCTGCCTGGTAACTTCGTCTGGGTCTTCACTCCTCTTCGGAAGTTGGTCTCTCTAAGAAGCTCCTCAGGCGCTGCTATGGACCTTGTAAGGTTGTAAAACAGTTGTGTGACGTTACTTATGGAGTTGAAGATTTCGACCCCGACACAAGACGACGAAAGATCAGAGATACGGTCCACGTCCTTCGAATGAAGCCTATAAGGATCCTGAAACCCAAGGTAAATTCGAAGCTCCAGCGAAAGGCAGCAAGTGGGAAGGTGACGAAGAGCGTAGTGGCAAAGGAAGTTCTAAGAAGATCACCTCCAGGGTGGACATCAAATGGTTCAAATGGTTCTGAGCAGTATGGGACTTAACATCTGAGGTCATAAGTCCCCTAGAACTTAGAACTACTTAAAACTAACTAACCTAAGGACATCACACACATCCATACCCGAGGCAGGATTCGAACCTGCGACCGTAGCGGTCGTGCGGTTCCAGACTGTAGCGCCTTTAACCGCTCGGCCACTCCGGCCGGCGGGTGGACATCAGTCATCCTCAGTCGGAGTATGCAGGACAGATGACTCGTTCCTGGACTAGGAGGACGTAACACTGAGATGCTGTTCTCTTAAGGAGGGAGCAATGTCGCAGAAGAAGATCAGTGGCACAGTCACCGTGGGGAAGTGGTTCTGATACTAGACTGTTGAACGGAGGGACGTGAGTTCAAAATTCAGATGAACTATAAAATTTTAATGTCTATATTCGGTTCGAGTACATTCTAGAAGTATCCACAAATGTCAAGAATCATTGTACTGGAATGTTCTGAAACTATATACACTCCTGGAAATTGAAATAAGAACACCGTGAATTCATTGTCCCAGGAAGGGGAAACTTTATTGACACATTCCTGGGGTCATGATCACACTGACAGAACCACAGGCACATAGACACAGGCAACAGAGCATGCACAATGTCGGCACTAGTACAGTGTATATCCACCTTTCGCAGCAATGCAGGCTGCTATTCTCCCATGGAGACGATCGTAGAGATGCTGGATGTAGTCCTGTGGAACGGCTTGTCATGCCATTTCCACCTGGCGCCTCAGTTGGACCAGCGTTCGTGCTGGACGTGCAGACCGCGTGAGACGACGCTTCATCCAGTCCCAAACATGCTCAATGGGGGACAGATCCGGAGATCTTGCTGGCCAGGGTAGTTGACTTACACCTTCTAGAGCACGTTGGGTGGCACGGGATACATGCGGACGTGCATTGTCCTGTTGGAACAGCAAGTTCCCTTGCCGGTCTAGGAATGGTAGAACGATGGGTTCGATGACGGTTTGGATGTACCGTGCACTATTCAGTGTCCCCTCGACGATCACCAGTGGTGTACGGCCAGTGTAGGAGATCGCTCCCCACACGATGATGCCGGGTGTTGGCCCTGTGTGCCTCGGTCGTATGCAGTCCTGATTGTGGCGCTCACCTGCACGGCGCCAAACACGCATACGACCATCATTGGCACCAAGGCAGAAGCGACTCTCATCGCTGAAGACGACACGTCTCCATTCGTCCCTCCATTCACGCCTGTCGCGACACCACTGGAGGCGGGCTGCACGATGTTGGGGCGTGAGCGGAAGAGGGCCTAACGGTGTGCGGGACCGTAGCCCAGCTTCATGGAGACGGTTGCGAATGGTCCTCGCCGATACCCCAGGAGCAACAGTGTCCCTAATTTGCTGGGAAGTGGCGGTGCGGTCCCCTACGGCACTGCGTAGGATCCTACGGTCTTGGCGTGCATCCGTGCATCGCTGCGGTCCGGTCCTAGGTCGACGGGCACGTGCACCTTCCGCCGATTACTGGCGACAACATCGATGTACTGTGGAGACCTCACGCCCCACGTGTTGAGCAATTCGGCGGTACGTCCACCCGGCCTCCCGCATGCCCACTATACGCCCTCGCTCAAAGTCCGTCAACTGCACATACGGTTCACGTCCACGCTGTCGCGGCATGCTACCAGTGTTAAAGACTGCGATGGAGCTCCGTATGCCACGGCAAACTGGCTGACACTGACGGCGGCGGTGCACAAATGCTGCGCAGCTAGCGCCATTCGACGGCCAACACCGCGGTTCCTGGTGTGTCCGCTGTGCCGTGCGTGTGATCATTGCTTGTACAGCCCTCTCGCAGTGTCCGGAGCAAGTATGGTGGGTCTGACACACCGGTGTCAATGTGTTCTTTTTTCCATTTCCAGGAGTGTATATACCGTATGCGTTCTGGCTGGAGGCAGTTCGCTCCGCGCTCTTGTTTGTGCAAGTGCTGAATATACCTTAGTTAAGTGAAGTTAGCGTTTGTCATTCGTCTCACTACATATTCTTGCAAACATAGTATGCTACTTATTAAAAAAAGCTGCATTTATTCACACACATACTTATTTACACAGGTATCTACACTCCAATGCACTCACATGCATACACACATACAGGCACATACACAATCACACATGCAAGCCCACAATACATTACACACATACAGTACACTTACACTATGATAAAAGATCCATATTATTCGGCACAATCTCTCATCAGCCAATCACTCTCTCTCTCTCTCTTTCTCTCACTCTCTCTCTCTCTCTCTCTCTCTCTCTCTCTCTCTCTCTCTCTTTCACACCATCAGAGTCCCCCACTCTCTCTCGCACTTCATGTAAATAGTGTGAGTACATGAGGGTTTTGATCCCGTCATCACAAATGGCTCTGTAGTCGTCATGAGGTGACAATCCGGCTTTAGATTGCACAACAGTGTACACCTTATGACCTCGCAATTGGGCACTAGTTTGTCGTACCACGTGGAGACTGTACTTTGGATCCTAGACCCACAAACTCCACTATCGGCAATCCATTCGTCTCATCTTTCATGAAGCCGATAACCTTCTCGCTCTGAGGAACAGTACCGGAAGAGTTATGGACTGTATATCCAGATGTGTCGAATTCATTACCGTGACACCTCATTACTTCATATGGATCACAGTTCTTCACCCAATAAATGAAGTTATCTGTATCCATGTAAAGTAACTTTGGTTCCACGAAATGAGTTTTAGCGAACTCGTAGTGGAACCAGTACATGTACAGTTTGGAGATGTTCAGTACACACGTCCCCAAATAGATGGATTTCATAAACTCTACTGAAACCTTCACAGCTAAACCATCCCTTCTCTACTTTGCTGACCGCGGTGGTCTCGCGGTTCTAGGCGCTCAGTTCGGAGCCGCACGACTGCTACGGTCGCAGGTTCGAATCCTGCCTCGGGCATGGATGTGTGTGATGTCCTTAGGTTAGTTAGGTTTAATTAGTTCTAGGTTCTAGGGGACTGATGACCTCAGATGTTAAGTCCCATACTGCTCAGAACCATTTGAACCATTTTGAACCATAGTGCTTAATTTACGATCTATCTCTATGCGGATGAGAGTCACGGAGCATTCTCCCAGTCTTAGGATAAAATTAGATATGACGGCATTATCTGTTCCCGAAAGAACAGTTACCGTGGATGACCATGCAGCTTTGCTAGAAATGAAATGATAATTAAATGGACACCCTAGCTGCAAGGAGGCGATGCACTTCATTGGGGACATGTTGAAAATGTGTGCCCCGACCGGGACTCGAACCCGGGATCTCCTGCTTACATGGCAGACACTCTATCCATCTGAGCCACCGCGGGCACAGAGGATAGTGCGTCTGCAGGGACTTATCCCTTACACCCTCCCCGTGAGATCCACATTCTCAACATGTCCACACCACTACATTCGTAGTGCGCCTAATAGATGTTTGCCCATTTGGCTCAGATGGATAGAGCGTCTGCCATGTAAGCAGAAGATCCCGGGTTCGAGTCCCGGTCGGGGCACACATTTTCAACATGTCCCCAATGAAGTAAGTACATCAACGCCTCTTTGCAGCTAGGGTGTCCATTTAATTATCATTTCATGATAAAATTAGAGACTGAAGGACCCCTCGCACTGTCTTTGACCAACCCGCCCTGCAACACCGTTACCGATTTAATCTGCAGCCGACCAGAGGTAGACCACTCCATTCCACGTCTCGTGAATGAATGGACCTTGCTGAGTCCTCGCCCATCCATGTGCACAAGGTTTCTCCAGATGCGCCGATGTCGATGAGGTTAGCACACCTTATATATATACTAAGATGGTATCTGTTCTTTCGGATATGTCCGAAAGAACAGATACCATGCAGCTCGTTAGAATGAAATTACAATGAAATGAACACCCTTAGATGCTTACAAGCGTTGACATACGTCAACGGGGACAGATGAAAATGTGTGCCCCGACCGGGATTCTAACACTGGATCTCCTGCTTACATGGCAGACGCTCTATCCATCTGAGCCACCGCGGGCACAGAGGATAGCGCGACTGCAGGGATTTATCTCTGGCACGCCCCCCGCGAAACCCACATTCTCAACGTATTGTTCCGCACTACATTCGCAGTGTCCCCGCCCATTATACTCATTACTCGCGGCGCGTTGCTGATTCCCGTAAGAGTTCGGGCACTGTTTGCGCATTCGCACAGAAGAAGATGGTCAAGTGACCGGTGAGCATTAACACTATATATATATATACTAAGATGGTATCTGTTCCTTCGGACCGGAACTCTTACGGGTATAATGGGCGGGGGCACTACGAATGCAGTACGGGACAATACGTTGAGAATGTGGGTTTCGCGGGGGGGGGGGCGTGCCAGAGATAAATCCCTGCTGTCGCGCTATCCTCTGTGCCCTCGGTGGCTCAGATAGAGCGTCTGCCATGTAAGCAGGAGATCCCGGGTTTGAGTCCCGGTCGGGACCGCCTGTAAGCGGCTAAGGGTGTTCATTTCATTGCAATTAGCACACCTTATCGAGGTATAGTAATCGATTTGAAAGTGTTGTGTTGTAATAGCAGACGGTTAAGAAGAACAAGATACAGGTGATTTTTATGCATGATGGAGCTCCAGACAGATGGAGTTTGAAGCATTGTACGTAAATCAACTACGCTATAAATTTTGAAGTGTTGTTCTAGTGTCTGGGATCAGTACTACGATGGTATTGGTCAGAGAGAGCATAAACACATGCACTCCTAAGGCTACACGGTTCTGCACTTAAAACAGGCTATAATCTTAGATCACTTGAGTTTCTGACCTCTCAGTCGTGTGGAATGCAGAGCTGTTAATATTCAACTGTAAGAAATATATTTCTAGGGCATGATATACATCCTTCTTGCAGGTTTCTCAATGATAAACTATGGTAACAAACTGTAAAACGAAAAAACTACTTCCATAAAACATTGGCTCTGTGTGATACATGGTCAATATAGCTTTCCAGAGATGTCTAGCGTCCACTGTTCACATCCGATCACAATTCAGAAATTATACTATACTGACATCAGTCCTATATAAAATGATCGTTAGTAACAGAGAATACCTCTACAAGGAAACAGATAAACGCAGATCAGCAGCGTCTGACATCTGAAATTAGAAGTCATGCTGCCACTAACTCCGTAAACAGCACATCTGTCAAGCAGATGTATAGACGGGGATTGCAGTGTCTCACAAACACCTGTCGCTAACTTAGAATCATTTTAGTTATGAAACTGAAGTCTCGATTTTACATCCAAGGTGTGACAGAGGAATGGAGTACATAGAATAAATCTTCGTCCGTGTAGAGGAATGTGTCGAAACAGGAGGGTCACGTTTTATCACACACGAAATAGAAGTCCTATGATGACCGAGAGGTTTGCTGTTATCGATCGCAAGTAGACAGTACTCTATACAGGATAGATGGTTGTATACGAGTCGAACGCAGGCTATGATATGAGACCGTTGCGTCCTGACAGAACAGCGGAAAAAATGGCCTGCAGCAACATCTCCCTCTCTAGAATGCATGATCAATCTGCCATTAAATCCTACTCCGTTACTAGCATGAGGGAGGTGACGTCTAAGATGGAGAGAAACAAAATACATGAAATGGTGACATGGGACTTTGCCACGGTGCTGCCCATACTGGGTTGTGGGAGCAGACAGCATGTGACCAGGTCCACTTCTAAAGACATATAGCAAACATGTCTAAAATTATATTGCCAATGCTTGAGGAAGACCACAGGTGCAGTATCTGGGCTAAACTACATGGATCAGGGTGAAATCAGTAAAAAATGTACACATATTACGAGGTAAAAATTAATTTATTTCTCATCCAACTTAAAAGTAATTTTACGTTTTCATAACCAGACACAGCAACACTATTTTCACACATCTTCTTGAGTCGGTAGAGAGAAGGACACCTATAGAATTCCGGGTATCGAATAGAAGCAAACTTGAAGATTCGATGCATCCATGAGATCTTCTCCTTCCTCTTCACGTAGATGATGGTTCGGTGTGGTCGAATAATCGAAGTGACGCCACCATGTCTTTATAGAGTATGCCAGGATCATCCCAATGAATTCCATGACAAATGTGTTGACCATTTTGAACTCCTCTGTGTTTTAGCACACTTCACATCCTTGCAAGACCTCAGCGATGAAATGTTTGCTGAAAATGTCTATTATTCCAGCATCTTCTGTGTACGCTACGACTGCAACTTCTGTAAATATGTACTCCAACATTGCGAGTACGGTCAATCTCAGCCCCACTGAGTAAGTTCATAGCGTATTTCTTTAAACAGAAATGCTAAAGCATTACGTGTAAGTTTGGATCCCACTGTAACGCTGCTACTGGTTTTCGTGAATGATTCCTCGAAATATATCGAACTCTTGCATGGAAAAGTCAGGGCGTCTTGGCGCTGGACGACAGTTCCAATTTCTTCATTCTTGTTCAATGTTGTTGAAACATAAGGTTTATGCGAGAAGTATCCCTGGCGTATAATTCGCTCATCATATTCTCCTGGAATGGTTATATTGACTGAGGACATCATTGTGAGGTTTCAAGCCAACTGATCTAAGAAACTCTTAGTTCGCACGTGTTATCACTTTGCGGTTCCGTAGCGAAGTGGCGTGCTGTGGATTGCGTGCACTGTTTTATACCATACGCCCATCCTGCCTTAGATGTAATGGTGCAATTATTTTTCCAAAAGTCAAAAAGTTGATTTTTCAGGCCCACAATACGCAACTCCCAGTAGTCCAATGTCTGAAGTGTCACTGGAAGGTACACTGCATTGGTGGGAGCCTCAACTATCTCATATCCTGTTGCAACTGAGTAAACAGCGTGAATTAGATTGTTGTTGACATAGGAGTTCGTTGCAATGTTACAGTCGAAGCGGATTGTACTGACAGGCAGTATGTCCATAGTCTGATCTGGCTTATACGAGGTGCATTCAAGTTCTAAGGCCTCCGATGTTTTTTCTAATTAACTACTCAGCCGAAATCGATGAAACTGGCGTTACTTCTCGACGTAATCGCCCTGCAGACGTGCACATTTTTCACAACGCTGACGCCATGATTCCATGGCAGCGGCGAAGGCTTCTTTAGGAGTCTGTTTTGACCACTGGAAAATCGCTGAGGCAATAGCAGCACGGCTGGTGAATGTGCGGCCACAGAGAGTGTCTTTCATTGTTGGAAAAAGCCAAAAGTCACTAGGAGCCAGGTCAGGTGAGTAGGGAGCATGAGGAATCACTTCAAAGTTGTTATCACGAAGACACTGTTGCGTAACGTTAGCTCGATGTGCGGGTGCGTTGTCTTGGTGAAACAGCACACGCGCAGCCCTTCCCGGACGTTTTTGTTGCAGTGCAGGAAGGAATTTGTTCTTCAAAACATTTTCGTAGGATGCACCTGTTACCGTAGTGCCCTTTGGAACGCAATGGGTAAGGATTACGCCCTCGCTGTCCCAGAACATGGACACCATCATTTTTTCAGCACCGGCGGTTACCCGAAATTTTTTTGGTGGCGGTGAATCTGTGTGCTTCCATTGAGCTGACTGGCGCTTTGTTTCAGGATTGAAAAATGGCATCCACGCCTCATTCATTGTCACAACCGACGAAAAGAAAGTGCCATTCATGCTGTCTTTGCGCGTCAACATTGCTTTGCAACATGCCACACGGGCAGCCGTGTGGACGTCCGTCAGCATTCGTGGCACCCACCTGGATGACACTTTTCGCATTTTCAGGTCGTCATGCAGGATTGTGTGCACAGAACCCACAGAAATGCCAACTCTGGAGGCGACCTGTTCAACAGTCATTCGGCGATCCCCCAAAACAATTCTCTCCACTTTCTCGATCATGTCGTCAGACCGGCTTGTGCGAGCCCGAGGTTGTTTCGGTTTGTTGTCACACGATGTTCTGCCTTCATTAAACTGTCGCACCCACGAACGCACTTTCGACACATCCATAACTCCATCACCACATGTCTCCTTCAACTGTCGATGAATTTCAATTGCTTTCACACCACGCAAATTCAGAAAACGAATAATTGCACGCTGTTCAAGTAAGGAAAACGTCGCCATTTTAAGTATTTAAAACAGTTCTCATTCTCGCCGCTGGCGGTAAAATTCCATCTGCCGTACGGTGCTGCCATTTCTGGAACGTATTGACAATGAACGCGACCTCATTTTAAAACAATGCGCATGTTTCTATCTCTTTCCAGTCCGGAGAAAAAAAATCGGAGGCCTTAGAACTTGAATGCACCTCGTAAAATTTTCTAGGATCCTACTTCAAAACCCGTCCTTTTGTGAAGCCCAGTAGGCGTCCTATTGAACTTTTCTACATAAAGTAAGTCGTCGCATTCAAGTTCCTTATTTCAGATTCAAGTGTACTGATGTTTCCACATAGCTCAATATCTTTTCCAGACTGTTTTAAGACTTCATTTAAATCGTCGACATCCTAAGTACTAAGTTCTGTTTCCACAAAGTCTTTCTCACTATTAATATCCACATGCAGTTTGTTGTTAGCCTCGGTGATATTTGGGATGCTGTCGTAAATCTCCAGTCGAATGAATGCGATATCCCATTCACTAGTGCCCAATTCAATTGACGAGAAGTAATTTGCACGTAATACAGACGATCGTTCTTTTAAAGTCAAAGTGTACGAAACTGCATCTGAACCTCAACTGATGAAGAAATATTTAAAGCCTTCCTCATATATTCTTCTTCTTAGTAAATGTCAAGAAAAACGTAATGCATTGATGCCCGCAGAGATGTGGGTTCAGTCCTGATAGCGTCGAAAATTGTAGAACACTCGTCTTCTGCGAGTGAAGTATCACTAATTCTTCTGGCTGTTGCAGGTTTCCAGATGAATCGAAATAGTACACGATATTTGTATTTTCCGTAACACATGACACTCAGTGGGTGCCGGGGCCTCCAGCAACATCTAAATACACAATACGACATTGGCCTGTTTTTCTTATAGTCTTCGGTAATGTATACCGCATAAACACACCGCGGAATCTAGGAAAATTGAATTTTTTTTTTCTAAAAGACTTAAGTAGATCACCATTTGTGCTTGTCCGTCTGATACGACAGCTAACAGGCTTTTTTAGATGTATGATAGACTAAGTCCTTTCCTGTACGGTTTCAACTACAGTCCTTTTCCGATGGCTGCGGCTTCCATCGTTTGGTTTTGTCATCTTGCTTCTTCTAACTGTATTTGGGAGTTTCGCGCGTTTTTGACTGTTCGAGCAGTATTTGCAGCACCACCAGCGGGGCACCCCACCGCCGAGAGAGCGGAGAGGGCTGGGATGAGTAATGGTATTGGTAGAATTCGAGGTTCTTTAACCGCTCCTACTATTCTTCCCGCTCCCTTTGCTTCAGAGCGATTTTAGCTGCATACATCTCTGTAAGGTACAGTTCTTCAAACACCTTTGCTTCAAATTCTTTTTCTTCTTGTTTAGTGCACAACACGCAACTTCCGTAACTCACTTGAAATTCATCACTCCTAAACCCAACTTAATTTTTCCACGCATGGTTTTATCAATTGCAAATGCTGCACTGCCTTGACATACACCGATAACCCATATCCTTTCTTCTGCGTATCGCCTTAGCCTTTTCAGCTAAAATCCGATCTTGATTTGCATGATGTGTTCCATACATGCTTCGTCGAGCAGATTAATCCCCCTATCACGTCATGCCAAGCGTTTTTGAAGCTTTGTTCCAGGTCCACAGTAATTATATCCTGGAATGTGTAATTCCAGTGGCAGTTTGTTTTGAATACCACCACCTCCTCTAATGCGTCTCCTAGCATGCGTGTTATGCTACTACGATGGTTGTTGACTGCGCACCCCATTATATAGCAAATCGTTAGCATCAAACCAACTGTTTTGTGCTGCAAGAAAACCAAGCCATTTGACTAGCACTATTTCCTCGGCGTCTTATGACTCTCCACGAGAAACGCATCCGGTTCTGAGCTTTTCTGCAACTCCTCGGTACAGAAACAGCCTACCATAACTCATCCAAACTTTTAATCATAACTTGCCTACGGGGGTATGTTTTGTACAGTTCTCGAACTACTATTTCCATAATTATTCGAGGCTCTGAGCACTATGGGACTCAACATCTGAGGTCATCAGTCCCCTAGAACTTAGAACTACTTAAACCTAACGAACCTAAGGACAACCCTGACATCCATGCCCGAGGCAGGATTCGAACCTGCGACCGTAGCGGTCACGCGGTTCCGGACTGAAGTGCCTAGAACCGCACGGCCACCACGGCCGGCCCTAATTATTCGATGATACCTCTGTCTGTGCTCGGAGATTGTGGGACAACCTCATTCGAATGAGTTGTTTTACCTGCCGCAGCTTATGCCATGAGCAGACATAGTCGACCTATTACCTCGTTAGGGTCGTCATAATATAAATACTGCGGGATTCGATTGCTCTCTGCTTTACGCTCAGTTTCAATACCATCACCGCTGCTGCTGTTTTTACCATCGAGTATTGGGTTTTTAATGAATTTATGTTTCTTGTTCCTCTGCCTTTTTCCGATCTTATGTACATCAGTCAAATGCAGTATTTCACGGTACATTTCCCTATTATTGACGGAATTATTTATGGGTTTCTTCGTCGGTCTTAGGAAACTAAAGTTCATTAAGCCAGGTGTTCTCTCAAACTGCCCACCATCAATCTGTATTGTGTCGTCAGTTACATTTGTAGGCTGCGTGCCCAGAATGTACAGTTTCCCCCTGTTGACGCTGAATGTTCTCTCTATCTGGCCAGAGGCTTGATGGTTAATGAAATCGCCAATGGCAACACCACAGTTACCGTGTGGTTTTGTTTTTGCTAAGAGCTGCCTGAGAGTTTCAGTAACCGACTTAAATTGTTAAGGCTTTCGTGGCCACTTGTTGACAAACTGCCTATTGGCTTCTGTCTCGGGTTCTTCGGCCGACGTTCATCTAATGATTTTTCTGACGTTTCGCCAGCACGAGTGGCTGGCATTGTCAAAGTTTCACCCTCCATTGCCGGTGGTGAACTGGAGCCGAGCTGTTCAAGTGTCTCAGGAAGTCACCGAGCTGTTCTTCACCATGGCTCCATACCACGAAAGTATCATCGACGTACCTGTACCACACCTTAGGTTTGCAAGTCGCCGAGTCCAGTGCCTGTGCTTCGAATTGTTCGATGAAGAAGTTGGCCACCACTGGACTGAGAGGACTATCCATGGCGACGCCTTCCAGCTGTTCGTAGAAATCGCCATTCCACGTGAAATAGCTCGTGGTGAGACATGCATGGAAGAGCTTTTTGATGTCTTGCGGGAACATGGAACCGATGTGCTCCAGAGCGTCACTGAGTGGCACTTTCGTAAATAACGAAACAACATCAAAGCTGGCCAGGATGTCGTTTGGTGCAAGTTTCAGTTTCTTCAGCTTCTCAATGAAATGTCCTGAGTCCTTAATGTATGTGTCGGTCTTCCCCACGTGTGGCTGGAGCAGAGAGGCCAAGTGTTTTGCCAGTTTATACGTTGGTGAGCCAGGAGCGCTAACGATTGGTCTCAGTGGAACGTTGTTCTTATGGATCTTGGAGAAAAGAGACCCACTTGCAATGTCGGGAATATACCGTATACCATGCACATGCGGAAAAGTTTATACGTTGGTGAGCCAGGAGCGCTAACGATCGGTCTCAGTGGAACGTTGTTCTTATGGATCTTGGAGAAAAAAGGGACCCACTTGCAACGTCGGGAATATACCGTATACCATGTATATGCGGAAAAGTTTATGTCGGAATGACTGGACGATCAATTAACACCAGGATCAAAGAGCATAAGCGACATTGCAAATTGGGGCAGGTGGAGAAATCGGCCGTGGCAGAGCACGCACTGAATGAGACAGACCACGTAATAAAATTCGCCGACACGGAAGTTCTGGCTGTAGAGAAGCACTATCACACGCGCTTGTTCAGAGAAGCTGTGGAAATACAAAAACACGCGAACAGTTTCAACAAGAAAGAGGAAAGCCTTAAGGTAAACGGATCCTGGCTTCCCGTACTGCAGCGAACGACCGTCGCAGGTAGCAAGAGGAGAACCGCACCGGAAATGACCGCGGAGAAGGCCTCGGACGTTGGCGCGCCAGGTACATACAGTTTGCGGCCGCGAGCTCGGCTCCAGTTCACCACCGGCAATGGAGGGTGAAGCTTTGACAATGCCAGCCACTCGTGCTGGCGAAACGTCAGAAAAATCGTTAGATGAACGTCGGCCGAAGAACCCGAGACAGAAGCCAATAGGCAGTTTGTCAACCGACTTAAAGGTTTCTCTTAGTGTTTGCTGTGGATCCTCGTGCCCTAACCTTAGCAACCGTAATTTCTCACGTATGGCTTTCCGCACCTGAATGACTTTCTGCTTCGTTGACATCTCGATGTCTACTAATCAGGCTTATCAGCAGCGTGAGGCTCAATAGCTTCAACCATTTCAGTTAAGTCGGTTCCTTCCTTACGGATTACATTAAATAATGTATTTAATGCGTTGATCATTCTCAGAAGAGTCTGGTAATACGTACAAAGCTCCCTGTGTATACCTTCAACCTTATGCCCGAAAATCCGAATTTTCGCACCCATGTACAAGCGAATGTTCCGTCTATGTACACCCATTCTCTCGGGTTGAGAGCCAGACATGTACGTGAATTTGTCCATGGCGCAGCGCCTACTGATGAACTCACCTGTCTTACCAGGCTCTATCTTGGAAGGTTCGCCTATACCTATCATCATTCAGAGACCCATAGTTGAATGATTCTGTCTATCAGCAGATATCTTTGAAAAATTATTGAACGACATGGACAGGTCCTACAGGTGCTTGGTAAATGTGTTTTAAATTCAGATTGTCTTGTTTCAAGGTTATAATGAGGGAGTTATCCGTAAGCAACTGTCTTGGGATTCTGGAATTTGTTTGGCTTAGATAAACTACACCAGCACTCATATGACGACCGCAACAGAAATATTTTCGAAAGTGATCTTCGTTTTCCACAGCAACATCGTCAAATATGAGCACAGTGTTTGGCTTTACTTTATCAGGTGGGGGGATATCACTGCTTTCAGTGAATGTCGTGTATGTAAAGCCTTTTACACCATGCAATATCTCCTGTCAGAGCTGATGCTTGGGTTGAAACAGTGTTTTTGAAAATATACAAACATGTGCAAATCGGTATCCATCTATATGTCAGCAGCGTCACGAGAACATTAGTCTTGTCACAACTGGAGGGAATTACAATAATTGCTCATTTATTATCAGGAAAGAGTGTTTTAGTCTTCTTCAGCTCGTCTTTTACATGTTCACAGGACCAGTCACCTGCAACAAAGTCCTTTTCACGAGGATGTTTCACCCATCTGACCTTGATACCAACTACCTCAGGTACCAACAAGTATTGGGCATATGCAGAAAGTACACATGGATTTGTAAGGATGCAGATAATATGTGTAGCCACCATAACTCCGTCACTTAAGCAACTGAGCTACAATGGCTGCACAGAGAATTCAATTTTACACACACACACACACACACACATTATATATATATATATATATATATATATATATATATATATATATATATATATATATAATGAATGAAAAGTAACTTCATCAATTTGACAATGACTAATGAGGAGGTATTTGAAGAAATTGTCTACTGCTACATGACATAGGCGCAGCATTGAAAATAATAACATTATTAATTGTAATACTTGGACTATAATGAGAGAGCTATAAAATAAAACACAAACAGTTTGAAATTATATATACAAATTATTTATTTAAATATCATACATCGGATGCAGTATTTCAAAACAATCATCACACTCTTTCTTTACCTTCTTCACAACTGTACAACATTTCCCAAATAAAGTTTTCTGATATGCAATAAAACCAATAGACATCTCACACTGGTTTTTCCACACATACATTCAACCTTTTTCTCTTTCTGTTATGCTCTGATGCAGAAACAAAGGTAATGTTCCAAATCATCAACATGTACCATAAGCACACACAGAAAGTTTACATCACTGTATGCAGATTCTATGCTTGGCAACCACTGATGGGTCTCTCGAGAGCAAGGCATAACACAATATCCATGTCGTGTAAGTTCATAACTGTGGCGTGCCGTAGGCGAACACACGTCACCCGATTTCACAGATTGTGCAGAATCATACACTCTTATGACAGATAGTGTCGCACCAGTAAGGCGAATGTCCAGTGGTGTTCGAGTTAGATAACACTGGTCATCTACAGATTGATGTCGAGCTCTGCACGATATATTTCGTCCCAGTTGAACCTAGAAATAGCACTTTAATACCCTTCGATGCATTTTCAGTTTCTATCCTTGAATGCAAGCCCCAGTCATGATGTGCTTCTATACCCACATTTACATGATTCGTTCCACTAGGAGTTAAAGCATATGTAGAACTGAAAATCATGGGCATACTTGGTACCTTCATATTCACAGCATCTGCACTCTGCCCCATCACTATCACATGGATGTTCTGGTGGTATGGGTTATATGTCGCCTACCAGTACTATTTACATCACGTTATTTAGGACCATCACCAGCATTCGAGGCGTCTGGACAGACAATAACAGCATCCTTGTCCTGCTCCAGCATTGGGGCAACGTGCGTTGCAGGGTCCAGTGTGGTCACTACAGGTTCGGACACGCTGGAGGATGTTACTGCTGCAGATCCAGAGGTCAGTGCAGGTCTCGACAAGATGGTGAAGAAAACCCAAGTTAGTTTTTAGTGTGATATGCCATGTGTTATATCCGGAGCCATTTTCAGATGCGAGTGTACAATATGTCTTGTCTAGGATAGGGTTTGAAGGGTGATCCACCATGCATTAAATCCAGAGTGATGTTCAGACGCAGATCCACAATACGCTACATCTCTGATACAGTTCGAAAATGGACAGACATACAGAAAACAGTAATTGCAGTGCAACTGCTGTAGAAAATGTGGTTGGAAGTGACTTGGTACATTCAAGCACAGTGCTATAATATACTGTCTGACCAGAAAAATAGTGCATTTCCACTAGGTGTTGACAGCTGTACTAGATTTACAAGCAGTTTTAGAATACATGGCGAAAGTCATATCATGATCAAATGGACAGAAGTGTCAAAATCGACAAAATTACGAAAACCGATGCAAAATACGTATAAATTCAGCTAAGGTACGCCAAAATACAGGGAAATTGAAGGGGAATGAGGGCGTACTCGCACGTCTTCTCCTTGGTGCAGTAAAATTTTTGTACATGGGAATGAGTCTGCGACAACAAGAGAAATACGAGAAAAAGTTGACATGGAAGAACCACTTATTTTCCATCGACAGGGATAAGGCAGCTGGAATAGAATGTTTAACGTGGATGACCCCCAAATGTAGACTAATAATCTTGTATATGTCTGATCACAAACCCAGTTTTACCACAAAGTTATCAGCAACCGCCTTACAGATTTTTATGAAGTGTCCTTAGCTAAGAGTATAACATTACCAGCTGGGGGACTGCAGTATACAACTGAAGACTTGATCGCGTATTTGACCCTGTGCAAGACTGTAGGTGTTTTAAACCCTAATAAACAGTATTTACAATGTGCTTCTCTGCAGTCCCCCACCAATCACAACCATACCGTGTCAGCTAAAAATGCCTTACAAACAGTTGCTGTATGGCTTTTAACAACATTCTAATGTGTGTCTATTGAGGTAATAGTGTACATGCAAGTTGATGTCTTTGATGTTTTCTTGGAAAAGAGAACCATCTGCCTCTAAACTGGCATAGATCTGTGTTAAAGGATGATAGAAAGTGGATGAAGCGATCGATTGAGAGGGTTGTAACGAGGTATGATTTAATGGTAGGCTGATGATACATTCTAAAGAGAGGGAGATGCTGCTGTAGGTCGTTTATCACTGATTTGACCATTTTTCTCTGTTGTTCTCCCGGGGGCATCAGTTCTGTGGTATAACTTGCAATCGACTCATACAGTTGCGTGTACTGTGTGTGACTTAGAGCGCTATTTACCTGCAGTCGTTAACAGCAAACTTCTCTACGCTATAGTCATCAGAGTGCTTCCAACGCATGTGCTATGAATCACGTCCATCCACGGAAAACCTATTTGTACAACCTCCTCTAGACAAATGAAGATGTATGTGAAGTACTCCATTTCTCTACCACATCTTGGACATAAATCGAGTCTTCAGTTTCATAACTGCTGTTATTGTAAGTTAGTGACAGGTGTTTGTGAGGTATTGCAGCTACTATACGTTTGTTTCCCTGTAAGATGCATTTTCCGTTGCTGACGATCATTTTACAGAACTGATGTGAGCATAGTATAACTTCTGAACAGTAACTGGGTGTGAACAGTGACCTCTATACACCTCCGGAACACCTAGACGTCTGCTACCCCCGTCACTGAAAGATGAGTTCAAATGTAGAGGTCATCACCCTTGGCAAGCCGTTTGGAAACGTCCCACAATGCCACAAACTCTTCCAGTTTCCATATGTTGTGATGTCTTCAAAATTTTTGTCAATAAGAAACACCACCTCCTTTATTTCATCCATCCTGTGTTTTGTGGAAGCATCATAGTTTACACCATGTAGTGCTTTCTGTGAGAGTCAGTGAATCGAAACGTATTAATGTCGGTTCAGCGCCTGACAGACCTTGAAGTCTTGGTGGAAAAACGAAATGTATGGCGGTGTACAAAGCCATATATATATATAATATATATATGAAAGAACACAGGGGCCCACTCTTGCGAGTGAATCTTTGGGATATGTCCCTGCTACAATACGGGTGAAGAAACCTTATACTGGTCTGTGCAAGCGACTTAGATTACTGGCCATTTGCTCTAATGGACCAATACGTGTGTATTTAATAGGATCGCCACATATGTTCAATGGCAGCGTGCAGATGGTATTTGTTTTCAATATATCGGAAGACAACGACATGGTAATATCCTACCGAGTTCTCTACTGGGTAACGTTAGCGGAGTTTTATAGTTCGTAGTTTTTCTGTTGAATGGTACAAAATAACAAGGATAGAGAGAATGATGACAGACGAATACACGCTGAGGGATGCAGATCTCCTTCAACGTGCAATACCTGTATGTAGTTTGGAGACCCTGCAATACAGTAGCAAAATCCACATCCTCTTAGTTCCCATATGATGTGGAGTCTTACTAATTTTTCAATAAGAAACACCACCGTAATTGCTCATGTTGTCTTTTCTAATACCTTGTGTTGCAGGAGAGAGCTTCTTTTGGCGATGGTCTTACACCTTGTACATGGTTTTTTGAGCTATGACAACATTTTATTATTTCCACTGAGTGGTCAAAACACAGTCCTGTTGCATTAACTCACCCTACTTCTCCATGGGATACAGAACATCTTTGATATAACGCTCTCTGATTTCCGCTCAGTTTTGACTTAAATTGGAATGATCACATGGACAAAGCTGCAGAGAAGGTGAGCAGAGACAGGAACAGTTAGAAGATGCAGAGGGCCTGTCCAAAACCGCGTTGGGGTTTTGCTGTGTGGGGTCCTTAGCAGATAGGTTCGAAAAAGGTGACTTGTTTCGAGATGTGAGTGTGCCACGAATATGATTCACAAGTGGTTGTAATCATTAAAAGACATCTCTGTACGATCCCACGCAAGTATTCGGTTGAATGGAGATACTTGATTCCAAATCGCTGACAGAATTCCTAGCAGAAAGCGTAACACTATAGATCTGAAAAGCCAGTGTATTAGTCATGGGATTTTGTACATTTCTTCATTTTTAAGGAATTCCTCACATAGCACGCCATCTGCTGTATGTGATCATTGTCAATCAACCATCATCCTCCCTCGCCTATAGCCCCATGGATAAAGCGCAGTTCCTCTGTTACACTGTCTACATGGTATTGAGATAGAATGCGTTACAAATACTGTGTGTTAGCACTGAAAATATCTAACAGTGGCAAGAGAGAGTTGCCAACATCGACTTAATACCATGTTCCCTAGCCGAATCACTTTCTAAATTCGGTGATAAGGGTAATTTCATTATGGCTTGGGGGTCGGATTGGGTTGTTTGGGGGAGGAGACCAGACAGCAAGGTCATCAGTCTCACCGAATTAGGGAAGGATGTCGGCCGTGACCTTTCAAAGGAATCATCTTGGCATTTGCCTGGAGCGATTTAGGGAAATCACGGAAAACCTAAATCAGGGTGGCAGAACGCGGGATTGAACTGTCTTCCTGAATGCGAGTCCAGTGTGCTAAGCGCTGCGCCACCTCGCTTGGTGATTTCATTATGAGCTTACACCACTGGCGAAATGGACCCACACTTTCATTCTGCTAATCTACACTCCACAATCACCATCTGTGTTCAACATCACATTATTTGTGTGGAAGATCATTTCATTCGGAAGCAATAGCATACCTCAATTTATAAAGCATGTATAGTACACTCCTGGAAATTGAAATAAGAACACCGTGAATTCATTGTCCCAGGAAGGGGAAACTTTATTGACACATTCCTGGGGTCAGATACATCACATGATCACACTGACAGAACCACAGGCACATAGACACAGGCAACAGAGCATGCACAATGTCGGCACTAGTACAGTGTATATCCATCTTTCGCAGCAATGCAGGCTGCTATTCTCCCATGGAGACGATCGTAGAGATGCTGGATGTAGTCCTGTGGAACGGCTTGCCATGCCATTTCCACCTGGCGCCTCAGTTGGACCAGCGTTCGTGCTGGACGTGCAGACCGTGTGAGACGACGCTTCATCCAGTCCCAAACATGCTCAATGGGGGACAGATCCGGAGATCTTGCTGGCCAGGGTAGTTGACTTACACCTTCTAGAGCACGTTGGGTGGCACGGGATACATGCGGACGTGCATTGTCCTGTTGGAACAGCAAGTTTCCTTGCCGGTCTAGGAATGGTAGAACGATGGGTTCGATGACGGTTTGGATGTACCGCTCACTATTCAGTGTCCCCTCGACGATCACCAGTGGTGTACGGCCAGTGTAGGAGATCGCTCCCCACACGATGATGCCGGGTGTTGGCCCTGTGTGCCTCGGTCGTATGCAGTCCTGATTGTGGCGCTCACCTGCACGGCGCCAAACACGCATACGACCATCATTGGCACCAAGGCAGAAGCGACTCTCATCGCTGAAGACGACACGTCTCCATTCGTCCCTCCATTCACGCCTGTCGCGACACCACTGGAGGCGGGCTGCACGATGTTGGGGCGTGAGCGGAAGACGGTCTAACGGTGTGCGGGACCGTAGCCCAGCTTCATGGAGACGGTTGCGAATGGTCCTCGCCGATACCCCAGGAGCAACAGTGTCCCTAATTTGCTGGGAAGTGGCGGTGCGGTCCCCTACGGCACTGCGTAGGATCCTACGGTCTTGGCGTGCACCCGTGCGTCGCTGCGGTTCGGTCCCAGGTCGACGGGCACGTGCACCTTCCGCCGCCCACTGGCGACAACATCGATGTACTGTGGAGACCTCACGCCCCACGTGTTGAGCAATTCGGCGGTACGTCCACCCGGCCTCCCGCATGCCCACTATACGCCCTCGCTCAAAGTCCGTCAACTGCACATACGGTTCACGTCCACGCTGTCGCGGCATGCTACCAGTGTTAAAGACTGCGATGGAGCTCCGTATGCCACGGCAAACTGGCTGACACTGACGGCGGCGGTGCACAAATGCTGCGCAGCTAGCGCCATTCGACGGCCAACACCGCGGTTCCTGGTGTGTCCGCTGTGCCGTGCGTGTGATCATTGCTTGTACAGCCCTCTCGCAGTGTCCGGAGCAAGTATGGTGGGTCTGACACACCGGTGTCAATGTTTTCTTTTTTCCATTTCCAGGAGTGTATTTAACATGGATATTGTCAGCGACTCTTGTGCTTGCCTGTAAAACCAATACCGCTTTATGCAGGGTGATAGTAACATAGTCACTGTGATTGTGTTTTTAATAGCGTATTTCTTACGCAAAAGATATGTTGCCAGCGGTAGAATCCTTCTGCGGTCAGCTTTCGATCCTCAGTAGTGTTCCTCGAAAAGAACATCGTCTTACCTGCGGGGATTTCAGCTAACTGGTGAGCGAACAGCCATGTCTTTTAACGAAAATTCACTCTCCCACCTACACAAGGAGAGACGACCATCGTAATAAAATCAGATGTATTACCGAATTTATAAAGGAAAACATAGTATAAACCTAATATTTACAACAACTTCTCTGTGCTATTACCTTAAGAGACTTCGTATTTGGCGAAGCATTTGGTTAGTTTAAGGGAGTTCGAACGTGAGGAGGTATTCTGTGACAGAGGTAGTCGATCTTATCACTCCATCATGAGCTATAAATGAGCTTAATATTGTAGTCCTGTGATGCAGGACGTAACATATATTAAGCAGATTAGAGCAGATCTTTTACCTGAGGAGAGAATACTTAGAGCAAATATAACTTATGCCCTACTGTTACAGGATTTTCTCAAGTAACGATACTTGAGCGATGTGAAAACGCGTTTCCTATGTCTTCGAAAATAACCCGTATAAAAGGGAGAAATCTACATTTCGCATGAGAAATTCGAGGTGTATGGTCAACAATATCACTGTTTCGGATTGTGTAAAGTGGACTTTTTGAACTGGAGAGTCTATGTTGGGGTAGAATTGGTTAGAACTACTGTAGATATTCAAGCTGCAGCTGTGTCAACAATACCACTATTTCGAATTTTGTAAAGTGGAGTTTTTGAACTGTAGAGTCTATGTTGGGGTAGAATTGGTTAGAACCACTGTAGACATTCAAGCTGCAGCTATGTGTTTTGCAGTGTAATGCGGCTGGCGGTAGGAGTGGTCATGAGGCCTCGGCGACCAGATGTCATGGATTAACTCAGTCTGTGTCTAGCTTTAGGACAAAAAATACACCAGCCTGTCTGATCTTGCTCACGACAACTGGGGCTGACAAAGTGACCGATGTGCTGGATGAACGGTGGCAGAAGCGGACGTGTGTGTTGCGTGAGAAGATTCAGTATAATGGGTGTTTGGGCTGGACGATTATTCCCCCAATGTAAATTTATCAGTTGACTACTTGTTGACAGTCGCTTTAACCTCTGAGTGATGGATACTGTGGGTGTGTGGATGCCGGGGCATGGGAATGTAGCGTAGCTGCCAGCACGGCTGGCAAGGATGCGGCTCTCTCTCGACTGGAGCGGTCGGGGCTACCCTGTGGTCGGCAGACGGCGCTCTCTGCGATCACGAGTTTGCGTGATCGGTAGGATTTTTTCACCAGATATGTTTAGTGGAAATGTTGTTAGTGTGGGAGGGTGTTTGTGTCCTCAAAAGTCGGTGGATACAAGACCTTGGATATATTTAGGCTACGATCTACTTCTGGCTGAAATCTCATTGCTTGATTTGCATAATACTTGCGTGTGATACTCAGACGTTAAAAATATGTTTTATGATGGATCATCATAAGGTGGAAGTGAGTGTTTTAAGTGAGCTATTTCATTCCTATAAATAGTTAAACAAATATTTTGATATGGTTGTGCAAAAGAATTTTTTATATCGAAATTGCGTCAGCTCTATCATTGCCTCCAGCATTAGCCAATACAAACGCAGTATGCTGAGGAGAGATGATAACGTCCATCAGTGTGTTTGGAGATGGTGGTTCATAGAGACAAACAGGAGGTGGCGTTTGGTAGAAGACAAAGACAGGAAGTGAGTTTGGAATTCCCGATCAACAGAATGCCGCCACTTGATGCTCTGTTTGGGGACCGTGAGATCAAAAGAGGCCATATACATGTGATTACGTAGGCTTTCCCGGCGTAATAAGTCTTGAAAGTCTCTTCGGGTTTGCTATCGGATCATAAAATCAACTTGACTCGATATTTCGGCGATCCAACTGTTCGACCTCTTCAGGAAATGCTGCTTCTGCTGATGAGTCCCGCTGAGAACTGACACCAGGTTGCAAATCGACGTCCTATATAGTCCACCGTTCAGTACACGGCGTATGCGCCGCCCATCACGGTTTCTGTCTTCCAAAACAGGGAGGTGGCGCCGCCCTTAGTGAAACACTGCTGGCAACGATATATCGCAATCAAGGCCGCACCAAAGAACGTTCAGTTTTGATGCGAGATAATACAGGATTCCACGTTTTGCTAAGAGGAAACCAAAGTTTGGGACACAGTGTTCACCGAAAGCCAACACACACAGATTGGTATCTGCACCCTAAGAGTTGTCATCTACCACACCAACGTAGTGGCGTCCTTAGGACTTTGGTACGGAGAGCATATGCCATTTCCGACGCAGACAGCTTAACCCAAGAACTTGAGCATTTGATGACTGTTTTTAAGGAAAATGGATACGTTGAGAAACAGATTCGTCGGGCTATGGAGTTTGGACCATCTCCGGAGGTGTACGAAGACGAACATAGATCTGTGGCCTTTCTTCCTTATGCTGGAGGCTTATTGTTTAAGATTGGACGAATTTTAAGGAATTTTAACATTAAGATTGTGTTCCGTCCACCTTCTAAGATTAGGGCTCTGCTCGGCTCTGTGAAGGATGATTTGGGACTTAGGAAACCCGGGGTGTACAAAATCACGTGTCAATGTGGGAAAGCTTACGCTGGCCGTTCTATTCGCACAGTGCATGACAGGTCTGTGGAACATCGCCGTCACACGAGGCTACAACAGCAGGAAAAATCGACAGTAGCAGAACACTGCCTAAATGAGGGACACAAAATGAAATTTGAGGAAAATGTTGTGGTTGCCAACATTTCCGGTTTCTGGAACAGTGTTTATAAAGAGGCGATTGAAATTAGGTTGGCTGATAATTTAATCAACAGAGACAATGGGTTTCCTCTTAGCAAAACGTGGAATCCTGTATTATCTCGCATCAAAACTGAACGTTCTTCGGTGCGGCCTTGATTGCGATATATCGTTGCCAGCAGTGTTTCACTAAGGGCGGCGCCACCTCCCTGTTTTGGAAGGCAGAAACCGGGATGGGCGGCGCGTGCGCCGTGTACTGAACGGTGGACTATATAGGACGTCGATTTGCAACCTGGCGTCAGTTCTCAGCGGGACTCATCAGCAGAAACAGCATTTCCTGAAGATGGCGAACAGTTGGATCGCCGAAATATCGAGTCAAGTTGATTTTATGATCCGGCAGCAAACCCGAAGAGACTAGGCCATATACAGTCTGTAGTCTGCGCTATTTAGTAACGTGATCTTAAGTTAGGACACTGGGCGGTTTTGACCTGCGTGGCGGCACCCGAGCGATAGACACATACATTGAAGACCCCAAACAGTGGCTACCATGCCGCACTGTACTCCGTTCCTCGGTGATTACAGTTAGTACGTCGTGGGAAGCAACGTTAGTTTGTGCAGACGTGAGCTCTACCTATGTGGGGCAACCCTGTCGCCCTCAAACTACTTAAATAAAGAATATGCTTCAATATATTATTGACTTTGATTTGAATTTCGTGTCATGAGATTCTTCCTCTCCAGCACAGAGTGAGTCTTTTTCTCTCTAATTTTTCTGTGGAGGGAGGGGGCGATGGGTGGGGGAGCGGCACGTCCTCTGGTGGTAGTGGCATTGTGCTCTAGCTTAGTTGATCCCTACATCTTAAGGAGAGCACACACGCGAAAATTTCCCAACAAGACAGCACCTCCTATATACAGCAGTGTAATTATATGAGATCATGTTGTTGCTGGGTTTGAGCTTTTCCCACCAAATAAAAGAGAGATCCAATGCCTATGAATCGAATTTTATAAATAAACAGTATATCCTTTGCTATATAATTAAATTTCCTCTCGTGAGTCCTTCCTCTCCAGCACAGGTCCACCATTTTCAAGGTGGGGGAGGGGTGGGGGAGTGCTGGGAGATTTCATAGAGAGGGAAGGGTTAATTAATTGATCGATTTAATTAATTACTCAAATAATTTGATATCAAAAGCGTTCTTATATCAGTGATTGGAGTTTCCAGAGGGGGTGGATGAGAAGGGCTGAGGAGGGGAAGTTTGAGGGGTGGGAGGGGGGTTTCTCAGAAGAACAGATTATCCCAGGGAGTCATAATCCACTTAGCAGAAGAATAGGATAAGGGGAGAGGGTATAAATCAATCAAGTTTCCCCTGAATGAATGGAAGCTGCACTTATAAAGTGAAGTGGTACCTGTTTTGCACCACTATTCAAGAGGGACTATGACAAATAATGGCATTATACGACTGTACTTTGGTGTTAACGTGTAGGCGATTGTATTCTAATTGGTTCATGTATTAATTTGGCTCTAAAGATGTTCACTGAGTGACCGAAATTTAGATATGTTTCAATAAACACTAGTTGCGACTGATTGCTGTACCTCCTTTCAGGAACTGAAAATAAGTACAGTCGCTGAGGATTTCCAGGAGCTTATTTAACATGACTGGTAGCAGTTTATGTACAGTATTTCATATATTAAGTAGGCAGTACAAATGTTGGTTGGCCGCTGAAAGGTTCACGTGCAAGGAAATGGATTATGGGCTACATGTTGTCACTGTCACGTATGGCAGCAAAGGTTTCCTCAAGAATTGGGGCACTCTCTTGTGGTTCCCTGGGCCTACTTGACATATTCTGTAGTAAGGTTTCTGAGAGTGAATCCCTGATGTGTGGCCACAACAGTGCCATAGCCCCATGTAGTCATGTGAAGTTGGCACCTGACTTTCGAAATATATACCTTTTTCAGAGTTCTTTTGCTGTACAAAATTTGAATAGTTCTGCATAATTTCACCAAAGAAACGATAGTACTGAGAAAATTGCAATCTTGTAAAATAATTAAGTGCCAAATTTGCAAAAAAAGGATAACAATTGTGAATAGTCTCCCTAAAGACTTTTTCTTCTGAATATAACAGTTTCTGAAATAACTGTAATAAAGATGGACTGATTTTCACTACTTGTGAAGCTGGCACCCGATTTACGAGAGTTACATATTTTTTCAGAGTTCTTAGTAGGTATATAATTGTTCTAGAGTTCTCTGTATGGAATCTGAACAGTTCTGTAGAATTTTGAGAAAAAATTATGATCACATTTCTGAACAGCTAACTGTGAAGTTGTGAAGTTGGCACCTAGCTTTGGAGAAATAGACTTTCTTTCAGACATATTGAGAGATAAACTGTACCTATAGAATCCTCTGTACAAAATTTGGTGAGTTCCATAGAATGTCGCGACAAAAAATTATGATCACTGTTGTGAACAGAGGGGAAGTAGCCACCCAACTTTCGAGAAATGGACTTTTTCCAGAGTTATTGATAGATATGCTACAGTTATAGAGTACTCTGTACAACATTTAAATAGTTGTGCAGAATTTCACAAAAAGATTTTGATCACGATTGTACATTGATGAATAGTTGTTATTAAAGATGGGAAAACTATTCCATCTTTGGCAACTAGTGCACTGGTGATTGTTTGTTTTTGGGAACTGTTTACTTTTACTCTTCCACCATTCCTTTTTTATATAACTGCATGCTATGTAATTTTTGATAAATTTTCAGAAAGAATATCAAGTAAGCACCAGTATTGCTTCTGTGTGGTAAATTAATTGATTACCTCATGTATGAGGGGCATTCTGTAAGTAATGAAACACTCTGTTTTCGATCAATTTCGGTTGAAATAAGGTGGAATTTGTTGTGGAACACCGTGGAATATACCTTCTTCAGCTCCTATAGTTTCATGAAGTTCCGATAGATGGCAGCCCTACAAGTAGGCCTCAAAACGAACAGCAACGAAGGTGTGTTCCAACCAGAGAGCTGTCATTGAGTTTCTTTTCGCAGTAAACTGGAGTATCGCAGATGTTCATAGGCGCTTGCAGAATGTTTACAGAGCCTTGGAAGTGAACAAAAGCATGGCGATCCTTTGGACGAGGCTTCTGTTGTCATCACAACAAGGTCTCACAAAGCTGTCCACTCTCTCGCATGCCAGCCGGCCACACAGTTAGTTAGAATGTGCTGACACACTCATTTGAGGTGATCAACAGATCACAATCAAACACCTCACTCCAGAATGAGATTTTCACTCTGCAGCGGAGTGTGCGCTGATATGAAACTTCCTGGCAGATTAAAACAGTTTTAATCTGCCAGGAAGTTTCATATCAGCGCACACTCCGCTGCAGAGTGAAAATCTCATTCTGGAAACATCCCCCAGGCTGTGGCTAAGCCATGTCTCCGCTATATCCTTTCTTTCAGGAGTGCTAGTTCTGCAAGGTTCGCAGGAGAGCTTCTGTAAAGTTTGGAAGGTAGGAGACGAGGTACTGGCAGAAGTAAAGCTGTGAGTACCGGGCGTGAGTCGTGCTTCGGTAGCTCAGTTGGTAGAGCACTTGCCCGCGAAAAGCAAAGGTCCCGAGTTCGAGTCTCGGTCGGGCACACAGTTTTAATCTGCCAGGAAGTTTCAAACACCTCACTGTTCAACTAGATGTGTCTGTTGGTAGGGCTGACACACTCATCCAACAGCTGGGATACTCGAAGGTGTGCGCTCATGACAGATTCATTCAAGGTGGACAGATCACAATCAGACAACCCACAGTTCACTAAGACGTCTCTGTTGGTAGTGTTGACAAACTCATCCACCAGCTGAGATACAGAAAGATGTGTCCATTGGGTTCCTCGCTGCCTAACAGAAGGCCATAAAGAAGAAATTATATCTGTTTGTACCAATGAATAATGCACTTCGCAGAAAACAGTTCGTGAATGATCGGGAGGTTACTGATGCAGCAAGACGTTGGGTCCAATGTCGACCAGTGGAGTGGTATCATGCAGATATTCAGGCCCTCCCAATAAGGTGGCGTAAGGTCGTCGCATTAAACGAAGATTATGTTGAACGATAGGCGAATAATATTGTGTCATAGAATTCTGAATAAAACCAGTCTGCTTTAAGAAAAAAAAGGGTTGTCTTAATCATTGAATACCCCTTGTAGGCAGATTGTTCACTTCCATTTCCTTAGCTGAAATTTTACACACAAATGTATTACAAAATAAAACAAAGAAAACATAAACTACTAGTTAAATGTTGCTAATGTAGTATCTTGAAGTGAGTTCTAGACTGAAGAAATTCCATGTTGCAAATCTAGAATCTAATTTCGCAATGTTCCGCAACCAAATTCTATATAAATACAACCGAAACAAAAGTACAACAAAATTTAGTTATTAAAAAACTTAGACATAATAGCAAAGGAAATTTTAATTTATATAAAGAAAAACACAAAAAAATTTTAAAATTTATACAAATTCAGTAACACAAAAAGGTCAATCTTTAGTTGTTTTTTTACCATGATAAATAAAATAAAAAAACACAATTTTATCTAATTTATCACTATCATTTGTGAATAATATTATATTTATTGTCTAATAGTAATAAAAGTTTATCACCAATTTTTGTTCGTAAAATTTCGGCTCTTGAAATAACATAAGATTTATGTTTTTTGAGTCCTGATAATTTAGTGAACACTTCTGGACAACCATTACTATAATTGTTCAGTTCAGTTAGTAGATCTAAAATGCTACCATTCATGTTCATTTTTATTTGTGTAGAAAAAATTTAATAAATAAAAAATTAAAACATTTGGAAAACGTTTGGAGAACATTTTAATTTTTCAAAATCAAAAGTTTTGGGATCTTTTCTTCTCTAGTTTTCTGAAAATATTTCAAAGGGAAATGAAAAATGAAGTTAAAAGTTCTTTAATTTTTTATTCATTTATGTAATTAGAAATTTTTAGTGAGTATTGTATCTTGGGAATCATAAGTTAAATTCTTTTTACCATACATAATAACATACGTATTTGTATCATTTGAAATATTTTCATTACGAAATGCACATAACTTCGTTATTAAAACATTGATTCTTCTATACATATTTATTACATAGATTGGATAATTTTGAATGAAATTCAATGGAGTTACACTTACATCATTATTTAATTGGGCTATTCTTTTAATATCTCCTAAAGAAGTTATTTGGTGGATCAAGATTCTATAATTCCTGAGGAAAAACTTTCATTTCTTCAATTTCTAACACAGATATTTTGTAATTTAAAATGATTGGATAAAGGAGAATCAAGTAATTCATTATTTTTTCGATAAGTTTGCAAAAGTGAGGCATAAAAAAATCTGAAGGATTATAATAATTAGAGTTCAAAATTTCTATTTCTCTGTAAATAGCAAATTCTTGTGAATCGTAAGTTAAATTCTTTTTACCATACATAATAAAATATGCATTTGTATCATTTGCAATATTTTCATTACGAAATGCACATACTATCATTGTTAAAACATTGATACTTCTATATATATTTATTACATAGATTGGATAATTTTGAATGAAGGGAGTTACATTTACATCATTATTTAATTGGGCTATTCTTTTAATATCTCCTAAAGAAGTTATTTGGTGGATCAAGATTCTATAATTCCTGAGGAAAAACTTTATTTCTTCAATTTCTAACACAGATATTTTGTAATTTAAAATGATTGTATAAAGGAGAATCAAGTAATTCATTATTTTTTCGATAAGTTTGGAAAAGTAAGGCATATAAAAATCAGAAGGATTATAATAATTAGTAATATCTAGTTCAAAATTTCTTTTTCTCTGTAAATAGCAAATTCAATTGTTTGACATTTGATGAAATAAATTGGATTTTTTTTATTTTTAAGTCTTCTTTGGGCAAGTTCAAGTGAAAATTGTGGCTCATATTTAATACCATAAACAAATATCCACAATTTTTACAACACTTTACCTTCTTTTGCAAGTATAGTATTATCATTTTCAGTAGGCCAACAAAGAATAGAATCTTCTTGATCCTTCCTTGAACTCCAAGAAAAATTTACAGTTGAATCACATTGAAACATAATTTGTTTACAATCTTTACAAAATTTATTAAGTATTTATAGTAGTAAAGAACTTCATTTTTTTAGTTTAAATTTTTCTGTTGTTCCATATTTAATTCATTCGAAAGGGAAGAAGCTGAAGAAGAAATAAAAGGATGTTCGATTCAAGAAAATATGTTTTTTTCCTTTTTTTGAATGTAATAATATCAATCAATTTTAAAATTTAATTACCAATTAGTTTAATATGTGATTTATCATTGTATACTGAAAAATCAGTTCCATCTATTTGAGTAACATCAAAAGTCATATACAGTTGTGAACAATTAGAATGAATCAAACCATCACCCATATTGATATTAATTTTGGTTTCCTTGTTAGGGAAATTTAAATCATTGTTTGTTTTCTCATTAATGGGAAATGAGAAAATTCATAACTTTCAATTTGGTTCATGATTTATTAAGGGAAAATTTATTAATTCGTTTTCAAACTTACTGTTATTTAAAAACCATTAAAGTCAATTAAATAATCAGCTTCATCAGTTATATTTATTTCTAAATTTGAAGTGTATCAATAATTAGAATATTTATACAGTGATTTAGTTTATAAATTACTGAACCACCATTTCAGAAGTTGATTTAAATGTGGTAATAAAATTATCACTCAACTGAAATAATCTACTCATTTATATTAAAAGAACTATATAAATATATTACAGAATGGGAACCAAAAATAGGAATTCCAGAAAAGAATTAAAAAACGTACATAAAACTTTTATCAAATTCCATTCAATGTGCAATTACAGGACCAAGTGGTTGTGAAAATCTGCATTAATGATTGCTAATTATATTTTAGCAACTGGATGGTTAAATTGAAAAATTAATCATTTGTATGTTTATTAAATAGGTTTAGGTTAACTAAAACCTCAAGACTTTATAAAGAGACGTGAAAAAAATGAAGATGAAAATAATAAAATAAACTCTTATTTTCATAATAATGACATTATTCTGTTAGATGAATGTGAAAACAATTCAGTTTTAGTTTTGGATGATATTATTCATGAAAACAAAGATATAGTTAGAGAATATTTTACTGGAGGAAGGTATAAAGCAGTAGGTTGTTTTTATTAAAGGCAAATTTATTCAAAAATTCCTAACAGACAATTTTAATTTTTTAAAATTTTTTAGACTAAATGACAGAAATTTAAATCATATTTATAACAACAATTTTACAGATTTAATGAAATATGAAGTAAATGATGGAAGACAGGTAAATTTGGTTTTATTATGACAGATATGACAAGAAAAATTAATGAAGGTAAATATAAAGCAAAGATTAAGAATATTTTAAATGTTGAACATATACATTCATCATAATCATGCAACATAAGCATTGAATGTAAACATTAACCATAATCATTGAACATAAACATTATACATAAATGTTGAATGTAATCGATAAACATAAATGTTAAACATAAGATAAACAATTGTTTTTTATTCTTAATAAATGTCTGAAAGATATGGTTAATTAAAAAAGCCAAAGAGAATAGAAAAGTAAAAGAACAATTGAAAAAGGAGTTCAAGAAATGGAAGAAACAACGAAGAACAGAATCTGAAGAACTTGAAAGGGATGAACCATTATCGATACAGTTGAAAGAGTTAACCAGGGAACAGAATGGTTAGGAGAAAAAGGTTTATTACAAGTGAAGAAAATAGAGAAGTTGAAAAACAAATGGTTCCTTATAATAGAAATTATTTAGAACAATTTAGTGATACTCATCAATGAAACAATATAATAGTGATTATACATTAAGTCATAAAACAATAAATAATTTGTTACAGAATTATGAAAGAAATTAGAAGAAAAGATGTTAAAAAATAAATATGAGTGACAAAATGTTGCAATTTGTTAATCATAGTGAAGATAATGCTTTCGGAGGTAGTCCTGTTTGCCAATTTATTTATGTTATAAAATTACCAGTAGAATTACATGATGATAAATTAAAACATGGTGAAAAAGATTATAAAGGAGCAGTTGGATTAATGAAACTTTCCACTGGAAAACAAATAACTATAGACGATTTAGGTACAGAATGTGATTCTCCTGATTTACAAAATTATGCAATAATCTTACTCGATTCAAATACTGTGTATAAGGAAAGTTATTCAAATAGAATGAAACAAGTAAGGGAAACAAATGTATTCATTTGATAAAAATAATTTTTGAAGGATATTTTCTTACTTTTTCAGAACGAAACCTCAATGATTCTCTAGGAAAAGTTGGTGAAAAATTAGTAAAAGTAATATCAGAAAAACCAATTGAATATGTTTGGATGGGGGATGTTAGAGATTTAATTGATTGATTAACAGTAATTCATGGAGAAGAATTACCTGGAAACAAATATTCTCATAATGCAATAGTTGGAATCACACAAATGTCAACAAATAAATTTAGTGATTTTATTATTAACTATCCAAAAGAAATTCATTATTTAATCAGGTTTTTGATTAATTTACCACACATATTTTGGAAAAGTGAAAGTATGGAGAAGGATTAGCTAATACTTCAATTAACAAATTTCCATTTGAAATAGATTTATCTGGTTATAATTATTGTGGTCCAGGAACAAAACTAGAAGAAACATAATCCAGAAATTATAAAGGAATTAATCCATTGGATGAAAAATATAGAGAATATAATTTTCTATAGAGATAATAGAGATTTAGAAAGAAGACATGAAGTTGATAAAAAACTTCAATTATCTGCAAAAGAAAAATGCACAGAAGTAATTCTTCATTAGGAGAAAAATTGTTGCAACTGGAGTTAGAGGGATATTGTATGGAAAACGATAATTACGAATGTTTATAAAAATGGATTGGATCGATAAAAATTCTTTATTATTTTTCAATCTGTATAAATGAAGAACATTTCAACTGATTATACTTTGTTACCTAGTGGTAAAACGAAACCAAAATCATTTAAACTTAAACACAATAACAGAGAATTAAATATTATGTAACGAAAAAACAACTGGTGGAAATTCACTTTTTTGTTAAATATTCTTATTGTGTAAAAGCTAGTTGAATATCTATCAAAAAAGAAACAAAAAGGTGGATTTTTACCATTATTATTAGCTCCAATACCTTATTTAGCAACAATTGGTTCACTTGCTGACATAACTGCATCAATTGTAAAATTATTTAAAAATGAGAAAAAAAGGCGATAAGTAATTGGATGAACGAAAAAGACATAAATAAGCAATGGAAGAGAAAGGAAAATAAGTAAGAAAATTTCAAAGAAATAATCAAGAATTTAATAATCTTTTATCCAATTTCGATATGGAAGAATTACTTAAAGAAATAACAATTAAATATTTTATGATTGATTAATTACCTAATGAACCAAAATATTTAGAATGTGGAATAGTTAATTCAGACACTTCTGATCATGTTTGAACTCATTGGAATTGTTGTTATAAGAATAAAGATATAAAATTGGTTTTTGATTCATATGGAGGAAATTTCTGATACAACTAATTAACTATTTGGGAAAAAGAATATTTACTACAATATCGAGAGAATACAAAATTTCGGTGAAGTAATTTGTGGTCATTCGTTTGTTTTTAAACATGCATGAATTACAAGTTTAATCTACTAATCTGCTAATCTACTAACTGGACATTTTTAAACAAAACGCATAAACTATTTCGATAAAATAAAAGATTTTCAAGCTTTAGAACCAAAAATTAATAATTAATAAATTAAAAATGTGAAGATTTTCGATCAAAAATGAAAGACTTTCAATCACCAATATATCCAACCATAAATAATGTAGCCAAACAACTTCAAAAGAATTAAATGGTATTTATAAAGTAATCAGAACTTACATTGGTTTTAAATGTAGAAAAATTGCAAATGTAAATGATCGAATATATAGAAAAGATGTAATTAACAAACACTATTTGCAGAATGTGTTAGCAAACGTTGTTTCAATCCCTGAATGTACAAGTATTCTAACATGTCTCAATTATGTTAATAAAGAAGAACTAAATAATTACTTTACAACAAAGTAAATTAAAGATGTTATTTCAGGGATAGATTTGAGTCCATACTTCAATGAGTTAAAACTTAATTATAAAGTATATGATATACAATCTGAATTTAGTTTTATGACTGGAGGTGAAGAAAAAGTAGAATTTCAACGAATATGATTTTATTTTTAGAAAAGTTGTTGTTAGTGAAAACATAAACATGTGTTTGATAATTGATGAATTTTATATTCTGATGAGTGTTGTTGCCAAACTTTATAAAATAACTCCTGAAATTCTGGGAATAAAAACAGTTTGCAAATCAAATTTTCTAACTGTTATATTAAAAGATTCTGTTAAAACTGTTCCAGTTGATGTAAAGATAATTGTATTAGTTGAAATAATTAAGTTATTTTTATTCTTTACAAATGAAGAATGATAATCACATTTTCTGTTCCAAGTGCAAAAAGTTAAATGAAACACTTAATCCTCATAGGTTAACAACTAAAAATGGAAAATGAAGCGTTGTAGCTATTTGTTCAATTTGTCCATTATAATTATCCAGGCTGTTATGCCATGGTCAGTTGATGAATTTTGTCTCAATTGGAACTGTTGTTATAAGAATAAAGATATAAAATTGGTTTTTGATTCATATGGAGGAAATTTCTGATACAACTAATTAACTATTTGGGAAATAGAATATTTACTACAATATCAACCGACCATGGCATAACAGCCTGGATAATTATAATAGACATGATATTTCTGGCCGTGAAAGTCTACATTTTAGTATTTGTTCAATTTGTTAAACTAAACAAGTAAATCCTTTAAAATAATTTTGTAGGTGAAGGTCTAAATAATAGTGAACCAGTTATTAATGAATTACATTAATCAACGAGAAAACTTTTGAAAGAAAAAATTTAATCTCTCTTTGAATCAATGAAATGTATTCAGGTAATCTGAAAAAAAGTTCAAAAATTAGTAAAGGATATAAATATTTATTAACTGTTATTGACGTTTCTCCAAAATTTGCTTGGGCTATTCTAGTTAAAGATGAAAGAGGTAAAAATAGAGCTTGTAAGGTGGCAGATCAAATGAAGGTCAATTTTGCACCTTACATGAGAGTTTTTATACATTGCAATGGGAAGGTGAATATGTCACCTGACATACTTCAGCGAAAATGAGTTGCCTATAAAATATACAGTATGCAATGCAAAGGGATGACACTTAATCGACGGTAATAACACACTAAACCTATATCCTACATGTTAGTGAGCAAGAGGTGAAACCAAATGGTGGAGGAAACGTTTCAAAAATGGCTCTAAGCACTATGGGACTTAACATCTTAGGTCATCAGTCCCCTAGAACTTAGAACTACTTAAACCTAACTAACCTAAGGACATCACACATCCGTGCCTGAGGCAGGATTCGAACCTGCGACCATAGCAGTCCCGCAGTTCCGGACTGCAGCGCCTAGAACCGCACGGCCACCGCGGCCGGCTGGAAACGTTTCATTTGAGAATCAAATGTGAGGGGTGACGTCCTGGGCGCGTCATGGGCAGAGTTCAGCTGAAAGCTCTTTAAAGCGACCTGTGGCGCGAAACAACGAATGGGCTAGGTGACTCATCCAGGAGGGCAAGTAGTGGGCTACTGCAGTGGTACTGAAAGAAGTATGAGAAAACTGCATTGGGGAATTTCCAGGTGGATATGAACAAATCAGTGATGCAGTCGACCATGTGAACTGCGTGTGGTACATATGTAAATTTTAGGCGTCTGGTGCAGGCACAAAATGTCTGATTGGCTGACACGACCTAGGAATGAGTAAAGTGGCGCAATTTCAACGCAGTTTAATGGTAGGCCCTTTACGATTGGCAGAGAGAGTTTCCACAAAATAAGAGGAACGCTCCCATTGGTCAGAAAAAGCTGTGAAGTGGAGTATGAAAAGACCCAGGTGGGGGACAATTTGGCTACGAGAGAGACAAGACCGAAAATTTTGGGGACTCTCCTCTGGAGTGGGATTAAGTACAGAATGAGGCACATAACGCTCTGTACGATGCAGAGGAGGAATTTTGTGTGAACACTGCTTTCACTGCGGCTGACATTCAGCTAGATATTAGCTGTAGCATCGTTGAGCTCCAACAGCAGAGAAACGAACCAGCCACATAGATAATATTGTTCTTGCGTGAACTGAGAGGGCATTGAAATATGCATGCTGCTCCAGCCATGTGTGTGCATATCGCCATATTTCAAGACTAGGGATCAGTGCATGTTTTCTCATCTAAATAGAAACATAGGAGAGTTTCTGCTGATAAAATCAGCAAAGGTTTTGATTAGCTTTTATAGGAATTTCAGAGGACGAGAGGAGACTTGCACCAACAGCTAATCACAGCTGAGGTAAACACTGCAAGTAGAGGCATAAACGTCTTGGTCCACCAAGTTGTGTCCACTGTGAACTCAAGCATCATTGAGTAATCTTTTGCTCAGCTCATCACAAAAAAAAACCATCCTCCCCTTGGGATGGGTGTTTGTGTTGTCCTTTGCATAAGTTACTTTAAGTTAGATTATGTAGTGTGTAAGCTTAGGGACTGATGACCTCAGCAGTTTGGTCCCATAAGACCTTACCACAAATTTAAAAATTGACTTGATTGTCATCGTAGATAGTACCAAACTTATAACCAGAATCAGATGATTTGTCGTAATATTGGCCAACTTCACGACGTAGTGGTAAAATACTTTAGTAAAGAAACTTCTGGTAAGAAATTTGACATTGGTGTGTTTAGAGTTATTTCTATTACTGAGGACGAAATGCGTTATCTTAGCAACTGTCCTAATATTATCACATTACCACCTGTGTAAATTCGTGTATTTCCTCGACAATAATTCTACACTGAAACCAATTTGTGTACTGCTTGAACACTGTTGTGCTCTGTCATAGAGTAAGGGTCCACTCCTTACCCCAGTCATTTATTGTATAGACATTTACGCACTCACAGGCGGTTCTGCTGATGTCTGACAAAAGAGAAAGGAGTGGAGTGCCAGAAGCTGATTCTTTCGAAAAAAATATTCAAGTTGAGAAAACAAAAAAATTTACAAACAGATAATGGTAAAGAATTTTATAATCAAGAATTTGAAGAATTATTAAAAAATTTAACATTATTCATTACTCGACTTATGCGAAAGAAATTTTCTCTTCAAGGAAATTATAAATGGGTTGACTAAGTTACTAATTTATTGATGAATATACGAGGGCTATTCAGAAAGCAGGGAACGTTTCCGTCTGACACCGCTGGCGGGCGGTGTATATCGGTATGTGTATGCTTGGCAGCTCAGTCGGCAGCCATTCGTGACAGAGGGAATGTCTCTGTGCATCTGGTTTTTTCGACATTCCAATTTGAAATGTTCAATGCAATCGAAAATCCCGTCAGTTGCGAGGTGTGGTCTGCGATGCGGTTTTTGTTGGCAAAAAACCTAAAACCAATAGAAATTAATCGTGAACTGGGCGAAGTGTACGGAAACAACGCAATGAGTGCATGTTCCATCCGGAAATAGTGCATTCAGTTTAAAAATGGCCGAAACAACATTCATGATGAAGAGAAGACGCCCGAACATCGTGACTGACGATCTTGTCGTTAAAGTTAATGAAATGATTTGTGAAAACCGTCGTTTCACAATAACGAAGTTTATGCTCTTCTTTCCACAAGTTTCACGGACTTTGTTGTTTGAAATTGTCACTCAAAAGTTAGGGTACCACAAATTTTGTGCACGATGGGTGCCAAAATGGTTATAGAGCATCATAGAGAACAGCAAGTGGGGGCAACTTTCTTATTTATGGAGGCCTACCACAAACATGATGATTCATTACTGGGTCGAATCGTAATTGGTGACGAGACTTGTGTGAAACACGTCAATTGCGAGACAAAAATACAGTCCATGTAGTTAGGGCACAGAAAGTCCCCCCCCCTCCCCAAAAAAAAAAAAACGAAGAAAATGTTTGCAAACCTTATCAGCAAGGAAAATGATAATGACATTGTTTTTGGATAGGCAAGGTGTGCTTCTTATTGGTTTTCTCAAATGTCGACCAACCATAAATTCAGCCCAGTTTTGTCAAACTGCGCACAGCCTTAGAAGAGCAGTCGAAAACAAACGCCGAGGAAAGCTGACATGCAAAATTTAGTATTTGCACGACAATACCCGACCTCACACGGCAAACTGCACTAAAGAACTTCTTAATTCATTGAAATGGGAAATTTTCCCTGATTGGCCCTACAGCCCCGATCTTGTACTAATCGACTTCCAGTTGTTTCTCACAATGAAGAACTGGCTTGCAACACAGTGCTTTGATGATGATGCAGAACTCCACGCAGGGGTAACTCACTGGCTGAAGTGTCAGGAGGCAGAATTTTATGACAAAGGTCTTTCAAAGCCTGTCCACCACTATGATAAGTGTGTCAATGTGTTTGGTGACTATGTGGAAAACTAGTATCTCAGTCGCTGTTTCAGATGTATATAATAAAATATACTTCTTGTACTCAGTTTTTTTGAATCCCAAAACATTCCCTATTTTCTAAATAGGCCTCGTAACAACACAAAACATTCAAAGATAAAAATTTGTAACACCTTTGTTAGATACTGAACGTAAACATTTAATTGGTGATAAAGTAAGAATAAGTAAATTGAAATGAATTTTTCATAAACGATATGCAGCAAATTGGTCAACAGAAATTTTTGAAATTGTAGATGTTATTCATTCTAATCCAATCACATATAAACTGAAAGATTTAGATGGCACACAAATAAAACGAAATTTTTATGAAGAAAAATGGCTAAAAACTAATTTTCCATATTTCATAACTCACTGAAAAGTTTTAAATAAGAAATCTAATGAAGTATATATTAAATGGATAGGTTTTCCTAATTCCCAAAACGTTAAGGTAAATGAGATTAATGTAATTTTTTTAAATGTTAAAAAAATTTATGTATAGATGGAGAGTATTACTGAAAATTTGAACATGTTTGGTATTGATATAATATTGATAATATTCATTAAAAACTATAGAGACTATTTTGATATTCCAATAAAGGTTAAAATGATTTAATGTCAAAATCAATTGAGTATTTAAAATTTGTGTTGAAGGAATTAGATGGTTTTAATGAATTTTGTTTTTTAGATGAACAAAAAATTTTATGAATGTTATTTAAAATCTGAAAAAGTACTTGGAAATTCAGTTTTATTTCTCAAGAGAAGTTTGCTGGTTTATTTATATCTTCATAGCATTGTTCTCACGAATACTCAACCAAAGTATTGAAATAATTTTGGTGGCAAACAATACTGAAATTTTCTTTCCTTTGTTGATATAAATTTACTGCTTATTGTACATAACTAATTCTTAAAAATTCCTCTTAATTTAAGTGTCTGTTTTGTGCATTTGTAAATAGTTTTCAAATATCATAATATCAATAGTACCAGGTATTCCTAAAATAACAAAAGCACATCTTAAATTTTCATCATTTAATTGAGGTACAACATGTGGTAATAATGTATCTATTTATTCATTTCTTTTGTTTATTATTCCATCTTTAATTTAATTGATGTGTTCCAAGTGAGTTACTTTCTTTTTCATTTTATTTACACTATGTTTTTCGAATGGGTGGTAAAACTTTTGCATAAAGTCAATCTTGAAAATTTTCTGCAAATGGTAATTTTGAATTCATAACTGAAGAATATAAACCAGGTTCACTAACAAATTTTGTATGATGATTAATATTTTTATATAGCAGTGAAAAATCGCTATTGAAATTTTCAAATGGTTTTCAATAGTTTTCTTTAATGTGGTGTTTTATAGCTTCTTGAGAACCTTTATATCCTAAAATATAACAAACAAGATCTGTATAAAATCAAAGATTATTTTTCATCAATGATTATTAAAACTTGTTTGTTATTATAAATAAATTTGTTATTTTTAGATTCACAACTGTCTTCAGTTTTATATATATATATATATATATATAATTTATTACATTCTTGTTTTTTAATTTCAGTAAATTTTTCCTTATAAATGGAAAGCAAAAATAAAACGATTTGTCCATTGTGCAATCAAGAAAAACAAATTCAGAAAAGAAATCAAAATAACAAGACAGAATTTGGATTCAAAATCAGGTTGTAATCATTGTAGAAGAGAGAAACAAAAAGGACTTATTCAGAATTGGCATAGTAAATCATTTATTTATGATAAAGGTGGAAAGGAAATTAAAATTCTCCTAAATATATTCATAACTGTGTTCATGCAAAAGATGAGAAATTAGCTTTAAAATATCAAAAAAATAATAAAAGAGATTATCAAAAAGGTTTACATTCTGTGGAAAATTTGTTTCTAAATTTTGTTTGGTAAGATATTAAAAATTGCAATATCTTAAAAGAATACTGAAAAAATATAATTTTTTTATATTAGTTTTATCTTCTCTGCAAATGTTTAAATCTTGTGAGATGTCATTTTTTTCATAATATTTCATTTTATTTGCATGTAGTGTGTAATAACCATATGGTAGTGTATTAATTATCAAAAAGGTTTACATTCTGTGGAAAATTTGTTTCTAAAATTTGTTTGGTAAGATATTAAAAATTGCAATATCTTAAAAGAATACTGAAAAAATATAATTTTTTTTATATTAGTTTTATCTTCTCTGCAAATGTTTAATTCTTGTGAGATGTCATTTTTTTCATATTTCATTTTATTTGCATGTAGTGTGTAATAACCATATGGTAGTGTATTAAGTCCATTTTGTAATGCAACACATTTATCATCATCAGAACTTAAAACAATTTTATAACATTCATCTGTATATAAATCATGTTTAAATGATCTAATCAAATTCATGGTTCTATATAGTTTTATTTTGTTTGTTAAAGTTTTTTATAATCGTAGAACATCATTTCATTTTTTAAAACAGAACAGATTTGTGAACTCCCTTAGATATTTTCTCTTCTTTATCATCACCTTTCTATGCCAGTCTAACATAATTTTTCCAGTTTTCATCTTCCATTTTTCCAAAAACTTCCTTATTTGCCTGTGGAAAGCCCGGCCAGTTAGAAGTGCGGTCTAATGCTCTGTTTTTGGGGGAGGAAGGCATGCCGGTCTCTGGTACTAATCCGCCCAGTGGATTACTGTCGAGGTTTGGCGTGTAGTCCAGTCTGTTGATGGTTTTTACGGTGGTTTTCCATCTGTTTGGCAAATGCAAGCTGGTTCCCTTTGTTCTGCCTGAGTTACACTATGTCGGCGATTGTTGTGCAAACACTTTATCCACACATACGTATGCCATAATTACTCTACCACGAAAACATTGCTGTTACACTCATCTGATGGAGACATTCCTGGGGGGTGCGGAGGGGGATGGTTCCACTGGGGGCCGAACCGCACAATAATCCTGTGGTCGGTGTGGAGTGGTGGTGACGTTAGTGGAGTGCTGTAGCCTGTTGTGGGGTTGCCTCTCTGTCTTATCTAGGTCCCCCATTCCATACGATACAATAGACTACATTATTGTTGAAGTCCATAAATATTATCTTTTGGATAATCAAGTGTATTAGAATAATAAATTATTGATTTCATATCGTTATAGAAATCATCAGTTCTTAAATTGCAAATGGAAAATCAGTATCCATATAACATAAATCAATATTTTCAGTGTACTATAGTTTCATAACATCATAATGAAAATCATTATTATTTTCTAACTATTTAGAATACTCATTCCAATATAAATTAGTATATTGAAGTTTATTTTAATTTTCTTCATATGAACTGCAAGTAAATTTTCTGAAAATACTCCAGTATGTTCGTAATTTGGTTTTGCAGCATGTTATGTATATTCTCTTGCATCTGATACTATTTTAATATTCTGTCTACCTCTAATATTTTGCAGTGTTCCCAAATACTGTATTATTCATTAACTTGTGGCAATCTATTTCAAAATCATCAGCTGCCTTTTTTCTAATTGCTGTAATAAAATTAATATATTTCTTCAATCAGTCTGATTGTTCAAATGATAAGATTCTATGAATTTTCTTTACTTTTAATTCAAGATTTGTGTATTGTTTAAATTTCTATAATGTAAAACATTTTTCTTTATTATTTAAAGTTGTTAATAATTTACTTCCTCCTTTTGGTGCTAATGGTGAATCTTTATGTAAATAATGTAATTTTTTGATATTCTAAATGAACTTCTAAAATATAAGCATATCATAATCATCTAGAATTTTAAGTATTTTTCTCAGAATCAAAACTTTCTGGTTCGACCCAACTGAAATTTTTAAATAGTCAAAATAATGGCATTGCGCAACAATATAAATTATTTGCATCTAGATATGCAATATAATTTGATTGTTTTGCTGAATTAAAATTTTTCGTGTATTTATTATTTGCTTTCGCATATTTTTAATACTGAGACAAATTCCACCCTGACTTCCTTTTTCAAGAAATAAAATCATATCACAATCATGTAACAAATCTAACTTAACTTTTCACATTTGTGACATAGACTCCCAAGATAAAGAAGCAGCAGCAAAATACCAAGATTAATCAAGTTCATAAGATTTAATACATGTATCGCTAAAATTTTCGAAAATATCTGTTAAAATTAAAACGTCATAGTTATTATATAATTTTGAATATTCATCTAAATTTTTAATATTGAATTTTTTCAAAATTGCTTTTACTCTTATGTTCATCAGTAATATGTTTATTACATGTCAAATAAAAACATACTTTTCAGGTAATTAGTTCCTTGCAATTTTTCTTCATAATCCATATATTTGTAAGGGTAAACTCCTTTTTTAATTATTACATCTAATCGTTTACCTTCAGAATATTTTGCTGTTTCTCTAAATTATTCTTTTGTAATACTGGAAGGCAATTTATCAATATTTGAAGCCATCAATTTAAATGTATCTAAATATCTTAACTTTAATCAATCTTGAACATGTTTTCTAAAAGAAATATGTTTTGTTCATTATTTGGAATTTCATAAATATCTTTATTACCTATTGCTATTTCTTTGATAAATGAACATCATGATTTGTTAAAGTATGGATACGAACTGGAATAAATTTACAGATTTTGGTAATTAAGATTACAATCTTCATGTGCAACTCCTTGATATTTTCTTATTAAATGACAACGATCTTTCTTTTTTCTCAAATAAAACCACTTTCTGAATTTTTAAAAATTACATCTTTAGTCAGATTCATTAGAATATTTCGATTATATATTCTAGCATTTTCTTTAGATATTTCTTTTAACGTTTCAATGAATTTTTTGTGGCCTCTTTGCCAGTATAAGTAACTGGATTTTTATGATTTCCATTAGAATATTTAAGATAGTAACAAGGTGAAATTGGCAAATGTTTTTCATACTTGTTAAAATCAGATTTTTCAGGATTTGGTTGACAAATTTGAATATCTTTTAATAAACATTCAAAATCTGGATAAATTACAATTGGAACCATTCATGAATTATTATTTTGGAATGAAATTTCAGGCATATTTATTTTTACTTCTGTATGTTCTTTACAATTGTTTTCATGAACTTCTCATTTTTCTTGAGAATGAAAACATCTTAAACATCAATCACAAAGATAAACTCTTCCATTGTGTTGACTTTTTTGTGAACTAACCTAGAAAGATTTTTATCGAACAATAATGCGAGTTATTTTCTTCTCAAATTAAATAAAGATTAACAGTTTGACAATTGAGATTTTTTGGTTGGGAAATAGTGCAAAATTAGGTTCTTGGCTTGAAACCTGGAATTTTTACTCCAAAATGCTCTTTGGTCCAGAACTCTCGTCAATATGCTACTATTAATTTTATGCACTTTTCTGTTTAACTTACTACAGGAAGGAGCAGGAAAAAGTTGTCCATGAAACTCGCATTGAATGGCTGTTCTGTTATAACATTAGTTTCTGGCATGATGGAATAAAATATGCCAACTTTTAGAGATGTGTATGTTTTGACTGGAAACATTTTGGAAAAATATCTCTCTTAATCACCTTACAGGTCTAAGAGACACTGACAGTTTCTGAACTGCAAGTTCTCTTCTCAAAGAATCATCTCATGGAGTATCTTTCCTTTCCCTGCTGCAAGGGGAACCATCATGCAAGGTGGATGGCAATACCTATTTATGTATTGAAAAATCTACATTCCTTGATAAATCGTAATTGTGACCACAACAAAACAGATTTGTTCTTTTCGTATTTCCCTCATTATGTAAGTCTGAGCATGCTCCTGTACCCCTTCAGAAGCCAAAACTCTGTAGTTGGACTTAGAGTCCTTTGAAACTTAATTTGTCGATAATGATATATTGTGTGTGGCTTTACAAAATCTGAATTTTATTCATGGTTCCTGTCCCCCATTCTTCCGCCTTAATCTTCTGAATCAAGTACTAGAACAATCACTACACTAAATCATCAAGGAGGACCAATAGACGAAGATACATAACGATTCCAGTATGAATTAATAAAATCACAAAAACTATGATGAGTTGAAAAGAATTGTTCGTTTCTATTAAAATAATAGTATATTTAAACAATTTGAACTGAGTAACAAGTTCCTTAAGACAGATTCTTCACAGTAGCCTGTAAATGAAGAGCTCAATGTTCTACATCTATGCTTGGTTACTAAACTAAACATCGTAAAATATCTGATTGAAACAGGCATGTTCATGTAACACTGTAATAAATAACTGACAAGAAACGAGAAGGCAAAGGAGGGCAAAGGAAAAAAAAAGTCTATCAGAGGATAATCATGTATCAAAGAAAATATGATTTTAACATCATATGTGCCTCTCACACGTAGTAAATGCTAAGTTCATAGGTTGTGTTGTTAAAGTTAATGTAGAAACACATTATTAACAGTTAAGTTGAAGGAATACGGTTTTTTACTACAAAGGTACTTCTGAACAATGTATTTTGAGATAAAAAGTAAATACTCTAGAGTTCTGCCCACTCGTCTCTTACAGGGTGCCTAAGGAATGCTGCCTTCTTGGATAGCTGTACAACAATTCAAGCAGATCACATTAATAAGATTGATAATAGTTAACTTTGGATTTGCAACGAGTTGTCGCAAACGATGGGCGACATTCTAACAGTAAGTGTCCTTCACTATATACAATGTTCAGGTAAGCATTCGCACTCGCTCCTAAATCACTGCTACTGTTAATATCTCTGCTCAGCTAGGCCTCTCTGCTATCGTCCGTCTTCTCCTGTCCGTTTACCCCCCAAGGCTGGCAGGAGCGGCGCTTATATTCTCTTCTTGTAGAAGCCACTCCTGTCGTGGTGTGGTCCTAGTTAACAGGTTTTGTATCCTGCCTCGACGGCGGCGCGTGGGTAGGAGCAGGAGCAAGAAAAATACGTCGGTACTGCACGTAAGTAAGAGTGGTTTACTGGTGCAAAAAACAAGTTAATACATGGTTACATAACTTGCAATAAGGTGCGATGCTGAGACCCATCGTATGTAGAGAAAAGCTGGAGCGAAGTGTCCCGGCCATCTTCTCTTGATCAAATAGGCTGAAACTCCAGTTATGGTCATAGAGCTGAACAGCGCCTGCTAGAGGGAGCTGTCGTCGTTGTCTGACGTAGTGCCAAGTTAACTGGCAGCTACGCCGCGGCACCCTACCTACCGATACCACATCCCTCCCCCCTGAAACGACGCACTCTCGTTGAGTATGGTTTCCGGCAGCGGGTGGAGGGACCCAGGGGCGTTGCAGCTGAGTGGGCGGACAGCGGATCTGCCAGGGCGCGCTGTCCACCCTCGACCCCGGATTGCTCGCAAGGGGGGCGAGGAAAACGCCCCGTGGAAAACCTGCCCAGGCAGCGCACCACTGGTGGGTATGCTCGGATGAGGAGGCGGAGCAACGACCTCCACGGGCGACGGCGGCAGTGTGACGGCAGTGTCAGCATCCATCGGTACCGGCACCGCTGAGGAACACGGAGCGGCGACAGCGACGACGGCCGAAGGTGGGATCGTGGCGGCGGCGAGAGGCGCCCGTCCGGTGCAGATGAGCGCTCCGGCAGCGGCGACGACGGCAGGCGCGCCCGTGGAGACGCGTGCGGCGGAGGCGTCGGCGGCGGAGTCGTGGGGTGAGGCGGCGGAAGCCGCGAAGCCTCCAATTCTGCCGGAAAACAACCGGCGGCAGAAAACCGAGGATGGCACAAACGAATCTGGTTCCGGTGTCACTTGACACTGACGGAGGGACCAGAAATGAGAAATAAGGCGCTGCTAAGCAGGCGAAGAATGCGCCGCTGCTCCCAGCGCTGCCTGCCAGAGAAAACGCGATACAACACCAAATCGTGCGGCACCAAGTCAGAACGAGGCGAAGCAGCGGGAGCGCGCGGCGGCGGGTGCAATAGCTGCAAGAGCGACTGATGGGCGCGGCCGTGTAGCAATTCCGCTGTTGAACGGGTGCCACGCGGCTGAGAGCGATAGGAAGCAAGGAAGTCCAGAGCGATCGCTCGCGAGAGTGCGTGGCGCGCAACATGCTTATGTGTGACTTAAACGTTCTCACAAAGCGTTCAGCCTCAGCGTTCGACTGGGGGTGGAACGGGGCTGAGGTCAGATGGCGAATGCCGTTAGCAGCACAGAACACTTCAAATTCTTAGGGCACAAACTGTGAGCCATTGTCGGGGACAATAACTTCAGGAAGGCCCTCAATGCAAAAAATAGACGTCAATGCCCGAAAAGTACTGCCAGATGTAGTAGAAGACATAGGTACTACAAAAGGAAAGTTGGCGTACGCATCAGTAAATATCAACCAGCGGGTGTCCCAGAAAGGACCCGCAAAATCAATATGAACGCGCTGCCAAGCCGCAGTAGGAGTTGGCCACGCAAAGAAGCGTTGGCGGGGAGCAGATTGATGCTCCGCGCAAGAGCGACAGTTAGCAAGCAAATTCTCAGTTTGTCTATCAATGCCGACCCAAGTGCAGCGACGAAGCGTGCAGTAATCGAAGGATTTCCGACTGCAACGAACGAGGTACAACCACACTAGACTGGTCATTGTCAGTTCGTAATAATATAACACCGTGGTGTACAGACAAGTGGCACGCAAATTCTGCATATATTCGTCAGGGGTACGACCTGATACGACTGTATCGTCCAGATAATTCGAACAACCAGGGACAGTGGCACACAACTGCTGAAAATAAGACTGAAAAATAGCAGGAGCCGAAGTACAACCGGACGGAAGGCGGCGAAATTTGAACAATCCAAGGTGGGTGTCGATCCCAAAATAGCGCTGCGACTGTTCGTCGAGCGGAATCAAAGTATGCGTCCCGCAAGTCAATCGTGGAAAAGAATTTTCCCCCACCAAGCTTATCAAAAATGTCTTCAGGACGCGGTAAGGGAAACGTAGCTACCACTGTCTGGGGATTTACTGTAGACTTAAAAGTCAGCACAAATACGGAGACGACCGTTTTGATTCTTCATACACACTATAAACGAATCAGAAACAGGTTCAATGACACCAGTGTCTTGCAAATGCTTAAGTTCAGAAGCTACGGCGTCGCGCAGTGCGTGCGGTACCGGGCGTGCGCGCTGTAAACCAGGCATGGCATTGTCTTTAACTACAACATGAGTTACAAAGTCTGTGGCGCAACCAAGGCCATCAGCAAAGAGTTCAGCAAATTCATCGCATAGTGCAGCAACACTGTCTGCATGGTCACTAGCGTTGATGCAAAGTACATTGTCCTGAATTGCGAGACCAAAACGTTCAAATGCGTCCATGCCAAAAATGTCCGTAGCATCACTAGAGCGGAGCACATGGAAAGACACTGTACGGGTCGTTGCACCATACGTGGCTTGCAAACTACACACGCGGAGCACTGAGATTTCCTGTCCAGTAAATGCAGTCAGCGTGGAATGCGAACGACGAAGCGGGGCGAACCAAGCAAGTCATACGTCGATTTGTTCAGTAAAGAAACTGACGCACTAGTGTCCAGCTGCATGCGAACAGAACGTCTACAAATGCGCGAAGTCACAAAAAGTTTCCTCTTATCGCGCTGAATGCGAGAGGAAGTGTCTGGCAAAACTTGATTCACACGACGAGCTGTCGAAGCACGGGAAGCAGACGGCTTTGAAGAAATGGCATTAACGTCCATAGGCTGACGTGAATCCTGACCATGACTGTTGTCGTTGCGGTGACGCCCACGCGAGTCACGCGAACGGGAGACAAGTTGTGAATTAGAGTTTCTCTTACTACACACAGCTTGCACATGTCCTTTCTTATTACAAAAATAACACTGTGCTTGACGGGATGCACAACTGTCGTGTGGGTGGGCACGAAAGCAGTTCGGATATGATTTCAGTTTCGTAGTGGGTGTCTGATTTGAAACGTGTATACTTGTGCGCGAGCGGCGTGGTGTGGCTGGCCGTCCTGACGGGCGGAAGGGCACGTGTTGTGCCGCGCTAACTGTACACACACCCGGGGTCACGTCGAACGCGGAAGTAGCCATGTCTAATGTATCTTTTCTCTCTAGCAAGTCCAACACTTCCTGCAAAGACGGGTTTTTAAATTTGTGGATTTGCTCTCGGACGCGGTGATCCGCCACATTCTGCGCAATAGCGTCTCTAATCATTATATCCGCATATGAGCGTTCACACGAGCAGTTACAGTGACAATCAGAAGTTAGTCCCTGAAGGTCCGCTAACCAAGATTTATTCGACTGAGTAGGCCACGCCGGAGACGAAAGAATTTGTAGCGTGCAGCTACCACATCTACACTGTCACGGAAGTGGGAGTTCAAAGCATCAGTCACTTCGTCGTAAGTTTTAGTTTCTGGGTAGGTGGTGGGAAACAACTTGACGAGCACACGGTACAACACAACACCCACGTTGGCAACGAAAAAGGCAAGCTGCTCCGTACCTGGTATGTTGCATGCTGCGAAATGTGCCTCGAGCTGGGCGATGTATTCTGGCTAGCGTTCAACGCCGGGATTGAAGGCACGAAATGGCGGCGCCGTCGGAGGCGCCGAAGTAGCTGCAGTTTGTAGTATGACCAGTCCATTAATGGCAGCAAGCAGCTGCGTCATTTGCTGAGCCTGAAAACGTACAAGATCGGACAGCGAAGCCTGTTCCTGTGGCGAAGCCATGGTTTACACAAATGAAAGTATATATAGCGAAATCTGGGAGCACTCAGATACAGTCACTCAATCACACGGGGATATCACAAAAAAGCTAAAGCAGTAACGAGCAAAAAAGGAAATGATAGGAGGGGAAAGGGGAGTCCTCGTCGCCAACTTTTGTATCCCGCCTGGAAGGTGGCGCGTGGGTAGAAGCAGGAGGAAGAAAAATACGTCGGTACTGCACGTAAATAAGAGTGGTTCACTGGTGTAAAAAACAAGTTAAGACATGGTTACATAACTTGCAATGAGGTGCGATGCTGAGACCCGTCGTATGTAGAGCGAAGCTGAAGCGAAGTGTCCCAGCCGTCTGCTCTTGATCAAATGGGCTGAAACTCCAGTGGTGCTCGTAGAGCTGAACAGCGCCTGCTGGAGGGCGCTGTCCTCGTTGTCTGTCGAGGTGCCAACTTAACTGGCAGCTACGCCGTGGCATCCTAACTATCGATACCACACGGGCTATTGGCTTGCGTCGTCTCACAGCCTTCACTGTTCTTGCATTCTGCATCTTCGTACCAGCGCTTGTCGATTCGCCGGAAGAAATACCATTTTATGTCATTCTGCTGTTTCTCAAACTGAGAGGCACCCCTTCCCCTTCTCCTACTGAGTCAAAGTCAAGAACAATTCAGTTTCTGTGCAAAGAAACCAAACTAGGGGTAGCACAAAGATCAAGCAAACTAGGAAAGGACTTCCCTAGGTGTCATGTATTATTTCTACAAGAAATACGAACATTGTAACACTGCAATAAAAACAAGGAAACAAGAGACGACAGAAGATGGGGAATTAATGTTCTTGCTGCTGTTGCAGTTGATTCAGACGTTGTGTGACAGGTATTTAATCGAAAGAGCGTTTTATGGTTTCATAGACACTATAAAAATTGCCAAATGAGCTTATGTACTTATTGTATCCGGTCCTAGGTACCTCACGTTGTAGATGATATAAGGGAGCTGAGTCTCTCCCTCTGTACATTTGTGCTTTCTGGCACTTTTCCTGATACATCCCCTTTCCTTCTCATCCACTGTACCATGATTTTTTGGTCATCTTCGTACGGACGTCCGAATTCTATACTATCTCTGTGGTGTCACCGCCAGGCACCACACTTGCTAGGTGGTAGCTTTAAATCGGCCGGGGTCCTTTAGTACATGTCGGACCCGCGTGTCGCCACTGTCAGTAATTGCAGACCGAGCGCCACCACACGGCAGGTCTAGAGAGACGTACTAGGACTCGTCCCAGTTGTATGGACGTCTTTGCTAGCGACTACACTGACAAAGCCTTTCTCTCATTTGCCGAGAGACAGTTAGAATAGCCTTCAGCTAAGTCCATGGCTACGACCTAGCAAGGCGCCATTAACCATTTCTAGAGAGAGTCTCACTTGTATCATCAAGAATGCTGTATACAAATGATGGATTAAAGTTAAGTATTCCAGCAGCTACATACTTTTCTTTATAGCATTCATTACGTATCCTGTTTCAGACTTAACGCAAGCCGGCGTGAGTTGACGCGTGCCCTTTCGGCTTCCTCGCCTTGTGTCTAGACTGTCTTGTCTAGACACAACATATCTCCTTCCTTAACCTCGATAGCCTATCTTTCGAAATTCATTGGACAAGTCCAAACGAGTTCCGTTGTTGCTCATAGACAATTTTATCATGAAGATTTGCATTTGAATGTATCTGAATGACTGTCTTTCAAGTCCAGTCTTAATTTGCCACGACAACCTAAGAAATTAGAGCTCATACAGAAAACCTACAGACAAGAAAGCAGAGAACTAATAGTGCTACAAGAAAAACACTCCATACACACGCCATAATGTTACTTCTGGAGACAGATGTAGATACAGATTTCATATTTTCTATTTTTCGGATATATTTCATTTCTGCTGTTTGGGTCTTAATTTTTCTCTCTTTCTCACTATCCAAGATTCGGAATCATAGGCCAATGTCTCAACTAACGTCGTCTTTTTCGATATCTCTCTATGTTGGGGAAGTCCTGGGTGAGTATTTCTCTAATTTCTTTTTTCATTTTCCTGTCTGTCTGGCTCCATAGCTGAACAATCAGCATGTTTAACAGCCATGTGGAGAACACGGGTTCGATTCCCGGTATTGCCAGACTGGAGCTGCATGTACACAGCTCGTGAGGTTGTGATCAGTAGGCTATCACCTTGAATTAGAAGTAGTGACGGCAGGTGTGGCCGAGCGGTTCTAGGCGCTTCAGTTTGGAACTGAACGACCGCTACGGTTGCAGGTTCGATTCCTGCCTCGGGCATGGATGTGTGTGATGTGCTTGGGTTAGTTAAGTTTAAATAGTTCTAAGTGCTAGGGGACTCATGACCTCAGATGTTAAGTCCCATAGTGCTCAGAGGCATTTTAGAAGTAGCAATTGAAGATTCTGCAAACCTTACAACGGTCATAAGAGTTAGATTTTCATGACACGAAAAAAAGTGGGTAAAGTAATATTAACGTAAAGAATGAGTCTTGCATTCTGCAACAATATGAACGCTGTTATGAATTTTCTTGTTTGCTAATGCCGTGTTTATTTATTTAATCTTCACAATTACAGGCAATTGTGTGAAAAGCTAAAAATGGCCATTAAATAATATTTTTGGATAACATCAAATTTATGTAGTATTTATTTATTTATAGTACTTAATAAAAAATAAAACCCTATGCTAATACAACAACTACTTCTACTAATACGAAACTACAATAAAAAATCTAAAACCCCCAAAATGCTAATACAACTTCTACTACTACGAAACTACAATAAGACCTTAACCAATTACCCAACAACTAACACTACTGTTGTCACTATAGAATCTGTTCTGATTTTGTTAATTTGTTGTGGTGCATTTAACCTGCAGAAGGTAGTTTCCACTACTGGATACGCCCTCATACTACCTCAGTCAACAGCCATTGTCCGCTGGATTCCTTGAGCGTATGGCGTACAGCAGCATGTCAGCAGCATTTTCACTATAACAAGCAAATCCAGTTTTCACTGTAGCATCTTAAAATCCGCACTTCCTTAATCACTTGCACCAACGCAATGTAAAGCCTTGGAAAACCATTTCACTCAGTGGTTGGCAACCTTGGATGTCTTCTCTTTGTCTGTTGAATATGTTGTCTAGCCAGACATCTTCACACTGATCTGTGGCTGAGTACATCGTCATATCTCCCTTGGTCTTCCAGGATAATGCGCCTGAAGCATCGTCCAATATGAGTCATGTTGACTAGTTAGCTCAGTGCTGGTTTGGGATCCAACATAATTAGTGCCTGATGGCCATTACCCAGCACGTCTTGGAGCATGCAGTTGCATAAGGTGAGTTCTGGCGTGCCTTCACTGGCGCAGGCGCAGCGTTCGTTCATTTACCTTTAAGTTATGTATAGATACGTTGCATACGCGCGATGATCGGTTAAGTAACGAATTAGACCGCTTGATGGGCTAAGCAATCTAGATTTTAGGCTCTCCCTAATGTTAGGGAGAAATTCATATGTTCTCCTCCTCTGTTCATTTAGTAGCAGTTGAAACACACGATCTTTAATTAACTGTTTCATTTTGGCCTCAGTTCCAAATCTCCTTCCTGCTTCCATTTGATTGCCTTTCTGTAACCGATAAAGGGTCCCTTTTCTTAATTTTCAAGCCCACTGGGCATTTTCCTAGAGTTCAGGGTAGTGCTGTAGGTGTCTGTTAACCTTAACAGCACTCCTCGTTGAACACTTCTCACAAATCAGGCTGGCTGCAATCTATGAGCCCAAACGCTCTCACCATATTCTAAAACTGATGCTAATAATAGGTCGGTGATACGATCTGATTGTTTTCGAGGGAAGTCGAAATTGCCTGTTTTACAATGGTTATAATTTCGTTCATCACCTTTGTTCCTTTTCTGCCTGCTCCTCTACATGATGTGCAAAGGTACGACATTAAACCAGGAATGCACCTATGTGTCTCATTTCAGCACTTCTATAATCGTTACACCATTAACATTATTTTAGGGCTTATTATCAGATAGTAGATATGTTTTGTAGGTTCTCGCTCACTAGCTCACTCACTAACACAATTCCGCATTTTCTAAATAACTCAACCGATTTTTTAAAATTCAGTATTTTTAAATAATTCAACCGATTTTAGAACTTTAGCTAAATACCTATTTTTTCAATAATTCAACCAATTTTAACTAATTACCTCACTATCCTAGATAACCAACCGATATCTAAGTTCATTATTTCATTTCACATTGTGCTTGTAAGAAAATAAATTTAATGACTCATGTAAACAAGAAGTTAAAACTTCTATTACTTTCTCTTATTTCCTATTCATTTACATAATTAAAACTTTTCAGTAAGTAATCTATGTTGTGCATTGTATGTAAGATTCTTCTTACCATACATAACTACATAAGCAAGTGTATCATTCGGAGTTTTATCATTAAAAGTGGCACAAAGTTTAATAGTAGTTTTTTATGTAGCTACAACATTCTTTCTATGAGTCATATTGATTACATAAATTGGATAATTCGTTATGAAACTAAATGGACTAATATCAATATCTGATTTTAGTAATGTAATTTGTTTAAAATCAATAAATGTGTTGTATGCTTTGAGAAAGTTATTTGTTAGATTAATATTCCACATTTCCTGAGGAAAAATTTCGTTTCTACTATTTTTCAAGTATAGATTTTGTAGTTTAACATGATCGAATAATGATGAATCAACTATCGATTATTTTTACGATCTCTCTGAAATGCAACAATGACAAAATGTGGCATATCAAATTCTGTTGGGTTATAGTAATTTGTAATATCAAGTTCAAAGCTCTTCTTGTCAGATAATCCATCAACTTCTTCTATTTGAAGTTCATAAAAAGAGATCAGAATTTTAGGATTTTTCAGAATATTTTCTCGTTGTTCAAGTTCGTAATTTGGTTCACATTTAACAACAGGAACATGAATCTCCATAGATTCTACAACAATTTTTCATCCTTTTGGAAGAATATCTTTTACTTCAATTCGAGCATAATTTTTAACAGACCATCGAAGAACTGCATCTCCAGAAGATGAAATATGTGTACAAATTATAGTTAAATCTCCTTCAAACACAATTTATTTGTAATCCTTAAAAGTACATGAAGCATTGACAATGGATAAAATACCTCAGTTCTCTTACTATTTATTTTTCCTGTGTTAAGAATATGTCCCTCTAAACTTATTTTGTCAGCAACAGACGAAGTTAAATGTAATAAAACAGATGAGTAAATAAAATGATGTTCAGTTCTAGATAAAATATGATTTCCTTTCTTTACCATTATAAAGTCAAACAATTGTACTGCATAATTATAGATTAATTTTTATTGGATTTTCCATCATAAGTTGGATAATATATATCATCATTTCCAATAATACTAAAATTCATGTACACTTGTGCATGATTTGAATGAAGCCATCCATCTTCAATATTTATTTCAATTTCTGTATCTTTGTTGGGAGCATTTAAATTATTTTTAGTTTTTTCATTCACAGTGAATGAGCAAAATTTATAACTCTCAATTTTATTCCTGACGAAGTAAAAGATTGCTTTGGTTATCGCTGATTTATTAAGGAAAAAATTTATTAAGAAATTTCTAAAACAATTGTCACTGTAGCACCATTAAAGTCAATTTAATTATCATTTTCAACGGTTATAGTAATATCTAAGTATTGAATTGGATCAAAAATAGGAATATTTACAGGATAATTTGGTTCATGTATGATTGGTCCACTAAATTCTGCATTATGTTTGAATGAAGTAATAATATTGGTTTCTCTGTGAAAATGATCATTGAGCTTTACAAACATTCCATCAGCAAAATTGAAATTTATATTGATTAACTAGAATGGAATAAGTTTAGGAACATCTTTAGCCACAACTTTTTCTTTAGCCTCAACAACTAGATTACTAAAACGAAGCAAATTTCCAATACTATCTGCTATATTCATATACAATTTTACATCACTTTCGATAACAATTGTATTTGGAATTTCATCTTCTTTAATGTGAATATTTGGCTTCTTCAAATGAATATTTTTTTTAATTTTACAAACTATATTGACATACAGGAATTTCTGTTCTCTCTATCTAAATAAAGTTTATTATTTTTCGATGTAGTATTTTGAGTTAAAAAAGTTGAATTAAACCCGACTAGTGAAACATTAATATAACACTCATATTGGAACAGTTAATTGTTTTCTCAGAACAGATGATGTATCACTAAGCTGAAATAATCTACTCATTTACTACTGAAAAAAATTATTAATAAATAAGTAAAACAGATTGGTAACAAAAATAAGACTTCCAGAAAAGAAGGTAAAACACAAACATGGTACTCTTTTACCAAATTCTATTCGATGTGCAGTAATTGGATCAAGTGGATGTGGAAAAACAACATTAATGATTGTAAATTATATTTTAACACAAGGATGGCTGAACTGGAATAAAATTAATCATTTGTAAGCTTATTCAAAAGACTATCTCAACCAAAATACTCGGAATTCGTAAAACAATGTGAAAAAAATTGAAGATAAAATTTATGAAAAGATGGTTAACTTTATCGAAAGTGAGAAAGAAATCATTCCATTAGATGAATGTGAAGAAATTCAGTTGTTGTATTTGATGACTTTATTCTCAAAAATCAAGATATTGTTAGAGATTACTTTACTAGAGGTAGACATAAAGGAAGAGATTGTTTTTACTTAGCCCAATAATACTCAAAAATAACAAAACACTTATAGACAGTCTAAATTTTTCAAATATCTTTAGACAAGATGTAAGTAGGCTGTTTATGTTTTTTTATTGGCAACGTTACATAGCACTCTATATGAAAATCACTGGCTGTGCTGTGTGCAGTATGTGGCTAGTTTGCATTGTTGCCTGCCATTGTTGTCATGAACTGCTATAGCTGGATGTGAACAGCAGATTGCGTTGGGCAGTTGGAGGTGAGCCGCCAGCAGTGGTGGATGTGGGGAGAGAGATGGCGGAGTTTTGTAATACTGGATGTGAATTATGAATATTAAGGTAAATACAGTGTTTGTTCTCTATTAAAATCTTTCATTTGCTAACTATACCTATCAGTAGTTAGTGCCTTCAGTAGTTTGAATCTTTTATTTAGCTGGCAGTAGTGGCACTCGCTGTATTGCAGTAGTTCGAGCAGCGAAGATTTTTGTGAGGTAAGTGATTTGTGAAAGGTATAGTTTAATGTTTGTCAGGGCCATTCTTTTGCAGGGATTTTTGATAGTCAGATTGCGTCGCGCTAAAATTATTGTGTGCCAGGTTAAGCACAGTCATGTACAATGGTTCTAAGTGGACGTTTCACATGTAAAATTGTTCTAAGGGGACGTTCCATATGGCGACCCTGCCAGGATACCTCACTGGAATCTTCTGATTTTTTTCTTGTAGTTTGTGTAATTAGTGTAGATTTTGTTTATTGCTAGTGCGTAATTGTAGAGAGAATCTCCTTTATAGTTGCAGCCTTTCATTGTTGTACAGTAAAACAGTTGTGGCATGCATGTAGATTTGCACCAAGTATTTCGCAGCTGCAATTAACTAGATATTATTTTCAGTGCTATGTTAATGTGTTCTCTTATTTTTGCTATTCAAATTGTGCTTTTCTGTGTTATCGTGTGAAATATTGTGACAATAATGGCGTGTGAAAAACGTAATACTCGGCTCCAAAGTAAACTAAGAAATGACAGTGAAGACGAAAGCAGTGTGTTGGCCCCACCATGTAATGAGTTAACTAATGTTCAAAGTAGTAATTTGGAAACTGTGCATAGGGAAATGGAGCGGGCGTCAAACAATGGCGTAGACAGTCAAACAGGTAGTGAACAGGGAAGCATTATCGCTCGATCGGTCGGCAACAGCTCACCTCAGGAATCCGAAATGATAGGACACAATTTTGCAAATACTGTAGATTCAGGTTTTGCGTCCTCACCGTTTTCTCAAATGAGTCAAGACACATTTTCTGCTTGTCAAAATGTGAATGCTGCCGGTGAAAACGCACTGCCAAAAAGCATAGAGAAACAGATTCCAGACACTAATACATTATTATTGCAATTAATGCAACAAATGGAACAAAATCAGAGGCAAATGGGACAAAATCTTCAAAAGTTAGACACAATGGAACAGAATCTTCTAAAGTTAGACACAATGGAACAAAATCAGAGACAAACACAGCAAAAGCTTCAAAAGTTAGACACAATGGAACAAAATCTTCGGAAGTTAGACACCACACTTGAACAAACACGTGAAGATTTAACTACTGAGTTACATAACATTGAATCGAAATGTCAAAAGGTCTGTAATGACGTAAAAACACAAATTTGTGAGCATTTTCAGCCTATTTTTTCGCGGCATGAAAACGCATTACAGAATCACGAAGCAGCCATAAAAGAACTGCAGACTACTGTTCATGAAAATCATGAGACCTTGCAAGCTAAAATGGACTCAGTTGCATCTACCGATTCGGTTATGCAACTTGCAAAAACTCAGGAAAACTTAAAGGACACAGTAGAAAGACACATGGGGGAAATTAGTTCATTATCAGAGAAAGTAGCCGAACTTTCGGATCAGGTCACTAACTTATCTACAAAGGTAGATGATGATCTGAATGACACAAGACCCATAACCTTCACTGACACAGAAGAGTATGAACAAATAAGAAAATTCAAACAAAATCAAAATCAAATCAACACACAGTACAAAAGAGAAATGCGAGAAGTACAAGATCAGCTGACACAGGTAATACAAGAATTACGTATTTCAGAGGACACTCGCGCCCCAACACGGGAAGAGGGACATAGAAATACGGAACAGCCACAAAATAATAACACAGGGCATTTCGGAAGTTATGAAAGAAATTGGCAAGGTACACCGAATTTTGAGATGGAACCGCCGAAACGACGTGACAATGACCGACATGCTACTCGCCGACACGATGACTTTGACTATAAGCTGTTCATTACTACACGTAAATTCAAAACATTCAAGAATTCTGGCAACGACATTCATCCACAAGCATGGCTACATCAATTCTCTCATTGTTTTCCTCCCAACTGGTCATTGGAGCACAGGTTAGAATTTATGTGTGGCTACTTGGAGAATGAACCAGCTGTAAGAATGCGATCGGTCATTCACGATTGCCACAGTGAAGGAGAATTTTACCATGCCTTCCTCTCAGCATATTGGTCTCAAGCCACACAAGACCGCGTAAAACATAGCATCATGATGATGAAACACTTTGAACAATCTGAATTTTCCAGTCTTGTCAAATATTTTGAAGACATGTTGCACAAGAATCAGTACCTATCAAACCCATACAGCCCCTCAGAACTCATCCGCATTTGCTTAATCAAACTGCCTGAACATTTACGACATATTATTTTGGCAGGACGTTGCAAAGACGACATTGAAGCTTTTCAGGGATTGTTACAAGAACTGGAAATTGACACAGACAGTCGCGGGATGCGAAAACAGGAAAACAATCACTACAGGTCACATCCGTCTCAATTCCGTGACGACAGAAACAATAAATGGCCACGACAAACCTATTCTTACAACGTAAATCGTGACCAAAACAGACACCACCCATATGATAACCACTGGCAGAGTAATAGTTACAGGGAAAGATCACCTTTCCGCGGTAATGACTATCACAGAGACAATCAGAGAAACAGACAATATGGGAACCAAAATAACTATTATCAAGGGAGACAGAATAACTTTAGACGCAACGGTCCAGCGCGTAGTTACGATTCTGGGAGAAATTCTCCACCACATGACCGACAAGAAAGAAACTATCGAACCTACCGACATGACGACAGACGATATGATCGTAACGACAGACCTGAATTGCATCAGAACTGGCGAGATTTAAATAGAGCAGAGCACTCTCGTCACAATGAATTTGTAGAAGTTAGGTCTCCAAATCCCAATAACGACGCGCGCCAACAAAGAGACAATAGGCGATGACTCACACCGCTGGCAGCCACAATATGTACTTATGAAACTGACGACGGAGCTGCCGTAGCTAGTAATTACGTAAAAATGGAAGACATTAGGGACATCTTACTCCAGGAACACGACGTAAAACATAACAACATTGCATATCCTGTGATTCACATTACTGTAAATGACGTAAAATTTACGGCAGTACTTGACTCTGGCAGTCCTATTTCAGTAATTAGTGAAACAGCTTTTAACAAATGCAACAAATCGAACAATTGCCCCACACTTCCGTTACGTAAGATTAAATTACAAGGTGCAATCTTTGGAAAAAGTGTAGATGTACGCCAACAAACCAATTTAGAATTCTTTTGCCAAAGCCACAGCTTCTCTATGAACTTTCTTATTGTTCCATTATTGTCGACGGAAATTATACTGGGAGTAGACTTTTTGAATGAATACAAAGCAATTTTAAGCTTTCACGATGCTGAAATAAGTTTAGAGAAAGAAGGTATGTCAATAGCTTTGAAATTTGAAGACTGGCTCTCAAACCATGATGAGGAAATTAATCGGCTTTACCTTCTGTTAGATAACAGTTCGGAATTTTCTATGGAACGTCCCCTTAGAACAATTTTACATGTGAAACGTCCACTTAGAACCATTGTACATGACTGTGCTTAACCTGGCACACAATAATTTTAGCGCGACGCAATCTGACTATCAAAAATCCCTGCAAAAGAATGGCCCTGACAAACATTAAACTATACCTTTCACAAATCACTTACCTCACAAAAATCTTCGCTGCTCGAACTACTGCAATACAGCGAGTGCCACTACTGCCAGCTAAATAAAAGATTCAAACTACTGAAGGCACTAACTACTGATAGGGATAGTTAGCAAATGAAAGATTTTAATAGAGAACAAACACTGTATTTACCTTAATATTCATAATTCACATCCAGTATTACAAAACTCCGCCATCTCTCTCCCCACATCCACCACTGCTGGCGGCTCACCTCCAACTGCCCAACGCAATCTGCTGTTCACATCCAGCTATAGCAGTTCATGACAACAATGGCAGGCAACAATGCAAACTAGCCACATACTGCACACAGCACAGCCAGTGATTTTCATATAGAGTGCTATGTAACGTTGCCAATAAAAAAACATAAACAGCCTACTTACAAAGATGATACAAATTTTAATCATATTTACCATCAGTTTTGTTGGAGGAAATTTAAAGTTTCATAATTTCACAATAGACATGACTAGAAAACGAAATGAGGGTATGTTCAGAAATAAAATACAACATTTCTTAAGAACATACACATTAAACATAAACATTGTAACATAAACATTAAACATGAACAGATAGACATTAAAACATAAACATTACACATTAAAACATAAACATTAAACATAAATAACGTTTTTTCTTTAATAAATGTTCGCAAAGTGTGATGAAGAAGTTGTGAAGAAAGCTAAGAGAAATATAAAGAAAGCTGAAGAATTGAAAGAGCAATTCAGGTTTTGGAAAAAGCAACTAAAAGCAGAGAATGAAAAATACAAAAAAGATCAACCTGTTATTGATGCTATTGAAAAAGTAAAATAAGGAATTGAAGGCTTAAGTGAAAATGTTTTAAAAGCAGTTGAAGAAAACAGAGAAGTTGAAATACAGATGATTCCATATCATCATCCTATAGAAGATTTTGGAGATTTATCACCAATTAGACAAATACATGATTGGTCTGATGATATTCCAGGAAAGTATGATTATACATTAAGTGAATCAGAAATTCAGGCTCTATTGAATAAATAGCAAGAACAGAAAGAATCTCAAACACAATCCAGCATTCATCAAAATGAAGCTAAAAAGATAAATGTTAGTGAAAGTATGTTGAAGTATATCAATCATAGTGAAGATAAAGTATTTGGATTGTAACCTGTTGGCATGGTGGTAATTTACCTGTTGAATTCGATGGAAATAATATAACAATTGGTGGAAAAACATATGAAGGAACAGATGGATTACTGAGTCTTTTAACTGAAAAAAAAATTACTAAGGATAATATGAATAAACAATTCGATAGTGTAGATTTATCAAATTATGCAGATATATTATGCAATTCAGGAGCATTGTATTCTGATAATAATCAAAATAAAATAAGATCAGGTAGAGGTAATAAATATAATTATTTAATGAAACCAATTGTTGATGACTATTTTCCAAACTTAAGAAGACAAACTATAGATGCTTTAGATTCCTTGGATTCTAGCTCACCTGAAAAAAAGGTGAAGGTTTACTTAAAAATATACAGCAAAACCAATTGAATGTGTTTGGATGAATGATGTTAGACAATTAATCGATGGATTAGCTGTAATACATGGTGCAGAATTAGTTGGAAATAAAGATTATCACAATGAAAAAGTTAGCATAGCACAAATGTAAACAAATAAATTTAATGATATCATAGTCAATAATCCAAAAGGAATTCCATATTTGATTAGATTTTTGAATAGTCTTCCTCACACATTTGGGAAAAGTAATAAATATGGAACAGGATTAGTAAACAATTTGATTAACAACTTACCATTTGAAATGCATCTTCCTAGTTATTGATTTTGTGGTCCAGGAACGATTAGCTAGAGGAGATGAAGGAATAAATCCATTAGACGAAGCTTGTAATCAATGTGATATCGCACACAGATATCATAATGATTTACAATCTAGACATGAAGCTGATACACAACTTCAATTAGATGCAAAAGAAAGAATGCATGCAAGTGATGCATTATTTAGAGAAAAAGTTGCAGCAACAGCTATTAGAGGAATAATGTATAGAAAACGAAAATTAGGTAAGGGTTTAGATCTTGATGAAAATGGTTGGAGCTTATAAAATTTTTTATAAATTTTTGATTTATATAAAAGTCCTTATAAATTTTTAATCTATATACAAATCTATATAAATTTTTAATCTATATAAATGAATAACTTTTCGATTTCTTGTACGTTGGTACCTAGTGGCAAGACTAAACCAAAATCAATTAAATTAAAGTTGAATAATGAAAACTAAATGCAATTGAGCCATTTTTGACAGATTTTCAATAGAGAAAAAAGAAAAGAATGTTGGTGGAAATTTACTTGTTACATTAGCTATTCTTGTTGTTAAAAAATTATTGAATATATAACAAAAAAGAAAGAAGGAAAAGGATTATCAAAATATGATGGTGGATTTCTTCGTTTATTATTAGCTGCATTACCATATTTAGCAACTAGTTCATTAGCTGGAGGATCTGCAGCAATTTCAAACATAGTATTAAATAAGAAGAAAAAAGATAAAGAATTAGAAGAACAAAAAAGATTTAATCAAGCAGTGGAGAAAAGAAGTTGGTTTTGGACTAAAGAAAACAAAAAAATTTCGAAGGGTTGATTGAAAATTTTAACAATCCATTATCTGATTTTGATATAGAAAATCTTGCTAAACAATGGAAAATTAAACCCTTCCGTGGTATATACATGATTGATGAATTACCAAATAAACCGTCAAAATTGAATTTGGAAGAGTTAATTTAGATAGATCTGATCATGTTGGAACTAATTGGATTTGTTACTACAAAAATAGTGAAAAAATTTGTTTTTGTTTCATTTGGTGGTAATATACCAAAACTACTAGTCAACAATTTGGGAAAAAATGAACTATACTGGAACAGTGAGAGAATACAAAATTCTGATAAAGTTATTTGAGGTCATTTGTGTATATTGGTTTTAAAATTGTTATGTGAGAATTATAATTTTAATGAGATTTCAGATTTAATAAATGGACATCTAAAGAAACAAATCGAAAAGCTTAGTACACCTGCGTTAGAGGTAGAAAGAATCAAAAATGAAATTGGTCCAAAAATACAAAAAAATAAAAAGTGAAATTGATCCAAAAAGAGAATAATCAATAGTGAAACTGACCAAAAATAGAAAATATGCTTTAGCAATTTCTATCATCAATAGGCCCAAAGATAGCCAATGTAATTAAACAAATTCAGATATAATTAACTGGCACTTTATATAGCTAATTATTATATTGATTTTGAAAATAGACGAATTGTTAATATCAGCCATCCACTTGATGATTAGGATGCAGTTAGCAAAAGATATTTGGAAACTAGACTTTTAGAACCTAAACAACAATATGTGAATTTGCTAACTATGTTTCAAAATTATTATTCCAAGAAAGATATTGAGAAGGGGTTTATTATGAGATTATTTCTCAAAAATATATTTAACTCCATACTTATATGACTTAAGTAATCGTAAAGATAAGGTATATGATAAATAACTTTGTTGACAGGAGGTGAGCAAAAAATGCACAATTTCGAATACGATTTCATGCTTAAAAGAATTATTGTTGTTGGTAAGAATATAAATAGAGACTTGAACTTTGATGATTTTGATATTACATTAACTTTAGCTGATAAGCTATACCAAAGAAATAATAATAATCAATTCATAATGGTACACAAATCAAATGTTCTAACACTGTTATTGGAAGATTCTGTTAAAACAGTTCCAGCTGTTGTAAATATAATTGTATTTCGTGAAATAATTTAAATTATTAATCTATATAAATTTGTTATTTAGATAGATGGAACATTGTGCATTGCACTCAGCTCTTCAGAGCAGTCACAATTCTCATTTAGTTCTTAAAGACGACCACATTTATTGTTTGAAGTGTAAAAATTTTCTGAAACAAGTAATCGACACAGAGTAACAACAAAAAATGGAAGACAAAGAATTGATGGTCTTTGTACAATATATAAAGCTAAAAAGAGCAAATTCGTTAAAAAAGTTTGTAGTTGGTGATGGTGCAAATAATATTTGTGAAGATATAAGTAATGAATTACATAAGGCAATTAGAAAAAATTTCAGGAGAAGACAAGTTGTTTCTCTTGGAATATATGATGATTTATGGCAAAGCAGATCTAGTTGAAATGAATTCTGGTAATTTGAAAGGAATTTCAAAAATAAACAAAGAATATGAATATTTATTGACAATCATTGATGTCTTTTCTAAATTGCATGGTCTGTTCCTGCTGAAGATAAAACAGGTAAAATGTAGTTGATGCATTTGAAAAAATTTTCATACATAGAAGCCAAAAAAATTACAAATAGATAATGGCAAAGAATTTTACAACAACGATTTTCAAGAATTGATGAAGAAATACAACATTAATCATTATTCCAATTTTTCAGAATTAAAAGCACCTGCTGTTGAACAATTCAACAGATCATTGAAAGAGAAGACGTGGAAGAAATTATAAATTGTTCGATTTACTTAGGAATCTAATCTATGAATACAATAACACAATACATTCAAGTATTGAAATGAAGCCAATAGAAGTTAGTGAGAAAAAATTAAAAATATCTAACATTGTTTCTAATGGAAAAGCGAAATATAAGAAAAGTGATAAAGTGGGAATTAGTAAACTTGAAGGTATTTTTGAAAAAGAATATCTATCTATTTGATCAACAGAAATTTTTGTAATTCAAGATGTCATTCATTCTAATCCAATCACATATAACTTGAGAGACTTAAATGGCAAAGAAGTAAAAGGAAATTTTTATTAACAGGAACTGCAGAAAACAAAATATCCAGATGTATACTTAGATGAATAAGTTTTGAAAATGAAAGACAATAACATTTATGTTAAATGGTTAGGTTTTGATAATTCACACAACAGGTGGGTAAATAAACAAAAAGTAATTTTATAAACCATATGTTTCGTATTTCTCATGCATATAATTACCCAGAAGATTAAAATAATTTCGAGAGCAAACAATGGCTAAGTTTTCTTTCATTCTTTGGTATATAGTCTTAACAATTCTTCACAGTTAGGATGGCGATCTTCAGTTTTATATAGATGTCTTTGTAAATTTTGTCTCTGAGTTCTAATCACATAATAATCATATTCACATTCATCATCAAATAATTTTAAAAGAATGAATGTTGGTCTTAATGTTTCATTAATCGTTTGAGGAACAACATGAGGTAGTAAATATTAATTTTTTCATTCCTTTTATTTATTATTTCTGAAGAAATATCAACTGTTTCTCTCAAATTTTGAATTTGTGCATCTTTTATTTTAATTTTTTTTTATTTTAATTCTATCTATTTTTACATGTATTATTTCTATATTTGATTTATTCAATGTTTGTAGTTTATGTATACAAAAATCTTTGTGTTTTATTTGATCTTTGTATAAAGTTTCAATTTTATACTCTCTATGTTTTCTAATTGATTGTAAAACTTCATGGCTAATCCATCTTTTAAATTGTTTTGCAGTTGGTAATTTAATACTCATAACTAACTCATAAAGGCTGTATTCTGTGATAAAAATTAGTATATTTTTCATTAAAAGTTAGAGGTGGTCAAACACCACATCCAATTACATGTATCATTTTTTATTTATCTTCATTGTCAACATGTTGCTTTATAGCATTTATGTTATATTTGTATGTCAATTGTTACAAACATCTTTTGATTTAAACCATCGATTATTTTATTCATCAATAATGAAAAACACTTGCTTATTGTATGTAAGCTTGTTGTTGAATGGATCTACAATCAACTCCATTTATTAAGAAAATATGTTTATTAACTGCAAAAATAAATAGTACATTAAATTTCTGGTTTGTATTCAACATACTTTTTCTAACTCATTTTTTAAATTTGTTCTGCAGCTGGTAATGCTGAACTTATAACTAAATGATTCGTTGATGAAAATTAAAAATTGTTCTCCTTTATTTTTTAATAAATGTAATAAAATTATTTTTTATAAACAGAGAACCTAAATGGAATGGAAACTAAAGCTAAGGAAACTTGTGAACTAATTGAATAACCTGAAGACATGAAATGTCTTATTTGTTTAAGTGACGAAAATAACCACCAAGACAAACTGCAATCATATTTTTTATAAAGATTGTATTGATGAGTGGCTAAAGGGAAAAGGAAATTGTCCACTTTGTAGGTCGATTATTAAAAACAAAACACCAACAAGTGCTGATAAATTTGAAATAATAGACATTTATGCATTAATGGGTGCTCAAGATGAAGCAGCATATTATGGTCATAATTTTTATATTTAAATTGCAAAAAGTAGAACTTTTACTTTTTCAAAAATCAACTAAATGTTTTCCTATATAAATGGAGCAAGTCTTCTATGAACTTTAGTTTACAGAAATACACAGATGATGGTTATAGAACTATGTGTAGAGTATTTATAAATAAATATCATGCAATAAATGACAATGAAAGTCGAATTCCTTGTGTATGTGGAAAAAGTGTTGGTAAATATTATTACAAAGAACATTTACATCGATCTCCAAGTGAAAAAATTAAAAAATATTATTTTCGATGAATAACAAAGAAGTTCTCACTGATCAAACATCTACAAAGAAATGTAAAGCTTGTCAAGAGACTAAAGATTTAAGTGGTTTTTCATAAATCCATCACATGAAGATAACTATAGCAATAAATGGAAGAAGTGTACTTTACATTATATTACGAATAAGAGAGCTAAAGCAGAGCAAGCATCTTGAATTAATGATTTACTTTCTATTAAGAAAGAATCCTTTATGATTACTTATCTATTAAATAATAATCCTTATCCATCTATTAAATAATTATTCTTATCCATATATTAATTAATTATACTTTCCATCGTTTTACGAAAAAAATATTTTTTAAAAAACTAATGAATTTTTTTCGTATAAATAGAAGAGCAAAATGGAAAGATACACAGCTGCTTAAGTTCGTAAAAAAATGGTTCAAATGGATCTGAGCACTATGGGACTTAACATCTTAGGTCATCAGTCCGCTAGAACTTAGAACTACTTAAACCTAACTAACCTAAGGACAGCACACAACACCCAGTCATCACGAGGCAGAGAAAATACCTGACTCGGCCGGGAATCGAACCCAGGAACCTGGGTGTGGGAAGCGAGAATGCTACCGCACGACCACGAGCTGGGGACTCGTAAAAAAATGGAACAATTCAGTATTGCTCAACTTGGTGAATATTGCAAAATAAATAATTTATGAGGTTATTATAAATTATGAAAGATGATTTAATTACATTTATTTTTAAGAACTCTACACCTAAAGTGAGTGAAATTCTTTGAAAACAACTACCATATCATAAAATTGAAAATGATGATGATGTTTTTCAGACTAAAGAAGATAAACCACTGAAAGAATATTTCAATTTTGCAGAGATGTGTTTTCGAAACAAGAAACTAGTGGAGATAAACCATTGAAAAATTACTTCCATTTCCTACAGATGTGTTTTCGGAACAGAAGACTAGAACCAAAAAGAAGTATTATTTCCTTTTTACAATGATTTATTTGAGAAACCAGAAGACAGAAAAACAATTAGAGATTACGTAGTTGATAAAGCATTTGCAAACAGATTACAAACTATAGATTTTGAAAATAGTATAGGTTCACTTGAACCTGATCATTTCTTGTCTTCAGTGAAAACGAAAATTCTAAAAATTGTGAAAGACAATTTATGAGTACATTGTCGTTTGAAGATAAATTTCGATTTATTTTTTGAGTACAAATTGCAGACGAATGATAAAGTTCAAGAATTTGGACATCAATCACAAAACTATACAATTATGACAGAGAAAGATTTAGTAAGAAATTCGAGAGATGGAAGCGAGATATTTTAGCACAATCATCTAATTTTCAAGCATATAGATCAGGATGGACATTAAATAAAATCTTTGGTTTATGACTAGCAATTAGCAAATATTTTCCACTTATAGGATCATCTTATATTGAATTACCTGCAGAAATAAAAAAGAAAAATGCTTGCATCTGTGTGAAAATGTGGGCTATATAATCAGCTTTGTATCCTGTAGAGAAAAATGTGGAAAGAGTAACGGAATACAAAAATGTTGGTCTTGATCTTGATCTTGATCAGAAAATTGAAAATATTGAGTTTCCTGTAGTGGTTGATCATATTCCAAAAATAGAAAGTAGAACTAATGTATCTATCAATACATATTCATTTCATGGTGAATATCAAGTGTATCCATTAAAAATTACGAAAAGTAAGAGAAAAATATTTAAATCTTTTTCATTTCGTGCAAGATGGTAATTCACACTGTTATTACATAAAAAAATTATCTTGGCTTGTCTGGAGTCGAATCACTAAACATGAAGAAGTAAAATTTATTTGTGATCTATGTTTACTCCATTTCAGTAGTAAAGAAAAATTAAATAATCACATATCGAATTGTGTGACTAAGAAACCATTAAAAGTTGAAATGCCATATAAAAGATCGTGTGTATATTTTAAAATTTATCAATACCCACAGAAAGTTCCATTTGTAATTTATGCTGATTTTGAAAGTTTACTTTTAATGATGGAGAATTGTCAAACAAATCTACAAAAATCATATTTAGTGAAATATAAAAAAACATGAACCAAGCGGATTTTGCTACTTCATCAAGTAAATATATGGAAATTATGAAGATCCTCTTGTTTATAGTGGGCCAAATTGTCATAAAAAATTCATAGAATGCATGAAGCAAGAAGTTGAAGATATTGGAAGAATTTATTCTGAAACTGAAAAAATTAAACGACTTACACCTGAAGAACAATCAAGACATAACAAATCTAATGTTTGTACACAATGTAAATGTCATTATACAAGAAATAATAGAAAGGTTCATCATCATGATAATCTAACACATAAATACATTGCTCAATTGTGCAATAATTGTAATTTGAAACTAAAGCATAATGATTCTGTACCTATTTATTTACATAATTTGTCTGGTTATGATTCTCACCTCTTTGCGAAAGAACTTGGTTACAATAATAGAGAGACAGAAATAATCCCACACAATGAAAAGAGATACAAAAATTTGAAAATGAGATTTGTTGAACATTTAAATTTATGGCCTCATCACTTGACAAACTTTCATCAAATTTGAAAAAGAATCAAATGACAAACATTAGGAAATCTATCTCAACAGATTTATTTAAGCTAGTGATCATAAAAGGTTTATATCTATATGATTACATGGATTCTTGGATAATATTTGAAGAAACACAATTACCACCAAAAGAAGAACTTTACAATAAATTGAATGATTGTGGCAAGTAACGAAGATTATGAACATGTAAAAATGATTTGGAAAAAATTTAACATGAAAAATCTTGGTGAATATCATGATTTTTATCTTAAAACAGATGTTCTGTTATTGGATGATGTGTTTGAAAATTTTGGAACAACTTGTATAAAAGCATAGGGATTAGATCCATCTTGGTATTTTACAGCACTAGCTTTATCTTGGGATGCAACGTTGAACATGACTAAACAACCACTTGATTTACTACATGATATGACTCTGATGGTTGAAAAAGGTATAAGAGGTGGAAATCACAATGTTTTAAGAGATATGTAAAAGTAAGTAATAAATATTTGAAAGATTTTGATAATTAAAAGATATCAAATTATTTATTTATTTAGATGCAAACTGTATGTATGGTTATGCTATGAGTCAATATTTACAATATGGTGGATTTGAATGGGATGAACCAAATAATTTTCATTGTACAAAAATAAGTGAAATGTCAAACACTTGTCGAGATGGATATATATTCGAAGTAAGTCTAAAATATCCAAAAGAATTACATGATTTACATAAAGAATTTCCATTAGCTCCTGAAGGAAATATTTTGCCAGGGACGAATGAAAGCAAATTGATAACTACTTCGAATGATAAACATAATTTTGTAGCTCGTTACCGAAATCTTAAACAATATCTGCCTCTTGGAATGAAACTCACAAAAATACATAATGTTTTAAAATTTAAACAATCTGATTGGATAAAGAAATATATATACCTGAACACACAGATAAATACTAAAGCTTCAAATGATTTTGTGAAAGATTTCTACAAATTGATGAACAATTCTGTGTTTGGTAAAACGATGGAAAATATCAGAAATGGAGTGGATATAAAATTAGTTTCAGATGGAAAAATGTGTGATAAACTTGTAGCTAAACCAAACTTTAAATGCAGAACTATATTTAATGAAAATCTTGCTGCTATCGATATGAATAAAACAAAAATTACATTTAATGAACCTATCTATGTTGGAATGAGTATACTTGATCTATCTAAAGAGCTGATTTATGATTTTCACTACAGAGTTATGAAATCAAAATATGGAGAAAATATTGAGTTGTGTTATCAAGATACAGATAGTTACATTTACAATATAAAAATGGAGATTTCTACAAATACATGAAATCAGTTATTGATAAATTTGAGACAAGTGACATCCAGCACATAATATTTATGGTATTCCACAAGTAAACAAGAATGTTGTTGGAAAAATGAAAGATGAATGTAATGGAAAAATAATGGAAGAATTTTGTGGTCTTGAGAACAAAAATGTATGTTTATGAAGTTGGTGACAAAATAGAAAAAAAATCTAAAGGAGTTAAGAAATGTGTTGTTAAAAACAGAATAAGTTTATAAGATTACAGAAATTTTTTGTTTAACAAAAGAGAACAATACAGAAGAATTAATTTGATCTGAAGTGAGACACATGAAATATATTCAGTTGAAATAATCAAGAAGCTTTGAGTCCACATGACAATAAAAGATATGTCTTGGAAAACAGAATAGATACATTACCATATGGACATTATAAGTTATTAAAAGTTTAAATAAAAATGTTATACATAAAATTAATAATTTTTCTATATAAATGGACACTTTAATCAAGAAGCTTGGTGATGTTAGTGTCTCAAAAGAGATTAAACAAATAGGTGAGCTAGAGACAAATTTTGAAATAATTGGAAAAGGACAAATGAAATTGAAATATAAAGGAATGAAGAAATGTAAAAATAGAAATAATGAATTTCACGATATAGAACTCATGATGTGAAGTTTTTAATATAATTTACATTTGTTAACTAATTCATTTTATTTATTTTCTTTCATTCACCATGTAAATTTTTTAATATAATTTACCTTTGTTAACTAATTCATTTTAAATTATTTACTTACAATCACATAGTGAAATGAGTCATTAAATTTATTTTCTTACGAGCACAACATGAAATGAAATAATGAACTTAGAAATCGGTTGGTTATCTAGGATAATGAGTTAATTAGTTAAAATTGGTTGAATTATTGAAAAAATTAGGTATTTAGCTAAAGCTCTAAAATCAGTTGAGTTATTTAAATATACTGAATTTAAAAAAATTGGTTGAGTCATTTAGAAAATGCGGAATTCAGTTAGTGAGTGAGCTAGTGAGCTAGAACCTACAAAACATATCTACTTCAGGTTTCCTTTCAGCAGGAGGTACGTGGTTTTGTGAGGTGCTAGTGACAATCTGATGCTTTGACACCGTCCTTCAAGTTCAAAGGTGCTGTATTACATTTGTCTTCTATATTTCTTCTAGAGTCACCGCATACAACCAACAACATGTCATCTACAAATGCTATCAATCCGATTACGTTACTGCTGCCATGTAACTTCTGTAGTATGGGCTCCAATGCTACATCCTACAATCCTAGGTCACACACTGATCCCTGCAGACAGACTTTCGTTATTGTCTTCGTTGTTTCCTTTCCTAGGCATTTAAAGAATGCTGTCTCCCATGGCAGTAGTCTCTCAAGCAGTTTTAAGTGCTTCTTGACACCTCAACTCTCTAAGGTGACTGAAGAAAAACGACCACCATAGGTTACCGAAAGCGCCGGCAATATCGATAGTCTTCGATGAGGCTAAGTGGAATGAGTATCTGTTCCTAGCGAGATAACCTTATTAACTGCGTCTTCAGTTGATCTGCCTCTTCTAAACTCCTCATTCCATACAAAATTGTTAAGGCTTTCGTGGCCACTTGTGTCTGGACGATCAATCAACACCAGGATCAAAGAACATAAGCGACATTGCAGGTTGGTGCAAGTGGAAAAAGCACGCACTGAGTGAGACCGACCACGTAATAAAATTCGCTGACACGGAAGTTCTGGCTGTAGAGAAGCACTGTCACACCCGCTTGTTCAGAGAAGCATTAGAAATACAAAAACACGCAAATATCTTCAACAAGAAAGAGGAAAACCTTCAGGTAAACGGATCCTGGCTTCCCATAGTGCAGTGAACGACCGTCGCAGGTAGCAAGAGGAGAACCGCACCGGAAATGACCGTGGAGAAGCCCTCCCACATTGGGCACCAGGTACATATAGTCTGCGGCCGCGAGCTCGGCTCCAGTTCACCACCGGCAATGGAGGGTGAAGCTTTAGCAATGCCAGCCAGTCATTAGTTAGTAAAATCATCAGATGAACCCAAGACAGAAGTCAATCCTCATTCCATGTTGCAGACTACGTTCTTGTAATCCTTTACATAATAATTTTTCAAGTATCTTGCCGAGAACGTTCAAAAGACAAACTGGTCTATAGGAATTTTGTATCATCGGAACTTTGTCTTGCAGTAAAATCATCAGGTGAACCCAAGACAGAAGTCAATACTCATTCCATGTTGCAGACTACGTTCTTGTAATCTTTTACATAATAATTTTTCAAGTATCTTGCCGAGTACGTTCAAAAGACAAACTGGTCTATAGGAATTTTGTATCATCGGAACTTTGTCTTGCCCTTTACTAATTGTCACCACTTCAGCATTGTTCCAGCAAAGACGGGCCGAAGGGTGAGTTCAGGCCTAGTTGCCGTGTAGTGAAACTGAAAGATGTTTTCAATCATGTGACGAAAGAGGGATACTGTCGACAGTCAAGGTCATCGATAGAGTTAAACTATTTATATATCGATAACACTATCAGCTGCTGCCCATTCCTACTTTAGCTATGACTAACTTCTGCATATTGTTGGCTTCACTTGAGCTCAGTTGTTGTTTTGTTAACCAGTTCAGTTCTTAATTGCAGTTGAATTTAATGTAAGTGCTGCTGTTATTCCCATTGTTCAGCGTGCTGTTGTGACGGTTTCTAATTATAGAGAAGTTTGTAACAAGGAGGAAGAGTAAAATCAATTTTGACTCGTCCACTAGCGTTATGGCAAGCTAAAAATGTGGACACACTACTATAATAGTCTAATCACCTATATATAGATGTTCATTGTTAGTACTGGAGTTGTTACTTGGAGACTGGTAGAACTTTCGGATTGCAATATTTCAGAATTTCACAAGGCTGCGGAGCGGTAAACAGAACTACAAATAACATTAAATTAAAATCAGTGCATAAAAATACACTTGGTTTTGCCTGTGTCCTCCCAAAAACATGCAGATCAACAAAAATATCGGCCAAACAGTGAAAGTTGCATATTGACATTAGTAACCAAAATAGCAAAATATCGTCCAATTTGGCCTCCGAGGCGGTTCGCATTTATGCAAACCAGTCCCGATACAGAACAATGGGGAGGCGTTTGTGGAGAGCGGAAGGGGTATGCGTTGAAAGCACATTCTGTAGTTCGTTTGAGACATTTTTTCCAGCCGACTGCCCCCCGCATCCCCGCCGCTCTCACTCTCCCCTCCCCCCCCATTGTCTATAATCCATCTGCACTCTTGCTACACTGTAGCAATTGAAACGTTTCCAAATGTCCTATGATTATCTTCAAGCTGTAATGTTTCAGCTGCAAAAACAATTATAAAAAATAATTATTTCTTTATTTTTGTAACAGTACTTATCTTGATTTTCGAAATAGTTATTTATTTATTGGGCACACAGTACTTAGTTATAATGTTAGTTCGCATAAGATTTCGGGGTATGGGTAGTTCAGCGATATTTTACATTGGACAGTAGCTAGTGATCGTCATTTTGTACTATGTATCGATGCAAAAATATGGCTCACTTGTCGAATGACGATATATCATGTCTTCAAATTTTTTTCAAGAAATCTGCTCTACAGCGAAATGTCTTATTTGTAGTGTCCTTGGAACATTGAGTCCAGCCGCACAAGTGACACCTCTAATGTATTTGGAATAAACGTAGTATAAGTGATAATGCATGTTGTACATCACAGAGGAGCTTACTAGAATCAAAGGCTGTACAAACATATTATCAAGGATAAACGCAAACTCATTTGTGACGTCACATACATTGCAAGTCTAATTTAAATCAATGCGTGAATCAATGTTAAGATCCCAAAACTGTAGGTCATAGTATTCGTGTATTCTGTTTTGTTTTTTAGATAAATTTGGTTGCTATCATTTCAAGTTGACTGTTGAAACAATAATTTAACTAGAAGTCCTTGATCACTTAAGAAAATCGAAGCATTTTAATGACATGATACTTAATTTAAGAATTTCAGGACCTTGGGATGCTTTGATGTGCTGAAGGAATTCTGACTTGGTCTCAGACAAGTCAGAGACAGAAATACAAGGCTGTACAAGGATAAAGTGTCAAAAGAGGTTTGTACCCCTTAAACATTACAAGCAATTCAATCGAAAGTTAAAATTCTTTTGCTCTGCGATACTGAACCTTGCGTTAGAATAGTTAGGTATTTTTGTTAGCAAAGAGGCAATACATTATACTAGATGTTTAATTTGTTTGGCAGTAAAGTAAAATTATCATATTGCCAAATAAAGAAATGTTTAATTGTAGATTTGAGAATATAATTATGTATAATATGTGCCATGATTGGCACGTCACTTGAGGTTGGCACCACTTCCTCCTGTGAGTCACAGTACATCGCTGGCGAGCGCGAAGCAGGAAGTGAGGTACGGCCACTCATAAAGCGTTAGTGTTGACTCGGTCAGTCGGTGGGTGTCGACCATCGTAAACCACCAATGCTGATACCTAATGTCGTTAGTAGTTATGTTACCTCTTGCCTGCAACCTGAACTTCTACCGTCGGAAGGTGGTATGGGACTTCAAGTCCCACCGCCACACCTTCAACGTGCACTCCAATGACGTCTTTGGAACGACATCATTGTCGAATAGAACAGTTGTACCATCCACCAAGACAGCAAGGCCGTGAACCCCTGGTGAAGCTGTGTTTCAACTTCCCACAAAAAAAAAAAAGAGGAGTGATCGTTGTGACCCGAGTCGGCCGACGTGTTGTGGCTATAGCGTCAGTGTGTGATTCGGGCTTCATCCCTGGCTGGATTGTTGTATGCTAAGGCGACCACGATATCAACAAGTTTCCTGGCGGAAGATTGTTCTACGGATACACTGCGGAAGTGTCTGTACTCCGCTGATCTCCGTAGTAATACCATTTTACAGGTTGTGTAATAAGCGTAAAGTACAAGCTTTTGTGTAGATGTGCTCTGAGTCATTGCAAAACTGTGTTTCGCGGAAGTGTCAAACTCCATTAAAGCTGATGCATTGGGTTCTTCATGATGTGCTGAATTTTAGTCTGTTTCGGCTCAAATATTTTACTGTGGTTTGCTCATGTTTCAAAAGGTCATGCCATGTTGGAATCGATGTAATATGATGTCAACGGCACTGTCCACGAAAAGTATGCACAGAAATGAAGAGACAACAACGTAGTATCGATTGCAAAGTGTAGCATCCTCGGAGAGACTTCGTAAGCTACGAATAACGTGGAGTTCCAAATCAAGAAAGGCTGTTATGTAGGAAACCATAAGAAATGACAGAAAATGCGGACTCAAAATTCCATTGGAAATTAAACTACCGAATTTATGATGCACAACTTCGATTCCAGCTCCTGCTAACGTGAAAGGAGAAGCAGTTGTTATCATGGAGTGGAACGGAAACACAAAACGCTGTCAGTATTATGTCTACACCGCCTCTCTTGCACCACCTTTTTCCTTTATTTAATATAATTTCTGCTTGGCATTAAAAGAAAATTCGTTCGTCGCTATTGGCCTCCTGCCTGCATGTAAATAAAAAGAACACAAATTAATTTGTTGCTATTTCTCAACGTTAAAGAACTAAATACTTTCTCTTTGATGCCTTCATCGGCACCGACGTCAAGTGCCGTTTGACAAAAAATTAGTTGCAAGAGTCTATTGACCGACTGAAAAGAGTGAATAGACAGCCCAGTTTTTATTAAAGTTCTGCTTTTCTTTTTTCTTCTTTTTTAAAAACAGTGATAAGACAAACGAATTTTCCTCTTCTTCGAGGGAGAACAAAACAGTCATTTGTTGTAAACAATTCCTCCCTGACAATACAGTAACTCAGTACAGTGGCCAGTTTCCGTCCTCTACCATTGCATTTAGCTGCTGGGGAATAGAAGCACAAAGTTTTCAGATGAATCCGTTATTTTGTGACAACTCTTCCTTTGTGTCATTAACAGCTTGAGACAGCACTGTCTCAGTTGTCGGTGTTGGGCTTCTTCAACTAATAATTTTCTCCATCTCTGCCCACACGTGAGTAGGTGGACAAGCTATGTTGTGGCACATTTATTTTGTTAGTGAGGGTTGCCTGCATCAGGGGCAGGTATGCACTCGGGGGCAAACCTATTGTTCTCCCTTGATTGACAGGTACTTAACCTATTGTTCTGCTAAAAGGATCCTTCCTTTTGATTAACAGGCACGTAACCTATTGTTCCCCCTGCCCCCTGCCCCCTGCCCCTCCTGAAACCCCTCTCCCCCTCGCTGCTACAGGTACACTTTCAGGTCTGAGTTACTGGAATAGACCCCCCTCTCACTCTTACCAATTTCATTGACAACTTAATTAAATTGATCAAAAACATGTTGCATAATCTAATGTTCGGGACTGTACTCTGGGTGTCTTAACCTAATGTTTGGGCATTTGTCAGTACTTAACTTATTGTTCTGTCAAGTGGTTTTCCATGTCACCCCCATTTCCTTAAAGTATTGTACCGCCTTTGATACCACATTAAGTAATTAGTTACGTCCTCTCACCATTTTCTGGTACACTTCGAATTTCACATGCTTTTGAATCCCATTTATGACGCATTCTTCTTTGTCACCCATCCCCTTAAACTATTGTACTGCATTTTACATAAAAATTATGCAAATTAACCTATTGTTCTGCACTCAACCTGCTGTTCTGCTCCATGTCACTCGCTCACACACATCATCCCCTTAACTATTGTACCGCTAACACCGTGTTGATATAAAAAATTTATGCAAATTAATGAAATCGGTATTCTTCACATATATTGGGTAGTTTCTCTTAATTTTCAGCATCCTATTGAGGCGGTGGCATCCCTTTCATACTTGATACCTGAGAAATTCCTCTCGAAATACGTAATTGCCTAGGCACCATTGCTGACGCGACTGTACGGGAGTGAAGGCCTATTTGCAGAGCACAGACGCTGCTTGCGCATTGACACTGCTGCAAGCCACTGCAGGACACAGGGCAGAGTTGCCTAAAGCGAGCAGGTGAAAGCTGGCTCTATTTGCGGGTATACAGTTACAGTTCTTCGAGTGTTATACTGACGTCACAGAATTCCAAGACACACTCACGCCAGTCCCATACGTGAGATGCCTCTTGGTAGCATGTGTGTTTACCGTTGCTGATGCGATACCTGCGGATACTGATGACACAGAATAGCACAGGGTGCATTGTTCCTAGCGATCCTAATGGCGCATGCGAGCTGCGTCTAGTCGTGCACAGGTACCCAGCATGGCTGAAGCATCGTGCAAAATGTTTGTCTTGCTATCAATATACATCTCAGAAACACTAAACGTTCTCACCACTAAAAGCCTGTGCATGCTCGTGAAAACACTGTTAATCATAAGAATATACTTTGTTTGGAAAGAGAGCGTTGCCTAAGCACAGACGAGGGGGTGGGGGGGGGGGGAGCGTGGGGGGGGGGGGGCAATCAGAACAATTACGCAAACAGAATTCGTAGCACTGTCTTATAAAAGAGAAAAAATGGCCAGAATTTTCGGTATCATACAGCTACAGGTCTGGAGATGTCCTAATGCCACAGTGGCAGATGAGTGACGGCATCCCCACAAGATATGGATGGCCTGCTTCATCTTGCCTATGAACAATTGCTTTCTCAGAACTTTCCGTACATACCTTGCCTCCATCTTGTCCAAATCAGTTTGTAGGTGCTCCTGTGTCCTGGAACAAAGGATGTCTTGTGAATAAATAGAGCATTATCATTGTATTTTGTACAGATCACCGTATTGCACTGACAATTAAACCCTGCAAAGTGCCCTACAGATCGCCATATACCGAAAGACTCTTACTCAATTACACCGCTCTCCCACTGAGGACAGGACCTTGAATATTAGAGCGCGAAACAGATCTCTAACCCAGAAATATATCACCGTGTACCGTGTTGATGTAGTAAACATAAAAATTCTTATGCTGCACCATACAAAATCAGCGCTCTTACAGCATTGGTACACACAGTGTGATCCGTTGATCGTGACTGGGCCAAATATCTCGCAAAATAAGCGTCAAACGAAGAAACTACAAAGAACGAAACTTATCTAGCTTGAAGGGGGAAACCAGATAGCGCTATGGTTGGCCCGCTAGATGGCGCCGCCATAGGTGAAACGGAAGTCTACTGCGTTTTTTTAAATAGAAACCCCCATTTTTTATTACATATTTGTGTAGTACATAAAGAAATATGAATGTTTTAGTTGGACCACTTTTTTCGCTTTGTGATAGATGGCGCTGTAATAGTCACAAACATATGGCTCTTAATTTAGGCGAACAGTTGGTAACAGGTAGGTTTTTTAAGTTAAAATGCAGAATGTAGGTTCGTTTGAACATTTTATTTCGGTTGTTCCAATGTGATACATTTACCTTTGTGAACTTATCAGGCCGGCCAGATTGGCCGAGTGGTTCTAGGCGCTACAGTCTGGAACCGCCCGACCGCTATGGTTGCAGGTTCGAATCCTGCCTCGGGCATGGATGTGTGTGATGTCCTTAGGTTAGTTAGGTTTAAGTAGTTCTAAGTTCTAGAGGACTGATGACCACTGCAGTTAAGTCACATAGTGCTCAGAGCCATTTGAACCATTTTTGAACTTATCATTTCTGAGAACACATGCTATTACAGCGTGATTACCTGTAAATACCACAATAATGCAATAAATGCTCAAAATGATGTCTGTCAATCTCAATGCATTTGGAAACACGTGTAACGCCATTCCTCTCAACAGCGAGTAGATCGCCTTCCGTAATGTTCGCACATGCATTGACAATGCGCTGACGCATGTCGTCAGGCGTTGTCGGTGGATCACGACAGCAAATATCCTTCAACTTTCCCCACAGAAAGAAACCCGGGGACGTCAGATCCGGTGAACGTGCGGGCCATGGTGCTTCGACGACCAATCCACCTGTCATGAAATATGATATTCAATACCGATTCATCCGCATGCGAACTATGTGCCGGACATCCATCTTGTTGGAAGTACATCACCATTCTGTGATGCAGTGAAACATCTTGTAGTAACATCGGTAGAACATGACGTAGGAAATCAGCATACATTGCACCATTTAGATTGCCATCGATAAAATGGGGGCCAATTATCCTTCCTCCCTTAATGCCACACCATACATTAACCGGCCAAGGTCGCTGATGTTCCACTTGTCGCAGCCATCGTGGATTTTCCGTTGCCCAATAGTGCATATTATGCCGGTTTACGTTACCGCTGTTGGTGAATGACGCTTCGTCGCTAAATAGAAAATGGGCAAAAAATCTATCATCGTCCCGTAATTTATCTTTTGCCCAGTGGCAGAACTGTACACGGCGTTCAAAGTCGTCGCCATGCAATTTCTGATGCATAGAAATATGGCACGGGTGCAATCGATGTTGATGTAGCATTCTCAACACCGACGTTTCTGAGATTCTCGATTCTCGCGCAATTTGTCTGCTACTGATGTACGGATTAGCCGCGACAGCAGCTAAAACACCTACTTGGGCATCATCATTTGTTGCAGGTCGTGGTTGACGTTTCGCATGTGGCTGAACAGTTACTGTTTCCTTAAATAACGTAACTATCCGGCGAACGGTCCGGACACTTGGATGATGTCGTCCAGGATACCGAGCAGCATACATAGCACACGCCCGTCGGGCATTTTGATCACAATAGCCATACATCAACACGATATCGACCTTTTCCGCAATTGGTAAACGGTCTATTTTAACACGGGCAATGTATCACGAAGCAAATACCGTCCGCACTGGCGGATGTTACGTGATACCACGTACTTACACGTTTGTGACTATTACAGCGCCATCTATCACAAAGCGAAAAAAGTGGTCCAACTAAAACATTCATATTTCTTTACGTACTACACGAATATGTAATAAAAAATGGGTGTTCATATTTAGAAAAACGCAGTTGATATCCGTTTCACCTATGACAGCGCCATCTAGCGGGCCAACCATAGCGCCATCTGGTTTCCCCCTTCAAGCTAGACGAGTTTCGTTCTTTGTAGTTTTTTTGTTTGATGCTTATTTCGTGAGACATTTGGCCCGGTCACTATCAATGGACCACCCTGTATACCGCAAAGACAGACAGCACCGTATACACTCCTCCCGGCACTAGACATTTCCCTGCAAGGTCGGGGATCATCCACCCCTGACGGGTGACCAGAGCGCTCTCAGCGGACCGAAGTCACTCTGAGAACTGTTCTACAAGTTTGAGCTCGTTCCCCCTCGGCACAAACTCGTTACTGTTTCTGGTCTGGATCTGCTTGCTTGCTTGCTTTTTCTACACCCATCTCCAGACTCTGGGATTACAAGGACACATGTATTTTCGTATTGTTTGCCATACTATCATACCATATTCGCGGTACATCGAAATAAGTGTCCAAGGAATAGAAAAGCAACTGGAATCACTCAACAGAGGAAAGTCCACTGGACCTGACGGGATACCAATTCGATTCTACACAGAGTACGCGAAAGAACTCGCCCCCCTTCTAACAGCCGTGTACCGCAAGTCTCTAGAGGAACGGAAGGTTCCAAATGATTGGAAAAGAGCACAGGTAGTCCCAGTCTTCAAGAAGGGTCGTCGAGCAGATGCGCAAAACTATAGACCTATATCTCTGACGTCGATCTGTTGTAGAATTTTAGAACATGTTTTTTGCTCGAATGTCATGTCGTTTTTGGAAACTCAGAATCTACTATGTAGGAATCAACATGGATTCCGGAAACAGCGATTTATTTGTTCATGAGACCCAGAAAATATTAGATACAGGCTCCCAGGTAGATGCTATTTTCCTTGACTTCCGGAAGGCGTTCGATACAGTTCCGCACTGTCGCCTGATAAACAAAGTAAGAGCCTACGGAATATCAGAACAGCTGTGTGGCTGGATTGAAGAGTTTTTAGCAAACAGAACACAGCATGTTGTTATCAACGGAGAGACGTCTACAGACGTTAAAGTAACCTCTGGCGTGCCACAGGGGAGTGTTATGGGACCATTGCTTTTCACAATATATATAAACGACCTAGTAGATAGTGTCGGAAGTTCCATGCGGCTTTTCGCGGATGATGCTGTAGTATACAGAGAAGTTGCAGCATTAGAAAATTGTAGCGAAATGCAGGAAGATCTGCAGCGGATAGGCACTTGGTGCAGGGAGTGGCAACTGACCCTTAACATAGACAAATGTAATGTATTGCGAATACATAGAAAGAAGGATCCTTTATTGTATGATTATATGATAGCGGAACAAACACTGGTAGCAGTTACTTCTGTAAAATATCTGGGAGTATGCGTGCGGAACGATTTGAAGTGGAATGATCATATAAAATTAATTGTTGGTAAGGCGGGTACCAGGTTGAGATTCATTGGGAGAGTCCTTAGAAAATGTAGTCCATCAACAAAGGAGGTGGCTTACAAAACACTCGTTCGACCTATACTTGAGTATTGCTCATCAGTGTGGGATCCGTACCAGATCGGGTTGACGGAGGAGATAGAGAAGATCCAAAGAAGAGCGGCGCGTTTCGTCACAGGGTTATTTGGCAACCGTGATAGCGTTACGGAGATGTTTAACAAACTCAAGTGGCAGTCTCTGCAAGAGAGGCGCTCTGCATCGCGGTGTAGCTTGCTCGCCAGGTTTCGAGAGGGTGCGTTTCTGGGTGAGGTATCGAATATATTGCTTCCCCCTACTTATACCTCCCGAGGAGATCACGAATGTAAAATTAGAGAGATTAAAACGCGCACAGAGGCTTCAGGCTTTCAGGCTTGCGGAGTTCTTCCCGCGAACCATACGCGACTGGAACAGGAAAGGGAGGTAATGACAGTGGCACGTAAAGTGCCCTCCGCCACACACCGTTGGGTGGCTTGCGGAGTATAAATGTAGATGTAGATGTACTTCTCACACAGCAGTATCCTACCGATCGTTCATGCAACATAATTCCGAAAATACAGACTGCAAATTATTTCTCCAAAATCCCGAAATTTTAGCTAGGTGGGGCGTGCTGTAAACCACTGACTAACTAGAAACTTGTCACGTCTGCGAAGACATTTACGTGGAAACACGAAAAAAAAGAGAAAACTGATATTTCCACTCGCGAATACCGAGGTTGGTGGTGTAGCAGATTCCAGATCATCCCTATAATGTACAAGGTCAACTAAGGTGTTTCTCATGTCTAGAGAACCAGCAAACGTGTCTTCCACCTATCTTCCACATGCTAGATGCACACACCACAATCGATCTTCCTTCGACTAAATAAAGGCGCGAAATGTGCAGAAGCAGTCAAACGAACAATTTACATGGGAGGGAATAACGGTCCAGCGCAAACACACCTCCATATTCAATCTTCTCAAATTTCCACACTATCACGAAAGCTATCCAACACATACTATGTATTAGTTCGCTATTCGGTCGTCTAGAGGACAACACGGTTAAGTCATCTACATACCTACACTCCAACAGGCCTCTCCATTCGGACAGCTCCTACCGTTAATGGGAAACGTGAATCATCCCCGCACAGGTCACCAGCGCTGCACGCCAAGCATGCATAGGTAGAATCATCATCCTAAGAAATCAGTCACATATATATTTTATCCCTGTACTTACATCTAAACGTTGCGATTGCGGTCTCAGTTGAATGACATTCTACAATGAGCGAAGCATCGGAAATACACCCTGTTGACAGCTGTGGCTCTGGAAATAGAGATATCAGTACCATTCTCATGTCTTTTCTATCACAGTACTCGACGTCAAATCCATACCTTCCTTACGACAGGACATAGTCATTTCCTTTGCACATGTCGGAACACAGACACATACTTTATAAGCCTGATGCTCAAGGTGAACCTATCACGCACCCCTACTACTAAGTATAATACTTCGTCAATAGCTGATCCCTGGCTATTCGAAATAATGCTCACCGAAAATCAACGATGGGTGGACATGTCTCATAAGTTTTTCTTGTGAGTGCTACCACCATGCATTAGAAAGAGAGGTTTGATCGTCTTACAAACCGCCAGATGTTAAAAAACAACACCATATTGCCATCACAAGCGGCCTTGGTTCTACAGGTGCATACAAGTATCCATGTTAAAAGCTATACTTGCTTTATAAATCCATGTACGGCATTACCTATGGATCACGTGGTTTTTCCAGACACTGAATATAGACGGTGATCGCCGGAGTGTATACCATCAGACCAACACGTAGCCCACGATGCAACCTCGTCATAAAATCGCTGAATTTTGAAAGTGATTCGGCTAAGGAACATGGTATGAAACCGGTATTTGCAACTTCCTCACCCCACCACCGCTTGATATTTCTCCAGTGTTTGTAACGTATTCTGTCTCGATGCCATGTCAGAGGTTCTGCAATACATCCACTGAGTTATAGGCGATCACTGATTGAGAAGCATCACAAACAGTAGTAGATGATGTGAAGATTGAGGTCATAAGAACTGTACACTAGCTTTTCAGATATCTAGTGCTACGCTTTAGGTAGAAACGATGTCCATGATTTGGTATCAAGTCTTTCCATTCAGCCACATACATGCGTTGGATCCTATGGAGAAGTCTTTTAATGATTACAGCCACAAGCGAATCATATTTCTGGCACTCTCATATTTCGAAACAAGTCACCTTTCTCGAACCTATCTGCTACAGTAAAATTCCCACCTCGTTTTAGGTGGCCCCTATGCATCCTGCACTTGCCCCCTCAGACTCTGCGTTACTATCCCTGCAGCTTTGCGCACGTGAAGGTTCCAATGTAAGTCAGAGGAAAACTATATCTACCACATTCTCCAACCCGTGCAGAAACAGGCGAAGCTGAGTTACTGCGACAGAACTATGTTTTGACCTTTCTATGGAAACAAAGCCTGCTCCTGAAACTCAAGGTAGTATAAAAGACAGTACGGGAGCTGGGGGAAGGACGTGGATTTTGATACTGCATTGTGGTGCTTCTCCAAACTAAAAGCAGGTACTATAGATCCACGTCCCTCAGAGCCCATTCACATCAATCACCCCAACATTCTATCATTGTTATTCTATTCCATCCACCAGAGGAAAATTACGAACTATAAAAGCTCCACTATGTTATGTTAACCGGGGACCTAGAAACGATGGAGAGGCTCCATCCCCGCCGCAGCTGCATTGGTCCGCAACCCCACGACGACTGCCGCAGTCCACTTCACCCCTCCGCCGCCTCACACCAAACCCAGGCTTATTGTGCTGTTCGGCCCCCGGTGGACCCCCCAGGGAACGTCTCACACCAGACGAGTGTAACCCCTATGTTTGCGTGGTAGAGTAATGATGGTGTACGCGTACATGGAGAACTTGTTTCCGCAGCAATCGACGACATAGTGTAGGTGAGGCGGAATAAGGGGAACCAGCCCGCATTCACCAAAGCAGATGCAAAACCGCCTAAAAACCACCCACAGACTGGCCTGCTCACCTGACCTCGACGCAAATCCGCCGTGCATTACACCGCACGACCAACCGGGCGGCAAAAGCTCCACTAACTTCATCTGATAGAGAATTTGATAAGATTTTTACTGCCTCTCTCTCCTCCAATTTGTCGAAAAAAAAATACCGTGTGCATGCCGGCATCGAGCACATGTGATGATCCTATTAAATATACAGGTATCGATCCACTGCGCAGACCAGTTTAAAGTTTCGTCACCTGTAGTGTAGGAGGCTGACCGTATCCCGCAGATCATACTGTAAGTCGCAAGAGACGCTCCCTGTGACCCCGTGTCGTTGTTTGAAACATAGTTTTTTTCTGCTTAACATGCTGTGTACACTGCCATACATTTTGGTTCAAATGGTTCAAATGGCTCTGAGCACTATGGGACTCAACTGCTGTGGTCATAAGTCCCCTAGAACTTAGAACTACTTAAACCTAACTAACCTAAGGACATCACACACATCCATGCCCGAGGCAGGATTCGAACCTGCGACCGTAGCGGTCGTGCGGTTCCAGACTGTAGCGCCTTTAACCGCTCGGCCACTCCGGCCGGCCATACATTTTGTTTTTCCGCCACGGCTTCGAGGTCTGTCTTAGGTTCTAAGCTTACATTAACACGTTCTGATCCATTGCCTCTCACAGAAAACTAGACAACGCACGGTGTAACTCATCTTGTTACTCTGGCTACCATAACACGCCGCACACATTGGATGATTTTAAATAAAAGACAGTTACAACATAAGGAAACTGGAAGAGTTGTGGACAGTTTCCAAACTGCTGTCCGAAAGTGACTGACGACCTCTACATTTAAATTCATCTGTCACAGTGACGGAATAGCTGATGACTCCGCATTCCATTTCGACTGACTCCTCATATTGCAGTCATGTATGCGATCACTGTTTCGGTGCTATCTGTCCCCAGAAGGTGTTGTTCCTCCATCAAAACTCTTTCTCCAACTCAGAGAAGCGATTTCAGTCAATCATTATGTGGTAACCAACAGTGTGCCAGTGTATGGATGGGATGGAAAAGACACCCCCGATGTACTGAAATAATAAGCATTGAAGTTGACTATGTGAACAATTTAACCAATTTTGCAGTAATTTCAACACTGATCAATGATGTAACAGCATGTTTCCCAATTTCAGTCTCATGGGTAAACCACCCCCTCCCCACTTCGCAAGTATCATTGCGAATGTGGATAGATGACTATGCAGTATGTCCATGCATTGTTAATTCTCGAACACATCCATCATCAAAGTATATCAGACAGTGTACTACATATTTCTAACCCTTCGACCATAGTGCTTAATTTACGATCTATCTCTGTGCTGAGGGTAGTCACAGAGCATTCTCGCAGTCTTAGGGTGAAATTAGAGACTGAAAGACTCCCTCACACTGTCGTTGACCAACCCGCCCCACAGCACCATTACCTATTTAATCCGCAATCGAGCAGAAGTTGACCGCTACATTCCACGTCTTGTGAATGAATGGAGCTTGCCGAGTCCTCGCCCATCCAAGTGCACAAGATTTCTCGAGATGCGCCCATGTCGAGGAGATGAGCATTCCTTATCGATGTATACCAACAAATTTGAAAGTGCTGAGATATAATAGCAGACAGTGAAGAAGAACAAGAAACGGGAGATTTTTTTGCGCGATGGAGCTCCAGACAGAAAGTGTTCGAAGCTTTTTATATAAATCAACCAAGCTATCAATTTTAAAGTATTATTCCAGAGGCTTGGATCAGTACCTGGAAGGTATTGGTAAGAGAGAACATAAACACACGCACTCCTAAGGCTACAACGTTCTGCGCTTAAAACGGGCTATAATGTTAGATCGCTTGCGTTTCCGACCTATCAGTCACATGGAATGCAGCGCTGTTAATATTCCAATGTAAGAAATATATTTCAAGTGTGTGACATACGTCCTTCTTCCCGGTTTCTCTACGATAAACTATCTTACTGAACTACAAAACGACAAAACTACTTCCTGAAAACATTCGCTCTGTTTGATATGAGCACAATATAACTTTCCAGAGATGTATAGCGTCCACTATTCACATCCGATCACGCTTCAGAAATTATACTATGCAGACATCAGGCCTATATAAAACTATGGTTAGTAATGGGGAATACCTCTTACAAGCAAACAGATAAAAGCATAGCAGCAGCGTCCGACATGTGAAAATTACAAGTAATTCCGCCACTAACTCTGTAAACAGCACATCTGTCATGCAAATGTATACACAGGGTTATCAGTGTCTCACAAACACCTATTGCTAACTTAGTTATGAAACTGAAGTATTGATTTTACACCCAAGATGCGACAGGGGGATGGATTAAATGGCTCTGAGCACTATGCGACTTAATTTCTGAGGTCATGAGTCGCCTAGAACTTAGAACTAATTAAACCTAACTAACCTAACGACATCACACACATCCATGCCCGAGACAGGATTCGAACCTGCGACCGTAGCGGTCGCTCGGCTCCAGACTGCAGCACCTAGAACCGCAAGGCCACTCCGGCCGGCTGGGGATGGATTACATCGCCTAAATCATAGTTAGTTTCGCGGAATGTGTCACGCTTCATCACACATGAGATGGAACTCCTCTGATGACCGACAGGTTTAACATTAACGATCGCAAGTAGACAGTGCTTTAAACCACATACAGAACACATGGCTGTACGAGTAGAACGCACACTATGTGACGTGACTGATGCATCCTGACAGAACAGTGGAAAAACTGACCTACAGCAACTTCTCCCTCTCTGAAATGCATCATCAGTCTACTATTAAATCGTACATCGTTACAGCTCCATCTCAATCGATCACCCCGTCCACTTTCTGTCATCCTTTAAGCGGCTCCGGAACGCCCTATACTTGCAATGTTAAAATAACGCTTATAAATTACATCTTTCCTCACAAAGTATTTGAGGTAGGAAGTTGAACTTTTTACAGATTATTTATTGGAATATGGGCTACAACTTAACACAGGGATTTTACAAAATTTTAGTTCAGTTATTAAAGATGATTTTTTTTCAATTGTAATGAAAATTCACAACATTTTTTTGCAATTTTTTATTTATATATTCAAAAATATACAGTTTTTTGAAAAAAGGCTGTGTTAAATTATGCATAAGGTACTGTGTAACATTTACTGAAAGTTTGAAACAAATATGTTTGGAAGATCCTTAGAAAACATGTAATTAGTATGAGAAAATAAAAGTTTTGGGAATCGAGCGACAAAGATTGGATTAACTTTTTAGTGCATTCCAGGTCCATAGGATGGATTATCTTCATCCTCTGCAAACTCCTCCTCCAGCTTCCTCTTGTTCCTCCTCCTGTTTACTCTTGCTTGTATTTCTAGACTCTTTACAGCCCTGTCTGCAGCCCGAAGGCGTTCCTTGTCTAAAGCAAGCATCGCTCGTACCATGTTAGAACCTATCTTCATTCCCATATTTCTAAATACCTTGCACCTTACAATGTTGCCATCATTGAAAGTCGCAACAGCAACTTTACTTTTACTCATTATTATACTTCAACAAAACAGAGACTCAAGAAACAGAATTAATTACGAATATTTTCGAGATAAAGATAGAGTAAATAAACATGAAACAATCGACAATCACACCAGCGATATGTATTGAACCATCACAGGTTAGTCACAACACATACTTTATCTCACATCACTAAAATGTACCTGATGAACACGGACGTTAATAATAACACCATTTGACAGCAGTTTAACAGCGCCACAGTGGGTCACGCCCTGTAGAACACATTTCAAAAAAAATTTAAAAATAGTTGTAGTCTTCGGAATTGAATAAATTATATATCTATTAAAAAGTAATGGTCTGCAGATTCAGAAAACGCAAAAAAGTAAAAATTGAACTTTTCATGATTTTGAGCCTTTCCGGAGCCCCTTAACGCAGATGCCTGTAAGTTTAGAGGCGGATGGTTCTCTGTCTTCCACAAAAGCGTCAAATGCAGTAGTCAACTCATGTGTATCACTGGTTCCTCAATAGACTCATAGTACACTACTGGCCATTAAAATTGCCACACCACGAAGATGACATGCTACAGACGCGAAATTTAACCGACGGGAAGATGATGCTGTGATATGCAAATGATTAGCTTTTCAGAGCATTCACACAAGGTTGGCGCTGGTGGCGACACCTACAACGTGCTGACACGAGGAAAGTTTCCAAACGATTTCTCACACACACACAGCAGTTGACTGGCGTTGCGTGGTGAAACGTCGTTGTGATGCCTCGTGTAAAGAGAAGAAATGCGTACCATCATGTTTCCGACTTTAATAAAGGTCGGATTGCAGCCTATCGCGATTGCGGTTTAACGTATCGCAACATTGCTGCTCGCGTTGGTAGAGATCCAATGACTGTTAGCAGAATATGGAATCGGTGGGTTCAGGAGGGTAATACGGAACTCCGTGCTGGATCCCAACGGCCTCGTATCACTAGCAGTCGAGATGACAGGCATCTTATCCGCATGGCTGTAACGGATCGTGCAGCCATGTCTCGATCCCTGAGTCAACAGAAGGGGACGTTTGCAAGACAACAACCATCTGCATGAACAGTTCGACGACGTTTGCAGCAGCATGGACTACCAGCTCGGAGACCATGGCTGCGGTTATGCTTGACGCTGCATCACAGACAGGAGCGCCTGCGATGGTGTACTTAACGACGGACCTGGGTGCACGAATAGCAAAACGTCATTTTTTCGGATGAATCCATGTTCTGTTTACAGCATCATGACGATGGCATCCGTGTTTGGCAACATCGCCTGGATGGGGAAGGTGTAGGCACATTTATTTGTTCCAAGTCTTGTTGGTACAAATTTATTATTTAACAATACATCCAAGTTAATACAATTAACAGTTTAAAGGAAATTTTAGCAATAGAAATTTTTTTTAAAAGATTCTCCAGAAGAACTTGCAGCCCCACTCTGAAACATTACATAAAGGCACTGTTAGTAAAAGGTATATCATATATCATGTGCAGTGATCAAGACCTCAAGAATACTCTTTTGGTTCAACATAAGGTGAAAACACAAAAAATGCAGATCTTCAAAACAACTTACTAATAAATAATTTAATACGTCAATCACAAAACCACACGAATTATTTCACACATACAGTCTATTACGAGCTCAACAGTCATTTCTGCCAGTTGTGTGATACCTAAATTTGGTTGATAGAGAATAAAAGCAGCTCAAAAGAATGATCTTCCAACATACTATAAAACAAGTTTATAATAAAGATGACTGCTTTTTTTCCATTCAAATTTCTGCATAACAGTTTCTTATACTAACAAGCTACAGTTGCTGCCTCTTACTTGGTACAGGCAGACAAACACATCTGTCAATAAATGATTGATTAATGAGGTGGCAATTCAGAGCTAGCAACTTCTTGTAACAACTGATTCTCAAATGCTGCCACGAAAAACATTCTACAAAACAGAGTCACACAAATTAAAGTTCCACTCCCTACAAAATCCAACAAATCACGCAATATAAATAACAGTGGAACTGAAAAACATTACACACTCAAGTGTGCTTTTCACTCACAACAGGCCTTTTAAGTGCATACACAACACAGTTCAAAATCTGTATCCCAAGCAATATTAGTGGAATTAGGAAATGTGCAATTTAAACGCACCAAGTTATTCCAAATCACAAAATGTTGGCTACAAGTACCAACCCCATAATAAGTAATGATCATGAAATACAGGGTGATTCATAAAGAATACCACAACTTTAGGAATTTAAAACTCTGCAACGACAAAAGGCAGAGCTAAGCACTATCTGTCGGCGAATTAAGGGAGCTATAAAGTTTCATTTATTTGTACATTTGTTCGCTTGAGGCGCTATTGACTAGGCGTCAGCGTCAGTTGATGCTAAGATGGCGACCGCTCAACAGAAAGCTTTTTGTGTTATTGAATACGGCAGAAGTGAATCGACGACAGTTGTTCAGCGTGCATTTCGAACGAAGTATGGTGTTAAACCTCCTGATAGGTGGTGTATTAAACGTTGGTATAAACAGTTTACAGAGAATGGGTGTTTGTGCAAAGGGAAAAGTTCTGGACGGCCGAGAACGAGTGATGAAAATGTAGCACGCATCCAGCAAGCATTTGTTCGCAGCCCAGGAAAATCGACTCGCAGAGCTAGCAGAGAGCTGCAAATTCCACAATCAACTGTATGGAGAGTCCTACGAAAAAGGTTAGTTATGAAACCTTATCGTCTGAAATTGGTTCAAGCACTGTCTGCAGCTGATAAGATTAAAAGAATCGATTTCTGTGATTTTATCCTTGCTCAAATGGAAACAGATGAATCTTTCGTTTCAAAGATTGTGTTTAGTGATGAAGCAACTTTCCACACTAACGGGAAAGTCAACTGTCACAATGTCTGTAGATGGGGCACTGAGAATCCGCGGGAAACAACTCAGTATGAACGTGACTCGCCTAAGGTGAACGTTTTCTGTGCCATTTCAGCCAATAAAGTTTTTGGTCCCTTTTCCTTCGAAGGTGCTACTGTAACTGGACTACAGTATCTGGAGATGTTAGAGAATTGGCTGTTCCCTCAGCTCGAAAAAGAAGCACAACAATTCATATTTCAGCAGGATGGAGCGCCACCATATTGGCACTTATCTGTCCGTAACTACCTGAATGTCAACTACCCGAGGCGATGGATCGGCCGCCAGGCAGCCCGTGACAGAGCACTTCATCACTGGCCTCCAAGAAGCCCTGATCTTACCCCCTGCGATTTTTTCTTATGGGGGTATGTTAAGGGTATGGTGTTTCGGCCACCTCTCCCAGCCACCATAGATGATTTGAAACGAGAAATAACGGCAGCTATCCAAACTGTTACGCCTGATATGCTACAGAGAGTGTGGAATGAGTTGGAGTATCGGGTTGATATTGCTCGAGTGTCTGGAGGGGGCCATATTGAACATCTCTGAACTTGTTTTTGAGTGAAAAAAACCTTTTTAAATACTCTTTGTAATTATGTATAACAGAAGGTTATATTATGTTTCTTTCATTAAATACACATTTTTAAAGTTGTGGTATTCTTTTTGAATCACCCTGTATAATAAAAGTATATGAAAATTTCGGCCTTAGCCAGGTGACGAGAACCACACCAATGCAGTTTCCTGTTACACTCGAGTGCTAGGCCCAACAAACAACAGCTGGTCATGGAGAACCACGCTAAGCAAGCGAGCATTCCGTCCTCCCCACATGCTCGCAAACAGCCATCTTGTCGCAGACCTTAAACGGCTGGCACCAGTTGACTCCCAGCCGCTTCCGTCCTGTCGCCATCCGACGACCAGCCAACCGATCGACCAACGGCCTTCCGTCTGCGTCGACCACGGCCCCGGCGCGTACTTGCACCGTGCGGACCTGCCTGCTGCTGACTGCCAACTCGTCTAACCTCGGAGTAACGACGAACCGCCGGCCGGAGTGGCCGAGCGGTTCTAGGCGCTACAGTCTGGAACCGCGCGACCGCTACGGTCGCAGGTTCGAATCCTGCCTCGGGCATGGATGTGTGAGATGTCCTTAGGTTAGTTAGGTTTAAGTAGTTCTAAGTTCTAGGGGACTTATGACCTCAGCAGTTGAGTCCCATAGTGCTCAGAGCCATTTGAACCATTTTGAACGACGAACCCGACTCAGTGCACAACCCAACAGCGACTGAGACTTAGAGCCGACCGACTAACATGCGAATGTCTGCCTTCTGACTGACTCTGTCGCCTCACTGCACCGACTCCCAGACTGAGCGACTAATCGACTGAACAGACTCGCCGAGACTGACTGACTGGTCCTCTCGCCATCTCTCGACCGAGCCGTCCTCACAAAACTCTTCCTTCGCGCACCAGCGCCAACAGCGCTCAGCGATCACGCCCCCTATCACTGCGGCGAAAACAAGTGAATAATCTCGCCGGTAAATCAAATGATCTGAGCCGTGACACGGCTCAGCACATTGGAAGGGTGTATTCGTCATCGCAATACTGGCGTATCACCCGGTGTGATGGTATGGGGTGCCATTGGTTACACGTCTCGGTCATCTCTTGTTCGTATTGACGGCACTTTGAACAGTGGACGTTACATTTCAGATGTGTTACGACCCGTGGCTCTACCCTTCATTCGATCCCTGCGAAACCCTACATTTCTCCAGGATAATGCACGACCCCATGTTGCAGGTCCTGTACGGGCCTTTCTGGATACAGAAAATGTTTGACTGCTGCCCTGGCCGGCACATTCTCCAGATCTCTCACCAATTGAAAACGTCTGGTCAATGGTGGCCGAGCAACTGGCTCATCACAATACGCCGGTCACTACTCTTGATGAACTGTGGTATCGTGTTGAAGCTGCATGGGCAGCTGTACCCGTACACGCCATCCAAGCTCTGTTTCACTCAATGGGCAGGCGATCAAGGCCCTTATTACAGCCAGAGGTGGTTGTTCTGGGTACCAATTTCTCAGGATCTATGCACCCAAACTGCGTGAAAATGTAATCACATGTCAGTTCTACAATAATATATTTGTCCAGTGAATACCCGTTTATCATCTGCATTTCTTCTTGGTGTAGCAATTTTAATGACCAGTAGTGTATAATGCTGCCTTGATGGAAAAAAAATTACTGCTTCCCTGATTCCTTTCGCTTCCAAGTCGACATTTTCTCGGATTCTTCTTGATGCTGCATGCTTGATCCGATGTACAAATTGCTCTGCGCCAACCAAAAGATACGCAAGTACTTTCTCAATTTCCTCACATTTTGGTTTATATTCGGTAAATTTATACCTACCCCCCCCCCCCCCCCATCATTTTTCGCAATTATATCGATTTTATGTCAGTTCCATTCATGTGATCATGACACACTCTTCCATAGCTGCTGTCAGGGGCTGCGTTTATGGCGGTAGTTTCCTCTGGGACTGATAAGTAATGGACAGGCTTCCCCATTAGGATCGAGAGGGAGAAAGTATTGGGTGTTATTGTGGGCTATTTTCGTTAACAGTTTCTGAAAGTATGCAGAAGATTTCTATACTGCATCCTGAGGGGTGCTTAGCTGTTATTTACATAGACATGAGCCATCAGTATAACATTGAAAACATTTAATTGCGCCTGTATGGGTCACTACGCAGACATCTCTCACTTGGCAATTAGGCCAGCGCTGGGCCGGCAGGTAGGTGTGACCAGAGGCATCTCACGTGTCCCGTTAGGACTGGTAGGAACAATGCCCCCTGTGCTATTCTGGGAAGCATTGGAACAGATGTCTTTAGCGCGACCTGTGACGTCAGTATCCATAGGTAGAGAGGTTTCGCGTCAGCAGTGGTGAACGGGCGCGCGCGCCCCAGAGGGTGTCTTGCTTCTTATTTACATAGACATGTGACGTCAGAATAACACTCGAAGAACTCCAACTGTAGACGCGACTTTCACCTACCGTTGCCAGTGACCTGAGAGCAATAGCTCGCGCTCCGGCGCTGATTTGCGTCCAGCAGTGGCTTGCGGTGGTGATTGGATGTGCGCACGTTGCAACAGTTCACTGTACATTGCGATTGACAATAGTTCGAAAGCGTTTTTTTTACGTGCAATGAGTGTTCGTGCACTGCATTATTTACGGGTGTTTAAGCGTTGTGAGCTGTTTGCAGAGCCTTTTACATGCATTATGTCGGTGATCTACGAGTAGTTTGCATGTCTGTATGCTGTGTACTGCATTATTTTGGTACTTTACGAGTTGTTTGCGTCTCTGCACATCAGTGTACTGCATTATTTACGAGTAGATTGCAGGTCTGTAGACAATTTACTGCGACCTCAAGCACATCAGAGTGAGTGTCAAATCTGTCTGTAAATAAATTGTTCCAAAATAAACAAAGTACACTCCTTCCTCTCTCCAGTAGCCCAGAACAGGCTGAATCCTTCTCCCGACATTTTCTCTATCCCCAGACCACCATCTTGGAAAACGTCATGAGAGGGACGACGGCGCCCTCTGGTGGCAGTGCTGCGTACTACGTCAGTTGGACTCCAGACCTCGTGGTGAACATGCAAGATCGAGGTACTGACTCAAATTGTTTAAATAAAGACTGCCTGCAAAATAAAGATTTACATCATCCTACCTAGCACAGTCTGAGTCCTTTTCCCGCCAATTCCTAGCAAGAGGTGACCGTCAGATGACTTAGGTTAGTGGAGGTAGCCCAAGTGACCTTTTCTCCTGCTATTTTCTTAGGTTAGTGGTGAAGAGGGACAGCAGCCTTTTCAGTAGTTGTAGGTGCAACAGTACGGATGGTTGACTGATCTGGCCTTGTAACACTAATCAAAACGGCCTTGCTGTGCTGGTACTGCGAACGTCTGAAAGCAAGGGTAAACGACAGCTGTAATTTTTCCCAAGGGCCTGCAACTTTACTGTATGGTTAAATGATGATGGCGTCCTCTTGGGTAAAATACTCCAGAGGTAAAATAATCCCCCATTCGGATCACCAGGCGAGGACTACTCAGGAGGACATTGTTATCAGGGGAAAGAAAACTGGCGTTCTACGGGTTGGAGCGTGGAATGTCAGATCCCTTAATCGGGCAGGTAGGTTAGAAAATTTAAAAAGGGAAATGGATAGGTTAAAGTTAGATATAGTGGGAATTAGTGAAGTTCGGTGGCAGGAGGAACAAGACTCTTGGTCAGGTGAATGTCGTCGTAACTGCCGCCTGCTTCACGTCTGCTGTGCAGCGAGCTACCTTAATTTAAGTATTAACTGTATTTTTCTTACTTGTCACTTCTTCTTCCGTGTGTATTTGCTTTTAGGAAGCTTTAGTTTTCGAGTGCTCTTAATAGTGTTCCATAGATTTCGTGTTTGTTTTGAATACAGTCAGAGAGAATCCCTTTAGTCAGCCATAGTGCCAGTAGTGTCAGTGTCGTCGTAACTGCCGCCTGCTTCATGTCTGCTGTGCAGCGAGCTACCTTAATTTAAGTATTAACTGTATTTTTCTTACTTGTCACTTCTTCTTCCGTGTGTATTTGCTTTTAGGAAGCTTTATTTTTCGAGTGCTCTTAATAGTGTTCCATAGATTTCGTGTTTGTTTTGAATACAGTAAGAGAGTCCTTGTAGTCAACCATAGTGCCAGTAGTGCTAGAGTTTGTTTTCAATACAGTCCAGAGACAGGTAGTGCTATTTTCATTGTTTTCTACAAGAAGTGGCTAGCAACCACAGTTTAGTGAATAAGCAGCCGCCTTTAGTGAATTAGCAGTGTAGTTAAAGGTTGATTAACTCTCTTCAGTAAATTGTTTCCTTAGGATGGATAGGATGTGTGACTGCTGTGTACGGACGCAGGAGGAGCTGGCCAATGTTCGCGAACAGCTGAGCGTGTTGATGGCCGCGGTCAGCCGTCTTCAGGCTGCTGCCTCGGAGTGTAGCGGCAGTGGGGAGTCTGGTGCGTCGAAAGGTACACCCCAGGTGTTACATGCTTCACCCACTGTCCCTGCTGTCGAGACATCTTCGCGGGTACCGGGCGCGGTTGGGCCACCCTCTCCCCAAGGGGAGTGGCGGGTTCAGCGGCGTTCGCGGCGCACGAGGCGGAAGGTCAATGTGGAGGCTGGCCGTGTGGCATCGCCCGCTCTGCCTGTGAGGGGACATGTGGCTGCTCCTTCAGCAAGGTCCGAGCAGGCACACGGGGGGAGGGGTTTGTTAGTTATTGGGAGCTCCAACGTTAGGCGGGTGATGGAGCCCCTTAGGGAAATAGCGAGAAGGTCGGGGAAGAAGGCCAGTGTTCACTCTGTCTGCTTGCCGGGGGGTCTCATCCGAGATGTGGAGGAGGCCCTACCGGCGGCGATAGAGGGCACTGGGTGCACCCGACTGCAAATTGTTGCTCATGTCGGCACCAATGACTCCTGCCGTCTGGGTTCAGAGGTCATCCTCAGTTCGTACAGGCGGTTGGCGGAATTGGTGAAGGCGGAAAGCCTCGCTCTCGGGGTGGAATCAGAGCTAACTATTTGTAGTATCGTTCCCAGAACCGATCGCGGTCCTCTGGTTTGGAGCCGTGTGGAAGGCTTAAACCAGAGGCTCAGACGATTCTGCGGAGATCTGGGGTGCAAATTTCTCGACCTCCGCTATCGGGTGGAGAAATGTAGGGTCCCCCTGAATAGGTCAGGCGTGCACTACACGCCGGAAGCGGCTACAAGGGTAGCGGAGTACGTGTGGAGTGCACATGGGGTTTTTTTAGGTTAGAGAATCCCCTCCCTAGGCCCGACAAGACGCCTCCTGAGACGCGGCAAGATAGGAGTAGGCAAAATGCAACAGGGAATAACAATATAAATGTGCTAATAGTAAACTGCAGGAGCGTCTATAGAAAGGTCCCAGAACTGCTCTCATTAATAAACGATCACAACGCCCATATAGTACTAGGGACAGAAAGTTGGCCGAAACCAGACGTAAACAGTAACGAAATCCTAAACTCAGATTGGAATGTATACCGCAGAGACAGGCTGAACAGTGAAGGGGGAGGGGTGTTTATAGCGGTAAGAAGTGCAATAGTATCGAAGGAAATCGACGGAGATCCGAAATGTGAAATGATTTGGGTGAAGGTCGCGGTTAAAGCAGGCTCAGACATGGTAATTGGATGTCTCTATAGGCCCCCTGGCTCAGCAGCTGTTGTGGCTGAGCACCTGAAGGATAATTTGGAAAATATTTCGAGTAGATTTCCCCACCATGTTATAGTTCTGGGTGGAGATTTTAATTTGCCGGATATAGACTGGGAGACTCAGACGTTCATAACGGGTGGCAGGGACAAAGAATCCAGTGAAATTTTTTTAAGTGCTTTATCTGAAAACTACCTTGAGCAGTTAAACAGAGAACCGACTCGTGGCGATAACATATTAGACCTTCTGGTGACAAACAGACCCGAACTATTTGAAAAAGTTAACGCAGAACAGGGAATCAGTGATCATAAAGCGGTTACGGCATCGATGATTTCAGCCGTAAATAGGAATATTAAAAAGGGTAGGAAGATTTTTCTGTTTAGAAAAAGTGACAAAAAGCAGATTTCAGAGTACCTGTTGGCTCAACACAAAAGTTTTGTCTCAAGTACTGATAGTGTTGAGGATCAGTGGACAAAGTTCAAAACCATCGTACAATATGCGTTAGATGAGTATGTGCCAAGCAAGATCGTAAGAGATGGAAAAGAGCCACCGTGGTTCAACAACCGAGTTAGAAAACTGCTGCGGAAGCAAAGGGAACTTCACAGCAAACATAAACATAGCCAAAGCCTTGCAGACAAACAAAAATTACGCGAAGCGAAATGTAGTGTGAAGAGAGCTATGCGAGAGGCGTTCAATGAATTCGAAAGTAAAGTTCTATGTACTGACTTGGCAGAAAATCCTAAGAAATTTTGGTCTTATGTCAAAGCGGTAGGCGGATCAAAACAAAATGTCCAGACACTCTGTGACCAAAATGGTACTGAAACAGAGGATGACAGACTAAAGGCGGAAATACTAAATGTCTTTTTCCAAAGTTGTTTCACAGAGGAAGATTGCACTGTAGTTCCTTCTCTAGATTGTCGCACAGATGACAAAATGGTAGATATCGAAATAGACGACAGAGGGATAGAGAAACAATTAAAATCGCTCAAAAGAGGAAAGGCCTCTGGACCTGATGGGATACCAGTTCAATTTTACACAGAGTACGCGAAGGAACTTGCCCCCCTTCTTGCAGCGGTGTACCGTAGGTCTCTAGAAGAGCGTAGCGTTCCAAAGGATTGGAAAAGGGCACAGGTCATCCCCGTTTTCAAGAAGGGACGTCGAACAGATGTGCAGAACTATAGACCTATATCTCTAACGTCGATCAGTTGTAGAATTTTGGAACACGTATTGTGTTCGAGTATAATGACTTTTCTGGAGACTAGAAATCTACTCTGTAGGAATCAGCATGGGTTTCGAAAAAGACGGTCATGTGAAACCCAGCTCGCGCTATTCGTCCACGAGACTCAGAGGGCCATAGACACGGGTTCACAGGTAGATGCCGTGTTTCTTGACTTCCGCAAGGCGTTCGATACAGTTCCCCACAGTCGTTTATTGAACAAAGTAAGAGCATATGGACTATCAGACCAATTGTGTGATTGGATTGAGGAGTTCCTAGATAACAGGACGCAGCATGTTATTCTCAATGGAGAGAAGTCTTCCGAAGTAAGAGTAATTTCAGGTGTGCCGCAGGGGAGTGTCATAGGACCGTTGCTATTCACAATATACATAAATGACCTGGTGGATGACATCGGAAGTTCACTGAGGCTTTTTGCAGATGATGCTGTGGTGTATCGAGAGGTTGTAACAATGGGAAATTGTACTGAAATGCAGGAGGATCTGCAGCGAATTGACGCATGGTGCAGGGAATGGCAACTGAATCTCAATGTAGACAAGTGTAATGTGCTGCGAATACACAGAAAGATAGATCCTTTATCATTTAGCTACAATATAGCAGGTCAGCAACTGGAAGCAGTTAATACCATAAATTATCTGGGAGTACGCATTAGGTGTGATTTAAAATGGAATGATCATATAATGTTGATTGTCGGTAAAGCAGATGCCAGACTGAGATTCATTGGAAGAATCCTAAGGAAATGCAATCCGAAAACAAAGGAAGTAGGTTACAGTACGCTTGTTCGCCCACTGCTTGAATACTGCTCAGCAGTATGGGATCCGTACCAGATAGGGTTGATACAAGACATAGAGAAGATCCAACGGAGAGCAGCGCGCTTCGTCACAGGATCATTTAGTAATGGCGAAAGCGTTACGGAGATGATAGATAAACTCCAGTGGAAGACTCTGCAGGAGAGACGCTCAGTAGCTCGGTACGGGCTTTTGTCAAAGTTTCGAGAACATACCTTCACCGAAGAGTCAAGCAGTATATTGCTCCCTCCTACGTATATCTCGCGAAGAGACCATGAGGATAAAATCAGAGAGATTAGAGCCCACACAGAGGCATACCGACAATCCTTCTTTCCACGAACAATACGAGACTGGAATAGAAGGGAGAACCGATAGAGGTACTGAAGGTACCCTCCGCCACACACCGACAGGTGGCTTGCGGAGAATGGATGTAGATGTAGATGTAGATGTAGAATACAGGGTTATAAATACAAAATTAAATAGGGGTAATGCAGGAGTAGGTTTAATAATGAATAAAAAAACAGAAGTTCGGGTAAGCTACAACAAACAGCATAGTGAACGCATTATTGTGGCGTAGATAGACACGAAACCCACGACTACTACAGTAGTACAAGTTTATATGCCAACTAGTTCTGCAGATGATGAAGAAGTTGATGAAATGTATGACGAGATAAAAGAAATTATTCAGGTAGTGAAGGGAGATGAAAATTTAATAGTCATGGGTGACGGGAATTCGACAGTAGGAAAAGGAAGAGAAGGAAACGTAGTAGGTGAATATGGATTGGAGCTAAGAAATGAAAGAGGAAGCCGCCTGGTAGAATTTTGCACAGAGCATGACTTAATCATAGCTAATACTTGGTTCAAGAATCATGAAAGAAGGTTGTATACATGGAAGAACCCTGGTGATACTAAAAGATTTCAAATAGATTATATAATGGTAAGACAGAGATTTAGGAACCAGGTTGTAAATTGTAAGACATTTCCAGGGGCAGATGTAGACTCTGACCACAATCTATTGGTTATGAACTGTAGATTAAAACTGAAGAAACTGCAAAAAGGTGGGAATTTAAGGAGATGGGACCTGGATAAACTGAAAGAACCAGAGGTTGTACAGAGTTTCAAGGAGAGCATAAGGGAACAATTGACAGGAATGGGGGAAAGAAATACAGTAGAAGAAGAATGGGTAGCTTTGAGGAATGAAATAGTGAAGGCAGCAGAGGATCAAGTACGTAAAAAGACGAGGGCTAGTAGAAATCTTTGATAACAGAAGAGATACTGAATTTAATTGATGAAAGGAGAAAATACAAAAATGCAGCAAGTGAAGCAGGCAAAAAGGAATACAAACGTCTCAAAAATGAGATCGACAGGAAGTGCAAAATGGCTAAGCAGGGATGGCTAGACGACAAATGTAAGGATGTAGAGGCTTATCTCACTAGGGGTAACATAGATACTGCCTACAGGAAAATTAAAGAGACCTTTGGGGAAGAGAACCACTTGCATGAATATCAAGAGCTCAGATGGAAAACCAGTTCTAAGCAAAGAAGGGAAAGCAAAAAGGTGGAAGGAGTATATAGAGGGTCTATACAAGGGCGAGGTTCTTGAGGACAATATTATGGAAATGGAAGAGAAGGTAGAAGAAGATGAAATTGGAGATATGATACTGCGTGAAGAGTTTGACAGAGCACTGAAAGACCTAAGTCGAAACAAGGCCCCGGGAGTAGACAACATTCCAGTGGAACTACTGACAGGCTTGGGAGAGCCAGTCCTGACAAAACTCTACCATATGGTGAGCAAGATGTATGAGAAAGGCGAAATTCCCTCAGCCTTCAAGAAGAATATAATAATTCCAAGCCCAAAGAAAGGAGGTGTTGACAGATGTTAAAATTGTCGAACTATCAGTTTAATAAGCCACGGCTGCAAAATACTAACACGAATTCTTTAAGACGAATGGAAAAACTGGTAAAGCCGACCTCGTGGAAGATCAGTTTGGATTACGTAGAAATGTTGGAACAGATGAGGGAATACTGACCCTACGATTTATCTTAGAAAATAGATTAAGGAAAGGCAAACCTATGTTTGTAGCATTTGTAGACTTAGAAATAGCTTTTGACAATGTTGACTGGAATACTCTCTTTCAAATTCTGAATGTGTCAGGGGTAAAATACAGGGAGCGAAAGGCTATTTACAATTTGTACAGAAACCAGATGGCAGTTATGAGAGTCGAGGGGCGTGGAAGGGAAACAGTGGTTGGGAAGGGAGTGGAACAGGGTTGTAGCCTATCCCTGATGCTATTCAATCTGTATATTGAGCAAGCAGTGAATGAAACGAAAGAAAAGTTCGGAGTAGGTATTAAAATCCATGGAGAAGAAATAAAAACTTTGAGGTTCGTCGATGACATTGTAATTCTGTCAGAGACAGCAAAGGACTTGGAAGAGCAGTTGAACGGAATGGACAGTGTCTTGAAAGGAGGATATAAGATGAACATCAACAAAAGCAAAACGAGGATAATGGAATGTAGTCGAATTAAGTCGGCTGATGCTGAGGGAATTAGATTAGGAAATGAGACACTTAAAGTAGTAAGGGAGTTTTGCTATTTGGGGAGCAAAATAACTGATGATGGTCGAAGTAGAGAGGATATAAAATGTAGGCTGGCAATAGCAAGGAAAGCGTTTGTGAAGAAGAGAAATTTGTTAACATCAAGTATAGATTTAAGTGTCAGAAAGTCGTTTCTCAAAGTATTAGTATGGAGTGTAGCCATGTATGGAAATGAAACGCGGACGATAAATAGTTTAGACAAGAAGAGAATAGAGACTTTCGAACTGTGGTGCTACAGAAGAATGCTGAAGATTAGATAGTAGATCATATAACTAATGAGGAGGTATTGAACAGAATTGGGGAGAAAAGAAATTTGTGGCACAACTTGTCTAGAAGAAGGGATCGGTTGGTAGGGCATATTCTGAGGCATCAAGGGATCACCAATTTGGTATTGGAGGTCAGCGTGGAGGGTAAAAATCGTAGAGGGAGACCAAGAGATGAATACACTAAACAGATTCAGAAGAATGTAGGTTGCAGTATGTACTGGGAAATGAAAAACCTTGCACAGGATAGAGTAGCATGGAGAGCTACATCAAACCAAGTCTCTGGACTGAAGACCACAACTACAGTGGAGGTAGACGTGGTGTGCATTGTCCTGCTTTAATTTGAACTTCCCACCATTTTCTTGGGGAGGGGAAGGGTGGGGGAGGGCAGGGGGTAAGGTTAGTGAGGTAGCCCTATTGGGCTATCTTCCTGGCAAAATTTGAACTTCCCACCATAATGTCATTGCGACGTTGCCATATCTACTGCCGCCATCTTGGATCCGCCATCTTGAATAAATTTGGCAACGATGGAGAGTGGGGAGTTCCAACATGTGCACAAATAACTGCTCAACGACTAGTACAGAGAGAAGGTGCTAATTCAGTTGTTTCCATCGGGCACTTACCGCTATTAATCACGTTGTTTTTAACTGCTTACTTCAGCATCCAGTTTATAACAAACCACTCGTATCGAAGGACGTTTCACGGGTGTGTGAAAACCTTTTAAAGAGTAAAAGTACTTCGAATTATTATCTACATCTACATGGATACTCTGCAAATCAAATTTAAGTGCCTGGCAGAGGGTTCATCGAACCACCTTCACAATTCTCTATTATTCCAATTCCGTATAGCGCGCGGAAAGAATGAACACCTATATCTTTCCGTACGAGCTCTGATTTCCCTTATTTTATTGTGGTGATCGTTCCTCCCTATGTAGGTCGGTGTCAACAAAATATTTTCGCATTCGGAGGAGAAAGTAGGTGATTAGAATTTCGTGAGAAGATTCCATCGCAACGAAAAACGCCTTTTTTCTAATGATTTCCAGCCTAAATCCCATATCATTTCTGTGACACTCTCTCCCATATTTCACGGGAATACAAAACGTGCTGCATTTCTTTGAACTTTTTCAATGTACTCCGTCAGTCCTATCTGGTAAGGATCCCACACCGCGCAGCAGTATTCTAAAAGAGGACGGACAAGCGTAGAGGAGGCAGTCTCCTTAGTAGACCTGTTACATTTTCTGAGTGTCCTGCCAATAAAACGTAGCCTTTGGTTAGCCTTCTCCACAACATTTTCTATGTGTTCTTTCCAATTTAAGTTGTTCGTAATTGTAATACCTAGGTATTTAGTTGAATTTACGGCTTTTAGATTAGACTGATTTATCGTGTAACCGAAGTTTAACGAGTTCCTTTTAGTACTCATGTGGATGACCTCACACTTTTCGTGATTTAGGGTCAACTGCCACATTTCACACCGTTCAGATATTTTCTCAATCGTTTTGCAGTTTGTTTTGATCTTCTGATGACTTTATTAGTCGATAAACCACAGCGTCATCTGCAAACAACCGAAGACGGCTGCTCAGATAGTCTCCCAAATCGTTTATATAGATTAGGAACAGCACGGGGCCTATAACACTACCTTGGGGAATGCCTGAAATCATTTCTGTTTTACTCGATGACTTTCCGTCAATTACTACGAACTGTGACCTCTCTGACAGGAAATCAAATCCAGTCACATAACTGAGACGATATTCCATAAGCACGCAATTTTACTACGAGCCGCTTGTACGGTACCGTGTCAAAAGCCTTCCGGAAATCCAGGAATACGCAATCGATCTGAAATCCCTTGTCAATAGCACTCAACACTTCATGTGAATAAAGAGCTAGTTGTGTTTCACAGGAACGATGTTTTCTAAACCCATGTTGACTGTGTGTCAATAGACCGTTTCCTTCTAGGTAATGCATAATGTTCGAACACAATATATGTTCTAAAATCCTGCTGCATATCGATGTTAACGATATCGGCCTGTAATTTAATGGATTACACCTACTACCTTTTTTTGAATATTGGTTTGACCTGTGCAACTTTCCAGTCTTTGGGTACGGATCTTTCGTCGAGCGAACGGTTGTATATGATTGTTAAGTATGGAGCTAATAATGCATCAGCATACTCCGAAAGGAACCTAATTGGTATACAGTCTGGACCAGAAGACTTGCTTTTATTAAGTGATTTGAGTTGCTTCACTACTCCGAAGATATTTACTTCTACGTTACTCATGTTGGCACCTATTCTTGATTCGAATTCTGGAATATTTACTTCGTCTTCTTTTGTGAAGACATTTCGGAAGGCTGTGTTTAGTAAGTCTGCTTTGGCAGCACTGTCTTCGATAGTATCTCCATTGTTATCGCGCAGAGAAGGCATTGATTGTTTCTTCCCGCTAACATACTTCACATGCGACCAGAATCTCTTTGGATTTTCTGCCAGGTTTCGTGACAAAGTTTCGTTGTGGAAACTGTTATAGGCGTCTCGCGTTTAACTCCGCGCTAAGTTTCAAACTTCTGTAAAGTATCGCCAATCTTGGGGATTTTGTCTGTTTAAATTTGGCATGTTTGTTTCGTTGTTTCTGCTACAGTCTTCTAACCCGTTTTGTGTAGCAAGGAGGATCAGCTCCTTCGTTTGTTAGTTTATTTGGTATAAACCTCTCAATTGGTGCCGTTACTATTTCTTTGAATTTAAGCCACATCTGGTCTACAGTTATATTATTAATTCGAAATGAGTGGAGATTGTCTCTCAGGAAGGCGTCAAGCGAATTTTTATCTGATTTTTTGAATAGGTATATTTTTCGCTTATTTTTCGAGGATTTGGGGATTACAATATTCAATCTCGCTACGACAGCCCTGCGTTCACTAATCCCTATATCGGTTTTGATGCTGGTTATTAACTCAGGATTATTTGCTGCTAAGAGGTCAAGTGTGTTTTCACAACCGTTTACTATTCGCGTAGGCTCATGAACTAACAGCTCGAAATAATTTTCAGAGAATGCGTTTAGCGCAATTTCAGATGATATTTTACGCGTACATCCGGAATTAAACATGTATTTTCGCCAACATATCGAGGGTAAATTAAAGTCACCACCAACTATTATCGTATGAATCGGGTAGGTGTTTGAAATGAAACTCAAGTTTTCTTTGAACCTTTCAGCGACAGTATCATCTGAACTGGGAGGTCGGTAAAAGGATCGAATTATTATTTTATTCCAGTTGCCAACAAAAAAAATGGTTGAAATGGTAGAACTTAGAACTACTTAAACCTAACTAACCTACGGACATCACACACATCCATGCCCGAGGCAGGATTCCAACCTGCGACCGCAGCGGTCACGCGGTTCCAGACTGTAGCGCCTAGAACCGCTCGGTCACACCGGCCGGCGCAGTTGCCAACAATGACCTCTACCCATACTAACTCACAGGAAGTATGTACTTCAATTTCGCGAAAAGTTAAACTACTTCTAACAGCAACAAACACGTCACCGCCAACCGTGTCTAGCCTCTCTTTTGGGAACGCCGTTAGGTACTTCGCAAAAATTTCGGCTGAGGTTATATCCGGCTTTAGCCAGCTTTCAGTGCCTATAACGATTTGAGCATCAGTGCTTTCTATTAGCGCTTGGAGCTCTGGTACTTTCCCTTATAAGCTTGAGGAGTCCAGATATAGTCTCAACATCTCTTGTTTTTTCCCTAAAGTGTGCTGGAATGGCTTATGCGATGGAGTTAGCAAACTCATAATCTCACCTGGTGCAGTAGTGATTTTGAAATGTCACTTACTGTAATAAAATTGAGTTTACAAGTGTTAAGGACTGTATCATCTCTAATGACACCTTTCCTAGTATTTACAATATGGTGGCGCCGATTTACGCGTGGACTGATTACTTGAAAGACTTGTGTTCTCTAGTGATCTCTTGTACTATCCATTTTGCATAGTCAAACTGTCGTAACGGCCACTTATCAATCAGAGGGCCCATGCAACAGACAAGCGAGGTGGGTTGCCGACCTCCCTTCAAGAGCTCAGATCAAAACATCGCCAGTGGATGTAAACATAACAAACTTTCCGCATAAACACGGCACTACTTCGTGAAAAGCCATGTGACAGAGCTCCACCAATTGGAACTAACGTGACTACGTGTAGCACTCTGCCGAGTTGGTGTTATAACCACGCCAGCAGAGTCAGACAGGCAGTGAGTATCTACCTACAGCTAAGAGAGCTCCGGCCAATACCTACGCCGGCTCTAGCCTAGTAGAGTAATTGTGTAGCGCAGTATTTTGGTTATTATTTCTTTTCATTGTCTTATAATCTTATCTGACTTTTGCCACCACAAGAATTGTGGTGCTTCTTGTTGTTCTTGCGTTTGGAAATCAGTGTACCCCAAGAAGCCGCAATTTTTCCCGAGGGAATGCAGCTTTACTGTATCATTAAATGATGATGGCGTCCTCTTGGGTAAAATATTCCGGAGGTAAAACAGTCCCCCATTCGGATCTCCGGGTGGGGACTACTCAAGAGGACATCGCTATCAGGAGAAAGAAAACTGGCATTCTACGAATCGGAGCGTGGAATGTCAGATCCCTTAATCGGGCAGGTAGGTTAGAAAATTTAAAAAGGGAAATGGATAGGTTAAAGTTAGATATAGTGGGAATTAGTGAAGTTCGGTGGCAGGAGCGACAAGACTCTTGGTCAGGTGAATACAGGGTTATAAATACAAAATTAATTAGGGGTAATGCAGGAGTAGGTTTAATAATGAATAAAAAAAATAGAAGTTCGGGTAAGCTACAACAAACAGCGTAGTGAACGCATTATTGTGGCCAAGATAGACACGAAGCCCACGACTACTACAGTAGTACAAGTTTATATGCCAACTAGTTCTGCAGATGATGAAGAAGTTGATGAAATGTATGATGAGATAAAAGAAATTATTCAGGTAGTGAAGGGAGATGAAAATTTAATACTCATGGGTGACGGGAATTCGACAGTAGGAAAAGGAAGAGAAGGAAACGTAGTAGGTGAATATGGATTGGAGCTAAGAAATGAAAGAGGAAGCCGCCTGGTAGAATTTTGCACAGAGCACAACTTAATCATAGCTAATACTTGGTTCAAGAATTAAGAAAGAAGGTTGTATACATGGAAGACCCTGGTGATACTAAAAGATTTCAGATAGATTATGTAATGGTAAGACAGAGATTTAGGAACCAGGTTGTAAATTGTAAGACATTTCCAGGGGCAGATGTAGACTCTGACCACAATCAGAACTGTAGATTCAAACTGAAGAAACTGCAAAAAGGTGGGAATTTAAGGAGGTGGGACCTGGATAAACTGAAAGAACCAGAGGTTGTACAGAGTTTCAAGGAGAGCATAAGGGAACAATTGACAGGAATGGGAGAAAGAAATACAGTAGAAGAAGAACGGGTAGCTTCGAGGAATGGAATAGTGAAGGCAACAGAGGATCAAGTAGGTAAAAAGACGAGGGCTAGTAGAAATCCTTGGGTAACAGAAGAGATATTGAATTTAATTGATGAAAGGAGAAAATACAAAAATGCAGTAAATGAAGCAGGCAAAAAGGAATACAAACGTCTCAAAAATGAGATCGACAAGAAGTGCAAAATGGATAAGCTGGGAAGGCTAGACGACAAATGTAAGGATGTAGAGCCATATATCACTAGGGGTAAGATGGATATTGCCTACAGGAAAATGAAAGAGACCTTTGGAGAAAAGAGAACCACTTGTATGAATATCAAGAGCTCAGATGGAAACCCAGTTCTAACGAAAGAAGGTTCAAATGGTTCAAATCGCTTTGAGCACTATGTGACTTAACTTCTGAGGTCATGAGTCCTCTAGAACTTAGAACTTCTTAAACGTAACTAACCTAAGGACAACACACACATCCATGCCCGAGGCAGGATTCGAACCTGTGACCGCAGCGGTCGCGCGGTTCCAGACTGTAGCGCCTAGAACCGATCGGCCACTCCGGCCGGCAAGCAAAGAAGGGAAAGCAGAAAGGTGGAAGGAGTATATAGAGGGTCTATACAAGGGCGAGGTTCTTGAGGACAATATTATGGAAATGGAAGAGGATGTAGATGAAATGGGAGATATGATACTGCGTGAAGAGTTTGACAGAGCACTGAAAGACGTAAGTCGAAACAAGGCCCCGGGAGTAGACAACATTCCAGTGGAACTACTGACAGGCTTGGGAGAGTCAGTCCTGACAAAACTCTACCATCTGGTGAGCAAGATGTATGAGAAAGGCGAAATTCCCTCAGCCTTCAAGAAGAATATAATAACTCCAATCCCAAAGAAAGCGGGTGTTGACAGATGTGAAAATTACCGAACCATCAGTTTAATAAGTCACAGCCCCAAAATACTAACGCGAATTCTTTACAGACGAATGTAAAAATTGGTAGAAGCCGACCTTGGGGAAGATCAGTTTGGATTCCGTAGAAATGTTGGAACACGTGAGGCAATACTGACCCTACGACGTATCTTAGAAAATAGATTAAGGAAAGGCAAACCTACGTTTCTAGCATTTGTAGACTTAGAGAAAGCTTATGACAATGTTGACTGGAATACTCTCTTTCAAATTCTGAAGGTGGTAGGGGTAAAGTACAGGGAGCGAAAGGCTATTTACAATTTGTACAGACCCAACCGGAGTGTCCGAGCGGTTCTAGGCGCTACAGTCTGGAACCGCGCGACCGCTACGGTCGCAGGTTTGAATCCTGCCTCGGGCATGGGTGTGTATGATATCCTTAGGTTAGTTAGGTTTAAGTAGTTCTAAGTTCTAGGGGACTGATGACCAAAGAAGTTAAGTCCCGTACTGCTCAGAGCCATTTGAACCAATTTGTACAGAAAGCAGATGGCAGTTATGAGAGTCGAGGGACATGAAAGGGAAGCAGTGGTTGGGAAGGGAGTGAGACAGGGTTGTAGCCTCTCCCCGATGCTATTCAATCTCTATATTTAGCAAGCAGTGAATGAAACGAAAGAAAAGTTCGGAGTAGGTACTAAAATCCATAGAGAAGAAATAAAAACTTTGAGGTTCGCCGATGACATTTAATTCTGTCAGAGACAGCAAAGGACTTGGAAGAGCAGTTGAACGGAATGGACAGTGTCTTGAAAGGAGGGTATAAGATGAACATCAACAAAAGCAAAACGATGATAATGGAATGTTGTCGAATTAAGTCGGGTGATGCTGCGGGAATTAGATTAGGAAATGAGACAAAGTAGTAAAGGAGTTTTGCTATTTGGGGAGCAAAATAACTGCCGATGGTCGAAGTAGAGAGGATATAAAATGTAGACTGGCAATGGCAAGGAAAGCGTTTGTGAAGAAGAGAAATTTGTTAACATCGAGTATTGATTTAAGTGTCAGGAAGTCGTTTCTGAAAGTATTTGTATGGAGTGTATGGAAGTGAAACATGGACGATAAATAGTTTAGACAAGAATAGAATAGAAGCTTTCGAAATGTGGTGCTACAGAAGAATGCTGAAGTTTAGATGGGTAGATCACATAACTAATGAGGAGGTATTGAATAGAATTGGGGAGAAGAGAAGTTTGTGGCACAACTTGACTAGAAGAAGGGATCGGTTGTTAGGACATGTTCTGAGGCATCAAGTGATCACCAATTTAGTACTGGAGGGCAGCGTGGAGGGTAAAAATCGTAGAGGGAGACCAAGAGATGAATACACTAAGTAGATTAAGAAGGATGTAGGCTGCAGTAGGTACTGGGAGATGAAGAGGCTTGCACAGGATAGAGTAGCATGGAGAGCTGCATCAAACCAGTCTCAGGACTGAAGACCACAACAACAACAACTTCAAGTTGTTACTTCAACAATCTGTGTATTTACACTTCCTCTCAGCAACTGCAGTTTGCAATGTCATGAATATGCAATGATGTCACACAAAAAATATATTATAACCGTTTTTTAACTCAATAAAAAAAATTGCACTGAAGATTGGTGGCATGCAATTATATTTTTATATACTATCAGCTGGCATTGTAGCGTATACAATATACATGTATTTTTGTACCTACATCAAGCGGTGATGATGTTCCACACATAAGCACCACACTCATAAAAATTCTTGGCAAAAATATTCTCTGAAATGTTGTATAAGTGCATAGAGGTATTCACAGCACTCTGAATGTCTAGGCAAGCACACAATAGGTTTCTAAATGTGAGTGCACTCCTCAGAATTCCAGTTGGTAACAACAAACCATTTTTCGGGTAGTCGTCAACACATACACTTTACTGTCACAGAAGTTGTTTGACTCTCACATATATTAGAGAAAATCTCTCATAATATATATCATCTGCTGGGTGAAAGCATTATATTTTCAGTCGTCACAACGGTGTTGAGTATAAACCTATGAGCAAACGTTTACTATCATATGAATTTAACATCACATAACATCACATAGGTGATATGTGCCATGGTATCAGTCTGACGAGTGGAGATAGCAATAACTCACTGTCGTAAATTGCTGTGCTGTTGCACAGAATAGCCTGAGAATCTGTGGGCGCGAATGTATGTTAACAATAAAGTCATTTTTTACACAATTCACTTACTCTGATGTAGATGAGGCTACATTATAACAGTAACAACTTTTTTGATAAATAATCCAGAGCAAATTGTCTGAGAACAGGCGGTGTCCGCTAATTAAAATTATTAATAAAAATATTTATTTTCAGTCTTCTTCTGCTTTTTGGAGCTGTGATCTTCTCACTACAGAGCACTGACCTAGAAAGATGTCTATTCTGTGGGAGCAAAACATGGGGCAGGGAGCTCGATACCGATTGCTCGCCCATTTTGTTCAGACCTCGAATGGTCAGCCTCCCCCTCACCTCCCTCCTCCTCACACCCCCTCCCCCCACACCCTAACCCGGTCATTTGAAGGTTGCCGCGTATCGGCAGTGATACTCTATTTGCCCGCCAGTCTCAACTACGTAAGATGAGGGTCTTATGATAACGCAGCTTCACTGAATGCGGCGCGAGTGTCGCGTACATCGAGCTGTGCCTCCGGAGACGCAGATTCGCCGATTCGACCACGCGGACTCATTTACTCGGCATGCGCTTTCTTTGCACGAGTGTCAAGTTCTTCTCGTTGTCGCGTTCTTGCAGTTTCCCCGTGCCTTCAGATTCCCTGCTCGCCAGTTCGGCCGACACCTGGTGCCTTTGGCGGGTGGCACGCCTCGTGGTACTCTGTGCTCATCCCGAGCGTTTCTCAGGGAGCTATCGTCTCGCTACAAAAGCGAAACAGACAAATGGGACTCATTAGCGGAGCATAAAAAATGATCGCTCGTTTAGTTTGTTACACTGGATCTGTCGCAACCGTTGCTATAGACGATCGAAGAACAGTTAATGTCGAATGCTATACAAAAATTTGTCACAAGTCATAAGTGGAATCAGGAAAAAATAACCGAAAACGTCGCATCATTCTTCATCATGACAATGCCAGCTCTCACACAATGTATTATTTGACGGAGAAAAACAGGAAGCTGACGTCTCACTGCCCGTATTCACTCGATTTATCGCCTAACGACCGCTTCTCGTTCTCTTGGGCAACTATTTCCATCACCTCAAGGAGCTGTTGAATCGTTCCAAAAGCGTGTCTTCCAAATACCAAATTTAGAACGCGAACATTATGAGAAAGTAAACCATCAACAGGAAGAAAATGTTTTTCTCGAATTGTTTTTGTAAAAACTCGGAACACGTACCTCGTACTCACGTGTAGAAGTAATAGAGGACACAAAATACCCTTCGCCACACACCATAAAGTGCGGCTCTTAACGGAACGAAATCGACAGCCGTAGAGGTAATTTTGGGGAGTATCCTGATGAAGTGTGATAGGATCGTTACTGTTTATCATATACAGTGTGAACCTGTACTGCACCTTCAAAAATCCGGAGGTTGTTCATGGACATTTTCTGAGTATTTTGGTACAAAGAAACTGTGCTCTTTTGTAGCTTGTTGCAGAGTAAAGGTGTAGTTATGATTTGCTCTGCTTTGTTACCTGAATTATCCTTGTTTCTGTGAAAATACTTTCACAACAGTGAAGAAGTCTGTAATACGCAATCACCAAAACGTAGTAACACGAAAGGATCCGGTAATTTGTATGCAACTATGTACAGATCCAAAACTACCGTGATGTAACTGCCGTCGCTACGGCAACAGTTAAGCATTGCGTTGTCTTGCCGCTCTTCTACTGAATCCTGTGAACCCATACAAGGGATGCATATCGACAAATTCTTTATCTGTTATTTCCATTCTAATGCGAATCTCTATTGACGTACAACCAACACTGCCGGAAACAAACAACCCCGAGACAGAACCGAGCAGAACGCAATGCAAGCTTGTACACCCAGAAAAAATTTGTGGAAGTTCCTATGGGACCAAATTTTCTTATGATGTGTCACTGCCAAGTAACATAGCTCGATAAAACATGGAGCATACATAGAAAGAACTCACAGTATATTACACTAGGTAACTGAAAGAAACAGGCAATGAGACGAACAGAAGTGGCACTTTTATTCAAAGACAATAATTACACTGAATTCGCGCCGATTTATGATGGTGCCCTGGACATTACATTCTTAACAGTGTTTGTAATCACCATGGATGGCAATGCATCCAGCAGTTGGTAATCGCGCATTTTGAGGAATGGAACCTCTATCACACCAGCCTTGTGACCAGTATGGGAGCACGTTGCAAAACGGGCATTACCGTCCATGGGGATCTCACTCCATATTAAGCACCATGTCCCACATGTTGTGATGTCCAGAGGCCCATCATAAATTGCAGTGACTTCAGTGTAACTATTGACTTTGAATAAAAACGTAATTTCTGTTCGTGTGGTCCAAACTGCATCGAATTATGTTACTTTGCAGCGATACACCATGCGAAAGTTACTTACGTCCTTAAGTTTTGTGTACCAGAATATAAAAGATTTAGGGGATAACGTCGGAAACTCCGTGAAGCTAATTGCAGTTGACAAAGTAATCTATAAGCAAGAAGCAATGACAGAAGATTGTAACAAAATGCAAGAAGACTTACAGGAGATCGCTGATTGGTGGCAGGGACTGACAATCGACCCTGAAAGTAAATTAATGTAATCTATTGGGCATTAATAAGTGAAGACATTCACTTTCTCTCAAATCAGTTAGTTGTTGTTGTGTTCCGTGTATCGTTATTGCGACCTTTCGCTATTATACAGAACGAGCTAGTTTTAAAATTACGGAACGTGTTCTCAGCGGAAAATATGGCAACATGTTGACTATTTAAATGATTTCCTAAGTCTTTTGCGACAAGTCACTGAAAGCAATAACTACCGAAAAATACCTGGGAGTAACCATGCTGAGTGACCTTAAGCGGAATGATTATGTAAAACAAATCGTGGGTAAAGCAGATGGCCGGCCGGAGTGGCCGAGCGGTTCTAGGCGCTACAGTCTGGAACCGCGCTACCGCTACGGTCGCAGGTTCGAATCCTGTCTCGGGCATGGATGTGTGTGATGTCCTTAGGTTAGTTAGGTTTAAGTAGTTGTAGGTTGTAGGGGACTGATGACCTCAGAAGTTATGTCCCATAGTGCTCAGAGCCATTTGAACCATTTTTTTAAACCAGATGTCAAGCTGAGATTCACTGTAAGAATCTGAAAGAAATGTAGTTCATCCACGAAAGTAATAGACTACAAAACAGTCATTCGCGTGATTGTTGAGTATTGCTCATCAGTCTGGGACCCTCGCTAGGTTGGATTAATACAAAAGCTAGAGAAGAGCGTTGAGTTTCGTCTCGGGATCACGGAGAGAGCGTTACGGAGATGTTCCAAAGACTCCAGCGGCAAACGCAACAAGAGTGACGTTGTGCATACTGTTGGAGAGTAGAGCAACACATCAATTCCTCCCTCATAAGTCTCGCTAAATGACAACAACGAGAAAATAAGAGAAATTAGAGCAAATATGGAAGTCGACTGACAATCATTGTTCCCACGCGCCACTCGCAAGTACACTGATCAGCCAAAATATTATGATCACCTGCATATTAGCCGGTACGCCCACCTTTAGCACGGGTAACAGCGGCGACTCGTTCTGGCACGGAAGCAGTGAGACCTGCGTATGTCGCTGGAGGAATTTGGCGTCACATCAGCACACACAAGTCACCTAATTAGCTCTGACGCTATATTCAATCACACCATAGATGTTTTCGATCAAGTTCATATCTGGCGAGTTGGGGGGTCAGCACATCAATTGGAACTCACCACTGTGTTTCTCCATTCCACTCCTGGCCTTGTGACAAGGCGCATTATATTGTTGAAAAATGCCATAGCCGTGGGGAAACACGATCGTCATGAAGGGGTGTACATGATCTGCAACCAGTGTACGATACTCCATGGCTGCCATGGTGCCTTGTACGAGCTCCACTGGACCTATAGACGCTCGCGTGAATGTTTCCCTGTGCATATTGGTGCCGCCGCCAACTTGTCTTCGTCCCACAGTGTGTGTGTCACTTATTAATGCCCAATACATTACATTAATTTACTTTCAGGGTCGATTGTCAGTCCCCGCCACCAATCATCGATCTCCTGTAGGTCTTCCTGCATTTCGTTACAATCTTCTTTCATTGCTTCTTTCTTATAGATTACTTTGTCAACTGCAAATAGCTTCACGGAGTTTCCGACGTTATCCCCCAAATCTTTTATATTCTGGTACACAAAACTTAAGGACGTAAGTAACTTTCGCATGGTGTATCGCTGCCAAGTAACATAGTTCGATACAGTTTTGACCACACGAACAGAAATTACGTTTTTGTTCAAAGTCAATAGTTACACTGAAGTCACTGCAATTTATGATGGGCCTCTGGACATTACAACAGGTGGGACGGTGCTTAATATGGAGTGAGATCCCCATGGACGGTAATGCCCGTTTTGCAACGTGCTCCCATACTGGTCACAAGGCTGGTGTGATAGGGGTTCCATTCCTCAAAATGCGCGATTAACAACTGCTGGATGCATTGCCATTCATGGTGATTACAGACACTATTAAGAATGTAATGTCCAGGGCACCATCATAAATCGGAACGAATTCAGTGTAAATATTGTCTTTGAATAAAAGTGCCACTTCTGTTCGTCTCATTGCCTATTTCTTTCAGTTACCTTGTGTAATGTACTGTGAGTTCTTTCTATGTATGCTCCATGTTTTATCGAGCTATGTTACTTGGCAGTGACACATCATAAGAAAATTACTTTCGTCCTAACGTTTTGGACACAATTCTGTATACGAGATGGACCAGAACTCTATCGATAAAATTTCGGAGTATGTTCTGAAATGTTTACTAAGTATTTTGGTACAAAGGAACACTTGTCCCTGGTGGCTCGTCACAGTACAATTACATTTCGTTTGATTTCTTACACTTTGTATCGCTACTGCACTGAAAATATCTACTCAACAGTGCAAATTTCGACGGAATGCACTATGTGTCTTGTTTTGAAATAAACTTGTTCCATTCACTAACTGTACGTGATATTGAAAACAGGAATGCGTACTTTAGTCTGGATCCACAGCCGCGCGGGGTAGCCGCGTGGTGTCAGGCGCCTTGCACGGTTCGCACGGCTCCCCACGCCGGAGGTTCGAGTCCTCCCTCGGGCATGTGTGTGTGTGTGTGCGTGTGTGTGTTGTCCTTAGCGTATGAAAGTTTAAGTTAGATTAAGTAGTGTGTAAGCCTAGGAACCGATGACCTCCGCAGTTTGGACCCATAGGAACTTCCACAAATTTTTTCTGGGTGTACAAGCTTGCATGGAGTTCTGCTCGGTTCTGTCTCGGGGTTGTTTGTTTCCGGCAGTGTTGGTTGTACGTCAGTAGAGATTCACATTAGAATGGAAATAACAGATAAAGAATTTGTCGATATGCATCCCTTGTATGGGTTCACAGGATTCAGTAGAAGAGCGGCAAGACAACGCAATGCTTAGCTGTTGCCGCAGCGACGGCAGTTACATCACGGTAGTTTTGGATCTGTGCACAGTCGCATACCAATAACCGGATCCTTTCGTGTTACTACGTTTTGGAGATTGCGTATTACAAACTTTTTCACTGTTGTGAAAGTATTTTCACAGAAACAAGGATAATTCTGGTAACAAAGCAGAGCAAATCATAACCACACATTTACTCTGCAACAAGCTACAGGAGAGCACGGTTTCGTTGTATCAAAAAACCCAGAAATTGTCCAAGAACAACCTCCGGATTTTTGAAGGTGCAGTACAGGTTCACACTGTATATCATAAACAGTAACGATCCTATCACACTTCATCAGGATACTCCCCAAAATTAGCTCTACGGCTGTCGATTTCGTTCCGTTAAGAGCCGCACTTTATGGTGTGTGACGAAGGGTATTTTGTGTCACTCTATTACTTCTACACGTGAGTACGAGGTACGTGTTTCGAGTTTTTACAAAAACAATTCGAGAAAAACATTTTCTTCCTGTCGATGGTTTACTTTCTCATAATGTTCGCGTTCTAAATTTGGTATTTCGAAAACACGCTTTTGGAACGATTCAACAGCTCCTTGAGGTGATAGAAATAGTTGCCCAAGAGAACGAGAAGCGGTCGTTAGGCGATAAATCGAGTGAATACGGGCAGTGAGACGTCAGCTTCCTGTTTTTCTCCGTCAAATAATACATTGTGTGAGAGCTGGCATTGTCATGATGAAGAATGATGCGACGTTTTCGGTTATTTTTTCCTGATTCCACTTATGACTTGTGACAAATTTTTGTATATCATTCGACATTGACTGTTCTTCCATCGTATATAGCAACGGTTGCGACAGATCCAGTGTAACAAACTAAACGAGCACCCTCGCATCGCAATGATGAAGAAGGTATCGGGATGTATCGGACCATGCAACGCTCTGCCATTGGGGCAACGTCTGGTGCTCATTTTAGTCGTAGTGCCGATGTCGTGGTGTTAACATTTGAACATGTGTATGTCGTTGGCTGTGGAGGCCCATCGTTACGAGTGTTCGGTGCACTGTGTGTTCAGACACACTTGCTCTCTGCTCAGTATTAAAGTCTGATGTTACTTTTGCCACAGTTCGCCACCTATCCAGTTTCACGAATCTGCTGAGCCTACTACATCCGATATCTGTAATGAGGGGTGGCTGCCCCACCCCACGACGTCCGGATGTGGTTCACCTAGGCTTCGCCACGTGTTGAATACAATCACCACAGCACTTGTCGAACATCCGGCACGACGTGGAGCTTCCGAAATGCTCGTGCCGAGCTTCCAGGCTATCACAATCAGCCCTCGGTGAAACTCACATAGATTGTGCTCCTTTCCTATTCTACACACGGACAGCACCCTCAATGATACTACATACACCGGGCGTTTGTCTGATTAGCAGTCATTCCTGGCCATGTGTAAGTAGGCTGTTTATGTTTTCTTATTGGCAACGTTACGTAGCGCTCTGTATGAAAATCGCTGGCTGTGCTGTGTGCACTCTGTGGCTAGTTTGCATTGTTGTCTGCCATTGTAGTGTTGGGCAGCGGCAGCTGGATGTGAACAGCGCGTAGCGTTGCACAGTTGGAGGTGAGCCGCCAGCAGTGGTGGATGTGGGGAGAGAGATGGCGGAGTTTTGAAATTTGCAATACTGGATATCATGAACTGATATATATATTATGACTATTAAGGTAAATACATTGTTTGTTCTCTATTAAAATCTTTCATTTGCTAACTATCCCTATCAGTAGTTAGTGACTTATGTAGTTTGAATCTTTTATTTAGCTGGCAGTAGTGGCGCTCGCTGTATTGCAGTAGTTCGAGTAACGAAGATTTTTGGTGAGGTAAGTGATTTGTGAAAGGTACAGGTTAATGTTAGTCAGGGCCATTCCTTTGTAGGGATTTCTGAAAGTGAGATTACGTTGCGCTAAAAAATATTGTGTGTCAATTTATGCACAGTCTTGTATGAATTGTTCTAAGGGGACGTTTCACATGTGACGCAGCTATCGCCTGGACGGGTTTGTATCGATAATAGGTCGGTGGTCACAATGTTCTGGCTGATCAATGTGGAAGAGAGAAGAGGAGAAGAGATACCAACAGTACCCTCCGCCGCTTCCGGAGCATAGCCGTCAGAAAGCAGGAGGTGTCGGTATAATTTGGTCGTGGGCGGGATGGCGATTTTGTCGCGGTCGCGGAGGCGGAGGCGGAGGCGGCGCGGCGCTCCCCAGTCCCCACCGCGGCGCGTCTTTCACCTTTTACCTGCCCCCTCCTCCTCCCCCTTTCGCTTTCCGTGACTGAGTCGTGGTCTCGAAGGCAGACAGTTGCGCTCCGCGCGTCGCCTTGCGCAGTGAAAGCCTAACGGTAGCTGCGGTGTTGGGTGCTGCTCTGCTTATGCAATTCTAGCCATGGCGAGTCGGCGACTGCCAGCCACCTGCGGGAGCCCTCGGTCCTTCTGACACGCCGTTCCCTTCGAGTGATTCTTCTCGCTGGCGCCGGGAGACGCAATTTCGAGAGCGACAAGGTAGGTACAGGCTGTGGCTGTCGCTTACGAGCGCCAGTAATGTACTAGCTTGGAACTGGCAACATAAGCGAAGCCCTCGCGATCGGTAACTGTTTCATTTGGATAGCTCGCTCGGCTTCTGGCACACGCAATATTGTACTCGCATAGCTCGTGGCCAGAAAGCTGAAGGCAAACCGGCGATCCGATCAGTCTTCCTTTTCCTTTCGGAGTGGGAGCTCGTAAAATTTTCTCGCGTTTTTTTCCACACTGAGTCTGATCTGCTATAAAGAAAATACTGGTGAGTACCACACTAAAGTCTCTACTTCGTCCCTAAACTTCAATTTACTCTTTTCGCTTAACGTATGTATCGAGATATATATTCTAAAATAATTTAAGTTTTTAGATTTTATGATAATAATAACATTGTATGCCATACCTCTTTTACAACAATATGACAGTTTAGACTTAGTAACTCAGCTATGTAGAAATAAAGGATCGCGTAAATTGTTTGCCTTTCTTTTGTTCAGGCTCGTTCATTCAATACGTTAAATAAACACCAAACGAAAGTGACAGATATACGATCGTATGAGGCGTTCACCATACCTCTCATTCACCACGTTAAAATATATAAGACAATACAAATTAAAATTTTACATCCGTTCTTTCCGACGCAGATCTGAAAGAAACAAACACTGATTGATGCCCTAATTTCACACGAGTAAAATGAAATGTTTACTGTTTGTGTGCGAAATAGCTGTATAGTCCTGAAATGGTTTCCGAGAAACGCTGATTCTGTAATCTTAGCTTTCCGAATCTCAAATAATAAAGACTGGTAAGCGCTGCGAGTGCACATGACGCGTGCGTCTGCATCCACGTTGTCGTTGGGCCAAATAATTTGTGTTGAGCTGTCTACGTATTATAGTGTCCTTGCTCAGGATCCTTGTAGGTGCGGAGAAAGCTGCTACGCTGACCACACTACGGTCAGTAGACACAAGTCTCTGGCAGTCATATGCAAGATGCGTTTTGAACTATTTGGTGCTGTAGTGCGTTACTCATTTTTATGTCTCTGCTTTAGTTACGCCGTCACGTTTCCTCTTCAAACACGTCAGAACTCTCTGGTGCATGTTTCAGAAAATCATGTTAATGACCATACTGTGCTACATGAAACCTCTGCAGTTCGTTGTATTTCTCTGAGTACAGATGACAGTGACAATGGTAGTTTGGAGTGAAAAATGAGGTTAATGGCAATACCTAGCGAGAGAGAAAAAAGGACATAAGATTTGAAGAATATTTTGTTGACATCAACGTCTTTAAAGATAGAGCAACACCTTAGTTGGATAAGATTACTGCACGACAAACACCGATTTCAGGAGTCATCCGAAATTCGACAAAAATGTTTCAGGATGACAGTACGTCGATTTACAGCATGATCCTCCAGATTACGAATGCGGTGTTTCAACCACTGTGCTATTATATGGGAGAAGTTGCGAGAACAGGGGATGACGGCTGACGAATATAATGAATTTTTGTCAGATGATGCGTCCTGTGAATACATTAACCTGTGGCTGAGACGAGCAGCGTCATGCCGCAACAATACGCTGCCTGAAGCATCCAGCAGACACATCTTGGCAGCCGTGACAGATCTGAAATCTGCATTATTTTGCTGTATGAAGTTATTTTGCTGGGATTACGGAGCTCTCATGCTGAGGAGGTACACAGAATTTTCAAATGTTCTTAATCTTGTATCCATCCTCGGGAAGGCATACTTAATGAATATTTAGAAGTGCGATGAAGTGCTCTCTTTGTAACGTATTGTCAGATTGTTTTCTTGCTGTGGGAACTATTTTCGATGAGTCTTCCGAGGGAAGCTCTTCGACATACACATTCACTGGGACTCTGTTCAAAAAATTCTTTACTGCACTGTAGTGGATTTATGGTTCTTCAGATAAACGTTACATCTCCCAGTTAAATTTCGTTTGGTTAGTAATTAATTAAATTCGTGCACTTTAGTGTTGGTAACAAATTTACGTATGAAAAAGGACGATCTAGTCCAGTCGCAAGAAGGAAATGCAGATTCATTATAATTACGTTTATAGCAAATACTTCTGAGCCACAGCTAAGTTTTATTACTGTTACCGGTTTCAGAATTCCACAATAATGAATATTTTTGTTTACAATACTTTCAGAATCTAGAATTTTCCCATGTTGTCCGCCCCGATAGATCAGTGGTCAGCGCGGCGGAATATCACGCCACGGGGCCCGGGTTCGATTCCAGGCTGTGTCGGAGTCTTTTTCCGCTCAAGCACTGGGAGTTGTGTTGTCCTCATTATCATTTCATCATCATCAGTGGAAGGCAACGGGAAACCACTACTGGAATCACTTCCCAAGACGCTCATGCGGTGGACCTCTCTGACGAGGCTTTCCCCATGACAAGACCTGCCGTAAGGCAGAACACAGAGTTTAAGTATTTATGATTTTTAATCACTTTGTCTAGGTGTTATATCTGTAAGGTTTAGAGACAGACTGAGAAGTTGTGCAGACGACCTCTTACGACAATGCAACATTATAGGGTGGGACACGCTGCTCCCACAAAGCAGACGCGGAGTGTTGTTTCTTGCTGGCGGCCCAGCGCAAAGGTCTAAAGCAGAAGGGCCTTCATCCACAAGACTAATGCTTGAGTGTGTCTCTGTGTTCTCTCGTAGCTCCAACAAACCGTGCTGTGAACGTTCACAGAACAAAACAACGAATGTTTATATCCTACAGCGAAATTTCATGTCGCCAATATCTTCTTCCCAGTACCGGTAGCTTAGGCGAGTGTTGCGGGCAGTAGGCTAGAACCCCGGCCCTAGTAGGCGTCCAGTTTTTGCACTCTATCTCACCCACAAATCCTGTAGAGTGGTGCTCAGTGATTTCCGTATGTTTACATACATCACAGCATCTAGCCGACAGCCGAAAAGAGATGCTGCACAGTCTGCATGTATCGCCTTGTGTGCAGATGCTCGATTTTGCTCTGTCAACGGTTTCTTTCTTTTTTATTCATAATGCCGATTTATTCTTTTAACTATTTTTCAGTGCGTTCTTTTATTCTGTGAAGCTTTTTGTATGTTGTAACTTTTGTTTCTGTCAAATGAAGAGTCTTTGGCCAATTCCGGATGTCTGGTTTTATTCACGTATGTTATAGCTGGTTTTCACGATAATATTCTTAACTGTAGTCTCTCTCCTCCAGGGTAATTACGTCTTTATAGCACAGAAATGACCATAATAATAATAATAATAATAATAGGAAGAAGAAGCAGAAGAAGAAGATGGCGGAGTAAGGAACGAATCAAGAAAAGTGAGAGTACGGATTACCAGGTCAAGTGACCATTGCAGGTTCAACTAATATCTAACGTGAATCATCATTAGTGATGTAAGCTTGTAAAGTAAACTGTATGTTCAGTAATCATCGTTTGCTTCTAAAACTCTAACAGCAACCGTGCTTGCATAAATTATGGGAATTCAGGTCCTTGTATATTGCAAACAGTTGTTCTTTTTGATGCTAAAACACCTGTTAAAAGTGTTTCTTAGCTTAACCGAATAATTGCACACTCACGTTTGTGAAAACTGCAGTACCTAGAGACAGTCACCTACGACAATCAGTTATCGGTGGATGAATAAAACTGTAATAAGGGTTTAAGACAGCAAACAGATGTGGTACCACGTGGGCCAAGCAGTGGCCACTGATGCGTCCATGTTACGTCGAGCTTACTGAGAGAAAAGCCTCAAACTAAGCTACATCGTGGAACCAACATCAAACCGCCTGCCGATGTTACATAGTAAGTTCGAACGGAGAGTAATGTTCGTGTTGGTCATTTCGTGACATTTTGGTTAGTGCAAGGCATATTGCGTTTAAATGCGACACAACTTGTGGATGATCAAAATCGAATTTCGGAAACCTGTTTTCGTTATCGAGATAACATCTTACGCATGAATGCAGTTTGCAAGTCCAATCAAATATCAGTTTTCAGTGTTTCAGTTGTTCTACATGAATGGTGTCTTTAAATACGTAATTCCAATTTCATCAGCGCGATGAGGTGAGGTTGTCAGTAACTTCTTAATATTTCCATACGACAGATCTCAATGAGTTCTTAAGAATGAAAAGGAGATTTTTCAAGAAATTTTTTAAAAAAATCTTATCAACTGCTCGGTCAAGAATGCATCATAACGACCGGGAGAGCGGTGTGCTGACCCCACGCCACTCCTATCCGCATCCTCCACTGAGGATGACACGGCGGTCGGATGGTCCCGGTAGGCCACTCGTGGCCTGACGACGGAGTGCCTTTCTCAACTGCAGTTAATGCGTGCGAAACTGTTTGGTTACACCCACCTGGATCACGTGCGTTGCCGAAAACAGTGGGAAGTAATTATTGGTAAATCATTATTGTATTCCAACATCTTGGAGTCTCGGAATGACAAGAATATTTTCGAGACATTCCTGCTGCCGCGTACAGGATTAACGTCACCAGTAACAATTGTGTGCGGCAGGTCGAAAGAAAGAGTGGCTACGTAGTTTACAAGTTAACCACAAGTGTAGCTGGATGACACACTACAAATCCCATAGTCCAGGGTTCGATTCCCAGTCCGTCCTAGAATTTTTTTCAATCACTTATTACTTTTCTCACCTCTGGAAATTATTTGTTAATATGAAAAATACCGAGATATTCGACGGTTTTCAGTCTACGTTAAACTGTAGGTCCGCCAATAGCTGGTTGGGTAAGTCAGTTTAAAGATCGGAAAAAGTCGTGGAGATATCACCAGCAACAGGATCATGCACTGTGGTGTTCAAACTAGCTTTTGGGTTGACAACATCTTTACGTTTCGCCTTGTGCGAGATACAGAGCTGTTGACAAGCAGTTCGATTTTGTTAATTCGACAAATATATCAGCATGTATCTTTCCATCTGATAACACTAACATGTGATTCTCTTCAACCAAATAAATGAAATGTCTAATTTATCGGTCATTCAAACACTTCTTATTTTCATTCACGCAACAAAACGTCACTTCCTTCACTTTAACCAATATTTTACAAAGCAGTTAGCCACATGATACCCAGTCGCGATTCAAATGCTGTAGAACGTTTACATGGAGCACAACACGACTGTGAGAGCTGAAATACAGATCTAGCTAAGCACTTTCAGGATAGATTTTGGACTATTTGGACAGCCAGTTGTCCATCTCCGTAGCTTACTGCCACGACGAGGACCCTGGTTCTGTTCCTGGCACTGCTAGGGAGCACTCATCCTTGTGAAGCAAAGTGAAGAGCTACTTGAATTGGATGTAGCGGCTTCTGGAAAGCTGACAATGTCTGGGAGAGCGGTGTGCTGACACAATGTCCCTCTGTACTGCACCCAAGTGACCCCATTAGCAGAAGATAACACAGCAGTCGATCAGTATCTGATTATCATCAGGGCCGGAATGTCGAGTTTGTAAAAAGAAAAGAAAACATGACCAACGAGAAGAGGTATTGGGAAACCGGTGTGCGGACTGTGCACACGGTGTGGAACCAATAAATAGACGAGTGTCGCATGCAGGCACTGGAACATGCCACGTAGCCACAGCAAAGGATGGCCGCCATCATATCCGCACGACGACTCAATCATCTTTACAGGAGGTACTCTTCTCCCGATCTTCGATGAAGGCTTAGCCCTACGTACTGCTCCTTGCGTCGTTATGTGTCCGTTTCAGTTATTCTTTCCTTCTCCGAATGTCCTTTCTTGTGAGCATCTGAAAAAGAAAAACGGAAGAAAATCTACATTAGAACGTTACAGCACCATGTTATTCCGCCAGCAGGTGTGGCTCTATACCCTGTGATCAGGTTGCGCATTTGTCGGTTATGCGACGTTCTACATTTCTCGTAGAAACCACTTGCTGATCGACCAAACATCTCCCGCAGGTAAGATATTCCGCCTACCTGAGGAGGTTCCGCCTTCGGAAAATCGCGACGTACGTCCAAACGGAGTTTGAGAGCACGATTTTCAGGCAGTCGATATGGGTGTCGGCGGCCTTTCCACACTACAAAATTGGGTGCAGTAGCGTCTTACCGATAACAACTTCGACAATGAGGTCTTATGGGAGTGTGGACGTCAGGTTTAATAGGAAATATAGCTAGCTTTTCCCCTCAGTTCTTAGTTCTTCGACGTGTTGGTACCACGTAAGACGCCTGTAGAGGGTGATACCCAGGTACTTGGTCATCTTCCCTATTGTACAGCTCCACCTAATACGCCTAATTGCCTCAAGTCCACGGGAATTGGAAGTATCGCTACGAGGAATGCTTGGCTCTTCGTTGCGTTGAAGGCCAATCTCCATTTGGCATCCCATGATCCCAGGTCGTCTCAGGTGGTCTGGAGTCTCCGCTTCATAAGCTGAAAACTCGTCGTGCGTGCGTATAGCACCGTGTCATCGGCCTGCAGAGCGAACTGCACGAGTGGCCACGTTGGCAAATCCGCTTTATACAGAGTATACAACGAGGGACTGAGTTACGAACCTTGTGGGACTCCCACCAGAATCCACCGCTCTGTGGACAGGCCGTCCGTTGTCCTGACAGGGAAGGGTTTCTCTTCTGATTTCAGTAAACCCATCTGCGAGGCTGGAATCCTATGCACAATGATTTTGTACAACAGGCCCTTGCTCAGTACGCTGTCGAATACACTCGATGCATCCAGAAACGCTAACCCGAAGTATTCCCATCGCTCGAGTGTCTCCTTCACTTCTTCGATGAGTCTTAGAAGCTGATGGACTGTGTCATTTCTTCTTCTCAGGGAGTAGTTGAGCAGCTTCCACATGGTACTTGTGTACAGCCTCTCGAAAACCTTCGACACTGCAGGGGGCGAAGATTCTTACCAGCCTAAGGTATTGCTACTACCTCGACGTGCTTCCTCACTCTTGGAAAGATTCCGGTTTCAATTATGCTATTTCACCCACAATCTAATGCGCTACTTCGTCTGCTGTGACACTTATCGATGAATCAGCCAGGAATATTGGCAGGAGCTCGGCCACCTGCTGGATACGGTCGTCAGTGTCTGGGACGTCGATAGGCGTGAAATTTTCTGCAGACGCGTGCTCCACAGCGTTAGCCTTGGCACCGGACTCACAGACGACCACATCGCCCACCTGAAGCGGCGGGATTTTCTGCGTATGACGAGGTGAGGAGATTGTGTCTTTCACGCCGAGTCGTTGTCCAGACAGAGAGTGGCCAGATCCCTGGCTCGCTGAGGCTTGCCTGCCTCAATCAGGTCTGCTCTCGGGCTTGGCTTCCCTATCTGGCGTTGAGGCAGTGGTTCCTCAGGGCTACCTTGCTTTACCGTCAAGGTGCTTGAACAGCAGACGCCGCGTCCGTTGTGTGGTCTTCTGGCCATCTGGCGGTAGACTGCGACACGTGCTGCCCTCTAAACATTGCGCATGAGACGTGAACCGGTCCTAAGGGTGTAACAGATCGTGCAACTTCGTCCGCAGTACTCGACATTGGATATGGGCATGCCTGCTTCGATTGTTCGACGCCCTCTGTTGCGAACTGGACTTGTGGCAGGAACACCACTCGCTTAACTGTCACGTAGACGCGTCCTTTGTAGGTTGATCGTAGTGTTTTCCAAGTAACACTTCAACCTGTCCTACAGTGGTAACAGTATCAGTCTTACATTCTACGATGCCAACCGCAATCTACCAACCTGCACAGCTGTGCGGCACTGTGACAAGATGACACGTGTGATGATTTGAGACGCAGAATGGTACATCGTATGATATCAACTTCTGACTATTTTGGGTACTAAGATCCTCAACCATTGCATCTCAGAGGTTTTAGAACTCGTTGTGCTGCTCCACTTTCACGTGACTTCACATACCATATTTTAGTAGAGCAATGCTCGGCAACGTTTGACAAAGAAATCATAAGCCTTCTTCGATGAACGACAGGTTCAACTGGTTCTCTGTCATGCGCATTCGCCAGAATGTCACCCATCTAAAACATGTCTTCTAACAGCCACTGTTCACGTTTTGTGAAATAATTTGATTTCTGTAGAGGGAAATTTCTCAAGAACTCATAAGAGCCCTCTAATCGCACGCCACAAAGTTTAGAAGGAGATCATGTACTGTACTGTAATCATAATCATTTGTGTGTTGTCATTACCTCATCAATGCTATAAAGTGCATTTCAATTATATGTTTAGTTCTTGGTGTTGTAATTTTCACAAACGCTAGTACATGCCTGTGGCGTATAAGGAGAGATAAAAAATTAAATTAAATTTGCTCTTTGCAAAACTGGACGTTGTTCTGATAGGAAATGAAGAACATAATAACAATTATAGAAAATTATTGTAGTTATAAACCTGCCTGATTGTTTTTCTCTGAGGAATTTAATTTTTGGTGTTTACCTTTGTTTTCTAAAGTAATTGAGTGGACATATTACTTTCTGTTACGAAAACGTATCAGAAAATGACCAACAAATTCCATTAGTCATCGAAATTTAGTACCTTCAGTTAGCTTCATTGGCAAAGGATCGACTACTGCATTCATTTAGCTTCAGTATATGGTACACTAACACAGTTAGACAAATAATTTATTAGACTATATTAAACATACAGCTAATAAACAAACAAAAACGAGTTTCTAGACGACATAAAGTTAGGCTTTCTTCGATGAACGACAGGTTCTTCTTATAAGGTCCCTAGCTGAGCCTGTTAGGTCTAGGAGACATTGTGGGAGATGTGCTGCAGTTTGCGTTTCGCCGCAATTACACGCATTGTTGCTATCAACTGGAAGCAGTCCTTATTTTATAGTCTTTGGTTCTAGCCGCTCGCAACCTGATTCGGTCACTAGATCTGCATGTCCTCGATTCGTCCTCCACGCCGCCAACTAGCCTATCGTCTCAAGGGGTAGCAAAAACGCACAGTTCGTTTTTGTTCCCTCACTCTTTTGAGTGTCGTCTTGACTTCACAGGCAGTTGTAAAACGCTCTTTCTAGATTTAAGTCGCTACTTATCTGTTTGCTTCCCCTAGATGTGGTACGCTTTTGTATATTAGATGTCTGCTGCGATATTTTTCCGGATATCTGGCGGGGCTATTGCAGCAGTATACAGGGTGTAACAGAAAGGTATGGCCAAACTTCCAAGGAACATTCCCCACTCACAGAGGAGGAAAGTATGTTATATGGACATGGGTCCAGAAACGCTTTATTTTCATGTTAAAGCTCCGTTTCTACACATGGTGCGGATCAGTAGGTTCTCATGTAGCACTCTCCAGACAGTCATGTGATCAACATTACTTGTTGCAGTTAATTGTCTTGCGCTGATACCAGGGTTGTCGTCAACCGCATAAAGAAGTTCCTTCTGCAGCTGAGGTGCCCTCGTCCTTCTAGCCGTCCCCCAGTCTCGAGTAGTAGGCTGAAACGTTCCACGCTCCATAAGACGTCAATCAGTTACTTCATACGTCCTCCTTTCCGCGCATCGTCTTTCTCGAAATCTCTCCCCCACACAAACGTTGATCATTACGGCCATTATCACCTTCTAATTCGTGCAGCAAATGGGCGTCTGCCAAATCCGCATTTGAGTACACTTCCATAGTACTGTACCAGAAACTAAGTACCAGACGAACATTAAACAGTTGATGCTACGTGCTTGATTCTAGTAGAGCAATGAAGTTAGATGCATGTCAGCACATCCAATGAAGTTAGTCACATGTCAGTATTGCATTCGCTCAAATGGACCAACAAACACTGGCGCTGAACCTACGAATTACAACTTGTTTTACATTCTGAACAAACGCAACCAAGAGGGCACTTTGAACATTTTATGTAAGGAAATGTTTCTTGTAATTTTGGTATGTTCTGTTCTGTGCATTTCCCACGATTAATGTGATTATGAACAGAAGTACAAAATGAGCTGTAACAGGGGAAATAACGCGTTCCCGAGACCATGTCCGGAAACTCCAGGTATGTATGTGGGACATATAATCTCGCTTCCCCTCTATTTTTTTGCTCACGATTAATTGTAGTAGTATAATTTGCGGTGATCAGGCCTGGGTGAGGGTTGGTTAACAGAGAGAACATGCTTCACGCAAGACCTGACTGTTTTGCCTAAAACGAAAACACGGGGCTCTTTACGAATATTAATGTTTCTCAAATTTGGTGGAAAAATGACGCTGTGAAAAGGATAACAGTACATACTATTTTATTTCCTGTACTGAGTTCGTAAGTAACACACCTCATAGAATCGACCATTCTAGTATTAACAGTTAAATTTTTGTTCCACTTTCACAATGAAGTTTGCCGTTGCTGTACTATTTATCAATAGTAATTTATCTCTCTATAACTGTCAACGGTAGAATTATAACTTTTCAAATATTGTTGTTCCGCCAACGGATGCAACTGACTAAGAATGACGATACTGTTTTGTCCATTGATTTCGTGTGCAATTGCGCACAGCCTCCGCGAATAAACGTAATTATTGTTCAGTATTGCCTAAGCAATCGACGGGAAACTTCCAAGCTCATATTTCTTGTTATTAGGAAACCGTTCAAAATTAAAATAATTTTTTGGTGCTACTCAGCTGCACGCGAAACCCAAACGGCTCGCACCTCACATTCTGGCGCGTGGCCGCTAGCGCTTTGGGCATTGTTGAATGTAACAGCAATACAATACAGAACAGTACAATACAGTACCCCTGCCGGGAAAAGGCGCGCTCAGCGAAAAAGCGATGATTCATATTGTTATCGATAGTAGCACCCCTTACAACCCATGGCAAGCAAAACCATCTCCTTAGAGTGGGAAGACAGGATGGAATTAACACCCCGTTGACGACGGTGCTGATGTAGATGGGTCACAGACACAGCTGGGGATTCCTGGAAAATTAATTGACCGAGACCTGTCTATGGCACAATCGTCATGATGTGGCAGAGGAAGAACACTTAAAGCCTAAATCAAGATAGTTTCTCTAATTCGATTCAGGAAAATGTCGCCGTGTTTCCTGCGGAAAGGTAGCAGCTGATTTTCTCGTCTAATCGGAGCTTGTCCCCGGTCTTCTATGAGTGGAAAAGACGTTAAACGCTGCTTCCGCTTTCTTCCTTTCATTTTCCCGCCGATCTATTGGAAGCTGGACAACCTGTGGATTCGTCACTGTTAACCGCACGTTCCAGTAACAAGTCTTCGAAATTGCAAACAGAGCATTAAATGGTGACGTTAACCGCAGCTGCTCCGTTCAGGAGCTGTCGTTGCCGGCTTACTTTATCTAGAAATTGACACGGTCGATTAGACGTGGATTTTAGCTCAACACTTCCTCATAAAGTCGTGAGACGCCATATGGATTCTCATTCAGAACTATCGAATCGTACAGGTAGACTTAATGTAACTTTAGAGCTTTTTCCATCTTTGTAAAAGCGAATACTGAGTAGATTTACCTTACAATGTCAGCATATAGTTTATGACGAGACTTTATTTATTTCGTTACAAGAGTTCCGTATCTTTTTTGGCCACAATCTCGATGTTCTTGTAAGTGACAAACGCTTTTTTTTCTAGCACAGGAAAGGTATCACCACGACAACAAAAAATTTAAAAAATAAAAAACAACCGAAATGATAGCGATGAATGGCTGATAACTTGTAACTAAAAGGTCACCATGACAAATACAGACACAACAGCCGGTCGCAGACCATTACACAACCAATGAAAATCTGGGAAATGTAGAGAAGTAACACATTTTGTTGCTGAGCAAAAGAAAACGAAATTCACTGCAGACGTGCAATGTTCTGCAAAGTCCTAGATGAGTTCTCATGAATCCCGGTCCCTGGACTGGAATGTGATAGTGTTTCAGCACTCTACCCATTTTTTATGTTGTTCTTTAGTTTTGATAATTGTCACCATTTCGCCAGGTGCAGCTTGTTCATACGTCTACGTACGGTTTTAGTGACGATACATTCAGATGAACGCACCGTTAACATTGAAACAGGGGCACGTTTATGTGGATTTCTTTTTTTAGATTTATCGTGTTTAAAATTATTTAGTCTTATAGAACTGGTGTTAAAGTATAACTTGGTATGTACTTGTATACTTACAACTCAACATTACACGTAAGAGTGCAAAATAATTTTATATAGGCTCAAGTCGAGTGCATAAGCGTGTCCCGGGTATGGGCCAAGTTTATGCACTTATGCGGGCACGTTTGCGCATATTAAACGGCATAATAATGAGCAAACAAAACACAGCACTAACATTTTCAAAATATTGTTTTTTATTTATACTAAACAAAATTACGGGCTTAAAATAGTATATTGCAAACATTATACTGGCAGCAAACAAATGTTTTGGCGAACTTCCACCTGTCAGCACAATGTGGCCCTTGAATGTTAACTAAAGAGTTGTCAAAACTCCAATTTATGCACATAAAATATATTGTTTACTGGCACAATCGTCGTGATCCCACCTTTTACATCAAAGGCACTGAACCCACCCTTGATTTCTTTTCGATTGGTCATGTCGTGTCAAGCAGGAAATACAAAGACAGTTTTCATCCTCTTCATCAGACTGCTACAGGTTATAAGAGAAAGGAAAAAGAACTGGATGGAACTTTGGTTGAGACGGGAATGATTGCTAACAGGCGCCTTGGAAAGACTACTTTGTGACAGTAGATTGAGAAGAAAGAGACAAGCTGATACACGTCATAAAGAGAAGCGGAAATTACATGGACCTGAAGAGGGTAGCAGAAGACAGGAGAGCATGGAGAGTTGTCGTGTGAAATCCTTCCTTTGGGCCGAAAGCTCAACGATCACGTCAGGAGGTGACCTAATCACGATTTTCCGTGTTCTTGCTTCTAGAAATTTGTTGCCCTTATCAGTCCTTGCTGTCATATAATTAATTCTTTCTCCTTGAGATTCATGAGGAACAAATAGCTTTTTTAGCAATTTCCATCTCTTATTTTCCTGTGCCTTCGTTTTTTTAGGTTGCGTTTCCAACTACTGTTGTCTTAAAGTTTCATTGAGTGGGGTATCAGTTAGGATGGCAACGCAAAAACTTGAGCCATCACCGTGTTTGAATTAGTTTGGAAACTACAGTGCTAAATTTCTGACTTTCAGATTATACAAATGTACCTTGTAAAGTAGAATAATCTTTTGTAAACTAACGTATATTTATCTGTTCTAAATTGTAAAGGGAATGTTCCCTAGGAGCTTCGATATTTTAGCAACAAATTTTACTCACTTTGCACAAAACACAAATATGTTCTTTGAACTAAGACGTTCTTTCAACTAGAGCCGTGAACTTTGTGAAAGCCCTCAGTAGATGGTAGTACTAATTTTCCATAGTCGTTACCGCTCCAGCAGGAATGGTTTCTGTGAAAAGTGGTCTGCGTTAACCGGGCCCGTTCCTAAGCGAGCCCCGGTCTCCCTCACGTTTTGCGAATACAGTTGAAAGGCTAGTAACAACATGAAAACCACCACTGGCAACAACAAACCTGCAGATGACAATCTGTCTTAAAACGCCGGCTGTACTGCACAGGAAAGATAGAAAAATGAAGAATTTAATGAGTTTTTAAGTAGAGTAAAGGGAAACCTACTGATGATGATCATGTAACATCACCGACACGTGTGTGAGCAAAGAAAGAAAGACAAGAAATTCTGTTGTGCTCGAGGCAGAATTCTCAAAATGCAATTACTGTTCAAGCACACACGGACGCAAATAGTGACTTTCCTGTAGACAATTAGCTCAAAACGAGTAGCTAGCAGCCGATGTAAGGCGGTATTCTATTAAGCGTATCGTAAGGTTCGGGACGCGAGATGCTTGGAATAAACGGTAATTTTAAGGTTGAGAGCAAAGTGAGCAGGAGCGCCGCGTCCCTGGGTAAATTTTAAAGCTGCGCCATGTTAGTGGGTCAGTGCAGGCGTTGTGTGCCGGCCTTGTGGCCGCTGCCCTGTCTTTCGCATTTCTGTGAAGTAACGGCTCCAGCTAAATCCGCCGCGCCAAACCGGTTCTTCTCGCATCCTCATCATACAGCGGACAACCGCAATCCGCTTTAAAGAGCAAGCGTGTGCTGGGCCGATTCTCTTATTATTGGATTGCGAACAGTCTGTATTCGTATAGTACCAGTGAAGCAAAATCAAAAAGAACGCAGTCGTTGCTTAGAAATGAAGCGTGTATGAGATTTTCCTCCTAGTTTAATTACTCAGAAAATACCATGTTACATTCTTGGAGTAATACACTGTCGCATTTTCTGGGGAAGGACTGCGATATGCACTACGTTTACGCGGGCTCCTTACCGTAAACCGGTTTCTCAATACCGTCTCTGTTCGGTCATGATCATGTAACATCATCGACACGTGTACTAGCAAAGAAGGAAAAACGAGAAATTGGTGCCACACAAATATCCACGCTGGAAACCCAAGTCTCTGGGCCGGCGGAAGTGGCCGTGCGGTTAAAGGCGCTGCAGTCTGGAACCGCAAGACCGCTACGGTCGCAGGTTCGAATCCTGCCTCGGGCATGGATGTTTGTGATGTCCTTAGGTTAGTTAGGTTTAACTAGTTCTAAGTTCTAGGGGACTAATAACCTCAGCAGTTGAGTCCCATAGTGCTCAGAGCCATTTGAACCAAGTCTCTGGTTTCGCATCTAGATTTCAGCTCCCACTATCGGTATTCGCTCCATGTAAACATTCTATCGCATTCGAACCGCTATTTGACTGTCAGGTTGCTATTTGATCTTTAAAATATTGGTTAATGCGGACGAAGCGAATTTATGTGAAGTGAATGGAAGCTTCTGATCGAGACATGTCGTTCGAATACGAGCATGCGCGTATATAGTTCTATAATTCGAGATCGCCCTCACTTATGTACACTATCGCCGGCCGGGGTGGCCGAGCGGTTCTAGGCGCTACAGTCTGGAACCGCGCGACCGCAACGGTCGCAGGTTTGAATCCTGCCTCGGGCATGGATGTGTGTGATGTCCTTAGGTTAGTTAGGTTTAAGTAGGCCTAAGTTCTAGGTGACTGATGACCTCAGAAGTTAAGTCCCATACTGCTCCGAGCCATTTGAACCATATGCACACTATCGGCTATTAAAACTTCAACCTCAGGGAGGATGGCAAATAACGAATTTTACTTATTGTGGGTATCAGTATAGTAGGAAGAAAACATGATTAAATTTGTACATGTTTGGGGATTAAAGGATGCATTATTAGTAAAGACAGCTATCATCTCTGACAGCAACAACGGCTCCTCCCCCGCTGGGTATACAGGGTGTTACAAAAAGGTACGGCCAAACTTCCAGGAACCATTCCTCACACAAAAATAAAGAAAAGATGTTATGTGGACATGTGTCCGGAAACGCTTAATTTCCATGTTAGAGCTCATTTTAGTTTCGTCAGTATGTACTGTACTTCCTCGATTCATCGCCAGTTGGCCCAATTGATGGAAGGTAATGGTGACTTCGGTGCTTGTGTTGACATGCGACTCATTGCTCTACAGTACTAGCATCAAGCACATCAGTACGTAGCATCAAAAGGTTAGTGTTCATCACCAACGTGGTTTTGCAGTCAGTGCGATGTTTACAAATGCGGAGTTGGCAGACGCCCATTTGATGTATGGATTAGCACGGGGCAATAGCCGTGGCGCGGTACGTTTGTATCGAGACAGATTTCCAGAACGAATGTGTCCCGACAGGAAGACGTTCGAAGCAATTGATCGGCGTCTTAGGGAGCACGGAACATTCCAGCTTATGACTCGCGACTGGGGAAGACCTAGAACGACGAGGACACCTGCAATTGACGAGGCAATTCTTCGTTCAGTTGACGATAACCCTAATGTCAGCGTCAGAGAAATTGCTACTGTATAAGGTAACGTTGACCACGTCACTGTATGGAGAGTGCTACGGGAGAACCAGTTGTTTCCGTACCATGTACAGCGTGTGCAGGCACTATCAGCAGCTGATTGGCCTCCACGGGTACACTTCTGCGTGTGGTTCATCCAACAATGTGTCAATCCTCATTTCAATGCAAATATTCTCTTTACGGATGAAGCTTCATTCCAACGTGATCAAATTGTAAATTTTCACAATCAACATGTGTGGGCTGACGAGAATCCACACGCAATTGTGCAATCACGCTAGCAACACAGATTTTCTGTGAACGTTTGGGCAGGCATTGTTGGTGATGTCTTCATTCGGCCCCATGTTCTTCCACCTACGCTCAATGGAGCACGTTATCGTGATTTCATAAGGGATACTCTACCTGTCCTGCTAGAACATGTGCCTTTACAAGTACGACACAACATGTGGTTCATGCACGATGGAGCTCCTGCACATTTCAGTCGAAGTGTTCGTACGCTTCTCAACAATAGATTCGGTGACCGATGGATTGGTAGGGGCGGACCAATTCCATGGCCTCCACGCTCTCCTCACCTCAACCCTCTTGACTTTCATTTATGGGGGCATTTGAAAGCTCATGTCTACACAACCCCGGTACCAAATGTAGAGACTCTTCGTGCTCGTATTGTGGACGGCTGTGATACAGTACGCCATTCTCCAGGGCTGCATCAGTGCATCAGGGATTCCATGCGACGGAGAGTGGATGCATGTATCCTCGCTAACGGAGGACATTTTGAACATTTACTGTAACAAAGTGTTTGAATTCGCGCTGGTACGTTCTGTTGCTGTGTGTTTCCATTCCATGATTAATGTGATTTGAAGAGAAGTAATAAAATGAGCTCTAACATGGAAAGTAAGCGTTTCCGGACACATGTCCACATAACATATTTTCTTCTTGTGTGTGAGGAATGTTTCCTGGAAGTTTGGCCGTACCTTTTTGTAACACCCTGTATATGAGTTTGGGTAACAGATACAGGTGCATCGTTGGATGCTGCTTCAGCTCTCTGCCACAATTCATCAATCGTAATGGTTGACGACTGGTGGTGTCCCAGTCCCCCGGTAGCCCACGACTGAATGTTTTTAATGGCTGATGGATCTGGCGATCGTGCCGGTCAGGGCAACACTCAAAGACCCTCTTGTCGAGGAAGCTCATGAGAGCACAGGAAGAATGCTGTCTTGCGTTATCTTTTTGAAATAAAAATAGTTATTCTGCCTTAACAGTGTTACCCGAAATGATGTAGGTCTTCTTGGTTTTATTGAGGCCGTGGTTTCCCATTGTAAGAAATCAAAAGAAGATGTATTGGACTGACGGGGAGTTGTTACATTCCGTTACTCAGTTGAACAGAGCCACATTTTAACGTCATTAGATAGAAAAAGATATACAAATGATGACGTTCACGCTAAGACAAAAAGCAAAAAATGACGCAGCACGAAGGAATTACACAAATGGGACGGAAATCTGTAGATGTGATGTGCATGTACAGACAAACAAATGATTACAACTTCAGAAAAAATGGATGATTTATTCACGAGAAAGAGCTTCACAAATTAAGCAAGTCAGTAACGCGCTGGTCTGCCTCTGGCTCTTTTGCAAGCATGGCAATGATTGATTGACAGAGCTGTCGGATGTCCTCCTGAGGGATATAGTGGCGAATTCTGTCCAATTGGAGCGTTAGATCATCAGAAGCCCCAGCTGGTTGCAGGTCTCTGCCCATAATGCTCTAAAAGTTCGCAATTGTGGAGAGGTCCTGAGACGTTGCTGGCTGTAGACAAGCAGTAGAGACTCTCACCGTATGCGGGCGGGCCTTATGTAAGCCTAGGATAGCATTCCACGAAGGGCAACAAAACGGGGTGCAGAATACCGTCAACGTGCCGATGTGCTGTAAGGGCGTCACGAATGACAACCCAATGGGCCCTGCTATGGAAAGAAATGGCATCCCAGCCCATCACTCCTGGGTTTTGGAGCGTATGTCGGGCAACGGTCAGGTTGGTATCCCACTGCTGTCTCCAGACACGTCCCACTGACTGGAGTAAAACTATCTTCAGTGATGAGTCCCGCTTTGAACTGAGACCCGATAACCAAATCTCACTATTGTCCGCCATACTGCCCAACAGCTGGGATTGATGGTCTGGGGTGCCATTTCTTTTTATAGCAGGACCTCTTGGGCTGTCAACATCGGCACCCCTACAGCGCAGCGGTACGTCGACGAAATTGTGCGCCCCGTTTTCTTGCCCTTCATGGCAAGCCATCCTGGGGTTACATTTCAGCAAGGTAATGTCCACCCGCACACGGCGATACTGCTTGTCTTTGTGCTTGCCAAACGCTGTCTGTACTCGGCCAGCAAGGTCGACGGATCTCTCTCCAATCGAGAACGTTTGGAGCATTATGGACAGGGACCCGCAACCAGTAAGGGATTCTGACGATTTAAAGCACCAATTGGACAGAATTTGGCATGACATCCCTCAGGAGGACATCCAAAGACTCTGTCAATGACTGACAAGCTGAATAACTGATTGTATAAGGGTCAGAGACCAACGCGTTATTGACTTGCTCAGTTTGTGAAGCTTTTTCTCTTGACTAAATCATCCAATTTTTCTGAAATTGTAATTATTTGTTTCATTGTACATCACATCTACCTATTCCCATGCCATTCAGGTAATTCCTTCTTGGTGTATTGTTTGTTTTGTCTTAGAGATATTTGCTGAATGAGGAAAATCTAATTGTTTAACAACAATTCTATATTCTACATATCTGCTATATCGACTTTACTTTGGTGGCAAAAGCTCTTGTACCCAATCAAAGACTGCTGACAAAACATTCATAAGTTCCGTGCGAATGAATAGAAATGTTTCTTCATTCATCCTTAAGTTTTCTGGCCAGTCCAAGTCACCAAAATATTGGTGTACTTTTTTCTTACTACACCTATAACCTAAGTGCGTGTAATAAAATAGTTCCTCACGCATTAATTGCCGTGGTTAAGATTTTTAAACGACTTTTCTTGTAAGATCTCCTCCTCCTCTTCCATCTCCTCACGAGTTCACTGAATCCCATAATAAAATCGTACTCTATTTTTACTAATTATATTACCAAGCCACTGATAACCACCCTTCATCGTGTTGACAAAATCGGAAAATAATAAATGATTGTGTTAACAGAATAGTTTCAGACTTAACATTTAAACACGACTGTACAATTTAGTTTCAGAAATTCAGTTTTCGTCCTCTGCAAGGTATGCTGTAATTAAACTGGATGATAGGAACAACAGGAAAATCCAGCTAGGTGCTCTCACATTCTGGAACAAAAAACCTCGTGATGCTGCACCAAACGCATTTTCCGAAAATTATTTACAGCAATTGGTGGAACAGGCCACCCGCGACGGAAATTTATTGGATCTGCTGGCAACGAACAGGACTGAATTTTCCGATTCAGTACATGCAGAGACTAGATTCACCGACCAAAAGACTACCGTAGTGTCACTGATCGTCAGTGTTATACGACAAGTTATATGGATATTTCTGCTTAACAAATGAAGCAAGAAAATCATTGGGAACTACTTGAGCAGTCACCAGCTGCAAGCTTTGGAAAGGAGAGTGTTGAGGACCTCTGACGTGTTAGGAAAGGAAGTGAAAGGTGGAAAGGTCACACCATTATACAAAACAATATCAGAATGCTAAGGTAAGAAAGCAGGAAAAGCTGCAGAGCAGTTTCAAACGAAGCCAAACCCTTGGTCACCAACACTGGTCATCCTCATAAGACGACGAAAGTTGAAAAGTCGACATTTCCGTCAAATAATATCTTCTATACTCCCTAATGGTATACCATCAAGAAATATAAAATAACTCGGCATAATCTCGGATGAGTATCTAAACTTAGATGCGCAAACTGTCACAACATGCAGGAAATATCTCTTTGACCTACATGCAACCCAACACTTTGGAAAAAATATTTACACCTAAAATATAACAAAAACTAGCTCAGTCTTTAGCAGTGCCAAATCTTTACTACTATGATGTAATTCAACACGACGCAAGTAGTGAAATGTCGAGATGACTGGAGATATGAATGTTTGCTTAAGATACGTGTGTAACATTCGGTTGTTTGATCTTCGTTAGCCCTTGCTTTTTGCAGTAAGAGTGGATTCGAGCGCATAAACGGCGTAATTTTCACACATTCTGTTTACTTTATCAAATCCTTATTCAATGTTGTTCGAAATATCGCTCCTCGCTCGTCAAATTCTTAGCGTAATTCCGTAACTGCAATACAAGATCGGATACCTCCAGATCTTGGCTGTACCTAAGCATAGCACTATATCTTTCCCCATCTCCTTGTCCATTTCACATCTTATCCAAATGCACTCTGTATTTGAGTGTAGATTAATGCTTTATCAGTTACAATCACCCTAGTTTGCCTTTCGTATTTCTATCACTGTTTGATCATATTCATGCTTTCCTCATCCTTATCTATCTGTTTTCTCTCTTCTATCTCTTCAGCTAAGCTTACCCTATTACTTCTCGCCCTATCCCTGAGCAGTCTGCTTCTGTTAGATGTCAGTACTCTCATTCGACAAAACCATAATAAGGAAATTACTTAACATGGTGTTAATAACACTGGCATTCCTGAAATACCATATATTCATTACTGTAATTATTGCAAATAATTTTGTAATGTTAACTAAGGATGTCTGGTTAGTTGTAAAAAAGTGCTCAAGGGCTTTTATCCTGTAAGATGAAATAAATGCGTAAGCAAATAAATAAATAAGTAAAGCGCCGAACGAAGACAAAACAAGCCTAAGAACAGCTTTGTGAGAATAGGTTCATGAATTCGAAAGTACGATCTTACCTGCTGAGCTGTAAAAAACGCTAAGTGGTTTTGGTCAATCGGTTAATTGAACAAAGTAGTCTGCCCAGTTACTCATTCGTCTTTAGAAACTGCTTCACTGAATAAATTTCAACTCAGCTCCTACTTCGACGGTTGTGAAAATGACAGATACAGAAATTAGTGAGCGCTGCGCGATCGCCAGTCACAGATTTTAAGTACATAGGAGTTTTTTTTCTAGAGCGATTTAAAATGAAACGACCGCGTAACTGTAGCAGATGCCAGATTCAGAATCCTAAGGAAGTGGTATTTCACGTCACGTACAAACCTCTTCTTCAGTATCCTTCATCTGCCTTGGATGCCTGCCAAGTTGGATTGACGTAAGAGATAGAAAAGAATCAAAGAAGAGCTGCACGATTCGTCACAAGTTTACTTAGTCAGCTTGAGAGCGTAACAGGCTAATGAACTGTAGTGGGAAACGTTCGACGAGAGACGGGGAGCGTTATTCATAAAATGGGTCCAAAAAATTCTGCTTCCTCCAACATACATCTGTGTAATGACCAAGTTGCTAAAATTCGATAAATTTTGGCTAATATAGAACAATAAGCTTTTTGGTTATTTTACCATATTCGTATTGTTCGTAGAAAAGAGCGACAAATAAGTTATTCCTTCTGTGACAAAAATCATTACCGAACAACTGCATCTTCGCTTCATGGACTACATTTGCTTCTTGTCAGATAGAGATTGTCTATATTGGGTCCGGCTGAGTTGGTAGAAGTGTGGGTAGCATACCATGCTTAATGGTTTCTTCACTTCTAGCAGTTGGCCACGACAGGGAGAACTAACGTTATATGTCGATTTGCATTTACGTGTCCACGCCCAAATAGCTTTATTTCGAGCAGGAACATTCATCATCCGCTGCCTGTTTACATTTTTACTGTTGAGGGAACCAATGGCTACACTACAGGATTCTTTCGCGGTTGTTTTCTGTAACCTTCTCATCACTGTGTTTTCCGCGAATCGTGTTCGTAACACAGTAAAGTTAGTAGTAAAGTTAGTTCAGGAAGGGTATCCCATATGGACATAAAACACGACTATCAACCGCATTACGAAATGAAATGTTCCGGTTAATGAGCATGTATCTTTTGCATTCAGTGGCAAGTTTGACATTTTGTAATCGTCGTCGAGCAAACAAACAGGAATTGTATAAATGTCACCACCTTCAACAAAACAAAATACATACACCATGTCTTATGGATAGGTTACAGCTTCAAATATGCGAATACATATTTTGTTTTTGTACCTGTCTTGCCTTAATATTATCTTGACTACTACCCACTTTTTCTTTGCGTGTAATACATTGACGAATACGATGCCTGTCCTTAGCAAAAATGGTTCAAATGGCTCTAAGCACTATGGGTCTTAACATCTGAGGCCATCAGTCCCCTAGACTTAGAACTACTTAAACCTAACTAACCTAAGGACCTCACACACATCCATGCCAGAGGCAGGATTCGAACCTGCGACCGTAGCAGCAGCTCGGTTCCGGACTGAAGTCGGCTTGTCCTTAGCGTGAGACTGTTAAAGGCACATATTTGCGACCAGAATTCACCAAGCTAATGACGACTGTTGAAAATAGATTTGAGTTCGAAACATGTTGAGTGAGAGACGTAAAAGTTTATAGCGTAGGTGCACCTGTTTGAAGATAATGTCATTTAAACAACTTATAATGACTGCACGACACGAATCCTATAAAACGTTTTAAATACCTAACAAATTCCCGTGATTTATTTTTAACTTTCCTTTATATTCCAAAAAAAACGTAACGTCATTTCTTTAAAGATGTAATATTACACCACAAATTCTACACTCGATAAATAAAGAAACTGAATTAAATTGCCGCAATAAAACGACATAGCTATATCTGTCATGTTGTAGATGAACTTATTTAGGCACACATAAAGAAACTACCCAATTACAAGAAAGAGAATTCATTTACGAACCGCCGCCCACACGTTATCGACATTGCAGCAAAATTAATATACATACAATATTGAGGCTGGTAACTGTAACCTTTTATCTACGTCTTCGTAAAGTGCGTTCTTAAATGCGTCTCATATGTCTTGATCACGAAACATGAAAAGTGAAATAGATTAGAAAACCAGCATCCCTTTTCCACTTGCATTCTAACAAAAGATTAACTTCTCATCGCCAGTGCCGCTGGGATGTATACGAGCACTGAACAATGAAACCAACTTTCAGCAATTTTCCCTCTGATATGAAATGGTAATTTTTATTGCGATTCGTGATCGCAATACGGCGCAAATAATGATGGTGCCTCAAACTTGCTAAATTATTGTGATTTTCGGGAGGTGAAGATGGAGAGGTGTTATCAGTTGGGCAGTGCTATAAGAGATAACTGTATAGTAGTGCTCAGTATTGGGCTCGCTTAATGCCATATAAAGCGGTATTAAACAGATAATATATACAAGGAAATGAAATAAAAGCAGAATGGAACATATTTCATAAGAATAAATAACAATATTTTATAATTAAAGCAGGATGGTGAAGAAATGGAGAATTATGGTTTAACGTACCGTCGACATAAAGGCAATCAGAAGCGGGGCACTGGCTTACATTAGAAAGGGTTGATAAAAGGAATCGTCTGCGACCTTTTTCAAGAAACCAACACACCATTGTACGGAAACCACTTCAGAAAATTAACATCAGTGTGAAAGTTCCTGGCAGATTAAAACTGTGTGCCGGATCGAGACTCGAAATCGGGACCTTTGCCCTCCGTGGGCAAGTGCTCTATCGACTGAGCTACCCAAACACGCATCTCACAGCTTTACTTCCACCAGAACCTCGCCACCTACCTTCCCAACTACACATAAGTTCTCCTACGAACCTTGCAAGACAGGCACTTTTGAAGAAGGGATATTCTAGAGACATAGCCTATCCACAGTCTGGGGGATGTTACCAGAATGAAATTTTCACAGTTTTAATCTGCCAGAAAGTTTCATATCAGCGCCCACTCCGCTGCAGAGTGAAAATTTTATTCTGGGGACATCAGAGTGATTCGAATACCGCTCCTCCAAAATATGAGGAGTCAAAGGAGGGATTCAAACAAGAGGGATGGTATATTATTCCTCAAAATGAGGAGAGCACAAAGAATAGTAAAACAGTTATCAAACCGAAGGTTGATTTGAACGTCGCAGTGCTTTCTTAGGCTTGGCCCTATTATAGGCGGTATGCCGTTGCCTTTGAACTGACTTACCCAACAGTTACAGGGGAATCTGCAGTTTAACCACGGTGCAGCTTGCAGTTTCTCATACTAATACATCATTGTCAGAAGGGAAAACCGTGGCAAGTGACGTGGGGCTGACTAGGGGAGAAAAGAAGCGTCACCCACGAACTGATGTAAATCGTAAATCGAAAGTAAAATAAATACTCAGAGCATCTACAAGTTCTACGAAATAAATGAAAAACTCGAAATGAATAACTGAATAAGAATTTATTTTCAGTTCCAGAAACGCTTAAGCGGTGGCCAGTAAATACTCTGGTTCGCTAAAAACATGAAAAAAATATATCGTGAACAAAACTGAGCTCAGTGTAGACACGAAAACAATGATAATGACCACGGGGTGTTTCCCTTGCAGCAGATGCTGCGGCATGAAGCGCAGCCGGCGCTCAGAGGACAAGGGTCCGGAAAGGAGCGGTCAAGTTCCGGAGAAAGTTGTTCGGCTGCTAAGCTGGATTCTGAGGAAAGTGCTTGCAGCCTCGCCATAACCTAATTCTGTAACAGTCACACAGTAACGCCGACCAGTGGGAGGGCGGCTATTCAAATCCACGAGCATATTAATGTTTTCAGTGTCTCCCTGATTTGCTTAAAGCGAACACCAGGGTGGTTCCTTCCAAAAGGACACGGCAGATTTACATCCGTAGTATGAGCTGTGCGCCGTCGTTAATGGTCTCCCTATCGACGGGTCATTAAACCCTAGTCCCCCTTTTTTCAATTTCACCACTTTCAGATTATTAAATTTCGAAAATAGAGCGATTTTAATATGGAAATGTAACGTTATTTTAATTAATTTTGTCTCAAAAACCGTACTAGTGTGAAATACATTAAGCAACGTTTTACGCTGCTCGCCATTAATACTGTAACACCAATAAGTATAGCGGGTGTACAATACAGTAGGAAGAAGATGGCATCAAATTTTACGTGTTTTGGGATATGCATGGTGCGAAATTTACAGATAGTATAGAGGTTATCACTTCTGGCAGCAACAGCTGACTGTGTGGTATGTGCGTACATCTTAACATAAATGTATAACGAGGAAAAAGATGCGAAACGATGTTCAATGGTACAAATTTAATTGCACGTATTTGATTCACTTTGTACTAACGCCTGCTGAAAAGTAATGCTCCGAGTACTTTAATCTGTTCTCAGTAACGGTTGGCGTATTACATGTCATGCATATTACAAGGTTGACCTACCCTCTTCGTTGACGCAGGTTGCACCCCTCTGCCAGTAGAGGCATCTGAAGTGTAGCGTGTAACATATTTATGTCGGTGCGTGAGAAACAGCGTGCTGTAATGAACTTTCTAACCGCAGAGGAAATACCTCCAATTGAAATCCATAGGAGAATGAAAGCTGTGTACGGTGATGATTGTATCGACATCAGTGATGTGCGGCCGCGCGGGATTAGCCGAGCGGTCTGAGGCGCTGCAGTCATAGACTGTGTGGCTGGTCCCGGCGGAGGTTCGAGTCCTCCCTCGGGCATGGGCGTGCGTGTTTGTCCTTAGGATAATTTACGTTAAGTAGCGCGAAAGCTTAGGGACTGATGACCTTAGCAGTTAAGTCCCGTAAGATTTCACAAACATTTGAACATTTGATTTGATGTGCGACGCTGGGTTGTTCGTAATGAAGGAAACGGTGGTGCTAACCTCAACTTTCGTGACACAACGCGGAGTGGACGACCGCCTACGGCAACCGGCGAGACTCATAGGAATCGGGTCGCTGAACGAACCAGAGAATGTCGTCGGATAACACAGCCACAGCTCTCAGGTAAATGTGGCATCTCACGAGAGCATGTACAGACCATCACTGCAGAACTGCGGTACAGAAGACTGTGCAAACGGCGGGTGACACGAATACTCACTCCTGACACGAAACAGAAGAGATTGAAAAGCTGGCGGCGATTTCTTTTGCGTTTTGAGCGTGAGGTTGATGGTTTCCTTAACAACATTTTGACAGGTGATGAAAGCCGGGTTCACCATTTTCACCCCGAAACCAAGAACGCGTCGACGGAGTTCCGCCACAAAAGATCACCGACGCCAAAAAAGTTTAAGACAATGCCATCAGTGGGAAAAGTCATGCTAACACCGTTCTGGGATGTTAAAAGAGTGATGCATTTTGAGTTCGTGCCTATAGGGAAGGTACTGCGAGACCTTCAGAAAACTGAAAGCACGAATTGGAAGAGTTCGTCGACACATGGAGCACTCTCTTCTTCAGCATGACATTGCCAGACGAAACAGGAGCGCTGCGACATCTCCAACAATCCGAAGCCTAGGGCTCACCGTCATAGATCAACCTCCATACAGTTACGAATTGGCCCCATCCGACTTTCATCTTTTTAAAAAACTTAAAGAACATCTACGAGGACTTCAGTTTGATCGTGATGAAGCGGTGTAAGCAGAGGTGAGGTTGTGGCTCCGTCGACAAAGTCAAACATTCTACAGTGACGGTATCAACAAACTCCTCTCTCATTGAGAGAAATGTATTCGTCGTCAGAGTGACTATGTTCACTAAATAAACATGTAGACATGAAGAATAAATATGTAGAATGTTAATAAAGTTAGCTTTATTCAAAAATCAATGTGAATTTTCACATATAAAATTCGGAGGCATTACTTTTCAGCACGCCCTCGTATGCTATCAATTGTCTCATATCACCATATAATTATATAAAGGGGCGCTAATACGAAAATATTCTTACGCAGTGCAGGAGCGAGCGACGTGCTGCTGACTAATATACTGTAGTAGACAAGTGCAGCTATCTGAAGATGGTCATGGAAATGGTTGTGACAATAAAATAAAACCTTTTTTAAAAGGATTTGAAGTTGGTTACTTTAACCACCAACAATCAGTAAAATAAACTTTGTAGTCATGCGTGAAAGTTGAAGTCCCTCCCCCGCTCAAGTTTTTGTCATCGTTCATGTACAAGACAGTGTCTTGTGAATCTTTTTGGAACAGCCTTTTTAATTACTACGTTTAACGATTGTGACTGCTAAGCTGTCATCACCATTAGGAATGAGCGGTGATGACAAACGTATCAGGGATCGCCCACACTTTAATAGCTCCGTCATCTGCTTGAACGGTGTCCGGCTGGCGAATGCTCTGCATAGGGTCATTTGATTTTCGACCTACTAGTACTCTTCAACGGCGTGTAACTACACGATCCAGTCACATTAAAGTGACCACCGCCTATGTTCGACGTCAACGTGCAATAACCATACACAGACGGCAGTTGGCAGCACTAATAGTAGTGGGTATATAAAGCGTTGTCGTAATGTGGAAACGAAGCGATTTATCTGACGTCAAAAATGGCATGACAAGTGGCTGCTGGACCGAGGGTGGAAGCATTTGCGAAACGGCGAAGTTTGCAAACTGCTCGCGTGCCGCATGACAAAGTGGCGCTATCCAAAATCGGCCCCGATACAACTGTGGTGCTCTATAGGCTGTTGCGAAAAATGTGTACTTGCGAACAGAAGTGCAACTGTTGAACAGCTGACCACCCAGATGAACCGAGTGGTTACCAACAGTATCTCCTTATAGACTGACCAGCGAATGTTGCTGTCCAGGCGCCTGGTTCATGCGCTCATGCTGACTCCTGTTCATTGGCGACCAAGGCTAGAATCTGCACATCCGTGCCGCAAGTGGACGCGGCAGGTGGCCTTTCCAGATGGATCACGTGTAATGTTCCATCGAACAGATGGCTGTTGCAGTGTAGGGCGGGAAACGTCTGAAAGCAAAGAAAGGAGGGAGCCTTACGATCTGGGGAATGTTTTCGTGGCATTTCGTAGATTCTGGAAGGCACAGTGGATCAACAGAAGTATGCATTTATTCTTGGGAACCCTATCCACCCCTATACGCAGTTTGTTTTTCCTCACTACGTTAGAACTACCAGCAGGGCAATGCAACGTGTCAGACAGCTCTCAGTGTACACGCGCGGTTCGAGGAGCGCCAGAATGAGTTTACCGTACTACCCTGACCTCTAAACTCCCCGGATTTAAAGCCACTCGAGAATGTGCAGGATCACCTCGATCGGGGGGTTTGCGCCACGGATCCTCAACAGACTCATGGGCCCAGGTGTTTCTGCAGTCGTGCTGATGTGCGGTGAGAAGACGGATGGCAGTGGTTTCTGCAGCCCACAGCGAGGACGTCGTTGCTGTTGCTCACATCTACACCCATACGCTGCAAACCGATGTGAAGTGCTTGGCAGAGGGTACGTCCCAGCGGACAAGTTACTAGTGCTCTTTCCCGTTCCATTCAGGTGCAGAACGCAGGAGGAATGACTGTTTAAATGCCGCTGTGTGTGCCGTAATTAATTTAATCTTGTCTTCACCATCCCTAGAGGAGCGATATATAGCAGGTTGTAGTATGTTCCTAGAGTCATCGTTTAAACTTTGGAAGTAGGCTTTCTCGGTCTAGTTTCAAAATGGTTCAAATGGCTCTGAGCACTATGGGACTTAACTGCTGTGGTCATCAGCCCCCTAGAACTTAGAACTACTTAAACCTAACTAACCTAAGGACACCACACACATCCATGCCCAAGGCAGGATTCGAACCTGCGACCGTAGCGGTCACACGGTTCCAGACTGTAGCGCCTAGATCGGTCTAGTTTACGTCTATCTTCAAGAGTCTGCCAGTTTCGTTTTTTCAACGTCTCTGTACACTCTCCTGCGGGTCAAACCGAAGTCTACCACCTGCTTTATACGCGACTGAGTATATGCGATTCTTCCATTTCATGCCCCTACAAAGTTCACACAGGTAATTATATGAGGTGTCCGATTCCAGTTGTGACTCACTGATATTATAGTAATACGATACTACTTTTTTTCGTTTTTTGAAGTGCGGAGTTTTACATTTTTGAACATTTAAAGCAAGTTGAAAGTCTTTGCACTACTTTGAAATCTTCTCAAGTCCTGACTTAAGACCTGTACACATTGTTTCAGACTGTTCTTTCTTATATATAACTGTATCATCAGCGAAAAGTTGCGACTGTTGATTCCCAGCTCTGGCTTTAAGAGTGATTAGCTGTAACGTGGTCCTCATTAGCGTAGGTCAGTAACATAGTGTTGCCCACTGCAGCTGACTCTTGCGAGGAGAATTTTCCCGAATCGAGGTACTGACGTCACTGCTTTAAAATGTGAAAATCTGATTCCACCGACGGGCTGCCAAATGTCTTACCCTACTTGCACTCGAACTGTCTCTTCGACGGACAATAAGTGATCTGACGACGTCGCAGTCACATCACAACAGAACTTTCGCTTCGTCGTGTCTCCAACACAGCTTCCTATAATTCAGTTGCTAATGAGCATATGTTTTAATTTTATCAGTAGTCCGATGGACGTGAGGTCGCAGTTATAATTTAACAATTTAAGCGAATACTTCAGCTCAAACTCATCAATATTTAGGCACACTCTATCACAAGAATCGGAATATCTCAACAAATCATTTCATTCTTGTCATGGATTGTGTCTGGAGATGGAAACCTTGTTCATCCGTCAGTTTTAATAAGATCAGATTTTAACGCGATAAGCATTTTAATGTGGTTGACCCGAATTGTTCTATTCAACTGTTTATTTCATTTATTCAAATGGTTCTGAGCACTATGGGACTTAACATCTTTGGTCATCAGTCCCCTAGAACTTAGAACTACTTAACCTAACTAACCTAAGGACATCACACAACACCCAGTCATCACGAGGCAGATAAAATTCCTGACCCCGCGGGGAATCGAACCCGGGAACCTGGGCGCGGGAAGCGAGAACGCTACCGCACGACCACGAGCTGCGGACCGTTTCATTTATTCAGCCTGATCGGTTTAGAGCCTTAATACCCTCTCTTACTTCGGACAAAGGTTTTACACATACAGTATTTTTTTTTGCATCGTAGTTACTTACAGAATGACAGTATTTTTAACGTGATAAATAGTAACAAAATTGTAGTAATATAATTAAAAAATGTTCTAAACAAGAATTTAATATACCTAATGCCCTTTTTAATGAAATACTGACTAAGAACTAATAACAATACTACTAGTACCACTACTACTACTACTACTACTAATGATAATAATAATAATGATGATGATAATAATAATAATGACGGTAGAAGATTAAAGACGTGTTTATGGATGTATGAAAGTGATATTTTTCTGACGTAGCATTTTCTGAGGGAGAGAAATTCAGACGCACTATGCAGTAATGACTTTGGGAAATAAGGAAGGTCTGATGGGAAAGAAGGGCACTTACTTGTAGTTGGTTAGCTGGTGCGTACAGAGCAAGGCAAGCATTATTGTTGTTTCATGAAATATTCATTAGCTGTCGTTCGAAGTTATAAATGTTATATTTTAGTGCAATAATATTTTTTTTCCAAATAGCTATTGATGGCTCTCGAAAAAAGAGCGACCCTTGTTAACTTCTCGACTGAAACTTTTCGCAAAATGTTACGGAACATACGCTAACTTTGAAGGCCAAGGCAATCAGAAATATTTAACTTGTGTGTTTAAATGGGGACCTTGGTCCTCTCCATGCAGCGCATTACTCGTCTGTTTTTGTGAAACGCTTTACTACATCCATTAAAATGTTTTATTACTGTATTCCTCTTCTCAGGAGCACTCGGATAACATAAAAAGTACGTCGTCCCATATGGGAAAAAATTATTTCGATATATTTATACATTACGAATTGAAGAGTATTTAACCATACGTTCCTTCGTCTACTATCACTTCCTGTATATTTTGCACAGATATGTTGAAGTGTTTGTGAAATAAGTTAGGTGGGAGCTGCTGTAGTGAACTAAATACGCTTTTGATGTTTACAAAATCACTGAAGTACACAAATATCATTCAATAAATGGAAATGAAATTTCCAGAATTTACTGCACAGAAAAAAAGCGCACAACGTCCAAAGAGTTGTAAGGAAGGTGGTACAAGCTACTCACATCATTTCTCCCTTCTAGATGAATGCAGATGACGAAAAGTTTTCTGGGATTGAATTTAATGCAGTAATTCAGTACCTGATAGTTGATGTTAATATTACCGAGTAAGATGGCGCAGAAGCTTCATCATCCTTGTCCAAACGAGTGTCTGCTCCATTTCTAAAGAGAGGAGGAAGATTAGTGTTTGATGTGCCGCCGACATCGAGGTCACTGAAGGCGGAGCACAAGCTCGGAGCTTTCAGGGATGGGAAAGGACATCGGTCGTGCCCTTTCAAAGGAATCTTTCCAGTATTTGCCTGGGATTTAGGGAAATCACGAAAAACGCAAATCTGGATGGCCGGACCCGGATTTGAATCGTCGTCCTCCCAAACGCTTGCTCCACCATGCTAACCACATGTATGTCACAAAACAATGTCAGCGTCTATTGGGGACAGATGTAAATTGACTCTAAAGGCCGCCTGTGTTTGTAGATCAAAACTGCAATCAATACTGTGTGTGTGTGTGTGTGTGTGTGTGTGTGTGTGTGTGTGTGTGTGTGTGCTTGCTTGCGTGCCGAAGATAAACAATACAAACAAATATAACATTTAAATGTGCAGAATACGACTACAAAAACTGATCAGATGACTGTATGGAATAAGTTATCAACAGAGAGTTCATAACAAAAACGTACTCAGTAAAACATCTGTGCCGAAGAACACGCTACAGAGTTTTGTAATGACCTCTGTTCAGAAAGGGTAAAGAAGAATTCCATAATAAGGAAATATGATTGAACGTAGTTCGACTGCCGGCCGCGGTGGTCTAGCGGTTCTGGCGCTGCAGTCCGGAACCGCGGGACTGCTACGGTCGCAGGTTCGAATCCTGCCTCGGGCATGGGTGTGTGTGATGTCCTTAGGTTAGTTAGGTTTAAGTAGTTCTAAGTTGTAGGGGACTTATGACCTAAGATGTTGAGTCCCATAGCGCTCAGAGCCATTTGAACCATTTTGAACGTAGTTCGACTCCTCTGTTTCCTCGATTATTTTCAGCAGTGTGAGTGTGAGAATATGTAACAAAAGTGATTTAGCTGTGTTGAATAGTAAGAGCGGAGTCGGTGGCCATGACTGGTGCTAACAAACATCTTATGTAAGGAATGGAAGCAATGGCCGTCGGATCTACTCTTACTTTCGACAAAATGAGAAAACGTCCTTCACGAGAGCTCGACAACAGTGGTAGGAGAAAAACAGCGCCCACCACGAATCCTACCCTTGTCTTCCGTCCTTTCCTTTCGCTGCACCAAGAAGCGCCGTTGCCTCGAAAACAGCAGCCTAATGATAGCGCAGCGCGCAAACATCCTCCCAGTTCTTCACAACAAAGCCACCACCCTCTCATCCTATTCACTGCTGATGACTTCTACAAATGCATACATTCTCTCATATCGAAACTTCCAAACGTTTTCGAATATTATTTGATAGCATTCATACTGGATTTTAAGTTGATAAAGATTGTTCAAATGGCTCTGAGCACTATGGGACTTAACATCTGACGTCATCAGTCCCCTAGAACTTAGAGCTACTTAAACCTGACTGACCTAAGGACATCACTCACATCCATGCCCGAGGCAGGATTCGAACCTGCGACCGTAGCAGTCGCGCGGTTCCGGACTGAAGCGCCTAGAACCGCTCGGCCACCGCGGCCGGCCTTTTAAGTTGATCCTATGATTACACTAACTCAAATTGAAACTAACAAACACTGTGTACAGCTCAAACAAGTGACATGTATGCCTGATTTTAAGTGTAAAACTTCTTCATTTTGTGGCTCGGAAGGAGAAATATGGAGTTGGGCAGATGAAAAATAGAACAGTAAGTGTTAAGCTTCCCAAATCATGCTTTTGTCATCTCTTGAGAAGGAAAGACAAAGAATAATTAACAACACACACACACACACACACACACACACACACATATTCACTCTTCGCTTAGGCGGTCTTCATAGTCACAACCGCTATTTTTTATTTATTCTACAACGTGTTTCGAGGATTTTCTGTTCACATTTTCAAGTGGATTGTTTTGTTACATTAATGAAGTTATGAGATGTTAAGTTCAGGGAAGGAATGCGTTTTTTAGTATGTATGTTGGATTTAAGTCTGCTGTCTTCAAGTTCGACCGCAAAGTGATACAAGAGAGAGTAGAAGGATGTTCTGGATTCCTACATTGACTTTACATAGGAACAGAACTTCCTAAGATTTTGTAATAACTTCTCCGCCATGACTTGACAGTGAAAGTAGTTAGAGACTACACGTAGAACGAGTTGCCCCTCAATTTTGTCTGTCAGTTTCTCTACGTTCTTTTTAGTAGTGAGAGTATAAAAATTTCTGTCTCTGTAAAATTCTGTGAATAGAGCAATTAAACTACGAAGGGCCTTGGCCATCTAATCAATTTATTGGTATGAATGACCTACTGGCTGCAGTTCATATCACCATCAAACCAGATAAATTTACTTTTCCCTGTGATTTCCTGAAGATAAATGCTGGGACGGTTCCATTGCAAATGCACGGCTGATATCCTTCCCTATCTTTCTCCAATTCGAGCTAGTGCTTCGTCCCTAGCGACTTCATCGTCGACGGGTGGTTAAAACCTAAACTTCCTACCCTCTAGTATAGGATCTACGGAACGTGGTTGGTTTAGTTGTAAACCTTTTACATCACGCACCCTGCTAACAACCACGTCGCACCTTTTATAATGTTCAGGGGATCTTCACAAATCGCGGTGATTTCAGGGCCTTGCCTTTGAATAAAAATATCATTTCTGTCTCACTGCGTATTCCTTTCAGTTAACTTCTGCACTGTGTTGTAGCAGTTCTTTTTATGTATGGCCCAAGTTGAATCGATGTATATTTCATGGCAGTGACACATAATGCGAAAGTTACTTTCGTCCTTAAGTTTTGCACACCAGTGTTGTAGGTGAACGTGGATAGGGTGAAAGGAATTAAAGAGGATTCCGTCTGGTAGAACAGTGCACAGGTCATAATTTAATCTTCATTGACAGTTGTTTTCAGAGTCATATAAGAAGATTGAGTATGTAGAAGATACCTGAGGACACTGGAAGGTTTCAGATTGATAGTGTAATTGTAAGACAGAGATTTCTAAACCAGATTTTAAACTGTAAGACATTTACGGGAGTAGTTTTGGGCTCTGACCATAATTATTGGTTTTGAACTGATGACTAAAACTGAAGAAATTGCAAAAGGATATAAATTTAGCTGTAGAATCTGAAAGAACCAGCGGTTGTTGAGAGAGTTTCAGACGGCGCGTTAGGCATCGTTGGAATGAAACAAGGGAAAGGAATACAGTAGATGACTAATGAGTAGCTTTGAGAGATGAAATAGTGAAGGCAGCAGAGGGTCACATACCTAAAAAGACAAGGCTTAGTACAAATCCCGAGATAAAATAGGAGATGTTGTATGTACGAGTAAATGAAGAACGCAGAAAATATAAAAATGCAGCAAATTAAGCAGGCAACAGGGAATACAGACGTCTAAAAATGAGATTGACAAGAAGTACAAAATGCCTAAGCAGAATTGGCTAGAGGAAAGACTGATGCCTCCTATAGGAAAATTAAAGAGACTTTTGGAGAAAAGAGAAGTAGCTGTAGTAATGCCAAGCGTTCGGATGGCAAGCCAGTACTAAGCAAGGAAGGGAAAGATGAAAGGCGGAAGGAATGCATAGGAAGCGGAAGTGGGTGAATATGAGATGAGAAATGCGATGCTGCGAGAAGATTTGACAGAACGCTGAGAGACCTAAGTGGAAACGAGACCCTTGGAATGGATAACATTCCCTTAGAATTACTGAGACCCGTTGGAGAGCCAGCCGTATCAAAATAATTCCCTCTGGTGTGCGGGATATATGAGACGGGCGAAATATCTTCAGACTACCGAAAGTATGTAATAATTACAATTTTAAAGAAGGCAGTTACTGACAGATAGGAATATCAACCGTACCATCAGTTTAATAAGTCGTGGTTGCAAAATATTGAAACGATTATTTGCAGAAGAATGGGAAAACTGGTAGAGGCCGGCCGTGGGAAAGATCACTTTGGGTTCTGAAGAAATGTACTAACATGCTAGGTAATAATGACCGAAGTACTTATCTTAGGATATAGATTGAAGAAAGGCAAACATACGTTTATAGCATTCGTAGATTTAGAGAAATCTTGTGACAATGTTAACTGAATGTTTGAAGTAACCGTATGAATATCAAGAGCTCATGTTGCAAGCAGTAATAAAAAAATAAGGGAAAGCTGAAGGATAGAGGGTCTCTATGGGGAAATAAACTTGAGGACCATATTATAGAAAGAGAATAATAAGGAGGTGAGAATAAGACAGGAGATTCTATACCACGAGAAAAATTTGACAGAACACGGAATGACCTAAGAAGAAATAAGACCCTTGTGCAGACGACATTCCCACAGAATGTTAAGATCCTTGGGAGAGAGAGCCATGACAAATTTTTTTCACCTGCTGTGCAAGATGTGCGAGACAGAGAGGATACCTTCAGACTTCAGGAAAAACGCAGTAATTCCAATTCCAAAGAAGGTAGGTGCTGATAGGTGTGAATACTACCAAACTATTAGTTTGATAAGTAATGATTGCAAAATATTGACACGACTTATTTACAGAAGACTGGAAAAACTGGTAGAAGCTAATCTCGGAGAAGATCATTTTGGGTTCCGGAGAAATTTATTAACTCGCGAGGCAATACTGACCCTATAACTTATCCTAGAAGATAGATTGCACGAAGGCAAACGTATGTTTATAGCATCTGTAGGTCTGGAGAAAGCTTTTCACAATGCTGAAATTTGTATGATAGCAATGATAAAGTACGGAGACCGAATGGTTATTTGCAATTTGCACAGAAACCAGACTGCAGTTGCTGGAGTCGAAGGACGTGGAAGGGAAGCCATAGGTGAGAAGGGATTGGGATCGGGTTGTAGTTTATCCACAATGTTATTGAGTCTGACACTGAGCAAGCTGTGAAGGAAACCAAAGAGAAATTTAGAAAGAATTTATGTCCAGGAAAAAAAAAACTTTGAGGGCTGCGATGACACTGTAATTTTGACGGAGACGGCTAAGGGCTGGGGAGTGCAGTTGAACGCAACGGATAGCGTCTTGGAAAGAGATTATCAGGTGAACATCGATGAAAGTAAAATAAAGATAATTAAATGTAGAAGAGTTAAATTTTGCCATGCTGTGGGAATTAAATTGGATAATAAGAGGCTAAAAGTAGTGGAAAAGTTTTATTGTTCGGGCAGCAAAATAACTGATGATAGCCGAAGTAAGGATGATATAAAACGCAGAGTGGCAATAGCGAGAAAAGCATTTCTGAAAAAAGAGGAATTTGTTAACATCTGATACAAATTTATGTATTAGGAATTCTTTTCTGGAGCTGTTTGTCTGAAGTGTGGCCTAGTATGGAAGTAAAACGTGGACGATAGGCTGTTCAGACAAGAAGGGAACAGATGCTTTTCAAATGTGTTGCTGTAGAATAATACTGAAGATTAGATGGGTATATCGAATAAGAAATGAGAAGGCACGGAATGGAATTGAGGAAAAAAAGAAATTTATGGCACAACTTGACTAAAAGAGGGGGTCGGTTGACAGGACACATCCTGAGACATCAACGAATTGTCTGTTTGCTAATGAAAGGAACTGTGGGGGGTAGAATTTGTAGAGGGAGAGGGAGGCTTGAATGTAGTAAACAGGCTCAAGTGGCTGTAGGTTGCGGCAGCTATTCAGGATAGATTAGCATTGAGAGCTGCATCAAACCAGTCTCCTGACTGAACGCACAAAAACAACAACAATCTGAAAATGGAATCAATGGTAGACGAGGTAAGCGTCTAGAGGTTGGAGATTCGGTCCCCTCTTACATAGTCTTAAGTGTGTGAAAAATTCCAGCTTTAAATGCGATTCAGTTTTTATATTATGTTGTAGACCGCCTTCGATTGGCTGGAAGAAGCTGTTCACATGCCACAAAAGGCCTATACCTAGTAAAGCATTATTCTGTTCAGATCATCCGAGGGATTGATGATTGATTACTTTTTGGGCAGGATAATCATAAACACGCGTGGAAGGAAAGAAGAACAAGGAAGAGGGTGTTTTTACGGTTTATCGCCAATGAGATTATTAGCGACGCAAATACGGACTGGCCAAGAACTGGGAAAAACCTTTCATAGGTAGCAGCGAGCATCGCTTAAGGCAATTTCAGTCGACATTCGTCAAGGTGAGAAATTTGTTCGAGTGCTCTGCAATTTTTTATATTCTGAGTATCACTGATAAGATAAAGCTACATTAGATTAATACCTCTTCCGCGGATCATGAATACGACGGTTCGTAATGATGCACAGCATGTCAGTTTAACAAAAGGCTTCTTTACATGCCATAATTCAAGTCCGTAGTCTCTCCAATCTTAGTCTACACTGCCGTTGTTGATATCAGTAGAATCCGAAGAGCACTGTCGGTTGCTGTGCGCTGTTCGCACAAGATGTGCACATCTTGCCATCATTCGCTTTTCAATTACGTCATTGATATGCCAGAACTTGTTGATGTTCGTTTAAATAGCAATGTTTGGCACATGCTGCCGTCAGTACATTTGACAGTTTCTTTCTGTTACGGTTTTTCGAAATTATTCATATCTTTTATGGTATCTCATTCAAGACTCGTAATTTTAATGAAGAAAATTTTCTGTCTTACTGAGATTTTAATTTTTTTTAAGTAGAAACACTTGTCTCACACAGACGTTTTCTCTGGTCTTCACACGCAAGATGAGGAAAATTGCATCCATGGTACCAAATCCTTCCAGCTAAACTCTGTATCCGGAGTTAACAGTTATAAATACAAGATAAACAAACCGCCCAAGATATCATGGTGAAGAAACAGTTGGATGCGATTTTGAGAGGACTTAATTTCAGTACACCCTTTCACCCATCCCTGATTTAGATTCTCCGGTGTCTCTAAACATTACATGGGGAAAATTAGAGATTGAATCTTTCAGCTAAATCACATCGGACTGCTTTCTCTGCTTTTATTAACACTGAATCTGTTCTTCATTATGAAAGGTTTCATTATTGACGGGTGTAGCTAACGAGTCACTTGTCAAGCAGCAGTATTAAGGATATATACTTGTTATTAATTCGTAATTTATTGAACTGTTTATACCTGGAAGAACTTGTGATGTTACAGCTCTCTGCCAACCGCTTCCGCCAGTAAATGGCAGTCAATGAAGGCGATGCCATACCGTTTGGCTTCGAAGCATCTGACTCGATACTACCAGGAGACGTGAATCAAGCAGTCAGTTTGAATATCGATTAATCGAAGCAAATCATGGGGCTGTAGGTGAGCAGGAAGGGCAGTACCGCAATCATAGCAATGGCAAGAGCCCAAATTCTACTCTATAATTGAGGTATATTTTACATTCCAGATTTACAATGTAACCTAAAACAAATATTAAGCACTGAAGTCGGGAGGAAAATGTGTTTAGTGTCATCGGGAGGATAGTGTGATCAGTGACAAGAAGAAATATTAAGTATCAAGTTCACAAGTTATTTAGCATCTGTTAGAATAAAAGTTACAACCTATAAGGTTGTTACTACTGAGAGAGAGAGAAATGCTAACAATAAGGAACAAGAGGGCGGAACGATGGCGTGTCACGTAACACACAGGGCCTTAAGTGTAGGCTGTAGCATCTCACGAGAATGAGCGCACCCCGTTCCAGTCCTAGGACGAAGGAAAAAATGCTTGGCAGCGCCGGGAATCGAGCTCTTATGCCAGTGAGCTACGCTGAGCACTCAGCTATGGATGCGGATCGTACTCTACCCTTGGTGTAATAATGTTTAACCACACAAATTTAATACACAAAAATAACTTTCAACTCAGGATTTTAAAGCTCGTTTCTTATGTTCTTGTCTGAGTGATCATAAAATAATTTGAAGGAAACACCTCGAGGAAAATACGGTTTCTTCCTTTGCATTTCATCACGGCACATATGTTACGTCATACAAATGTATTTGGAGGTCTGGATATGTTAATAACAACATTTACAATGAAAATTAAAAAAAAGTGCAGTTAAACTCCAAATTCGGCTATATACATGTATATCTGCCATAGCTAGAAAAGTTATTCTTTCCTGAGTTCGGGAAATGAGTTCTAACAATGATGTCTCTGAAATGTAATTATTTAAAGGAGACTCAGTATTAGGAATATATTTTATTATACAGAAAATGTTAAAACAGAGCGTTCTTAGTTGTGGAAATCCAGGGGCCACTGAAGACAGTACAATATGTCTAAGTGGAGGGGTAAGTTCTTGCTTCTCATCTAAGTGAATCTCATTCCATACTTCAGTTGTAATACTATGTTGAAAGTGCAGCAGTAAATCTCTAGTGGCCTCGATGTCGTAGGGACGTTAAATTCCAATCTTTTTTTTTTTTTTAAAAAAAAGAAGAAATTTGTTTTGGGAAACAAAGTTCAAAGTTTTCAGAAGTCCGAGCTCACATGTTAGATAAATTTATGAGACTGTAAATTCGAGTAAATAATTATGAAATTAGGTTTTACTGATGACAATGTCCTTTTTCTTGAGAGGAAAAGTGACAGAAAAATGTTACTGGGTAATAAACTAATGTGACGGCGAGAAATAAAGCGGTAACGTTGGCGTATGACATCACTTAGAACGATAACTTATTAAAACCCGGGATTAGAAAATGGTTAGTGGAAGATTTTATAGACGTTTCGTATTTAAAAGTAAGTCAGGCATGTAGGATGCAGAGGTTAATGCGAGGAAGGGACTGTACAATTTCCAAATTAAACCATTAGCCTTAACTGTCTGACTCAAATATGAAAGTCAGAGAAACAAGGAAAACTGAATGCAGTAAAGTTCTGTAGTGGGAAAAGTGCAAAAAATTCAATGCTTTGATAATGGCCAAGTATAGTAGCGACTTATTACTTTCTAGAAACGACCACTGTATTCCAGTTTCTCTCTGCTGCAAAATAGGTTATGGGTCAGTTCCTAAACGAGGCAGGTTCAGAAATGGATGGCATAGGTCAGAAGACTAGTATCGTATGCTGAGAACCGGTTTCGAGAACAGCTCGCTGAAAACGAGTTTCGGGCTCTACTGATCGGCTGAACCCTGTTCGTTGATCAGGGACAAACGACTCATAGTTAGCGAAATGTTAATCATTAGTCAGCGTGAGGAGTACAAAGAGGTTCAACACACATTCGTTATGTATTACGTTACGGGAATTTGTATTCCAGAACCGCTATAGTTTATCCATCTTGCCTTGAAGGGGTCGGCGGAATCCTCAATTCGGAAAGGATTAATGTGATTACTTTATCTATTCCGTTTTTAAATGCACCACAAACTGGTAGCGAGCTGTTCCTTATGTGCCACTATGAGCATACGTCTACTACATAATAGCCCTAATCTTACTCAGTTTGAGTTCATGTTTTTTAATTTAACCAAACATACAATACGCGATGTCTGAAAATACGCTCTTGTGGGTTATCACTTTCTGTCGCCGAACACTTCAGTTGCTGAAACTTCCTGGCAGATTAAAACTGTGTGCCCGACCGAGACTCGAACTCGGTCGGGCACACAGTTTTAATCTGCCAGGAAGTTTCATATCAGCGCACACTCCGCTGCAGAGTGAAAATCTCATTCTGGAAACTTCAGTTGCTGCTTGTGAGTTCTTACGTGTGATTTACCAAGCAAGAAAACACTACTGTGTCGCTGACACAGTCATTCAGCGGAAGACATCAGTTTTGCAGACATTTGGAAAACTTTCCTGGGTAACATGGCAACTTCAAACCCTGTCTTTGGAAAACAGTGGTCTACTTTTAAAGTTAAAACGTGAGTTATCACACAGTGACAACATTTGGTAACAGAATCGCTAAGTACATCGAAAGTAACGGTGTTGCAGTCATTGCTTAACAGGAAATGTGGCTACTGATTTTAACAGTAATAAAATGCCAAGTAGCTCCATGCTACAGAATCCACGTTAAACTTTAGGTATCGTATAACTGAATGGATAAGTCTGTACAAAGACTGACGGAAGGCTATGGCATATCACCTCCAACGGGGCCATGTCTAGTAAAGTACTGCGGTGTTCAAAAACAATCTTCGGATTGATTACTGCTGTACTTTAAGGTCGCCTTAATCAAACTTTAAGGAAAGTATGTCTGTTGTACGCATGTGTTCGATTTACAAATTTGTTGACATGTCCATACAATACAGTTGTAATTCATAGTGTAAATTTTACAGTAAGTGCAATGTCATAAGGTTACCGGAAACTATATCAAGATGTTCTAGAACATCCAATGTTGACTAGTCGCACTCAGCGGAAAATTTAAACGACAAAGACGTGTCGAGAGATGTTTCTAGAAGTGTCTGAAGGAATGTATTAGTGAAGAAGCATTTGGGTCTTGCCAATATCTCAGAGGAGATATTGAAGGTGCCAGGGCAGACGGCCCGGAGCATTGTTTGCTGTACGGCTGTACTCAGATACTTGTCATAATTATGCGCAGGAGGTGCTGTTTTTAGCTTACCGTATCTGGTGGACCATAAATAAAAAACTGGTTAAATAAAAAATTACTGTATACTGACGATTACGTATTTATTCAAGAAAGTGCAGTGGACAGTATATAAGCTATACGTCCAGATCTCTGCACAAAAGTTAAAGAGTTCAACAACTAAAATTAAAGTAGTAGCTCGCTTGGGAGGGGACCATTGAAATAAAAAAAACTATGTCTATGATAAACCACTGGACTAGGGGACTTATTTTCAGTACCTAGGCTGCGACATAGCCTATGAAGATGATAAAGGCATAAATAATAAAAGATACATCTTGCACTCCAAGAAAGACAAATTTTTAGGCTACTGGAAGCATCAGAAATGAAGTTAGGCAGATACATAAAATTTTTCAACAGAGAACATAAATTTACAAACATCTATATGAGGGTAGAATTAGGTGAGAAATTAATAACAGAGAGAGTTGCACAGAACGAAAATGAATTAAACGAATACTTATGTAGGAGACCAAGATCACAAAGGAAGCCCTAAGACGTCCTCAAACGGGATGCGTTTCTCATCTTGAAGCACGCCAGACGTGGCTTCCATCATAGTTGGTGCAGGCTTAGAAACGGGTTGCTGTAGCACACGGAGTGTGCTCCTCATCATGTGCTCCCCAGTGGCAGTTGTCGGCTGTATCTGTTTCGACAATCACACAGTTTGTTTCCGAAAATTAACCCACGTAAAATTGCTACGCTAGTTCTGTTAAAGCACACATTTCCTCTCTTTCTCGTAGCCTAGCCATGTTGCCCTCTTTGCGTAAGAACGATGAAAAAGTTTACGTTCGAAGGCCGTACTGTCCAGAACAGGTATGTCAATCAAGCAAAACTGCAGAGAGCATTGAGGCAATCATCCCACCGATTGAAGATACTCATTTGGTAAAACGCCGAGTCGTGCTGCAAGGAGAAGTCCATTACTGCTTGCTGCACATCCCCTGCGACAGGAATTGTCGAGCCTTCACGACCTTGTTTAACGGACCGAAGGCACGGGGACAGATCGACACTATTGGGTGGGTGCTCGAGTGTCACCCACTTGAGTTGACGTAATTTCAGCGTTACATTCGCGATATGGAGATGTGCGTTATCATGAACGTGGTGCACCACTCCACAATGATGGTTTTCAACAGACGTGCTGCCCCAAACACGTTCTTCACTCTCCGATGGATGTCTATCGCCATTTGTCTTTCGGTAGCCAAGAAAAGAATAACACCACGTTGGTTCTGTCTGAACGCACTCGGTAGAAACCTCGTCTTTGTTCACGCGTCCACATATACAGCACCCACGTCGGAAAGACACGAATCCACACTAATCCCGTACCTACATGTTGGTCGCATCAGAGTCGCGCTACATTGCATATACGCTTCAGCAACGTCCTTGGACGGAAACTTTTTGATCATCCCTTATACTACATATTGATAAAATCTTCAGTATCCTTAGACAAAAAGGAAAGTTAGATGTGCAATCAGGAAGGACAGCAGCTTTTAAAACTTCCATTACAAACACTTCCATTACAAACACGCGAGGCAAATTTACAATAGTCTTGGATTCTATACATGGCACTAGTGACCTGAAAACCATGAAGACTGTGCCAGTATCCTCAGGTCAGTCACCCTGGATTAGCATATTGAATTGGAAGGCCATAGCACTATGCTAAGGTCAGCCGTCTTATGTATTTGAATTTCCCGTCATTTTATACTTAGAGCAATTGGCCTAGGTCCACCGTGACGTCAGAGGGCTTTGGGTGGGAGGAGGAAGGAAGGAAGTATGGCAACAATGCATGGTGACATTGATAACATCATCAGAAATTTGGCAACAATGCGATTTGCACCAGAACCCAACCTCTCCCCCCCTTTCCCCCAATTTACTGTTGCCATGCATCACAGCTCTGGGAACTCTGCATTTACAGACAACCCTGCAATATGACCAGCTCACTGGAGCAGCATTTTTTTATTTATTAAATTTTTTTTTAGCAGTCCGACGCCCAACCATCGTATCATAAACTTGGTTTGTCCGTGGTCTTCATTCGTCTCCGCAGACGTTCCACATTACTCTTGTTTGTAAGATATATAGAATCTTATATCTACCTTCCTTTCTGTTCATGTTTCAGAAGAGTAAATAAAAATTGGACGAATGATGGTACTGCAGATCTTTATCTTTTTTGTGTGCGACAAGGCTTTGAATTTAAGATTTTTCGCTGGCTGAAAAGGCATTTCTTTCGCAGCTTGTATTCTCAGTTATATAAAAGCGTCTAATTCACTGCGTGTGGTGCACCAGAATACTATGTATCGAAATGTTTCCTCACTCCACCTGCAGGCAGTATGGTCTTAACCCTTGACACCATAGGTGTATCACGTCGTTGTCTAACGTAGTGTCTATAAACTGCACAAGGATTTGTCCTGAAAAATTGAAGCTGAATCAAATGATAAAAGAAGATACAGTTTTAATGTTCCGTTGATGGCCAAGTCATTAGAGACGAAGCGCAAGCTTGGACTGAGCAGAGATGGGAAGAAATCGATCGCGTCTCCTCAAGGTAATCACTCGGAAGTCGCCAAATTCTGGATAGGTGGACTGGGAGCGCCCATAAAGTGAGTCCAGTGTGCTACTTGGTAACGCAGAACCAGCTGACAAGTATTGAACATACTATAACCATCGTAGAATAGTGTCAAATAAGGGCGACCATTGTAGTGTTGTCATTTGAAGTGAAATCGGGAGAATCGCTATGCAAGGTGACTGTCGATAGCTTTCTCCGTTCTTGGTGCAACTCTGTTACAACTGAAGCCTACCAGAGACAGTAGCCTACTGTCGGGCATTCCGACCACCGCCAAGTTCTCGATTAGAAAATTTTCTCGACCACTGACGTCGAATATTCGAACACGACATCCAAAAAGAAGAAATACAATTTCAAGCTTCGTGTCGGCAGCAGTCGAGATCAGAATGAGAACGCTTGTTCGTTGTTCTCTTCGTTTATTATCAGCTTTCCTCTTACTACGGAAATTCGGCCAACAACTTTTAATTTTCACCTCGATTCTAGAACTAAGCTTTAAAAAAATTTTTAATCTCTGCTGCAACAGAAAAATAATTTTACAATTATTTTCTCCAGAAATAAATAGGGATAAACTTTAGATGTGTAATGAACATTAACTGTAAATGAACATGAACTATAACAGGACTGCCTATAAACAACGTCGAAGTTTAGTCGCAGAGGTAGACTGTAGGCGCTAACGTAATAAGACTTACTTCATGTCAGGGCATCGTAAAACTATGACAAACAACTAAAAGACAATCAGTTCGTTACGAAGCGGTGATCTGACACTACAATCAGCAAAATCGAATAATGTTCATGTCTGGGGAGTCTGGTAGCCAGTGGAAGTGTTTAAACTCAGGGGAGTGTTCGTGGAGCCACTCTGTAGCAATTCTGGACGTGTCGGGTGTCGCATTATCCTGCTGGAATTTCCCACGTCCGTCGTCGGAATGTACAATGGACACGAATGGAAACAGGTGATCAGACAGGATGCTTACGTACGTGTCACGTGTCAGAGTCATATCTAGACGTATCAGGAATGCCATGTCACTCCAATTGCACACGCCCCACACCATTACGCCTCCACCTGCTTGAACAGTCCCCTGCTGACGTGCAGGGTCCACGGATTCACAAGGTTGACTTCATATTCGTACACGTCCATTAGCTCGATACAATTTGAAACGAGACTCGTCCGACCAGGCAACATGTTTCCAGTCATCAACAGTCCAATGTCGGTGTTGACTGGCCCAGGCGAGGTGTAAAGCTTTGTGTCGTGCAGTTATCAAGGGTACACGAGCGGGCCTACGGCTCCGAAAGTGGATATCGATGGATGTTTCATTGAATGGTTCACACGCTGACACTTGTTGATGGCCCAGCACTGAAATCTGCAGCAATCAGCTGAAGGGTTGCACTTCTGTCACGTTGAACGATTCTCTTCAGTCGTCTTTGCTCCCGTTCTTGCAGGATCTTTTACCGGCCACAGCGATATCGGATTCCTGATATTCACGGTTGTAACGGAACATATTAAAGGCTTTACTGTACCGAAGTATGCGATACCCTCCAAATTCAACCAGTTTAACGCGTATTTATGATTATAGAAAAGTTATTGTGTATGTTAACAATGATTGCATAACATGTCTGCATAAACAGTCAACCCATTAAATTATACTGAGTAACTGACCCACACAAAAGTTTATATCACTTGATCACTGATACAGCAAATGTCATCATGTAAAAACACTAAGTTCATCTTAAATAATTAATATGAAGTACGAAAAATAGTGGCCAACTTAGGTATTTTGGATCTCCTTAAATAAAAATCACCCAGTGAAACCTATTTGTTCACTAGGAGCGTTTTCACTCAGTATTCACGAAATCAATCCTATTTTAGACGAAAACCAATGTAATTCTTAATAATTCATGTTATTTACTTATTTATGCAAATTAGAGAAGTCAATTGACAAACTTCTAAAAAACGGCCTTTTTGTAACAAAGAATTATTCTGTCAAGTCAACAAATCTGTCTGTCATTTTAATAACATGTTAAATTATGTCACTCGATGCAAATTAATAACTTTTCTGCACAAATTATGATAACAGATGTACATGTGACTTGTAAACTATATATCTTTTTAGTAGTTCTTTGACAATGTTATAAATACAAGCAGCAAGAACGGTCGGGAGGCAGTCGGAATGTCACTTTGGTAAAGTGTGTTTGTGTGTTATTGTTTGAGGTGGATAAACAATGCAAAGAACATGTAACGGAAGTACTACTTGGTCTTGAGTCATGGTCTTTGGTGGACAGTGGAATTAAGATGGCCACCAGAATAATAAATATTTGAAGTTTACATATTTGTTGGTTTCGCTCGTTCTTTATCATCAAAAGCACATAAAAAACACGGGACCTCATGTTTTTAACCCTAGACAACCAGATGTAGAGCCAGCATCAGCATCGAGAGACAGCAGCGATCCAGCAAGTAGCAGCGATTACTACAACACAATGCATTTTAATGGCGCCAACCTAACATCGAGTGCTAACAAGCTCCGTAAATGGGAGTGAAATAGTGCTATTATAGCAATTAGCAATATCTACGACCAGGCGACCATTACACGGTACACTCGTGAAATGGCCGTAAGGGAAACACTCCATCGCTACCTCGGAGATGGTGTGTCTCATCGCTCGTGCGCCGACTGTAACACTACGTCAAACTCACTTAAATCTTGATAACCTGCCATTGTAGCAGCAGTAACCGATCGAACAACTGTCCGGACACTTGTTGTCTTATGTGGGAGCTGACGACAGCAGCGCCTTCCTCTGCCTGTTTACATATCTCTGTATTTGAATACGCATGCCCATAAAATTTTCTTTGGAGCTTCAGTGTAGTTCTCCGAAGTAAATTCCATCAGTTTTTGTTCTCAAGAACACAGTCGTTGATTCCTTGAAGCCCTAGATTCTGCCCATCGCTACGGCAGACAAGCTGCTAATAAACCGGAAGCACGAGTAATTTCTGATGAATTCTAATTTTGCCACCAAACGGAACACAAGTGTAACAGACATCGAACAAGCAAAGTGAGAAGATAGGAAAAGGACCATACCGCTCTCATAGCGCAGTGAAAGAAACGGGTTCACGGATGACCCCTCCCCCTTCGCGCATACACACACACACACACACACACACACACACACACACACACACACGCACGCACAGACAACGCTTTGTGGCCGGAGCTGCTGCCACTCATGGACAGGCTCATATTTGAATACTCGCACTGCAGCTTTACAGTCGTCAGCGCACTTAATCTAACGGATCTACATCTACATCCATACTGCGCAGTTCACCTTACAGTGCGTGGTGGAGGGCACTTCCGTTACCACTATGTTTTCTTACCTTTCCTGTCCGCTTTACGACTGGCATGTGCGCAGAATGATTCCCTGTAAAGCTCCGTATGACATCTAATTTCTCTGATTTTCTCGTTGCGATCATTTCGCGAGACATATGTGTGACGAAGTATTACGTGGAATAAATGCTTCACGGAGTCCTTACCGTGTGAGATTTCTCCTTCCGTCGCCATCATCAGGATTCATCCGTAGGCCGTGCGGTCCTTTGTTTACTTTGTCTACTTCTGTCATGGAGCCGTCATGAAGTCACGAAACTTCCATATGGTACCGGAGATAATGTGAAACTATCTAAACATTGGTAGCGATGTTGTCTACATAAGATGCTGGATGACTCAGCTTATTTCTCTGTCGCCTTTCAGCATCAAGTGCTCTTTCCCGTTGACCATTAAGGGTGTAGAGTATAGCCGCTGTCCCCTCTAAACTTTTTGTTGGACATTCTCAACTGCTTCCTTGATGAAAGAATCCTAGTAGGTGGATGCACGGAGTAATATTTCTGTTTTATCAAACATAATTGGTTAAAATGATTCAAATGGCTCTGAGCACTATGGGACTTAACTTCGGAGGTCATCAGTCCCCTATAACTTAGAACTACTTAAACCTAACTAACCTAAGGACATCACACACATCCACGACCGAGGCAACATTCGAACCTGCGACTGCAGCGGTCGCGCGGTTCCAGACTGTAGCGCCTAGAACCGCTCGGCCACTCCGTCTGGCAAACATAATTGGACGCTTGTTCATGGGACTGTGTTTGACTACTGCAGATTTGCCGAAATTTCAACAAACCTCTCCGTGATCCACAACGCCTCTCTCGTAGCGTCCGCCAGCATCTCTCTGACGATCTCGCCCCGAGTAAATGATCTCGTGACGAAACGTGCCGCTTTTCGATGGATCTTCCCTGTCTTTTGTATTGGTACTGCTTGGTAAGGGGCCAGATTGTTGAAGAATGCTCAAGGATCGGTCGAAAGAGTGTTTTCCAACCCACTTCTTTCGTGGTTGAATTACATTTCCTTAAAATTATCCCTATGAATCTGCATCTGATTTCCATATTGTTTGTTTTATATCGGCTTTTCACTTTAGGCCGCTTTGGACGACTCCTCCCAGGTGTTTTACGGTAGTTCCGTTTCCAGTGACACGACTTGCAGCCGGTTGTTCCCGGTGCGTTCAGTAGCCGCCGGCAGAGCCTCCTCCACATGTCGGACGAGACCTGCCGCAAACATATCGACTGCACTCAGGCCTTTTTTCCCATCCTGCTAGCTATTTCCCTGAGGGGCCCCATTACCGACCTAACTTTGTCGCTACCAGTGACCAAAAATCCCACTCTCTGTGAAATTAGGCAGAAGAGCGGTCACTGGGCCAACAAAGCAGGCTTCTCCCGTTGGCTCAGATGTGTTGTCAGCAGCGGGCATCAGCTCGCACCATTTGCTAAGACGTAAGTTGGCAGCAGATTCTACTATCGCCTTCCGCCCAAAGTTGCGCCATAGTCCGCCACTTACCCTTACTTTTCAGATGATGCGCATCAGAACACGGAAAGACAGCGGCATCAGAGATATCCCAGCAACGTCTCCGCAACTTATGGCAACAGACTGAAGCCTGTCGACCGTGGCCAACGCTGTTGTCAACTGTTTCCGAACAACACTAATTCATCTTGTGTCAGCACACAACAGGCACAGTCCCTATCCATTCCCTACTTTGTAAAACTATATAAAAGCACGAAAGAATGTAGGCCTACTAACCAGTTACTTAGATACTACAACGACCACATAAATTAAGTTCAAATGTGTGTGAATTCCTAAGGGACCAAACTGCTGAGGTCATCGGTCCCTAGACTTACACAATACTTAAACTAAATTAAGCTAACTAACGCTAAGGACAACACATACATTCATGCCCGAGGGAGGACTCGAACCTCCGGCGGGAGGAGTCGTGACATGGCGCCTCTAACTGCGCTGCCACTCCGTGCGGCTCCAGAAATTAAGTAAATAAATCGACAGTAGCACAGTGGCAGAAAAGTACTCACAAGGTTAACTCACTCTACACTAACGATCGAAAAATACGCGAAGTCTTACAATAATATAAATAACACTATTAAAAATACGTACATAAAAAGCTACTGTTCACTTCTACTCAGAAGCAGGTACGTATATCGTTCAACTATACGATTGGCACAATATGTGTACAAACTGTGAGCTGCTGGTGATGAGCTTCTGCATGCTCTCCAACTGGAAGTCTTGAAGTTTCGTGAGCTGTTATGTTACTCTGGCGTTTGAAGACCTCGGCTGTAAACATGTTAAGGGAGAATCAACGAGAGTTATTGTAGGTAAAACATCGTATGTGAAGTGTCTTGCTCATATTAGATGACAGTTCCGCGATAAACCGAGAAATAGCAGCTCTGTCTTTAATTTTAAATTCTCACCCATGGCAACTCTGTCAGCATGCGTGCATGTAAACAGTGGTAAGTGCCGAAAACATGGCTGCCAGTAGTAGTAACATGTGCAGTGTTCGTGTCAGGAACCAGGAAAATGCTTTTCAGGGACCAGGGACGGTCTGTGCAAATCCGAGGATGTGAATAACTACCACTCATGAAGATCCTGAATATTTTCGTGAACGCAAATGCACTTAAAAGTTGTTGCTAATCAGGTAAATGTGAATAAATATTTAAGTAAGTAACTGTTGGCAAGCTGTGTCCCTTAGCATAGTTTATATGAATATGCATGACAGTATGATGGCAGAGATGCTAAGGGCCGTCCTTAATATTGTTTATATGATGAAGTAAGGAAACAATAAAATTGATTTATATTGTGCTGAATCATAGACTGATTCTGAGCTTATTATACTTCATTACTGCAAAAAAATTATTATGCATATCTTAGTATCATAATCTGAAACAATTCGGAACTTCAAAATTTGCATTTCATAGAGGTTTTAAAAAGTAACGCTTCGTTAACTGGCCCAGCAAGAAAACAATGGTAAGTCAATGCTTAACAATGTTAAGCGTATTCAGTTTCCAATAACACAATGATAAGACCCACTGACGTATTTTTAAGAATAAAATTTTGGACAGAATTTACAATTTTGAAAATATGTCTCTCCTCTAGAAATATTTGAACACAATTACTTTTCTGAATAAAAATGTCACAGTGGATGTACCTGAAATAACTTAGTTATGAGGTTTTATTAAAATTTTACGGTGCAATTTCTCAAAACAACCAACTTGCTCTTAACATTGTTTATAGCAGAGGTCTTCATTTGCGCCTGGTGTAACTATATTTACGACAGTTTATTAAATGCAATGTTCTCATGTGACCTGTTGGATAAATGAAATATAAACCGAATATGGAAGATACGAAGGAACATCAGGAACGATTCGGAGTTCAGAGTAGAGCCAACCAACAGCTTTCACCACTTGGCTGCTTCCTGTGACTGGCTCCGCAGCCGGAGATTGCGAGTTTCTCTCCTGCGATATCCGTATAAGCTACCAATCTGTGGGCTTCTTCTGTATCCAACACACATTTTTGTTGGGAAGTACCTTAACCACGGTTATTATTTAATACCTCTATACGTTCTAAATTGATTTCATATTCAGAAATAACAACCATCTGACGTTGGCCTAAGAATCCAAAAATAGGTTCGTGGAAAATAGCAATTGTCGTATAACCTCGAGAATGTGTTTTTTATTTGTGATTATCATGGTGTTCTGCAAGCTCCGATGGAATACCCGCGTAATGGTGTTAACTTTCTCCCTCAGTGGTTCCGATTTCGTAATTACAAAGATGAAAAATACAGCTGTAGTAGCAACAACATGTCAGACTGACGAGACGAAGGTCGACCCTGGTGAGGGATGTTATATAATCATCGTACGTTTTAACTATTGTCACTTGATAATGATCCTTACAAGGCTCAAAACTGACAGGAAAACTAAAATGAAGACTGATGCAACTGGAGATGTGTTTTTCTTCACTGCTGTCATCACACAGTTACAGAATGACTCTCACTCTGAACATGGAAGAACTGGTTTTAACAGTGAATCGCACCATTACCTATCCACAAACCTTCCTCTGTTGCGAGAGCTCGAGATGCTGCAGTGGGTAAGGAACTGTGTAATGTCTCCTCTCCTTATGCAAAGTCAAACAATGACCGCTCTTGTTGACACCATGATCCAGACGATGCGCTACTCACACGGTTCCACTAGGTGACGCAGTTACCGTACCTTATTGTCGGTAAAGGTAACATTTTCTGTGCGGACAACCACATACGCTTTTATACTTCTCAGATTGTTCTAATAACGGTTGGCTGCCTCATTTTACACTCGTCATCATCAATCTGCTCGTGTAGCTTAATGCGCAACGCACTAGCTAGCGAGACTGGGAGATGAGCCAGATCCCAGTCAAGCCGCGTGGCAGAGTAACAACTACTGGTTGTTAGCACCAGCCAGCCTGAATGTGAATTTAAGGTAGTGTTCGACGTTCTTTTAGGCAAATGCTGGCTTGGTCACCAATCTCTGCATCAACAAATACGCTGCACAAACGTATAACATACGACAAAAAATTTCACACTATTCACAGACAGAACGCATCCGAGATGGCGGAACTAGCTCACTTGTGCTAACAGCAATTATGATTCCATGTTCAAAAATATCTGAACGATCTGAAATTTAAGCCATTTTCAAAAGTATCGTAATGCCATGAATTTTTTGCACTATGTACAACAATATCCGAGAAAACTGAATATTTGGCATCATGCTTAAAAGTTTTTGAAAAGAAGAGGTCCAGTCTAGCTGCAATAAGTTTAATATTCTTTGTGACAGCTGTTTCGGCTTTATTGCCATTCTAAAATTAGCTGTGAATACAACAGTTGTGAAACTATCAACATACATCGCGGTTGCCCATGTGAACAATTATACATGCGAATTATACATTAGTACTTATATCTAGTTTGATTTAAAGTCGACACACACCAGAAACAGCGACAGTAATCAATCTAGCTCCTTTTGACATCTAACAAACCAACACCACACAGCTGAGAAAATTGAAACTGCATTACAGATACTACACAAATATCAAAAGGACTCGCTATGAATGCACTTGCACAATTGAAGATATATATACATATAAGAGACTAACCACATGAAATGCTAAATGAACACAGAGACTTTAAACATAAATATTATCTGGAAAACTTTATTGACATACTGGACCATGAAAAGGGATAGTACACACAGACATGAAAACATACCAAGACCAGGGATATAATTCACAGCAAAATCCAGTCAGTGAAATATAACATTATCGTTGCTTAACTAATTATACTTTGTGAATGTATAGCATCAGTAAATGAATTGTCAAATAAATGTCAAATGGAGTTTTATAGTAAACAAAACTTACAAATATGTGTCAAAATGTATTCCATACATTTATAATTACTGCGTGTCGTGTAATCACTACAAATTAGACAGACAGTTTACTACAGATGCAACATGGACGTCAAATCAAACTAGACATAAGAATTTCAATGTATAATTATTCACATGGACAACCATCACGTATGTAGATAGACTCGCCAAAGTTGTACTCGCAGGTTACTTGAGGACGACAATAAATTTCAAACAGCTGTTGTAAATAATATTAAACTCCTTGCAGCTAGTCTGGACCTCTTCTTTCGAGAGTGTCATGTTATGATGGGTACTATGCCGCAGGCCCAGTCGAACGAAAAATATGCTGAAAAGTGTCGGCATGATCTGAATTTTTCACTATGTTCAAAGGTATGCGAATAATCTGAATTTTTTGTACCATATTCAAAAGCAGAAAATTACATAAACGGAGTAACTTGAAGTATTTACACATCTAAAACGCATAAGCTTCGTTGTCAGCAACACAAACAAGTACAATGTTTATGCAATAAACTTAGAGACTAAAGGCATTGGTGAATGTCCTTAGTTCGAGCTCTGTAGCATACTTGGGACAATGGACACTCCAATTAAATATTTCCACGTCCAAATTGTTCTATAAAACACATGATGCTTGTCAAATGTCATAATGATATTTCAGTGTCTAAAGCCTTTGCAAAAATGTGTCAACTTTATCTGCAACACAATACTTATGTCAATGTTATTTCCACACATTAGATATCCAACAATACTGGTGACTTTGGACTCTCAGATTGAGAGCCCCAAAATGCCATTTCTGTGTCTAAATTGTTACAAAACTCATGTCTCTAAAAAATGACATCCTAAGCAGGTAGTTGACATTCCATGTTTAATCCAAAATGAACCTGCCCTAGCTTGTAACTGCATAGAACACTTGTTGACTAAAATAATATACAAACCAGGTAAGTACACAAAGAAATAGACAATCTGAATTGCTGTCATCAACTGGAAGAAAGCAGTTACTGTGGTCTTAGGCCTAAAAGAGAGTATGATTTTCCCATGTTGAAAAATCAGAATGAGCGATCTGTTTTACTTGGTAAAAGCTTTCTAAATCCAAGATCACATAAAAACTTCTTTATTGACAAACAACCGGTTTTGACAGACTTTGCTGTCATCTTCAGATTTTCAACATACTGCATATACATTGAATATATATCAAATCATGAGTTATGACGCAATATTTGAGATAGAAGGTTAGTCGATGAGCTTAATTCGACCTTTGTACCATACCTTGAGGGGATGTTTACTATCTTTTGGTTCAAAAAATCGATTTTTTAAAATTGCATTTTTGGATCGATAGTAGGGTTTAGAATCCACCCCTGAAACGGTTTTTCCGAACACGGAAGGGAAATGTTTGTTATCCGCGGTTGAACAAAAAAGTGCACCTGCGTGAAATCGGCCTTTTTCATGCACAAGTTTTTTTTTTTCTTTCGGAGGACGAGTTATTGTACCGGTGCTTGGGAGGAAACACACAAAATTCAAATGAAAGTTTGAACTCTTGTGTTTGGAAGTTAGCCCGCAAGCATTTGCATTCTGGTGCGAAGACTGTGGAGATTGAGACTTTCCTGGCAGTGAACAGCTTCAACGAAGGGTATTCAACAATTCCGAATACCATGACAACGATGAACGTCACCCTGGGACTCTATTCGACGCAGTTCGCCAGGCATTCGGTCGACCACCGGATTCAAGCCGCCGCAAACCGCTTGTCACCGGCCGTACGAGCAGCTCTGGAGCAGCGCAGGATGGCCCAGATCGAGCAGAACGCCCTCTTTTAGGAAGAGGACGGACTAGTTTATGGACCCTGCCCACACGAACCGCTGGCTATGATGACAACATTTTGGCATAGCTTAGAGAATTGGCGGAAAGCACTGGAGGCTGCCTTCTAGGACGAGGGTACTGCAACATTGGTACAACTGTATGACATACGTCTAAGTCGGAGTGGCGACTATGTAGATACGCAGCTGGAAGTTATAGCTAACTGTTGCAAATAAAACATTTTTGATTTTCACGATGGTCTGCATTTCGCTACCGATCGGAACTTACTTTCAGAATACCCCTTGTACATTGTCTATTCACATCAACGTGATCAGAGCCTATGTTCGACGTCGTCGTGAACAACCACTCACAGACGACAGGTGGCAGCACTAGCGCTGGACGATATATAAATCGAGTCGTGCGACGCGGAAAACAGTGCAGTCGTCTATGTAATGCGGAAACTGAGCGATTTATTTGAAGTCGAAAAGGAAATGATCATTGGTTTTCGGGTGAAGGGTGTAAGCATTTCCGAAACCGCTAAGTTTGTAAACAGTTGGCATGCCGCCGTAGTTGAACAACACAGTGCATGGCAAAATGGCGATATCCAAAACCGCGCTCAGACAACTGTGGCCACCGTGAGCCACAGATGACAGAGGTGTATGACGGCCGCGGAGATGTGTGCTTGCGAACGGACGTGGAGCTGTTGATCAACTGATTCCCAGATGAACCACGGGGCTACTAATAGTGTCTCCTCAACGACTGTTCAGCAAACGTTGCTGCATTTGGGCCTCCGCAGCAGACGCCAGGTTCATGCACCCATGCTGACCTCTGTCGTTCGGCGGCAAAGGCTGGACTTTGCACGCCAGTACCGCAGCTGGTCGTCCACTGAGTGGCACAGACGGCCTTCTCAGATGGATCGCGATCTATGCTCCATCGGATAGATGGCCGTTGGCGTGTACGGCGTAAAACGTCTGAAAGCAAACAAGGTGAGGGTTATGGCCTGGCGATTGGTTTCGTGGCATTTGCTTGGTGACCTCGTCATCCTGGAAGGCACAATGGATCAACACAAGTACGCTTCCAATCTTGGGGACCTTGTCTAGACATACATAGAGTTTGTTCTTTCCTCAGCCCGCCAGCATCTACCAGCAGGTTATGCAACGTGTCACACAGCTCGCAGTGTACATGCGTGGCTTAAACAGTACCAGGATGAGTTTACCGTGCTCCCCTGCTCACAAAACTTCTCGGATTTAAATCCAGCCGAAAATCTGTGGGCCACGGCGATCGGGCTGTTCGCGCTACGAATCATTAACGGAGAAACCTAGCGCAATTGGCAACAGCACTGGAGTTGTTATGGCTCCACATCCCTGTCGGTACCTTTCAGAACCTTATTTGACTCTCTTCCTGCACGTCCGCGTTGCAAAGGTGGTTATTCAGACGGTCGCATTGATGTGACCTGACCGTGTGTGTAGACCTATAGCTGACCGAGCGGGGTGGCGCAGTGGTTAGACACTGGACTCGCATTCGGGAGGACGATGGTTCAATCCCGCGTCCGGCCATTCTGATTTAGGTTTTCCGTGATTTCCCTAAATCACTCCAGGCAAATGCCGGGATGGTTCCTCTGAAAGGGCACGGCCGACTTCCTTCCCAATCCTTCCCTAATGCGATGAGACCGATGACCACGCTGTCTGGTCTCCTTCCCCAAACCAACCAACCAACCTATAGCTGAAAGTAACAGGCTTCTAACGCCCGTAAGATCATACAGCCACCAGTTTTCTATTGTTTCGTAAATTACTTACTGTGAATGCAGCACTGATTTCTTAACAGACAACGGAAGGCTAACATGCCCCCTCTCCGTTCAATCTGCTGTGTGCCGACGGTGGGATGTCCTTCTCTATGTCATCTTCCTTCCTAGGATGTCCTTCTCTATGTCATCTTCCTTCCTAATCCTTAAGTTCCAGTGTTCAGACTTTCTTTCGAAATTTGTTCCGAGGCTCGCCATGAACTATTATGATAGGAAATTCTCTTTTTTTTTTTTTTTTTTTTTTTTTTTACAGAAGATTTAATATTTTACTCGAGATAAGAAATTTTGTGGTTCCTCTCGTCTGCTGAAGCTACACCTTGCATCACACTAATAAATGCCTCCTACGACAGTGTTTCTCAAGGCAGTTTTTGAAGTGCCTTCTGGAACGACCGCAGCGGATTTTGTTGCACGATGTGGCGGCTGAGGACTAGTACGTTGAAGTCCTGCCTGAGCCGGTTCGGCAACACAATTAGTGATCTTTACTGCCAGCACCGGCAACCCACAGTGATTTCGCTGTGCCCCTCATTCATCCACAAGTATAATTAGTAGTTTTTCTGTGGCTGAGCGGGCTTTACGCACATTCCAGTTGCACGTTGCGCCACCTTGTCACGCTTTAGTCGTTACGTCATTCAGAAGATCAGTTCACAATTCATCGTCATTTTGCACATATTTTTCTTCTGTTTCTCTATGATTTGGTTGGTACCACTCTTCCATAACTAAGCCATATCATAGTTACGAAATAAAATTTGCTCCGTTCTTTACATTCCTTGTATAGTAGATATTTAAGAGCTACTGTAGTTACCATAGGTGAGACCTTACGTAGGTAAAAAATGGTTCAAATGGCTCTGTGCACTATGAGACTTAACTTCTGAGGTCATCAGTCCTTTAGAACTTAGACCTACTTAAATCTAACTAACCTAAGGACATCACACACATCCATGCCCGAGGCAGGGTTAGAACCTGCGACCGTAGCGGTCGCGTGGTTCCAGACTGAAGCGCCTAGAACCGCTCGGCCACCACGGCCGGCGTGGGTAAAAATTGAATAACTAATCTGTGACTTAAACTTACGCCTACAGTGGGGAGGCCATTAACTTGCTTTACACCTGCAGTCTCCCGTGACAGTGGAGATCAGTTAGTTCGGTGAGACACAATATTGTACCGTTCGGATACGTTTGACAAGTTTGGAGAGCTTATCAAGTAGACATAACACCGGACATTGAATGAATTGCGGGACTTTCTGTTAGGACAGTATAGCCCAAACGAAGTGTAACAGAGATTCTCGAGCAAATCAAACGGCAATCTTTCGAAGAAAACGCGACCTCTTGAAACCCTGCTTCGTAAATTTAGAGGGGGACTGGAACAATTCCACTTCCAGAGATGTATACCTCGCGTAGGGATCATGAAAATAACAGAAAAGAGATACGAGCGCATATAAGCGCATTTCTCGTCCCACTCAATATGCGACTGGAATACGGGAGGGAAGGTCTGTACTGCAACTCCATATACTAGTCAGTGTCCGCCTCCGTAGCTGAGTGGTCAGCGTAGATGGCTGCCATGCGGAAAACCCGTTGTTCGTTTCCCGGAACTGCAAAGAACTTTTCCTTGAGAGGGGGACTGGTACAGGGTGCACTTAACCTCCTGATGCAGATTGAAGAGCTACTTCATCGAATTGTAGCGGCTCTACACTCTGGAAAGTGTGCGAAACGGTCTGGAGAGCCGTGAGCTGACCACATGACCCTCCATACCGCACCCATATGGCAGGGGATGACACGGCGACCGGTAGACATCCCTTGGGGCTTCACGGCCTCGCGAGAAACTTTTTTTTTTTTGACTGCACACAGTGGCTTTCGGAGCGAATGTCTTTAATAATGATCTGATGGTATTGTCCATGGCGTGGATGCAGTACGTACTCTGTTTTAAGCCACAAAAATCCTTATCGCAGGAACATACAATTCATGTGTTTTTAAATTTGTCTTAAAACTTTTGCAATAGCTATGGCCGCTTCACTATGACAATATGTGTTTTTTCTTCATCAGCCAGTAGTAAGCTATGTCCGATTATGAGTGGAGTGTCTCTCTACAGCACCATGTAGTGCGGCACCGAACTCCAGTACAGAGCGTTTGTACAATTGCCTTCTGGAATAAATAAACGAAAAGTCGACGATTTACACAGAGAAGGGGAAAGTCTTTTATCTGCTGTAGTGTATTCGTGAACATAGTTCGGAGCTAACGTCGGTGGTGATCCTACATCACTACAGACTACTTGTCTGTTAAATACACAATAGCGATTAAATGTACCGATGAAGTACCTATAAACATGTATCTGTCTTCTAGATGGTTATCTTGTGATGACAACGAACATTCGTCGTAGTGTTCGGTTCGAGGAGGTAATCGATGAACAGTGGAAGATGTCGTATGAAATAGTAGTGTGGAGGAAGCAAACACTCGACAGCGTTGAACAACATTTGAATAAGGGAAGTCCATACACAAGCGATCATCTTAGCGGGTAGGATACTGTTTCTTCTGATAATGGCGACAAGTCTTCACGGTATGTATTGCAGGCGACAGTGGAAGCCATGTTACCGCTGTGGCCGAGCGGTTCTAGGCGCTTCAGTCTGGAACCGCGCGACCTCTACGGTCGCAGGTTCGAATCCTGCCTCGGGCATGGATGTGTGTGAAGTCCTTAGGTTAGTTAGGTTTAAGTAGTTCTAAGTTCTAGGGGACTGAAGACCTCTGATGTTAAGTCCCATAGTGCTCAGAGCCATTTGAACCATTCTGAAGCCATGTTAGTCTAAGATCGTCCTCAAATTGCGGAGATTAGTAGTAAAAATGCAAGGCACGCACACGTGCCCCAAACGCGCGCAATAGGCATCAGCGGTCAGTAAATAACTTGAATCCTGGCAAGTATTCGTCCAACTTGTCTAAAACGCTTTTGGTGTTGTTCGGCTGACGCATTACATAGAGATATCCTGAGTGGTACTGTAAGTGTCCAAACGGCTACGCGTTGTCTGGCACGTATCCACTCTGTTGTTCAACTGTGAAAGTCAAAGACAGACGTATTCTGGTTATAGGATACTAACACGTGTCTGAAACTACCTAAATCGTGTTTGTGTGAATTTTTAAGCAACCGAACTGCTGAGGTCATCGGTCCCTAGACTTTCACACTACTTTAACTAACCTATGCTACGAACAACACACACACCCTTGCCTGATGGAGGACTCGAACCTCCAGCGGAAGTGGCTGCGCAATCCGTGACATGGCGCCTCAAACCGTACGGCCACTCCGCGCGGCGCTTAAGTCGTCAGGAGGGATATACAACCAAATTTTCTTTCATACCTTGCCATCGCCCTCTACCTACATGTCCAGTAACTGTTCTCTTCAGATGACTAATTATCACTCGCATTCGGGAGGACGACGGTTCAATCCCGCGTCCGGCCATCCTGATTTAGGTTTTCCGTGATTTCCCTAAATCACTCCAGGCAAATGCCGGGATGGTTCCTCTGAAAGGGCACGGCCGACTTCCTTCCCAATCCTTCCCTAATCCGATGAGACCGATGATCACGCTGTCTGGTCTCCTTCCCCAAACCAACCAACCAACCAACTAATTATCGTGCCTAGACGTCAAGCGGCGGTGTTCATCTCTGTGTCCGATTATGTGCAGCTATGAGAATCCTCCAAAGCAGGAGGAATACTGTGTTTCGCACTTGGCAACTGTTTCTAATTACGTAGTTCATCTCTGTATTTATTTTTGATAACAGAGAGAATACAAATGGCTCAAATGGCTCTGAGCACTATGGGACTTAATATCTGAGGTCATCAGTCCCCTAGACTTAGGACTACTTAAACCTAGCTAACCTAAGGACATCACACACATCCATGCCCGAGGCAGGATTCGAACTTGCGACCGTAGCTGTCGCGCGGTTCCAGACTGAAGCGCCTAGAACCGCTCGGCTACCCGGCCGGCAGAGAGAATACAATTTGTCAGTTTTAATTGTGGGCTTAAGACTGAAAAGTTCGTCTCTCTTGATGGATTACGGATTATTTGAGTGGAACCGAAGAATTCATGAAATTTTTTTTGAAGAACGCAGGTCACCTCTATAGGATCACCAGAGAGTCTCTCAAACAGATCGTATGAAACTCAGATCGCTTAGTTCGTCGATGAGATCCAGAGTGCAGCAGAAAACTGCGCCATGCCGATCCCGTGTTCCTTGACTTTCGGAAGTAATTCAATGCAGTGAGCAAGATATGAGTATACTGAGTATCGGACCACATTTCTGACTGCATTGAAGACTTCCTGGCATAAGTAGCACGTCATGCTCAACGGAAGGAAATCGACAGATGACACATGAGAAAGCAATTTCGGGAGTATTTCGAGGAAGTGTTAGTTGGCCGCTGCTGTTATATACGATGTATAAATGGTCTAGTAGCTAATGTCGGAAAGCCAGCAGCCTTCCCGCACTGGTAACATCGGCGGCTGGCGGGCTATGGGGGCCGGACGGGGTGGCCGAGCGGTTCTAGGCTCTTCAGTCCGGAACCGCACTGCTGCTACGGTCGCAGGTTCGAATCCTGCCTCGGGCATGGATGTGTGTGATTTCTTTACGTTAGTTAGGTTTAAGTAGTTCTAAGTCTAGGGGACTGATGACCTCAGATGTTAAGTCCCATAGTGCTTAGAGCCATTTGAACCATTTGAACTTAGATGGGTAACCATCCCGGTCTGCCGAGCGCTGTTGGAAGGCGGCAAGGAAGACGATGAGCACCACGCTGTTGACGGTCGCTTGCTCTCTGGATCGAATTGGAAGCACAAGCTCGCATCTCCTATAACGAAGCGGATATCCAACAACACGTGACTACGGTGCTTCTAACGATTCCACAAGATGTGTTTGATGACAGTTTGCAACAGCCTTACAACCGATGTGGGAAGTGTGCTGTAGCTAATAGTTTTTACTTTGAAGGCCAGCAAAGCTATTTTGTTTGTAATTTTCGTTTCTTTTATTTTCTGAGACCATTCACCAAACTTTTCTGATGCACCATGTACGTCCAGAACGGTAATGCTTTATAAGAAAAACAAATAGCGGTTTTCACGACATGCAAATAAACTTTGTCGCTGATTGTTTCCCCGAACATTACGTCTAAAATTAGAAAAGTGAGCAACGTTAAATGCGTAGTAATTCTGTAATTGCGATTTCAGTTCGCTTTACGAGCTTTGGATTACACAATACTTGATGGCCATATGTCTGGTGGAGATACATAATCGTTTACGTACAACTTCTCATTACTACCAACAGAAGCCAGCGGGGAGTGCTGCCTTTCCCTCAGCAAAAGTGGCAGGCCTTTGTGGTGACATGTTACGCGGTTTAAAACTGTAAACCGCAAAATGACTGTTTGCGAAGTAAGAGGATAGTGAAAAATGATTGCCTTTGACGTGCGGCACACAAGGGATGCAATAACTTGCTAGTGAGTAATATCGTTTAGTTTCTCTTTGTTACAGACGTTCCTGTCCTGCTCGAGTCTAAAAGCAAGCAGTTGCATGTATACGTGTTTCATTGTAACCTGGTCACACTCGCCATTTCATAAAGGATTAAATCTATTGAACTATGGTTTAAATCACCCGACAGCAATGAAAGGAATGGATACTTTTGATAGATTGCTGTTACTCGTAACTTTTATTTGGTGAGACAATGATGTTCTTTTGATAAACATAACAGTGTCCTTTATTAAATAACTGCCATATGTTCCCTCTTTTAAACAAGCCAAATCACTAGATATATTATGTTCTCTAATAATTAAATTCTAAATATCTTGTTCGAAGGCAGCTACAACGCAGCAGACAAAACAAACAATGTAACCTTACCGCAAACTGTAACGAACAGAGTTCTTGAAAGTTATGTGGCACTGCGAACCAAGCGCTATTACAAGTTTAGGCGCAATATATCTTTTGTGCACATTTTTCGTTGCATTATTAAGTACGCTTATCAGGAGGGACACTAAACATACGAAATTTAATATAAAATCCGGATATTTTGCTTTCTAGGTGTGTTCCTTGAAAACATGAACTACATCCACATTTTTCTAATACTGTTTCGTGAGACCTACTTCGTCTTTCTTCCAAGGATTACAATTTAAATTCTCGAACATTTCTGTTATACTTCCATATGGCCTCTGCCGACTTGTTACGCACCTAGGAGACCATCTCTATGCCTGTTATTTGATTTACCGCATTAATCAAACACCCAGCTATCAAAAAAAAGTAAGCGTAATAGCGTATACTTTTGAAGTCGTCATTTATTCAACTACCTATACTTTGTTAACAAGGTCTCGACGCCAGTACTTTTGTGTAAATACGACGGTTTCAGAGGATTTAGTAAACCGTCCGACGAAAATACCATTTATTACTATGTGAATATTTTCTGCATATAAAAATATGCCAACAGCTGTATATTACACCATTTCAGATCTTTAAGCTGCATCAAACATTAGGAGTAACTACGTCGAATTCACTTTAAATTACCACGTGAAACGTGCAATTGTCAAATAAAATATAAAAATAATCACAGAGCAAGCTTTCGTATCACAACAGTTGTTCAGTCGAGGGGAGCCTCCAAGTCGCGTTCTGTTCCGTCTCGATGGATAATCCAGAAGATGTGCCTCATAGTCCAGGCACCAGGGCACAGTGGAGTTCAAGTTTTGGCCGTCCTTGTTAGGGTTTTGAACTCTTTCCTTCAGTTTCTTTAATTTTCTTCTTTTCTTTCAAACTGATTGGGGTTATTTAAAGTGCGGAGTGCCACATGGATATGTTCCGTCTCCTTTGCTTTCCTTGATATATGTCAACACCACTAAACAGACACATGAATCAAACATTTTTCTCTTTACAGACGACACACGTGTTATTCTGAAAGACGTGGAACATAACACGTATAAACGATGTAGTTAAGAGGGTAGTCACTAACATCAGTATGTACGTTTCATTGGAGCAAAACGCAATGCATGCAGTTTATGACACGAAACTCTTGTAAAAGTAGAAGGTGGTCGAATAATCAGTGAAATAAATCATTTTATGTTCTTAGATCTGAGGACAAGTGGAAGTCTTTTTTGGATGTATAACATTCAAGTTCTTGGGCAGAAATATAATACTGCTATCATCAGTACAAGAATGATCTCTATTAGTGACTCTGTAAGCGAAGTACCGTTAATGTACGTGTAGCACATTTCAAACATAGGTTTTGGGTTTGTAAAATTTAAATTCATTTTCCTTGTATAATTGCCATACAGCGTGACTAACCTCTATAATATCTGGTTTTCGTACAAAGTTAACAGAATATATGTCGAATTGTTTTAGGGCTGCAGACTAGTTAACGAGTTTAGTATTCTGTTCACCAAGATCCTATATAAAACCTCGATCTTTGCCTTTCTATCCAAAGAAGTTGCTCTCGATGGCATGGCTTTAAGCAAATATGGATTCATATTTGTGTTTGTTTGTTCCTCCAACTTTAGTCACATTTTCGTTTTCATTCGTGACGACAGAGACATATTACCATACCGGCTTAAAGTTTACTCTCCACAACTACGTACAGAGTACAATTACTCATTTGCGACAGAATGCAGAAGTCAGAATGTAGCAGTGAGAAGTCACCTGGAGTGAACTAGACCGCGACAACGGCAGGTTATTCACTCATGTAGCGACTTTTTCTTATCGTAAGGTCAATTCCGGAAATGAGTTATAGTTAGAAGTCCGTGTTATCACTTTGAGTTTTACTGGTGATTGCGGAAGTTGGACCCATTATCACAACAAGGAAGAGATCAGAATTAATAGCCAGTAGGACAAACGATTACCGAAGAAATAACAGTGCACGATCGAAAATAGTAATGTTTCACAGCTTGGGAAAGGGCCGACAGCAAGACAAGGCTACGGTAAGCGGTTCAGGACTTGCGTGACAAAAGGCACCCTGCTACAAACATACTGTAATGTCGCTTAGCTGCGTTGATCTACCGTCATACTGACCTCTAAAAGGTTTATAACGCTGGTAATTACTGTTGCTCGCTTTATTGGTGCATCCGTTACTACGGTCGCAAATCTATATAGATAACGTCATTTGTTAAATGCAACTGAATCTTCACCTAATTGATGGAGGTGGTGTTGATGTGGTCCTCAGTCCGAAGAACGTTTAGCTGCACCTCTCTACGCTAGTCTATCCTGTGCATGCATCTTCATTTCCGCATAATTATGGCAACCTACATTCATAAATACTTTTCCACTATTGCCAGCCTACATTTTACATCCTCTCTACTCTGACCATCGTCACTTTGTTGCGCAAATAACAAAACTCATCTACCACCTTTAGTGTATGATTTCTTAATCTACAGCACTCAGGATCGTCTGAATTAGACTATTCAATTACGTTTGTTTTGATTTTGTTTATGATCATTTTATAACGTCTTTTCAAGACACAGTCTATTCCATTCCACAGCTCTTGCAAGTGCTTTGCGGTCTCTGTTAGAGTTACATTGTAATCTACAAACATCAAAATTTTAATTTCTCTTCCCTGAACTTAAATTCGCTTTCCGAATTTATCCTTTTGTCCTTCACAACTTGCTTAATGTACACATTAAAACTCCACTTTCGTTTCGTGTCCTTTGACTTTTATAACTGCAGTCTGGTTTCTGTACAAAGTGCAAATAAATTTTCGGAACCCGTATTTCATTCCTGATACCTTCAGACTGTCAGAGAATGTATTCCAGTCGACGTTATCGAAAGCTTTCTCTAAATCTACGAATGTTATAAACGTAGGTTTGCCCTTCTTCACCCCATCTGTCAAGATAAATAAATAAATAAGTGTGGTGTGTCACCCCGGCCTGGTGTAAGTCTATCAACTGGACGCGACTTCAGCGACTTGCATGTCCCTAAAACGAACGGCACCGAACGATCACACATCCAAGTATTAGCCGGGCGCAACGCTGCTTCACTTCGGTGATGGGCGGGAACCGACATTACCATTGTGGGAGGCCGTTGCCTATGTTCAAAGACTAGTCATAACGTGAGTTTCACCTCTCGCGTGTTCCCACATTTTTCCGGGATTTTTCCTGAGGTCACCTTCTACCTATCTTTCCATTCTCCTGAAAATAATTCGTTTTAGTATTTTGTAACCGGAACTGTAAGTTCAATAGTATTTGTACCTGTCTGTACCTACAATAATTAATTGTTTTGAAGTCTGAGGATTTTTTGCATAGCATATTTTTTGCACAGTGCGTTGAATAGTGGTTCTCCGAAGTATCTCAGCAATTATCAGGGACTGTCGTGTACCCAAGAAGCTTTGTTTCGACATAGGTCTTTCAGTCCTCTGTCAAATTCTTCACGCAGTATCGTATGTTCCACCTCATGTTCATCTACTTCCTGAGTTCTTGAAAATCATATAGCTGCTTCCCTTTTATCCAAGGTTTCTACAGTTTTGCTAAATGTGGAATCTATCTTTCCCACAGTTTTGAATTTTCTTATAGCTTTGAATTTCTGCACCAGCCGTTCCCACCTCGTTATTTAGCACTTCCTCCTAATCTCAATGTTTTAGACGTTAGTACTCCTTTTTACCAGCTTTACTCGCTCCATGTTTATATTTCCACCTTTTATAAGTTCAATTCACTATCCTGAGATTTTTATTGGACGTTGTCTTTTTATCTATTTGATTGTCTGTTACCTCGAATTTTTCATCACTCAGAGCTACCCATTCGTCTCCCATTGCATTTCTTTCCCCTGTTTCAATCAATCGTTGCCTAATATTCCCTCTGAAACTCTCAAAAACCTCTGGTTCCTTGAACTTACCGAGGTCCCATTTCAATCATTGCTTACATTTGGCCATAATTAATTGTTTACGAACTGCAGGAAAACAGACGAAACTCCACAGAGTCCACATCTACCCCTGGAAATGTTTCTCAGTTTAAAATCTAGTATCGAAGTCTCTCTTACCATTAAATAATCTATGTGAAACATCCCGGTGTCTCCAGGTCTCTTCCACGGTTACAACTTTCTTTATGATTCTAAAACCAAGTGCCAGTAATGATTATGTAGTGCGCTGTCCAAAATTCTGCGTCCGTAGGGGAGGCCGCAGACTCACCGTTGTCTGCTGGCACACGGCTCGGTGGTACCCGGTTCGAGTCCTGGTGGTGGATGAAATTTTCATCGCCAGTATTTGGTCGGTGTTCCCTCTCTCTCTCTCTCTCTCTCTAAGTCATCCTCACCAGCAACTCAAACATGACACCAAGTTTCTCACACACTCATCGCAGTCACCTACATGTGAGAGATCCAACGTTCATTCCATGCGAAAGAGAGATGCCACTGTCGGAAAGCCAGCAGCCTTCCCGCACTGGTAACATCGGTGGCTGGCGGGCTAGGGGGGCCGGCCACTGTGGCCGAGCGGTTCTAGGCGCTTCAGTCCGGAACCGCACTGCTGCTATGGTCGCAGGTTAGAATCCTGCCTCGGGCATGGATGTGTGTGATGTCTTTACGTTAGTTAGGTTTAAGTAGTTCTAAGTCTAGGGGACTGATGACCTCAGATGTTAAGTCCCATAGTGCTTAGAGCCATTTGAACCATTTGAACTTAGGTGGGTAACCATCCAGGTCTGCCGAGCGCTGTTGGAAGGCGGCAAGGAAGACGATGAGCACCACGCTGTTGACGGTAGCTTGCTCTCTGGATCGAATTGGAAGCAAAAGCTCGCATCTCCTATAACGAAGATTACATGGCTGAACAACGCCTCGAGGATTTCCCAGTCAACGAGGTCGTACAACTTTATCTTTTTATCTCATCTGGACTTGATCGCGGCGTTACTTTTTTGCCTGCCACGAAAGTGACTCCTGAGCTCAATATACGTCTCGAGAACACTGAAAATTACAACAGTAGGACCTGAACTGCATGTATACAACATTCGACACAGAGCTCCTATGTTGTCTGAAGGGTGTAATTTTACTGTTGCATATCGCAGGGCGTGCTTTTGCTGATACTGTCAAATACCTTCCAACCCACGCAAATGCAAAGAGGAGACTTCACCAGTGCTAAGAGCACAATACAAGGAGAACACGTAATGTTTTTAGATGAGTCGGTCCGCTACTGCATCCGAGAAATAAATTTTGTACAAATGCATTGTCTTTGTTAGACTAACCTCGTGTAATGCTTCAGGATAAAAAATAAAGGCGTCATGTTGGGCAGATATAGTTTCCCTCAAACTGACGAGGGCCGGTTGTTGCAACATTTGACTTGATCCATTTGGGATCATTCTTTCAAGTCTGCTCCTCGACCATAATTTAATTCACGTACTCGAATAGTCGAATGTCAAGATGGATTGACAACCGTACGTGACAACGACAGGAATTTGACTCACGAGCGTGGGAACTATCTAATGCAAGAGAGATTTTTTTGCTGTTGAGGGAAGTGATGCTGTATGTTCACCGAGCGCATTCTGTTATGCAGTGGGCTGCTTCTATGCAGATCTTAGACGCTGTGAGGGGAATGGGAAAGAGAGAAAATTGGTTCAAATGGCTCTGAGCACTATGGGACTTAACATTTTAGGTCATCAGTCCCCTAGAACTTAGAACTACTTAAACCTAACTAACCTAAGGACATCACACACATCCATGCCCGAGGCAGGATTCGAACCTGCGACCGTAGCAGTCCCGCGGTTCCGGACTGTAGCGCCTAGAACCGCTCGGCCACAACGGCCGGCGGAAAGAGAGGAAAAAAAATGAAACTGTCAGTTTATCTCACAGTGTTATAACGGTTCCAGGAAGGTCCAAGCGTTATTGACACTGCAAACTGTCAGAAAGTCGTCTTAAGCTGGTTGGCAGAGCGGTAGCTGCGAAGAAGCAGTTCCGCAGCTGTCGTGGAATCGTAAGAGTAGTGGTAATAACAACATACAGGTGTTAGACAGAAATATGGAAACACCGCGTGAAACGCATTCTTGAACGTAAACACAGATGCAGCCAAGCCTGCAGGCTGCGTTTCTGCATTTTGCTACGAACGGTGCCTCTGAAATGTCGTAAACACATTCTATCTGTCGGTCGTCGTGAGAACAGTGGCCTGTGTAGTTGTGAGTGCATTATGTCGGGTCCGAGGGAATTCCAATGTGATCGAATTTTTGTTATTCGTATGGTGGAGAGGAAGTGTTTCGTTTTTCAAGCGGCACCATATCGAAGATGTATACCGCATACAGAGAAAGCGAGAAAACATCATCCCCTAAATCACAACGCGAACGAAAGGATTTGTTGAGTAGTCGTGACAGACGGTAACTGAAGACGATTCTGACGAAAAATAAGAGGACCACAGCTGCAAAAGTCACTGCAGAACTGAATATAGCACTCACGGACCCAGTCAGCATCAAAACAATAAAGGAGCTCCAGAAGTAGGTAATTGCAAAGCGAGCTCCAACTCCAAACCCGCTCACCAGTTACGCGGATGCGTTTAACAGTAAAACGTGGTGCCGATGCCATAAAACCGAGACTGAGGAGCAATTGGAGAAATTCGTTTGGTCGGATGAGTCTTGTTGTACAGTGTTTTAAACTTTAGACCGAGTTTACATCCCAAGAGTAAAATGGCGGGTGTTCATTTAATATTTGTGCAGCCATAATGTGGTATCTCACGGGGCCCGTCGTTACTCCGCAACGTCGCATTAAGATTATGTGGCCATTCTGGCTGATCAGGTCCATCCAACGGTACAATGTTTGTTCCCCAATTTTGATGCTGTGCGCAAAGACAACAGGGCTGCTGTTCAAACAACGAGCATCATTCAGACCTGGTTTTCTGAGAACGAGGATTAATTGTCACATTTCCCTCGGCCACCACATTCGGCAGAGCTCAATACAGGGCGAGTCAAAAGTCCTTGGACACCTTCATAAGTTGGAAGATTAAAGGGAAAATTGAAATGTGATGATGGGAACATAGGTTTGACGTGCGGCCGTGACTTTTGGATTGAATGCCATTCATGGCCGCCATAATGAAATCCACCATTTTGGATACAAGTCATTTTTTGAAATGGGAAGGGGGGGTGTATGACACATCAAATAACACTCATTTGAGCTCTGGAATTGAGTGATGTAATTTGTTTTTTTTTCTATCTTGTACAGTTTAGGGGTTATTAATGTGGTTGCGGCGGGACAGTTGTGCATTGCACGGGATGGACAACACGTAGAACATGTGTTGTAGCAGTCGGTATGAAGGGAAATTTCGCAACTTTGAACATTAATAACCTCTAAACTGTACAAGATAGACAAAAAAATTACACCACTAAATTCCAGAGCTCAAGCGAGTGTAATTTAATGTGTCATACACCTCCCTCCCATTTGAAAAAAAAAAAAGACTTGAACCAAAATGGCGGATTTCAAGATGGCGGCCACGAATGACATTCACTTCAAAAGTTGCGGCCCCACATCAAACCTATGTTTCCATCATCACATTTCAATTTTCCCTTTAAGCTTCCAACTTACGAAGGTGTCCAAGGACTTTTGACTCACCCTGTATTATTGGGGTTTCTGGTCTACTCTGGAGATAAGGATGTGTGATCAGTACCCACCCCCAACATCGCTGCATGATCTTGGCACTATTTTGCAGGAAGAATGGTATAAAATACCCTTGTAAACCGTGCAGAACGTTTGTTTATTCCTTCCTTCGAATCCCCGCGGGTTTTCTACACTGTACTAGACACGCTAATGTGCAGTGTGTTTAGTTTTTCAGTATTTTTCCCCATCAACCATATTTTGTACAGTAGAATTCTTAGAGCCGCTTTTGACGGCGCCGTCGACCCTGGACGGCAGCGGCCGTCCCCGCAAACACGCGGCAGCTTGTGGCGGCGGCAGTAGCTGCTCCGCTTGCTGTGACCGTGTCCCAGTGGCGCTGCGTCGCATGCTGATGCGGCACCACCAGGCCAGCAGTGACAGGCGTGGCGCCGTACCACGAACCCGGGACCTTTATCAAGAGCGTTGCGTTGATGGCCCGGTAGTAGTTCAGTTGAAGGAGGTACCCACGCCTGGACTGCGAACCAGAGACCTCCCGGAGGGACCCCAAAAGCCGGTCGATGTCAGCCTGCACGAGACCCCAGCCGAACGGCGCCAGTTCACTCTCCTGCGGCGTAGCCCAAGGAATGGTGGCTGGCGAACACAGCGGCATGTTGTAGACGAGGCTAGATGACCCACAGCGGATCGATGGCAGTTGCAGTGACCGATACAGAAAAACCTCAAGGAGGGGGCGCTAAAGATATCTTGAGCTACCTTAACTTTCACCGTAATAAAAAATAATCAAACCACATGCAAAGTTCATGAAAGTTTTATTTAAACTGATTATACACATATACAAGACAATGCCCACTTATGATATAAAAAGTTACAATTGTGGTTCTCTTCCTTAAATGACGAATTCTATTTCTGCTTCTGAATGTAAACTAACTTCCTATTCGACGAATAGTCCGTGCCGCGCGGGATTAGCCAAGCGGTCTTAGGCGCTGCAGTCATGGACTGTGCGGCTGGTACCGGCGGAGGTTCGAGTCCTCCCTCAGGCACGGGTGTGCGTGTTTGTCCTTAGCATAATTTAGGTTAAGTAGTGTGTGAGCTTAGGGACTGATGACCTCAGCAGTTAAGTCCCATAAGATTTCACACACATTTGAACATTTGAGTAGTCCGTATTTATAACGCTACGTATCTAAGGTTCTCTGTACAACAAAAAAGTGGAATACTCGCGACTTTTTCGAACGTATCGAGGTCACTAGAATGGCCGTGACTTTTCTCGTAGGTTTGTGTTAGCTATATACAGGGTGTTTCAAAAATGACCGGTATATTTGAAACGGTAATAAAAACTAAACGAGCAGCGATAGAAATACACCGTTTGTTGCAATATGCTTGGGACAACAGTACATTTTCAGGCAGACAAACTTTCGAAATTACAGTAGTTACAATTTTCAACAACAGATGGCGCTGCGGTCTGGGAAACTCTATAGTACGATATTTTCCACATATCCACCATGCGTAGCAATAATATGGCGTAGTCTCTGAATGAAATTACCCGAAACCTTTGACAACGTGTCTGGCGGAATGGCTTCACATGCAGATGAGATGTACTGCTTCAGCTGTTCAATTGTTTCTGGATTCTGGCGGTACACCTGGTCTTTCAAGTGTCCCCACAGAAAGAAGTCACAGGGGTTCATGTCTGGCGAATAGGGAGGCCAATCCACGCTGCCTCCTGTATGTTTCGGATAGCCCAAAGCAATCACACGATCATCGAAATATTCATTCAGGAAATTAAAGACGTCGGCCGTGCGATGTGGCCGGGCACCATCTTGCATAAACCACGAGGTGTTCGCAGTGTCGTCTAAGGCAGTTTGTACCGCCACAAATTCACGAAGAATGTCCAGATAGCGTGATGCAGTAATCGTTTCGGATCTGAAAAATGGGCCAATGATTCCTTTGGAAGAAATGGCGGCCCAGACCAGTACTTTTTGAGGATGCAGGGACGATGGGACTGCAACATGGGGCTTTTCGGTTCCCCATATGCGCCAGTTCTGTTTATTGACGAAGCCGTCCAGGTAAAAATAAGCTTCGTCAGGAAACCAAATGCTGCCCACATGCATATCGCCGTCATCATTCCTGTGCACTATATCGTTAGCGAATGTCTCTCGTGCAGCAATGGTAGCGGCGCTGAGGGGTTGCCGCGTTTGAATTTTGTATGGATAGAGGTGTAAACTTGGCACATGAGACGATACGTGGACGTTGGCGTCATTTGGACCGCAGCTGCAACACGGAGAACGGAAACCCGAGGCCGCTGTTGGATCACCTGCTGCACTAGCCGCGCTTTGCCCTCTGTGGTTGCCGTACGCGGTCGCCCTACCTTTCTAGCACGTTCATCCGTCACGTTCCCAGTCCGTTGAAATTTTTCAAACAGATCCTTTATTGTATCGCTTTTCGGTCCTTTGGTTACATTAAACCTCCGTTGAAAACTTCGTCTTGTTGCAACAACACTGTGTTCTAGGCGGTGGAATTCCAACACCAGAAAAATCCTCTGTTCTAAGGAATAAACCATGTTGTCTACAGCACACTTGCACGTTGTGAACAGCACACGCTTACATAGAAAGACGACGTACAGAATGGCGCACCCACAGACTGCGTTGTCTTCTATATCTTTCACATCACTTGCAGCGCCATCTGTTGTTGAAAATTGTAACTACTGTAATTTCGAAAGTTTGTCCGCCTGAAAATGTACTGTTGTCCCAAGCATATTGCAACAAACGGTGTATTTCTATCGCTGCTCGTTTAGTTTTTATTGCCGTTTCAAATATACCGGTCATTTTTGAAACACCCTGTATGTGCCAGACAGAAACGTATAAAATACGATGACGCGAACGCGCATGCTACATAGGAAAGTACAACTACTCGATTACTCGACTCAGTCGAGGCGACTGACGAAAGAAACAAACAAATAGCGTGCGGGCTGACTGGCATGGGCGGCGCGGGTGGCAATGCGGCGGGGGGGGGGGGGGGGGGCGTCTAGGTGTAGCCACCATTCGACGACGGGTGCTGAAACGTCGGTGTGCCTTTTATTTATACTTGCTCGCCTCGGTACTATTTTGACAAGGCGCCGTTTGCAGACTTGTAGGGAGCCCTGGCAGCGCAAGATGAGTTAACCTAGCAACCACTGCACCGGGACGGTGGCTTGCATCGTCGAACCTCAGCTCTTTTCCGGCCCACGCATCATAGTTTCAGAGACGGCAGGCTGGTCCCATCTGCCTATAGATCGTGAAGTCCGCTAGGAAAGGTGTCGCCTTAACATTGCGTTGAGCTGAGTGATTTAAATGTTCAAGTGTGCGTGAAATCGTATGGGACTTAACTGCTAAGGTCATCAGTCCCTAAGCTTACACACTACGAACCCAAATTGTTCTAAGGACAAAGACACACACCCATGCCCGAGGGAGGACTCGAACCTCCGCCGGGAGCTGAGTGATTGCACAGGTAGTTAGGGCAAGGGACACTTAGACCAAGAAAGTATCTTCACTTATAATTGGCGTGTTTCTTGTAGATCTCATATGATACAGTAACTTTAATTTTGTTTCCAGGGACTATGACGTTCTGTTCGGTATCTCTCAGAAAGACATGTAATATGCTATGGAACATAAAGTTACAGTACTAAGTGGAGCTATTCTGATTCTGTTGCTCAGATGTGTTTTACACTGACATCGTCTTCAACGTCATCGACTTACAGAAAGCGTCCAGAGGAGAGCGGGATCTTACGAAATATAAATAATATTTATACAGAAAGTTAATGAATTTTTAGGCGCTAGACAAACTGAACTGACGACAAATTGTACAATTTCTTTTCACCTTGACACAACATGTAAAATGCATAAAAATAGGGAAAAATTTCTAGAACCATTTCTTTTGCGATATATTTCTTTTTAACACACGTCAGACTTAATCTTCTTACGGCTCTGTTGCGCGTCGACGTGCGCGCTTGTGTAAATATTGACGAACCAGCGTTTCTTTTATATTCGTATTGCTACTGGTCCATCTATAGCTGTTTGCTCAAAACTCTTAAATGCCTTTCATTTACTAATAGTTGCCTTCAGTTCTCTGCTACAATTGTTGGATACGATTTATCCGTCCTTACACCATTCCCCCGTTTAAACCGCTTGCCAGTCAACAGAATGCCTCGCTCGATTACTCGGAAACAAACCAAAATATTACTCACAGTCAGTTTGAATGAGTCCGATTTCATATTGCAGTGGTTACGCAAAAAACTATCAGGCCAACTGTTTACTGCATCACAGCGTAGTTTTTTTTCCATAGCCCACAACATGCTATGCTTTTCTGAATCGATTAGGAGTTTAGTTTTTTGAGATTTCGCATTCTATAAAGGCCTCTTAATGTCCTATTTTTTGTTACATAAATGAATAGGCTTAAAATAAATTAAATTAGTCTTCCCAATTTGCTACATCAATTACATGACGTTGAAGAGTTCAGTGTTTACATGACAATGAAAACCTACGAAAACAGTATCAACGAGTAATTAGCTAGTATAATAACCCCTTTTATTGTGATCTAGACATAAGTCAGTTACTTACACTCGTGAGAATGTTTTGACGGTTTTACTCATCGTACACTGTCCCGTGTTCTTCGCTGAGAGATGATTCCCTTCATAATTGGACAACAAAGCGCACATCACTCAGACTATTCTCTAGGATTTACCATGTGCCTTTCGACACTTATTTTTGTGAACCCTGAATCAAACTACTTATGCCTTGAATGATAAATGGCATACGTGATATTTTCATCATCGTTATGAGTGGGCCAAAGAATAATTTGGTTGGCATCCCTCCATAGGTACTGTAAACTTAATTGTACACAGGGCGCACTGTTACATTTACGAAATGGTCACCTCTCCAACTACGCACAGAAAAACCTTCCGGTGACAAATCTTTTTCTTTAGTTAGCATAATATTTATTTTTAGTTTAAGAGAACCAGCCTGCCATTAGTGTCATAATTTGACGGCACCTGTAAACAGAAAGTAAAAGAAAAAACGACCACTTCAAAGATAGAGGAATCTTTTAAAAAAAAGTGATTCACCAACATCCCACCCCGACATTTCTTTTTTTCTTTTGGGTACAAGTTCAATTTCCAGTCTACAAAATACATTCCTAGACTAATGGTTTCCATTGACAGTGAGTTCTCGAGCTCAGCAACTGCCTTTTGTTCCTTTTCTACCTCTGTTTACTGAAATAACGCTGATTAGGTAGGAACCTCTTTGGTGGAAATAACTTTTTAACCATTTTTTTGCCTCTCTGTTCAGTCTCAAATACACTGCCCTCATTCTGATACCTGGCTCAGTGGTAAGCACACCGTGAAGTATGTTTTATATCCGAGTGAAAGTGAAAAGTTTGACTTTTTTCTGGAAATAACATTGCCACTTTGTTTCAAGTATCGAGTGTGGCTTCTTTTACGAATTTCGATAAAACTCGAACAGGAAATGTAACTACAAAGCGAGCAGGTTAGATTTTACTCAGACATCTACATAATGAAGGCGATAACAAAAACCACAAAGAATGTTTTTCTCTTTCATCGTTACGTTGCATTCCTTTCGGTACCGGTATTGAGTAATTTTATGGTTTTTGCATACGACTCAGACAACTTTCGAGAGAGAGAACTTCCTTTCATTCAAGCAGCAGTTTAGTGGAGGTCGCTGGTGAGCAAAGGCAGCCAAATAGTTGGGAGAAAGCGCAGACTTTTCTTGTTTTCAAGAAGGGACATCGCACAGATGCGCATAATTATAGACGCATACTGCTGATGCCGATGGAACATGTGTTAGGTCACGCATTATGGTAACGAAATCTCTTTATAAAAACCAACATAGATTCCAGAAGTTCTTTTGAACAGTTTTGTCTGTAGTATATCCTTGTGTGGAAGTGAAACGTGTACGAAAAGTAGTTCAGACATAAAGAAAATAGAAGCTTTTGAAATGATGTGCTTGTAGGGTATGTATGTAGATGTACGTATAGCTATAGGATGTAATATCTCTTTATATTCTACTAATTAACCCTGCACAATTCTATGAGTGAATTACGTTTCCTAATTGACCATCTATATAATCGCAGAATCGATGCGCAAAGTAGTGCAGTACTGTTACTATTCCATGAGCGCATAATTACTCTTTGTAATATTCTCTCTGGTGTGTTGAGAGGACTTCTAGGATTTTCCCCGTGCCGAATAACCGCATTGAATAATTGTAATTTTGCTATTGAGATTACAGGAAAAAAGAGACTGAAAATATATTGTATGCTAATCAAGGAAATAAATACTGAGCATTTACATCAAAGATGTGTAAGGAATTTCATTATATATGTATTCTCTAATTGCGTTAGAGGAACAAGATGCGAAGAGACCAGAACAGTATCAGCAAGTCTCATGCTTTCCCTATTGGTAATCTGATTCGGAGTCACAGGCGTGTCTCTGTTTTCAGACTCGTACAGGCATTTGGCTCACGTAGTCGCTTTCTAGAAGACAGTTGTGCCCTCCATCATCGTAACTTCCCGTAGAGTAATTTACAGCTCTAGCGGACTGTAAAGCTCTGCCAGGTAATAAGACTCAAAAAAAAAAAAAAAAAAAAAAAAAAAAAAAAAAAAAAAAAAAAAAGGCAGTAAAGTAACCATGTAAACATTCGGCGTAATTTGGTGTCTGTGTCGAGTAAAGACCTTTCTGGATTTTCCCTTAAAGACAACTTTGGACATAGCTTCTTCAGTAGTCCGTGTCTGATACAAGCTATTCTAAGACATTAAACTGCTTATGCTTAATGTTGCAATACTTTCCTGTGCCCCAGTAATCGTTGAAATTTCACCAGGCATCGGCCGCTGTACATCTTCGCTGCAGCTCTTGAATGATGTCATTTCTACCACATCGTCTACGTTACGCTTACAACTTTTCTACGTAGAATCTCGTTAATTGACTCATTTAGTCTTTGCCTCATTCGAAGCCTTATATTTTTGACTCTTAGACTGATACATTAATAATACATGGTATCCTAAGCTTTAATGGTTTAAATGATACAGGATTGTGAACTGTGTACTATTTTAGTGACATAATCAACTTACACTTCGTAGAAACTTTCCAAAGTGATGACAGCCGATTTCAGTGCATACATGAGAATGGCGCATTACGTTTGCTGTTTTACAATGACATTGTCAGCCAGAATCCTACCAGTCGGTTCATCTTTAGTTTCTTTTGCGGGTCATACTCAGCGGCCGGCCGGTGTGGCCGAGCGGTTCTAGGCGCTTCAGTCTGGAACCGCGCGACCGCTACGGTCGCAGGTTCGAATCCTGCCTCGGGCATGGATGTGTGTAACGTCCTTGGGTTAGATAAGTTTAATTAGTTCTAAGTTCTAGGTGACTGATGACCTCAGATGGCTTGGTTCAAATGGCTCTGAGCACTATGGGACTCAACATCTTAGGTCATAAGTCCCCTAGAACTTAGAACTACTTAAACCTAACTAACCTAAGGACATCACACACATCCATGCCCGAGGCAGGATTCGAACCTGCGACCGTAGCAGTCCCGCGGTTCCGGACTGCAGCGCCAGAACCGCTAGACCACCGCGGCCGGCTGACCTCAGATGTTCAGTCCCATAGTGCTCAGAGCCATTTGAACCATTTGAATACTCGTGGTCCCTGTCGTTATCATACTGTCTTCACGGCTGCAGTACCACAGTACCAACACTGGGGGGGGGGGGGGGGGGGTGTCTTGGCAGCTGGGTGGCTGACTGTAACAGCCAGGAACAGGAAGTTTAAAATTCTACAGAAGCCAAAATGGACGAACTGAAAATGTAATTAAAAATTCGAGCATAAAAATGGGTCCGCGGCAAAATATTAATTAAAATTATAAATGTAAGCTCTCAAATCGACTATTTTCTGTCCCTTGCCCCACTCAGCCCACGTCGTCGTGGCTCTCTTTTCGTGGAATCGTTGTTCCTATGAATATTTTCGTGTTTCGTTACGCTGCTTTCAATTAATTTCATTATGTACTATACACGTCGCTGTATCATTCAAGGTGACCATGTCACGCTCATCAATGTTCTATTACTTGATCTCGTAAAATTCGAGACAGCAAATTCATAGAAAATCGTTTTCAGTGATCCGTGGATTATGGATTTTCATCACTCCAGAAATAAGACTTGGGGCAGTTGGAAACACCATCACGTTAAAGAAGGTCTTAACCGTGAGAAACAAAAACTGTAAGAAATTCAGCACTGCCGAATTGCACTGGATAATTCATTGAGAGGACGGAACATCTGGTTTAAATTAATTTTGCACCATAGTTTGCATACGTTTTCTTATGATACTGCTCCACCAGTACTCTACGCACTGTCTTCTGTGCATGTTGTTTGGAAGATGGCTTACTGATGAAGCTTCTACCACGCTATCCGACAACATCTCAAACTGTACCGAGCGAACCCTTCTTCTTCGCGACCTTTGGCCAGCACCCTATGGAATGAATGACTCTGTTGTTTGTAAGTTTCTATTGTCGACAAATTTCTTCCAATTAGAATGACGCCTATTGCGAAAATTTTCTACTTACAACATGGTCAAATTGTGTAGATTTGTATCTCTTTCTTACTGGTCTATGCATGCGTAGAGCAACTCTCACGAATTTCCATCACATGTAACGATGTTATGAAATTCTATTACATTGCCGTTGATTGACATACAGACACGAGTAAAACGAATTTTTGTTCGAGATTCATTGTGTGGCAGACACTATGCACAGAATATCTATTCAGAATTTACGAATCAACTTGTAAGAAGAATGTTATGGAACAGCTCACGTGATGGAGCTGTAGAGAGTGTTTTCTAAACTCTAGCAAATACTCCCACGTTCAGAAAGTGGTAAAAGAGGAAGAGAAATGCACGGAAGATGCCGAAAGCCTGTCGTAACGAGAAGAACAAGCAACTTCTGACTGAAACCGGACAACGCTACTGCCTTGGGTTCACAATTCAACGGGGACAATCAACGGCTATACAGCAATGCGGATGTTTTATCAGCGAGCTATCAATAACTGTGCGATATAACTATTACAGGCAAGTACAGAAAGAAACCGGACGTCGGAAATCTGAGACAAAACGCCTCGCCAACGTAGCACAAGACGTGCTGCAGTTTTCCACAATGTACGCCATTGTTTTATTTAGCGCTCAGTAACAAGTAAAATAATCGTTGTGCAGCGAAAACACTTTCTAAAACGTAACCGAGTGAAGTGGCTCACTGGTTAACAAACTGAATTCGCTTTCCGAAGAACGCCGGTTAAAATCACCGTCCTGCCATTTAGATTTTTCATGATGTCTCTAAATCATGTAAGATAAATTATGCTGGGAAGGTTGGTTCAAATGGCTCTGAGCACTATGGGACTTAACATCTGAGGACATCAGTCCCCGAGAACTTAGAACTACTTAAACCTAACTAACCTAAGGACATGACACACATCCATGCCCGAGGCAGGATTCGAACCTGCAACTATAGCGGTCACGCGGTTCCAGACCGTAGCGCCTAGAACCGCACGACCACCCCGGCCGGCTTGCTGGGAAGGTTCCTATGAAAAGGACACGACAAATTTCCTTACGCAGTCTTAGCTTTTGCTTCGTCTCTAATGTCCTCGAAGTCAATGGACCGTTTAGTTAAAATATTCCTTTTTTTTAATTATTACAATTTTTCCGAAGATTGGACTGAACGTATCTATCACAATGACCTTCTTGCATTAGCGACAATACACTGCGACTACCGAAGAGTTTTTTTTTCTTTTTCTACAATGTTCTACGTTTTTAACATGGTTTGATACATTGCATTTCCACTCTGAAACTCCAAGCTGTATTCAGTTAGCTACCCCTTTGTAAAACCTTAGACAAAGAGGCTCTTATTACATTCATGTTCAGAAAAAAAACAGAACACCTTGAACGACTGGAGATAGAGCGTTCGTATTCGCAGGACACGTACATTAGTACGTTCTGCAGAAATGTTTAGCATTTCAGTTACCTCAGTTCAGCGAGTGTTATTTCGCCTAGTAGGTACAGGTTCCGCCATGGGCCCTGATAACTTGTTCCACGCGTGATGGCATCGACGCGCATCGGGTGCGAATGGCGTCCTGTGGTATAGCAATCCATGATGCATTCACCTGGTGCTACAGTTCATCAGTGGTGGTTGGGACTGGGTCACAGCGCTACACCCGTCGTTTCATCATATCCCACACATCTTCGACTGACAACAAGTCTGAGGATCATGTGGGAAAGCACAAAAGGCTGACAGCCTGTGACACCACGAAGGCCCATGTTCGTACAGCAACATGTAGTCGTGCATTGTCTTGCTGAAAAATGGCGTCTGGGATGTTGTGTTGAAAAGATATTGCATGGGGGCTTAATTAAATATAAAGCAAATAATTTTAATTTTTGGTCGCTGTCTGTCCGGTTACGCAGTCTCGTAACCGGTTGGCCCTGACTGGTATTAGTACGCAATCTCACTGTATTGAATAACAACAAAGAATGAAACAAAACTTCCGTTAACACAATTAATTAATTAAGTCCCCAGCAACTATAAAAGCTACGAAACAACAAGGCACAAGTGTAACTGTTCTGTGTGTGGGAGTGTGATTCAACGTACTCATCTGGCACGGTTCTTCCTCAATAAGACAAGATATTTTAATTACCATTTACACTGAATTAATTAAGTAAAACTGAAATACTATAATTGCACATAGAAACCAGAAATACAGTCTAATACAAGATCACGAGCCAGATGCTTTGTTGACTGAACCTGTGACCAAGAGGCATTATTGTTTAAGACATTGAAATAATAAAAAAAAGGAATTTTTTTTACCTTCATATATATTGACGAAAAGTACACTCTGATCATTACAGCATCTCCATTCGAACAACATCTGCTGTCTAGCCCATCAAAACAACGGCACACGACATGGCCTCAAAAGGTACAGCTATCAACATCCTGTCAGCAAAGCACTAACCACCACCACTTCTGAATAAGCACTGCCCACTACGACTTCTCGACAAGAACTGCCTGTGGACGCGGCTGAATAATACTCTTTGGCGCAATCTCTGGCGCTGTGACTCAGTGTAGCCACCTTTCAATATGGCTATGGGTCACAGGATGTCATCCACGTAGGTCACACTGGTCACAGCGCACTGGACACGCACCAACTGTGATTTGTGGTTGCACCCAAAAGCATCGCATACCATAACGCCTTGAGTTGGTGCTGTATGTCTTGTGCGAATGCAAATTTGTTTTGAAACGAAAGTGGACATTGGATTTCTTATCGGTTTTCTTTCTTTTCATCTTCCATAATTGTTTGAAATAATGTTCTGAAAAATATTGGATTTAAACTCGCAGCGCAGGTAATGGGGGAACCCTGTAAATTTTAGTCTTCTTGCTGCAGTGATACAAACTGAGAACACAAAAGACGTGCGACTGTTGCCTCATGTGCGAAACGGCGATTAAATATTTACATGAACGTCGAAACACGTGAGACATATGTGGCGAACAACTGAAGTCCCTAAAGCTATGGTGTATTGGTTGCACGGGTTTGGTAATAAACGTGTCAGTACAGTTATAATTAAATTGAGTTTTGATCGTTCTACATGTACATTATATGCACGGGGAAACGAAGTTCCAGGACGATGTGGCCGTCATTTTCTATAGCCATGAAAAATCGCTTAACATTTGCGACAGTTTCCTGCGTCTTTGGACTTGAGATATAGCTGAAGATATAGGTTCAGAAGGTTTTAAAGTTTTTCAAAGTTAGATTATTGGCCTCAAGAAATCGCATAAACTGACACTCGAAGTATAAGTTCTTTCTACCGAGGCGCACACCACAAACAGAACTAATTAAACCCTAAGTGCTCGAAGCATTTGCTGCAATGCGATGAATAACACCTCTGATGTTTATTAATTTTACGCATATATTGTAGATAAGTCAAATTTAAAAAAAAAAGAAAGGAACGATGAAGAAATGGCGATATCCAAAAGGGGTAAAGCCCAGTACATGTCTGATCTTACTTGTTCACACTATGTCACCAGTCTGAATATTTCATTGTTACCTTTGTGATACGACTGCCGGAATGAATCGACCGGAAACTTCGTACCACGTGTGAGTAAAATATACTACAACGGGAGAGGATCCATAATTTTTGCTTCTACATGAAATTATGAGATTTTCAAAACAAAATTAATCGCACTTGTTTGGCGAGTTTTCTTCAACTGAAAATCGATCTATATAATAAGATGATACCTTTAGTGTTACTTAGCAACGTTTTTATAGGTTGTACTACTAGTCACCTCACCCCGAAAATCGGGGTTAAACGGCAGAATAAATTTCATACCATCACCAAATCTATTACATATTTTACTGTCAAGTAATATGGAATAAAAGTTAGTATTGCAATTAGCGATCGTCCTACGGCTGATATTTACTGTTTTACAGCACAATCATTGCACGTATTTGCTTCATCTGTGGATATATTATGAAGCCACTTTTTACAATCAATACACTGAATTCAGTCCCCTTGCGTTCCAATTTTTTTCTTTGGAGTTTCTTTTACACACGAAACAGTTATTGTCCTTAGCAGTCGATTCTACTTTCTCCATCGTTTGTTTGCTGGAGGACTTCTTTTTGGTGTCAGTCTTTCCGGTCGCGCTGCTTTCAAACTTCGTAGAGTTCCCTGATCTGTCAACAGTGATACGGTTTTCTTCCTCTTTTTCTTTGGTGTTTGCAAAATTGGTATCTGTGCAGTCGTTCCAAACGAGGTAGAGGTCCTTGCTTTAACTACAACACTTACGTTCTCCTCTTACTCAGTCCTTTAGTGTTTTTAGTTCTGAGTTGTCAGATCCACCAGGAATGTTGGTTCCATTAGGATGCTCTTCCGTAATTTCTAGGCATCGTGTGCAAATAAATGATGTGCAGAAAGGTAATATGAGTGTTCAACTTACCCTAAAGAAAAATTGGGGTCTTACCCAGCTATCGGGGTGAGATACAAGTTGAAATACGTGTTCCAGTATGGTGGCAAACGGGAAGTAATTGAATGCACACATAGTGCAAGACACAGAGTACATGATAAACACATCGTTAGAATTGTATAGAGGTCACTATACTGATACTAAATATATCAGCGATTACTCTACAGCGTAAATTTTATTACGTTCCACAATTTTTGGCCGCAAAAGACAAAAAATGTCAGTTACAACTGCACGTAACAAGTGCCCCTCGAGACTTGGACACAAGGAAGCTGTGGGCCACTGGGTGCTGCGTCCTTTGCCACAGTGAAGTAACACTGGCAAACAGGCATCATACCCCGATTACCATCTTCCCCCGATACGCTCTGTCTTGTGGTTCGCATCTCAAGATCTTTTGCTTTCCTCATGTGTCACATTCTTCTTCTCTTTTGTGCGATAAGATCACTTTTCTTACTTGTTTCTCGGCCAATAATATAAATTCTCAATCATTGTCAGCCGCACTTACCCACAATAAAGTCCAGATCGTTTAGTTTCTACCTGGCGTGAAGAATGTAGTACATAAGTTAGATCAAGAATTTTTTCGTTAGTGGATGGTCTTTTACAGAACATTAAATGTGAAAAGTTGTATGAATATATCAAAGCGGATTCCAGTCAACTATTGTGACAATATTCTTAAGAAGCGGTAATTAGTATACCAATTTTATTTCCTCAGCTTGAAAATGTGATTAGTTCCTCAAACTGTACAGTTATTTGTACGAAAATTGGAATATTGAATCACAATGTTACATTTTTTGTAATAGTTACAACGAATAGTAGTTGACGATCTGCATATCAAGTATTTATTGCGAGTACTCCGTACTTTTAGAGTACTTGTAATATTGTAAGAAATGCAGCTTCTCACTCTTTCCAGAATTACGATATGTTTCATACGGCGTGCTTTCAGTAGCTCCAAATGAATTTAACAACCGAATACCGTTGTTGACGAAGCGAAACTTTTCAGCGGCGTGGTTAACGGTTCGGTGTTATTTATAAGTTCTTCCTTCAGAGACTCTACGATGCGCTGTAAAATAGAGGTTGTGTTTTCCTAGGACATAATAGGAGAAGTGTCTTTACACAGTATTACAGTTTATCGTGTAATAAAATTAATTTTCATGAGTATCGTATGATGTCTGACAAAATGAAATTCACTACTCGTGTTAGAAGGAAGTTGTGACGTAGAGTATTTTCGTGTGGCTCTTTTTCAATCTCGAATTGTGTATACACTCTCTAACAGGCTTTGGCAAATACACTCCTGGAAATTGAAATAAGAACACAGTGAATTCATTGTCCCAGGAAGGGGAAACTTTATTGACACATTCCTGGGGTCAGATACATCACATGATCACACTGACAGAACCACAGGCACATAGACACAGGCAACAGAGCATGCACAATGTCGGCACTAGTACAGTGTATATCCACCTTTCGCAGCAATGCAGGCTGCTATTCTCCCATGGAGACGATCGTAGAGATGCTGGATGTAGTCCTGTGGAACGGCTTGCCATGCCATTTCCACCTGGCGCCTCAGTTGGACCAGCGTTCGTGCTGGACGTGCAGACCGCGTGAGACGACGCTTCATCCAGTCCCAAACATGCTCAATGGGGGACAGATCCGGAGATCTTGCTGACCAGGGTAGTTGACTTACACCTTCTAGAGCACGTTGGGTGGCACGGGATACATGCGGACGTGCATTGTCCTGTTGGAACAGCAAGTTCCCTTGCCGGTCTAGGAATGGTAGAACGATGGGTTCGATGACGGTTTGGATGTACCGTGCACTATTCAGTGTCCCCTCGACGATCACCAGTGGTGTACGGCCAGTGTAGGAGATCGCTCCCCACACCATGATGCCGGGTGTTGGCCCTGTGTGCCTCGGTCGTATGCAGTCCTGATTGTGGCGCTCACCTGCACGGCGCCAAACACGCATACGACCATCATTGGCACCAAGGCAGAAGCGACTCTCATCGCTGAAGACGACACGTCTCCATTCGTCCCTCCATTCACGCCTGTCGCGACACCACTGGAGGCGGGCTGCACGATGTTGGGGCGTGAGCGGAAGACGGCCTAACGGTGTGCGGGACCGTAGCCCAGCTTCATGGAGACGGTTGCGAATGGTCCTCGCCGATACCCCAGGAGCAACAGTGTCCCTAATTTGCTGGGAAGTGGCGGTGCGGTCCCCTACGGCACTGCGTAGGATCCTACGGTCTTGGCGTGCATCCGTGCGTCGCTGCGGTCCGGTCCCAGGTCGACGGGCACGTGCACCTTCCGCCGACCACTGGCGACAACATCGATGTACTGTGGAGACCTCACGCCCCACGTGTTGAGCAATTCGGCGGTACGTCCACCCGGCCTCCCGCATGCCCACTATACGCACTAGCTCAAAGTCCGTCAGCTGCACATACGGTTCACGTCCACGCTGTCGCGGCATGCTACCAGTGTTAAAGACTGCGATGGAGCTCCGTATGCCACGGCAAACTGGCTGACACTGACGGCGGCGGTGCACAAATGCTGCGCAGCTAGCGCCATTCGACGGCCAACACCGCGGTTCCTGGTGTGTCCGCTGTGCCGTGCGTGTGATCATTGCTTGTACAGCCCTCTCGCAGTGTCCGGAGCAAGTATGGTGGGTCTGACACACCGGTGTCAATGTGTTCTTTTTTCCATTTCCAGGAGTGTAGACGTTTAAATATTTAGTGGTAACACGTAGGATGCGATAAAATAGATCATTCAGATATTTAAGAGAGACAAAATTTAATTGTTATGGGGAACTGGAATTCGATAGCATAAGGAGCGATCAAAAAGTTTCCGTTTGAGGGCGTTGCTGTAGCGTAGCGCGACATTGATGCTGGCGTATAAGCACCGACATGTAGACCAGGGATTAGGGTGGCATTCGCGTCTTTCCGACGTGCTTTCGGAAAATGTGGAAACATGAACTATGGCGACGTTGTTACCAAATGCACTCAAACCGCACCAACATGTTGGTATTTTTTTCTTGGTTGCCGAAGAACAAATACTGGGAAACATCCATCGGATGTTGTCTGTGGAAAGCAACCGTTGTGGAATGGTGCGCGGCGACCGTGCTGCTGCTTCATGGCAACGCACGTCCCCATACCGCACAGGTTACGCCAGCTCAAGCGGGAGGCACTCGAGCACCCTCTCACGCCTTCGATCCCTTAAAGAGGGCCTAAGAGAGGTCGACGATTCCTGTCGGACGAGGTTGTGCAGCGGACAGTAACGGACTTCTTCAGGCAGCAGGACACTTCAACCTGGTGCGTCGGTGGGGTCATTGCCTCAATCCTCACGCCGATTTTGCCTGACTGGCACACCGATTCTGGACCGTACGGCCTTCGAACTGGAACATTTTGATCGCCACTTATAGGAAAAGGAAGACAAGGAAGATAATAGGAGAAAATGGTTTATGGGAAAGGAATGGGAGGGGTAGCTGCCTGGTAGAATTTTGCACAGTGTACAATTTAATCATTCCTAACACATTATTTTAGAGTCGTGAACGCGAATGAGACCTTGAGACATCGAAAGTTTTCAAATAGATTATATAATGGTGAGACAGAGATTTCAAAACTATTTTTTTGAATTACAGAACGTTTCTACGGGAAGATGAAGATCTGACCATAATTTTTTGTTTATGAACTGCAGATACTGAAGAAATTCCACAAAATTAGAAAATTAAGAAGATTGGCAGATAAAAACGAACTGCAGGGAAAATGAAGAAATCCCACTAAGGCAGGAAATTAAGAAGACTGGACCTGGATAAATTATAGGAACTAACTCTAGTTGAGGATTTCAGAGAGAGCGTTAGACAAAGATTAATTGAAACAGTGGAAAGGAATGCAACAGAAGACGAATGGGTAGCTTGGAGGGATGAAATGGTGAAGCTAGCAGAGAATCAAATACGTAAAAAGGCAAGGCCTACTGCTTCTCCTGATATGCAAGATGTATGAGTTACCCTTAGACTTCAGGAAACAGGTTCTGACACGTGTGAATGTTACCCAACCATTAGTTTAATACGTTATGTTTGCAAAATGCTTACACGAATAATTATTTGTATAACAATGGAGAAAGTGTTAGAAATTGACCGTGAGGAGGATCAATTTGGGTTCTGGAGAAATGTAAGAACAAGCAAGGTAATGCTGACCCTACAGCTTAACTTAATAGATGGGATGAAAAAACATCACCCTGCGTTTACAGTATTTGTAGATTTAGAGAAATATTTTTACAGTGTTGCCTACAATAAACTATTAGAAATCCTGAAGGTAATAATGATAAAATAGAGAGATAAAAAATTATCTTTATACTGTACAGAAACCAGGCTGTAGCAATAAGAGTCGAAGGACATGAAAGGGAAGCAGTAGTTGAGAAGGAAGTGAGACATTGCCCGCATCTCGTGGTCGTGCGGTAGCGTTCTCGCTTCCCACGCCCGGGTTCCCGGGTTCGATTCCCGGCGGGGTCAGGGATTTTCTCTGCCTCGTGATGGCTGGGTGTTGTGTGCTGTCCTTAGGTTAGTTAGGTTTAAATAGTTCTACGTTCTAGGGGACTGATGACCGTAGCAATTAAGTCCCATAGTGCTCAGAGCCATTTGAAGTGAGACAAGACTGCAGTCTAACCCCAATGTTATTTAATATGTACATCGAGCAAGCTACGAAAGAAATCAAGGAGATATCAGGAAAAGGAGTTAAAGTTCAAAGAGAAGAAATAAAAAATGTAATATTTGACGACGACAAAGATGAACCGAGTGGATAGTGTCTTGAGAAGTGGTTGTAAGAAGAATGTAAAGAAAGTAAAACAATGGCGTTGGAATACAGCCGAATTACATAAGATGATTCTGAGTGAATTAGATCACAAAATGAAATACTAAAAGTGGTAGTCGAGATTTGTTATTTAGGCGGTAAAGTAATTGTGGACGGCGGAAGTAAATAGGGTATAAAATGCAGATTGCCAATTACAAGAAAAGCGTTTCTGAAAAACAGAAATCTGTTAGCATCGAATTTAATCGTTAAGAAGTCTTTTCTGAAGATATTATTCTAGAGTGTAGCCTTATACAGAAGTGAGCCGTAGATGGTACATAGTTGAAACAAGGAGAGAACACCGAGCGAGGTGGTGCAGTGGTTAACACACTGGACTCCCATTCGGGAGGACGAGGGTTCGAAGCCGGGATGGTTCCTTTAAAAGGGCACGGCCGACATTCTTCCCCATCCTTCCCAGATCAGATGGGACAGATGACCTCCCTGTTTGGTCCCCTCCCACAAGTCAACCAACCAACCAAGGAGAGAACAAAAGCTTTTGAAATTTGTTGCTACCAAAAAAAAAAAAAAAATCTGAAGATTAGATGAGTGGATCGGAGAACTAATGATGAGGTTCTGAATTAAACTGGTGAGAAAATATATTTATAGCACAACTAAATTAAAAGAAGAGTTCGGTTGATAGGAATTACGGCATCAAGGAATCATATATTTTTAATTAGGGTAGCGTGTGTGCTTCGAGGGGGATGGTGTGTTTAAAAGCGTAGAGGGAGACCAAGATTTGACTGCAGCAAGCAGATTCAACTAGATGTAGGTGGCAGTTATTATACAGATATGACGATTCTTGCGCAGCGTAGACTAGCGTCGAGAGCCGTACGCAACCAGTCTTCGGCGTGAAGACCATCGTCTCCTCATCGTCGTCGTCATGGGCTGATAATCATAGCACACATTTCATTTGTCTCCTGTATTTCCTTTACTGCATAGTATTTCCGGTGTGGAGACGCCTTTAGTGGCTTAGCAGACCAATAATCGCTTGAAAGATGAGGCCACATAGATTGCACGAGGGCGAAGGACGTGGCTGCAGCTGGCGAAGTTCGCGTCTCTGACGTTTCTCATTTCCCAGTTTACGACGTTCCTGCCCAAATGTAAAATAAAAGCTGAAGTAGATGTCTGCCAGTGAGTGCGATCTTCTATCATTAGGGTGACTGTTTAAACTCTTAAGGTTCTTCTTGAATTGATCCTTACAGCGCTTCCGAAGAGCACCGTGTGGCCTTCTACCTGAGCTCACTTCACTATAAGAAACTTATCGTGGAAGTCTGCCGCTTCTCATCCACTGGAAATGACATATCCATCTGAGTCGGTCACCAATGGAGGTGGCCTCTATACTATAAGTCTTAGACGTCTCAAGAACAGTTGTCCTTTATGTGAGGTCATCCCATTCATCCCATTGTATGTTCGTAAGATATCTAAGCTTACGTTAGATGAAGCGTTCTACTTTCTTAAGATTACGGTTAATAGCGTCCAGGCTTCGCAGCCATGCAGCAGGATGTAAACATAACTCCTGGATACACTATCAGTTTGGTGCAGAGTATTAGATCTTTGCTTAGGAAGATCCTCTGTGTGAGACTTCCAAAAGAAGCATAGGCGGCACGTATTCTGTCCTCCACGTCCTTTCAAGGTGAGCAATTAGTTGATACCATACTTCCTAGATAGAGGCAGTGATCTGCTTCTTCCAAATGTGAGCTGAAAATAGAAATATTGAAATTGGGGAAATCAGTTACAGGAGCGGCTGTGTGATTTCATTTAGGAAATCAGTTACAGGAGCTGGCTGTGTCAGCCCTCTTTTCTTCAGAATGTGGTTGTTCAGGTCAAACCGTTCATACGCACTACTGAAACAATTTACAGACAGTTGCAATGCTGTTTGTGTGTGAGCTGGAGAAGTATTGTCGTCTTAATATTTCAGTTCAGTGAGACTTGTGAAGTTCAGTGAGACCTGTGAACCTTTTAGATTGGAGTCTGGTCTTATTAAATATTTCTCAGTCAAATATGCTTTTACGTTCTACACCTGAATTGTTTGCAGACGATGTCTTAAAAAACATGACTGCTAGCTACAGCGCAAACAATATTGGCGAGAGGACACGTCCATGCTTGAGCCCATTAGCAACACGGAATTTCTCAGATGTTTCATTCTGATATAGCACTTGCCAGAAATTTCAACATGGTGGGCTTGAATCAGTCCAACAAAGTGTTCAGGGCAGCCGAACCATTTCAAGACCTTTCATATACACTCCTGGAAATTGAAATAAGAACACCGTGAATTCATTGTCCCAGGTAGGGGAAACTTTATTGACACATTCCTGGGGTCAGATACATCACATGATCACACTGACAGAACCACAGGCACATAGACACAGGCAACAGAGCATGCACAATGTCGGCACTAGTACAGTGTATATCCACCTTTCGCAGCAATGCAGGCTGCTATTCTCCCATGGAGACGATCGTAAGGATGCTGGATGTAGTCCTGTGGAACGGCTTGCCATGCCATTTCCACCTGGCGCCTCAGTTGGACCAGCGTTCGTGCTGGACGTGCAGACCGCGTGAGACGACGCTTCATCCAGTCCCAAACATGCTCAATGGGGGACAGATCCGGAGATCTTGCTGGCCAGGGTAGTTGACTTACACCTTCTAGAGCACGTTGGGTGGCACGGGATACATGCGGACGTGCATTGTCCTGTTGGAACAGCAAGTTCCCTTGCCGGTCTAGGAATGGTAGAACGATGGGTTCGATGACGGTTTGGATGTACCGTGCACTATTCAGTGTCCCCTCGACGATCACCAGTAGTGTACCGCCAGTGTAGGAGATCGCTCCCCACACCATGATGCCGGGTGTTGGCCCTGTGTGCCTCGGTCGTATGCAGTCCTGATAGTGGCGCTCACTTGCACGGCGCCAAACACGCATACGACCATCATTGGCACCAAGGCAGAAGCGACTCTCATCGCTGAAGACGACACGTCTCCATTCGTCCCTCCATTCACGCCTGTCGCGACACCACTGGAGGCGGGCTGCACGATGTTGGGGCGTGAGCGGAAGACGGCCTAGCGGTGTGCGGGACCGTAGCCCAGCTTCATGGAGACGGTTGCGAATGGTCCTCGCCGATACTCCAGGAGCAACAGTGTCCCTAATTTGCTGGGAAGTGGCGGTGCGGTCCCCTACGGCACTGCGTAGGATCCTACGGTCTTGGCGTGCATCCGTGCGTCGCTGCGGTCCGGTCCCAGGTCGACGGGCACGTGCACCTTCCGCCGACCACTGGCGACAACATCGATGTACTGTGGAGACCTCACGCCCCACGTGTTGAGCAATTCGGCGGTACGTCCACCCGGCCTCCCGCATGCCCACTATACGCACTCGCTCAAAGTCCGTCAACTGCACATACGGTTCACGTCCACGCTGTCGCGGCATGCTACCAGTGTTAAAGACTGCGATGGAGCTCCGTATGCCACGGCAAACTGGCTGACACTGACGGCGGCGGTGCACAAATGCTGTGCAGCTAGCGCCATTCGACGGCCAACACCGCGGTTCCTGGTGTGTCCGCTGTGCCGTGCGTGTGATCATTGCTTGTACAGCCCTCTCGCAGTGTCCGGAGCAAGTATGGTGGGTCTGACACACCGGTGTCAATGTGTTCTTTTTTCCATTTCCAGGAGTGTAGTTTCTTTGGGCACCTTATCAAAGCCCCTTTCTAAGTCGTAGAACGATAATAGTAGAGATTTATGTCGTTCCCTGCACTTATTTTGCAATTGTGGCGCATACAATATCATATCACTAATGTCTATGGAAGGGTGAAATCGGCATTGAGATTCAGAAAGTACAGTCTCGGAAGAGTCTGGAGGCAATCCAACAGAATTTTAGCAAAAATTTCACTAGCCATGATGAGCAAGGGAATGTCGCAGTAATTACCACAGATGCTTCGGCTGCCTTTTTTTAAGATGACAGTTGTGGATTTCTTCATGTCCGCTAGTGTCGTACGGCTTCCCCACATTAGAAGAAATAGGGAGAAGAGTCTGGTTTTTAGGGACAACCCATCACTTTCAATGGTCTCCAGGGGATTGTTGTCAGATCCGGGTCTGTTTATCGATTTCATACTATCTACAGCCTTGCTAAATTTATGAAATGTCGATGGAACTGCCTTCCGAGCTTGTGCTGGATTTTGCGGGACGTGTTTGACGGTGTCGTCAACAGCAGTAGAGCTGCTGGTAAATAATGTGCTGAAGTGCTCTTTCCAGCGACTCAAAATGTCGTGGCTGTCAGTGTGGATGGTTACACTGTCGACTGGTTTCAGGATTCCTGATGGGGAACGAACAGGTCCATATATCACTTTTATTTCATCCTGAAAACTACACAAGTCACTAGCATCTGGCGGACTTAGGAATTCCTTGACTTTTTGTTGTCGCCACTTGTTCTTGGTCATGCTTATTTTAGTTTGACACATCTGCTCTTGAAAATATGTTTTCTTTCCCATGAAGGATGCATCTTAGGCAAGAGATAGGTAAACTCCCGCTTGATACTTATGAGGTTCTTATTTTTTAAAGCGTTCCGTTCCCGTTTAACATCTGTTGTGTTAGCTGGCGTTTTCTGAATTAGATCTAAAAGCGTGTCTTGCAAGAAAGAGCGAGCAGTTTTAACATGCAGACTGTTAATGTCGAATTTTCTCCTGTATTTGAGAAGTAGGATCGTGTTTTACGATGTACTAGAATTCTCAGATGAGCAACTAGCCGTTTGTAATCAGTCAAACGATCATCGTTGTTTCGATCATTCGATCATCGACGTTCATGATTAGAACGTGTTTCTAGTCAATAAGATATCAGTGTTTGTTGGAGCGTGTATGCATCCATATAGTCTTATAACGGACAGGTAAAAGGAAATGTGTACTTATGATAAAAAGCTCATGCTCAGCAGAGATTCCAAGAAATGGCAGCCCATTTGCACTGCAGTTTCCAACAGCTTGATCACCCATGGTGTTTCCCAAAAAGCGATTGCCTCTTCCCACTCTATCACTGAAATCCCCAATAACAAGAGTTTACCTTTAGTACGTATATTGACGAGAACATTATTGAGTCGACGACAGAACTGATTCTTTGTATCTTCATACCTGTCTAAAGTGGGAGCATATGCAGAGACGAGGTTGACAAAATAATCTCCAGAAAGAGGATTTCGAAGAGTCCTAGTTATTTCATTGACAGAAACAGGTGTTAATCTATGTCTTTCCACTATTGTTGTTTTTATTTCAAATTCGACATCATGGATGCGTGGTTCTCCACCATCCTTTCCTTTCTAGGAGATGGTGTACCCTGAATTAGTCTCAGTGACGTATCCTTCTCCTGATAGTCTGGCTTCACTAATGGCAACAACGTCAATAACTAATTTAGCTACCTCGTGGGTGATGAGAGCTGTTCCTGTGTGTGCTGAGTGATCGTGACAGACGCTCATTGAAGAGGACTGTGACGAAAATAAGAAAGTCATTTGGTCGGATGCGTCTTGATTCACAATATTTCCAACTCCTTGCCGAGTTTACGCCCAAAGATTGAAAGATGGCGGGCATTCAGTGATTATTTCGGACCGGCGGTTACTCTGCATGGTCGCATCACTGTTAAGCTTTATGTAACCATCTTGGATGATCAGGTCCGTCCAGTGGCACCATTTTTGTTCCCGGTTGTGATGCTGCGTTCCAAAACGACAGGGTCCCTATTCACGTCCAGCACTGGTATAGTGAGCACGAGGATGAACTTCGTAACTCTTCTTGCCATCACAGTCACCAGACATCAACATTATTGAGTCTTTGTGGTCTGCTTTTTAGAGATAGGTCTGTGATCGTTATCCACCTTAATCATCGCTGCCTGAATTAGAAAAATATTTTACAGAAAGAATGGTGTAACATTCCATATACAACCATAAAGGATTTGTATTTATCCATTCCGAACCGACTAGAAGTTATTTCGAATGTCAACGGGTTTCCTACACCGTATTGGGCATGTTAGTGTGTTGTGTTTATTTTTGTCTAACCCCTACACATTTCTTATGTGTTGAAAAGCTTATGTGATTGCAGAGAAGAGTAGCTCCGGTCTTAGTGTAAAGTCAGCTCATTACTATTCCAGGAAATTTGCTGTCTCTGAGAAAATGTAAATTAAAGAAATCGGGGAAAATGTGTGAGGCGTCGTTTCTTCTGAGAAGCAAGAACAGAAAATTGAAACGGCGACGCTGTGCTAGAAAGCAGCGCCAGGCGGCTGCGGCATGACAGGTGTGCCTTATAAATTTCATTAAAGGACACGTTGCCTGTCACAGTTTCTCCAGCCGTTCACACACGTTTGAACAAGTTTCACAGAACTGAGCGCCGCTTGGCGGCTCCCACTACCCGTCTCTCTGACCCCCGGGCTGCTGAGAAGCAGGCTATCGTAAATGCTGCCGAACCTGTCATCTTTCGCCGTTCCTTTGCACTTGGACCAGACATCATCGTGTTTTTGTCTATCACCGTATTTCACTGAAAAATGAATGTCTCTAACGACCTGAGCGACAAATTCCATACTAACAGGGAAACTAACAATAATTCAGTCTTGATTTATACATGCAAACGTGCGACCATAACAAACGTATTTGTCTTCCTGAAACATTAATGTGTTACTTCGAGTCTTCGTTGCATGCACTTTACCGCACCCTTCAGAGATCTGTTCATACATGCATATGGATCAAGATCCGTGGTATTGAAAGATAATATGGATTTTGAGTTTTGTCACGATTGATTGTTGCAGTGGCATCAACCTTAATTTTACAGCCTACAACAAATGTTAAAGAATGCAATATCGCTAGCTAGCCTAGCATCTGAGACTGGATTAGAGCTCCTAGCAAGCTTACTGTTTGTTTTGTGGTAGCTCGTTTAGCTTCTATTACTGCCGTGTAAATCGTGAGAATGCATCAACAATAACTTTTTAATAACCTCAATCACTTCATGTAGTCAGTGTTTAATTATGGATCTGCCTAGGAAACTGACGAGAAAATGTTGCAGCTGGGGACTTAAGGTACGAAGGTGTCGGCTATTCATGGAGATGAGTGTGAGAATCACCATACAGACCCAGTGCCAGTTCTGTATAGCCAATGGACCATCTGCTAAAGTGTACATACGGTATTATAGGAACAATCTCCCTAAATTTGTACGCGTCAGCCTAGTTAGTTGACGGAAGTGCAAATGAAAACATAACGTTCAGGTTATATACCTAACAGAAACGAATAAAATAAAACTAAGCAAAGATAAGTGTGACAGAATCTTTCTCAATAGGTTTCTAAAAATTTCATTAGAATGGTAACCTCAAAAAGATGCAGCTTTCTCACTTGTTTTCAGGAGCTGGGCACACAGTAGGTAGGTACATTAAGCCTGCACATTCCTAGCTCTGTTGTAGAAATTTATGTTGGGAACTATTATTAACAAGAGCGCTGTACAGAAAAAATGTGTATAGGTTGATATGTTTCGATGATTGGTGATTTGTTAACAATAATTTTGAATTATTTCCTGAAATTTCTTCATAGAACTTTCTGAGCTCGCGCAGAATTTTTCACTGCTGGAGACGAAATGTTGATGAAGAGGAAGAGCAGACAGTTAAATCATCTCACATTCGATAGGTTGTTATAGCCGAACAAAAAGACAATACCCTGATAAGCCAAAACGTGACCACTGCCCACCGCTACATTGAATGCCGCCTGGTGCCGTTGTGGGCACGTGATGCGGTACCAAAAGTATGTAAGCGGAGTAGATCACCCTAGCAAAGATATGGGCTGCAAGTGGAGAAATCCATTGAGATAAGCGACTTTGACAAAGAGCAGATTAGTATTAGCAGAGCCTGTGAACGAATATCTCGAAAACGGTGAAGTTGGTCGAGTGTTCACGTGCTATTGTTGTGAGCATCTACGGAAAGAGGTAGAAGGACAGTGAAACTACCACTGGGTGCTAAATGGTTGGACGTGCACGACTCTTCACGGAACGTGGGGTTTGGAAGCTTGTCTGCTCTGTAAAACTGGATAGATGGTGATCTGTGGCATCTCTACAGAAAGAGCATAACGCTGGTGCAGGCAGAAGTGTTCATCGTACATTGTTGAACATGGAGCTCTGCAGCAGACCACCGCTTCGAGTTCACGTGTTGATCCAACGCCATCGTCGATTACGATTGTAGTGGGTACAGGACCACCTGGATTAGACCGTCAATCAATGGAAACGTGTCGGTTCTGCGGGTGAACCCTGTCAGCGAGGTGAACGGCTGCTCGAAACGTGCAGCGCGCCACGGACTCTGTCTAGTGGGAGCAATATTATGCTATGGAAGACATTCTCCTGCGCTTGCATGGCACCTGTGGTAGTAATCGAAAACACACTGACAGCTGAGAACCATTTCATCCCTCCATGTTTGATGGCTTCGCCGACAGCAATGTCATCTTTCAGGAGTATAATTGTCCGTGTCTTGGAACCAGAACAAGGAGCATTATATTGAACTCACGCTGATGTCTCGGCGACCAAATTCGCCTGATATAAATCCTACGGGGCCCACGTGGGTCGCTATAGGGCGCCATCAACCCTTACGCAAACCAGCCGCACGTTATTCACGCGAATTACATGACCTGTGCGTAGACATCTAATTCCACATACCTCAGACAAACTGTAAGATCCCTGATACACAGACTCAGTGACGGACAATCAAGGTGTTAAACAGGTGATCATGAAGTTTTGGTTCATCAGTGTATGTGCGAAACCCAGGTCTGATATAAGAGAGGGCTTCAAGCTCCTAACCTGAACAGGTTAAATAAATAAATAAGTAAACGTTAACCAAGGAACTGTAGTCCACTATTTGCTGCAGTACATACTAGACTATGAGTGGATGTCGATGTTGCGCATTTTAGCGATGGGGATACCTCCATAGTTCGCCAGTGAGTTGTATTGACGACATTGTTTCATCTACTGAGGCAGCCACTGCAAATAAATGAATTGCAATTTGTTTTGTGGTAGCCGATAGCTTCAGATGTGATTTATTTAACATTTATCATATGTTGTAGAAACTGTATTTTATAATTTTTCAGTTAATCTATTATATATATTTCATTTGGCACTGTTAAGACTACGCCATGTCAACAAAATCAAGAAATTATTAGTGAAGCGCACACATTCTTTATTTCTGTTTAGTCGACAGAAAACCCGTTGTTTACGATTAGTAGCTGAATTACTCCTGACATCAAAATGCTGCTATCGGATTTTGCATGTTGTATTTTATACTTCGTCGTGGAGATATATATCGACGTGCTAAAAATAAGTACTTGTAACGGATTATGCCTCTCATAGAGAAAATCTTTCTTCTCCCAATACATTTTCTTGCAGCGTACCCACAACGCTGTTAAATGTTCGTAAATCTCACTCTCACAAATTTCCGTACTGACCAGCCTCTCAAATGCCTGGTACTGAAACAGAGGATGACAGACTAAAGGCCGAAATACTAAATGTCTTTTTCCAATGCTGTTTCACAGAGGAAGACTACACTGTAGTTCCTTCTCTAGACTGTCGCACACATGACAAAATGGTAGATATAGAAATAGATGACAGAGGAATAGACAAACAAGTAAAATCGCTGAAAGGAGGAAAGGCCGCTGGACCTGATGGGATACCAGTTCGAGTTTACACAGAGTACCCGAAGGAACTTGCCCCCCCCCCCCCCCCCCTTCTTGCAGCGGAGTACCGTAGGTCTCTAGAAGAGCGTAGCGACCCAAAGGATTGGAAAAGGGCACAGGTCATCCCCGTTTTCAAGAAGGGACGTCGAATAGATGTGCAGAATTATAGACCTATATCTCCAACGTCGATCAGTTGTAGAATTTTGGAACACATATTATGTTCGAATATAATGACTTTTCTGGAGACTAGAAATCTACTCTGTAGGAATCAGCATGGCTTTCGAAAAAGACGATCGTGTGAAACCCAGCTCGCGCTATTCGTCCACGAGACTCAGAGGGCCATAGACACGGGTTCCCAGGTAGATGCCGTGTTTCTTGACTTCCGCAAGGCGTTCGATACAGTTCCCCACAGTCGTTTAATGAATAAAGTAAGAGAATATGGACTATCAGACCAATTGTGTGATTGGATTGAAGAGTTCCTAGATAACAGAACGCAGCATGTCATTCTCAATGGAGAGAAGTCTTCCGAAGTAAGAGTGATTTCAGGTGTGCCGCAGGGGAGTGTCGTAGGATCGTTGCTATTCACAATATACATAAATGACCTTTTGGATAACATCGGAAGTTCACTGAGGCTTTTTGCAGATGATGCTGTAGTATGCCGAGAGGTTGTAACAATGGAAAATTGTACTGAAATGCAGATGGATCTGCAACGAATTGGCGCATGGTGCAGGGAATGGCAATTGAATCTCAATGTAGACAAGTGTAATGTGCTGCGAATACATAGAAAGAAAGATTCTTTATCATTTAGCTACAATATAGCAGGTCAGCAACTGGAAGCAGTTAATTCCATAAATTATCTGGAAGTACGCATTAGGAGCGATTTAAAATGGAATGATCATATAAAGTTGATCGTCGGTAAAGCAGATGCCAGACTGAGATTCATTGGAATAATCCTAAGGAAATGCAATCCGAAAACAAAGGAAGTAGGTTACAGCACACTTGTTCGCCCACTGCTTGAATATTGCTCAGCAGTGTGGGATCCGTACCAGATAGGGTTGATAGAAGAGATAGAGAAGATCCAACGGAGAGCAGCGCGCTTCGTTACACGATCATTTAGTAATCGCGAAAACGTTACGGAGATGATAGATAAACTCCAGTGGAAGACTCTGCAGGAGAGACGCTCAGTAGCTCGGTACGGGCTTTTGTTGAAGTTTCGAGAACATACCTTCACCGAGGAGTCAAGCAGTATATTGCTCCCTCCTACGTATATCTAACGAAGAGTCCATGAGGATAAAATCAGAGAGATTAGAGCCCACACAGAGGCATACCGACAATCTTTCTTTCCACGAACAATGCGAGACTGGAATAGAAGTGAGAACCGATAGAGGTACTCAAAGTACCCCTCGCCACACACCGTTAGATGGCTAGCGGAGTATGGATGTAGATGTAGATCTTTACCTGATATTCGTCTCTACCAAAGGTTAAATCCTTCACTGTGCTACATTTCCTTGTTTCTCTTTCATTAGCACCCTTTCATGTTCTTTCGTGTACCGTCATATTTTGGCACTAGTCTTAGTGCTTTCTGTTGTTTGCAGTATGAGTTACCACCGTTCGAGAAAGTGACTGAGACGGTAATGAGTGAATGAATGGGTTGTTCGAGCGTTTCTTCTTTCCCCCACTCTCCACAGGTGCCTCCTTCTTATCGTTGTCTGGTGTGAAAGGCTGCTTGTACGTCTTTATTTACTGTGCTTCGAGACCTCATGGGACTCTTCTATTGAGACACACGAAGCAAATATTAGCTTCTGCATGGAATATCACGCAAAATGAAACGCCTTACTATGAACGTTGTCATCAGTAATTCACTGCTGTGAGAGATACCGAAATAAGAAGCGGCGATTTAATTCCCGAGCGTCTTAATTTTTAATCGAAGACCTAGAAAACAAAGGAATCGCGGCCGTTTGTACTTTACTGTGAAATAGTTTTGATCTTGGGAAGAGAAACTGACGTTGTACAGGAAACAGTAACGTACGTAGTTCTAGGCGGTAGATCCGGCTTGCGCCAAGTTCAAAGGTCGCGACTAACTTTTTGCTTGCTTCTCTGCTACTAAGATCTCAACAGACCGCACGATAATTTCTATCGTTTCCAAAATACTGATTTCTGCCTCTTAATTACATCACAAACGCGTCTCCGCTACAAATTACAATGCCAAAGTTGTTGCGGAGCGACATTAGTGATATTCATACACATCTTTTAGTCCTTCTTCACAGACGATTACGGACTTGTGGGAACGCACTTAGCTGCCTTCGGATTCGGTCACATGCACGACATACACGTGGGAACGCACTTAGCTGCCTTCGGATTCGGTCACATGCACGACATACACGTTCCAGTAACGTGTGCCCGTTGTCGGTTGGTGCGCAATACACCAATGATTTTAAATGCCCCCATAGCCAGAAATCAAAGAATTAAGGTCAGGTGAAGAGGTAGACCATTCTAGTGGACGTCCTCAACCAATTCTTCACTCACTAAACATTTGTAATTAACTACTGACGTAAGAGGTGTAGAAAGTGTGTTCCGTTGCACGTAACAGATATCCGTCGTGTTTTTGAAAGGGAAATGTTTTCCAGAAGTGCCATTAATTCGTCACGTAAAAATGGTTGACAAATCGCACATACTACTTTGCCCGGTGGAGTATATGGCCCTATGAGTTGTCACCCACAATTCCTGCCCACACATTGATACTAAAGCGAATCTGATGCCTTGCTTCCATGGTCGCTCTAGAATTTGAATCTACCCACTCGTGATTACTGTGGTTAACTCCGTGTATTCCGCTTCATACGTAAATAAAAAATAAGTTGTGAACTGTTGAACTTCCTCGTTCTGTCTTAGAATTCAATGGCACAACTGTAGTCTGGCATGCTGGTAGGGGATACGTGCTAAATGTGTGAGCTCTGTGGCTATCCATTGTCCTTGTTGCAAATTATCCGTGTCTTCAAATCACAGGAACAGCTGCTAGACACATTTTTTTAGGTGAAATGAGGCACTGAGAATGTTGTTCAGTGTACATGACACACATCTTCGATTAATGCTGTTCTGTTGGCTAAATCATAGAAGATTGTCGTGCCTGCCATTTCTTGCGTTCAATAATGCGACTCAAGTTCACTCTTTACGATGTTGATACGATTTTTTCTATTTTTAAAAAGTAATAACCCCTAAGATTATGGGACTTTTTTTTAAATGCAGTATGTAAATGTTCTAGTAGATAACGTTGGAAGTTTCTTGATGTTCGCGGATAATGCTACTGTATGTAGGAGAGTTGCAATGTCAGAAAAGTGTGGCGAAATTCAGGTAAACCTACAGAGGTTCAGCGCTTGGTGCAGCGACTGACAATTGACTCCAAACACAAATAAATGTGACGTATTGCGTACAGTTACTCACAAAATCCAATTATTGTTCGGTTATAATCGATCAGTATAAAAAGGAACAACCGCGAAATGTTTGGAAATATGTATCAGGAGGGACCTAAACTGGAACGACCGCACTGCACTGATTAAAAGAAAAGCAGATGCCATACTAAGATTTTTTGTAAGAATAATAAGGTTGCACACTGCCGGAATCGCAACCTACGAGTATCCACGTAACGAATCCTGTTAAAACGTTTAGGTACCACCCCGTCCTAATAAACGAGAAAATCGAGAAAAATAAAAATTAAATAAAACTGATAAATTACCCGTGGAGAGGCGCAATAAGATTCTATTCGACCTTTCAAAACACGGACTCCTAGAACACTGTAAGAGCAACGATGTGACCAATAAATAATCGTACGCTTGATCGAATTTGTATATCTACCTCTTAGCACTATAACACACGCTTGGGTAAATGGATCTTATTTGGTTTCAGCTTCTTCGCGAAAAAACCATCAACATATAACGAAGCGAGTGCACAAGCCAAATCACTACTTATGAAGCGTCTGCTTGACTATAATGCACTTCAGATACTTTAATATACTTTGAATTACTCTTCAGCCGTAGCGTAGTAACTGATATTAAGTTGTATCATTTAAATTAGTGAGACTCTTGAGTATCTATATTTTTCTTTTGTGAAGAATTCAATCGCCAATGGCCTTATCGCAGTGGTAACACCGGTTCCCCTCAGATCACCGAAGTTAAGCGATGTTGGGCTGTAACCTCCTCCTCACTTATCGACCTTAATTACAGTGAAAAATTAAACCGCGTGTACCTCATGGAAATTTGGGAAAAGCAATCGTCACCGAAATTAATCTGTCGGTAAAGAGGGAGGAAAGGGTTACATCTAAATGAAAGGAAAAACGCAAATGAAACTGGTGGAAATTAATTTTGAAAAGGGGTAAAGTTAATAAAGAAAGTAAATGTGCGGCCGTTACGCCAACAATTAACTAGCGGTAATTAGATATTTGAGATTTGGGGGAAATTACGGTCGCCAGTCCTAAGGACAATTACTATAGTAACTGAAAAAGAAAGGTTATTACACGTATAATTAGCACTAGAAGCGTGGCAACTGAAGGTTGACACGTGCAGTGTGAAAACTGAAAGTTTGTCAGAAGTAATAAATTTCGCTACACTCTGACTTAATATAGCAAAAGAATTAATAAAACCGGAAAATCGAAAGTTAATTTAGTGACTGAAGTTAATAGTGAGCTTTCTTTCTGAAGCACATCGAAATTCAGTAAAATACGTTTAGTCTTGGACTACCTCAACAATCATTTCAAAAGCTACTTGAATCTACGCAATTTAGAAATAAGAGATTTAACTTTGAACTTGAATTAAATTATTCTGAACAATTAACAATAGTAAAATTTAGTACGTACCAAGCTAAGCTGCAGTCACATGTAAGCTAAAATACGGTAACAAAACTCGCACTCTTAATTTGTGCTTGTGTAATCTGAATATTGTAGCCAGCTATGAATACTTTAACTGAACTTTGAAATTAAAGCAGTGAAATAGAATTAGCTATATTACTTTAATGCTGGCGTTTGAATTTCAACGACACTCGGGTTCATTTCGGAAAAGGAAGGGACCCTGCTTGGTAATGCAACTGGGACAATGAGCAACAAAGGTTCTTGCTACGTTGCTGTAATTTTGTGATTTGAACAGTTTTAAAAGCTGAGGTCTGCCATACACTTCCAAAACTTTACGTGCGTCCAGTCTTCCTTGTTGGTTGATTGAAGGTTTGAAGCCGTCGATCGAGGAGGTTGCGACAGTCACTCATTGTCGGCCGTCGCTGTTGCAGAAGCTGGATGTTGGCGCGCCTTCTTCTCGACACGGTCACCAGACGAAACGGGCTCTTGATGTGCGCCAGCTAATGCTTCCCGTCCGCGACACCATGTCAGAAACTATCATCGCAAGTCGAGCGCAATTACACGCTGCCAAACCCCGAAAGCGCGGCAACTCGCGGGAGCGTCACACAACATACCTGCTCCACTCGCTACTCCAGCGAGACCCCCTCTCTGCCCGCGCTCCCCGCGGCGGAGTTAACACTACCAAAGATCCTACACACTTTGATTCTTCACACGACCTATCGATGTAATCGTTCGATAGCAGTTTTCCCTAGGCAAGACCCAGCGCAAAAATACAAATAACATTTACGAAACAAACCAATTATACATCGACATAAATGCATAAATATATATATACAAATAGCAAAACAATTACAATATACGAAGACACAGAAATGTTATATATTCAGGTAACAAAAATAAGGAAAACAAATTTATAGTACAATAGATGGAAATAGGAGGATATGCATTTCCGGCGTTACACGGCTTGGCTGGCATTTGGATGGCTGACCATCAGGGTCTGCCTAGTGCTATTGACAAGCCGGTATGGTAAGTTCCTATGGGACCAAACTGCTGAGGTCATCGGTCACTAGGCTTACAAACTACTTAATGTAACTTTAACTTACGCTAAGGACAACACAAACACTCATGCCCGAGGCAGGACTCGAACCTCCGACAGGTGAACTGTGAACTGTGGCAAGGAGCCCGAGACCACGCGGTTGGCAAGCTGGCTGCACTCAGCGCTTGTGAGGCCAGTTGAGGAGCTACTTGACTGAGAAGTAGTGACACCGGCCAGGAAAACACAACGGCCTCCAGAGCGGTGTGCCCCTCCGTATTGGCATCCGGTGACACCTAAAGACTGAGGATGACACGGCGACCGGTCAGTACCATTGGGCCTTCAAGGCCTATTCGGACGGTTTTTGTTTGTTTTGAAGAATTCACTCAATGTATGTATCGCATGGATACGTAAGTTAGCACGTAGCAGTATTCCACTAAATATCTAAAATATCTTTTTTCATATTAAAATACGAACTTCAGTATAATGATAGTTAAGATTTTAACATTTATATACCATCGATTACTTACACGTCCCTAAAGAGTTGAGAAACTTCAGAATTAAAGTATTTTCGTAATATATTCTGACATCCGATTCCAGAAATACAAACTGTTGCTAAAACAACGCAACTAAACTTCTTCAGGCACCACCGTTGGTTATTTGTTTCGCTACTCATGAATGTTTAATATAATCTTCAGGTACATATCAGTTCATTCCTTCGGTAAACCTATTAGAAATAGTATCGCCAACCCTAGCATTCAGTGCCAATCTCTTACGGAATTCTTTCAATGTTTTAAACCATAAGGCGCTAGTCTGTGAAAATGGCCCTCTTTGGTTTAACTATTCTCAGTTCAACTGTCCAGATCTAAATGCTGACTTGAGCGTGCTTCCCGCTACTTGCTAAATGACAGAACTATAACTTTTGCTTCCCTTTTAAATTCTTTCCTTTCTAAACCAGTTGTTGAAAGATCGTTGTGAGTAAATGATAACCCGGGAACAAAAATTTAATTTCAGCTAATGGAAGTCAATTATCTTTCCTTTTTAAATATAAATCCCTTCAATAATCAAGCTTCGATTGTGAATGTGTTACTGTCAAAAAACTAATAGCCCCACACTAAGCAAGATGAAAAATATAAAAAAACTCAAAATAAATCCTAGGTTCCACCACCACTTCATATCACAACTTTAAGTTTTGCATCAACTCAGTTCCGAGTGTCCGACGCCTTCCATGACCACCAGCGCAGTACGCCGGCCCCACATAATGCCACCCCAAAACAGCAGGGTACCTCCACCTTGCTGCACTCGCTGGACAGTGTGTCTAATGCGTTCGGCCTGACCGAGTTGCCTCCAAACACGTCTCCGACGATTGTCTGGTTGAAGGCATGTGCGACACTCGTCGGTGGCCGTAGGGTGCTCTTCCAGGGGCCAGCTCATCCAGGATAATCTCTGGCGCGCCCAAGCTCACACCAATGGACAAGTGTTTTTGCATGGCCCTTCTGTATTTTGTGGAGGAGTGTTAAATTTCACTCTAACAAATAATGATACCAAGATTCAGCGCTGTATTGTAGCAGCTTTCTCCGCTTCCATTCGGATTATCTGTCTTTCAGCTTGCGAGACTCTTCGTGAGCACTGACTAATTGGTGGATGATTCCCAGTGTTGATAAGATATTTCACTATAGGCCGCTCGATCTGTTGTTTCTCCACTCTGGATTTGAAAGCATCCGAAAATTGACGCGGAATGACTATCACTCGCCGACGTTGTTGGTGAGCCAGGCCAGATCCTATTGGCAGTTCGATAGTAGTTTCCTCACTTGTGTTGTAAATAGTGTTAGCGAAGCACGATTATTCATCAGTGGTGCTAAGCTATGCTTCCTGGACTTGTTCGGCTGCCCTAAGCTCGAACTTTTAAGGTGAAATGTGGCTGCTCGTGACAGTCAACAATGCGATGTTCTCTTTGACCACCTACGATGCTTATGGTGCTCGCTGGCATGTATATTTCCTTCGTGAGCCTAAGTGGCTTTTGAAATCGACAAAAGCTATACAGTTTTATTGAGCATCTCGACTGAATACTGGAACTCGTCTCGATGATAACACAGTCCAAACGGGGTAATTCATAGAGGCCGCCAGGAGTTATGAAAGCAGTGTTTGCCCTGTCAGCCCCGTCAACCTAGATCTGCCAGTAGCCTGACTGCATGCTCGTAGTTGAGAAATGCTTTAATCCGTTCAAATAATCGAGGGTATCTTCAATGACAGTCACCCAGAGAAATCTTTGCTATGTATACTTGTTGGAGTGGCTTCGCAAAATAGAGCTCTGATTTTCCACAGTCTATGACAGCTTGAGATGCTTACAAGAAGTCCTATTCGAGAATAACATTAAGATTCATTCTGTTAAAACGACAAAATTCGAAGGGCTGTGTTGTTTCATTGATAGTTATTGTTGCAATACATTACACAAAAGGCAATCCCTGGATCGCCCTGCACCTGGACGGGCTGGCCGTCAACAGTGACGCCAATAAGATTTCCTGACATCTTGGTGGGTGTCGACCATGAAGATGGAGGCCTCACCTCCATAGATCGTCGCCCAGTTCAGTTTTCCTAAAGTCGGCTACTAGGCGAACGGCTGGTACCTCTGTACAGCGGCGGGGGACAGCTAAGGCGTGTTGGAGAGCTAACTCGTCCAGGGTACGACGATGGGATTCGTCCCGCAGGTTGTCTACAATCTTTTGCAGTTGACTGACGTGAATAGAACTAATGTGACGGATGACGTCTGGCGTTGTTGTAGTAGTCAAAAACTCGCTCTGTTTGTTTGCAGCAGCGTACACGGTGTCCATGGCGTCCACAGTGGAAACACACCGGCGTGTTCTCCTCCGTTCTCGAAATGTCTGTTCTACTATGGGGAGTTGTGCTTGGTGGAGGACTTGATTTCGCATGTTTTGGTCAGATAGGGGGTCGTTATTTGACGGTTGCGCCTTACGTCCAAGTTGAACAAATCCATTTTCCATCATGACACGTTCGATTAGTGGCTGAGTTTCGTGCTAAATATCGATACATCCATTCTTCGACATTCTCTATCACCTTCTGACGTATCGGGTTGACATTAATGGCTACTGAATCGTGTGTACTCGATCTGACATTTCTGGCTGCGGTACACTGATGTATCTCTTCTCTTACAATCTTGCTTATGAGAGTGGCGAGCGAACGGTGGTCTTCCAACTGCCGTATGCGGCAGTCAGTTATACCTCTTTCGTCAGATTATTTTTCTGTTGCAATACCTAGATTTGTTAGCGCCACTTGATGAATTCCTCTGTCGTTGTGCCATTCTTACCCAGCTTGGTACATGTCTTTTGCGACCCCTTTCATCAAGTGCGAGATTTTTTAGGCATCTGTCATGATAGGATTCACGATGTGACATATGGCCAAAACATTCTCTATGTAAGGTTCTGTTCTTCCTCCATGGCACTGGGCCCAGTTCTTCTATTGTTCTTCCACTAAGCGTACCAGATAGTGTTGATAGAAGAGGTAGAGAAGATCCAACGGAGAGCAGCGCGCTTCGTTACAGGTTCATTTAGTAATCGAGAAAGCGTTACGGAGATGATAGATAAACTCCAGTGGAAGACTCTGCAAGAGAGACGCTCAGTAGCTCGGTACGGGCTTTTGTTGAAGTTTCGAGAACATACCTTCACCGAGGAGTCAAGCAGTATATTGCTCCCTCCTACTTATATCTCGCGAAGAGAGTATGAGGATAAAATCAGAGAGATTAGAGCCCACACACAGGCATACCGACAATGTTTCTTTCCACGAACAATATGAGACTGGAATAGAAGGGAGAACCTATAGAGGTACTCAAGGTACCCTCCGCCACACACCGTCAGGTGCCTAGCGGAGTATGGATGTAGATGTAGATTTTCGCCGAACGTTTCCTTCAGTTCAACCTGGAAATTGTTGCAGCTATTGAGCTTCCCTCCGTTTTCCTCTAATCACTGCTAGGCTTTGTTGTCCAAATAAAAGTACACGTTTTCCAAACACATCATATCATCACACCTGTCGCATATGGTGGCTCGGTCGAATCCTTGCAGTCATTTCGTCCGATCCGGACCAGCGTCTACGAAAACATTGATGGATGCCTTAAGTGCAGCTGTCTTACTGCTGGCTTGGAATCCATTGGTCTCCTGAATATACTGCTTTCATTCCGTTCCTGGCTGCGTATGTGACTGCTTATACGTTGCCTAATTGGAGGAACGATAATATAGATATTTTGAAGTACCCGGCGTCTCCGCCAAACAATGTCACCACGAAAACACTATTAAGCTCAAATACAAAGGCGGTCAATGAAGTACAGCCCTCAGAAACGAAAGTATCTTTATTACTGACACCATTGTAACAGCCAGAACAGAGCTGACCTCCTGGGCAGAGAGAGCAGCTACTTACAGCTAGCGCAATAAACACTGGTAGCAGTTACTTCTGTAGAATATCTGGGAGTATGCGTACGGAACAATTTGAAGTGGAATGATCATATAAAATTAATTGTTGGTAAGGCGGGTGCCAGGTTGAGATTCATTGAGAGAGTCCTTAGAAAATGTGGTCTACCAACAAAGGAGGTGACTTACAAAACACTCGTTCGACCTATACTTGAGTATTGTTCATCAGTGTGGGATCAGTACTAGGTCGGGTTGACAGTGGAGATAGAGAAGATCCAAAGAAAAGCGGCGCGTTTCGTCACAGGGTTATTTGGTAAGCGTGATAGTGTTACGGAGATGTGGCAGACTCTGCAAGAGAGGCGCACTGCATCGCGGTGTAGCTTGCTGTCCAGGTTTCGAGAGGGTGCGTTTCTGGATGAGGTATCGAATATATTGCTTCCCCCTACTTATACCTCTCGAGGAGATCACGAATGTAAAATTAGAGAGTTTCGAGCGCGCACGGAGGCTTTCCGGCAGTCGTTCTTCCCGCGAACCATATGCGACTGGAACAGGAAAGGGAGGTAATGACAGTGGCACGTATAGTGCCCTCCGCCACACACCGTTGGGTGGCTTTCGGAGTATAAATGTTGATGTAGATGTAGGTACAGGCATTGAACATTCCAGAAAGCTGATATTTTTACAGAAATTGAATATTACAGAATATAAAAACATTAGAAACATAGTATATTCCAAGAACTTTCCATTAATGATAAATGTTAAATAATTGCTGGTGGTGGTCGGGTTTGAAATGACGACCTGCAGTACGCACGCGACAATGTTTACCACTACGCCACTCTGCGTGCCGTACCCGCCGCGCTGCTGGACTAATTTAAGAGTGGTGCTGTCTTCTAGCAAGCAAAACTATTTGCATCATCCTGATAAGCAAACAGGGGCCCATGTTTGTTGTATGGTTGTAAACTCTTGATTGCACAGAACTCGGCAGAAAGGGTAGGATAGGCCACTATGTATAATATAAAAACCAGAAAGATACGCTGGAGTAAGGGGAATGTGACGAGATGAGTGGATTCCAGATGTTTTCACGCTTCGTCAAGCTGTTGCAATGGTGGCCGGTGCCCTATTCACAGAGCTCAGTGAAAGTAGTAGCGATCAAGTTTTTTGGAGAAGAAAAAGAAATTGGGTGCCGCGGCTGAACACCGTGGCGGTTAATGCATAGCACTTTCATCACGCAGTCGCAGTCGTCATTAGGTCTCTGATGTTATACAAATAATCCGTAACACTGTGGAAATATAGTTTCGCAATTTGACAACAAAATGAATTTATGTTCTCTCTAATAAAACCATTTTACTTACTTATTCTTGTGTTTGCTTTACGTGGGGAAATACAGGGCCTTGGAGCTACACTATGTGATCAAAAATATCCGGACACATCCAAAAACATACGTTTTTCATATTAGGTGCATTGTGCTGCCATCTACTGCCAGGTACTCCATATCAGCGACCTCAGTATGGGTGTTACTTGTGTCATACGTCTGCACGCGAGATTTCCACACTCCTAAACATCTCTAGGTCGTAATGTGTAACAGACAGACATCTATACAGACCATCAAACAGGAATTCCATGCTGCATCAGGATCCACTGCAAGTACTATGACAGTTAGGCGAGAGGTGAGAAAACTTGGATTTCATGGTCTAGCCTCTAGCGGCTACTCATAAGCCACACATCACGCCGGTAAATGCCAAACGACGTCTCGCTTGGTGTAAGGAGCGTAAACGTTGGACAATTGAACAGTGGAAAAACGTTGTGTGGAGTGACGAATCACGGTACACAATGTGGCGATCCGATGGCAGGATGTGGGTATGGCGAATGCTCGATGAACGTCATCTGCCAGCGTGTGTAGTGTCAACAATAAAATTCGGAGGCGGTGGTGTTATGGTGTGGTCGTGTTTTTCACGGAGGGGGCTTGCGACCCGTGTTGTTTTGCGTGGCACTATCACAGAACAGACCTACATTGATGTTTTAAGTACCTTCTTGCTTCCCACTGCTGAAGAGCAATTCGGGGATGGCGATTGCATCTTTCAATATGATCGAGCACCCGTTCATAATGCACGGCCTGTGGCGGAGTGGGTACACGAGAGTAACATCCCTGTAATGGAGTGGCCTGCACAGAGTCCTGACCTGAATCCTATAGAACACCTTTGGGATGTTTTGTAACGCCGACTTCGTGTCAGGCCTCACCGACCGACATCGTACCTCTCCTCAGTGCAGCACTCTGTGATGAATGGGCTGCCATTCCCCAAGAAACCTTCCAGTACCTGATTGAACGTATGCCTGCGAGAGTGGAAGCTGTCATCAAGGCTAAGGGTTGGCCAACACCGTATTGAAATCCAGCATTACCGATGGAGGGCACCACGAACTTTTAAGTCATTTTCAGCCAGGTGTCTGGATACTTTTGATCACATAGTGTATTTGTTACTTCTGATCGGGCATCCCAACTTCTGCTACTACGACATATTTTTTGATGCGTGAGATAGTGAAAAGTCAGTATAAAATACAATCATAATACTATATACACTAATTTTATAAACAACACACTTTATGCTTGAGTTGCGTGTGATGTAATGTACCCACCTTCTTCCATCAGGACGATGTCTCAGCCGTTTATTATCTCCTGCAATCAAGAAAAGAACTAACTTGGTTCATCTATCATCCATTCATCTGGCTGCGTGTACTGCGCAACAACATTTAATTTTAATTACAGTGTTATTAATTTCGTTCCAGTCTGTTCCCTGAGCCATCTGGTATTTGACGCCACAGAACTCGGTATTAATTTGAGGCACCTTATTCGTTGTGTGAGAAAGGAAGATGTAATTGGTTGCAGGTGCAGTTTGCCTTTCCGTTGTTTCCCCTTAAGGATTAGAAGACGTTATTAGGTGTGGGTCCCAAACATGCAGCCACAATACTCTCTCTCTCTCTCTCTCTCTCTCTCTCTCTGACATCTAGAAGTAGCTTTAGCTTTCTGGAACAGTGTCATAGCATAACGGAAAATACTTCTGCTTGCGATATAGGTCATTAGTAGTAGGAAGAAGGATGTTGTCAATGTTAGCACTGCTATGATAGGATGAGAAGTATTAACTTTCAATTTTGGTATGTTACAGGTTGGAGAGCAACACCGCCTCCTAACCAATGCAACTATGCGCTTCGTCTTCTTTACAGGTAAGTGATCATCTTGTAATATTATAAGTCACCGTCTCGTTTCCCGAAGTACTCCTAAAAAGAATTCCCTTCACCTCTGTATGGCTGGCACAGAACCGGCTATAATGACCAGAGGTATTACTAGAGGAAGCAGCTTGGACAACTAGGATTTATGATTTCGTATGATTGCAACAACACGAAACTGCGACCGGTTTTGTTTTTCTTTCGTATGGTCATAAACTAAATCGTTGATGACAAACTCATACGAAACCGTGTAACATTATTGCAACTTGAATGCTTGATTTCACGAGAAAATTTATTCACAATAAGATATCATAGTTAATTCTCTTCGGAAAGAGGATTTCACGGGCAATATAACATCGGAACATACAAACGCCCAGCTTACAATTTACTTAGCTATGTTCAGAGCTCGTAAACAAATAGATTGTGATTATCATGTATGGTGGCGACAGACTATGCGGATTTCAGTTCTTAAACACAATAACAGGTGCTCAGTGGAAACTCTTGCCATCTGTAAAGCATATTATCAACGCGTTTCTAATTTATGGAAGCAAATATCCCACTACCCAGTGCAATAGTGTAGGCTTTGTTCCGCTTGTTAAGGCTCAATGATTGTTTGGTGTAGAATGGTTATGTCCACAAACTCCACAAATGTCAAGAAACTGATTAGTTAAATAGGTCAAGTAATAATTTTATGGTAATCTTTGGTTGAACGTAACGAAAGGTCGACACAAACATAACATCCTCAACAACGTGTCTGTTTAGAGAAATGCTTTCGAAAAGTGTTTTGAATCTTACTTTTTATAGCGCTTACTTAAGATGAATTTGATGGAATGTTCTGAAAATAATACTAGCTTGTTATTCTTTGTATTTACCTCGCTTGTATAAAGTCGACAGACAGATTACACTTAAGATGGTCTGATTGACGTGATACAAGAATTAATGTCATAATTCTCATTCTGCAGCTGGAATCAAGGGGGAGACCACACGCACCACATATTCAGAGTTGAGGGGTTAGCGTTGTATGGGTTGGTATGGCCTCTGGCTTCCACTCGCGAGCATGTTGAACTTTTCGATTACAGTGAGAAGACGTAGAGTAATTAAATAAGCTATTACATTAAAAGCTTTTGCCAGATTACAACCTGAACACTTGTTTCGACTGTTTCGTGTTTAGCGTGTAACCGAGAGTTCAACTGAACTTACTTTTTTATGGGGGAAAGTGAATATTAACTTTCGTTTAAATTTGGTAGCAGTCACAGTTATTGTATTTTATTCTACAATAAGGCAAAAAACTCCCATTATTAATAATTTCTTTGAGCTGAGAGTCCTCATTACCCATTGTTGGCATATATAGCTGCATTTCAACCAATTAAAATGTTACGGTAATTAAGCGAAATTGTAACCCAAAAAAGACCACATAGCTAATGATAAAAGAAAATTCTGGCCAAAGTTTAACACTGTTACATTTGTCTCAAGACGATTTAACTTAAACAACTGATACTGGCTGCAGGGCATCTTTCTTACAGTCACCAAGATTGTGCGAATGTTCGTTCCAGTTGTAAAATAAGGAGATATGGATGTTTCTACAGGACAAAAAAAAATCTGTGTCACTCCTTTATGCCGTCTTTACGCGGATCCTGTTTCTCAGAGTAATGTACACCAGACGTGATTTCCAATGTGTTTATTGGACGCCCAGAATCGAAACAGTACATCACAATGAACGTGCTCTTCAGCGTGATTTGCGGCCGCGGGAAAGCGTCTCGGTTCATTAATGGTTATTTTGGTAATTGTTACATTTAACACTACACAAACACCGCTCCTGCTTCACTGTATCTATTAAAACGCAAATTTGCTACTTTGTTCGTATGTTAAACATATTGCTCTGTGTTTAATACGCACTGTACTGACTTGCTAGAGGAGCGACTAGTGACAACGAAAGCAATCTTGAAATTTGTTTGTCTGTTTCATGGCAGGTTCTTAAAATCGCACAAACTCACTCTTGAACGGAGAGAAGTCATACATAACATCAAATATTCCAGAACATATTTCTGTTAAATTGATGAGAAAGCCCCACAATATATTAGATAGCATCAAGCTATTTACAGAAACTAAGACGCAAATTCACAACTTTTTAGTTCACAGTCCACCTGTCTACGCCGTACACCACCGTTCACTGACGTTATTGCAGTCTACAGCTTAAGGCTTTGAACGCCGGTATGTCATTACATGACACTTAATTATATCAGATCGCACCAAAAACGTAGCGGTTTTGATAAATTTCAGTGCATCGGTGCCATGAAGTGGTGTACTTTCACAGTAAACAAGTCATAACACGAAATGCGTCAAATAGGAAAAATCTCTAGCCGCCGATGTCTCGTTTACCGTCACTTTATTAAAACAAAACGTACGGAAAACAACGCGTTATCGAGAGATCCCCAGTGTGCCGTGTTTTCAAACAGCATATATTCATAACACTTAAGTTACAAATGTCATTAAACGTGGACTGGAACTAGAAACGACGTAATCCAATATGGCGCCCCCCAAGTTGTGTTTGTGACTTAGCAACCGATCTTGCATCTCACTGGCCACGTTCCTCTCCATGTTGCAAAAATGTGATGCGTCTGAGTCTGCCTTTCACTCTTATAATTTCTCCATAACATGAAATACAATGTTGTGACGACAGAAAACTTGTACAGATCCACGTCCACGTTGGCTTTCACGTCTAGTGTGAGGACGGCTTTACAGTTACTCCATGAGCGCCCGTGTGGACTGGAAATAGCTTCCTTCTTCAGGGCTCCAAAGATAGGTCACTCGTGGGAACCGTACGACGACTATTAATAAACGTTTAAGTATCATCTCGGAAAAATTAAATTTAAAATATTTATTTATTTATTTGAATGTTCCGTAGAGGTATACATTGGAATCCCGTAGCACGCCGCTAGATACGACAAAACAGAACGGCCCAGCCCACTGATAAAGTGGAAATGCCATTTTCTTTTGGCTCCTCTGTCAGGTTGCTAAGGTACTGCGTCCGACATGTACCTGCAGACTCACTAAAATTAATTACATATCTTCAAGTATTCGAGGAGATAGTTAAGTTTTTTGAGTAGCTCTCGTAGTGAAGGCGTTCCGACAAATAACAATGAAACCAGAGTATCAGTGGATGTGATACACATATTTCCCATAAAAGCCCTTGCCACAGTGTTTTGCTTCGTGAATCCCCTTCACACATGCTCCATAACGTTCACAGATAACGAACAGAATTGCGTGGAATGTAGTCGGCCGTTGATTTGCTCTGTTTGGGTAGGCAGATGGAGCGATGCGGCTCGTGGCTTCCTGCAGAGGAGAAAGTGTCTGCCGGCCATCTCTTCCTCTTACACAATCGACGGCGACGGTTCACTAGCAGGCCTCGCTTTCTGTCCACTAGTCGAATACATGTCGAGTACACATATCAAGGAGACGTGCAGAATGTCATTTAGAAACGTATATTACAATACAGATTTTGAAAAGGTTTTTTGAAATACACAGTAGAACTAAACTGTGGGACAATGAATACTGCAAGATGTCCCCACCATCTTACGCAGTAGATGCATCGTAAACACGGAAGTAATGAATTAATGGCAGAAAGGGGTAAATCCTGGAGTAAAAATAAGTGAGGATACAGTGGTAAATTGAAACAGTAATTACTGTGCCGCCCGGAGTGGCCGAGCGGTTCTAGGCGCTTCAGTCTGGAACCGCACGACCGCCACGGTCGCAGGTTCGAATCATGGATCGGGCATGGATGTGTGTGATGTCCTTAGGTTAGTTAGGTTTAAGTAGCTCTCAGTTCTAGCGGACTGATGACCTCAGATGTTAAGTCCCATAGTGCTCAGAGCCATTTGAACCATTTTTGAAGTAATTACTGTTATATATTCTCCAAGAGCGCGTGTACAAATTAGAGCATATTGCAAGCGAGTGCGACGCTCCAGAATAGAAAATGATAGCTTTCCAAGGGGAATTTCCTAGCGATCATACACAGATGCCCTTTACACTCCTTATGAAAAGATGTCGCACTTTTATTACTTAGGGATTGATTTAAGTAGTGACATCGGCAGAAATACAGAAATAATGGTGCAACTTTTCGTACAGATATATGGGGACTATCAGCAAAACGCTGAATAACAAGACGAGGAAACGTAAAACAATAAAAATTTACCGATTCTGACATATGGGAATGAGACTTGATTACCCTTACAGAGAGACCAAATACCAGAAATGAGATGAAAAAGCTAAGCATACTCTGTGGTGGAGAGGATAATTAATCGTGAACATCATATGAACAGAAGGAAATATTATATATTATAAAAACGGCAACGAAAATAGAAGTAAATAGGAATAAATAGAAATAACGTACCTATAGAACGGACGACGGAGGACACCCCAAACTAAAGATAATGCAAGGGTATAGCTCAAAACGGCGAAGATAGGTGGTAGGATCTCGGAAAAACGGAAAAAATTCTTTGGACAAAACCGGTACAGTGTTTTTGTGTAGTGAAGAAGAAGAAGAAAAGGAAGAATAAGCAGAAGTTCAAAAATGGTGCAAATGGCTCTGAGCACTATGGGACTCAACTGCTGAGGTCATTAGTCCCCTAGAACTTAGAACTAGTTAAACCTAACTAACCTAAGGACATCACAAACATCCATGCCCGAGGCAGGATTCGAACCGGCGACCGTAGCGGTCTTGCGGTTCCAGACTGCAGCGCCTTTAACCGCACGGCCACTTCGGCCGGCAATAAGCAGAAGTGGTAGATTGTAATACACAATTGTTTGAACATTGAGGCTAGCAAATTAAACGGCGTATTCCATTGTTCGCGACAAGTCGAATAATTCACCATCCTATTTCCATAGTATGACGCTTGAAGTACATAAACAGACCTTATGATATTTATGATCCTAATTTAAAGTAAAAGGGACAAAATATTAAAAAAAAACATGAAATCATGTCAGAATTATAAAAGACATGAAATCATTAAATGATGTCTACATAATCTTTGACGAGTTCCAAGGCCTAAACAAACTGGACCCTCTGCTGGTACTTGACCAGCCCGTGTAAAACTCAAGTCACAGCACAACGCTTGGCATTCTTTGTACATTTCTTCTTGGAATATTCTACGTCCTTCGTGAAGACCGCTGGTTTTGTGAAACTCGGTATCACTCGACTCACCAGATCCCCTGCTGTTTAGCTTTTTATTCACAGCTTTTACGAACATTATTACTACATCTCACCACTTGGTACTATTCATAACGACACACTTTGTATCACTTGTAGCTGTCTACAGTCACAAAAATACAGTAGGACTATTATGGAGTCACCCGAATTTTCGAATGTTAAAACTACCTGTCAACTGTAGACGTCTCTGGTACCAATAAGTGACATTCGTTCCAAGAATACCGACTATCGTATGTGTCCCTGGTACTTGTGAGATCCTAATGTATTCTATAGTGCGGGTGATAGGCAGGTAAAGCTTCGCCAAGCCAAGATCATTACTATCCTCCAGTACAGACACTAGCTTCGTGTGCTTCCACCCTTCCGGGAAGGTTCAAAAGAAGCGAGTTCTCGAGGCAAATCGTAGAAGCAGTAACCTGCGAGAGAGCTTCAGGCCTGAACTTCCTTCTGTGTCTCAAACGTCTCTCACACGCTGTTATTGCTCCTCGTGGTGCGACAAGGCATACGGCCTATTCCTTTCACGTTCATCTGACGCCTCTTCATTGCTGAGCTTGGCCTAGCACTGACGTTTATGTTTACACAAGCATTCACTGCTGGTTTGGGCCTGCGAGTACGCAACAGTATTCTATGCGTCTCCCAGATTTGCATTCATTCGTGGTTTTCTTTAAGTGTGTTACGACGGAGAAAAACAAACTGACGACAAGGTGAGAGCAGTATAAGAAACGAAGAACCGAATAAAGGCATCGACGTGGAGCTGCGGACGTATAACACAAAGACGCTTGCAAACAGAGCATCGTTCGCATGTTAGGCGCTAAGATTCTTTGATCGGTGTGTGACAGCCAGTGCCTTTAGTTACATACTATTCAAAAGCACACTCAGTACTTAGGTGTGGAATTTTCGTGTGGGGAACAAATGCACAAAGTATTAAAAATATTCAAACTACAGAAAAGTGGCATAAGAATAATAAGCAAACTAGTAGTAGGGCTCACCGACAAAATCTCTTCGAGACAACGGAGATTTTAACTACACCACGAAAGTGCTCGTACATTTACAAATCAGATATGCACATGAGGAAAACCTCGATACTTGCTGTATGAACAGTTCGTTCCATGGCCATGCAAAGTGGTCTTGACCATACGTGCATTTACCATGAAACAATAAACATAATCTGAAAACACCGTTTTCGGCTAAGGAATAAAACTGTACAGTAAATTGCCTATTACGATTAACGAGATTACTAAAAATCTCCATTTCAAAAGCGGTTAAAATTACGAGTTAACCGGTACGTGCTGTATAGTAAAGGATTAATCAGATAACACAGGACAGGGTTTGGTAAAAGAATGGAACACAGCTACATAATAATAAAACCCCTGTGCCATCTTGCAACACACTTTCGCATTATAGTGTTACTTTTTCTTCTCTGAAAAATCTTACATCAAAGCTCTGCAATGGATTATGCTAACATTTTATCTCCTGAATGAATTTCTCACTCTGCAGCGGAGAGTGCTCTGATATGAAACTTACTGGCAGATTAAAACAGTTTGGCAGGCTGGAACTCTAAGTGCTCTGCCGACTGAGATACAGAAGCACGACTCAGGACCCCCCCCCCCCCCCCCCCCCCCCCACACACACACACACAACTTTACTTCCACCAGTACCGCACCTCCTTATCTTCCAAACTTCACAGAAAAATTCACTCAGTAAACGAACAACAAGGCTGTGGCTAATTCGTGCCTCCACAGTTCCCATTTTTCCAAGAGTGTTAGCCCCGCAAGTGTCGCAGAAGAACTTCTGTGAAGCTTGAAAGGTGGAGATGAGGTACTGCCGGAATTATAGCTGTGCGGAGAGGTCGTCCGTTGTGCTCGGGTAGCTCAGTCGGTAGAGCATTTGCCCACACAAGACAAAGAAAGGCCTTGGGTTCGAGTTCCGATTTTAATCTACCAGTAAGTTTCCGCATCTTCTTTCTGACCTCAGCATCTCACTCATAATTGTGGGGTACTGACTCATTTTTGCAGGCAAGCTAATCAGAAGTTGCGGTTCTCAAAATGGAATCAAATATCATAGTCAAGGTTCTGATGACAGCTGACAATGTATATATAGTGTGTGTATTGCGTGCATGTACTAGTGTTTAGAAATAAATTGACAGTGTAGCACTAGCTTTCCACATAACGGAATAACTTCTTTGCAAGAATGTAGAAACAAAATACATTCATCATAGAACATCGATCGTGTAACTGTTTGACCTCAAACATTACAAGTTTGTGTTTGTAGCAGTATTACACAGAAGACGTAAACAATATTTTCAGTCATGAATGTATAAACAAAACAGTATTGTACACAAGTAATAAACGAAACTAGGGTGCTCTATTTAAAATAACACACTGGACTTGGATTCTGAAGGATGATGAATTTAATCCCTATTGGGCCATCCTGATTAAGATTTCCTGACTGTACTAGAATCACTTGAGGCAAATGGCAAGATGGTTCTCATTGTAGAACCACGGCCGACTACCTGCCACCTTCTTCTTAAACTAAGCCTGTGAGCAAGTACGTGTCTGCATATAAGAATTTAGCTTTCTGTTCTTTAATTTTTATATCACGAAATTTCCAATATCAGTGTAAAACTCATACTCAAACATATAAACAGCAACTACTACTACCACTACTACTAAACACTCATATTATAATTGGCTGCAAATACTGATTACACCTTCTGTGTAATAATGTTGCAAACATAAACTTGTAACGTTTGAGGTCAAACAGTTACACGAACGATATTCTATGATGAGTAATAATAATTTCATGTTGTCGAACGGCATGATGACCTTTTTTCTGTTAGACGTGACTTAGGTATTCACAAACTACGACAGTGCATGCTACTGAGGAAAAAGAATCTACAGATTAACAGGGAATGGGAACCACATGTCGTTCCAGGCAAATCTTTGCACTACTGTGAGATGAAGGCTGTGACAAAGGCACACTGAAATATTCCGTCTTTTTTGTAGGATTCGATCCCACGATCTTTAGGGCTCCACGAACGAGATTTACCACTAAACCAAACCTGCGATGACTGAACGAACGACTCGACGTTAAAGTTCCCATTATGTGTGCCTGTGATGCTGGTTGAGCTCATAAATTTGACACTTAACCTTACTTCATCTCCTCCTTTGTTTCCTTTCTTTCATAAATGAATTGTAGCAACTCTCTGACACAACGGAATTAGAACGGGGGTAACCATCAGCGTGGTTCATATGTGTAATACTTGCACATAATCAGAAAGTAACGAACTTATAAATTCCGTCACTCTTTTTCTCACTCACTCTTCTCAAAGATGTGTTTGTTTTAGGTTAAGAAACAAAGTTATTTAGGAGCTATGAGACAAAAAGAGGGTACCCGAAGCGATGGGAAAAGGAAAGAATCGTCTCGACATGATCAGAGGGTCGCAGCATTTTGCTGAGCTGAAGAGTCTAATCGGCTAGCGATAGTATTTACGTGCTGTATCAAACCAACTCTGGTGTTGATTACAAAAACAACACAATAACTGGGTTGTAGTAGTTACAGAAACATATTTGAAGGGCCCTTACTTAACCACAGAAAGCTGCATGTTCAAATTATACTGCGATGTTCGTTGTGAAATATTTTCTGCCTTACCGTGTAGGCTGCATGTTCAAGACGAATTTTGTAAACTGAAAAACTGAATTATTCTCCACACGCAGTGAAAGCACAAAATAAGGTGACAAATTTGTGGGTCATAGTCCAGTGACGTGGGAGTTATGGTCACGTATTAGGGACGACCGCAGAACTGTTGTCGCTTTTCTCAGCACATGTAACACATTCGCAGCATGTCTTTGCTAAGTACGTTGTTGTTAGTATAACGACGTAATACTCTCTTATTACACTACTTTGGCCACGTAAAGAAAGATACTGGATTGAGTTCGGTTCAGTCAGCCCTGCGCGTTTTGGTATTCTCGCGAAGTAAAGCAACGCCAAGCACGCGTCACGCCGCCGCGGTTGCCGATTCTGGCTGAATCACAAACACAGGGGAACTCCAAGCCTTCAGCAGTTCAAAGCCTCTCCAACAATTCAGTCAGCTCTTCAAACATTTTTCTAGTTACAGCACGGAATATCCCGGTAGTTGTATAGAAAGTGCTGTAAATCAATGGAGCAAGGTATTCTGCGCACTTGTTCGAGTTGGTGGTATTTCTGGCTATCTAATCAATACCAACGGTATCTGTACTAATAATAAAATTTTCATGAGGTTTTCGCAGGTAACTTAAGTGTAACTTGGGGCAACATACAGCCTTTGTTTCATCAAAATCGGAACACGAAAAAAAAAGAAAGGATATCGTAACTTAAAAATTTTATCTAAAATCGTCTGTCCACCTTACAAAGGATACTGTCCATCGCACCACTCTCAGATTTAGCCGTCAAATGGCCTAATGGGTAGCCCGTCAAAACCTTAGCACAGAAAACAGGATGAAGGTGTACTGCACTGTGGAAAAGAAGCAAAATAGAAACAGTGAACAGTCCAAGCATAAGAAGTGCAACATCGAACAAACTCTGAGAATCACGGTGTTGTTGCCGTTTGGTCACTTTGTTGAACGGCAAAGCGGGAGATCCGTGATCCGTATTCAAATATCACACATACCACTTTTTTTCATGATATTCTGAACTTTCCGACCGGTCATTGATGTGTCTGTTCTCCTTCTGTAGTCTTGGCAATTGTCTTACTATACATTGGTTATAGCATATGAGTGATGTGGTAAAAATATACTACCGTCGCAAGTAAATGTGATGAACAGTGAGAGAAGGCGAGATGCTGCATAGACGTCTTACAGAAATGAAAACAACAAACAAACGGGTGTGAACTACGTTACAACAAAGAAATTCAAGAGTCAAAACTTTCAAAACGAAACGCGTCTCGTAACACGTGGTACTAGTCTAGAAGAAATAGGAGCTACGTACATCTATATCTCCCTTCCTTGCATCTCGCTGTTGAAAACTCACGTTAAATCATGACAACAGACACAAGTCTGAATACACTGAACAGACACATCAGTGACCGGATGCTCATTTCATAATTTTGAGGAAAAAAAAGGGGTGCGAGGGAGATTTCAACACGGAGCTTTTTAACCTCAGTGACATAAGCATTTTCGGGAGTTTACATCAGTGACGGAATTAACCGTCGCAAACTTATCTTTAGTGATCGCATAAGGGTTCCGTTTTTACAGGTTGTAGTACTTATTTAACTTCCGTTCCGAAGCGTAGGAGAGAGTCACGACGTTATCAATTGGTGTCCTATTTCTATCCATTCAGATACGTGGAAGATAACAGAGGAGGCCACCTGCATTTAATTGTCAGACTTTCTAAAAAAAAAAAAAAATGGTTGAAATGGTTCTGAGGACTATGCGGCTTAACTTCTGAGGTCATCAGTCGCCTAGAACTTAGAACTAATTAAACCTATCTAACCTAAGGACATCCCACACATCCATGCCCGAGGCAGGATTCGAACCTGCGACCGTAGCGGTCGCTCGGCTCCAGACTGCAGCGCACAGAACCGCACGGCCACTCCGGCCGGCAGACTTTCTCAATACGATTGGTTCGTTGACACAAAATATGTTTCGATGTCGTAAACACAGATCTGGTAATGATGCTGTCAGTTGACGGATTTTGGCATGGGCCGTTTCTCTACAGAAATGGCGAAGTTTAGTGAGCTGGAAACTGGCGCGAAGACCCAGTCGTCCGGCGTGCGCACTAATGACGTCAGAGAAAAACTTTTGGAGACCAATATACTGAAAGCGGTAAATACTTCCGTTCGGAGCTCGCGAGATCATGGCGGGTGGCGGAGAATATTCACGTTGAGGGACTGGATAACAACAAATGTCAAATACAGTAACATGAAGAGAGTAAAAGGACATAATTATTTACGTTAAAGCTTTTACTCTGGAACAATTACTTTAGAAGTTATCCTATAAAATTTATATCTTCATTAATATTTATCTCTTTATGACAAATTAGATGTCTTCTTAAGGACAATCAGTTTAGCTGCACAGAATTTACATTCGATACCCGGCACATTGCCCGCATCTCGTGGTCGTGCGGTAGCGTTCTCGCTTCCCACGCCCGGGTTCCCGGGTTCGATTCCCGGCGGGGTCAGGGATTTTCTCTGCCTCGTGATGGCTGGGTGTTGTGTGTTGTGCTTAGGTTAGTTAGGTTTAAGTAGTTCTAAGTTCTAGGGGACTGATGACCATAGATGTTAAGTCCCATAGTGCTCAGAGCCATTTGAACCAAGATCAGTACATACAGCTGACTCATATAACGTAGATAAATTGATAATTAATTATTAAGCATGCAAATTAGGAGAAAATGTTAAGGAATAACACAAACCTGAATATATGTTGAAAAACATGAGACACTTTCCTTTCGCAACAATACCAAACCCTAATGACTACCTTCCCATTTACGCACAATTCTTTCGTGCTATAGATTATGCAGTTTGAGAGCAATATTCAGTAGCATGTATCTCGGGTACCACTAATCGTAGAATCCACCACTTAGATTTAATTTTCTTGTTTCATTAGCGCGTATTCGACGCCATATATTATAGTAACAAATTATGAACAATTTTAATCATTTACGTAGTACTTATGAGACACGTTCCCACGTCTATTTGTGACGTCAGAGGCCAGGGAGAGGAGTCGACAGAAGAACAGGAAGATAGCCGCTCAGCTAGTGGTGGGCACGGGCGGTTAGCGCGGCAGCCCGGTGGTGGGGCGTAGTGTGGTAGGAACGGTCTGTGGTTCGATTTTGCTGAAGTTGTGTTTGAGTTTTGTTTAGTAGCCGGCACGTGTTCAACAATAGCATAAGCGGCGGGTCGGCCACCTTAATGAATTGGTTCAAATGGCTCTGAGCACTATGGGACTCAACTGCTGTGGTCATAAGTCCCCTAGAACTTAGAACTAATTAAACCTAACTAACCTAAGGACATCACACACATCCATGCCCGAGGCGGGATTCGAACCTGCGACCGTAGCGGTCGTGCGGTTCCAGACTGTAGCGCCTTTAACCACTCGGCCACTCCGGCCGGCTTAATGAATTGCATAGAAGTTATAGAGCTATTAAATTATATAGATATTTATAGTTACACTGAGACGTGTCAGTGATTCGATCAGTGAACTTGGACAATGGAACTCTGCGGAAGGATTCGTGCCTATTTGCGATGCTCAAGCTCTGATATGCATCATGATTCAAAGAAACGCGTAATTAGGCTGCACCTTAATTTTACACAATAAATATTTTTATCGAAATATTAATGGTAAGTTGTGTCGCAAAATCATTTTTGAACTTGTCCAGATCTAGTGAAATTTCAGAGACTCTCAGCAAGATGCTGGAGATGTATCCATAAAAAGCGGTAGCGTGCAAGTACCCCGAAGAGACATAGTATTCAGCATATTTAACTGTTCAACCGGAATTAATAAATCCCGTAATTTTGTTGCTCGATCAGGTGTGTCAGCTCGTAATTTGGGTTCTCGGCCGGGATTAGTTTATTGAAATAGATTGCTAGGTAAGCAGACCTATGAATACAGTTACGGGACAGATTAGGGGCGATTACGGTAATCAGTGCGATAGTGGTAACCATCGAACCGCGGTGCTTCAGTGGTATGGTTCCGGTGCAGCGGCGCTGGAGTAACCATCGGCGGCAGTGGCTCTCTAGCAATGTGGTTTTCGCCAAGGCGGCAACGGCAGCGACAAGCGACTTCACGATATGGGGAGCATGCGGAGGCAGCAACACGAGCATCTGCGGTGGGCGACGTTCTACATCAGAGTTAAGTGAGCGGTTGTGCTATTGTACTTGTGCGTTGTTTTTCAATCTCGCTAGCCAGGGCTGACGGCACCAAGAATCTATGAGCAATCAGGAAATTTTCAAATTAACTGGGGATGGGGAAATATTGAATCCATCGGCAATAACAATGAGTTCTTTGGCAGGATCAAACAGTAAATTAAGGCAAATGAAAAGTAGCATGAGTAAATAAGAGGGGGAGATGAGTGATGAAACTGCGAAAATGAGATTAGAACTAATGAATGAGTTATAAAGTCATACAAAATTGCTTCAGAGGACCAATGAGAGAATTTTAGGGGTAGAGTCTAGCTTAACGGCAAAAATGAAAACAGTAGAGGGAGAACTGAGCGTCAGTGATCCAATGAACTAGAAAAGAAAATAGAGGGGGAAAGAGAGCTATATCGCACGGATCTAATTTCGGAGCTGCGCAGCATAAACAGAAATGTGGAAACGCGTCGGCCACGAATGTACATGACAAATCAGATTTCTCAGCTTCGGAATGTCTGGTACTTTTCTGGTGAAGCAAAATAATGTATAGTCGATTTTATATCTAGTTATAAAGGTCATTTTACTATAGGAATGGGTGACAATTCAAAAATTAAATTTGCAAAATATAATTTAGGTCATGTGCAAGCATTGCCGAAACAAAGTGCGAGCGCGTTTTTTGATTTCACCACGTCCGAGAGAATTTCATTAGATACATTTTGGAGGTAGAATAAGCAAATCCATCTGATAATGAACTTCTAAACTACCAAAGTATCGAAGCGAGATGGGAAGCATGAGTAGTTCTTGATCAGTGGAATTCCTTCGTTGCAAGTAAAGGAGGTGATACATATCAATGGGGTTGGGTTGATTTGGAGAAGGAGACTAAACAGCGAGGTCATCGGTCTCATCGGATTAGGAAAGGAAGTAGGCCGTGCCCTTTCAGAGGAACCATCCCGCCTTTTGCCAGAAACGATTTAGGGAAATCACCGAAAACCTTAATCAGGATGGCCGGACATGGGATTGAACCGTCGTCCTCCCGAACACGAGTGCAGTGCACTAGCCACTGCGCCACACATATTAATGAATCAATGAACGTTGGTAATGAAGTATCTATGTGTTGCGGTGTAAATGAGGTGTTGAGAAATGATAATTGTGAGATTAATTCGTCGGACGTTTATGTTGGTCGCACCCGTGATGGGGATGTCGACCATTTGTTTGTTGAGCCTTCGTGAAATAGTGATACGGATGTTAATGTCACTGAGAGATGAAGTATTCGAACAATACAGGGAAGGTGGTGCCAGCGATCTAAGTGACACGTCGTTAGAGATGTTTCCGAACTGTGTTATTTGACGGAAAATGTGGAATGCATATCTTTCTGGATGAAGCTTCTGTTGTCCTCGACGGTCATATTAGTAGTGATGGAATGGAGAAATATGAAGATGATTATGGTGTAGCTGTTTGGGTTTCCTATGGTAAAGTAAATAAAGTGTTGATGCCTGAGGAATGGAAAGTGAAAAAATCTTGAGTGACAAGAGGGTGGTATGGACTAGGAAGTCATGTTGGAATAAGGAAAGCATTCAGTTAGATTTTTAGTGGAGATAAGTATCAGAGCCACCAAGTGAGGGAGCGTTTATTATAGAAAAGAAATGTATGTAGAGAAATCGTTGGACATTTATGAGAAGAAGTTGAATGTAAGAGGGCATGAGCGGAAAGGGTACAGCCAACAATTAATATAAAATTTGGAGACATAGAAAGCAGTGCTTTGCTGGACAGTTGGAGTCTGTTATCGGCAGTAGTAGTGGAATTTTTAGATGCAGTCAGAAATATTGATTTAGTTGAGGTACCTATCGGAGGTGTTAGAATAAAGACAGTCACAACAACTTACAATAAGCCAGTGAATAAAAAGTTTATTTTAGAATTTGACGCGTATGACAATAAATTAGCAATGAATTGTTTACAAGTGCAGAATTTGTCCGTAAATATTGTCCTGAGCATGGACTTTCTGTGTGAGTACTCGTGATGCATCAACTGTAAGCATACGATAGTAGAGTTTAACCAGGGGGCAAGCAGGAGACACGTGCGGTTCAAAGGGGTGCTACAGGGGAAGGATTTAATGGCACACATTATCCGAGACATATACACAGAGAGTGAACAACGTATCATCGATCAGTTTGGAGAGAAAGTCGACGAAATTCAACATCCGCATGTTGAGGGGAAACGCGAATTGCTAAATTTACTATGCAAGTACAAATAGATCTTTTCCGATAAACAAGGCATCTTAAGAGATTTTTATTACAAATTAAACATTCATAATTGCGTTGGCTTCCGAGGTCAAAATCAGTTGACGTAAAAGTTTACTGAGCATGGTACAGAGTCATAATCGAAAAAAAAATTATACCGGAAAAACGAATGTTTCGGCTATGGTCACAATGGTCTTCTTCTGAGTCTGCAGAAGAAGGCCACTGCAACATTGGCCGAAATTTTGGTTTCTCGGGAAACGCAAGGAACTTTTATGTCAAATTAAAAATTATTCCACATGATCCTATAAAAGTGAAGCCATATTTTACAGCTTTAGAGGATAGGGACGCTGTCAGGGTGACGTTCACGCAAATGGAAGACTGCGGCACAATGGTGCGGAGAAGGAAAAGTTATTGCAACCCAGTAATTATTGTTATGAAGTGGGGCAGGTTAATTCTGGTAGCATTAGACGGCAGACATCTTAACAAGATAACTGTCAGGTAAAACGGGCATCCTGGGAACATTGATGAACTACACATACCAAAAAGTTTTGCATCACCCCTGTTCCCAGAACTCCTGAAGATAGACGTAGACTGTGGGTATTATATCACAGACACAGTCCCTTTGCCTGTTCAGAGATGTCAGTAAACCCGCCCAAAGATGTAAACAACCACGCGTGAGCAGCGCCTAATGGACGGAGGGGATCCGACAGCCGATCAGTTCCAATCATTCCACCAGGAAGGAGATACACGGCTCATGTTGTCTGTAGTTCAACCAGGCCTAGACGGTCAATACCGCGGTTCGATAGCGTCCGCATTGTTACTTTGTGCCAGTAAGGGCTCTCAACGAGGGAAGTGTCCAGGCGTCTCGGAGTGAACCAAAGCGATGTTATTCGGACATGGAGGAGATACAGAGAGACAGGAACTGTCGATGACATGTCTCGCTCAGGCTGCCCAAGGGCTACTACTGCAGTGGATGACCGCTGCCTACAGATTATGGCTCGGAGGAACCCTGACAGCAACGCCACCACGTTGAATAATGCTTTTAGTGCAGCCACAGGACGTCGTGTTACGACTCAAACTGTGCGCAATAGGCTGCATGATGCACAACTTCACTCCCGACGTCCATAGCGAGGGCCATCTTTGCAACTGCGAAACCATGCAGCGCGGTACGGATGGGCCCAACAACATGCCGAATGGACCGCTCAGGATTGGCATCACGTTCTCTTCACCGACGAGTGTCGCACATGCCTTCAACCAGACAATTGTCGGAGACGTGTTTGGAGGCAACCCGGTCAGGCTGATCGCCTTGGACACACAGTCCAGCGAGTGCAGCAAGGTGGAGGTTCCCTGGTGTTTTGGGGTGGCATTATGTGGGGCCAACGTACGCCGCTGGTGGTCATGGAAGGCGCCGTAACGGCTGTACGATACGTGAATACCATCCTCCGACCGATAGTGCAACAATATCGGAAGCGTATTGGCGAGGTTCAAATGGCTCTGAGCACTATGGGACTTAACATCTTAGGTCATCAGTCCCCTAGAACTTAGAACTACTTAAACCTAACTAACCTAAAGACATCACAAACATCCATGCCCGAGGCAGGATTCGAACCTGCGACCGTAGCAGTCCCGCGGTTCCGGACTGCAGCGCCTAGAACCGCACGGCCACCGCGGCCGGCTATAGGCGAGGCATTCGTCTTCATGGACGACATTTCGCGCTCCCATCGTGAACATCTTGTGAATGACTTCCTTCAGGATAACGACGACACTCGGGTAGAGTAGCCAGCATGTTCTCTGAACCATATCGAATATGCCTGGGATAGGTTGAAAAGGGCTGTTTATGGGCGACTTGACCCACCAACCAACCACTCTGAGGCATCTACGCCGAATCGCTGTTGAGGATAGGGACAATCTGGACCAACAGTGCGTTGATGAACTTCTGGATAGTATGCCACGACGAATACAGGCATGCATCAGTACAGGAGGACGTGCTACTGGGTATTAGACGTACCGATGTGTATAGCAATCTGGACCACCACCTCCGAAGGTCTCGCTGTATAGTGGTACAACATGCAATGTGTGCTTTTCATGAGCAGTAAAAAGGGCGGAAATGATGTTTATGTTGATATCTACTCCAATTTTCTGTACGGGTTCCGGAACTCTCTGAACCGAGGTCATGCAAAACTTTTTTTGATGTGTGTAATTCCCTAGCTCAAGAACATAACTAAACTGAAATTACGTACTGATAAATAGTTTAAATACGGAATACCATGTTTTGATAGGTTATGTACGACTCCAAATGTATTTATTTTGTGTCTGTTCAAAATCAGACACAAGGTAAATAGATTCTTTGCTTAAGTTGTTGTTTTTAAAGACACATGGAGCTGTGTTCATGGGCGAATATGTCGCTACGAATAGTTTTGAGTCATCAGTTTGAAACGTCCCCTTTGAAAACTTTTTGAATGAATGTGCTGATAAACCTCACATTTTTTGATTTTCAAACAGCTGAGCAGAACTGAACGTACTTAGACATTTCGCTCTTTACCTATTTTGATCAACACTAAACTGACACACAATATTTTTAGCGCAACGCAATCTGACTTTCAAAAATCCCTACAAAAGAATGGCCCTGACTACCAATAACCTATACCTTTCATGAATCACTTACCTCACAAAAATCTTCGTTACTCGAACTACTGCAATACAGCGAGCGCCACTACTGCCAGCTAAATAAAAGATTCTAACTACTGAAGGGACTAACTACTGATAGGCGTAGTTAGCAAATGAAAGATTTTGATAGAGATCAAACAATGTATTTACCTTAACAGTGTTCAAAAGTCATAATATATATATCAGTTCATGATATCCAGTATTACAAATTTACTCTCTCTGATGGACACACGTCCAGATCATCCGCTCTCAAAACTCCACCATCTCTCTCCCCACATCCACCACTGCTGGCGGCTCACCTCCAACTGCGCAACGCTACGCGCTGTTAACAACCAACTGCCCAACACTACAATAGCAAATTCCAACAATACAAACCAGCCACAGACTGCACACAGCACAGCCAGTGATTTTCATACAGAGCGCTACGTGGCGATACCAATATAAAAACCTAAACAGCCCACTTACAACTTCAAACTCGGAAAATACATGAAAATAAAACCATTAATTTCGCATAATATTACTTTTTGAGTGCAAATTATTTCATTAGCCAATTTAATCACCAACTGAGTTGGTCTTCAAGAACGAAATCGGGCACATATAGTGCCCTATAACGTGGCATTAACTGAAAAAAAATGACTATTACTGCATGCAGTAGGTTTTCTGGTTTTAATTCCGACGCTTACACGTCATGTGCTTGATTTAAGATTGCCTGTTCCGTCGTTTAATAACAGAAAGAAATTTCTAATTTCAACATTAGTTCACAGAATTCATCATAGAGGTCTGCTGTACAACAGTGTAAAGGAGGAATCGTCAATGTATAGCAGTATTGAGAATGAGATCGACAGATTTGTTTTTCTCGTTGTACTGCCCTGTTCGATAGCTATTTCTTTCCTGAAAACAGAATAGGAATTTCGTGATACCGTTCTCAGACTGCTGTTGCGCGCTGCCACATATCTGCAAGATCTTAGAAAAGCTTACGTTGTCTTTCTCATTTGGTGATTACGAAATGTTTTTTCACTCCTTGGAAGCTGCGCAAACACGGGCAGAAGTCGTTTCATTCTTTTGTCTTTATTTTGTGCACCGGATGCTCGAAGTTGCTGAATGACGCGGAAATGAGGCGCTGCTGATCCCGGCGACAAGTTAATGGCTACCATCTCAGCTTTCTCCGCGTGCCGCGTTATTACCTATCGAAAAACTGTTCCTCGGTCCCTCATTCTTCCGGTACGTCGGCCTTCTTTTCTTGTACGCACAACGGAAGCGGGGAAGCAGCATGCGGCTGTGGGAACACACTCCTTTCCTTTTCTGAAGAACACGGCTTTGTCAGTCGTCAAAATACTGCATGAGAAAAAGTACTTGATGTTGCTGTTGTGGTCTTCAGTCCGAAGACAGTTCACCGCGCTAGTCTATCCTGTGCAAGTTTCTTCGTCTCTGCACTAGTGCATTCTATAGGGGGCAGTCAGATGAAAACGAGACAGATGGAAAAAGGTAAGTAAACTGTTTGTTATTTCAAAAGTAATCGCTAGAACTATTAATACAGTTATCGCATTGTGAGGCAAGACGGTCAATGCCTTCATGGAAAAAATTTTGCGGTTGCCTCCGGAAACATTATTGTACTCTGCCACGCGCTTCATCCGAAGCTAATCGACGGCCATATATGTCTTTCTCCAGGGCTCCAAAAATATGGAAATCGCGTGGGGAAAGATCGGGACTGTATGGAGAACGTGTAAGGGATTCCCAGTGAAACTTCTGAAGCATACTCGAAACAATCTTGGCAACATGTGGGCGGGCATTATGTTGGAAGAGTGTTTCGACAACGCTCCGGGAGTTTCCCTGGGAAGCCCTTACACAGTCACGATCCCTCCTCGTGCGATTTTCATATTTTCGGAGTGCTGAAGAAAGACATTCGTGGTTATCGATTTGCGTCAGACAAAGAAGTGCACGCTTGGGTACATAATGGTTCCATAGACAACCACAAACATTTTTTTGGTGAAGGCAATGACCGTTTTGTCTCACAGTGGGGTAAGTGTATTTACAGTTAGTGCGATTAATTTGGAAACAATAAATAATTACTTACTTTTTTCCGTATCTCGTTTTCATTGCACTGCTCAGCATATATCTACTCGAATACGCGTACTGTTGGCAAGCCTTGGTTTCCCTCTAGAATGTATAGCCCCATACTTCCTTTCGTTACTAATTAACTATTCTTCTGACCCACTGGACGTATAGTGTCAACCAATTCATTCAATTAGTGAAGTTCTTCCATAATGCACTTTGCCCTCATTTCGATGCGAAACCTCCTAATTAGTTAATCAATCTATCATTCTGTTCTTAAGCATCATTCTTTATCGCCATACTCCAAGGTTTCTATTCTCTTCCCGCCTGCGATGTTTATCGTCCACTGTCTGACAAAAAGTGAAGCATCCAGAAGACATGGTCGAACTTGACTGTAAGCTAGTACGAGTACACGTTCTCAACATCGGTTGGTGTGTAAACGATTAGAGTTCCTATAATCTGTGTATTGTAGAATGGACACCAGACTGAATTAGTGTTGTTAATGTTTGGTGTTGTTACCAGATCTGATAGGGAATATAAGGGGCGCGAACAGCGTCAGATGTTAAGTGATTGTTGTGAATGCCATGGAGATGCCATGTACTCTTCTTCTTACCAGCACCTATCAACGTTTGAAAATCCCTCATTGTGGGTGTCCATTTGGCCGGCTGGACGAATCATGCAATATCAAAATTTCTGGGGCTTTCGTATGTGACGGTGCCCTCACATATGGGACTGCATGGTAACGAAAGGGCAGGCATACTCTTCGTCAAGGTTCCAGTCGACCACCACAACGGAGGATCGCCGTGTTGTGCACCAAGGACATAGTAACCTCTTCACATCTGCTCTTGCCATCTGAGAACAAGTAATGGAATTCCTGAAATGTTCTCTTTGATCCCAACCCGTTGACTGGAGTCTAGTAGCAGCCAGACTAGGGAATTATTGTCCTATACCTAAATTGCCACAAAGGAAACAGCTGCATTTTGAATTATGCCACGATCAGGAAGCATACTAATGGCATTGCATTATGCTTAATGATGAATCACAGTTCTGTATTACCATGGACGACCTTCGTTGACGAGAGTGGCGCCGACCTAGGAATAGCTTCCATTGATCTGGAGAGGCACACACCTGTGAGAATCATCAGGTATGACTTAAGGTCACGGCTGGTAATGATTGAAGCGAATGCTGCCGGCACAAGTGTATGTCACAGACATCCTGCGTTTTCACTCGGGAAAAAGGAGCTGTAGCTCTTTGGATTCGAAATGTCTCCACAGTGATGTATTTAAGATAGTGCAATGAAAAAGTAGAGTTTGGCAAGCACGAAAGATAAACAGTAGAAACTCTATCCATCTGCAGGAGGGCATTATCTTGCTGAACTGTAAGCCCAGGATGGCTTGCCATGAAGAATAACAAAACGGGCGTACAATATTGTCGACGTACCACTGTGCTGCGAGGGTGCTTCTCTGATCATTGGGGCTCAGTTCGAAGCGGGACTCATCACTGCAGACAATTCCGCTGCAGTCAGTAAGATTCCAGGTTGAAGACATGTGGAGACGCCCCGAACAGCGGTGGGATACCAACCCGACTGTCGCCCGCCAACGCCCTGACAACCAGGGGTGCCATTTCTGGTTCTTTACAGCACTGCGCCACTTCCACGATATCCTGCGCCCAGTTTTGTTGCCCGTCATGGCAAGCAGTGCTGGACTTACAGGTAGACAAGATACGCCCGCCTGCACACGGCTAGAGGTTCTGCTGCTTGTCTGCGTGCTTGATAAACCCTACCTCGACCAGCAAGGTAGCTCTCCAACCAACTCATCATTTTCACGATCAAATTTGCCAGTTGGACAAAATCTGACACCATACCCCTCAGGAGGGCATCCAACAACTCTGTCAATCAATACAAAGCCGCATAACTGCTTGCATAAGGGCCAGAGGTGGGCCAATGCGTTGCTGAAATGCTGAATTTGTGAAGTACTTTCTCTTGAATAAATAGTCCAATTTTTCTGAAATTGTAATCGTCTGTTTGTCTGTACACGTACATTACATCTGCTGGTCTCTGTCCCATTTGGATAATTTCTTGCTGGTATGTCTTCTTTTTTTTTGTTTTAGATTGTATTTCTATACCACACTGAAGCGGGCAGGTTTTGTCAACCACGAAAGAATAGAAAGTGAAGAGGTGTCAGTTCTTTAGAATGGGGCAATAACTCAGAAAAGAATTTCTCGCTTTTTATTTCCGCTCTTGATTTTAAAAGGCAGCTTGTAAGAGAAAAGTTGAAGCTCACTTTGGAGCTAGTGAGCTGGAAGGAACTGACTCCCACTTGGAATTGTGCCCTGACTGGGAAGCATGGACTGCGGATGAATAGTATCGCTTTGTGTTCAACGAGGAACCACAGTTCTGGATGAGCATCATTGACGAGAGCGGCACTAATTTTGCTCTGCTCCCCTACCCCTGTGAAGTGGCTCACAGACTAACCAACTCCCTCAAGCCACTCAACACTTGCCAATTCGCTCACCCCTGCCATCCCGCTTACCCTCCATTGTTCGTCCACTGATTGCCAGCCGCTCTTCTGCTCCTGACTCCAAACAGAGTTGTCACAGGATGACTCAAGTGCCTTCCACCTTACCCCTTTTTCACATAGTGTTCTCCATTCGAGTTCAGCTCACTGTGGGTATTGTTTATTATAACAGTAATTGTATGTGGGAGGACGACGGTTCAATCCCGCGTCTGGACAACCTGATTTAGGGTTTCCGTGATTTCCCTAAATCACTCCAGGTAAATGCCGGGATGGTTCCTCTGAAAGGGCACGGCCGACTTCATCCCCCGTCCTTCCCTAATCCGATGAGACCGATGACCTCGATGTTTGGTCTCTTCCCAGAAACAATCCAATCCAAAGTAATTGTATGTAATTTTAAATTTTATATACACTCCTGGAAATGGAAAAAAGAACACATTGACACCGGTGTGTCAGACCCACCATACTTGCTCCGGACACTGCGAGAGGGCTGTACAAGCAATGATCACACGCACGGCACAGCGGACACACCAGGAACCGCGGTGTTGGCCGTCGAATGGCGCTAGCTGCGCAGCATTTGTGCACCGCCGCCGTCAGTGTCAGCCAGTTTGCCGTGGCATACGGAGCTCCATCGCAGTCTTTAACACTGGTAGCATGCCGCGACAGCGTGGACGTGAACCGTATGTGCAGTTGACGGACTTTGAGCGAGGGCGTATAGTGGGCATGCGGGAGGCCGGGTGGACGTACCGCCGAATTGCTCAACACGTGGGGCGTGAGGTCTCCACAGTACAACGATGTTGTCGCCAGTGGTCGGCGGAAGGTGCACGTGCCCGTCGACCTGGGACCGGACCGCAGCGACGCACGGATGCACGCCAAGACCGTAGGATTCTACGCAGTGCCGTAGGGGACCGCACCGCCACTTCCCAGCAAATTAGGGACACTGTTGCTCCTGGGGTATCGGCGAGGACCATTCGCAACCGTCTCCATGAAGCTGGACTACGGTCCCGCACACCGTTAGGCCGTCTTCCGCTCACGCCCCAACATCGTGCAGCCCGCCTCCAGTGGTGTCGCGACAGGCGTGAATGGAGGGACGAATAAAGACGTGTCGTCTTCAGCGATGAGAGTCGCTTCTGCCTTGGTGCCAATGATGGTCGTATGCGTGTTTGGCGCCGTGCAGGTGAGCGCCACAATCAGGACTGCATACGACCGAGGCACACAGGGCCAACACCCGGCATCATGGTGTGGGGAGCGAGCTCCTACACTGGCCGTACACCACTGGTGATCGTCGAGGGGACACTGAATAGTGCACGGTACATCCAAACCGTCATCGAACCCATCGTTCTACCATTCCTAGACCGGCAAGGGAACTTGCTGTTCCAACAGGACAATGCACGTCCGCATGTATCCCGTGCCACCCAACGTGCTCTAGAAGGTGTAAGTCAACTACCCTGGCCAGCAAGATCTCCGGATCTGTCCCCTCATTGAGCATGTTTGGGACTGGATGAAGCGTCGTCTCACGCGGTCTGCACGTCCAGCACGAACGCTGGTCCAACTGAGGCGCCAGGTGGAAATGGCATGGCAAGTCGTTCCACAGGACTACATCCAGCACTACGATCGTCTCCATGGGAGAATAGCAGCCTGCATTGCTGCGAAAGGTGGATATACACTGTACTAGTGCCGACATTGTGCATGCTCTGTTGCCTGTGTCTATGTGTCTGTGGTTCTGTCAGTGTGATCATGTGATGTATCTGACCCCAGGAATGTGTCAATAAAGTTTCCCCTTCCTGGGACAATGAATTCACGGTGTTCTTATTTCAATTTCCAGGAGTGTATACTACACTGATGCGGGCAGGTTTTGTCAACCACGAAAGAATAGAAAGTGAAGAGGTGTCAGTTCTTTAGAATGGGGCAATAACTCAGAAAACAATTTCTCGCCTTTTATTTCCGCTCTTGATTTTAAAAGGCAGCTTGCAAGAGAAAAGTTGAAGCCCACTTTGGAGCTAGCGAGCTGGATGGAACTGACTCCCATTTGGAATTGTGCCCTGACTGGGAAGCATGGACTGCGGATGAATGGTATCACTTTGTGTTCAACGAGGAACCACAGTTCTGGATGAGCATCATTGACGAGAGCGGCACTAATTTTGCCCTGCTCCCCTGCCCCTGTGAAGTGGCTCACAGACTAACCAACTCCCTCAAGCCACTCAACACTTGCCAATTCGCTCACCCCTGCCATCCCACTTACCCTCCATTGTTCGTCCACTGCTTGCCAGCCGCTCTCCTGCTCCTGCCTCCAAACAGAGTTGTCACAGGATGACTCAAGTGCCTTCCACCTTACCCCTTTTTCACATAGTGTTCTCCATTCGAGTTCAGCTCACTGTGGGTATTGTTTATTATAACAGTAATTGTATGCGGGAGGACGACGGTTCAATCCCGGCCATCCTGATTTAGAGTTTCCGTGATTTCCCTAAATCACTCCAGGTAAATGCCGGGATGGTTCCTCTGAAAGGGCACGGCCGACTTCCTTCCCCGTCCTTCCCTAATCCGATGCGACCGATGACCTCGATGTTTGGTCTCTTCCCAGAAACAATCCAATCCAAAGTAATTGTATGTATTTTTAAATTTTATATATGTTTTATTGCATGTATAGGTTACAGACTACACCATGTGTACATTTTGTTTCATTTATTTATTTTTTATTTAAATAAGAGTATCTTAATAGCAAACAGTTTAATTTTTCTATTAAGATGTATTTTTCAATGCTGTAAGATATAAGTCCACCATGTAGCCTTTCTCCTAGAAGAACAGCAAGTGATATATGTTATCATGCTGCAAAACTGGATAAAAAAAGAAAATGCCGCTACTACCAACAGATAACTTACTGTTCTTCTAGCTCCTTATCAAACCTGACGAGTCACCTGAAGTCCAGGCAACCAACGGCACGTCTGGAAAGGTGTGGGACAGGAATCTGATCGATATCGCAATAAGCGGATGATTCTTCTGCAGACATTCGAGAAATTGTCTCTCACAAAAAAAAGGTCATAGTGAGTCTCAGTCTGTACCCAGCCCATAATTTTCATTTGGCTCCTGCTCAGATACTGACGTATTTTCTTTTATGATGCCTTCACCTTCACCCAATTTTCGTTTGCAATAACACAGAATTAAATTTGCCAATGGTTTAAAGCTGCTCTTACTAAATAAAATTATGACATTATTGACACAGCATTTAAAATATCATAAATATATTTGTCCAAATTATAACTTACAAATTCGAAAACCATTGTCAAACTCTAAATATCTAAAGTCAATTTATCTCATAAAATTAAAAATGATTTGACCGCTGCAAAGGCAAGGACAGGCGCGCAACTATAAACAATATTAGTTTCTATGCACTCACGCGACATTTTACAGATGAGAAATCCCAAAGTCATATCTTCTTGAATGCTACCAATCTGAAGAAAGACACAATATAGAAATGTCAAACTGGGTAAAGGCTGTGATCATAAAATGTAATGTCAAGTTTGAAATCACTGCCTTAATAATGGAAAATGCTTCAAAAATTCTTTGCACATTCTACAAACCTTGTTGTGCAATATTCAATACAAAAGTCAGAACAGAGAACTGTCGGCTAGGTCAGAAGAATAGATATATTTTACAAAAAGAGTAGATTTGCTTCGCTGAAATAAAATAAAATTAAAAAAGAACAATCATTAACAAATTAATGCCATGTTATTGTTGTTGTGGTCTTCAGTCCTGAGACTGGTTTGATGCAGCTCTCCATGCTACTCTATAATGTGCAAGCTTCTTCATCTTCCAGTACCTACTGCAACCTACGTCCTTCGGAATCTGTTTAGTGTATTCATCTCTTGGTCTCCCTCTACGATTTTTACCCTCCACGCTGCCTTCCAATACTAAATTGGTGATCCCTTGATGCCTCAGAACATGTCCTACCAATCGATCCCTTCTTCTAGTCAAGTTGCGCCACAAACTTCTCTTCTCCCCAATCCTATTCAATACCTTCACATTAGTTATATGATCTACCCATCTAATCTTCAGCATTCTTCTGTAGCACCACATTTCGAAAGCTTCTATTCTCTTCTTGTCCAAACTAGTTATCGTCCATGTTTCACTTCCATACATGGCTACGCTCCATACAAATACTTTCAGAAACGACTTCCTGACACTTAAATCTATACTCGATATTAACAAATTTCTCTTCTTCAGAAACGCTTTCCTTGCCATTGCCAGTTTACATTTTATATCCTCTCTACTTCGACCATCATCAGTTATTTTGCTCCCCAAATAGTAAAACTCCTTTAGTACTTCAAGTGTCTCATTTTCTAATCTAATTCCCTCAGCATCACCCGACGTAATTCGACTACATTCCATTATCCTCGTTTTGCTTTTGGTGATGTTCATCTTATACCCTCCTTTCATGACACTGTCCATTCCGTTCAACTGCTCTTCCAAGTCCTTTGCTGTCTCTGATAGAATTACAATGTCATCGGCGAACCTCAAAGTTTTTATTTCTTCTCCGCGGATTTTAATACCTACGCCGAAAATACAGATTGAATAATATCAGGGAGAGGCTACAATCCTGTCTCACTCCCTTCCCAACCACTGCTTCTCTTTTATGCCCCTCGACTCTTATAACTGCCATCTGGTTTCTATACAAATTGTAAATAGCCTTTCGCTCCCTGTATTTTACCCCTGCCACCTTCAGAATTTGAAAGAGAGTATTCCAGTCAACATTGTCAAAAGCTTTCTCTAAGTCTACAAATGCTAGAAACGTAGGTTTGCCTTTCCTTAATCTAGCTTCTAAGGTAAGTCGTAGGGTCAGTATTGCCTCACGTGTTCCGATATTTCTACGGAATCCAAACCGATCTTCCCCTAGGTCAGCTTCTACCAGTTTTTCCATTCGTCTGTAGAGAATATAATGCCATAATGCCATAGCGGGTGCGAATTCTTCACTTTGGAAGGGGTTTGATGATATCATCAGTCAGCTCCAAGGAAGCCACAATCCAGGAACTGTAGCGATCGTCAAACCAAACTAATATTTATCTGAGGTGTATTTGCCTAGAAGCATTTATCCCTTAAACTTGTGGGAAACCACATAACTTCTGTACCGTGCTTCAGTTGGTTCAGAAAATATTGTGTGTTCCAGTTACGTCTGTGCGTTGTAAGTATAGCTTTCCAAAACGAGGACGGATATGCATTGAGAAAAGAAACTGACTCGGTTCGAGTAAAACTGGTCGAAATTTGTTTATAAATCATAACATTGATTAGTTCCTTCCTCTTGGACACTTGTATTGTCAAGTTGATTGTAAACGACATCAGTAGATAATTTCGGAATGTACAAAATTAATTTCACTTGTGCTGTACTTTTTATATTACATTTCGTTTTCTATATAATCACGAAAAGTAACAGGAGTAAGTTTTATTTTTATAGTTTTCCAACTTAAAAAGAGACTAAATGTAGGACTCTTCGAAAATTTTAAAACTAGAAGGGATGTAACGAAAAGTTATTAATCATCTTTGTATGTTATTTCAAAACAGATTAAAATAAGATAAAAATAAAGGTAACTTGATATTGAATTAAAAAAGTAGGGCATCTTCCTTTCGTTTATTATAGTAAACGAGTAGTGAACCATGAGCGATCTAATTCATTTTAGTGAGCGAGCAGTTCTGATCCAATTCCTGAAAAAACGGTTTTGTCCATCTCTGTTGCGTTACATCTGATGTTACAGTATCATGGTGCCATATTTCAACAGTACAAAACTTGTTCTCACGTGACACCTTATCCGTGAACTGTCTGCGTGATATGGAGGTACTCCAGTGGCCAGAGCTATCCCCGATAGAACATGTGTGGGACAAGCTCGAACGTCAGTTCTGTCCCTGGGTATAACGGATCAGTTACAACAGTTGTGTGCCGCCTTATCACAGGTGCATGCATCCAGGCCAGAGGGGGTGCTAAGAGGGCTCCTACTTCCAAGTCCTCTGTGAATTTGACTCGATATGTGATCACTGAAACAGTATCACATACCTTCTCAGACTGGGAAGTTTGACTTCAGTTCCTGCTTCAAAAATGGTTCAAATGGCTCTGAGCACTATGCGACTTAACTTCTGAGGTCATCAGTCGCCTAGAACTTAGAACTAATTAAACCTAACTAACCTAATGACATCATACACATCCATGCCCGAGGCAGGATTCGAACCTGCGACCGTAGCGGTCGCCCGGCTCCAGACTGTAGTGCCTAGAACCGCACGGCCACTCCAGCCGGCAGTTCCTCCTTCCCTTCTGGGTGCTCTACTTTTTTGTTAGGCAGTCTATTATCGGAAGCAGACTTTCTAAGGCTTAAATTTACATTCGATGTTGACAAATTGTCTTCGAAAACACTTTTCTTGCTGTTTTATATTCTATTTACTTCGGCCAACGTCAGTTATTTTGCTGCCCAAGTAATAAAACTCACGCACTACTTTTGGTGTCAGATTTCCTAATCTAATTTCTTCAGCGCATTCTGACTACATTCCATTACCATGCTTTTACTTTTGTTGCTTTTCGTCCTATCTCCTGTTTTCTGGACACTATTCATTCTGTTCAACTGATCTTCCAAATCCTTTGCCGTCCTTGACATAATTAAAATGTTACTGGAAAACTTTAAAGCTTACACTTCTTCTAAGATCACTTTAATTCCTTCTCCAAATTTCTCCTCTGTTTCCTTTGCTTCTTACTCTGTGTACAGATTGAGTAACATGGGGAATATTACGCCTCTATTATTCCTTACCTATCGTGTCCTACGCTTCTTAGAGCTGCAGTCTTGTTTTTGGATGTCATAGACAGTCTTTCGACGCCTGTATTTTATGTGTGATAACTTCAGAATTTCAAAGAGCGTATTCGAGTCAACATAATCAAAAGCTTTCTTAAATCTATAATTGCTACAAGTGTGCTTTGCTTTTCAACAACCTACAGACTAAGGTAAATCGTAGAGCCAGTATTACTTACTCTGTTCCTACATTTCTCTGGAACACAAACTGACCTTCTCTGCGATAAACTTCTACAAGTTACTCGATAATTTCCGTAGATAATACAGTTAGAAACGATTCATAAATAAATATGATTTTCTTAAACTTCTGTGATCGGAAACTTCTGAGAAGCTATCTTGTTGGAACGGCGTATAGCACGCACCTACAAAGGCAAATATTTTAAGGAAGAGGAAGGTGAACATCATTTAATTTGAACAAACATAGGTTTAAATTGCAGTTGTTTCAAAGAAAATGCCTTTTTTTTGCGTGCTGCACATTGAAATTGTTATTTTTATTTATGCACCCAGACGCGTTTCGCCTCTTTTATAAGGCATCTTCAGTGCGTGTCAGGTAACTTCTAATTCATTGCATTTAAGCAAACTGCTTTTTCTCATCTGGCAACCAGGTGGACATCTTACAGTTCATTTTCAGTTCCTGTTTACGTTACACATCACTGTAACTGTAACTGTAACAGTTACTGTAACAGTTACTGAGAAGGTATCCTCATCTCCATGGTGCATTTCTCTCATGACATTTATTCGTAAGTTTTTCTAGACTGGTGTCTTCTTTAATCTGAGAATGTGAAACTTGATTATCAATACTACTGCACTCATCCTCTGCTTTTAGCGCATTTTTTAAAAAAATTTCTTTAAGTACATGTTAATCTTTAGTATACTGGTTATTTTAGTTATAGAGGCAAACTTGGCTCTTCACGATATTGAGATTGTTGTATGGCCCTCTCTGTTTCTTCGTGATTAACGTTGACAAATCAATGTATGAATTTACTACTCGATCCACGCCTATAAGTAGGACGGATAATGATGCTTTCGAGGCTACACGGAACTGAATCTCTTATTCTTGAGCTCCACTTAGTTCAGCTGCGGGTGGACAGGGGAAGTGTGCCGGGAAAAAACGATCATATAGGAAGGACAGAATAAAATTGACCCGAAATCCAAGACGTGACTCAAGATAAACTGTATGGATATATTCACTGATGTGGAGTAATAGCTCATATCGAAAATTCAACTTTGGCGCGAGTTAATGAAGTCGGTAAGGAGACAGTTGTTAGAAAAAGCAGTAAAATCTCCTGGCTTCCATGATCATCTAATCTCTCTCTCTTTCTGTATTTTTAACTGTGGAACAAGTTCGAAGAAAATCCCCACGCACTGGAAGAGCTACAGCAGAATAAAGTGGAAACGCTATTGCTGCTGAGCCCGCATCTCGTGGTCGTGCGGTAGCGTTCTCGCTTCCCACGCCCGGGTTCCCGGGTTCGATTCCCGGCGGGGTCAGGGATTTTCTCTGCCTCGTGATGGCTGGGTGTTGTGTGCTGTCCTTAGGTTAGTTAGGTTTAAGTAGTTCTAAGTTCTAGGGGACTTATGACCACAGCAGTTGAGTCCCATAGTGCTCAGAGCCATTTGAACCATTTCGCTGTTGCTGCCGTTGCTCAGGCAGAGTTGCTACACGTTTCTCCAGTTTGATAAACTCCGCTCAAAGCTGTATCAACTACGGCGAAAGCCGTTGCCAGTATCTTCCGTAGAGAGCAATTCTCCATTCAGTAACTTTTTTTGCCAAGTTTGAAGTGAAGAATTGCTTGGAACATCAAACACTATATAGAGATTCATTGCACGTATACTGTTTGCGTCTTTGACATTTCATAATTGTTTACTCACAGTTCTAAGGCACACAGTCGTCGGACATGTGCTCTATAAGCTGGATGACAGTATTGTCTTTATACCAGCCAGACAGTTTCTTTAGAGAACAGGCACAAAGATATTAATAACTGATCTACACGATTGTGCACAGGAGGTATTAACAGAAACATGAGAATATAAATTTACCGTATAATATACATTGATACGGTTATTATTGACAACATTTTAAATACTGTCTAATGCAAAGAAAGTATCCTAGTGAAAAACCAGAATACATGTAAGACGACACATTAAGTATTAACTTCTCCTGCCTGCTACCAACAATATTTCCAAGAAGACTATACGTTTAGCCTTCGTAACAAAATACATCGATTGACATTGAGCGAACGTGACCTTAACGATGTATTAATTGTATGTGAGGGAGTGCAACAACAGACGACGTGCCTAATGTGTGAATCCATCCATCTGAAGATGGGCGTATAGGCCGGAAATTGGGTGCGGACGTAAGAACGGTAGTAGGGAAGGCGAATGTCCGCTTCGGTTTATTGGGAAAACTTTAGCGAAGTGTGGTTCAAGTAAAAGGTGTCCGCGTATACAACACTGATGAGATCCGTGCTTGAGTACTGCTCGAGTGTTTGGAATCCCCACCAGATCCAACTGAAGGGAGATATCGAAGCAATTCAGAGGCGGGGTGCAGGATTTGTTGCCGGTAGGTCTGACAAACACGCGAGTATTACGGAAATGTTTCGTTAACCCTGGGAGGGTAGACGACGACGTTCTTTTCGCAGAATATTATCGAGAACATTTGGAGAACCGGCATTTGAAGCTGACTGTAGAACGATTTTGCTGACACCAACATACATTTCCCACGAGGACCACGAAGATAAGAGAAATTAGGGCTCGTAAGGAGGCGTGTAGATAGTTGTGGAACAAGAAAGGAAATGACTAGTCATGGTACAAGGTACCCTCCGCAAAGCATCGTACGGTGGCTTGCGGAATTTGTATGTAGACGTAGATGTAGATACGGCTCGAATGGTGTACCTTAATAAAACAGTGTCTGCAGGATAAAATTATTTCACGCCAGGCTTATGCACATTTTCCGGGCCTGTTTTGTTTTTGCGACCGTATATACAGTGTGAAATGAAGCACTCCCTAGCACACACTTTATGATACTGCGCATAGCGTAGAAACGGAAGTATCGTTCTCAATTCATCTGCTGCTTTTCGTGCCTCATTTCTTAAAACAGTTCCCTTAGAATCAGCTTATTTAACTCGAATAAATTCGATTTCACTTATTTTACTTAAGTTGCAAATAGACAACAAGATGCACATCAACAAAAATAAATCAAAGGTAATGACATCCGGTAAAATTAAATCAGACGATGCTGAAGGAAGGAAGATTAGGATTTAAGGTCCCGTCGACATCGCGGTCATTAGAGACGGAGCACAAATCCGGATTGTGTCGAGGATGGGGAAGGAAATCGGACGTGCCATTTCATAGGGACCATACCGGCATTTGCCTGGGGCGATTTAGGGAAATCACGGAAAACCTAAATCTGTATGGCCGAACGCGAAATTTAGCCATCTCCTCCCGTATGTGAGTCCAGTGTGCTAACCACTGTGCCACCTTGCTCGGTGACGATGTTGAAGGAATTACATTAGGAAACAAGACATTGTGACTAAAAAGATGCGTTGTATTGTTTGGGCAGCAAAATAACTGATGATGGCCGATATAGAGAGGAAGCGAATTGCTCCAAAAGCAAGAGAACTATTTCTGAAAGGGAGAAATATGTTAACAATGAATACAAACGGAATGCCAGAGGGCCTGTTCTGAAGGTATTTGTCTAATGGGCAGCCTTGTTCGGAAGTAAACAGCGGACGACTAACAGTTCAAACGACAAGAGAATAGAAGCTTTTCCAATTTGGTCATACAGGAGAATGTTGAAGGTTAGATGGGTATATCGGATAACTAATGAAGAGATAGTGAAAAAAAGAAATTTATGTCACAGCGTGACTAAAAGAAGAGCCGTATGGACAGGTCAAATCCTAAGCCGTCGTGGAATAGCCGATTTGGTAATGGAGGGAAGTGTGTGGGAGTAGAAGGTGTAGAGGAACAAAGATTCGATTACAGCGAATGGGTTTAAACGGATGCAGGCTGCAGTAGTTATTCAGAGATGAAGAGATTTGCACCGGGTACACTAGCTTGGGTAGCAGCATCAAATCAGTGTTTGGACGGAAGACCACGACGACAACAACGCTGCTCACAGTTCCGAGCCAGTGGATCGGCATTCCGGAACGGTGGTTTCCCGCTGCAAGTCGCAACGCTATAAGGTCGGAAGTGCGGTGGTGTCGCGTGAGAAGGCAAGTGACGAGAAGGAATGTCAGCGGATCGGACTGTCGCAACGTCCCGGGTTCGGTGACGACATCGCGCTGGCGCGGGAGAAACGACGGAAGCCCACACAGGGCCGGAGTTCCGGGGTTCGACACACTCCACTTCTGGCAATGGTTCTCCAACCAACTTTTGATTTAATGACCATTCTATTTCCAACTTTGGATTCTATACATTTTTTCGTCTGAAGCATATTTTTTGAGTTATTCTGATTTGTCAACTTAAAATTTACAGCCTGTATATCTCCTAAATGCTGTCGATACTATCTCTTTGAAATCATTCCACAACTTGTTTACTCTTACATGATCAGATCGGAAAGAGAGCAGACTGTCTCTTAAAACGGTGTTAAGAGCATTTTTATCAGCTTTTTTAAATAGATATACATTGCGTTTCTTTTTGATGGTTGTAGGAGTTACGGTCTTCTGCCTAGTAGCTACTGCCTCGTGGTCGCTAATCCCTGTATTCGTCACGATACTCACTATTTGTCCAGGATTATTTGTTGCTAAGAGGTCAAGTACGCTTTCGCAACAATTTACGCTTCGAGTGGGCTCATGAACTAATTTTTCAAAATAATTTTCTGAGAAAGCATTCAGTACAATTTCGTATGACGTTTTATGCCTGCCGCCGGCTTTAAACGTATAATTTTTCCAGCATATCGAGGGTAGATTTAAGCCACCAAAAGCTATAATTGTATGAGTGGGGTACCTATTTGAAATGAGACTCAAGTTTGCTTTGAACTGTTCAACAACTATATCTTCTGCATCGAGGGGTCGGTAGAACGATCGAATTAATAGTTTAGTCCGCTTGTCGAGTGTAACCTCTACCCATACTATTTCGCAGGAACTATCTACCTTAATTTCACTACAAGGCAAACTACTTCTGACATCAATAAATACTCCACCACCAATTGTATTTAATCTATCCTCTCTGAACACTGTTAGATCGTCTGAAAAATTTTCTGCTGAACTTATTTCCGGCTTTAACCAGCTTTCTGTACCCATAATTCTTTGAGCTTCAGTGCTTTCGATTAGGGCTTGGAGCTCTGGTTCTTTCTCAACACAGGTACGACAATTTACAGCTACAATACCGATCGTGTCTACAACTAACTTACTGTGTATTACCTGCCCCCTTTTAGACGGACGCCCTATGTGTTGTTCCCTGAGACCCTCTAACCTAAAAAAACCTCCCAGTCCCTTCAACACAGTCCCCGCTACCCGTGTAGCCGCTTCCTGTGTGTCGTGGAAGCCTAACCTATTAAATGGAACCTGGAAACCCACCACCCGATGGCGCAAGTCAAGGAATCTGCAGCCTACGCGGTCACAGAACCGCCTGAGCCTCTGATTCAGACCCTCCACACGGTTCTGCACCAAAGTATCTTAGTCGGTTCTATCGACGAAGCTGCAGATGGTGAGCTCCGCCTTAATCTCGCAAGCAAGACTGGCAGTCTTTACCATTTCCGCTAGCCGCCCGAAACCAGAGAGAATCTCCTCCGAGCCAAAGAGACATACATCATTGGTACTGCCATGAGCCACCACCTGCAGTTAGCTGCACCCTGTACTCTTCATGGCATCCGGAAGCAGCCTTTCCACATACGGAATGACTCCCCCGGTATGCACACGGTGCGCACACTGGCTTCCTTCCCCTCCTTGGGGCCGGCCGGAGTGGCCGAGCAGTTCTGGGCGCTACAGTCTGAAGCCACGCGACCGCTATTGATCGCAGGTTCGAATCCTGCCTCGGGCATGGATGTGTGTGTTGTCCTTAGGTTAGTTAGGTTTAAGTAGTTCTAAGTTCTAGGGGACTGATGACCTCAGCAGTTAAGTCCCATAGTGCTCAGAGCCCCTCCTTGGCAGCCATGTTCCTAAGGGCCCCATTACGCGCCTAACGTTGGAGCTCCCAGACCTTGCGGGCCGATAAACTTCCTCTGGAACATGGTGGACGACTGCATCTGGCTCAGACACATCGTCAGCCACAGATAACACCCGAAACCAGTTCGTCAAACGAACTGGGGAGGCCCTACGATCGGCCCCTCAGAAAGTTTTTCGCTGCCTGCCAGACTGAGGAGTGATCTCCCACTCGACCACAGGTGAGGGGTCAACCTCAGTGCAAGCAGTACCCGGGCGGTCACAGCAGTGGACCGAACGGGGGATACGTGGGACGTGCTTGATGTCTCTGACATCCCCGCATCCGACCCCTCACAGTGATGCCCGTCGGCAGCAGCTTCAAGCTGTGTGACGGAAGCCAAAGCAGCCTGGAGCTGTGCGCGAAGGGTCGCCAACTCAACTCGCATCTGTACACAGCTATCACAGTTCCTATCCATTACTGCAGTCGCTCCCGTTTAAAGTTCGTAAAAATATACAACAAACGAACGGTGTACTCGGCTTATTAGCAGCAGGAATTCGAAGTGCTGTCTCACTAACGGTCTAAACGACACTGAGCCGCACTAACCGAAACAAACAAAAGCCTTTACGATCCGAGGGTCGATATAAGGATCGATAGCAACGGCGGTACGGTACGCTACACTGTTATTAAAATAAAAGCTTGTGCCCAGTAAGCACCCGAACACGCAAGAAATTGCAAAATAATCTAGTAAGTACACAGGTATCAGTAAATAAATAAGTCGCTCCTGTTGGAAGCTCGTAAAAATATGTAACAAGCGGACGGTGTACTCGCTTTCTTAGCTGCAGCAACACGAGGTGCTCTCTCACTGACAGTCTAACCGACACAGAGGAAATCTCACGGTGTTTAGGGATCTAGCAAAACAACATGATTAACTGATTACACTGGCAGAAAGCGAGAATATAAGCCAAGCAATAAAATCATACATTCAAGATGTTAAATTCACCGAAAGAGTTCTTTTCAATAAAACATAGATCGCTGCTATTCGAAAGAATTCTTATCCCTCCACCAGGGAAGCAGAGTCGCAGAGTCAAAGGGGATGACATCAAAACTTGTTTTCTTATTTTACGGTAGCTTTCCCATTTTCATACCTAAAGACGATTCAGGGCAGATTCGAAAAAAATTTTCCACACATTTTACCACTACCATTAGGCGCCTCCCTCTCCCTCCTTTTCCCTCATTCACTTTCAACCGCGTCATCTTTCGCTACTAACTGTGATAAGCGCAGTATACAAATCTTGCAGCTCGGCGCCCCAAGCAGGAGCTACTAATTGTGATTCGTGCTGTACAGAATCGTGCCAACGGCCTTGCCTCAGTGGTAACACCCGTTCCCGTCAGATCACCGAAGAAATTAAGCGCTGTCGTGCTTGGCTAGTACTTGGATGGGTGACCGCCCGGGTCGACCGAGCGCCGTATGCAAGCGGGGTCTACTCAGCCCTTGTGAGGCCAACTGAGGAGCTACTGGATTGAGGAGTAGATGCTCCGGTCGTGAAAACTGAAAACGTCCGGGAAAGCGGTATGCTGACCAGATGCCCGTCCGTATCCGCATTCAGTGATGCCTGTCTTCTGAGAATGACACGGCGGTCAGCCGGGTACCGCTGGGCCGTCCGAAGCCTCTTCGGGCGAAGTTCTGTTCAGAAGTCTTAGCTGTGGGCAGCTGGCGCCCTTCTCAGCTTGCTGCCCCAAGCAGCGGCTTGTGTCGCTTGTGCATTAAAACGATCGGGTGACAATTATTCTTGTACTGTACGTTGTTCCTCAACATTGTGGATTGTCATTCGTTTATAGTGAAACTGTTTTTAACAAGCCTATTACTTCTGCAACATAAATCCTCTCGGTCTTCTTTCTTTTGCCTCTGAATGTCACTCTCGTCTGCTAACCGTAATAATCTCATGCTCTTAAGATGCACATCGTTTATCTATCATCACGTCACTTGAGTAGAAATAATGGTTTGTCCTCGTAGCTGGTCTGTGTAGTCGATACGAGAGATGCCCGAGTATCTTACATGAGAATCTTAGAAAGATTGCTATACGTTCTTTAAAGAGCCAGTATCTGGGACAACCAATAAAGAATTTCTCACATCTCTGCCGTACAACTCGAAAACTTATTCCGAAAAGTGGCTTAGAATTAATTTAGGGATGAGTCAAATGTCGGTTCGCTTTGTCAGATGTTCTCTAAAGTTTGAGATATCGGTCTAAGATTCTCTTTCCCACACTACAGCAGTTACAGTCAGCAGTTCCGTTAACTGTTAACGGACACTCGATTCCGCAGCCTTCTTGCGAAAATGAACTTCTCGGCAGCCACAGTTATTTATTTCTCGCCGTCTCGCTGAATCCCGTGTACTTCACTCTGTCTTCAAGGACTTACGGCGTTTTTTTTTTATTGCCGTCTGCTGCATCCTTTTTTAGAAAACTTGCGCAGCTGTGCTGGCATTGACAGCGGCACCACGTGGTGCAGACTCCGCCTCATGGTAGCCTGGTACGGAATACCCCCCAAAATTGAGCACTATAGCTCGCGTATTACAAGGTGGAAGATGAAGTGAACTCTAAAACCTTTCAACCAGTTTTACAATAGGCAAGAGACATTTCTTGCCAACGAGAGACATAAAGTAAATTTGATTCGAAAACCAAATTCCGTCAACTGTCAACAGATTCACTGTATGAAAACCTAAAAAATGTATGAAGGCAAAACACAATTAACTAAAGCATATTGGAAATCTATGGCACAGGGGGGATGGCAGTTTATCAAAGCCATACGGATATTTTTAAATGATGTCATTCCGCTGTACGGGCTGTTAACACATTATTTATTGCGATAGAAATTTCGACACGTGATCATTTTCAAGCATTCTGAAAGCACTCAGTCGTCAAATATAATACAGGTAACTATGAAAATGACAAACGCTGAAAGTGAAAATTTCAAATCTACTTATATGGGATGTTGTAACGACTCACTAATATAAAGGTGTGACATGCTGTGTAAGAGTAGTTGCACGTGTTGGTGTGAATTAATCTGCTGTTCTATATACCATACTCGCTAGAAAGCTGGCGAATTCACACCACCACACACAACTGCTCTTAGGCATAATGTCACAGCTCTATATTATTGAGTGGGTTTCAACATCGCACGTAAGAAGCTTTGAAATTTTCACTTTCAACGTTTGTCAGTTTCATAATTACGTGTGTTATATTTGATGACTGACTGCTCTCAGAGTGCTTGAAAATGACCACCTGTCGGAATTATAATCCCAATAAATACTGTTTGAACAGCCTAAAGCGGAATGATTTCATTTAAAAATTTCACGATGGCAGTGGACCCAGTCGTCATCAAATCTGTATGTGGAACTTACTTGTGCGGGAGACAGCTCGGCATACACTATGTGATTAAAAGTATCCGGACACCCCGAAAAACATACGGCTTTCATATTAGGTGCATTGTGCTACCATCTACTGCCAGGTACCTCATATCAGCGAATTCAGTAGTCATTAGACATCGTGAGACAGCAGAATTGGGCGCTCCGTGGAACTCACGGACTTCAACGTGGTCAGGTGATTGCTCCCGAACCACGTCGGGTCAAAGTGCATGGTCTTTCAAAATGGTTCATCCCGATTCACAAGACTCTGTTCCACATGAACGTATACAGAAATTTGAGGTTTAACTTTCTCATGGAAACCAAAACGTCAGTCGGCAGCAGGGCCGGTTCATATTTTTTTTTTCTTTCTTTCTTTCTATCCTTGAGCACTAGGTATCCTTTAACAATTACACTATTTTGCTATCAAAAATTACAAAAATAATCGAATATTTTGTCGATTTCTGTGGTCCCCTCTAGGACTCTTCCTCGCATAGCTAGTTGTCAACAGCTCGTGGTCTCACGGCCACGTTCTCACTTCCGGAGCACGGGGTCCCGGGTTCGGTTCCCGGCGGGGTCAGGGATTTTCACCCACCTCGAGATTTCTGGGTGTTTGTGTTGTCCTCATTGTTGTGGCGTAGCAAGACAGCCACGCCACTCGGAAGTAGCCGAAAGGCACGCGTTAAGCTCACGCAGATGGGCGTGAGGTCTGAAACAGGATACGTAATGAATGCTATAAAGAAAAGTACGTAGCTTCTGGAATACTTAACTTTAATCCGTCATTTGTATACAGCATTCTTCATGATGCAAGTGAGACTCTCTCTAAAATGGGTTAATGGCGCCTTGCTAGGTCGTAGCCATGGACTTAGCTGAATGCTATTCTAACTATCTCTCGGCAAATGAGAGAAAGGCTTCGTCAGTGTAGTCGCTAGCAAAGTCATCGTACAACTGGGACGAGTCCTAGTACGTTTCTCTAGACCTGCCGTGTGGTGGCGCTCGGTCTGCAATTACTGACAGTGGCGACACGCGGGTCCGACATGTACTAATGGACCGCGGCCGATTTAAAGCTACCACCTAGCAAGTGTGGTGTCTGGCGGTGACACCACACTCATCATTTCATCATCCTTCATTAAAGTGGCGAGACTGGACTGCACAAAGTTTGGGAACTTGTACGGGCGCTGATGACCGCGCAGTTGAGCGCCCCACAAACCAAACATCATCATCATCATCGTCGCGTAGGTACCGCGCTCGTTCGTTCATATTCCGAAGAGCGCCGGATCGAGGTGGCGACAACACAGCAGCAAAAGGCGTTTTACGTTTCCCTTTTCAAATGGTGCAATTCTGTTAAACTGTACGCCGTGATTTCCGTAGCGAGTACGACACTGCAGTGTAGAGGTACACGGTTCACTCACTGCACCGTTCGCCCCCAAAATCGCCTCATCTTACGGTACGTGTGATACATTTTTAGCCGGGATTTATAAAAGATTCTGCCTATGTGCGTCGTCTTACATCAATTTTGGGTGAAGTGCGACGCCCCATAGCAACAGCACTGACTGCAGGAACTCCAGACGAAAGAGTGGTCGAATTTGACAATCGGCTGAGTGATTGTCGTGCGTTTTCCGGTGGAGGCCTCATTGACCATTTGTGAAAGGTAATTAAAAATTTTGATCTGAAACGTAATTATAGAAAGTACCAGAAGACTGTATATGCAAACATATAAGAGATATTAACTTACAAATACCGTTGGTTCTTTTCAAAACAAAATCTTTACTCGAGAGACGTTCAATAAGCAATACAACACTACTTTTCCCTCGGCTAATTTTGTTCGAAAAAATGCAGAATTTATTGTGAGACATCGTGGAATATTCTTCATCTCCCAGTACCTACTGCAACCTACATCCTTCTGAATCTGCTTAGTGTATTCATCTCTTGGTCTCCCCCTACGATTTTTACCCTCCACGCTGCCCTCCAGTACTAAATTGGTGATCCCTTGATGCCTCAGAACATGTCCTACCAACCGATCCCTTCTTCTGGTCAAGTTGCGCCACAAACTTCTCTTCTCCCCAATCCTATTCAATACTTCCTCATTAGTTATGTGATCTACCCATCTAATCTTCAGCATTCTTCTGTAGCACCACATTTCGAAAGCTTCTATTCTCTTCTTGTCCAAACTATTTACCGTCCATGTTTCACTTCCATACATGGCTACACTCCATACAAATACTTTCAGAAATGACTTCCTGACACTTAAATCTATACTCGATGTTAACAAATTTCTCTTCTTCAGAAACGCATTCCTTGCCATTGCCAGTCTACATTTTATATCCTCTCTACTTCGACCATCATCAGTTATTTTGCTCCCCAAATAGCAAAACTCCTTTACTACTTTAAGTGTCTCATTTCCTAATCTAATACCCTCAGCATCACCCGACTTAATTCGACTACATTCCATTATCCTCGTTTTGCTTTTGTTGATGTTCATCTTATATCCTCCCTTCAAGACACCATCCATTCCGTTCAACTGCTCTTCCAAGTCCTTTGCTGTCTCTGACAGAATTACAATGTCATCGGCGAACCCCAAAGTTTTTATTTCTTCTCCCTGACCCCTACAATGTTGGAATATGCACACACCCTCATTCGAGGTGATCGACTGATCACAATCAAACACCTCGCTGCACAACGGGACATTTCTGTTCGTAGTGCTGACACACCCATCCACCAGTTGGGCTACTCAAAGGTGTGTACCTGGATCTCGCACTTTCCGTCTTCTACCTGTTAAGCGCAATCAAGAATACAATTCGCGGGAAGCAGTACGCAGTACGTGGATGTTGGGGACGTTAATGATGCAACAAGGCGTTGGCTACGACATCGACCTATGGAGTGGTCTCATGAGAGCACACAGGCTCTCCCAGTAAGGTCTTACTGAATGGAGGTTATGTTGAAACATAGGGTTTTGTAGCCAAAAGAGTGTGGAACAATGTGGTGTATTGGGATCATGGATATAACCAATCTGCTTTCAGGAAAAAAATGTGTTGCATTACTTACTGAACGCCCCTCGTGGTCTTTTAAGATTCATCCCATGTTTCTATCTTCATTCCTGTAAAAGACGCAGTCTTGTGAAACAGGATGAATCTTTTTGAACAACTTGTGTGTAGCAAAAAGTAATTGCAGCATAAATCGTGTGAAGGTTTTCGAACTTCGCAAGACAGCCGCAGATCGCAAACAGTTCCATTGTGATGTGGATAAATGTAAGGTGCATTAATCATCAAGTACCGAAGGTGAGTTCTTGACTTCTCAAAAAAGGGAGAAAGTTCAGGATTTCAATCCCGGCGGCGACCAGGTCATTAGAAACGGAGTCAAAGTTTGGATAGGGAAATGATGGGGGAATGAAGTCGGCCATGACCACTTCAGAACTATCTCGGCATTTATCTTAAATTATATACGGAAACCACGAAAGACTTAAATCTCAACGGTAATTTACACCGCCCTCTTCGTTTACCTGAGTCTAGTGTCACATTTTTGACGTGATTACTCGTCCCATCTTGAAAGTCCGTCGATACGAGACTTATAATGTTAGCGTTTTAATTTTAGGAGAACATCAAATCTTTTACAGCTCCCTTGAGATTAAAAAAACTGCATGCATCGTCTCTGTTGTCTGAACCACAAATTTCGTGCTATTCTCTCCTTCCATATTAGTGTGCGTCGTGTATTCAACGATGTGCCTGGGTTTCTATGTCCGTATATGACACTTTTGTTTATAGATGGCTGCTATTCTCTCCTTCCATATTAGTGTGCGTCGTGTATTCAACGATGTGCCTGGGTTTCTATGTCCGTATATGACACTTTTGTTTATAGATGGCTGTTCATACCATCCATAACTGCTGTGTGTTGCATTGTTTCTGTTTTTACATACTCATTCCTCTTTTACACCCCTTTTCGTTCGCCGATTAGATCACATCAGTACACAAATTGTCGTATGAAGCCTTTATTATCATATCTCTATCAATTAACGGTACCGAAGAAATTCTCCTCCGTTATTACTATCAACAACAAAATAAGTATGCACACACGAAGTACGAGAAGTACTGGAAACGGGAGTAGTTTAATGAAATGGCGACTCGGACTGCAAAAACGTAATGTGAGTATACATTAGACAAATTTTTAGGTGAGACTATACGGTGTTATAAATTTCCGTAATAAGGGGAATAATTACACGGAAATATAAGAAATGAAAATTTTGTACATTGAATATGTTAAAGAACTTTTTCCTAATCATTGCTCATGAATACATCAATGTGCCCTTATCGAAGATAGAGGACGTTCCTACCCTGTCAACAGAACCGGACACGAAACCAAATCTTCGTGTACAGGAAATCAGTTATTAACTGTTCAGACATCAATGCCAAGAACCACTGAGCTTCCTCATTTTCCAAAGTCTTTCAAGCGCCAGCTAAAATTACCCAAGAATAAATGGAACTAGATGCACATTTATCAAAGTTAATAATTCTCACAAGCAGATAACGCCATAGCTCTTCTCCATTCAGTTGAGAATAGGTTGCGATGTCAATGTTTATCCATTCAGTCAGCTTTATATCTGTATTCCACAAACCAGCTTATGGTGTGCGGTCCTACTGTCTTTTCCCGTTCCACTCACGAATGGCGCCTAGGAATATTCTGTGGTAAAGTTGCGTGTGAGCATCTCACTAACGCTCTATCGCTGAGTAAACGATCCTTTCACGAAACGTGCCGCTCCTCGTTTGATATGCTGTACCCCTTCTATTAATTTTACTTAGTAAGGATCCGAGACTGATGAACAGTACTTGGTTACTTTCGTTTGCCACAAATTTCAAAGCTGTTTCTTGTGATTCGTGTCCTTAAAGGTATTTAAGAGTGAAAATAAAGCGATGCACATACCTCACCGGAAGTATTTTCTTCACCCAATTTATATTGCCGCAAGCTCTTGATGCTTTGACACTTGGTATGCACTACTAGTAGACATAAAAAAGAAGAGAACTACCCAGAACACGTCTGCACCATCAACTCAGGCATACTACACGTACTTCGGTTAAACCTGGCAATCTAGTAGAGAAGAAAAGTTCACTATGAATTATTAACAGTTGCCCGAAGCGCAACTAATGAATGCTTGCTTGTGCCAGGGATTGGGAAGTCCGTATTCCATTGGTATGCAGGAGATACGGAAGTATTGCAACTTCCTATATAGCATTCAGAAAAATCTGCTGATTCCAATCTTATGAATAATGCGGTGCGAACTTTCAGCCATCTGATCTAAAGGACAAGCCTTATCGCCAGGGATCTGACGACAGGGAACTTGTGTCGTAACTGCTGCTGGAATCCAATACAATGCGCTCGCGCAAGCTTTCTACCCTTCCTGAATGCTGCGACAATTTTATACAGCATGTGTTCTCTGCACTAGAACAGTAAGTAAGGTAAATAAAGGGATATATCATTTACAAAGCCGACACAACAATTAACAAGAATGTCTCTTATCTATTCACTTTCACAGAAGGGTGAACTTATGCTATACACATTAAATAAAGGTTGATGGCGTTCAAACGTGTTCCACTATATAGCGTACAAAATTTTATTTGTATTCGTACGTAATTCGACGTAACGGTTCTTCGTCGTGAACGCCATTAAATCATACGATGCATAGTCCTCTTCGCTCGCTTGTGGGACGGGGAAGTGGCGCTGGCTCGCAATGGAATCCTCTCGGCGGATTAACGACGACAGTCCACGCGCCGCCCAGCCTGGGTGGGTCTTTAGATGGTTTTCCACATCCCACTATAAACAGACAGATAGGGTACACATACCCCGTCCCGGGGTGAGGGAGAGGAGGTAACGGGATTACGACAGGAATGGCATCCGGCAACCTCTTAAATTAACGATGCCAAATCCGTAATAACCGTGCCGACCCTGCGCTTTCCTTAAAATAGCTCACTCTCAGCTCTCCGTTGTAAATTCAGCTGATTTCGACTACACATGCCTCTTTAAAGCGAGCCTATTTCCCTCCTGGTTGCTTGTGGGAGTGTGCCACCTCCCACTGGCTGAATGCAGTTTCTTGACTCACAAACATCATTTCTGTTCCTTTATTTTTCTAATTTTTCGCTTGTCCATCTTCTGTCATTACCAAAACAACCTTTTACATACGTTTTATACCGACTGATGATCCCGCTGTTTAATCCAGTAACCCCCCAATAAATCAATGAGTCAATATACTTTATACAGACTACACTGTCCAGTCACATTAATGTGACTACCTGTCAGAAGTTTCAAAATCACCTTTTACAGCTCGAACCGCTGCGAGACTTTCAATCCTCCACATCCTTACTTCAGTCTGCAACCGCGAGACCGCTACGGTCGCAGGTTCGAATCGTGCCTCGGGCATGAATGTGTGTGATCTCGTTAGGTTAGTTAAGTTTAAGTAGAGGACTGATGACCTCAGATGTTAAGTCCCATAGTGCTCAGAGCCATTTGAACCATTTGGAAACTACGAGTATTAGAAATGTGGGAATCGTGGTTTAATGAAAAACGTTTAGCAACTCTAAGTCCGCCCCCGGTAGCTGAGTGGTCATGAGTGGTCAGCGCGACAGAATGTAAATCCTATGGGCCCGGGTTCGATTCCCGGCGGGGTCGAAGATTTTCTCCGCTCAGGGACTGGGTGTTGTGTTGTCCTAATCATCATCATTTCATCCCCATCGACGCGCAAGTCGCCGAAGTGGCGAAAGACTTGCACCCGGCGAACGGTCTACCCGGCGGGAGGCCCTGGTCACACGACATTTACATTTACAGCAACTCTAAAAGTTTTTTTCTCCGACCTTTGTTGCAGATTTGACTTTCAGCTCATCAAAATTGCCATGAGAAGGTGCAATGTGTCATCTGGTACGTAGAATCCAAATCTGTGACGTCGGCACTGTGGAATTATAGACGCCAGTATGGGAGGGCACCACCGGCAGAAACAACCATAATGAGGTGGTACAAAAATTTTGAGGAAATAGCCAGTGTCAAAGACCTCCCTCTAAGTGGACGTTTCCCTGTCTCTAAAACGAAAAAGGAGGAACAGAAAGCCGGCCGGGGTGCCGAGCGGTTCTAGGCGCTACAGTCTGGAACCGCGCGACCGCTACGGTCGCAGGTTCGAATCCTGCCTCGGGCATGGATGTGTGTTATGTCCTTGGGTTAGTTAAGTTTAAGTAGTTCTAGGTTGCAGGGGACTGATGACCTCAGAAGTTAAGTCCCATAGTGCTCAGAACCATTTGAACCATTTTGAGGAACAGAATGTAACGTCCCGTCGGCAAGGAGGCCGTTAGAGCCGGAGCACAGACTCGTATAATGGAAGGATGAGGAAGGAACTCGACCGTAAACTTTTCAAAGGAATCGTCTCGGCATTTCCATAGAGCAATTTACTTAAATCGGGATAGCCGTCCTCGTGTGCCAACCACTGCGCACCTCGCTTGTTCTCTATCTCAAGCACGTGGTGACAGAGCGCAAGCTGCATTTCAGCGCAGCCGCCAGATGTCAATCGTCGTGCATCGCGTGGATTGTAGGAAGTAAGATCAGCTATCTGTAAAGTGTTATAAAGGTCATTTTGCCTTTTTAGGTACAAATTTCAAATGGTCCAAGCTCTGCAGACAAACGATCTCCTGCATTATGCAGTGTCGTGTTCCATGGCAGTCTCCATATAGGCTGTCAATAAGTGCCTGAAAAAGTGTCTGTTTTCAGATAAAGCCAAGTTCCATGCTTTTGGACGTATGAATCGCCACAAAATTAGGATTTGGGGCTCCGAAAACACACACGTGAACACATCCGCCGTAGCCCGAAGCTTAATATTTGGTTTGACATAATGCACGATAGTGTTTTAGTCCCACTTTTCTTCGCAAAGAAAAACATTACGGGGAATGTCTACCTGGTCACGCTTGAACAGTTACTGCTACCACAGACCGAAGGGCTGCACCCGTCCATCATCTTCAAGCACAGTGTTGCTGCCACACATTGCAGTGTGAACTTGCGGGATGTGGTAAATGACACATTTCCTGAGAAGTGAGTGGGTCGTGACGGTCCCATCGTATGACCTCCGCACTCTCCCGATGCCAAACAAATAGATTTCTTTTTGAGGTGTTAAATCAAGAATAGTGTGGATACAACACAAGTCAGTGACGTTGCTACCACTCGAGCACCAATCAATGAAGCAGTCAGAACTGTTGGTGCTGCAGTACATGGACACAACTCGAATGTTGCCTTGGTGTTCTACAAGCGACAAGTGGCCCACACATTAAAATTCAGACATATCAAAAAAAACTGAGAGCTGCTAAACCTATTTTACAGCAAACTACGACGCTCTGTCTCTTATTATTTCCAAGTTACGATTTTTTGAACTCATGGCGGCACTGTGCGGACAGCCTGTGTTAATTAACTGTAGCACAGATATATTGTGTAGGCCAGCATTCAGCAAACGCTGTTATGCGTGACACAGTAGGTCGCCCTGTTTGAACGTTATGATGGAATCCAATGATGGACTGAAACACAGAGGCGTACCGTCCTTCGATCATGTCGTAGGACGCTGGGTAGTAAGTAATGTGAAACAGTAAACGGCAACGATGTTTAGGTGTCGGTAGGCAATAATGACACCGAAATAAAATATGTGTAGCATTTATGACGAATGTCGTTTGACGTTTGCAACTGTGTTACGTAAACAGCCAGAAGGGAAGCCGTAAATCTTTCACTCATCGCGTGCAGCATAACGTATGGCGCAAGTTTGAGGCCCGCGCGCCCTGGCGGCGAGGGGTCCTGGCGCTTCAAGCGCCGAAGCGGAGAGAAAGTTGCGCAATCTGATGGCATTCTGCTGACATTTTCTTCGGGCTGCGCTCTTATACAACTATTTAATATGCTGCGCTGTCATCCTGTGAAACTGCCCCTTTCGCCTTCCTTATTCGCGTCTCCGTGGCGTTCCGGTGCCTCCCGGCAACAAATTTGTTCTTCATCGCAGAGATCTGGTAAATGGAAATGAGCGATTGGCGTCATTGGCCGGGAGGCCCCTCGCGGGGCAGGTCCGGCCGCCTTGGCGCAGGTCTTATTACATTCGGCGCCACATTGGGCGACCTGCACGCCGGATGGGGATGAAATGATGATGAACACAACACAACACCCAGTCCCTGAGCGGAGAAAATCTCCGACCCAGCCGGGAATCGAACCCGGGCCCGGAGGACGGCAATCCGTCACGCTGACCACTCAGCTACTGGGGCGGACAGAGATCTGGTGAACTGCAATATCTGTTGGAGGAGCTGGTTATGATGTTTGCTTGTGGCAGTGATGCCTATGCAGAAGTGGGTCAGAGGGAAAACTGTCAACAAATCCAGAATGAACAACAATAAGAAACCTTTACAGTAAAATTGAAACGTCCCCTTTGAAAAATTATATATGACTGTGCTTAAACTGACACAATATTTTTTTTAGCGCAACGCAATCTGACTTTCAAAAATCCCTTCAAAAGAATGGCCCTGACTAACATTAACCTGTACCTTTCACAAATCACTTACCTCACCAAAAATCTCCGTTACTCGAACTACTGCAATACAGCGAGCGCCACTACTACCAGCTAAATGAAAGATTCAAACTACAGAAGGCACTAACTACTGATAGGCATAGTTAGCAAATGAAAGATTTTAATAGAGAACAAACAATGTATTTACCTTAATAATCATAATATATATAGCAGTTCATGACAAATTTCAAAATCCGCCATCTCTCTCCCCACATTGACCACTGCTGGCGGCTCACCTCCAACTGCGCAACGCTACGCGCTGTTCACATCCAGCTGCCGCTGCCCAACACTACAATGGCAGACAACAATGCAAACTAGCCACAGGCTGCACACAGCACAGCCAGTGATTTTCATACAGAGCGCTACGTAACGTTGCCAATAAGAAAATATAAACAGCCTACTTACATAGCCCCCATGCTCCCCACAAAAAATTTTACAAATTGTTTTGGCCAGTGGCCAATAATGATTTGATAAAATTTTTCATAATTACACTAACAAAGATATCCAATGCACACACTTATTGATACAATGTTATGTAAGTAGGCTGTTTATATTTTCTTATTGGCAACGTTACGTAGCGCTCTGTATGAAAATCACTGGCTGTGCTGTGTGCAGCCTGTGGCTAGTTTGCATTGTTGTCTGCCATTGTAGTGTTGGGCAGCGGCAGCTGGATGTGAACAGCGCGTAGCGTTGCGCAGTTAAAGGTGAGCCGCCAGCAGTGGTGGATGTGAGGAGAGAGATGGCGGAGTTTTGAAATTACATATATTATGACTTGTGATGATATTAAGGTAAATACATTGTTTGTTCTCTATTAATATCTTTCATTTGCTAACTATGCCTATCAGTAGTTAGTGCCTTCTGTAGTTTGAATCTTTCATTTAGCTGGCAGTAGTGGCGCTCGCTGTATTGCAGTAGTTCGAGTAACGGAGATTTTTGGTGAGGTAAGTGATTTGTGAAAGGTACAGGTTAATGTTAGTCAGGGCCATTCTTTTGAAGGTATTTTTGAAAGTCAGATTGCGTTGCGCTAAAAAAAAAATATTGTGTCAGTTTAAGCACAGTCATATATAATTTTTCAAAGGGGACGTTTCAAAATATCTAAAGATATCCTACCTCGGTGACACATCATTTTTTTAGTACAACTTATCGCTACTTTCACCTTTGGCAATGATTTGCGTGTGTGAAAACTGCTAAGTTGCATCGAGGTTCGATGTACAACTTAAATTATAGGTCCTCCTATAACTGTCTGGGAAAATCAATTGAAATTGGAAGAAAGGGAGGGCATACAGGGGGTCAACAAAAATATGGAAACACTAATAACACAACAGATTACCATTCCTTTAAGGCGTAGGAAACACGCTAGCTTTCAAAACAGCTTACAGTCGTCTCTGAATGAATAAATATAGATCTTGTAGAGTTTTCAGGCGAATCTACCATTCTTCCTGCAAAACAGTGGCAACTTCAGCTAACGATGGTCGCGGTGGATAGCGATTACGGACCCTTCCCACCGAAGCAGAATACACAAGCTCCACAATAGTGAGATCTGGTGATCGCGGTGGCCAGGAGAACGTGACTGTTCATCCTCGCGCTCACAAATCCAGTCCTGGACGTGCGAGCTTTGTGAACAGAGGCCCTGTCCTCTCGGAACACAGCATAACTATTCAGCAACAAACAGTACAACGGGATGCACCTGATCAGCCACTATCCACATATAATCCTTGAAAATAATGTGGGCTTGCAGAATAATCATGGCGCCTATGGAATACCACGCTCTGGCTGCCCAAACCATCACCCTTGGGATGGAGACTCTACCAGGAGTTAGAAACAGTGTGCAACAAGACTCAGCCAACAAATTATTTTCTTCCATTGTTCCATAATACGCGATTTATGACTCTGGCAGCACATTTTAGTGTTACTGGCATTTGCATCACTGATTTATGGTTTTGGAATTTTAGTTCGCCCTGCAATTCACAGATTATTCAGGCACCTTCGTATTGTTTTGGTACTGACAAGGTTCGTGAGAGCGACATTCAGTTCTACAGTCCAAGACTGAAGTGTGCCCAGTTATTGTCAAGTCTGCGAAGTAAATACTCCAAAAGTGAATTCATGAGGCCCAGATACTGACGGCTCCAGTACGCAATTAATGATATAGCTGACTGTCTACAGCCGGCCGCGGTGGTCTCGCGGTTCTAGGCGCTCAGTCAGGAACCGCGCGACTGCTACGGTCGCAGGTTCGAAACCTGCCTGGGGCATGGATGTGTGTGACGTCCTTAGGTTAGTTAGGTTTAATTAGTTCTAAGTTCTAGGGGACTGATGACCACAGATGTTAAGTCCCATAGTGCTCAGAGCCATTTGAACCATTTTTTTGACTGTCTACACATGCCTGAAGATGGTATTATTGAGATGCCGAAACAGGTTGTCTAAATAAAACGACTTCTCAAAACATATGGCTGTTTGGCGATCTTACTTGGTAAGTATTTGAGTAGACACCGTCCCATATCCACAATGGATCAACAGAGACTGTTGTACGTGGTTCTTTATACGTTGGAAGGAGTTCACGGCGGAGTTGGTTCCTTCCACACATGTCCTATTGGGGACAGACATGTGGATCTTACTGGCGACAGAAGGACCTCGACATAACACAAGCAGGTAATGTAGAAACTTGCCACGTGTGGGCGAGCATTGTCCTCGTGGAAAATGGCACCACGGAACTGTCGCGTGACAGGCAACACATGAGGACGCACGTCACCGTGCCCTACCGTTGCGGCGTCAGAGTTCCATCAATCACTACCAACCGCGTCCTGAAGGCATATCTGATGGCTCATCACGTCATGACAGTAGAAGTAACAGTAAACAATGGAAGAATGGGAAATCTTCCCATGCCACAGCCAGACTTGGCGACAATGCTCATCCGATGTAGCGAAGAACCATTATTCAACGCTGAACACAATGGGACGACATTCTTCAGAAATCCATGCTTCCTGCTCACCGCAGCACATCAAAGGCAGCCGTTTAAGTTGTAGTGCTAAACGGCAGCCTTCGTATGGGACGGTAATGTCCTAGCCCCGCTGCTGCTAGTCTCTGGCCAATGCACATTAGAACAACAATGAGTCCATTTTCAAACTCCATCAAATACTGGTAACGCTGTCCCAGAGAAGTACGTGGCATCTCCGCGTCCTTCGCCGTGATCTCTCAATATCTGACGCTTTCCATGCTCCTTATATAGTGTACCAGGCGTGGTAACAGCACTAAACACAAAGAACACTAATGTGCTCTGCTGGTCCTTTAACCTGGCACAGAAAATTGCAACTCTTAACGATTCGCCGGCCAAGTGGCCGTGCGGTTAAAGGCGCTGCAGTCTGGAACCGCAAGACCGCTACGGTCGCAGGTTCGAATCCTGCCTCGGGCATGGCTGTTTGTGATGTCCTTAGGTTAGTTAGGTTTAACTAGTTCTAAGTTCTAGGGGACTAATGACCTCAGCAGTTGAGTCCCATAGTGCTCAGAGCCATTTTTTTTCTTAACGATTCACAACACCTTCCGATGATGTGTACGTGTAGGGTGTTACAATGATATCCATCTATGACCAATGGGTGCTTCTCTTTTTTGTGAGGCAGTGTATTAACTTTATTGGTATTTAAATATAGCTGCATGTTGACCATTCACAAATGATTGTACCATTCTTACGTATGTTGACTGCATGTGATAGAAAAGCGTTTGTACTCAAAACTTGAAGATGTTCATCACAGACCGAAATTAATTACTTGTTGTATGAGATTGTGGTTCATAATTGGAATAAATACAAGATTTCCTGGATAATTGTGAATTTTGCTGTGACTATGTCGCCACTCTTGAAATTTACAGACGAGTTCACACAAAGAAAACAATGTTTAGTTCAATAACCTAAGTAAGTATTTAACACCTATGTACTAAATAAGCTATGATTTTCTAAATTAAAATTACCCATGCACTTGAAGGAATGTCCCAAATGAGCTTTCCAGCTGACTTTGAAATTTAGCTTCGCTATCTGTAAGACATTTAATAATATTGGGTGAGTGATCAAAGATTGTGGAAGCAACATTATTCATCCTCTTCTGAACTAAAACCAGTTTTAAAGAATGGTATTGAAGATCACCTTTTCTTCTAGAATTTTAAAAGAGGTGATCAAAAAGTTTCCGTTCGGAGGCCGTACAGCCCAGAATCGGTATGCCAATAAGGCAAAATCGTTGTGAGCATTGAGGCAGTCATTCCACCGATGCACCAGATTCAAGATGTCCGTTTGGTAAAACACCGTGGCCTGCTCCACGAAGAAGTCAGTAATTGCCTGCTGCACATCCTTGTCCTACAGGGATCGTCGGCCCTTCAAGAACTTTTTTAAGGGACCAAAGGCGTGATTATCGCATGGAGGGGATATTAGACGTATAAGGCAACATCAGCTGCCTGCTTGTTGTTGTCTGTAATGGATGAAGCTGGCCTCGGAGGTCGATCAGCATCTTGTGTCGAATGGTGACCAGCACGGAACTTAGCGCACCATTCCACAACGTTGGTTTTCGGTAGAGATGCTGCCCCAAACACGTTCTTCATGCTCGGATGGATGTCTTCCGGTGTTTGTCCTTCGGCAGCCAAGGAAAGAATGACAGCACGTTGGGCCTGTTTGAACGCATTTAGGGTAATAACATCTCCATAGTTCACGTTTCCGCATTTACAGTACACACGTCGGAAAGACACGAATCGCACAATAATCCCTTGCCTAAATGTCGGTGCTTATAAACACGCATAAAAGTCACGCTACGTTGCACATAAGCTGCAGCAACGCCATCAGACGACAATTTTTCGATCGACCCCTCTAAATATGGATGTCATTATTTCTTCTGATCTCAAATGGATTATTTGCGAAAAATTTCTTGAGAGGAAATTTGTACCTAACACCTTACACCGTTGTGCATAGGTCATCGAGGGTGAGCGTCAAGTATTATTCTCATGACATGCTTCTGCGCTACGATTACCCCAGAGTACAATTCCTTATCACATTAATGAATGAGAATAAACTTACTGATTTCTCTCTCTTCGAGACTTGTAATAACATGAGGTACAAAAGTAGCTGAACAATTGTTTCTTCAACAGTTCTCATCAGTATCTACAACCAAAAAGTTTGATGATTCTGGCTTGCTAACGCTCGAAACTTCACTTCAAGACGACGCTACAACTCAGTTGATAACAGACGCTCGTGTTTCTCAGACACATAACCTGGGAGAGGAACATGTTAAAATACAAAGCCTAATGTGCAAAACTGTTGATGTTTGCCAGCCGGGGTAGCCGAGCAGTTCTAGGCGCTACAGTCTGGAACCGCACGACCGCTACGATCGCAGGTTCGAATCCTGCCTCGGGCATGGTTGTGTGTTAGTTAGGTTTAAGTAGTTCTAAGGTCTAGGGGACCTGATGTCCTCAGATGTTAAGTCCCATAGTGCTCAGAGCCATTTGAAGAATTTGTTGATATTTCTCCTAAGGAACAATGCATGAAATATTAGACGAATGAGTCCGTCCCCCCAACCCCCCTACCCCCTGCTTCTGGACAAAATATCCGCCAGCGTAATTACAAATAATTTGACGGGTTTGGTGCGAGTATGCTGTCAGACAGTGAAATGAAATTACACAGAGCCGGCCGTGGTGACTGAACGTGGCTAGGGCTCTTACAGCTCGCAGCCGTGCCATGAACTACGTACCACCAGTTCAGCCTAATCACACTTGACTGCTTTTGGAGTCTTCTCAGATGCAAAAAAAATGGTTAAAATGGCTCTGAGCACTATGGGACTTAACATCTGAGGTCATCAGTCCCCTAGAACTTAGAACTACTTGAACCTAACTAACACACATCCATGCCCGAGGCAGGATTCGAACATGCGACCGTAGCGGTCGCGCGGTTCCAGACTGTACTTCTCAGATGCAGGCAAGCCTCACGTTCGTTACCACTTCTCCTCATTTCGTTGTAGACAACGGTTCATAATGTCTATACGGGGTGTCTGAAACGATCCCTAGTAAATTTTGCATTAACTTCTCTTTCCAGCTAAAATACAACTCACCTTTAAAATAAGTCTGTTTGGGAACCTTGGTGAACATTTTTCCAAAGCAGTGGTAAAAGAAACAGCCCTGGCGTGTTCAGCCGCCTAATCGGAAAGGTTTTGCTTCTTCCAAGCCATGCACAATGACCCCTCTCCTCGCAGTGTGTGAGAGGTTTCCTTTAAGTATATTAGTTAAGTGCAATAGGTGTGTGTGTGTGTGTGTATGTGTGTGTGTGTGTGTGTGTGTGTGTGTGTGTGTGTGCGTGTTTGTTTGTTTTTTGGTGCAGTTTGATGTGAAGTTTGTGATTAAAAAAAAGGAGATGGTGAAAACCGCCCTGGGATAGTCCACTCCGCCCATATACCCCTCAAGGGGGTCGCCAAGCTTCATGTCCCCATCCGACGGGCAAATCATCATCAACAAATTCACCTCCTCTCACTCTGTGAGACACTGAGGAGAGGTTTTCTATTTAACCCTTTCAGATCCTCTGGCTAATATTGTGTACATTAACTTTTATTGTGTCTTAGCTGCAACAGAGGTACTTTTCCCCAATGAAAACCTGAGGTACACATTTGTGAATGTTCAGCCTTTTCATCATGCGCAAGTGCTGCCAATTGTTGGGCATTACTACGAAAATATCAGTAAGTCATGCCGGCCGCGGTGGTCTAGCGGTTCTAGGCGCGCAGTCCGGAACCGCGCGACTGCTACGGTCGCAGGTTCGAATCCTGCCTCGGGCATGGATGTGTGTGATGTCCTTAGGTTAGTTAGGTTTAGTAGTTCTAAGTTCTAGGGGACTGATGACCACAGATGTTAAGTCCCATAGTGCTCAGAGCCATTTTCAGTAAGTCAACGTAGCAGTGCGCAACAGCTCGTGGCCACCAGAATACACGGATGTTGTCGATTCACTATATTGCACTGTATAACTGAATATAGTTAAAAATAATTATGAAAAATCCGCCTCGATTGCACAAACTACCTGGTGTTTACCTAGGTTTCAGCGTGGGTAACCACGCCTTCTTCAGAACAAATATAAAACAGCTTGCCTAAATAGGCATAGTCAAAGGCTAAAGTCAACACCTACAGCCTTTGACTATGCCTATTTGGGCAAGCTGTTTTATATTTGTTCTGAAGAAGGCGTGGTTACCCACGCTGAAACCTAGGTAAACACCAGGTAGTTTGTGCAATCGAGGCGGATTTTTCATAATTATTTCGATACTTACGATTGCTGACGCGCTGCAATGCTGAAAGTTCTTGAATATTGTTAATGTTATTTTGCATCGTAATTATTGAATGATCATTTTAATATTTATTACAATACAGAATATTTCGTAATTAGTAATTTTAGTCCATAAAGTGAAGTCAAGTGTGTAGAGTATGTTCTGAAAAAGAGTACATATTTTTGTATAAATCTTGCAGCTAAAATCATTTAAGAAATCACCTAAGAGCATTTCCATATTTTCTTCCCCCAGAAAAAACTCAGATTTGAAAGCATTAATCCAGGACATTTGAGGAAAATCTGGAAATTATGAACTGCACGCTGCCGAATTTCCTCTTCTTTCAGGCCAAATGTTGGCGACGAAATTCTGTTCCAGCTAAATGTTTAGAATGTTTAGAACTGGCTATCTCCGAGTCGAGGGTGAGTTTGCCACCTTGGCTACGGAGGCGTATTGGCACAATGATTAAAAAACATTCGATTTGCATTCGGAAGAACAGCAGTTCAAACCTCGTATTCACTCCGTTGTTAAGGTTTTCTGTAGTTCCCTAAATTGATTAAGGTGACTGTTAGGATGGCTTTTTTTAAAAAAGAGATGACGCAACAGAATTAAGAAATTTCCTGTCAACCTAAAACTGTGTACCTGAACGGTACTCGAACCGGCTACCTTTGTTTTCAGTTTTAATCTGCCAGGAAATTTCATATCAGCGCACACTCCGATGCAGAATGAAAAGTTCGTCCTGGAAACGACAGAATTACTTCCTCATCCTTCAAATTCCGGACATGTTTTACGTCTGTAATTACCTCGTCGTCGCCGGAACATTATACTCGCATATTCCTTGCTTGACATTGCTCGCATGTCAAGAAAAAGCTCTGGAAGCAGTCAGCAACAATCGACATTTGAGCCGCCTCCGTATGCATTTGTCGCTGACGCGTGCTAGTATATGGTTTCAATATCTGTCGATGAAAGAAATTTTCTTCACCAGTCTCTTACTTGCAATGGCAGGAGAAATGACAACAACAAGTAAGTGTACCAGTCCTGTAGTTCAGTTAAAAACCTCTCCACAATGAGAATAAGTAACTGTGACGATTATCATTAGACAAAGTTCATTGCGATGTGTTCTGATGGGGGCGTGAAGGTGTACGGCTGCTTCGGAGCTACTTGAGAGGGTTAGTTTTTGTCCGGTCACCATACTTTGTCTTTTATCTTCTCGACGTGCACAACACAACAATGGAACTACAATCTACGCGTTCTCATCAGAGCTATTCACAAGGAATAGTTACACACTAACTGATCTTTATGATTTTCAGTGTGACAGGGCCTCCAGATGCGATGAATTTTTCCAATGATTTCGTAATACCTTCAGCTGCCATTCTGTTTATTTCATGTACGACTGTACAGTTTCGACTTAAGGCCGTTATCGAATATCTAAAATGGAAGCATTGCACATTGGATACATTAGTGACGCTTGTGATTTTGACATAGGATATGCTAGCGGCATTCAACTTACTTTATTGCTCATTCTTTAGTATATTATGCCTTGTAGGTCCTTGTTTCTATGACTGCACAGGAGGCGTTTTAGACACTTGAAAATGGCCTAAGGTCGAAATTGTTCAATAGTACATAAGATAAAGAGAATGGCAGCTGAAGGGGCCACGAAATCATTCAAATAAACTTTATGATAGGAGCCTAATCGTAATGGATGATGACATCCTTCCGATTTCGGTGACTGCACTCCAGTGGTCCGACTAGCCAATGATGTCATATTACATTTACATTTATAGTAGTCTATCAATAATGAAACAGTTGTCAATGCGAAAAATTGACTCTAACCAACCTGACTGACAGTTATAAGTAGAACTCAAATTTGGAACTTTGCAATGTAATCAAAGTTTTTCTGTTATGGAAAGAATATTACGCCGGCCGCGGTGGTCTAGCGGTTCTGGCGCTGCAGTCCGGAACCGCGGGACTGCTACGGTCGCAGGTTCGAATCCTGCCTCGGGCATGGGTGTGTGTGATGTCCTTAGGTTAGTTAGGTTTAAGTAGTTCTAAGTTCTAGGGGACTTATGACCTAAGATGTTGAGTCCCATAGTGCTCAGAGCCATTTGAACCATTTGAAAGAATATTACATGCCAGAAAACAAATTGTATGTTGTACTGTGAACCGAACACCAGACACGTAATCAACTAAGTTTCTTATACGTTAAGAAGGCACATTAAGTAAAATCAGGCGAACAAGAGTACTCTAGAAGTCAGAACCGATATTGTAAATCACTTTAGGTGAATGTCAGTATCGTTCCTTAAAATCAGTCATAGCTAATACCTTCCCCGTCCTTGTGCGAAGCAGTCTATGCTCAGCCTCTGATTCTATCGCTGTAGAGGAGAATATAGTCTATTCTTCTTCCGTTACTTCACGTCACATTCTGTCACGATTTCCTTCAAAATTCAATCGAATTCGTTCTAAATCTTGTCCGACTGTAAGTTCCCGTGCCTCTGAATGTATTTTTTCTCTGTGACACTCAGTTATTGCATGCTTCCTTTCGCTGCAGCTTTTGATAATTATTTGACAAACATATCGGATAATTACAAATCATGAACGTATTGTCCATCTGACAGCTGTATGAAGAATATGCTTTCCATTAGACGTAGTTCGTAGTTGACACTTGAAGACATTTTTGACCCAAAGTGAAAGCCGAGAGTCGGTGATACCGTGGGAAATCGGGAATTTGACAACTTTCCAACCGCCCGTGGCAGAAAACGAATGCGAACCGATTTATGTCCTACTTCCGGGCGATAATTAGAAAGTAAACCAGAGAAGCGAGATGGGGGCAGTTTCCTGTCCGCAAGCCGACTGGGAACTGCGTCTGCCGCTACAAACAGTGATTTTTGCTCTTCTTGCTAACGTAGATAACATAATTCGGTGGTTGATCCTAACAGTGTGAGAACGGAACCGTAGATTCTAACAAATATGTCAGTCGGATACTCGCTATATGAGTCAAGGTAAGTGAATTTTCGTATGAACAAAGTGAACTGGAAGGTGAGGCACAATTTGTAGTACAATTCTAAAAAATTGGTTGAAAAATAAGACTAGAAGACAGGAAATTTGGAAAACAGAACTAAGGTGTTTAAAAGAGCAGACCTGTGTAATGTGTGTAACTATTTTGTTTTGAGAGTGTGTCGTCAGAGGGATTTAGTCAATAAAAACGTCACATGCACTGCCTGTAAACATAGATTAGTGCAAATTGTATCGCATCGAGACTCCTAGCAGTTGAGAGTGGGCGAAGTGGCTCGATGGTAAGACACAAGACGCCGGTCCAAGTCCCTTCCATATTTAAGTTCCCCTATGTCGCTTAGGGGAAATGCCGGAGTGGTTCCTTTGAAAAGGACACAGCCGATCTCCTTCCCTGTTCAATGAGCTCATTACCAAATAGAAGTTAAACCCAAGTTTCCCTTACATTTTCGTCTCTTATATTACAGAATAACAGGAAGCCATCTCCTCACAGGTCAGTATTGGAGACGTTGACGGATTCCTTTCGTAGAATGCGCCTACTTCACTAATATTTCTTTCGTCCCTAATTGTTGTTACCTTGATAATAGGACGTGATATACCAGAAGTAATTCGTACATACTTCTAGATCTCTTCTTGTTATGGGCAGGATTCTCTATTTTCTTGCACAAGCCAAAATGCCCAACATGTTCTTGAGATGTACTCTCAGTTTACGTTTTTATTACCTCTTTGCAACAAACGATAAATTTTGTTGCACGAGTTCTGTACATTTTGCGACTCGAAAATAAGGTCCTATGGCGTTTTTTACTGATATTAGTTGAAAAACTTTTTTGTTCATCCATGATCTCTACAACAGTAGGTATATAACTCTGGGAATAAGACGCGACTATCATTGAACGGGAATATTTTATCTGAGGGCTGTATCATTTTTTAAGCTGCTGTCCTTGGCTGTTCTTATCCGTTTATATATACTACTATTCAATTATTTCAGCCCTCTGAGTCCATCTGCCTGCTGCGGTTTTCTATAGTTAAATTCTCTTTCTTTTCTGTTTCTTTTAATACAGCTCATACCGTTTTTCGAGTCAGATCACAGTATTCAGGGTTCTTGAAGCAGATGTTTGTTTCTTTTGCCTTAAAGACTTGCGATACACCGATACATTTATATAACGTTACTAGTTTATAGAGTTGTTGTGGTGCGCGATGTGTACACAATTAATTGCTCATCATAAGAGCTTCTTCTGCTGACAGCGAAGCCCGAATTACATGCAAGAACATTTCGTAAAAACATTTCCTAGAACGGCACGAAGATGCGTGATGGTAATTCGACACAAAGGTTTGGCGATGAGGTTATGCGTTAGTGACGCTCTCTCTGTAAATCCTTTGTGTAGTTTCGTCAGGCGAAGTTGCTTAAAGTTAACGCTGTGTCAAGTCTGACACGTAATCTCTGGAAGAGGCACACTTGTGATATATACTATCTGATCAAATTCATCTGGTCATACCTACGTAATGCGGCGTTGATCACTATATATAAGTCACGAGAGGCAGAGCCGCCAGTGTAAATGGAGGCGAGGAGTACTGTGTCGTCAGTGGAGAACTGGCAGCAGCGGAATGGTTGACCAGGAGAGGTCAGTGACTTCGAAAGTGTGTCACCTGAGTAACAAAACAATCAGCGACATTTCAACCCTTCTTAATCTGCCGAAGTCGACTGTTGGTGATGTGGTTGTGAAGTGGAAACGCAAAGGAACTGCCAGAGGTAAACCAAGATGAGGCTGACCTCACGTACTGACGGAAAGCGTTGCGAAGGATGGTCATGAAAAATCACACGAAATCCGTATAAGTAATCGCTGGTGAGTTTCAAAGTGCCACCTGCACCCAGCAGAATGGGGTACAATGGTGGAGCAGCTACTACATATATGTAGTGCAGTGCATGGCGGGAAACGAGTGATTTGGAATGATATACGCTTAAATTTGGCCCGGAAACCTCACTTCTGTCAAATTTAGGTTTTAACTACCTTTCTGTATCTAGTGTTATGTAACCCTCATTGATTTTAGGAGCGATTCGAAGTCTGGCTCTTTGTTGCGGTTGCTTCGGCAATTAACCACTTGGATTTTAATTCTCATGCTTGTGGATGGCATTTAATTGGATCTTACACTGCCGGCCGGTGTGGCCGAGAGGTTCTAGGCACTTCAGTCTGGAACCGCGCGACCGCTACGGTAGCAGGTTCGAATCCGGCCTCGGGCATGGATGCGTGTGATGACCTTAGGTTTGTTAGGTTTAAATAGTTCTAAGTTCTAGGGGACTGATGAACTCAGGTGTTAAGTCCCATAGTGCTCAGAGCCATGTTCATGGATCTTACAGCCGGCCCAAGTGGCTGTGCGGTTAAAGGCGCTGCAGTCTGGAACCGCAAGACCGCTACGGTCGCAGGTTCGATTCCTGCCTCGGGCATGGATGTTTGTGATGTCCTTAGGTTAGTTAGTTAGGTTTAACTAGTTCTAAGTTCTAGGGGACTAATGACCTCAGCAGTTGAGTCCCATAGTGCTCAGAGCCATTTGAACCATTTTTTGGATCTTACACTGATACTTCCGGGTCTCCTACAGCTGTCATTATCTGGACTTGATGAAAAGTCGACTAATCGAAAAAAATCACCTTGTGTGCAACTCACACACCATCAACGACCTGTGTAGCAGTCTTTGATGTGTAGTGCACACCTGAATCATTTACGGGGATCTTACAGTTCTCAGCCCTATTACGCAAATCTAGGGAGTCACAGTGTAGTTTGTCAAAGTATCTTTTTGAAGCTTTTCAATCGACTTAGAACCATGGGGCCATGATCTGTTCTGGGAACAAAGTTGTAGACAGTGACCTTCGTTGCAACTCCATGAGCAAGGCTGTCATTCTCAACCTTCTCTGCCAGTCTCTAGAATGATCGGAGTGTGACATCAGAGCCCAGACGACAGGCATCGTTTGTCCCAACTTGTGCCTCACTCTGCAGTCGTTTACACTCTGCCCCAATCTTTGGCACCATTTCCTAAAAGCTACCTTTATTCGGCGTACGTTTCAACAGCCGACGAGTAACAGACCCCTACCTCTTTGCGCTTTTCTCCCGTTTACATGGTACACAGCACATTTCCCAACAGCTCAAGCGAGTCTCACTGTCTCAGTTTCGGTTAATTTCAACGATAGAGCTTCTAGATGATGCCACAGGTAAGGCAAGGTTGATATTTTTATCTCACCTTTACATTCGCTGCATCGCTTTTACGTTTCAGGAAACGAACAGTAATTTACTTAATAATGATCATAGCGATCAATCACAAGGTCCACTCAGCGACAATTTCTCGGAACGAACTCATCAAACCTCGATAGTTAAACATATTTAGGCAGTCTGTTGTTAACTATGATACAAAGACAGAGGACGGTTCAAATGGCTCTAAGCACTATGAGATTTAACATCTGAGGTCATCAGTCCCCTAGACTTATAACTACTTAAACCTAACTAACCTAAGGACATCACACACATCCATGCCCGAGGCAGGATTCGAACCTGCGACCGTAGCAGCAGTGCGGTTTCGGACTGAAGCGCCTAGAACAGCGCGGCCACAGCAGCCGGCGGACAGAGGATGTTTTATTCTTTCTCTTTTTCTTTGGACTAGGTGGTTTCAAAATACAATAACCGCAATTCAGTGTGGCAGTTTCAGGAACTTTCAATATCCGATATGAAGACTGGCTTTTCATAAAAAAAAAAAAAAAAAAAAAAAAAAAAAAAAAAAAAACTTGAGCATACACCGTGATTAAACCCAAAATTTTAGTTTGCTAGCTTTGAACTTTGCACGCTGAATAGCTTGTTGCGAATATAGTAATGATATTGTAGTCTTCACACTCCAAGCAAGACCATTCATGTTTGAGTTTTCTTATCTCGCTTAAGCAATAAATTATACCGGATACAGATTTCATTAATTACAAATCATTCAATACCGTGAACCTTGTTATTTCGTGTCAACCATTTAGTAACATTTCCAATCCTCAAATTCAGCTAAATTGGTAACTACATGTAAATTTTCTCTTATTTATTAGTCATCTCTAAAGCTGAAATTTTCCTTCTCTGATGAACATCAAAATTGTAGTAAGCAGATTATTTTCTGGGCCACACCATTAATGAAGAATTAATTTTCAAATTTCTTCAGATTCTTGAATGTATAACCATTTAAAAGCTCTTTTAGATAACTAAGCTTAACAACCACACGGCAATTTCTTGCTCTTTTTTGTCATCATTGATTTACTTCTGATATGTAGATACCAGAACTGTCGTCATTGTATCCATTCTTCGTATCTCTAGTAATTTTTTCCACCTTTACCGATCTGACGTCTTCATAGTTTGTATTTAAGTACCTGAAGGTACTTCTTCAACTAGTTTCTTTCGATTACTTATGCCAATAGTAAAAGTAATCGTTATCATCATTGTCACTTTCGGGATTTTATGATTAGGGCAATGTTATGTTTCTGCTGCCAACGTAAAAGGAGACCCGTGTGCGTTTGCTCCATAGAACCAGATTCCTAACAAAAACTGTAGTGCCGAAGCAATTTGTTTTCTTCTTTACTGAACCGCAGTTGTTCCTAGATAGTTGATGTCTTTCTGCCTTATGGTTTGGGAATTTCACAGCTATAACTACGGGAACAAATGCTTTGATTTTTCTGTTACACGTTACCTATTATCGTAAAGTACTCGTAATAACGATATGAACGCGAAAGAACGTTTTGGTTTTTCGGGTGGCACAGCAATGAGAGCGTGTCTTCATTGAGAAGAGAAACCGTGTTCCCGCGCATGCAGACGACAACTTTCTAGTTGAGAGCTCCTGAAGCCACAGGTTTTCCGGGCGGTTACTTTGGCGTTTCGATTTTTGGTAAACAGATATTGTGTCAGTCTCACTCACACTGATTTTCCTTGAGCTGCGACAATAGGAAATGACATTATCTACGCAGCGTTTCTTAGCACTACAGTATTTATTTCGAAACAAGGTAAGACAGCCCCGCATTTTTTCTGCACACGTATCAGCTCATTCGCGTATTGTTGCTGCTAACACTATACGAAATGCTAATTGCGACTGTCCATTGTTTAATCTGTACACGGCTTCATACCAAGAGGTTATTTATCAGAAGGCAAGAAAATTAAGAGAAATATTTACCTAAAATTTTATGTGTTGTAATGCCACAATTAATGATAAAGAACACTTGCTCAAATTTTCCCCATTCGGAGAAAGAATCAGCCCAGCATCGTGTAACAAACTTAATCGCCATTCGGTCATAGCATATTATGAAAACCATGATTAAAAATTAGATGTCTTATGGCACTTTTGACTGGGATATTTCACGGGTGGTTTCAGCCGCCTAGCGGAAAGGCTGTTCTTCCTCTGTCACACTGGTAGAGAATAGGTAAGTGTAATGGATATGTGTAACGTGTAGTTTTTTTCTGTTGTATTGTGATGATGATGATGATGATGATGAAAGGGAGTGGGTGATACACAGTGCCTGCCCATAACCTACCTTCTCGATGAGCACCAAGCTGCCGCCGAGCGACGCCCGGGTCACCATCGACAGTGCCACATGAGCACACTTCATGAGACACTGCGGAGCGGCTTGGAATTTACTCCTGGATATCGGCGCAAATGGAAATGGAAATGCCGTGTGGCTAGGGCCTCCCGTCGGGTAGACCGTTCGCCTGGTGCAAGTCTTTCCAGTTGACGCCACTTCGGCGACTTGCATGTCGATGGGGATGAAATGAGGATGATAAGGACAACACAACACCCAGTCCTTGAGCGGAGAAGATCTTCGACCCAGCCGGGAATCGAACCTGGGCCGTTAGGTATGACATTCCGTAGCGCTGACCACTCAGATACCGGGGGCGGACGACGCAAATGATGGCGATCAGGAGTTTTACGCAGTCACCTCGCCTCCCCTCGTCGGCCAAATACTGGCAGTGAAAATTTTACACAACCAGGATTCGAATCGATTTATTTCCAAGTTGAGCGCCACTGCAGAAGCGTGCGTTAGCGACATCGGCTAAGGAAGTGCGTAAAATCGCGATACTATAAACCAAGGCTGATCGACCAGTGTAACTTTCTAATTGAGCCACATTCCACTACTGATCGTATCGTGCAGTACTCAACTCCGTCTCTCACACTTCAGAAGAGACACGAAGCTGTCCATCCAATCAAATATTGATGTTAACTTCTAGGTCTTATACAGATCCTTCTGCAAGGCTGCCTGCTCGTTACGTGACTAATAAGTATCTTGCGGAGTATCGAACCAGATTTGTCTCTGGTTTCAGGACTTCCTAGCAGATAGCGTTAACACAGGGCCCTGGTCGGCGGGTAATGATTGAAGTGATCGCTGTGACAATAACCTACGGAGACCAGTCCCCTATTTTGACTGGACAAGAAGTGAGAAACTTCCTACACGTCAGTCAGGGGGCCCGAAGATGGAGTACTATATCGCCGAAACTGGTTGCTCAATAAAATAACAATTTGGAAATTTAGGCTGCTGAAAGGTGTTTTGAATTGGCATTCTGTATCAATAACACTCGTTAACCCATATCATTGGTGCGACGAAAATCCACATGTCTTTAGGGAGACTTTTTGAGAACGCTACTCTATAAACGTGTTGTGTGTTACGATAGACAATCAGCTGATTGACCCTATTGTGGTATTGCAGGGCCCCGCTGTTCAGCATTTCTTGGAAACAGCTATTGCAAGCGTCCCCTGCACATCTAGTCGTCAGGTGACATGTCATCTAAAGCTAACACGCCCCGGAAAGTGAATCGCCAGAAATCGTCACGTTTCTTGGCTACCAATGTCTCCACCCTAATCCTTTACATTTTTGTCTGTAAGGATGGTTGGAAGGCGAAGTCTGCAGAGAAAAGTAAATACAAGAGGCGAACTGATCGTTCGGATTATGAATGGTACTGTTTTCATAAAAGAACGCCAAAATGACCTCAGAAGAGCTACACGTTCAGTAGTCCAGAGAATTCGAAAGTACATTTAGCCGAAGTTGGAATTCATGAATATAATCTTTTAATTTAGTTATTTGTCTTTGCTCAGCGCCTTCTACAAGTATTTGTCTGGGTTACATTCTAACAGCTGCATCTATACAACCAGTACAAATTCGGCACACGCTATGTGGGAAGTTTTATTCTAATCGGTGTATACTAGCACATGCTGAATGTTTGATATTCCTCCTAAAATATCGTGCAGCAGCACCCTATCAAACCATCCTGAGGAAAGCAGAACGAATCCTTCACTTCTGACAATAGCTCTCCGTTAAGAACGGCATGGCGAGTTTTTTTTTGTTACCAAATTTTCAGCTCCGCTGTCTAGCGTTGGATCTCACGAATTGAGAGAGCAGGCTGGGTTGTACACGAGGAGTGCGACTGGAAATCGCGTTGATCCAAAAAATTCAGGATATATGAGCGCAATATACGTTCCACAATTCTTCCAGAAATTGACGACAGTCTTATAGATTGGCACGACCGGCGCGTTTTTACAATTGTGCGACGCGCTCCGTTAATCCTGCGAGCTACTGTAAACTGATGCTAGAAGAGGGACCAGTGCCTCCGTATATTCAGTACACAGGCCGCATCATAATTAACAGTGAACACTGACACAGGTGATAATGCATAATAACAGAAGCAAAAACATTACAGTAAACAAATTCCGAATGTGTGGTTACGAGCCGCCAATGACTCCAGTATGCAGTATAGTTTTAGTCCGTAAAACGTATTTAAACTGTAGTGTTGGCAGAAGAGCCAACACTATGGGGCAAGAGGAGGCCGAAATGCACGCGTCAACTCACGCAGGTGCTTAAGTCTGAAACAGGATACGTAATGAATGCTATAAAGAAAAGTACGTAGCTTCTGGAATACTTAACTTTAATCCATCATTTGTATACAGCATTCTTGATGATACAAGTGAGACTCTCTCTAGAAATGGTTAATGGCGCCTTGCTAGGTCGTAGCCCTGGACTTAGCTGAAGACTATTCTAACTATCTCTCGGCAAATGAGAGAAAGTCTTCGTCAGTGTAGTCGCTAGCAAAGTCGTCGTACAACTGGGACAAGTCCTAGTACGTCTCTCTAGACCTGCCGTGTGGTGGCGCTCGGTCTGCAGTTACTGACAGTGGCGACACGCGGGTCCGACATGTACTAATGGACCGCGGCCGATTTAAAGCTACCACCTAGCAAGTGTGGTGTCTGGCTGTGACACCACATAAACTGTACCTTTTTTTAGTGTAATACCCGTATAATTGGGGTAAATGTCGATCCGTGGCCTTTTTTAACAACAAATATATCAGTACTTCAAAAGTTTCAAATGGCTCTGAGCACTATGGGACTTAACTTCTGAGGTCATCTGTCCCCTAGAACTTAGAACTACTTAAACCTAACTAACCTAAGGACATCACACACATCCATGCCCGAGGCAGGATTCGAACCTGCGGAGGCAGGATTCGAACGCGCGGTTGCACACTGTAGCGCCTAGAACCGCTCGGCCTCCCTGGCCGGCTATCAGTAGTACTTCAGCACGTTATATGTCACAGTGCGTTGATGTAGTCTTACACCAGCAGCGAAATGTGTCGATGCCTGACGATGCATTCCCCAGCCGTGAGCCATCGGTGAAATTTGAGCCCAGTTAGATGAGGATGTTGTGTTGGCAGAAGAGCAAACACCGTGTTACTAGAGGAGGCCGGAATGCACGCGTTTTAGCTCACGCAGGCTGGCGTGATGGTGGAAGAACTATACTGACGTGAGGTCTGGAACATGACAAGGAATTAGGATCCAGAAAACGGACATAATTAGTTTGATACTTAACTTTAATCCATTAATGATGAAAGTCGCTATTGACGGTACATGATTCACAATATTATCTGTTCAGGATACATAGTAACTGAATATGGCGCCTTGCTAGGTCGTAGCAAATGACGTAGCTGAAGGCTATGCTAAATTGTCGTCTCTGAAAATGAGAGCGTATGTAGGCAGTGAACCATCGCTAGCAAAGTCGGCTGTACAACTGGGGCGAGTGCTAGGGAGTCTCTCTAGACTAGACTTGCCGTGTGGCGGCGCTCGGTCTGCAATCACTGAGAGTGGCGACACGCGGGTCCGACGTATACTAACGGACCGCGGCCGATTTAAAGGCTACCACCAAGCAAGTGTGGTGTCTGGCGGTGACACCACAGAGAGTTTAACGGAAATGTGTAAATTTGCACTAACTGGGACAAATTATGGGTGCTGAAGTCGGTGTCGGCTCGTATCCACACATGCCCAGTTACTTCGCAAATGTATCGATGTTCGCTAGACCATTTTTGCGTCTATTGTCGTGTACTTCCGACAGTGTCGTTTACGCTATTAATTATGATACACCCAGTAGTATCTAATGGGGACCCTATCAGGCCCTGTGGAGTTTCGTATATCGAGCTATTTGAGCTGCTCGCTTGGGGCGCTCCCGACGTTATTAGTGTATATTCCGAGTCCTTGCCGTCCAGGATACCGCAGTGCATTGTATCTGTGACAGATGGCTGGACACGCTGGGTGTGTCCCGTTGCGCCACGCCCAGCGCGAGCGGAGGCCGGACACTGCCTCTCACCGCCACTGCGCTCTCGTGCTAAGCGACATTGGCTCGTTTTATCCTCTGCCTCACGGCAACACGATTCGGCCGACGACCGAAGTCGATTTAAGACGCCCCATTTTTTCGAAGCTGCCCATCGTCCGATTTCTTCAAAATCGAACAGTTGTCACTAGAGGCTTGCCATTCTACTGGACTGAATCGAAAATGTATTTCTTTGCTTCCTTTTTAGACGCCCGACTTTTCATAGACCTAGACGAATCGAATGGCATCAAGGTGAAACAGTAATTCAGAAGGTAGTGAGTCAGGGCTGTAGCCTGTCGTTGATGTTATTCAATGTGTACTTTGAGGAAGCGCCGGCCGGAGTGGCCGAGCGGTTCTAAGCGCTTCAGTCTGGAACCGCGAGACCGCTACGGTCGCAGGTTCCAATCCTGCCTCGGACATGGATGTGTGTGATGTCCTTAGGTTAGTTAGATTTAGCCGGCCGGAGTGGCCGACTGGTTCTAGGCGCTACAGTCTGGAACCGCGCGACCGCTACGGTCGCAGGTTCGAATCCTGCCTCGGGCATGGATGTGTGTGATGTCCTTAGGTTAGTTAGGTTTAAGTAGTTCTAAGTTATAGGGGACTGATGACCACTGCAGTTAAGTCCCATAGTGCTCAGAGCCATTTGAACCAAATTAGTTAGGTTTAAGTAGTTCCAGGGGACTGGGGACTGATGACCTGAGATGTTAAGACCCATAGTGCTCAGAGCCATTTAACCTTTTTTTTTTTTTTTTTGAGCAATCAGAGCAATCAGCAAAAGAAACTGAGGACAAATTTTCGAAGAAAATTTTAAAGCTGAGGGTTCTCCAGGGGTTCCCCAGTGATATTGCAATTCTGGCAGAGACGTCAAAGGACTTGGAAGAGCAGTTGAACGGTATGGATAATGCCGTGACAAGACGTTCAGTGATAAACATCATCAAAAGTAAAACAAGTATGATGCAATATAGTCGAATTAAATCAAGTGATGCTGGGAGAATTATATTGGGAAGTGAGACACTGAAAGTAGTAAATGAGTTATACTGTTTGGGTATCAAAATAACTGATGGCCAAAGTAGAACACGGAAACTGGCAATCGCGAGAAAAGCTCTTCTCAAGAAGAGGAAGTTATTAACAATGAATACAAATTTAAGTGTTAGCAAATGTTTTCTGAAGGCAGCTGTCTGGAATGTAGCATTGTCTGGAAGTGAAAAGTGGACGATAAGCAGTTCAGACAAGAAGAGAATACAAGCTTTTGAACTGTACTGTTACAGGCGAATGCTAAAGATTAACTGGGTAGATGGGGTATCTAACAAGGTGGTGGTGCAGGTAACTGGGAAAAAAGAAATTTACACCACAACTAGACCAAATAAGGGTTCAGTTGATGGTGCACATCTTGAGACATCAGAAAATCGTCTTTTTGGTGATGGAGAGAAGTGTGCGAAATAAAACTTGCTGAGGGCGGCCATGCCTTGACTACGGTAAACAGGATCAAATGTATGTAGGCAGTAGTAGCTACGCAGAGATGAAGAGGCTTGCATAGGACCGAATAGCGTGGAAAGCTGTTTCAAACCAATAAACCAATATTCGGACTGAAGGCCACTACAACAGTATGATTGTATTCCTTTAAGAATTGATAGCATTATGGAAACTTAATTAAACGTAATTGAGCTGCAAACATACATTTATCCAACGGGATAGGACCACTTCGAGTGTCCTTTTTTTTTATCTGTGACCAGAATGTAACTCCTACTGCGTGATCTTTTGTCTCAAGTTCTCGTATTGTTGAGATCCCTACTGCTTTAACTTACACTGTGTGCGCAGTGTAAGAAAAAAATCGCAAAAATATCTGCAACTTGTTGTTGTTTGATAGAGGGAGCTATCTTGAATTGATTTGGCCATATCGATTTAAGTTTTCCGTGGTTTCCCTAAATGACTCAAGGGAAATTCCGGAATAGTTCCCATTATAAGATCACAGCCTACTAGTTGTACCGGCGTTGTGAAACTGGACCTGAAATTATCTAAGACTGGTATTTGTTAATTATATTTTCTGTTCGTAATTTTTAATAGCATGAAATGTCCACTATTCTTGTAAATTTCATCCAAGGATGAATGAAAGTACTACTACTACTATTACTACTACTACTACTACTACTATTACAACTACTACGACTACTAATACTAGGATATGTGTCGTGGGCTCATCCTTTAATTCCATACTAATCTGTAACAGAGCAATGTATGCTTTTGCATCACATACACACTCCATAAGCTGGAACAAAACAGTGGCGAGTTTTCTCCCGGAACAACAGAGCGGAAATGCTGTGTTCTTTCCAATGGTTCTGGGATCCACTACGAGCCTTGTTTATTCCAGTAGTCATAAGTATTCAAAAAGCAGCCTCCCTGCTCAGAGGTTTGTTGTTGGAATGATTGACAGCAAAAATAGGTTCTGATATTTGCTTTAGCTCATGTTGCGGATCTCAATCAACACTGCCTATTTTGATGAGTACTGTAACCGTCGCTCCCTTATCCTCGATAATGTTGTATTATGAATGACTTGCAATACGACATTTTAAAATAGATAACTGGAAATCGAATGAATACTAATTTCTGCAGTGTTACATTTAATTAATGCAAGCAAGTAGTGAAACATAAGACATCGGTATGCAACGAAGAACACTGCATTACCTAAGCGTAGTCTAAATAGACTTAGTTTTGTGTAAAGATAGAAAATCATTAATTACGGCAGATTAAAGCATCCTAATCTCTTTTACCTTATTCTTATGATCCTTACGCGACATATAAAATGGCGGCAGTAGATTTCTCCCAAAGATTCCCATACATATTAACTGAAAGTAAATATTACACTTTGGAGTCGGCTGTACTGATCTGTTACGATCCTAACAGCATATCGCAGAATTCGTCGTAGTCTGCTGTCGCGCCAGGTAAACTACCCCAAACGCTGCAGTACTGTATACGGTTTCCTTTACAGTAGCAGTGCATTCCTGTAAGAGAGATCTTTTTACGTTCTCTGTAACAAGAACGAATTTCTGCTTTTCGTTTCTGGGTTTCCCCGAATTCCTCACTACTCAGTTTCTTTCGTTCGTAAATTCTAAAGAAGAGCTTGTGTCGTAACTTGGCACTGTGCGGACGTGACATAGCAGCCAACTATTAAAACACGGCGTCCGCTGCTCTCGCTGACCACGTAGTGTTCGGTTTTCCTGTAAAGCTGGCACAGTTCGTCACGGTGGAGGCGAGAGCAGTGAGATGGAATGGAAAGCGGGCAGATAACGTTACGCAAGCGCCAGCGCCAGCGGCCGCGCAGCCTGCATAACCTTGAGAAGCGCGGCCTAGCTCCTAGCTTGCCAGGATTAACAGTCCCGTTCTTTACAGCTGGCTTCTCCCTCAACATCTTACCACGGATTCTTCCTGCCGAATGCCTGTCGCAATGGTAAGGCACTGGCCTCGCATTCAGTGCGATTAGGTAGCAGGGTGGGGGTGGAATGGGGAAGTGAAGGGTACCGGGGGAGGGGGAGGGGAGGCTGCAAATTCCCGTCCAGTGGTTTCTGTATCGTTCGAGGCAAATTTCGGGATCGTTTCTTCGAAAAGGACACGGTAATATCGTTCTCCAAACTTAGGTTGAGCTGCTTCTCTAATTATCTAGTCGACAACACGACACTAAACACAACGCTCTTCCTAGGAATGTCCTCAGTAGACATATTTTTGATGTCATTCATCATTTGGTAGAATGTAGTCCTATGACAAGCTCAGAATATTTTGAAAAGGTATCGGTGTTCCAGGGACAAAAATTCGGTGAACATTATATCATCAAGTCTAGAATCCTTTCGATCATTAGTAAGTGCTACGCATTCACATGAAGCTATGAAGCTCGATGATTGTAATTTTAATGAAGGATAATTGCCGGTTAGTTCCATTTTTACCGTTCTTTCATGCAGTTACTGTCGCATGCAGTTATAATAACAACACTCAACTCACTTCTGCGATCGACGACTTTCCACGTACAGTTGTCGACAACCCATCATTTTTCGGTAAATCTATGGTGCAGCTGATTATCAGTCTTCTCTTACCAAACCGTGTTACTGGGTTCACACCTGAAGTTGGAGATTTCGTTCAAAATCAGTTGCCAGTCCGCAGCTCGTGGTCTAGTAGCTAGCGTTGCTGCCTCTGGATCACGGGGTACCGGGTTCAATTCCCGACCGTGTTGGGGGTTTTCTCTGCCCGGAGATTGGGTGTTTGTGTTGTCCTTATCATTTCATCATCATCATCATCTTTTGTGACAGTGGCTATATTGGACTGTGTAAAAATTGGACTGCGTAAAAATTGGGACATTTTACGGGCGCTGATGACCGCGCAGTAGAGCGCCCCACAAACCAAACATCAAAATCCGTTGCCACACTGATTTTAAGAGGTTCGTTACGCTACATTCGTTGGCATACTGCTTCAACATGACGGACATCTTTTATTTTTCTATTGCTGTACAGCGTTAGTGGTCCACCTCCGTAACTGAGTGGGCAGCGCAGATGGCTGGCATGGGGAAGACCCGGGTTCGAGTTCCCGTACTGCCAAGGATTTATCCTTGGCAGGGAGAGCAGTTACTCACTACGAGCCTCGCCATACCGCATCCGCATAATGCAGCAAGCGACAGGATTTGACAAGGTGGCTGATCGACATCCCTTTGGCCTTCAAAGTCTGAACGAGAAACTCGTTTGTACAGGGTTACTTATAATTAAATCTTGGGTTTCGGTAGACGACTGTGAGAAAACTAAAAGACGTACAGAAAAATGACACATATCAGTGGATAGAACATCTCTCGAAGCTTAGATTCGTGCTACTCACCGTGGCGTAGTTGCAGGACGCACGACTTGCGGGAAAGAGTGTCAGGACACGTACACAAATTATCCGCACCATATTGTCGTATCACATTAGTTCGCTTGTGCAGATAGCCAACCAAATCTACAGATACCGAAAGCCGGCTGCATTCCCAGGCACTGAAAAAGTGACTTCGGTGAATTGCACACACATGTTGACGTTTGCCGTGTCACGAATGGTGCCCATACTGAGCACCTTCAATATTAGTTAAAAACCTGGAGAGATGGTGTATGCATTGATATGTGTCTGTTTCCTGTACATCTGGTAGTTTTCGCACAGTCATGTTCTGAAACCCTGGAGGTAGTTACGAATAATCGTCTATTTCTTAAGACCCGTCGTCTAGTATTTTAAAAAAATTCTTGTCATATTTACAGTATTAGTGGTACGGATGACATTTGGAAATTTGTTTCCGTTGTTTTACAATATAATAATTGCGGCTGCAGGAATTTACATAAGCAAAACAGATAGAGAAACTGAAACAAAAACAGAAAATTAATAATACTCCAAGTGTTGCTAACTAATAGTTGGACGAAATACCCATTCGTTCTTAGCCTGATCTTGTGCACTGTCTGTAACGGCGTCGTAGCCGACATGATGCTGAGCACGAATCTTCATCGTCAATGTACCATTATCATTACCAGGTTACTCTGATGACTCCCGATAGTCAGCAATAATTTTCATCATATTTATTAATACTGTAGACGACTAATCACCTAAGTCGTCTGCGTCACAGGTTTGAAATGTATACCTCTATGATTAAGCTGCAGTTGTCGATAATATGCAGATGCCATATTCCCTTTCCTGACTGAAATAATTTGGCAAACATATAGTTGGTTTTTCAAGTTTTAGGAAGTGGGTAAGAACTAAGAATGGAAGGAAACTAGCTTAGAGTTTGACATCCCGTCGACCCTGTATTAGTTAGAGATAGAGTGCAGGTGCTCGAATTGTCTAGGGAGTCGTCTGTGACCGTTTTGAATGGAACCATTCCGAATATTGCCTTAAACGATTTAAAGAAACTATGGAAAGCATAAATATAGACGGCCAGACAAACATCTGAAGTCCGGTCCGGGCGAATGCAAGTCCCTGAGCCAACTTGTTCGGTGGATCAGGAACCAACACCCTACAGCTTTCTCTGATATGCTCTCCTAAACCTTCGCCACAGCTGAGCCTAGTTGTCCTTTCTCAGGCCCTCACGTTGCTGCCGCCAGCAGTTTCAATATGAATTGCTTTCATTTAAACATTCCCCCTTTGATAGACAAGTGACAAGTATCTACATTTATAGATCCAATGTTCCATAGAGTGAACGGCTGTCGATACGTGCTGTCTTGTGCTTAATTGTTTCTGTTCTTGTCCATTCACGGAAAGTTAACTATACTTTTATGCATGTGTATCTTATGTCTTCGATTTTTATAGTGTGGTGCGGTTGCGATCTGTGAGTATGAGGAATAATACAGTGTCAGAATATTATTTGATGTCAGGTTCTCGGAATTAGAAAGAAACCTCTCACGTAATGCTAGACGTCTTTTTGGTATGTACCACAAAACCAAGCCATGCAGCAGCTTGTTGTCTTTTGAGAGATCTTCAACGTTACCAGCGCTCCAGGATAGTTAATGATCCCAAGACAGGAGAAGGTACAAGCTATGGCCTATTAGTGCGGACCATCCAAGCGTTCGCCTGGAACGATTTGAGATAATCGTGGGAAATTGATATCACAGTCACTAGGTAGCCTGAAGAAGCATGTATTTCTTAAATACATAGTTTTTCATACCTTTAGTTAATCAGATTTACAGTAACACAGCCGGCCGGTGCGGCCGTGAGGTTCTAGGCGCTTCAGTCTAGAACCGCGAGACCGCTACGGTCGCAGGTTCGAATCTTGCCACGGGCATGGATGTGTGTGACGTCCTTAGGTTAGTTAGGTTTAAGTGGTTCTAAGTTCTAGGGTACTGATGACCACATATGTTAAGTCCCATAGTGCTCAGAGCCATTTGAACTATTTTTTACAGTAACACAAACATGCTGACCTCAAGTACGCATAAGAACAGTATTGCTACTGTTCCATTCGTTTCAGAAAATTACATTCTCACAGCACAAATAAGAGAACAAATCTCGATTCCTCCCATGTAATATAAATAATTTCCCAGGAGAAAAGTCTCCGGCTTGTGTTAGAAAACTTTAGAATTGTCTCTAACAACTATTACAGCAGCCTACTGAAGTGGTATGTTGTTAAGTTCTTTCTTTCATTTTTCAACAGTAATTAAGGACGTGTTAGCAACAAAATGGTTCAAATGGCTCTTAGCACTATGGGACTTAACATCTATGGTCATCAGTCCCCTAGAACTTAGAACTACTTAAACCTAACTGACCTAAGGACAGCACACAACACCCAACGTGTTAGCAACATGTGATCCTTCTGTCTTGTGTTCAATAATGGATGCAGTTGTTTCGTTAAAGCAAGTTCATATTTTCTACCACAAATGTCATAATAGAGTGACTGTACTGCGGTGTCAATATATAAAGCCCACAGCTTTATGAGAATTGTAAGAGGGTTAAAAATAAAATACGAGCAAATGCGTTATAATTTGTTTACTTCATCTTAATAGTTGAAAAGAAATATATGTTATTTACATGCGTAACCACCATATAACCGGATGCATATAAAACCTTAATGTAAGTGGTTATAAGTTAGCTGTACAGTTATTCATGTAGATGCAATACGGATAAAGGAGGCATTGTCCCAGTCATAAAAAGGGATACAAAAATGCAGAAATACGCAAATTCTGTGTAGATCAGGATATATAAGCACGTGCGTGTGAGTTACTCAAGGGAATTGTAATATTTGTGACTGTTTCAGTATCTTCCCGGGGTAACTGAGAAATTTTCATGAAAGAATTTGATGGATTATTGTACTCGCTTTCAGGCGGGAGGAAGGAATTATTAATTTTCTGTAATTTTAATGTAAATTTCTAGACGGAATGTGACGGGAAAAGTGATCTAGAGATGCTTTTGGCTTCTTATAATTTGGCATCAGTCATAAATTTCTCTAACCGACTGGCTCAAGATGGTAGTACCATTACAGAAATCGTATTCAGTCTGCAAGCACTAGTTAAAGAGCTACATACCTAGCCGGTGGCAATGCGTGTTTCCAAATGTAGACTAAAGATCTTTCTCCTTAACAACTCCTTCTACACCATAGAGGAATTCTTGAGTAGAGATAATACATTTTAAATTAAAAAGCCTATTAATGACCAATATGTAGCCATGTAAATATTATTTTTAAATTTTTAGTTGTATATAAGTGTTCTATGTTTGTTTTTGTTGACACATTCCGTATCATTAATTTTTTATTTGTAACAAGTAAATAACTATCAGTTCGTTAAATAAAAGCGCACACTATGTTCGTAAATTAGCAGCGTTGTTGGCCCCGATGGACTAAAAATACTTTTTCTTCGTGAAATTAGTTACCTCGAAATATTGTCCCACAAAACATCGAAGAATGAATGTACGTGGAGTAAACCAGTTTAGTGTATCACTGGAGTTGGCAGTAAGCATTATTCTAATCGCAGGGGTAGCCCATGAACATGTGCTTCCATGAACATGTGTTTTTCTGAAGACCTTACATCTACATAAATATTTCACAAGCCGACACGCGGTGAATGTCAGAGGGTACCTCGTACTACTGCTAGTCATTCCCTTTCCTGCTCCACTCGCAAACGGAGCGAGGCAAAAGCGACTGTTCAAATGCTTCCGTATGATCCGAGATTTCTCTTACCTTTTCTTCGCAGTCCTTACGCGATATGTAGGTTGGTGGCAGCAGAATCTTGCTGCAGTCTGTCGCAAATGCCGGTTCTCTAAACTTTCGCAGGAGTGAAACTTCATGGCAGATTAAAACTGCGTGCCAGACCAGGACTCGAACCTGAGACCTTTACCTTCCGCAGACAAGTGCTCTGTCGACTGAACTATCCAAGTACGACTCATGACCGGTTCTCACAGCTTTACTCCCGCCAGTGCTTCAACTCCTACCTTCCAAACTTGACAGAAGTACTTCTGCATACCTTGCGGGACTAGCACTCCTCGAAGAAAGGATATCGCGAAGATTTGGCTTGGCTGTAGCCTGGGAGATTGTTTCCAGAACGAATATTCTCTCTGCACTGAAGTGCACTCAGACCTAAAACCTAAAACTTCCTGACAGATTAAAACGGTGTACCGGATCGCGATTCGAATCCTTCGCAATAGTTTTTTCTTGAAAAGAATGTCTTCTTCGCTCCAGGAATGACCATTTGAGTTCCAGTAGCTTTTCCACGACATTCGTGTGATGATCGAACCTTCTGCTAACAAATCTAGCTGCACGCTTCTCAATTGCTCCGATGTCTTCCTTTAATCCGACCTGTTGGGGATTCCAGACGCTCGAACACTTCTCAAGAATAAGTTGTACAAGTGATCTGTATGAGGTCTCCCTTCTGCATGAGCTACACTTTCTAGGATCCTTCCAATAAACCGCAGTCGACCATTCGCCTTTCCTACACCCGACATTACGTGCTCTCGTTCCATTTCGTGTCGCCTTGCAACGTTACGCCTAGATATTTAATTGACGGGAATGTGTCAAGGAGCACATCACTAATTCTGTTCTCAAGCATTTACGTTTCCCCACATTTGGAGCGAGCAGCCATTCGTCACACCAAATAAAAATTATATTCAAGTCCTCTTGCGTCTTCCTACAGTCCCTCAAAGACCACCATGTGACTTCACCCCCAGAAGTATGATGTTTTGAATTTCATTAATTGTCTGACCACACTAGGAAAGCTGTATGTTAGTGCGAACAGAATTTTGTATCAGAACCTCGGTATACTGTGTTTTGTTGTAATCAGAAATCAGTCTGCAAGCCAAGAGTTCCATCTGTCCAGGAACGGTTCCTTGTCTGAATCTGTAACAATGGTGCTTCCGAGTTATCTGCTGCAGATAGAGATAAGTCAGTAACGTATATCAGGAAAATAATATGGTACCACAAGGCACAGTGCCTCAGTCGGCTGGCAGTTTATTTTCTGTTATGTGACAGTGCAAGGTAACTGCTCAACAGCATGTCTCAATGTCTTGCCCCAATTCGACAATTTCCTAATTTACCTAGGAACACAGAGTGGTCAACGCAATGCAAAACTTTGTAAATTTCCTGAAAATAACAACTGACTATAATTGTCACAACATAACATAAATGCTCGAAAACTCTGGTATCAGCATCTTTAACTTGGGTAACTTGTTCCTAGCAGACCTTAACTGTGGATGATCACGTCTGATACCGTTACTGAAACGTATAAATTCACCTTACGTGAAAACAGGATTTTTGGCCATTAGTCTTCTGACTGGTTTGATCGGGCCAACCACGATTACCTCTCCATCTTAGAGAAGCACTTACACACAGCGGTCTCAAATTATTTGTTGGATATATTCCTATCTTCCCCTGCAACTTTTGCTCTCTACGACTACCTATAGTGTCATGGAAGTTGTTCGTTGATGCCTCTGCACTTGTTTCATTACAACTGCACCAGCGGTTTTGTAGTTCGCTCTTAGCGAAGTAATTTGTAAGTAAACAAACAGCATGGATTAATCCCGTGTAATTAATAATGTAGTCGAAGCAGAACTATCTTCTACATTCAGTACATGTTCATTGCTATTAAATCACACATTTCTGAATGATGGCCTTACACCGTTGGGGATTCAAATAAAAACAACGTAAATAATAATATATGTAGTGCAGAAGACCATCGTAAACGCAACATGTGCTTGCGAAGTTCGTTAGACAGCTCTTTAGGGATTCTAAAGCAGGCTCTCAAAGTCTGACAGCTCAGTTCCTCACTACAATTCACGAGTTAAAACTAAAGTTCATTATCCTAAACAGTGACTGCAAAAAGAATCATACCTGTTGATCGCATGGGAGTCTCAATACCAACAACAGAAAAATAGTGAAAGTTCTCAGCTGCCTGAAGTCCCACAAAGAAAGTTCAAGTTTGAGTTCGACGTCAATCACCGAAACCACCGTCAAATATTCTACGTTGGGTGAAACGTTAAGGGATGATTCTGCACTCAACAAAATTATTATAAGTCCGGAGATCGGCACCTGAACAAAATTAAAGTGTTTTACTAACGTAGCTGCTTTGTTGCCGAGACTGTCTCGACTACCGTCAAGCACACCCGCCGTCAAAATACTGCCCACAAAAGACAAAAGCATCCCCGGCCAAAGGATTGAAAACCAAAGGCCAAAAAAACATGTGCTTTACTGCTCACGCATAAATACTTTCTGTGACAACACATATTGCCCTCTAAAATTTCCTATGTCTTTCGGTGCACAGGAGAAAAATAAACTGAAAATGGAAACCCGTGTCCGCAACTGTCACCCACCAAGGCACCAGCTAGCTCCATCTTCTCCACTGGAGATCGTGGCAATCAGTTGCGAGACGTTTCGCTTCCGGTCCGTCAGGTTTACTGCCCAGTGGGTGACCTAGTGGCAAACGCCAGCGCCTCTAACTTTGAGGCTCTGTAGGGTCTTTGAATGACGTTTCTGGATACGGGTTCGTAACCTCGTTTCGTTCCTCAAGATACCTTTTACAACCCCTCGAAATTTATCATATTTCTAGGACACCCAGTATATATTCTATTGTCATTCCACATACACTTCATCTTTCTTTTGAATGTAGGCTGATTCCATTTCTAGTGACATATGCACTATCACGTCCTTGCCTTGAAGCAATCTTTTATAGGTAACACGGTTTCTGTTGCCATCCTTATCAAATTCTGTACTACAGTTCTTATAATCTCCATAACATGAATAACTGGTGAGGAAATTTTTGCCCAAGATAATGTTTATAGAAAATCCATTAATAACTAAGCAACTGTTGTTGTAGCCAGTATCATTAGTATCAAATTTCAACGCCACCTCCTTCCTTATCGTTTTACTTTGACCCCCAGTTGCCGTTTTTATTCGCACACTATACATGAAACCCCACCAGTTTGGTATTTCGTTCACAAATGACTCCGCTAATTCCGTAATACTATTTCCTATGTCGGCTAAAGCTTCGTATTTCTCATCACCAATGTTTACTTCTACGGCCGGCTGTAAATTTTCTGACAGATGCCCTTCTATATCATGACACACATCCCTTCGCATTATACATACATATTTGCTAAGCTGCTGTATCTCATCAGCACCACTGCATATTTCCTTGAATGTTGCCTCCACAAAACCACTCGTTGCCTCTAAACGCCTCGCTACATTAAACTTCTCTGGGACCAACCATCACTTCATCTTAGCATATGTCACCCAGTCATCTACACTGAAGTCACAAACATCCTTCTCCACCCACTCACTGCTCACCTGTTCATTTAATACTACATGACATTTCCCATTTACCAAGATGAAAGTTTTCGCTTCTTCATCCAGCCAGTCATCTTTTCACCGTACCACCAGCCTCGGAATCTTTACTTATTACAATCTTATCTGAGTAGTTTCCTACAATACTTACAATGACATCAACTGCTACTTCCTCCCTGAACACATCAATAGCATTATCCTCATCAACAACATTATCCGTCACATGTTCATCACAGTTTGTATTAGTACTCTATGATTACTATTCTTCACAACAAAATATCTCACTGGTGCACCCTTTCCCCTGAGTTACAACCACATAAGTATTATTCGATGACTCAGTATTACTACTTCAGAGGTGTTGTGTACACCTAAAATTTCGCCATTGTGATCTCCGTTACCAATGATACTCTTGTCCTGTTGTGTGCATATTCCATCTCCATCGTGGGCAGTATCACACGCTCTGCTTCGATGCCTCTTAGATGCCCAGTGTAGCAACTCCCATTTAAACTGCGCTCAAACTTGCGTCATCGCATCCACTCTCCCCAAACAATTAATTTATATCACATTTATTATCCACATTCACCCTCTGAATGTCTTATTCCTATATCACTCTCTCTTAAATTTTCTTTTACACTGACTCTAGCTTGCTCACAGCAGATTGTCACCCAATATTATACGCATAATGAACACTACATGCTCCCTGTTATTATTGATATGCACTTTTGTTCCTCTATTATCATTTAACCTGGTCCTATTCCAAGTTTCACCATTGCCAGCCTCTCCACAGACCCTCACCGAGGCCCATGTTTCCCGACTAATTTCTTGAATGTTGAAGTGAAACTTCCTGGCAGATTAAAACTGTGTGCCTGACCGAGACTCGAACTCGGGACCTATGTCTTTCGTAGGCAAGTGCTCTATCATGTGAGCTACCAAAGCACTACTCACGCCCCGTCCCCACGGCTTCAATTCTGCCAGTACCTCGTCTCCTACCTTCCCATCTTTACAGAAGCACTCCTGCGAAGCTCTATGGTCTCACTCGCAGAAAAATTCTGTCACGATGTGAAATGGACTCGCAAAATAACACGTGCACTGTGCGGCCCAGAAATCAAATCACACAAAACTCACACTCTGGAGACGGAGTTCCCTACCCTTAAAAGTCTCAAAACAAGCCACTCCCCCGTGTCGACACCCAAAACCAGCTTACTATGCGTTACCTCCACTACTTCTTTTGGCTTGCTTCCTGTTGGCTGCCACTACCGTCTCTTCCCTTCCACGCCCCTCCTTCCTAACGATGGGCGATAGATTACAATTTAATACAACTTTTGGATCAATCGACCGACATTAATAAAAAGAGTTTCTTAATAAATTACGCGCATTTGCAAATGCCAATCAGAATGATACTAAATACTATATTTGTAAAAGACTAGCTTCTATTAAAATATTACATCAGTATGAGCTGCTAAGCTTATCTTCCCTTATACGTGCTTCAGTCCTTGAGTATCTTGACCATTCTAAATGGCAGACGAGAGTGCATTCAGTACAATAGCACTCCCTATAGCTTTCCGAACTGGAAACGCCGCTGTCCCATTTACAAACAGAGACATCCTCTCCTGCAGTATTTCTAAAGGAAGTGCCACCAAGTTTGCTAAGCCCAACTGTGAGCTAACACCTTAAATTTTTCTCTTAAGTGATGTATATTAGTAGTAATCCACACTCAGGAGTTAAGCAGTAAAAGTTTTTGTTGCTTGGAACGTCTGTCGAAGCTACTCAGAACCTCGTTCTCCACACTGTAATCCGCTCAGTCCAAAACACAGATCTTCATACTGTAATCTCTGATGTAGCTTAATCCATAATTTCCCCACTTTAGATCTTAATTTTTTTAACTCGGTTTGTATAGCAAGAAATACTGATGAGAATGAATTTATTCTCCATAAAAAAAACTCTTTTCCTCTCTAATAGACTTTTCTTGTACTATGTTTCAAAACTTGATGCTTCCAAAGGCAAGGGATATAGTGGATTATAAGACTTAAAGGTAGTCCTACTTGCTGTCCAGTCGCCAATATCAGTGGAAGTCTCCAGCGGTTAGAAAGAAATCTGCAGAAGAAATCTTTGAGAGTCCCAGACAAATCACTCTTGGAATAGTCAGTCCTGAAAGAAAAATTATGCGAGACAACCTCTGTGACAACTAATGTCTGTTTCTCAGTACGCAAGGCCATGTCAATCATACAACTAATAGGTAACTCCATCATCACATTGATTCTGAGCAAAACTGGAAGGCACATTCTTCAAAACAGCAGTAAAAACACTGTCTGTATAGTTCAAAAAAATTACTCCAACAGTAAAAGAAATGAAAATATGTTAGGTGAGAGACAATTTTGATCCTTTTCAGCATTAACGAGCCTGTCGTTTTAATACTTCCAGTAAATGAAAGAAAGTTGTTCTGACACTAGTGACCTGTAAAGGGAGAGGGTGGAGTAATATCATCTACTATGACAGTACTGTCACTGTAGGAACATAAAAAAAATGGTTCAAATGGCTCTGAGCACTATGGGACTTAACTTATGAGGTTACCGGCCCCTTAGAACTTAGAACTACTTAAACCTAACCAACCTAAGGACATCACACACATCCATGCCCGAGGCAGGATTCGAACCTGCGACCGTAGCGGTCGCGCGGTTCCAGACTGTAGAGCCTAGAACCGCTCGGCCACTCCGGCCGGCGTATACTGTGAAACAACTGGACCAACGCCTCGCCTCTCTTTCTTACATCATTTCATTCTGACAAACAATTTTGTAAAATCTGATCAGTATTGTCCGATACTGGCTAATTCGATAGCTGTTTCTGATTACTCGTCAAACTTATTATCCGCATAACCTGTATAGCACAGTACGGTAAGCGCCAGTTAACTTATCTCGACTTGTACTCCCATTAGGCGTTATTCCGCACTCGTACGTCGCGTATCCTGCGACTAAGTGGTAGTTACTGCGAGTTCGTACAACCGGACCTTAAGCGAGGCCACAGATGCTCTGAGGACGAAGAACGATGGGAAAGGAACGTTCAGACTAGGGGAAACTTGATCAGGATTAGACACTTTGGTATCCTTCTTTCAGAAAATTACAAAACCGAGAAAGGGCTCACACACTCGATCAGAGAGCCCGTATAAAAACAGCTATATAGAAATTGAACTGGACTCCAACAGAAAATGAAAGATTAGTGGTCGGAATGTGCTGTTCAAAACTCCCCGCCGAAGGACCCACTGGCTGTGACAGCGCAGTTGTGAAACGCACAGCTACCGGTTTCGCGCCGGAGGCTGTGGGGTGGTCACTCAGCCACGCCCAGCATTGCTTAACGTCGTTCTCTGCGCCATGCTAACAGCCGATGCAGTGCGGCCCCCGGAAGCTGCGGGAGAAAGTCAGCCGCCATCGAAACCGGTAAAATCCTTCACGCCGGAGAAATTAAACTTCTCTTCACAGGTGTTTCATGGGGCACATTACAATGCAGATGGCTCAGGAATGAGAGCATGATACTTTAAGATTTCGTAATGATGTTTCGGCTGATGGCACATGCATAGATAGTGCAGTAACGAAGTACTACATATACTACCTACTGCCGGTAGCGCTCGCAGAGTCGTTGTGACGTGGGCTCGGCAAATTGCTAGGAACTGAAGAAGTAGCTCATCTCTCTAGCATGCGTCCCAGAGGAGATAAAGGAGTTGAGATGAGTTCTGCCACCCGGCAAGACACTTGCGTTCGTGGATCTTTCATTGAACACTCTCCTAGCTTTTTGAAAAAGATGAGGTGCTGTATCGTCTCGTGGCATGACAGGGCTTTAATGGGTGCTACGGCCGCACGGATAGACTTGTCAACAGGTCCCTGTACAGGGTGACCCAATATTGTCAAAATTATTCAAACCGTAGAGGATCGGAAATTGAATATCGTGAGTTACGGAACGAAATGAATATATCACGTGGTACGAGGAGTTGAATGAACAACATGTGTGTGGCACGTGTTTATAAAATGTTCATGATTCAAAAAATGTAACGTACAATCATCTACGATGTGTGCACGTAGGAGTCTACCAATGTCCAATGTTAACAACTGTGTGTCGAAAATGGAGCATTATTCGATTGAAGGACTTGCATTTAATGTACAGGGCAGCAGAATGTGCAACCCAAGAAAGCCGGACGAATGTTAAAAAATAAAAGTCGTAGCAGGTGTCATGCCAATTAGATGAAACTTATATCCTGTGGATTTTAAATTAAGAGAAGCCTACACAGAGATCATCACGGTTTTCAACAAAGAAGTCGGCACATTACAATTTGAGGAGATACACGAGAGAACTTTTTAAAAATAACGAGTACGCAGACCAAGTGAGCGAGTGCTCTCTACAACAAGTCGTCCGCAGCTCGTGGTCGTGCGGTAGCGTTCTCGCTTCCCACGCCCGGGTTCCCGGGTTCGATTCCCGGCGGGGTCAGGGATTTTCTCTGCCTCGTGATGATTGGGTGTTGTGTGCTGTCCTTAGTTTAGTTAGGTTTAAGTAGTTCTAAGTTCTAGGGGACTGATGACCATAGATGTTAAGTCCCATAGTGCTCAGAGCCATTTGAACCATTTGAACAACTAGTGATATGTCATTGCGCCTCTAGCGGTTACAGGCGGAAACATAAAGTCCGCAGGGTCACTAGAATGACGTCGGCTGACTTCTCGGTATGTGGAAGTGTGTTTTCTTATCACTGCAGAAACGAAACGTTCACAATTTGCGAAAACGCAGCGCTGCAGCCACTGCAACTGATCAAGGGAGAAGCGTGAGAACTTTAGTAGAGTGTGTTATATGTGGGCTGTTCCTCGTATGGTGAGCTTTTAGGCGCCTTAACGCAGACTGTAGGTGTTCCTGCGAGGGCCACGTGAAACTGGGCCGCAGCGCGGCTGTCAAACGGGTTCTGCTGACCGTGGCCAGCCGACACACCACTGCGAAAGCTGCGCCGTCGCGTCACGCCGAGGTTACAGTTTCTGTTTTACGAATAAAAATCTATCTACCATTACTCCTCCCCAATATTTTTCTAAAACCGTAACCACTGAAATCAATAAATAAAATTAATTATAACGACTGAGTCACTTGACTCTATAATGTCTCATTTTGAGCGAGGACATTTTGAGAGATGAGATACAGTAGAAGGATGGAGTGAAAGTTAGGGTTTAACTTCCCGTAGACAACGAGGTGATAGGAGACGGAGTAAAAGCTAGTATCGAGATAGGATGGGGAAGGAAATAGTAGAAAATATCCCAGCCTTAGCCTTCAGTGACTCAGTGACACCACGAAAAGTGTGACTTTGGATGACGAGACGGGTATTTTACATCAGGTGTCCAGAATGTGAATCCAGTGTCTTCATCACTGAGGCACGACGCTTACTGCAAGTGGTACCACTCTTTCTCTTTTCCCCAATCTCGCTCAATCTCCTCAAACTTGGATTCCAAGTGTAACAGAGTATGATATGTATGTTTCCGTACACTTCTCATATAGTATGGTATAAAAGACTACTTTTACGATTGATAAAGTGTAGCTGAAAATATATCACAACTTTCCAACATTTTTGACAAAACTCAATCGCCTATTGAAGATTACATGCTGTTAACAATAAGCTATATTTTCATATGTGTTCCACCCGATACCGGACTGTAGTAGCTAAGTACAATCTAGATAAATTTAAAAAAATCAATTTCAGAATAAACATCGTATTCGCTGACGACAGGACAGCAAGGGGGAAACATGTAGGTAGAAGAGGAACTGGGTATTCCATACCGTGGACCGGATCTCCTTTAGTTGTTGTAAAGGTCTTCAGTCAAAAAACTATTTTGCGTAATTCTCTAGGCTCGTCTATCTTGTACAAGTTTCTTCATCTTTGCATAGCTACAGCAATCTACAGCCATTTAAACCTAGTTACTGATTTCGATCCTCGGTCTCCCTTTAGAATTTTTACCCCAAACACTTTCCACCAATATGACATTAACAATTCCTTGATGTCTCAGGATGTGTCCTGTCAACTGATCCCTTCTGTTAGTCAATTTGCGTCACAAATTTCTTTTTTCCCAAATAAGATTCAGTACTCATTTGTGATTCTATCTACCGATCTAATCTTCAGCATTCATCTGAAGCAACACATTTCAAAATCTGCTATTCTCTTCCTGTCTGAAATTCTTACCGTCAACGTCTTTCTTCCATATACGGCAACATTCCAGAAAAGTATTTTCAGAAAAGTCTTCCTAGCACTTAAATTGGTGCTATATGTTAAAAATTCCTCTTTTTCAGACCTGCTTTTCCGGCTGTTGCCAGTCTATATTTTATATCCTTTCTACTTCAGCCATCATCAGTTATTTTGCTGCTGAAGTAGCAAAACTGCTGCACTTGTTTCCTAATCTTATTCCCTCTACATCGCTAGATTTAATGCTATTGCATTCCATTACACTTGTTTTACTTTTTGAAACTACCTATTTGTTTATGCTTTTTATCGTTGTTATTATATATTATTAAAACTGTGTTTTTAATTATGTACTCATATATGTCATTCACTGTTTGTGACATACACGTCTTTTACCCTAGATTTAGGTTCTATCTTTGTTGTAATTCTCTGGTTTCACACACACACACACACACATATATACATCGTTACTATATACATCGTTACTATATATATATATATATATATATATATATATATATATATAGTAACGATGTATTTAATGGTTTTTGCTATATGACGTCTATATGCATGTTCCTTTTTTATGTAATACTACACTACTACAGTGTCACTTAGTTTTCATCTGTATTCTCCGTCACCACCGTTCTTTATCTTAGATTATCTTACCACGTGCCGTCAGCCACGTGTCTGCAAGTTGATACGGAAGTTTGGCTCTGGCCGTGAGTGGTGCTCGGTAGCTCAACGTGTTCGGTCGGAGGGCTAGCTGCCCTCTGAAATATAATATAAAGACTGAAGGGGTCAGCGACGAGCTTGAACGGGTGTCCTGGAACGTGTGCACCGAACAAATGCAATCAACAAAAGTTATATAAAAAATGGTAAGACGATTACTTGCGATGAGCAGGAGATGCAGGTTCGAATACCAGTCCGGCAAAAATGTTCACTGTCGTCCTTCCATTATAGAGATGATGATTGTGCATTTTCGCAAATGCGAATAAACTTCATGTATTTGATAACGGCTTTTATGTATGTCCGAACGTACATTGCGTCGTACTTCTGAACAACGCAGGCACTGCAGTATCATATTTATAACTACAGTCTAGTTTCTTTCAAGTTGTTAATAACCTTTCGCTCCCTGTACTTCATCCCTGCTATCTTTAACGTTTTGAAGAGTGTAGTCCTGCCAACATTGTTTAAACCTTTCTCCAAATCTATAAATGCTTCAAGAGTGTGTTTGCCTTTGTCCAACCTATCCTCTATGGTAAGCTGTATGGCCGCTAGCAGGTCTTCTAGTCTTCTGTAAACAATTTGTGTCAATATTTTGCAATGGTGACTTATTAAGCTAGTATTCACATATGTCAGCACCTGCCTTCTTTGGTAATTCTTTCTGAAGTCTGAATGTGTCTCCTCTATCTCATGCATCTTGAACAGAAGGTGGAATAGTTTTGTAGTGGCTGCCTCTTCTAAGGATCTCGATAATTCTGAGAGGATGTCGACTACACGAAGTGTCTTGTTCCTGCTTATGTCTTCCTGTGTTCTTGACCTTTCCTTCGTAGGGGACCACAGTCATATGGATTTTTTTGTAATAAAATTCCGCCATTTGACTCTTAATTGTTCATTTGCTTTAGACAATCATAATTTCGGCTTTATAGCCATTCTCAAGAGTATACTGAAATGTTAAAATACACTCCTGGAAATGGAAAAAAGAACACATTGACACCGGTGTGTCAGACCCACCATACTTGCTCCGGACACTGCGAGAGGGCTGTACAAGCAATGATCACACGCACGGCACAGCGGACACACCAGGAACCGCGGTGTTGGCCGTCGAATGGTGCTAGCTGCGCAGCATTTGAGCACCGCCGCCGTCAGTGTCAGCCAGTTTGCTGTAGCATACGGAGCTCCATCGCAGTCTTTAACACGGGTAGCATGCCGCGACAGCGTGGACGTGAACCGTATGTGCAGTTGACGGACTTTGAGCGAGGGCGTATAGTGGGCATGCGGGAGGCCGGGTGGACGTACCGCCGAATTGCTCAACACGTGTGGCGTGAGGTCTCCACAGTACATCGATGTTGTCGCCAGTGGTCGGCGGAAGGTGCACGTGCCCGTCGACCTGGGACCGGACCGCAGCGACGCACGGATGCACGCCAAGACCGTAGGATCCTACGCAGTGCCGTAGGGGACCGCACCGCCACTTCCCAGCAAATTAGGGACACTGTTGCTCCTGGGGTATCGGCGAGGACCATTCGCAACCGTCTCCATGAAGCTGGGCTACGGTCCCGCACACCGTTAGGCCGTCTTCCGCTCACGCCCCAACATCGTGCAGCCCGCCTCCAGTGGTGTCGCGACAGGCGTGAATGGAGGGACGAATGGAGACGTGTCGTCTTCAGCGATGAGAGTCGCTTCTGCCTTGGTGCCAATGATGGTCGTATGCGTGTTTGGCGCCGTGCAGGTGAGCGCCACAATCAGGACTGCATACGACCGAGGCACACAGGGCCAACACCCGGCATCATGGTGTGGGGAGCGATTCCTACACTGGCCGTACACCACTGGTGATCGTCGAGGAGACACTGAATAGTGCACGGTACATCCAAACCGTCATCGAACCCATCGTTCTACCATTCCTAGACCGGCAAGGGAACTTGCTGTTCCAACAGGACAATGCACGTCCGCATGTATCCTGTGCCACCCAACGTGCTCTAGAAGGTGTAAGTCAACTACCCTGGCCAGCAAGATCTCCGGATGTGTCCCCCATTGAGCATGTTTCGGACTGGATGAAGCGTCGTCACACGCGGTCTGCACGTCCAGCACGAACGCTGGTCCAACTGAGGCGCCAGGTGGAAATGGCATGGCAAGCCGTTCCACAGGACTACATCCAGCATCTCTACGATCGTCTCCATGGGAGAATAGCAGCCTGCATTGCTGCGAAAGGTGGATATACACTGTACTAGTGCCGACATTGTGCATGCTCTGTTGCCTGTGTCTATGTGCCTGTGGTTCTGTCAGTGTGATCATGTGATGTATCTGACCCCAGGAATGTGTCAATAAAGTTTCCCCTCCCTGGGACAATGAATTCACGGTGTTCTTATTTCAATTTCCAGGAGTGTATGTCTGACCTGTCTGTGACACGCCTTTGTAGGAAAAACATATTTCTGGTCTTACAGGCCAGTTGTCGTATTACAGGATACGAGTAAATGTCGAAGATACATAATATGGTTGACATTGTACACAGTGAAAACTATTAACACACATTATGTCATATTTAACAGCGGTGGCTTTCCCTTCTTTCCTTAGTACTCGCTGGCCATCTGAGCTCTTGGTATTCATTCGGGTGCTTCTCTTTTCACCAGCGGTCTCTTCAATTTTCCTATGGGCGACATCTTTCCCCTAGTCACGAACGTTTCTACATTATTGTATTTTTCCTCTAGCCATTTTGCATTTTGTGTCAGTCTCATTTTTCAAACGTCTGTATTCCCTTTCGGCTGCTTCATTTGCTGTATTTTTATGTTCTACATTCGTCAATTAAATTCAATATCTTCTGTGCTATCCAAGGACTTCTACTAGGCCAAGTATTTTTACCTATTTGGTCCCTAGCTGCCTCCACTATATTACCTATCAAAGCTACCCACTCGTCGTCTACGTCATTACCTTTCCGTGTTTCAGTCAAACTTCGGTTAATGCTCCCTCTGAAATTATCAATAATCTTCGATTCTTTCAGTTTATCCAGGTTCCATCGCTTAAAATTCCTACTTTTTCGCAATTTCTTCAGTTTCAGTCTGCAGTTCCAATCAATAAATTATGGTCGGAGTCTATATCTGCCTCTCACAGTTAAAATCTAGTTTCTAAATCTCTGTCTTACCATTATATAATCAATCTGAAACCTTCTAGAGCGCGCGAGCTCTCTTCCACGTATACAGCCTAGTTTTGTAATTCTTAAACCAAGTGTTAACGATGATTAAATTATGCTCTGTTCTAAATTCTAACAGGCGGCTTCATCTTTCATTCATTTCCCCGAGTCCATGTTCTCCTACATTTTTTCCTTGTCTTCCTTGCACTACTCTCGAATTCCAGTCATCCAACAAAATTAAATTTTCCTCTCCCTTAAATATCTAAATAATTTCCTGTATCTTATCATATATTCTTTCAGTGTCTTCATCGTCTGCGGAATTAGTTGGCGTATAAACGTGAAACACTATTGTGAGTGTAGGCTTCGTGTCTATCTCGGCAACGTTAATGCTTTTACTACGCTGTTAATAGTAGATTACCTCCATTGCTATTTTATTATTCAGTACTAGGCCTGCTCCTGCATTAGCCCTACTTGATTTTGCGTTGGTAACCCTGTACTGAGCTGACCAGACGTTTTCTTCTTACTACCATCACACATCACTAATTCTCACTCGATCTAACTTCAGCCTATCCATTTTCCTTTCTCTATTTTTTAACCTACTTAGCCGCTTAAGGGACCTAACATCCCATGCTCCGACTCATGGTTGTATTTTCTCCTGGCTTTCAGCCGTTCGCACTACTACCACAGGGAGGCTATATTGACTAAATGTTACAATGCCAGATCAGCCAGTCTTCCAGACTGTTGCCTCTGCAGGCGCAGAAAAGACTGCTGCACTGCACTGTGTCGTGGAGCTAGCAAGTCACTCCACCTCAGCAAGGTCCATGGCTTGTTGTTGTTGTGGTCTTCAGTCCTGAGACTGGTTTGATGCAGCTCTCCATGCTACTCTATCCTGTGCAAGTTTCTTCATCTCCCAGTACCTACTGCAACCTACATCCTTCTGAATCTGCTTAATGTATTCATCTCTTGGTCTCCCCCTACGATTTTTACCCTCCACGCTGCCCTCCAATACTAAATTGGTGATCCCTTGATGCCTCAGAACATGTCCTACCAACCGATCCCTTCTTCTGGTCAAGTTGTGCCACAAACTTCTCTTCTCCCCAATCCTATTCAATACTTCCTCATTAGTTATGTGATCTACCCATCTAATCTTCAGCATTCTCCTGTAGCACCACATTTCGAAAGCTTCTATTCTCTTCTTGTCCAAACTGTTTACCGTCCATGTTTCACTTCCATACATGGCTACACTCCATACAAATACTTTCAGAAATGACTTCCTGACACTTAAATCCATGGCTTATGGGGGGGTAATCTCCTTTAACTTCAGACAAATGGCGCATTCACTGTCGATTCAAAAGCAGAGGCGAAACATATGTAGCTAACAACAGAAGTTGGTTTTTTATAATGTGGACGACATTTCCAAACATATGAACGGTCAATGAGCGTAAAAGCTGAATAATCAGCAGTTACAACTATTCGAGATGATTAAACATAATCGGCTCTTCTATGAAGCTCTTCAACGTAGTGTCTTCCATCCCAAACTCTGCTTCTCGAACTTACTTCTATAGTTAACCAGAAAATATAATATTTTCAGATACAGTGATTCAACTGCAAGCAGCGTCATGATGTGCAAACCTGTAGCGCTAGGGTCAACGACCAGCAGACCAACATTTATTAAGCCCAATTATGAATGCGTGTACGATTTGCACGTGGACTGTGTGTACAATTTTTGTTGCGTGTGTGCGTGTGGGGAGTAGGGGGGGGGGATGCGCTCGGGTGCGTGACGCCACAGGTAAAAAGAGAGAGAACAGAGGACACGTTTCCGGTAATATTATAAACACAAGTAGTATGGTTCAAATGGCTCTGAGCACTATGGGACTTAACTTCTGAGGTCATCAGTCCCCTAGAACTCAGAACTACTTAAACCTAACTAACCTAAGGACATCACACACATCCATGCCAGGGTTCGAACCTGCCACAGTAGCGGTTGCGCGGTTCCAGACTGTAGCGCCTAGAAATGCTCGGCCACTCCGGCCGGCAAACACGAGTAGTATGCTACCACTGTTGCTACCTAACACAGTGCCTAATTTCCTGATGTTGTAGCACATTGTATGTAGGAATACGACTACCAGTACTCATTACTCAGCACACCTTTTACACAATGTTGATTACAATGCGGATAACTGACATATTCTAATCGTATGAATGTACACTCCTGGAAATTGAAATAAGAACACCGTGAATTCATTGTCCCAGGAAGGGGAAACTTTATTGACACATTCCTGGGGTCAGATACATCACATGATCACACTGACAGAACCACAGGCACATAGACACAGGCAACAGAGCATGCACAATGTCGGCACTAGTACAGTGTATATCCACCTTTCGCAGCAATGCAGGCTGCTATTCTCCCATGGAGACGATCGTAGAGATGCTGGATGTAGTCCTGTGGAACGGTTTGCCATGCCATTTCCACCTGGCGCCTCAGTTGGACCAGCATCGTGCTGGACGTGCAGACCGCGTGAGACGACGCTTCATCCAGTCCCAAACATGCTCAATGGGGGACAGATCCGGAGATCTTGCTGGCCAGGGAAGTTGACTTACACCTTCTAGAGCACGTTGGGTGGCACGGGATACATGCGGACGTGCATTGTCCTGTTGGAACAGCAAGTTCCCTTGCCGGTCTAGGAATGGTAGAACGATGGGTTCGATGACGGTTTGGATGTACCGTGCACTATTCAGTGTCCCCTCGACGATCACCAGTGGTGTACGGCCAGTGTAGGAGATCGCTCCCCACACCATGATGCTGGGTGTTGGCCCTGTGTGCCTCGGTCGTATGCAGTCCTGATTGTGGCGCTCACCTGCACGGCGCCAAACACGCATACGACCATCATTGGCACCAAGGCAGAAGCGACTCTCATCGCTGAAGACGACACGTCTCCATTCGTCCCTCCATTCACGCCTGTCGCGACACCACTGGAGGCGGGCTGCACGATGTTGGGGCGTGAGCGGAAGACGGCCTAACGGTGTGCGGGACCGTAGCCCAGCTTCATGGAGACGGTTACGAATGGTCCTCGCCGATACCCCAGGAGCAACAGTGTCCCAAATTTGCTGGGAAGTGGCGGTGCGGTCCCCTACGGCACTGCGTAGGATCCTACGGTCTTGGCGTGCATCCGTGCGTCGTTGCGATCCGGTCCCAGGTCGACGGGCACGTGCACCTTCCGCCGACCACTGGCGACAACATCGATGTACTGTGGAGACCTCACGCCCCACGTGTTGAGCAATTCGGCGGTACGTCCACCCGGCCTCCCGCATGCCCACTATACGCCCTCGCTCAAAGTCCGTCAACTGCACATACGGTTCACGTCCACGCTGTCGCGGCATGCTACCAGTGTTAAAGACTGCTATGGAGCTCCGTATGCCACGGCAAACTGGCTGACACTGACGCCGGCGGTGCACAAATGCTGCGTAGCTAGCGCCATTCGACGGCCAACACCGCGGTTCTTGGTGTGTCCGCTGTGCCGTGCGTGTGATCATTGCTTGTACAGCCCTCTCGCAGTGTCCGGAGCAAGTATGGTGGGTCTGACACACGGGTGTCAATGTGTTCTTTTTTCCATTTCCAGGAGTGTATATTAACACTACACAAAAACAGACGCAGACACAGTTTGTTGTGACTTGGCAAGACAGCCAAGCCACTATGAGAGGAAGCCGAAAGGCACGCGTTTAAACTCACGCAGGCTGGCGTGTGTTCTGGAACAGGTAAAGTAATTATACTAGCAAAAAAGGTACGTAGCTTCTGGAATACTTAACTTTAATCCATAATTGGTGAACATCGGTCTGACGGTACATGCATCACAAGATAAATAGCAAATGATAATGGCGCCTTGCTAGGTCGTAGCAATTGACGTAGCTGAAAGCTATGCTAACTATCGTCTCGGCAAATGAGAGCGTAATTTGTCAGTGAACCATCGCTAGCAAAGTCGGCTGTACAACTGGGGCGAGTGCTAGGAAGTCTCTCTAGACCTGCCGTGTCGCGGCGCTCGGTCTGCAATCACTGATAGTGGCGACACGCGGGTCCGGCGTATACTAACGGACCGCGGCCGATTTAAAGGCTACCACCTAGCAAGTGTGGTGTCTGGCGGTGACACCACACAGTTAAATACTGCTGGGCTGAAAATGTAGCTACATGCGGATATGTAATCCATCATGTTTCCTCCGTGATGCACATTGAAACTGGAATTGCCAACAATTCGCTGTTTGAAAAATAAAAAATATTCATCTTCTCCATAACTCACATTTCTGTTGGGAGCTTTGTCTACATAGGTGATAAAGACCGTACTTTGCTTGGGGCTGACTGTTTTGGTATCATTCCAAAGTGTTGAAGCCAATTCGATCTCAGACAGTACTCGCTGCTGAATTCCAAAAGACAAGCTGCTGACACGATTAGTGGTGTTTTACGAAGCCGTCAAAAGACATTCCTCCTTAATCCCTCTCTCTGTTCTGCGTGTATCCTGTCAATTAACTTTGAGAACACATATCTGTCGTGTTGATATGTGAAACATTTTGAAATTTAGAGATTTATTAGCCTTTACCCTGTTAGACCCACAAACTGAACACAGCTCCTCCTCCCGCTGTGTGTGACCACCACTTCCTCCTCTGTCTGACCCCCCATGCTCCCACCTCTGCCTCTTCATCTCCTCCTCCCCCTATCTTCGTTCATTTGCTCCACCACCTCTCTCAGACCATATTTTCTTCCCCATCCCTGCGACAATTTCCTCCTTGCCCTCGATCTCCTTCTGTGTCCATCTCAACCTGTCTCCAGCCGTGCTCATCGGCTCGTGTAGCCCCTACAATATACAGCAGGCTGATACTACTCCAGCACAGCACGCCTGTGATGCACAGCAGCCTATATGTTGGGGCCGGAAAAGCCATTTTTTGCCTCTGACATCTAGGCTGCCGGCAAAGCAGATTGATTTGGGAGGAAAACAGAAGGTTATAAACATCAAAATGCTGATACTCATGAGGCCTGCTGTCTCTGTGCCAACTTTATTTGAAAACGATAGAAGTGTTTGAGAGGAGATCCTTGACATACACACGTACACACTGCTTTATAAATACATAATACCGTGTTATACTAAGGGAGATTGGCAGTTTTTTCTGGGAAACATATTCTGAACGAAATAATCCTGGAATTCTTAACTGTGACACGAAATACTGTGTGAGAATAATGATAGAGAAAATCATAACCCTCTCGAAATAGAGATGATATTTAGGTATTGCTAAGCAAACGTCAAACAAGGATTTTAATGAAAGAATTAGAAATCCAGCTAGAGAAAGGAAAACATTCGATGGAATTACTCATAAAGAGGAATTTTCAAATTACATAAAATACTGAAGGCACACTTTTAAAACATTAAAGTTGTACTTAAATATTCCACAGGGTTCTCGTGTTGGACAGTTGAGGTTGTTTAACATTTACAAATAAGGTAGTAGCATATCTATAACGTAACGGCATTTGCACATTGATGAGCCGAAACGTAATGATCATTGCCTGTCGCAAGACTATATGACGCCTCGTGGCGTTTTGGGCACGTTACGTGGTAAAGAAAATGTTCAGCTGCAGCGGGGAAAATGGGGAATTAGTCTGCCGACGACACGGGGAAATCCATGCCGATACGTGATTTTGACAAACGGCAGATTGTAATGGGCCGGAGCTAGGGAACAAGCATCCAGCAAAGGGCCAGACCCTTGGCAGCCAGCACTCCGCCGTCGTCTTCACAAGACAGCTTGTTGCCGTAGCCTGGTCTGAGGCGTGGCCACTCAGCTGCCTGGTACCACCTGGCCTACACCTCCCTGCTGTTCCAGCGCCACGACACCGCCCTCTACCTTTTCGCTGGCGCCTGCCCTCGTGGCCACCGCCACCGACTGCGTCCCAGCGTGGAAGCAACACCGAGCCCAGCGCGCCGCCTCTCGGGCAGCGGGCGTATGCCGCAGGCTGTTTGCTACGCCTGCCTCGCCTGCTTCGCCGAGATAAAATATTACGAGACAACCTCAAGCCGTGCCAGGGACGAGGGCGCACCCAAATAACCGAGTCCAAGAGAGTAATAAAGAGCTGTTTGTTTCACCGCAGCCATCCACAACGTTCACCGAACCCTCCAGGTGGGAGCTGAGCGTATCCTGACACCCACTGGAACGTCCCCTTAGAACAATTATACAAGACTGTGCTTAAACTGACACACAATATTTTTAGCGCAACGCAATCTGACTTTCAAAAATCCCTACAAAAGAATAGCCCTGACTAACACTAACCTATACCTTTCACAAATCACTTACCTCACCAAAAATCTTCGTTACTCGAACTACTGCTAAACAGCGAGCGCCACTACTGCCAGCTAAATAAAAGATTCAAACTACGGAAGGCACTAACTACTGATAGGCATAGTTAGCAAATGAAAGATTTTAATAGAGAACAAACAATGTATTTACCTTAATAGTGTTGAAAAACCATAATATACATAGCAGTTCATAATATCCATTCTGTACTCAAAAATCCGCCATCTCATTTCCCACATCCACCACTGCTGGCGGCTCACCTCCAACTGCCCAACGCTATGCGCTGTTAACATCCAGCTGCCCAACACTACAATGGCAGACAACAATGCAAACTAGCCACAGACTGCACACAGCACAGCCAGTGATTTTCATATAGAGCGCTACGTAACGTTGCCAATAAGAAAACATAAACAGCCTACTTACATAGAGAAAACATAAACAGCCTACTTACACCACAAAGTCGGCGCCCGTCACCTAGCAGCGGTCACTGCACTTACCGATCCCCTACAATTAATAGAGAATGGCAAATGTTTCAATTTGAGGAAACGACTGTGTCCAATGTTACAAATTCAGACACGATTAACTTCACACGGTCGGGCATCATAACCATGTACAATTTTTTAAGTGACATCGTACGTGTTGAAGCAAGATGTTTTGCAGCGACACTTGAAAATGGTCTAAAGTCCGAAATTGCAATGCTGAAATAAATAATTTCTACAGTCAATGGCGAACACGATGTCCTTAAAAGAGGTCAGACATGTTACGGAACTCCTCAGCCAATGGAATTCTTGAACTTATGATTGATTGCTCGTACGATGTAATACGCCAATTTCTTATGTACGTATCGGAAAAAAATGAGTCAGTCCGAGGGGACATGAGGCTTATATCGTGTAAATCGCCTCTAGCAGTTCGGCGAGGAAGAGAGTTCACAAGCTTTTTCAAGTATGATATATCAAGTTGAAGCTACTCTCTGATGACTAGATTCCGTTGAACAAACAAATTACGAGAATGTTGGCTGCTACGCTTCATCCGCTGATCCAAATAATCGCAGACATTTTCTGTAGGATTGAGATTGGATTATTTAGCTGACGTCGAGCTGCGGTACGGCGCCTATGTGTTCGTCACACCAGGTACAAACGCGTGGTGTCACCTGTAATGCTGAAATAAACGTCGTGGTTAATATTCACTGTAACCCGAATGAGTAGGTACACGAAAAACACGACAGAAAATGACAGAACCACATCCGGTTTGAGCTACACCCTCCGCACGCTGCAGATTAGTCGCCTCACTAGGTCATCAGCGCACTCGACGCGTCTCATCTCTTCAAAAGAGGAAAAATCGCGGTTCGCCGAGCCACACTACACGCCTCCAGTCTGCTATTGTTTTGTTTGGCAAACGAAAGACGTGCAGCCTTATGTGCCCATCTGAGCAATGTTCTTCTGCGAGGTACCTGACTCCAAAAGTCCACTGCATGCGCTTCTTTTCACTATATCCATTCGGCAACCGGTTGAAGGCACATTCATTCGCTGACAGCTGTGTCAATTCATGTCGGGTTTGAAAACGATTCTTATTGACAAGGTGTGATGCTCGTCTCCGGTCTCTATCGGTTATGTATGATGTTATTGCGACCACCATTCCTAATCCGCTTTACGTGTCTGCGAACGGTACATCATGCCTTGTGACACGGTGGACGGTTCAAACAGGATAGCTCCATTCCGCCATTCTGTCTGCCAGGTTATTGCGCTACTGGCAGATACACAGCACTTCACTGCCAGTGGTGGATAGCCATACGAGCGCACGGTACCAATCCTGTACCATCTACAGCGTTCCAAAGCCACCACGTGACTAGTTTTCTGTCCATTGAACTTTTTGCGTAGTGGACCATCAGTGAAATAGATTTTCTAAAGAATTCAGGTACTTTATAGCAGTGTAGTTTAATTTTTCACACCGAGCGAGGTGGCGCAGTGGTTAGCACACTGGACTCGCATTCGGGAGGACGACGGTTCAATCCCGTCTCCAGCCATCCTGATTTAGGTTTTCCGTGATTTCCCTAAATCGTTTCAGGCAAATGCCGGGATGGTTCCTTTCAAAGGGCACGGCCGATTTCCTTCCCCATCCTTCCCTAACCCGAGCTAGCGCTCCGTCTCTAATGACCTCGTTGTCGACGGGACGTTAAACAACACTAACCTAACCTAACCTTTAATTTTCACAAAGGTGTGTATGTCAAAATGTTAGCGACCATTAATTCATAAAATATGTGTCTTACACTTTCTCTGTGCTCCAGATGAAACAATTATTTATTCGTCAAGGATGGTGTGGTGTCACCGCCAGACACCACACTTGCTAGGTGGTAGCCTTTAAATCGGCCGCGGTCCGTTAGTATACGCCGGACCCGCGTGTCGCCACTATCAGAGATTGCAGACCGAGCGCCGCCACACGGCAGGTCTAGAGACACTTCCTAGCACTCGCCCCAGTTGTACAGCCGACTTTGCTAGCGATGGTTCACTGACAAAATACGCTCTCATTTGCCGAGACGATAGTTAGCATAGCCTTCAGCTACGTCATTTGCTACGACCTAGCAAGGCGCCATTACCAGTTACTATTGATGCTGTAAAACATGTACCGTCAAGAGCGATGTTCACCATTTACGGATTAAAGTTAAGTATTCCACAGCTACGTCCTATTTTGCTAGTCTAATTTCCTTGACCTGTTCCAGACCTCACGCCAGCCTGCGTGAGCTAAAACGCGTGCCTTTCGGCTTCCTCTAATAACACGGGGTTGGCTCTCCTGCCAATCCACAACAGATGGTTTATCCTGCTAAAAGAAATACTGTTGCTGAGACTCTCCCTGTTGCGTGGACTACTTATGGCAAACATCGTTTAGACCTTTTGATGAGTTCTTTGGATATCAAGGGTGTCCATGTTTTTCATAGCAAGACTAGCTCCACTGGGAGACGTGACTGGGACAGAGTTGTAAGTAGAGCCTGTTTTAGTAGAGAGATGAGAGAGCGCTGCGTTTTGGCAACAGTGCCGGTGGTTGTGGGATTCATTCAAGGCTGGTTTGCGTTCTGCTCCGCCCGGTGCGAGTTTGAAAGGTCACGACTGCTCCTCCCTGTGGGCAGCTGACTCATTTATAACCCACGCGCACAAACTCCGCCGGGAACGGGACCTTCCCTTCGCCAAATGTAACTGCTATTCAGAGAAGACATTTAAACTCCCGAAAGATTTATATCAATAATATTTATTATTTTCAACTAGTTTCGATTTCGAATCATCATTAGGTCGTCGTGCAACAGATGAAGTAGAAGTACATGTTTAGACTCAAGGACATGGTTGTACAACACGGCGAGCAGCAATCTGCGGCTGTTTGCTGATAATGGTGTGGTATATGGCACGTTGTTATCGTTGAGAGGATATAAGATGATTTACAGAAAATTTCTAGTTCATCTGACGAGTGGCAGCTAGCTCTAAATGTAGAAAAATGTAAGTTAAGGCGGATGAGTAGGAAAAACAATGCCGTTATGTTCGAATACAGCATTAGTCGTGTGCTGCCTGACACAATCGAGTCGATTAAATATAACATCTAGGCATAATGTTGCAAAGTGATGTGAAATAGAAAGGACGGTGAAAGGGAAGGTGACCGTTAGACTTCGGTTTATTTAGAGAATTTTAGGAAAATGTTCATCGGCGAAGGAGACCGTGTATAGTATAGTCGTGCGGCCCATTCTTGAGTTCTCCTCGAGTGTTTGGGATCGATAACCGTCTCAAGACCGAGAGTCTTGAGTATTGTTCGACAATGTGAGACCCTTAACTATCTTATTTAATGTTAGACATGAAAAATACAGAGAGAAGAAATGTACAATTAGTCACTTTTTCTTTAGCCTGCGCAACAGTGCATCAGGAAACCGAATGAGCCCCAACGGAAGACGCTACAGTAAACAAATTATGTGCACCAGAGAAACACATTCTCTTAACATTCCAAAACGGAAGTAAAGCTGTGAGGACGGGTCGTGAGTCGTGCTTGGGTAGCTCAGTTGGCAGAGCACTTGCCCGCGAAAGGCAAAGGTCCCGAGTTCGAGTCTCAGTCCGGCACACAGTTTTAATCTGCCAGGAAGTTTCATATCAGCGCACACTCCGCTGCAGAGTGAAAATCTCATTCTGAACAGATTCCTACTTCGTGTAATTAGCAATGAACAACAACATAGCTCGCGAAACATTCACTTCTAAACGCATACTACGTCTTGACTGCAGAAGCCACGGAAATCTCACAAGTGTGCAAGTTGGCACTACGAAATATTTCTATCTCCCGCGACCACGCGCAAACTGCGCAACGCTCCCCAAGTATTTCCTGCGACCGTCCGTCGCGCCTTCTCGTCCAGCACCCCCTCCTGTCCCGTGCGGGCCGATGCTCCGCCCCCACTTCCATACAGTCTCTCCATTGACTTCAGTAGTCGCTTACCGTAGTAACGAGCACTCTGATTGTCTAGAGCGCTCCAGCCATTTCTCCAAGCCAACGCACACTCACAAACATATTGAAACACATACGAAATACAGGGTGTTACAAAAAGGTACGGCCAAACTTTCAGGAAACATTCCTCACACACAAAGAAAGAAAATATGTTATGTGGACATGTGTCCGGAAGCGCTTACTTTCCATGTTAGAGCTCATCTTATTACTTCTCTTCAAATCACATTAATCATGGAATGGAAACACTCAGCAACAGAACGTACCAGCGTGACTTCAAACACTTTGTTACAGGAAATGTTCAAAATGTCCTCCGTTAGCGAGGATACGTGCATCCACCCTCCGTCGCATGGAATCCCTGATGCGCTGGTGCAGCCCTGGAGAATGGCGTATTGTATCACAGCCGTCCACAATATGAGCACGAAGAGTCTCTACATTTGGTACCGGGGTTGCGTAGACAAGAGCTTTCAAATGCCCCCATAAATGAAAGTCAAGAGGGTTGAGGTCAGGAGAGCGTGGAGGCCATGGAATTGGCCCGCCTCCACCAATCCATCGGTCACCGAATCTGTTGTTGAGAAGCGTACGAACACTTCGACTGAAATGTGTAGGAGCTCCATCGTGCATGGACCACATGTTGTGTCGTACTTGTAAAGGCACATGTTCTAGCAGCACAGGTAGAGTATCCCGTATGAAATTATGATAACGTGCTCCATTGAGCGTAGGTGGACGAAACTAAAATGAGCTCTAACACGGAAATTAAGCGTTTCCGGACACATGTCCACATAACATCTTTTCTTTATTTGTGTGTGAGGAATGTTTCCTGGAAGTGTGGTCGTACCTTTTTGTAACACCCTGTATAGGTTTTACATTTAAATAACTTGAAATTAAATAAATATTACTACGGCTGGACCAAAAACACGCTCTAACAGACATTATTAAATAGGTAAACAAATTAAATAAGACATATATCAAAGGTATAGCAAGCAAAAGTAGGCTAGTAGCCTAACGTCTCTGTGATTTCTAAAACACAGTAAATATTTCACCAATTTCTTTATGAATAGTATATATTGGATATAAACAAAGACATAGACGAATAAATATATTTATAAGCATGCTGCTATGGTTTTTTGTGTAACTGTGGAGTACTTATGGCCTGACGCTATCACTAGTAATTGGCCACTTTGACATCCAATAACTCATGTACTATTCAAGTTACATGCTTGTAACTCATACCAATTTAGGTTTACACTAATATCTTTCTAAAGACACGCCGATCGACAAAATCGGATGAACCGTTTAGAATTTTGGAAATTCGTTGCTGGGTGTTACTTGTATAATTTAGTCAGATACTAAAGTTTAAACTAATAAGGATATTGAAAATCTGATTACACCATCAGAATCGTCGTACAAATAATGGTAACATACATGTTTCTTTTTAAGGTATCATGATTCCCCTGGCTATTATTAATTTCTACACGAACTATAAATGTCTGCCATTATGGTTTCACCAAGTCCGATATCTTTGGCACTTCTGGCATATAAATCTCCTTCATCGACACAAAGCACAGTCCTCGACACAGCGTCAACATGGAATTTCCAGCCACGCGGTCGTGCTGGACCACGCGCTGGGGCTACCCCTGTTGCTTCGGCTAATGTTCGGCACCAGTCGGTTGGTGACAGGCCGCGGCTTGCCTAGCGGTCCGTGCGGCCACGCCAACTCCGAACTTAGAATATTTCCAGGGCGCCACAACTCGCCCATTACCTCGCACTACTCAGTACCACGTAATTATCTACCGCATGCAAAGTTATGTATAACTCAGTTATTAGGTGCACATAAACTTATTAGGTGGAAATGAACTTATTAATGTTTTACCTTTAGTAGATGTCTGATTGTATATATTGTCGTGTGGCTAGGGCCTACCGTCAGGTAGACCGTTTGGTTGGTGCAAGTCTTTAGAGTTGACGCCACGTCGGCGACTTGCATGTCGATGGGGATGAAATGATGATGATAAGGACAACACAACACCCAGTCCATGAGCGGAGAAAATCTCCGCCCCAGCCGGGAATCGAACCCGGCCCGTTAGGTATGACATTCCGTCACGCTGACGACTCAGCTACCAGGGACAGACATATTTATTGCCACCGCGTCTACCGATACAACATGCTGTGTCGCTGCCATCACAGAACAACCACAAGTCTCAATTAATACACTATCTCATCATTGCTAATTTGACTTGTTCTTCGATAAACTTGGTTTTTATTTGCCTGATGAACGCGTTTTTGTTATTTATTTTATAATTAAAATGACGTTTTCTCATCGTCATTTTTGAATTCTGGATGTTGTTATGTTATTTTGGCTTATACACACGTTTCACTGCACATTTATGTTTCTGATGCCTACTAATACATTTTACACTGAGATGACAAGTCTGGGATAGCGATGTGCATACATGCAGATGGCGGTAGTGTCGCGTACACAAGTTATAAAAAGGCAGAGCACTGACGGAACTGTCATTTGTACTCAGGTATTTCGTGTGAAAAGGTTACCGACGTGATTATGGCCAGACGACGTGAATTAACAGACCCTGAACGGAATGGTAGTTAGAGCTATATTCAGTGGACATTCCATTTAGGAAATCGTTAGGGAATTCGGTATTCCAAGACCCACAGTGTCAAGGGTGTGCCGAGAATACCAAATTTCAGGCATTACCTCTCTCCACGCACACCGCAGTGGCCGACGGCCCCAAAAGAAGCGGCGTTTGCTTCGTGATGTCGGTGCTAACAGAAAAGCAACACTCAGTGAAATAGCCGCAGAATTCAATGGGGGACATAACGACGAACGTATGCATTAGTACAGTGCTGCGAAATGGGCTATGGCAGCAGACGACCGAGACGAGTGCCTTTACTAACAGCACGAAATTGCTTGCAGCGCCTCTGCTGGGCTCGTGGCCGTATCGGTTGGACCCCAGACGTTTGAAAAACCGTGGCCTGATCAGACGAATCCCGATTTTAGTTTGCAAGAGCTGACGGGAGGGTTCGAGTGTGGCGCAGGCTCCACGAAGCCGTGTACCCAAGTTGTCAGCAAGGCACTGTGGCAGCTGGTGAGGCTCCGTTGTGTTTACGTGTGTAACAGTTGTGATAGTAAATGTAACACTTCTGTCACTAAATGTAACTGGGTTTTCTCTTTTGATGCTGTCAATTGTCAGGATGAGCATTCTCAAGCATTCTGTCAGGGTGAAAATATTAAATAAATAAACTTTTCTCTCTTAACAACATGTGGGCAGGGTGGGTTCTTCCTTGGCTCGGGTATGAGGTAGACTGAAACAGCATTTTTACATAAGATAACTTTTATTGGAAGTTTCGTACAACTGTATCTTACTGGGACGTTCTGGTTCGGAGAGCGGCAGCCGTGTCGTTTGCGTAGCCTTCTGCTGCGGCAGCGGCAGCGGCGGCGGCGGCGGCGGCGGCGGCGTCTGATTACGCGTAGCGGTGTGTATCTCGTGTCGCCGTCTCGCCCAGCTGACCGGAGACGCGCAGCGCGAGGTGGCCCGTTTAATTATTGCGAGCGACGTCGTGCATCGGATGGTGACACCTTGAATGTGGCGTCCCAGTGTTTCTCTTCTCTAAGCGGCCGCGTGTGATGTGCGTCGACCAGCGGAGCGGCGCGGCGGGGGAAGGCCAGTGTCCCGGACTCGAACCATGGACTCCCGCTTGCCAGTCTTCGGCTGTCAGGTCTTCATCCCAGCTCACAGGTGACTGCTCATGTGAGGCCGTCTCCTTCCCGTCCTCACGAGTCACCCGGGTACGTAAAGATCAGACTTCAAATACCTTTTAACTTCTGTCTTCTGGCGCTGAGGCTGCTGCTTGCTATTCCATTACAGCGGCGGACTTGGTGCGTCTGTGCATGATGTAGTCTCTTCTTGCATGACGGTCTTCAGCACCGAAACTGACTTAAAACAACTGCTACGCTTCTTCACTTCTTCGTCTTCTTCATCGCTCGTCTCCGTCTTCGTCTCCGCCTCCGTCTCCGTCTCCGTCCTCATCTCTCGGGCCCACTGCGTCTCGCGTATTTATTCACTTCAGTTCACTGGAGGTGAACGACTTCACGGCCATTGCCTCTTCTGTCACGTTGAAAAGATTCTCGAAGAATCTTCTTAACGTCGGTCATTGGCTCTTGGAATGTAGGCAAGGGCCTCTGCTCTCATGCGACAACTGAGAAACACGTGAGCCGGTCGGGCGATGCCCTGACGGCTGAATCGACAGCGCCCGCTTATGTGGAACTTGCTGACTTCACGGTCATTGTCTCTTCAGTTCTGCTGTTCTGCCCGCTGAATGCCAGTATGTAACTCTCTAAACTAAACCAAGTTTTTCATTTATATTCTAATTTCTATTTCACTTTGATTTCACTAATTTATTTACTTAAGTACCACTCAACACGTGGAATGGATTAGGTCTCCTGGTCCAATTGAATCGATCATTGGCTGGAAACTGCTATGTTCGGCTACTTCAAGAGTAAGTATTTGCAGCCATTCATGGACTTCACCTTCCCAAACAATGAGGGAAATTTTATTGATGATAATGTGCCATGTCACCGTGCTACAACTGTCCGCGAATGGTTTGCAGAACATTCCAGACAATCTGAGTGAATGATTTGGCTACCCAGATCACCCGACATGAATCCCATCGAACATTTATGGGACATAATCGAGAGGTCAGTACGTGTACAAAATCCTGAATTGGCATCACGTTCGCAATTATAGACGCAGCAGAGCTCAATATTTCTGCAGCGGACTTCCAACGACTTGTTGAGTGGACGCCACGTTGCTGCACTGCGCCGCATAAAAGGAGGTCCGACACAGCATTGGAAGGTATCCCGTGACTTTTGTCACCTCGAAGTACTTGCTTTTAGATAAATCATTTCATAAAACATTTTACAGTTTTTCAATTTCTTTTTCTTATAATGTATTCCACTGCCTATCTGATCTGTGGCACAAGGGTGAGTGACTCTCTCTTTGCCGCGGTGCGAGGGGCGGTTGTGTTCCTCCGGTCAGTATCCGCCTCTTCCGCATTCCAGTAGCTATGCCAACAGATATAGCTGATTACATACTCCAGTCGCAAGTTTTGTTCGTTTAGCATCTTTTTATCACTGTTTTTATTATTTTATGTAATTTTATGAGCCCCTTAAACTTAATAAAAAATGGCTCTGAGCACTATGGGACTTAACTTCTGAGGTCATCAGTCCCCTAGAACTTAGAACTACTTAAACCTAACTAACCTAAGGATATCACAAACATCCGGTGCCCGAGGCAGGATTCGAACCTGCGACTGTAGGGGTCGTGCGGTTCCAGACTGTAGCGCCTAGAACCGCTCGGCCACCCCGGCCGGCTAAACTTGATACTTGGGTGTATTATTACTGTTATCTACAGTTACCGCCATAGTTTTTTGGCATCAAATATTGTCACTTACACATTTCCTTTTTAATGACTAAACAAAATTATTATCCTTTGCGCTTCTTAATGTATTTAATTTATTAATGTAAAAACTTATAACACCGTGTAATTTCGGAATATTTTTTTACCTAATTGTACGCATTTTACTTGACTGCATTTTTGTCAAATATGAATACACCTAACGAGTTTACGTCAAAAACTCTTTTTGAACATAACTGCACTCCACTTTGCTGTGAACAGTATCGCCGTTCACATTATGACTCTGTTGGCACAGCGGCCTAGCTCGCACCATATTATTAGTTCTATTCGACGATGTCTAGCTAATTTTGTTTATATATCTTGTCACTGCCACTTCGGCTTGACTATATTAGAGATGTTTTAAACAGCTCATGTATTGTAAATCGTTACCTTTTCATTGTGAGAAATTTGTTGTTCTTTCAACAGATCTGAAGATGATCAACAATGATCGCAATCAATAGTCTGAAATCGATAGTGTGACCATAGACTGGAATGAATAAATCAGATTTTCTTAAAGACAAAAGTAAATAGTAACAGTGTAATTTTGCAGCAGTGTAATGGTAACGAGCCTTGGTTACTTGTTTGCTGCATCTCCACCATGTGTTGTGTGACGAGTAAAGATGCACCGTGCGGATTAGCGCTTTGGGTTGTTGGCAGCTGAACCCACTTTATGTCCATCAAGTATTTAATTTATGAAACTGAATTGAATACGACGTATTTTCTCAAAGTTTCTCTTGCAGAAGACAGTAGACAGTAGAAGAGACTGCTGTTTGTGGAAACTGCAGTAACTAGAAAGGAGAGAGGGAATGTGAATTTATGGAGTAACTTCGTATTACTTACACGACTGCGCAACTGTGAGTATATTTGGGAATAAATATACAGGTTACCATTAGTCAAAGTAAAATTACAGAAATAGGGGTAACCAGTTGTGTCAAATGTGATGAAATATAGTGGTAAATTAAAAAGGTATAATGGTACACCAACGAAACATGAAACACTTTTTCCGGTAAAGAGTTTATGTTGTAATTTATAACACGTTTAAAATGTACAGAGTTGATGTTTTAGTTTGGTAATGCATAAGCAACGTCAATATGGAGTATGTACACTAGATCGAGGAATCTTTGGTACCAAAATACATGCCAAGAAGAGACCACACTATAGGCAAAAAAGACAGAACTGTATTATGAATTACACTACACATATACAAAAGTCAGATGATAACTTAGAACAAAATCACTTATACATTGAAAAAACTCCCAGGATACCACCCTGAACACAATTAACTGTGTACCGGACTTGGAATCGAACCCAGGATATTGTCCTTTCGCGGGCGAACGCCCTAGCGCCATTTTTTCCCTTACCTGGTTCTTCGTCGTCTTTCTTCTTCGGTGAGATGAGTCCTGTGCGCTGCAGTCGTGGACTGTGCGGCTGGTCCCGGCGGAGGTTCGAGTCCTCTCTCGGGCATGGGTGTGTGTGTTTGTCCTTACGATAATTAAAGTAGTGTGTACGCTTAGGGGCTGATGACCTTAGCAGTTAAGTCCCATAAAATTTCACACACACACAGTCCTGTGCGGGCGTCGCGTAACGTCTCCGAAAGTCTATCGATGAAACATGCAGTGACTTTTTTTGTTGCGGAGGGTAGCCAGCTAGCTCCCGTACCGGGCGCGCTTGCTACCGCGCCGGCTGAGCCATACAAGCAAGACTCACGACCAGCGTTCACACCTGTACTTTCGGCGGTATTTCTCTCCTACTTTACAAACTTCGCAGTTCTCCTTGTACTCCTTCAAAAAAGAACTTGCCCGCAGGTTCGAGTCCCAATCCGGCGCACAGTTTTAATCTGCCGGAAAGTTAGAGTTATTTATTATCTTGTTTCCTCTGGCCACATTTGGGTTTTCAGCCCCTCTCAAGCAATGGATTGTACACCTTACAGTTTACAGTGTAGATATACTCTTATACAGTTACATTAATGTAACCGCTGCGAGACGTGCATGTAGAGATTCGGTGAGGTTCTGGAGGCTACCGTCAGGGATGTGGAGCCAATCCAACTCCAGTTCCGTGGCCAGCTGCGCTAGGTTTCTCGGCTGAGGATCCGTGGCGCCAACTACCCGATCGAGGTGGTCTCGCAGATTCTCGACTGGGTTTAACTCCGCGGAGTTTGTTTGCCAGAGGAGTGTGGTAAACTCGTCGTGGTGCTCTCCAGGCCACACAGGTACACTGCGATCTGTGTGACACGTTACATTGTAGATACAGTCGTTCTGAGGAAAAACAAACTACATTTACTAATGTACATGGTCACCAAGGACAGATGCATACTTGTGTTGATCCAGCGTGCCCTCCAGAACGACGAGATCACCCAGGCAATGTCACGAAGACATTCCCCAGACCATAGCGCTAAATTCTCCGGTCTGGACCGTCCGCTTTCAGACGTTTCACGCCCTACAGACCAACGGCCGTCTTTATAATAGACCATAAAACGTGATTCATCTGGAAAGACCACATGTCGCCACTCGGTGGACGTTCACCTGCAAATTCCAGCCTTCGTTGCTGACGAACAGCGTTCAGCACGGGTGCATGAAGTAGGCGCCTGCTGCGGAGGCCCATACGCACCACTGTCGTTGGGGAGACACCTCGGTTCATCTGCGCGGTCAGTTGCTCAAAAGTGGCTCTTCTGTTCTCCCGGAGCCGTCGTTCACCCTTGTTACCTATGGCTCGAGGTGCACCGCAGCTGCCCCGGCGCCAGTTTTGGATAGCACCATTTTGTCATCCACGGTATTGTTTAACCACGGCAGCACGCCAACAGTTTACAAACTTAACTACATCTACATCTACATGATTACTCTGCAATTCACATTTAAGTGTTTGGCAGAGGGTTCATCGAACCACAATCGTACTATATCTCTACCATTCCACTCTCCCGAACAGCGCGCGGGAAAAGCCAATACCTAAACCTTTCCGTTCGAGCTCTGATTTCTCTTATTTTATTTTGATGATCGTTCCCACCTATGTAGGTTAGGCTCAACAAAATATTTTCGCATTCGGAAGAGAAAGTTGGTGACAGAAATTTCGTAAAAAGATCTCGCCGCGACGAAAAACGTCTTTGCTTTAATGACTTCCATCCCAACTCGCGTATCGTATCTGCTACACTCTCTCCCTTATTACGTGATAATACAAAACGAGCTGCCCTTTTTTGCACCCTTTCGATGTCCTCCGCCAATCCCACCTGGTAAGGATCCCACACCGCGCAGCAGTAGTCTAACAGAGGACGAACGAGTGTAGTGTAAGCTGTCTCTTTAGTGTACTTGTTGCATCTTCTAAGTGTCCTGCCAATGAAACGCAACCTTTGGCTCGCCTTCCACACAATATTATCTATGTGGTCTTTCCAACTGAAGTTCTTCGTAGTTTTAACACCCAGGTACTTAGTTGAATTGACAACCTCGAGAATTGCACTATTTATCGAGTAATTGAATTCCAACGGATTTCTTTTGGAACTCATGAGGATCACCTCACACTTTTCGCTATTTAGCGTCAACTGCCACCTGCACACCATACAGCAATCTTTTCTAAATCGCTTTACAACTGATACTGGTCTTCGGATGACCTTACTAGATGGTAAATTACAGCATCATCTGCGAACAACCTAAGGGAACTGCTCAGATTGTCACCCACGTCATTTATATAGATCAGGAACAGCAGAGGTCCCAGGACGCTTCCCTGGGGAACACCTGATATCACTTCAGTTTTACTCGATGATTTGCCGTCTATTACTACGAACTGCGACCTTCCTGACAGGGAATCACGAATCCAGTCGCAGAATTGAGACGATACCCCATAGGCCCGCAGCTTGATTAGAAGTCGCTTGTGTGGAACGGTGTCAAAAGCTTTCCGGAAATCTAGAAATACGGAATCAACTTGAGATCCCCTGTCGATAGCGGCCATTACTTCGTGCGAATAAAGAGCTAGCTGCGTTGCACAAGAACGATTTTTTCTGAAACCATGCTGATTACGTATCAATAGATCGTTCCCTTCGAGGTGATTCATAATGTTTGAATACAGTATATGCTCCAAAATCCTACTGCAAACCGACGTCAATGATATAGGTCTGTAGTTCGATGGATTACTCCTACTACCCTTCTTAAACACTGGTGCGACCGGCGCAATTTTCCAGTCTGTAGGTACAGATGTATCGGTGAGCGAGCGATTGTATATGATTGCTAAGTAGGGAGCTATTGTATCAGCGTAATCTGAAAGGAATCTAATCGGTATACAAACTGTTTCGTAAATGCTCCACCCTTCGCCCGAAAGCCAATCACCATGCCCGTTCTGTAGTCAGATAAATCGCTCATTTTCCGCTTTACAACAACGACGATTAGACTACACTGTTTTCCGCACCTCCCCCCCCCCCCCCCCCCCAATTCCGCCCTTCCGACAAGCTTAAAGGTGCGTCCACAGTAGCGCGCCGCTCGTGCGCATTGAATTCGTCATATTTGGACTGGGCGTGCGCTCTGCGCATGCGCGACGCATCGCGATCCATCTCGTGTCGGTTTTTTCCCACGAACACTTTTGAATGTTCGCAGTTCAGATTTGGACGGGAGGGCGAAATGTTTGTCGTTTTGCAAGATATTAATGAGAAAAGAGAGATTTTTAAGTTGAACTAAAATATTACATTTTAATTAATATCTTTCGATTATTGTCAGGCTTCAATAAAGGGATTTTGTGATTGATTTTCCAGCGATTAAATATAGAGTGGTCGGAAGTGACTTTAATTAAACTAATTCGTGAATATAGAAACCAATCCATTCTTTGGGATCCTCAGCATAAGGATCATTACAGGAAACACGTGAAAGCAGATGCTTGGCGAGAAATATCTGCGGAGACGGATGTACCTGCGGACCAGTCCAGAAAAAAAAAAAAAATCTTTGCTGTCTTCATACCGACGGGAGAAGGACAAATCGAAAAACAGCACGGGAACAGGAAAACGTAAGTTGTGAATCTAATAAGATATTATGTACCTAAATCTCTTAATTGTGATAATTAAATTAGTTGACAAGTTTAGCGATGTGGCCGATCACAACTGTCATTTATTATTATTAGAAGTATTTTGTATTCGGAAAAAAATATATTAAGAAAATGAATGGTATTATAAAATAATAAGCTTCATTTTCATTTTAAGTGATTTATTTACATACATCATACAAAATTTTATAATAACAATCATAAGTACTGTACAGTTCTGTATTTTTTTAAACAGGGTTTTATTGAATTCTATATTTTATTATTTCAGGAAGAGACGACTTTTACGTAAGCAGGTGGTTTGCTTATGAAGCTTTCTAGTTTCTGGAGGACAGGGACGTACCAAGAAAAGGACTTACGACCGTAAGAAAATGTTGATGTACTCAAGCATATTTGTGTTGCCATTCTAGGAATCCTTCTTTCATACAATAATCTGCTATTTCATCCCTAGTTTTTTGACAATAATTTGTGGATCCTCAGGGGACATGTCTCAGTGGTAACAAAGACGTCATATTATCCTCTCCCTGTACCCTCCATGACCCTTCAGTTAAAACTCCATTCTCTTCATGGTCAATGCCAGCAGGAATGTACAAATTTGGCGAATGGGTCCTTAGATAACTGTGTAACAAAATGACTGCCATCACTCTCACCTCGGCTTTTTCAGGTCCAAAAGCATTGGTTTTCTTAGAATCCGAAACACTGAGCTTGATATGCCGAAGGCGTTCCCGACTATCCGTCGGGCCCTGCTCAAGCGATAATTAAAAACTCTGTGAGGAGTTCCTTTGTCAAAGTCTCCAGAGTAGGGCTTCATGCGGTTTTCACTTGGAGCAAATGCACTATCGCCAGCAAAGAAACAAGGTATTTGCATAGAACGCCCTCGTTGCGGTTCCGCTACCGGAAGTCCCAGTGTGCTCCCAGTCATCATACTATGTAGCTTGCTCCCTTGAAAAATTCCTCCATCCGAAATTCTTCCTTGGCATCCCTCGTCAACAAACATTTTCGTCCACTAATGCAAAAAACAACAATACTGAAGCTGGATTTATAACGGAAATACTCTGTACCCGAGTTGATTGGAGCTTGCAAAACAACATGTTTCCCGTCCAGAGCACCACCACAGTGAGACAGGTTCCAACGTGTTTGAAATATAATGCTTACCTCCTCCCAAGCTGCAGGTGTTGCAGGTAGCTGAAACAGAAATCATACTTAAACTTACTTTAACCAAAGGGGGGGGGGGGGGGTTTGAGTTTATATATTATATTTGTAAAACTGGACTGATATTGTTTTGGTGACTGAAAAACTACTACGTTATTGGTCTGAGGCGAACGACACGACTTAATGTTTTTTAATAGGCTCCTATTTTTATGTTAGTTACGTAATGCCAGTAATAAATAATTAATATTGGTTGTTATTGACTATTACTTGTAATTTACAGGAGACGGGTGAGATTATTAGAATTGAAGATGACATCGCCTCAGGACTCAACATTTCTAAGGCCAGACAACAAGAGCCAACAGGGTCAACATCTACTGATGCTAACGACTGAATGGTGAAGAGTGCGTTTGACATTTTACAAACTGCTGCAGAGAAATTGGAGACAGAACCGTGTAATAAGTCCGACGAAATCGATGCCTTTTTTACGTACGTCGCTGCTAAAGTGAAGAAATATTCGCCTGAAACGCAGAAATCGGTACAGCATGCCGTATTTGACGTTCTTGTGAAAGCCGATAACGGGTTTTTTGATTGGGCTGCTCCAAATGCTCAGCATGCCAACAACTGGCAAATCCCTCCAGAAAGTGTGTATCACCCCACACATTCCCAACAATACGTTTTGCACACTTTGCAACCAGTACCTGCTCCCGTAAAATCCCCATCTGATTCCTTGACACCTATCTCTTCTCAACCATCTCCTGCTGCATAAATAGCTTCAGAACAGTTTTCGGATTTTGTGTAACATAACTTTAGTTTAATGGATTTTGATGATTTTGTGTAAAATGCGTTTAATTTTGTACTTATAAAAAATATTTAAAAAAATAAAACAGCTTTGAAAATTAAAAGAGTTAAACAGCAGTGTCAATATGTTACCTTGATATATCCTCGTAACTCATGGATGAGTGCTGCGCGGACTTGTGGTGCTATTAATGCAATAGATTGCTTAGAAATCCTGAAAGTATACTGTAAGCTAATAAATGAATCTCCCGTGGCAAGAAATCGAAGTGTTACTGATAACCTGGAAGAATTAATCATATTGATTTTATTTGCCTTTATTTCATGAATATAAATACACTCCTGGAAATGGAAAAAAGAACACATTGACACCGGTGTGTCAGACCCACCATACTTGCTCCGGACACTGCGAGAGGGCTGTACGAGCAATGATCACACGCACGGCACAGCGGACACACCAGGAACCGCGGTGTTGGCCGTCGAATGGCGCTAGCTGCGCAGCATTTGTGCACCGCCGCCGTCAGTGTCAGCCAGTTTGCCGTGGCATACGGAGCTCCATCGCAGTCTTTAACACTGGTAGCATGCCGCGACAGCGTGGACGTGAACCGTATGTGCAGTTGACGGACTTTGAGCGAGGGCGTATAGTGGGCATGCGGGAGGCCGGGTGGACGTACCGCCGAATTGCTCAACACGTGGGGCGTGAGGTCTCCACAGTACATCGATGTTGTCGCCAGTGGTCGGCGGAAGGTGCACGTGCCCGTCGACCTGGGACCGGACCGCAGCGACGCACGGATGCACGCCAAGACCGTAGGATCCTACTCAGTGCCGTAGGGGACCGCACCGCCACTTCCCAGCAAATTAGGGACACTGGTACTCCTGGGGTATCGGCGAGGACCATTCGCAACCGTCTCCATGAAGCTGGGCTACGGTCCCGCACACCGTTAGGCCGTCTTCCACTCACGCCCCAACATCGTGCAGCCCGCCTCCAGTGGTGTCGCGACAGGCGTGAATGGAGGGACGAATGGAGACGTGTCGTCTTCAGCGATGAGAGTCGCTTCTGCCTTGGTGCCAATGATGGTCGTATGCATGTTTGGCGCCGTGCAGGTGAGCGCCACAATCAGGACTGCATACGACCGAGGCACACAGGGCCAACACCCGGCATCATGGTGTGGGGAGCGATCTCCTACACTGGCCGTACACCACTGGTGATCGTCGAGGGGACACTGAATAGTGCACGGTACATCCAAACCGTCATCGAACCCATCGTTCTACCATTCCTAGACCGGCAAGGGAACTTGCTGTTCCAACAGGACAATGCACGTCCGCATGTATCCCGTGCCACCCAACGTGCTCTAGAAGGTGTAAGTCAACTACCCTGGCCAGCAAGATCTCCGGATCTGTCCCCCATTGAGCATGTTTGGGACTGGATGAAGCGTCGTCTCACGCGGTCTGCACGTCCAGCACGAACGCTGGTCCAACTGAGGCGCCAGGTGGAAATGGCATGGCAAGCCGTTCCACAGGACTACATCCAGCATCTCTACGATCGTCTCCATGGGAGAATAGCAGCCTGCATTGCTGCGAAAGGTGGATATACACTGTACTAGTGCCGACATTGTGCATGCTCTGTTGCCTGTGTCTATGTGCCTGTGGTTCTGTCAGTGTGATCATGTGATGTATCTGACCCCAGGAATGTGTCAATAAAGTTTCCCCTTCCTGGGACAATGAATTCACGGTGTTCTTATTTCAATTTCCAGGAGTGTATATATAACAGAAATTGTAGATCAGTCTTTTTTTCATATCCACGCCCACCATTGCTTATTTGGTCAGGATCTTACGACAAATACACAGCGAATTATAAGCAAGAAGTAAACAAATTATGTACAACAAATATTAATGCTCATCTGTCTTGAGCGGAAATTGCCGTACGGAATTTAGTGTCCTCTTTCGAAATATGCGGTCCAACTTCTGCAGCACATTTGACCACTTATTTGTTGTGACTTCAAATCCATCATAAGTTCTGCATTATTTCTTTTTTTATAAAGTTTAGTGTGCCACCAACGTCGACGTTTCGTTTTGTTTTTCGACAAACTTCCCATTAATAATGCCGCACCAGTCATCACCATAATCCCGAGATTTTCCCGTCGCGTAGGCATGTTTACAGCTTGGCTGCAAACTGAATACTTATAACTTCGTGCGTTTCCTGTGGATCGCCGGAGGTTCGTTGCAACTCACAATTCCAACGAACGGAAGGCTCGCCCGCCGCTCCGCGCTCAAGTGTGGACGCGGCTTAATATACTGTTACTGACTGGTTATTCCACGTTGATGTCGAACATAGCCGGTGGTTACATCAATGTCACTGGACCGGGTATTATTTTTACGCGATAATTGAAGACAATATATGAGATTATATAAGTAGTTTATATTGTAACAGCTACTAGTTCATATTTTTCGTCTCTGAAGCTGAGCGGTCAGCATGTCTGTCATGAGGAGGACCCAGGTCGTGTCCTGATACTGCCAAGGCTTTTCCTTTGCTGTGAGAACTGGAACGGAGCGCACTCGGCTTCGTGAGGATCTATGAGACCGAGAAGTTGCGGCTCCAAAGTAAAGGAAGATATCAGAGAAGTGTTGTGACTGCATGCTCCTCCATACCGCATCCTAATGAGGATTACATGACAGCCAGACCCCACTGAATGCGCCTCTGGACCTGATGACGTAGTCACTTTATATCTGACTTACATACACTACTGGCCATTAAAATTGCCACACCACGAAGATGACGTGCTACAGACGCGAAATTTAACCGACAGGAAGAAGATGCTGTGATATGCAAATGATTAGCTTTTAAGAGCATTCACACAAGGTTGGCGCCGGTGGCGACACCTACAACGTGCTGACATGAAGAAAGTTTCCATCCGATTTCGCATACACAAACAGCAGTTGACCGGCGTTGCCTGGTAAAACGTTGTTGCGATGCCTCGTGTAAGGACGAGAAATGCGTACCATCACGTTTCCGACTTTGATAAAGGTCGCATTGTAGCCTATCGCGATTGCGGTTTATCGTATCGCGACATTGCTGCTCGCGTTGGTCGAGACCCAATGACTGTTAGCAGAATGTGGAATCGGTAGGTTCAGGAGGGTAATACGGAATGCCGTGCTGGATCCCAACGGCCTCGTATCACTAGCAGTCGATATGACAGTCATCTTTTCCGAATGGCTGTAACGGATCGTGCAGCCACGTCTCGATCCCTGAGTCAACTGATGGAGACGTTTGCAAGACAAAAACCGTCTGCACGAACAGTTCGCCGACATTTTGAGCAGCATGGACTATCAGCTCGGAGACCATGGCTGCGGTTACCCTTGACGCTGCATCACAGGCAGAAGCGCCTGCGATGGTGTACTCAACGACGAACCTGCGTGCACGAATGGCAAAACTTCATTATTTCGGATGAATCCAGGTTCTGTTTACAGAATCATGATGGTCGCATCCGTGTTTGGTGACATCGCGGTGAACGCACATTGGAAACGTGTATTCGTCATCGCCATACTGGCGTATCACCCAGCGTGATGGTATGGGGTGCCATTGGTTACACGTCTCGGTCACCTTTTGTTCGCATTGACGGCACTTACATTTCAGATGTGTTACGACCCGTGGCTCTACCCTTCATTCGATCCCTGCGAAACCCTACATTTCAGCAGGATAATGCACAACCGCATGTTGCAGGTCCCGTACGGGCCTTTCTGGATACAGAAAACGTGCGACTGCTGCCCTGCCCAGCACATTCTCCAGATCGCTCACCAATTAAAAACGTCTGGTCAATGGTGGCTGAACAACTGGCTCGTCGCAATACGCCAGTCACTACTCTTGATCAACTGTGGTATCGTGTTGAAGCTGCACGAGCAGCTGTACCTGTACACGCCATCCAACCTCTGTTTGACTCAATGGCCTGGCGTATCAAGGCCGTTTTTACGGCCAGAGGTGGTTGTTCTGGGTACTGATTTCTCAGGATCTATGCACCCAAATTGCGTGAAAATGTAATCACATGTTAGTTCTAGTATAATATATTTGTCCAATGGATACCGGTTTATAATTGGGCATTTCTTCGTGGTGTAGCAATTTTAATGGCCAGTAGTGTAACAACTATAATATACTCTAAACTTATGAATAGATGACGAAAAAACAGAACACAAAATGAGAAGAAGTAGAAAAAGTAGTCATTATGTTAAAATGTGGATAACAATATTGAGACTGCAGATTATGGTGTACATTGACTCAGTGTGGCCGGCCGCGGTGGTCTAGCGGTTCTGGTGCTCAGTCCGGAACCGCGAGGCTGCTACGGTCGCAGGTTCGAATCCTGCCTCGGGCATGGATGTGTGTGATGTCCTTATGTTAGTTTGGTTTAAGTAGTTCTAAGTTCTAGGGGACTGATGACCACAGATGTTAAGTCCCATAGTGCTCAGAGCCATTTGAACCATTTTTTGACTCAGTGTGAAGCAGAGCGAGAGCTTATTTTATATCAGTAGGTAAACCATTAGTTGTTTTTGGAAGTGGGAAAATTTGTCACTTCCATGATGTTACAGATCTGGTTATTCTACGGGCTAGTATTTCCTAAACACTTGGCATAAATACATCTGTTATAAGGGGTGACTGAAACAAGTTTATGATGTTAGGATTTAGTGTTCCGCGCATGTTACTGGTGTAAGAATGCTGTATTGGTGTACAAATATTTGAAGTCATAATTTGTAATTTTTGGCCAAACTATGATCCAGCTTCTGTTTTTCAGTATCTTCCAACGTTTCTTTGACATTCATTGAAGTGATTCAATGCGCTCCTTCCGCAGAGCTACAATCCTTTCATTTTGCCACGGTTATTGCCAAGAAATAGCATCCATATTATATCAATGATTTTGATGTTTCAAACAGATAAATCCTAAGTTATAAATACTTTAATATCTCATAAACTATTTACAGTTTTTAGAAGACTGAAACGTCGTTGAATTGATCTGTTTCATATTTAAGAGTGAAATACTAGTATAATTTCATTTTAAAAAACTGAGTTTATATCGATATCGCTGGACTTAATACTGTTATGACAACAGACTACACGACGTTTAGTGAGGCTTTTCGTAAACATATCTGGGTGAAGGCGGTTACCACGCGATGATTTCGCTAACCCACAACCAGACTGTCACATTTGAACCTAATACGCACCTTGAGCTGCGCTACTGATTAGTCTGTCACCAGAATTACGTTCCAAAAAAGAGAATATGCAAGCAAACTAAATGCCCTCTGGGTTCTGTTTTACCTCTGTACCTCCAAACACTGCTTGTACATCACAGGTGAAGTTCAGATGGAGTCCACGAAAAACATTTGGGCCTCCAATCAATTGCTGCTTATTAAACTGGCCAGCCAAATCAATATCAATCGCCTTCAAACTGCGATACACAGGAACGCTGCGCCGCCAGCGAAGACGCCATGCACGTCGCAGAGGCATTGCTGTGGCACGTTAACACAACGCGCCTTATCAGTCCCGAGTCCCGCGACCGGAAGTGAATTATTCTGCAACACGGGCCTGGTAATGCTAGGGCCCGTGTTGCCCGGCAGCCTCGCCAGCGGCCAAGTCCGCTTCAAGGTCACTCGCCCAGCGCGCAACCAAGAGCGGTACGGCCACCAAAACAAAAAGTGAATACATTTTTTTAATGCGAAAGGGAAGGAGATAAGGAATAGAGATAAGGAAAGGACAGAACAAACTTTATTGTCTATAATAAATCATACACGTTGTGTTAACGTGCCACAGCAATTCCTCTGCGACGCTCATGGTGTCGTCGCTGGCGGCGCAGCATTCCTGTGTATCGCAGTTTGAAGGCGATTGATATTGATTTGGCTGGCCAGTTTAATAAGCAGCAATTGATTGGAGGTCCAAATGTCTTTCGTGGACTCCATCTGAACTTCACGTGTGATATACAAGCAGTGTTTGCAGGTAGTACCTGGTTGACACTTGCTGTTGTATGGGGCAGCCACGCAGATTATGGTGGCCTTGAAGCATTTCCAAATGCTAATATTTTGGCATGGAAGACATGGAGTATAGCTGAGACAACAGGACTCTTGGCTAAACAGCCTTATGGTACTCTTGTTCCAAGTGTGCCATTTGTTTTGAGTACGAGCCCTGGCTCAAAACACGTCTGATGTAGGTAGATTCAACCGACAACGCTTTTTTTACGTATCTACGCACTTTTCACAAGTTTGTAAATTTATAAATTGCTTTCACAATTCATAATGGCAATGGAACTGACAGGTGGCAGCTTGAAGGCGATGTCGATGCAGTTGTTGCAGCTGCTCGATGGTGACCGGGTAGGCGTATGAAGTTGTTGCAGAGTAACGATAAACTCGTGATAGTTGTTTGCGGCACGGGACGTGAGGTAATACCAACTCGATGCTATGAGAGTATGACCACTGATGCCAGCTGGGTATGTGATAAGAGCACAGCCCTAACTGGAATCTGAGTTGGTATGTTTGTTGATACGCCTACGAATTTCCAGAAATAAAGGGAAAAATATGTGGTAGCTGCTGAGAAACAATATACAAAAGTTGATTACAATAAGACGAGGAACGGAGGCTCGAGTAGCGTGTCCGGCCACAGGCTGTCCTTGACGTCCCGTTACGTTAGCGTGGGGCGGCCTCCCCTGCCTGGGCTCTCCCGTTTCACAACATGTGGAGCATATTATTCTTTGCCAACTCTCAGTTTCCGGCACGCTGGAGTCAGCAGCGGGCAGGTTCCAGGGTGAGGGGTGAGGTGCACAGCTCTTTCGTCGCAAATAGCATTTGACTCGTTAAAGAAGTTTGTAATCTCTTTTCACCTACACCTACACCTCATGAGAGAAAGTCAAAGGTCTTTATGCATTCATGTAATTTCAGTAATCACTGAGATTAGGCATTAATTTAGATTTTTTAAAGCTGATTTCTGCAGTTTTTGGCGCCAGAAAGTCAGGTCTATATGAGACATATTCAGTGATATAACTCCTTTGTAGATATTGTGGCGTAAAATACTCTGGAAATGGACATTTTTATGATATACTGGTAGGCTTCAGACGGGTACGCTGCCGAGAACTTTACTTCAGTCTCCACTCTCCATCGAGAGTGGCGTGAACATAACGTATCTCTTGCCTTGGTGGCGCTATTTCCTTGAAGAGTGCAGTAAACTTCCTAGCGTTGTGCCATTTAAACGGCCTCAAAAAAGCGCAGAATTCCCCATATTCGATAGACTTTTACTCCGTAATTTCTTGCCGGGCCTACAAAAGAGTCATAGCTCTGTAGTTTCTCATACAAATCTACAAAAATATCAGAGTTCCATTACAGAAACTGACGTCTATATCTCGTTGATAAACTCTAGATTACTAAACCGTCGTCAAATTTACGATTGCTGTTGGTATCAATTCGTGGTTCCCGCCAGCCTGGTATTATCAGTATAGTGTGTAAAACAGAACACTTTGTACTTATTTTGCATGTGACATACCATTGGAGACGTTGTTCTTGTGGTCTTCAGTTCAAAGATTGGTCTGATGCAGATCTCTATGCTACTCTATCTTGTGCAAGCCTCTTCACCTCCGAATAACTCCTGCAACCTACATCCTTCTGAATCTTCTTAATGTATTGATCTCTTGGTCTCCCTGTACGATTTTTACCCTCCAAGCTTCCCTCCAGTACTAAATTCGTGATCTCTTGATGCCTGAGAATGTGTACTACCAATCGATCCCTTTTTCTAGTCATGTTGTGCTACGAAGTCCTCTTGTCTTCGATTCTATTCAGTACCTCCTCATTAATTACGCGTCATTCTAATCTTCAAAAATGATTCAAATGGCTCTGAGCACTATGCGACTTAACTTCTGAGGTCATCAGTCGCCTAGAACTTAGAACTAATTAAACCTAACTAACCTAAGGACATCACACACATCCATGCCCGAGGCAGGATTCGATCCTCCGACCGTAGCGGTCGCTCGGCTCCAGACTGTAGCGCCCAGAACCGCACGACCACTCCGGCCGGCTCTAATCTTCAGCATTCTTCTGTAGCATCACATTTTAAAAGCTTCTATTCTCCCCTTGTGTAAATTGTTTATCGTCCATGTTTCACTTCTATAAATAGCCCGGAGATCCAAATGGGGGACAGTTTCACCTAAGGAACATTTTACCCACGAGGCTGCAATCATCATTTAACCATACAGTAGAGCTGCACGCCGTCGGGAAAAATTACGACTGTAGTTTCCCTTGCTTTCAGCCGTTCGCAGTACCAGCACAACAAGGTCATTTTGATTGATGTTACATGGCCAGACCACTCAATCATCCAGATTGTTGCTCCTCCAAGTATTGAAAGGAACCACACGTTTGTCTGGCCTCTGAACAGATACCCCTCCGTTGTGGCTATCTGTATCGCTGAGACGCGCAAGTCTCCCCGCCAACGGCAAGATCCATGGTTCATGGGGGGGGGGGGGGAGACCTTATAATTGTAATTAACTAATGTATAAACTATGTATGACTTATTTTGAATAAAATATGGAGTAGTAAAATTTACAATGATTTAGTAATTTAGCAACGATACAACTCCCCCCCCCTCCTCCCACGACCACTTAGTGTTCTAGGGTTAATGAAGCTGCGAAAACGCGTTGTTCTCTATTCATTTACGAGGCAAAAGTTATTTCATATGAAAAAGTTAGGCGCCTCGTCCCTATCAAGTCTCTGCCTCATTCACTTCAAATGGTTCAAATGGCTCTGAGCACTATGGGACTCAACTGCTATGGTCATAAGTCCCCTAGAACTTAGAACTACTTAAACCTTACTAACCTAAGGACATCACACACACCCATGCCCGAGGCAGGATTCGAACCTGCGACCGTAGCGGTCGTGCGGTTCCAGACTGTAGCGCCTTTAACCGCTCGGCCACTCCGGCCGGCCCTCATTCACTGACAAACGTACAAGACTTAATTGTTCATGTTAGCTATAGCACGACAGGACGTACAAGTTTACAGTAATTGATCAGCAGCTCCAGTCTCATCCGATTGCGGAGCGTGGCCAGGTATCTCGATGGGTTAAAGGGAACTGCTTACGTTCACATTTACATCTATACTCCCGCAGCCGTCTTTTTTTTAATGACGTGTGGCGAAGTGTACTTACGGTTTCATTCTCGAACATTGCATGGGAGGAACCAGCCATGAGCATTAAGCGAGATGTGTATGGGTGGGAGTTATATGTAGCTTGATTCTTATTGAAACGTCCTTTCATGCAATTTTAACAGTAATTCTCTCCATGATTTAGAGCGCCCTGTTGTAGGGTCTGACATTATGGCTTGTTGACCATCTCCGTAAAGCTCTCGCGCTTATTAAACAACCCCAAGTGCCATTCTTCTTTGAACATTTTCTATTTTCCCTATTAATGTTACCTGGTATGGGTTCCAGAGTGAAAAGCAATATTCATAAATTGTTCAAAGGGCTAATAAATTTTTCCTTAAGATTCTTCCATTGAACCTCAGCCTAGTACTTCCTTTTTCCTAAAATTAATTGTGTCTGGTTTTTCTACTAAAGCTCGCTCCAGACGCGAAGACATTTTACGGTGATTACTGTGTCCAGCGATTGTTTTCTATTTCACTCACCTAGAAACGTAACTGTTATATGTGAGGTTATTAGAGTGTGTTATTGGAATACATTAATCGGCAATAGCATTCAATTCAGTTTAAATAAGCCGCGCGGTCTCAGGCGCCATATCACGTATTCAGCGGCCACTGCCGCCGGAGGTTCGAGTCCTCCCTCGGGCATGGATGTGTGTGCTGTTCTTAGCATAAGTGACTTTAAGTACTGTGTAAGTCTAGGGACCGATAACCTCAGCAGTTTGGTCCCTTAGGAATTCACACAAATTTGAACTTTTTTTTTTTTAGTGTAAGTGCGAGGTGCCGGGGCAAGCAGTGTATTTAACACTAAATTCTTCTAGATTCTCCATATGTAAATGATGCTCTAAGCCTCCCCTATTCTAACTCCGACTTTTGCTGTTGCACATGGATTAAAAAAATATACGCGAACTGACTGTAATCAACCCTGCAAGTGGAGTAGAAAAAAGTTTGGCACCTGCAATAATTTAATTTGATAAGTAAGTTAAATAAAGGAAGGTTTCATTAACGTAGTGAGAAATTATGGGTTGCTCTACCGATTAACAGAATGAAAGTTCTGTCCAAAATAACAATATGATTTATTAAGACTAAACACAAAATAATAAACAAAAACACATGAAACATTTATAATACATCAAATTGGCTCAAACTGGATACTCAAACAAACGCTATGAAGGTGAAGTTGTCCCTAAACTAGATTGTGAGGTTTAAGACGAAGTGGTATGTGGAGCCAATTCCTTGCCACTCAAATCTTAAGAGAGACACACAGCTAACCCAACATTAATTGCTGCTACTCAAGACAGAACAAAGTTAGAAAAAGACGAACAGGCGTGCTCTGCTGAGCTCTGATTATCACCTAGGAAAATCCCTATCTGCCGGTGCTGCGGACATACATTACCAAACTGTCTTCTTAACTGCCAGAACACGATCTGGCGTACCGGAGGCGATGGCTGGTTGCTTCGACGTCCTCGACCGAAAGGCGAGAGCCGACTACTTAGAGCACCCGTACAGGCCGAACACACAACATTCCCGCCCCCACGACAGTGGCCGTGGTTAAACGTTCCAATCAGCAACTCGAAAACCGGCGGAAAATTCCACTCTATTGCCGGAGCACTACCATTCCACCAATGGAGGTTCTTGGCGCCAATTTCTGCGCTGATTTTGCTACGTCACGGAGCTATGACCTGAGCAAGCCAATCACAGTTACTATTTTGCAGAAAGCGCGGGAATTTTCCCGCAACAACTGCCTGGGTACACAAGTCATTCCCACGCCTCGCTGGTAGCCCGCCAGAAAGTGTTTTCGCTAAGTTTCTGCGAAGTTACGGAACCTCTAGCCCAGCCGCTACTTCAGACCCCTCCGGGCGTGTCTTTTGACAATGTCGGCGTCTGCAAAGCATTCAGTCGACTTCCTCACACCCGTCGGCTTAACGCTTTCCAGATCAGCAGAGCCCGCCTGTCACCGGACCACCCGGGTGACGAGAGACGCTGCGTGGGAAGTCCGCGTGTGAAGGAATAGCAACTTTCCACTGCATGCAATTAGAGAGGAGAATCGTAAGATAGAAATATGAGAGGGGGCTCATGCCACCTCTCATAAGTAAAGGTTTAAGAATATCACAGTAAACTGATTTAGTGAAAACTGTGGCAGGGTGAGTCATTGGTAGGATGGAAGCTGGTCAGGTAGAGTGACGCACAGTGTTGTTCCAATAGGCGCGATATCCGACATTGCGCGCTTTCAGAGCCACACTGCTAGGATTGGAACAGGTCAGTACAGCCCATACGAAATGTTAAAGGGAATCCTCGGGAAACTTAAATCGAATTCTTTGAAAAAAAGACGACGGAATACTCACCGAACCCATTTTGGTAAATTTGGAGAACCTCTATTCTAAGAAGACTGTGCAACAGTTATCCCGGCAGAGGTTCGAGTCCTCCCTCGGGCATCGGTGTGTGTGTTTGTCCTTAGGATAATTTAGGTTAAGTAGCGTGTAAGCTTAGGGACTGATGACCTTAGCAGTTAAGTCCCATAAGATTTCACACACATTTGAACATTTTTTTGCAACAGTTATGCTGCCACTATCGCATAGCTCGCGTAGGAGTCATGAGAATAAGACAAGAGAGATTTGGGCACGTACACAGGCATGTAGACAGTCATTCTCCCACCGTTCAATATGCGTATGGAAAGTACAAGAAGTGCACCTACTCACAGAGGTCCAGTGTGGGCTGTGTATACCATGAGGCAGCGAAACTTGATGGATATTCTAATGCGTTAATAGGGAACAGATTTACGCTGGAAAAAAATTAGTTCCAAATTTGGCCACCAAGTGCAAATCTGGTGCTGTGAATGAAAGAAGGACGTATAGAAATGTTGCCATATGTAATGGGTTAGCAATAGGACGTCGGCAGAAAAGCTCAGATATGTGAGAAAGGCATACTGTTGATTTTATTATTAATCGCCGATTGTACAATTCGTTCAATATGAGATTCAGAGTCGTCGACGAGATGCTGTACAGCGCCAGATTTACATTTGGTGGCCAAAATTGGAACTAATTTTTTCCTACCGTGAATCGGTTCCGCGTCAAAGACTTAGAATATGTACCAAGTTTTGCTACCATATGATCATTATAGGCACTGAAAGCTGGCTAAAGCCGGATATAAGCTCAGCCGAATTTTTTGGGAAGAACCTAACGGCGTTCCGAAAGTATAGGCTAAACACGGTTGGCGGTGGCGTATTTGTTGCTGTTAGAAGTAATTTATCTTGTCGCGAAATTGAAGTAGATAGCTCCTGTGAGTTAGTATGGGCAGAGGTCATTGCTGGCAATCGGAATAAAATAATAATTGGATCCTTTTACCGACCTCCCAATTCAGATGATACATTTGCTGAAAGGTTCAATGAAAACTTGAGTTTGATTTCAAACACGTACCCGACTCATACGATAATAGTTGGTGGTGACTTTAATTTACCCTCGATATGTTGGAGAAAATACATGTTTAATTCCTGAGGTACGCATGAAATATTATCCGAAATTGTTCTAAACGCATTCTCTGAAAATTATTTCGAGCAGTTAGTTCATGAGCCCACGCGAATAGTAAACGGTTATGAAAACACACGTGACCTCTTAGCAACAAATAATCCTGAGTTAATAACGAGCACCAAAACCGATCCACGGATTAGTGAACACAGGGTTGTCGTAGCGAGACTGAATATTGTAATCCCAAAATCCTCGAAAAATAAGCGAAAAATATACCTATTCAAAAAAGCAGATAAAAATTCACTTGACGCCTTCCTGAGAGACAATCTCCTTTCATTCCAAATTAATAATATAAGTGTAGACCAGATGTGGCTTAGATTCAGAGAAATAGTATCAACAGCAATTGAGAGATTTATACCGAATAAATTAACGAACGACAGAGCTGATCCTCCTTGGTACACAGAACGGGTCAGAACACTGTTGCAGAAACAACGAAACAAACATGCCAAATTTAAACAGACGCTAAATCCCCAAGATTGGCTATCTTTTACAAAAGCTCGAAATTTAGCGCGGACATCAATGCGAGATGCCTATAACAGTTTCCACAACGAAACTTTGTCTCGAAACCGGGCAGAAAATCCAAAGAGATTCTGGTCGTATGTGAAATATGTTAGCGGCAAGAAACAATCAATGCCTTCTCTTCGCGATAGCTATGGAGATACTATCGAAGACAGTGCTGCCAAAGCAGAGTTACTAAACACAGCCTTCCGAAATGCCTTCACAAAAGAAGACGAAGTAAATATTCCAGAATTCGAATCGAGAACAGCTGCCAACATGAGTAACGTAGAAGTAAATATCTTCGGAGTAACGAAGCAACTTAAATCACTTAATAAAAGCAAGTATTCTGGTCCAGACTGTATACCAATTAGGTTCCTTTCGGAGTATGCTGATGCATAAGCTCCATACTTAACAATAATATACAACAGTTCGCTCGACGAAAGATCCGTACCCAAAGACTGGAAAGTTGCACAGGTCACACCAATATTCAAGAAAGGTAGTAGGACTAATCCACTAAATTACAGGCCCATATCGTTAACGTCGATATGCAGCAGGATTTTAGAACGTATATTGTGTTCGAACATTATGAATTACCTCGAAGGAAACGGTCTATTGACACACAGTCAATATGGATTTAGAAAACATAGTTCCTGTGAAACACAACTAGCTCTTTATTCACGTGAAGTGTTGAGTCCTGCTGACAAGAGATCTCAGATCGAGTCCGTATTTCTGGATATCCGGAAGGCTTTTGACACTGTACCACACAAGCAGCTCGTAGTGAAATTGCGTGCTTGTGGTATACCGTCTCAGTTACGTGACTGGGTTGTGATTTCCCGTCAGAGAGGTCACAGTTCGTACTAATTGACGGAAAGTCATCGAGTAAAACAGAAGTGATTTCTGGCGTTCCCCAAGGTAGTGTAATAGGCCCTTTGCTATTCCTTATCTATGTAAACAATTTGGGAGACAATCTGAGCCGCCGTCTACGGCTGTTTGCAGATGACGCTGTCGTTTATCGGCTAATAAAGTCATCAGAAGATCAAAACAAACTGCAAAACGATGTAGAAGAAATATCAGAATGGTGCGAGAAGTGGCAGTTGACCCTAAATAACGAAAAGTGTGAGGTCATCCACACGAGTGCGAAAAGGAACTCGTTAAACTTCGGTTACACGATAAATCAGTCTAATCTAAAAGCCGTAAATTCAACTAAATACCTAAGTATTACAATTACGAACAACTTAAACTGGAAGTAACAATTACAAAATGTTGTAGGGAAGGCTAACCAGAGACTGCGTTTTACTGGCAGGACACTTAGAAAATGTAACAGACCTACTAAGGAGACCGCCTACACTACGCTTGTCCGTCGTCTTTTAGAATAGTGCTGCACGGTGTGGGATCCTTACCAGATAGGACTGACGGAGTACATCGAAAAAGTTCAAAGAAAGGCAGCACGTTTTGTATTATCGCGAAATATGGGAGAGAGTGTCACAGAAATGATACAGGCTGGAAATCATTAAAAGAAAGGCGTTTTTCGTTGCGACGGAATCTTCTCACGAAATTCCAATCACCAACTTTCTCCTCCGAATGCGAAAATATTTTGTTGACACCGATCTACAAAGGCAGGAACGATCACCTTGATAAAATAAGGGAAATAAGAGCTCGTACGGAAAGATACAGGTGTTCATTCTTTCCACTCGCTATTTGAGATTGGAATAATAGAGAATTGTGAAGGCGGTTCGATGAACCCTCTGCCAGGCACTTAAAATGTGATTTGCAGAGTACCCGTGTAGATGTAGAGGTGGATGTAGATATGATAATTGCAGCCTACACTGGACCTCCGTGAGTAGCCATACTTTAATTATAGCCATCTGGTATTAATACCAGGTACCTACAGTCATGACGTGTACATTGGCCTTACGTAGATGTAGACGCCATTGGAATGCGTAGTTTCACGACCATCGGATACGCTAAGTAAGTAATGGCAAGGTAGTCAACGGGAACACCAGCCCCAAACACATTCATCGCCTGTCGGAAGATACAATTGAAAGTGCCCCGTGTCTGGCTTTTCACAGTGGTTTGCAGACTATATACGGGGTGAGTCAGGAGGAAAGGTATATGCTTTGAGGGGTGATAGTATTAGTGATTCTAAACAAAAACTTCATATGGACGAATGCCCTATCCCGAATGGTTACCGAGGTAGAACGCATTTAATATCACTTTTGTACGTTTCTCTTGAATAACTCGAAAACCGCACCCTCCAGCGAAAACGTGTCGCAGTACAAAATTAAACTATATTACATTTCCTGCAAAAGAGGTAATATTCATTTTTTTCTCTAGAACTGATGGTTTGTGCGAAGTCAGCGCGAGAATGTTGAAAACTCGATCGACGAGCATGCGCTGTAGCTTACGTAATTTTTGTAGGTCGATTTGAGGTAGTTTCCCGGCTTGATAGACCACAAGTGTCCCGTATCAAACTGTTCATCTCAACTTGCTACCTCAAAACCCTACCTCAAATTGGCAGTGGTAACACCGGTTCCCGTCAGATCACCGAAGTAAAGCGTTGTCGGACTGGGCTAGCAGTTGGACGGGTGACCACCCGGTCTGCTGTGCGCTGTTGGCAAGCAGTGTGCACTCAGCCCTTGTGAGGCAAACTCAGGAGCTACTCGACTGAGAAGTAGCGGCTCCGGTCTCGTAAACTGACATATGGCTACGTGAGCGGTGTGCTGACCACATGCCTCTCCATATCTGCATCCAGTGGCGCCTGTGACCTGAGGATGGCACGGCGGCTGGTTGGTACCGTTGGGCCTTCATGGCCTGTTTGGGCGGAGTTTAGTTTTAATGTCTCATTACTCCGTTTATGCCGGCCGGAGTGGCCGTGCGGTTCTAGGCGCTACAGTCTGGAGCCGAGCGACCGCTACGGTCGCAGGTTCGAATCCTGCCTCGGGCCTGGATGTGTGTCATGTCCTTAGGTTAGTTAGGTTTAATTAGTTCTAAGTTCTAGGCGACTGATGACCTCAGAAGTTAAGTCGCATAGTGCTCAGAGCCATTTGAACCATTTGAACTCCGTTTATAACGAACCATCTATCAGGAAGACGAAACTATGGTATTTTACTATATACTAATATCACAATTTTATTTACGCGGAAAACTAGCAGTGATTTTTAAATTTATTCCATATCATCAGCTAACAACTGAAGACCGACATCCTCCGGACTTGGGATCTTCACCCATATACATCTATGTCGCTCTAAATGTCATCTATCCACCATCGATTAGGTCGCAGCCTCAGGTTTTTCTTTTCTCTTAAAATCCAGAAAATACAAAATTGTTAAGGCTTTCGTGGCCACTTGTTGACAAACTGCCTGTTGGCTTCTGTCTCAGGTTCTTCGGCCGACGATCATGTAATGATTTTACTGACGTTTCGCCAGCACGAGTGGCTGGCATTGTCAGAGCTTCACCCTCCATTGCCGGTGGTGAACTGGAGCCGAGCTCGCGGCCGCAGACTATATGTACCTGGCCCGCCAACATCCGAGGGCTTCTCCGCGGTCATTTCCGGTGCGGTTCTCCTCTTGCTACCTGCGACGGTCGTTCGCTGCAGAACGGGAAGCCAGGATCCGTTTACCTTAAGACTTTCCTCTTTCTTGTTGAAGCTGTTCGCGTGTTTTTGTATTTCCACAGTTTCTCTGAACAAGAGCGTGTGATAGTGCTTCTCTACAGCCAGAACTTCCGTGTCGGAGAATTTTATTATGTGGTCGGTCTCACTCAGTGCGTGCTCTGCCACGGCCGATTTCTCCACCTGCCCCAACCTGCAATGTCACCTGTGTTCTTTGATCCTTGTGTTGATTGATCGTCCAGTCATTCCGACATAAGCTTTCCTGCATGTGCATGATGTACGGTATATTCTCTGATTCCTTACTTAGCCGAGTGTTTGGCTCTGTTACACTTATAATATAATTTGTGGAGTACCCATTGCTCCTCAGAACACTTTCCAGGTGTTGCATTTCGCGTCTGAGATGCTGCGGCTCACATACTCGTCTTGCTCGCGTTACGAGTGTGTTAATAACGACTCTTTTCTGGCCCGGGTGGTGCTTTGATAGCCTCTGCAGGTATCGGTTCGTGTGTGTCGGTTTTAGATACACGCTGTGTCCCAGGTTTTCGCCATCCCTTGTCACCAGCACATCTATAAATGGCAGTTTTTTGTCTTTTCTACTTCCATGGTAAATTTTCTATTGGCATGAAGGCTGTTCAAGTGTCTTAGGAAGTCACAGAGCTGTTCTTTACCATGGCTCCACACAACGAAAGTATCTGTACCACATCTTAGGTTTGCAAGTCGCCAAGTCCAGTGTGTGTGCTTCGAATTGTTCCATGAAGAAGTTGGACACCCCTGTACTATGAGGACTACCCATGGCGACGCCTCCCAGCTGTTCGTAGAAATTGCCATTCCACGTGAAATAGCTCGTGGTGAGACATGCATGGAAGAGCTTTGTGATGTCTTGCGGGAACATGGAACCGATGTCCTCCAGAGTGTTACTGAGTGGCATTTTCATAAACAAAGAAACAACGTCAAAGCTGACCAGGATGTCGTTTGGTCCAAGTTTCAGTTTCTTCAACTTCTCAATGAAATGTCCTGAGTCCTTAATGTATGTGTCGGTCTTCCCCACGTGTGGCTGGAGCAGAGAGGCCAAGTGGTTTGCCAGTTTATACGTCGGTGAGCCAGGAGCGCTAACAATCGGTCTTAGTGGAACGTTGTTCTTATCGATCTTGGGTAATCCGTACAGCCGAGGTGGTAGGGCTTCTGTGTTGCGCAGATTTCTCTGTATATCCGCCGGCAGAGAAGAAGCATTGATTAATGGATTTGTATCCCGTGTGATACACTGCGTACGATATGCGCTCAGCTTTCGGTACGTCTTCAATCCAGAAAATATTTCCCTGGTCCTTCTATCATTCATACAATCGTGCCCGTCACCAGTTCACTTTCCCTACAGTCGTAATTACGTCTTTGTCTCTTTCTGCTCGCTGATTCACTTGTTTTCCTGTCTCTCCTAAGAAAATCCGAACATGGATCTCGTTGAGCAAACTTAACTTTTTGAATGGTCTTCACGTAAAAATCTCATGTCTCATTTCAACTAGGCAAAGTCCAAAGCACATAAGTCAGTTTTTAAATTTACTGTGTAAAATAAAATGCGGTGTTTCTTAAGGACGGAAATTCGAAGAATGGCATCCGTTCTCGCAGTTATCTGATTAGGGACAAGGCAGCTGTGCTTCGTGTTGCCTCAGTCCCTTTACTTGGACAAGAAAGGGTACTCATACTATCATTAGGGTGATGGTGTATTCTACATCATTTTAGTACAAAAAAGAAAGAATACTAGATTTTAACATCCAGTCGACGACGAGATCATTAGAGACGGGACATCAACTCAGGATGGGCAAGAAAGTGGGCCTTGCCTTTTTCAAAAGAACCGTCCCGGAATTTACGTTAAGCGAGTTGGAGAAATCACGAAAAACCTAAATCTGTACGGCCAATCGAGTTTTGAACTAGCGTCCTCCAGAACGCGAGTCCTACGTCTTGCCAATATACCACCTCGTTCGATCCCTGTTTGAGTACCGACCGCGAATGGGCTTAAGTGTCAGATTAGCACCACAGTTTTTATGCATAAGCCCAAAATGCGGACTTCTCAAGTACCTAATGAACGCCGGGCCTAACTCACTTCTAGTACCTTTATGTAATAGTTCCCCTAGTACAACAAATTGCCAGAGCAACAGCCTCGGTCATATTCTGCTGAACCGAGTAGCTTCGGAGACTTGGTCCTTACGAAGGGCCACTCCGAACTGTAGGTCCGTACTACTTTCCTCTGCCACCATTAGAGCTGACTTTCGCTTCAGTTCCCGTTGTCGTAAGCTGCGCTGTCCGTGACCACGGACGGAAAAATCTCCCAGTCAGCCTCCATTATGACTTCCAGGGGCGCCAATTGACACTTCCTTTCTCTTTTGTCTCTGAAAGCGGAGCGGCTGTCAAAACAACAGTGCCAGTCGTTACGACATCGACCAGTCATGGCATCCCTCTCGAAACACCTCTCCCAATCTATAATTCCGCACCAGTTTTCGTTGCGTTTTATTCCAGCCCGGTAGTGCTAAGCAATGATGGGAATCTTCTGTTTCGAATACTGGTATTGTCTGCTTACTAATTTCTGACAGAGTGGTAGATACACACTACTTCACTGCCACGACTTAACGTAAGCAGTGGAGGGTCACACGTCCGCTTGGAAGCAGTTCTACACCATCGACAGAGCCGCATAGTGACCAGTGTTCTCTATTAAGTGAATGACCAACTATGTATACACATAGGTAACTATAATACATGTATTAGTAACAATTTCTCGACACAACTGTTTCTCCCTGCCTCACTCTAATACATATACTGTTACAGCACACTAGTTTGCATTGGTTGTATGTTAAATGACAGAACTGTCACCAGCAACATCCTCAAAATAAATTCCCTGTTGGGAGAGAGCCCAACCAAAATAAAAGAAACCATAAAGTTTTTTTTAAAAAAAAAGACTGAAAAGGGCATACAAGACGGTTTCAAAGAGCCTATCCTCCTCCATAAGATGAGAGAATAAAAGAAAACAGCTTCATCCAAGTCTCCCTGGATAGGATTATACCATTTAATCCTTTTGTTTTTTGCTTTAGAGCAGCGCCCTGATGCCAGTAGCATCCCTTTGGCAGTGAGGAAACTGAATATAAAGTTACTTTTTGTGTAACGTTCTTCATCAAGATAGAATTCTCCTTTGATTAGAATGTCAACTTAAATACACCGTAATCTGGTATCATGTTTTAAAACAAATACGCGGTAACTTACGTGACGTAAAAGGAGAAATGAGATAAGGAAATTCAACAAGTGTCATACTACTTAATTTGCAAGACCAAGTCAGCCTGACACGAAGAGGAAAATCAGTTCCAGTTCAGAAGAATATACGTCGGAAAATTTGTGATGCAGAAAACCTGAAAGGACGACGTACAACGTATTGCCAACCGCAGCTGTTCTTCGTTCTCTACAGTTGGACACATTTTACCTAGAACTTGGAAGTGTAGTACAACATCCTTTTTTTTCGTTAGGGGGAGGGTAAATCCGTGGCTACTTCCTGATATTCCTAATTAAAAGGAATAAACTAGAGGCTTACTTACAATATGTGAAACCTCTATGATTTTCGTGTGCCGATGTGCCGCTAAACTGTTTGCGCAGCTAAGAGTGAAGTCACAAATTATGGCAGTGACAATGCGTAGAATAAAGAAACTTCTAATAAAATGAAGTATGTTTATTTTCATTAGAAGCGTGTCTACTTTAAAATATCGGTAACAGCAGAAAAAGTGAACTACTGTACAAATGAAACCCAATTATATGTTGATGGCGATGGGACAGCAACCAGCCACAAGTTTACTTTCAATTCCTTTATTTAAAGGGCACCGTTACTGGTTTATAATCGTTATGATTCATCTTCAGACGGTTTCCATGCTTTCCTTACAACCTGTCGTGCTTCTTTTTACAGATTAATTGTCCTAAAATATAAATAATATATAATTATAAGCACGTCACACAGATGACTGCGTTACAGATTTACATTGGATGTGACTTACGTGACATGTTGGTTTGGAGTGTTTGTTTTTATAACATTCGTCCAACAGATGTGAATGCATTCCCACTGCATTCTTATCGTCGCACACGTAAATTTTTCTCAATGAGCACTTTAGATTTGTCACAGAAAAGATTTCTACCACGCACCACATGTTTTGATACATACAAACTGCTTACAAACATATGAGTGTCAAAGATGCTATGATATATCGTAACATTTGAAGATATCCTATGTTTGGAAAAAGATGAAATATTCACTTATGCAACTGAAACGACTTTTACACTAGTACAGAAAGACACTGATTTTGTGTTTTTGAGCGGATACTGTTACATTAACATAACCCTCTGCCAGGCACTTAAATGTGACTTGCAGACTATCCATGTAGATGTAGAAGTAATTATAAAGTTGTTGTTCAATTTTTTTAGTACTGTATAGGTAAAACAGTGCATTATTTATTTACATTTAGCATCATGAGAATTATAGAAAAAACTCCTCCCAAACAGGCCATGAAGGCCCAACGGTACCGACCGGCCGCCGTGTCATCCTCAGATCATAGGCGTCACTGGATACGGATATGGATGGGCATGCGGCACACCGCTCTCCCGGCCGTGTGTCAGTTTCCGAGACCGGAGCCGCTACATCTCAATCAAGTAGCTCCTCAGTTTGCCTCACAAGGGCCGAGTGCACCCCGCTTGCCAATCATGAAAATTATAGTAACATATAAATCTGCTACTTGATGTGCAGATAGGCGTAGGAATATTATTTGCTTTGGAGGGTGGAAAATAATTTTTGGAAATTTTCCAGGAAACGGGTGTTAGCTAACTCGGTTTCTTCATTAAGGATATAGTCTGGGGTGCTGTTTTTGTGTGTGTATTTCTATATCTTCTAATATATTCATAGTGGCTCCTTTTTCTGCTAGATGTAAAATTTTTAAGTTGTTCTCAATGTTTATAACTGCATGGTTTTCTTCAGCAATATGGACTGCAAATGGAGATTTGTTCAAGTTGCCAAGCCTTAAAGCATCAATGTGTTTTTTGTATCTAATTTCTGTCCAATGTAGAATTTTGGGCATGTATCACATTTGAGTTTGTATATTCCTGATTTACGGTAGGGACTGTTGGAGGCATTTACATCATGGATTACTTTTTGTTGTAATTTATTATTTGTGGAAAAGCTGATTGTGATATTTTTCTTTTTAAATAAGTCTGGTATTTGGTATGATAGTGGGCCTATGTATGGGAGAGTAGTATATTTATTTTTGGCATCTGTGGCACACTGATTTGTCTTGGAGTGCAAGTTGTGTGGATTGCTGTGAAGTGGATCTGTGGTTTTTGTATGCATTTTGTTGTGGAGTTTTTCTATTATTAGGGGTTTATATCCATTATTATGAGCAACTGTTTTAATCAAATTGATTTCATTTTGTTGGTCTGTGTCACTCATTGGTACTTTTTTAATGCGGTGTACCATCACTCTGAAATATACTTTTTTTGTTTGCGGATGTGGCAAGATGAGTTGTCAATACTGACATCTGTGGTGGTAGGTTTTCTGTAAATACTAAATTGATGTTTATTGTTACTATTGCAAATATTCAGGTCAAGAAAGTTAATGCTTTTATTAGTTTCATGTTCAACTGTGAATTTAATATTTTTGTGCAGTTTGCTTAGATCTGCTGCTAATGTATCAATTTCATTGTTTGTACCATCCAAAAGCAAGATTGTATCATCAACATATCTTCGGTAGTAGATTATTTTGTTTGAGATGTGCTGGTCTGAACCATGTCATCATATGACAAAATTGCATTAAGCTTACCTCGTCAGGTAATGAGAAATATACATGCTTTCAAGAAACATAAAATTAACCTGATGAAAACATTAAATTCAACAAAGAGTGTATGTCACTTAAAATAGTTCTGAAATACGTCAAAGTAACTGCAAAACTAAAGCTGCCACATCTGCTAAGCAAAAATGTGATAATATATAGCTACAAACAGAGATAAAAATGCAATACAAGAAAAAAGAAAACTTAAACAATGTCATATACAACTTGCATCTGCAGCTAGGACACAGCCTCTCACCCTTACAATTCTCATACATCTTACAGCACATAGATGATTAAGTAGATAAAGTACAAAAGATTATCTTATCCAAACACAAAAAGAAAATAGAAGCCTTAAATTCTATGAACAATTCCGAGTGGAAATTCTGGAGATAGCAGAGAGAAATTCCACGGAGAGAAAGGTAAATTAAAATTTGTACAGAAACTTGACACATTCACTATAAGTACATGTGCTATGCGTCTATCATACAATTTCAACCTGAATTTGTCCTCTAATTTCCTTTTCTTTTCGAAAATTTATCAGTTTGAAATGTTTTTCCTGTAGAGCACCATGGAATTTAAAGCGTTCAACAGTTCTTCCTGTAAGGAAAATGCTGCCATCTGACGATGAAAAAAATGTTAGAAACTGTTAATGGCAAGAAACAATAAAATTTCTGACAAAAAGTCAACAAACTGGTAGTTGTGAGCTGTTTATGTAATATATCTTACAGTACAACAAAGAGACTCTCATAATGTCATCTAAAGACAAATCAGCGTCAAGTTAGTTTGCTTATCGATTAGTACGACCAACATATAGCTTACTTACATCTGTATTAATGTTACATTTTGGGCTAGTGACGTACCGTAACGCATGCATTACAACAGGAAAAACGACGAAAAGGCACCGTTATTTTAAGTGGTTGACAGTGGCTGCAGGAACATGAAATGTTTACTTGCTTAACATTGATGTTGAAACCCCCCCCCCACCAACAGCTTTGTCTTGTTGCAGAACCGTAATACGAAATCCACGGCCCATTGGTCATCGCTCAGAACGGAAGACAAGCTTTCAATAAATCCCGCAACTTTCTTCATTCTAGGATATGCATCTCCAGGACGTGCACTGTGGCTGGTGGTTGGTTATAACCAAAGAGTCGTGCCATTTGTTGTCAGGTGGCAAGGCGACTCTAAGTCGTCCATGGCCCTGAGCCTCAACTCTGCGGTAGTGTAAGCCGATACCCAGCCTTGAACTTCGTTCATACTTGTCTAGTATCGTCATATCGCTTACGTAATTCTAAAGTTTCTAACGGTACACCATGACTCGCTCAAGCAATTTTTATTAAATTAGAACACCAATAAAGATATACGTGCGTGATTTCAGACAAAAAATTAGGGGTGTTTGCACAGTTCTAGCACGAATTATTAACAGAGGAATGGAAAGACTGATAGAAGCCGACCTGGGAAATTATTAATATAGGTTATGTAGAAATGATGAAACACGCGAAGCACCAGTGACCTTACGACTATGTCTGGGAACTACCGACGGAATTGTGAATTGTATCTGAACTTTATTTAAGCAGTTATTTAACAATATTTCAATTATAGGCAGGACAGGATTCCATTAGAACGTGTAGACTGGGTAACTGATGAAAGCGCAGTGAATTGAATCGGGGAGAAAGGAAATTTATCACGCATCTTGACAAATAGAATGGATAGGTTGGCAGGACACATGGTGAAGAAAGAGAAACATACATTTACAGCATTTAGGAAAAGCTTTTGAAAATGTTATCTGGAAATTCTGAAGGGAGCAGGGATATAATACAGCGAAATAATGGTTATCTACAACTTGTACAGAAATAAGATTGCAGTTATAAGAATCGAAGAAGGCAGTGGTCGAGACAGGGTTGTAGCCTATACTCCATGTTATTCAATTTGTTTATTGAGCAAGCGGTAAAGGATACGAAGAAGATATTTAGAAAATGAATTAAAGGGCAGTCGAATTAAGTCAGGTGATGCTGAGTGAACTAGGCTGGGAAATTAGACACTAATATTAGGGAATTATGCTGCAGTACTGACTGCTAGATGAAGATTAACACATTGTTCTTAAACGCTTTCAAGACCCGGGAAACCTCTCGCCGAAATCGTATGTCGTTTATTTTCAGGACAATGAGTAACATCAACAACAACCACTACTGTGACTGTAGGTTTCTCGGGTTTCCAGCCGGGTGGTAGCGTTGACATCTCGCGACGTTTCGGAAAGTGTCATACTACCCATCTTCACCAGAAGATCCGAGAAAACTTCATCAACAACCACTACTACTACTACTACTGCTACTACTATTACTATTATTACTACAGAAGTAAAGAGAAAGATGAGTATTGTTTCAACCGTTGCCTTGCTAAAACGAGCAGTGCTGTCGAAAGCAGTTCGAGGAACCGTGCCCTGCAATTATTCTTAATCAGTTCTATGTCTGGGAACTACCGACGGAATTGTGAATTGTATCTGAACTTTATTTAAGCAGTTATTTAACAATATTTCAATTATAGGCAGGACAGGATTCCATTAGAACGTGTAGACTGGGTAACTGATGAAAGCGCAGTGAATTGAATCGGGGAGAAAGGAAATTTATCACGCATCTTGACAAATAGAATGGATAGGTTGGCAGGACACATGGTGAGGCATCAGAAATAGCTAAATTTGATAATGGAGGGAAATGTGTGTGTGCGAGTGGAGGGCAGAAAATTATAGAGGGCGGCCAACGCTTGATTACAGTAGGTTCGTCTAAATGGATAGTTTTGCAGAGACGGAGAAGTTTGCAAACAGTATGGATGCGCGCAGACAGTTGGAACACCCAGTCTTCCGACTGCAGAACACGTCCACAGCAGCATGTGTATAATTGCGCCATGCGAGCCACCGCAGGGTTTGTACAGTACACAAATGATTAGAGCCATAGAAATGTGCGTAATATCTCACTGAGATTTTAGTATACTGTGAAGCCCCGCCACCATGCCATAATCAGCATTTTTAATCGCCGTAGTTAAAAAAAAAGATGAATGGGCACGCTATGGACGCAGCGGTCCCTCCGTGCATAGAAGAAGGCCCTCACCTTGCTCGACAAACGTTCTGGACCCTGATCCGCCTATGTACCGCGGGTTCTAAAATATCCTGGCTTTTCAGGTAGAGGTCTGATGTTGTATCCAAAACATTAAACTAACTTTTGGCATGTTTCAGGCTCTCTTGACGAGGTAGATGAGTTTGCCTTAACTAAAATGACAAAACCTGGGCTCAATTTGCTTACATAACAATGCGCTCACTTTCTACTCATAGGAATGCCTATTACCACATTGGTTTAAGTTGATTCTAGTTTGTGTAGGAACTATACTGCAAGATTGTTTATGTGAAAAATGTCAAGTTGCGGCGGGCAACTGTGCCGGCCGCGGTGGTCTAGCGGTTCTGGCGCTGCAGTCCGGAACCGCGGGAATGCTACGGTCGCAGGTTCGAATCCTGCCTCGGGCATGGGTGTGTGTGATGTCCTTAGGTTAGTTAGATTTAAGTAGTTCTAAGTTCTAGGGGACTTATGACCTAGGATGTTGAGTCCCATAGTGCTCAGAGCCATTTGAACCATTTGAACCGGCGGGCAACTGTAACTGGCTCGGTAACTTGACAATCATTTCAAAGGTAGAAGGAAGGCAAGTTTGCAACACCTCCAATAGGAGCATGTGTAGTAAAGTATTGTGTTGACAAACTAACCTTCGGGATGAGGACAGCTTTGCTTAGTTATCTTGTACACTGCATGACATCACAGTTGATATAGACGTAGTACACGTGCAATGTTACTGAATTGTTGTTGCAAGTGGGAAATGAAAGCTGAGAACTTTCCCCACTGTCTCCCCCCCGCACTGGCCTAAATGATCTGCTGGTTGCAGTTGGCGGCTGGGACATTGCTTGCAAACTTATCGGCTGGGCGGGGCAGTCATGTGCGACGACTGCACGGCTAGCTGGCCACCAGCTTTTCACTTATGTAACGCCGAGCCGCTGCTTCCCATGTAAGGAACCATTGGCCCTATATAATTTATGCAAACTGCCTGCTCGACTTTCATATATGGGTAGCAGCCTTGTCATTTACTTAGCAGTTTTAAAACAAAAAGTAGTACAGCCGTCGTATCCGAGTGCCCTTTCGGTGGTAACGTTATGTCATCCTGCCGCCAGTTGTACGAGACAAGTGACATGTCACGAATGAAGGCAAGTATGAATGCGGAAGTTCACAATAATTCTGTTAGCTTACTTTTTTAAAGGCTGCTCTTCCATGGCGAAGTAATGAGGTAACTAAAAGGGTGGGAGGAAGGGGGTGGGGATATAGTTAAACAAATTGGGGAACTCTAGGCGCGCAGTCCGGAACCGCGGGGCTGCTACGGTCGCAGGTTCGAATCCTGCCTCGGGCATGGATGTGTGTGATGTCCTTAGGTTAGTTAGGTTTAAGTAGTTCTAAGTTCTAGGGGACTGATGACCACAGCAGTTAAGTCCCATAGTGCTCAGAGCCATTTGAACCAAATTGGGGAACGTAAGCAGCGTTACAGATTGTCGGCTTGGTTCAAATGGCTCTGAGCACTATGGGACGCAACTGCTGTGGTCATAAGTCCCCTAGAACTTAGAACTACTTAAACCTAACTAACCTAAGGACAGCACACAACACCCAGCCATCACGAGGCAGAGAAAATCCCTGACCCCGCCGGGAATCGAACCCGGGAACCCGGGCGTGGGAAGCGAGAACGCTACCGCACGACCACGAGATGCGGGCACAGATTGTCGGCAGCGACAGGAGAAGGCTGCAGTGTAGTTTTAAAATGAATATTTAGGGATTACAGACACAGAATCTTCTCGCTCTAAAAATTGATAAATAGAAAGCATTGATTTAATGTGCTAGCATTTCCTCGCAAACCTGTTACGCTAGGCGATAGTGTAAAACACACAAACACAGGTAGAACCGTTAGCCTCCGTATTCAACGCAAGGCCTATTCTTATCACACCCCAAACATATTAAATAGTCACGTGGAAGATTTTAGGCTAGTGTTTAACTTTCCATTGACAGTGGTCGTGTATTCGTATTCAGAAGAAGTAGAGTCTAAATTCCAACCTGGGCATCCTTATGGCGATTTTGTTCGGTTTGAGGAGAATCCCGGTGTTTCCTTCCAAAACGTCGAGGTCGTATTCCTATAACTGAGATTGTCCTCCGTGTTGCGCCGACCAAGTGTTGTAGAAGTTAAAAGAAGGCTTAATACCATAAGGATTTAATTCATGAATACGGACAAAATCTGTGGCTATTTGACACCAGAAGTAAGGACTACTGCAACGACGAAAAACCTGTCACAGCACTAAATGAAATATGCAGTCCTTTAAAAGAGTGTGGACCACAAACAACAATAAAAGAAATTAGAAAGTAAAGAGAAAGTCTGGGCAGAGTGTCAAATGTACAAGAAAATTAGCATTTGTGAATATGCATAGTCGATTACTTGCAGCAGAACTTAATGATTTATTTACATTTTATGAAATTTGATACAGTCCTTTTCTGAAGCACGCTATTTTCGGAGATATGTCAATATTCCCCTTTACTTTCATCTTTTCATCCGTTTTCAACACATAACGACCGTTTTCTTATTTTCGTATAGCTCGTACTATGGCTTATACAGAATGTAACGAAACTATACAACCAAACTCGGAGGGACAGCAGAAATGTGTATTGAGGATAGCAATTGATATGTGGAAAGGTCATCCAATGACGCTACAGAGTGAACTGCAGGCTCAACTCCCTGACACGGTGACCTTCCACGCCTGTCACAACACGGCAGGGGCGTCGGCGTTACAACCCTCGTTTACTGCACAAGGTTTGGTGAACCCTTTTGTTCTGTAAGTTGGACGTCCTGCAGCGTCTTTGGATGAGGTTTCGGAACATGTGTTCCCATCCTCAATTTTTTTTCTCTTGACACCCTCAATGATCCACGGAAGTTTGTCGGTATCGTTTTGTTACGTCTTGTATAGCAGAGAAATGAAAAGCAGAAGAGATTTAGTATTCCCCTGGAGATTAAAAAGTTTGTATAACCACTGGTAGAACATCATATTTCATAAACACAGGCTACTGTCTAGCATAAAATCAAAGAGGCCTTTTTATATTTTAGTGTTTTCATGACAAAATTAAACAGGAGCACTTGTCGCAAGAGCCACCTTCATCCACAACGGGATGGGAGTAAGCGGTTTTGCAGTGCTTCGAAGGAACTACAGGTAAACAGCACCTGTTTTATATCTCCTTCTTTCTTCTGCCAGCCGCAGAAACAGTTAGCCTTTGGGAGTTTCCGATACGAATGGGAAGGAGTTGAACCATGGTTGGTGCGCATTCGTACCGGGGTAGTTATCTGTTTCCTGCTTGCCTAAACTTTTCGAAATTAAGAGGAGCTTCTAATTACTACCGGTGACAGCGTAACATTGATCCTTAAGGCAGACTGAATGCCGCCAATCCTTTGTCCATTCTTCTTCGGCCAGTTTCCTTATTCAGATCTTAAAATATGAGGACGTTACACTGCCGTTCATTACGAGCCCAGAAACTCTGGCCACCTTCACCAATTTTTCGACCTTTTCGTTGGAAACCAATCCTACACGATCTGGGTCTCAAAGAAAAGGGATTCATACACCTCCTCGTTTATTCTGAAATGATTTTAGTCTAATTTCCAGTATTTGGATGTTCATTTTACTGTCCCATTTAGCGTTTTAGATAGACTGCAATACGCTTTATTGAACTTTTCTAGTTTGATTCAGCGCGCCGTGTACGGAAAGTGTTAATAGGCACTTAGCGATCTCGGCTACAGAGGCGGACAACCCAGCTATAAGAAAAATAACTCGATAGTGAGACACATATCTCTTTAATTGACTACTGGGCAAAGAAGGACACAGAGACAGCAAACTGTAACACTAGGTAGATGATGTACGTAAAACAATACATTAGGCTAGTTACAGCGTTAAGAAGGTTATGTTCATATCCCCTGAGCATTATAGACAGCATTGTCGAAGCTGCTGCGGACTTTTAATATTTTCCTGCAGCTTCCGTCATGCCACTGTGAGCAATTTCTGGATCACCTAATCTGTATTCACGTTCAGTACACAGCGGAAAGCTGTTTTTCCAAATGGTTCAAATGGCTCTGAGCACTATGCGACTTAACTTCTGAGGTCATCAGTCGCCTAGAACTTAGAACTAATTAAATCTAACTAACCTAAGGAGATCACACACATCCATGCCCGAGGCTGGATTCGAACCTGCGACCGTAGCGGTCGCTCGGCTCCAGACTGTAGCGCCTAGAACCGCACGGCCACTCCGGCCGGCCTGTTTTTCCATCTATGAGGCATTTTTACATGTGTTTACTGTTACTGTAGTACATTTGCAATCACCACCGTACAATTTACACTATCGTGTAACTAGAAGATTAGATAGCACTTTCGTTTCAGATCAAATTAATATATTTGTTCTACTTATTCACCCGCCTTTTCTTCATAGGACAACTTGTTCTACTTATTCTCCCGCCGCTTCTACATAGGACAACTTCATAATTATACATGAAAAGCACAATATAGTGAATGATTTACAGAATTTATTTTGTTAACTTTTCGACTTACAAGGCAATCAATAGACTTTAACTGACTATCGTCGTCAAAGAGAGCAAAATATTTGTGAACAACTCTGAAAAAGACGTTACAAATCGAGAGTGAAGTACAAACACTTAGTAAAATTCATCTTCGACAGTGTAATGGTAATGTAATAAAAAATGTTAAAGTTCAACATTAAAGAAATATAAAGGGAATAAACCGAAAAAGATTGACACTAAATTCGGAAAATTTGTGTTAATGTTTAATGTCCTTCCCTTTGATTGCCATCACACTGTCAAGGACGACCTGTCACGAGTCTGGAAGAGTACTCTGAACAAAGACTTTGCAGACAACTACTATAAGACGTGCCAAACATTAATTTAGAAATGGTAACATAACTACTCATAATAATATTACAAAAGATTTACTTAATATCTACTAATGATTCCTGTGTACCTATAGGTACATTTAGTTCTTGGGGTATGAGTCGTCTTATAAGCATACTTACACACTGAAAAGCCAAAGAAACTGGTACACCTGCCTAATAACATGTACAACCCACGCGAGCACGCAGAAGTGCCGCAACATGACGCGGCATATACCAGACTAATGTCTGAAGTTGTGCTGGAGGGAATTGACACCACGAATCCTGCAGGGCTGCCCATAAATCCGTAAGAGTACGAGGGGGTACAGGTCTCTTCTGAACAGCACGTCGCAAGGTATCCCAGATATGCTCAACAATGTTCATATATGGAGACTTTGGTGGCCAGCGGAAGTGTTTAAACTCAGAAGAGTGTTCCTGGAGCCACTTTGTAGCAATTGTAGATGTGTGAGTTGTCGCATTGTCCTGCTGGAATTGACCAAGTCCTTCGGAATGCACAATGGACATGAATGGATGCAGGTGACCAATCAGGATGCTTACGTACGTGTCACCTGTCAGAGTCGTATCTAGACGTATCAGGGGTCCCATATCACTCCAACTACACAGGCCCCACACCATTACCCCTCCACCAGCTTGAACATTCCTCTGCTGACAGGCAGGGCCCATGGATAGACGAGGTTGTCTCCATACCCGTACACGTCCATCCGCTCGATACAATTTGAAACGAGACTCCTCTGACCAGGCAACATGTTTCCAGTCATCAACACTCCAATGTCAGTGTTGACGGACCCAGCCGAGGCATAACGCTTTGTGTCGTGCAGTCATCAAGGGTACACGAGTGGGCCTTCGGCTCCGAAAGCCCATATCGATGATGTTTTGTTGAATGGTTCGCACGCTGACACTTGTTGATGGTCCAGCACTGAAATTTGTAGCAATTTGCCGAAGGTTTGCACTTCTGTAACGTTGAACGATTCTCTTTAGTCGTTGGTCCCGTTCTTGCAGGATCTTTTCCCAGCCGCAGCTATGTCGGAGATTTGATGCTTTACCGGATTCCTGATATTCACTGCCGACGGTAGCGCTGTATTCTGCCTGTTTACATATCTCTGTATTTAAATACGTATGCCTATACCAGTTTCTTTTGCACTCCAGTGTATACTGACTTATATAAAAAAAGCGCTTTAAATATCCCAACCACCTGATCCCCGATTCCCTCCCCAGTGGATAAATTTCTGTGGAGGCCCATTTTCGTGAACAGTATTGGTGTGTGTGTGTGTGTGTGTGTGTGTGTGTGTGTGATGATAACAATACTTTTTTTGACCATTGATATTGTGTGTCCTACTTAATTTCTGTTACCTCCACTGCGACAAACACGCTGCCTTAGAAGAACGTTAAGTGGACGAAAACCACTCATTCGTCGAATCCGGCGGCGCCTAAGGACGGACATATTAAATATAATGTGCCGGAGGTCGAGCTAAAGGCTGGTGGTCACCAGCGCCGCTCAAGGTTGAGAAAAAAAGGGCTAATAACGGGCGGCGGGTACGGGAGCACCAGGTTAGCCTTCGCAAGGCGAGCTGGCTGGCTGTTGCAGTACCGCCACGCCTAGGCGCCGGTGATGCACTGTGCGCGCTGGCTGTGGCCGCTACACCAGTGTGACCGCAGTGTCGCGCCCGACCAGAATAGCTGGTACCTAGTGGTAAACCAAGCTGGATTAAAACCGAACAAAATCATTTTAACATAGCCAGAATAGCAGCAATTGTGGTACGCAAGTTGCATAACGGGAGGAGGGTGGGAGGATAAAGGGTTGGCGACAGGTGACAGGAATGACATCTAGCCACATTATAACTTTAACAACGCCAAAAGCGATAATAACCATGCTGGCCCCGTTTCGATACGGAATAAACGCGAAAGAAAAATAAAGAAGAGGATGCAGATGAGAACGTCGTTTCTCGCGGAGGCGATCTCGGATAAATGCTTCACGGATTTTTTGTCGCGTAAGTTTTTTTATGTAATATCGAGCTTTCGATGACTTTTGCTGTCGTCACCATCAAGAGTTGTCTGCAGGCATTACGGTATTTTATTTAGTTGGCGGAACTGTGCCATGATGACATTACTTGTGAAACGTCCCCTTCGAAAAATTATAAATGACTGTGCTTAAACTGACACACAATATTTTTAGCGCAACGCAATCTGACTTTCAATAATCTCTACAAAAGAATGGCCCTGACTAAGATTAACCTATACCTTTCACAAATCACTTACCTCACAAAAATCTTCGTTACTCGAACTACTGCAATACAGCGAGCGCCACTACTGCCAGCTAAATAAAAGATTCAAACTACTGAAGGCACTAACTACTGATAGGCATAGTTAGCAAATGAAAGATTTTGATAGAGAACAAACAAAGTATTTACCTTAATAGTGTTCAAAAGTCATAATATATATAGCAGTTCATGACACCCAGTCTTACAAATTTACTGTCTCTGATGGACACACGTCCAGATCATCCGCTCTCAGAACTCCGCCATTTCTCTCCCCACATCCACCACTGCTGGCGGCTCACCTCCAACTGAGCAACGCTACGCGCTGTTAACAGCCAACTGACCAACACTACAATAGCATATACTCCAACAATGCAAACCAACCACAGCCTTCACACAGCACAGTCAGTGATTTTCATATAGAGCGCTACTTGGCGTTACCAACATAAAAACCTAAACAGCCTACTTACACTTGGCCACTGAACTTACAAATGCTAACAGAGATGTCGATGTCTGTGATGGAGTAACATTGGTAGAGATGCTGATTTCGTTAGATGGTGGATAACTCAGTTCATTTCTCTGTAGTGGTTCAGCATCAAGTGCCCGCTTCCATTGCACAACTAAGGGTATATCCACTGTCCCGGTTAAAGTTGTAGTTGAACATCCTGCTCTCAGCGGCTTCTTGATGACAGAATCGCAGTGGGTAGACGCATGGGGAAGGATTTTTATTTTTATTTTTTTATCAGACATACTCGTATGTTGATTCATGAGGCTGTTGTAGCGTTTATGCCACGATGTGCGTCATAATTTGATGTCCGTACAGGATTGCATTCACTGCTATAGCTATGAGTGTTGGAAGAGAGGCAGTTTATCCACTCTGCTGTGACAGATAGTCAAGACATCCGTACTATAAGCGTTGAAACTTGCTATCTGTAAGAGACTTTGTACTTACGATATAACGGACAGTAGGTAGCCCGCATCTCGTGGTCGTACGGTAGCGTTCTCGCTTCTCACGCCCGGGTTCCCGGGTTCGATTCCCGGCGGGGTCAGGGATTTTCTCTGCCTCGTGATGGCTGGGTGTTGTGTGCTGTCCTTAGGTTAGTTAGGTTTAAGTAGTTCTAAGTTCTAGGGGACTGATGACCATAGATGTTAAGTCCCATAGCGCTCAGAGCCATTTGAACCATTTTTAGCCACAGTAGGTACTCCCGTACAAAATGGACGGCAATATGCGTAACTCCGAGTAATAATAATTAATAAGAAAGTTATTATAAAACAGAACTGACTGAACTAGAATCCTTATTCATACTAACCCCCCCGTCCGAACAGGCCTTGGAAGGCTCAGCAGTACCGACCGGCCGCCGTGTCATCCTCAGACCAAAGGCGTCACTGGTTGCAGATATGAAGGGGCATGTGGTCAGCACATCGCTCTCCCGGCCGTATGTCAGTTCACGTGACCGGAGCCGCTGCTTCTCAGTTAAGTAGCTCCTGAGTTTGCTCACAAGGGCTGAGCGCACCGTGCTTGCTAACAGCGCTCGGCAGACCGGATGGTCACCACACGAGTGCTAGCCCAGCCAGACAGCGCTTAACTCCGGTGATCTGGCGGGAACTGGTGTTACCACTGCGGCAAGGCTGTTGGCGTTAGTCATGCTGAGGAATATTAATTGCAACATTATTTGTTAAAAAGTAACTTTCGCAAGATAACAAATGAACCAGTGTAACATAGCAAATATCGACGGAGAGGATCGATCTATGATGGTTACGTGCCTTGTACTGGGAAGCAAAAAACTGTTAGGTATGCTCATTAAGCAGTCTAGCTCGGTGTTCGGTGATGTGATCACCTAACCCGAAAGTAGCTGAAAGTGATATAATTGTTAAAAGCGCCTCGGGCAACGTTTGATTTGATATTAAATGACCAGACATTGTGATCGTTACATTGACTTACTGACTTTTTCTGGCTCTCACGGTTCTCGTTTGGCATCGTTCTGAAATCGTGCTGACTGACCAATGTAACTGCTACCGCACTCACAGCGAATTCTATAAATTCCAGGAACCCTGAGACCAAGACTGTCTTTTACTTCATTTAGTCTCATTTTGCTTTCTTGTGTAAACTTAATACTGCGTCTGTCCAGGACTTCAAATGGCTCTGAGCACTATGGGACTTAACATCTATGGTCATCAGTCCCCTAGAACTTAGGACTACTTAAACCTAACTAACCTAAGGACAGCACACAACACCCAGCCATCACGAGGCAGAGAAAATCCCTAACCCCGCCGGGAATCGAACCCGGGAACCCGGGCGTGGGAAGCAAGAACGCTACCGCACGACCACGAGATGCGGGCGTCTGTCCAGGACTGTCAATTTAATTTGTTGTAGCGGTGAAGAAAGGTGGGAGTGCTTGATCATCTTTTAACGAGTAAGTATCACCTTGTTTTCGTAAGTTACAGATGGCTAACTTAATATCTCATTTACAGTTAGCTCAATTCCACCAGCTGCTTACACTACCATCTGACGATGACAGCAGAGGAGGTCATTAAATGCTTGATACTGCATACAAATCTTACGCGGCAAAACCCGCGAAGCATTTATCCAGAAGAGGTATGACTCTACCACCCATCAACGTGAGTTATTTGCGAAAATCTGCATTCTGTACAGTCGAGGTTTGAAAGTTTGCGAATTTAAAGACTACAGAAGCATAATAGCACCGTGCAACAGACTATGGTGACCGGCAGATTCACAACAGTCACAAATGAGGTACTTTTCGGCAAAAAGCTAAACATTAGCTTGAAACAATAAATGTTAACGTATGCAGTGCTTCAGAGTCATGGTCTGCAAAACAGAAGCTGTTGTGTTATATGTCCTTCCTTCATTCGGCATCCAAGTGCAAAAGTGGAGTTTCAGTAAAGTGACTAAAATACAATGGAATGGAGCAGCTCGTGGCAAAGATCTGGATAAAGTGTTGACTGCATTTTTGATACTGGATCATCGGAAACTATGCAATATGTCCACATGTCGGCCTTATGAAGTGTGCATACTGTTCCATCACGCTTTTTTTGATCTCTTCGTTGAAAATCTACATATGCACTTGGATGACGAATGAAAGGAGAATATACAATACGGCAACTTCTATTTTGGAGACTACGACGCTGTAAGTACTGCGTGCGTTAACATGTATTGTTTCAAGCTAATGTTTAACTATTTGCCAAATAATACACAATTTACGTCTCTTGTGAATCTGCTGACCGCAATTGTCAGGTATCCGGTATGGTTTCTACAGCTTATGTAGCCTTGATATTCGTTAACTTTCATGTATTTATTGTACTCAAATGCAGAGTTTTATAGATAAATGACCTCGATTGGCTGTATAAATGTCAAATCTCCGCATTTTAAAAGCATTTTTATTCAGCTTTAGCAGTTCGAGCTGGAGGGAAATGTGGTTAGGGTCAGGGGCCATCCATGTAAAACAGAATAAAAATATTTGAATAAGCAAGGTCGTGTACTCTCCGGAGTGCTTTTATTCGGACTTCTATCCTTGGCTGACCCATACCCTGCAAATCACTGTGAGGGGGGGGGGGGGGCAGATTCTGTCTCCTTACAGATAGTGCGCAGGAAGAATAACTGCTTATACGCCTGTGTGCGAGCTGTTGTAATTTGATCTGCGCCTTCTCTAAGAGATAGCTATATAGGGGGCTAAAGAACATCCGTATTGTATATCCTGAAAGAGGGTTCTTAAAGTTTTCTAAGAGTTTTTTCACGAAAACTGCGTCACCTTTTCTCGACAGTCGGCCAGTTAAAAAAATCTGGGACAATTCGCACCGCGCTTCTGTGCATACCTCAAGGTTCCCGGTTAGTTTGATCTGACCTGATACGGGGCTCATACTCTTCAACGGTACACGAGTATGGGTTGTACAAATGTTTCGTCTGTAAGTTTCTTTTGTAGAGAAACAGTTATGGATAGTAGTCTGCTATTTCGTTTACCTGCAACTGAACTTACGTGGTCGTTCCACTTCGTATCTCAGCAAATGGATAAATTCAAATATATGTATGACGTAACTTACTCCAGACGTGACTCATTAATCCTGTAATGAAAGGATGCCGAGTGTGCATTTGGCAAATTGTAAAACTTTGAATTTTCTGCGTTAATAGCTGGTTGCCGGTCTTTGCACCAGGCATTGTACTGCAATCTTGACGCCATAGAATTTCCTCACAGAACTCTCATCGTCTCCGAGACGTTTGAGATTACAACTAATACTATCCAAATGGGTTCAAATGGCTCTGAGCACTATGGGACTTAACATCTATGGTCATCAGTCCCCTAGAACTTAGAACTACTTAAACCTAACTAACCTAAGGACAGCACACAACACCCAGCCATCACGAGGCAGAGAAAATCCCTGACCCCACCGGGAATCGAACCCGGGAACCCGGGCGTGGGAAGCGAGAACGCTACCGCACGACCACGAGATGCGGGCTAATACTATCCACTAATTCATTAATACGTAGCATGAGCAGTAATGGTCCTATTACACTCCCCTGACTCTACATCTAGGAGAACATAGTGTGTCCCGCATGTCAGGAAACGTTCTCAATAAGATCAGAAGTTCGCGGACTTGTGAGTAGCGTTGCTGACTCGATCACAGGGTCGGTTTCGACTCCCAGCCCGGAAGGCGATTTTCTCCGCTTAGGACTGGGTGTATGTGTTGTCATCATCACCTCATCATCATCGACGCGCAAGTCGCCGAAGTGGACCAAGTAAAGAAAGGCCTGTACCAGGCGGCCGAACATTCACAGATGGGGTCTTCTGGGCGATAATACCATACAATCACTTTTTGCCTTATAAGGCTACCGCATCGGTTCTTATCCGAAAGTGTTTCAAAAATTTAGAAACACCGAATCAAACTGATTTCTTCTATCCGTAGCAATGAGGAAATTGTGTGAGAAGAGTAATGTTTTCGGAATCCATGCTAATTTCCGCGGAGAACGTTATTCTGATCCAAGCAGATAATAATGTTGGAACTCAAAATATGATCTAAGGTTCTACAATAAATAGATGTGTGTGATGTAGGACGACATTTGTATCATTCTTTTTTGTTCATTTGTGTTAGCCGTGCTCCTTCTTAATAACTGAACGTACCTGTAAGTTCCTATTCGTCATCCTTGGCTACTTTAACAACCTCTCTAAATCACCCAATACTTGAATACAGAGTAGAATGAAGCGTGTGTCAATCTCGGAAAAAGCAGCTGAGGATCCACGTAGTATAGCGAGGTCATAGATGTTCTTTAATAGAGTCGAATGACCTCGAAGGTTTCTTTCCTCGTCCGGAGACGAACCGTCTACTTCCGGGTCAGCAGCCACCGAGATCTGGCAACCACGGGCTCGCAACCAGAAATACCTCCAGCTAGCATTCTACAAGGCGAGGGGCTACGTTCGTGGAAAGTGTGTATGCCTGGCCGCTGCAGCAAGGACCGGAGCAGTTGTAAAGCAGTGTCGGCGGCCTCCCACCGGCCAGTGGCGGAGAGCAATTGTCCGCAAGGAAAGCGCCAGCTTCCAAGTGGATCAGTAGGCCGGTTTCTCTCGGCTCGCATTCTGCGTATAGAATTGTGAGCCACGCGACGCGAAAGTATAAGGCCGGTCCAGCGACGCAAGGCCGCGGCCCCGCCTCGTTATAAAGCTTCTCTCTCATACACTCTCGCTGACAAAAACGTGCAGCAGAGGCGGAAGTGAAATAAAGTTTTGCGTGATGATCGGTTATGAGCTGTCATTTCGGTGATTACAACATCGATTTAACAACGAAATTCGCAGTGCGAGAACACTGCTGTTCCTTGTAATTTCGTTGCAGCCTCTAGTGTCTCACGCATGCAGTGACGTCGTTGGGAAGGAGATGGTAGAGTCGTTGTATGCCCTCCTAAGATACGCTGACTCACAACAGTAATAACTGGCTCTCGATATCCTGGATACGACAGTCAGACACAGTTGGCGTACGAGCTGGTCCCACACCAGTTCTATTGGTGATGTGATAATCTTGCTGCGCAAGGGAGTACCTCAGTATCGCGTAGGCTGTTCATTGAGAACCTTGCCGTGTGAGGACGAGTGTTATCTTGTCGAAACATGATACCAAGATACTGTCTCGAGAGAAATAAAACATGAGATCTCAGAATATCTGTAAAACGCAGCTGCGCCGTTAGATTACCGTAGTGACGAAGTCATATCGTATGTGTACCAACACCATGAAATTACAGACAAGAAAATTGGTAGAATGATCCCCACGTTGCCACTATAATTGCAGACCAAGCAAGAGGTACACAACAAATAGAGCGAGAAGTCGCCTGGAGTCTCTCAGTGCCACGTAGCACTGTCAAAAGCCTGGGCGGACCTACAGGAACAGAGAAACGAGCTGCTGGAAGGTACCGACAGTGACGTGGAGCCATGCTGTGGCCAGCTGCACTATGTTCCTCGGTTGAGGATCCATGGCGGCAACAATCCCAAAGAGGTGTTCGCGTCGATTCTTGATTGGTGTTAAATCCGGGGAGTTTGGTGGCCAGAGGAGTACGGTAATCTCATCCTGGTGCTATTGAAAACTGTTGTGGGTTGCCGGGAGAGCCAACACCGTGTTACTAGAGGAAGCCGAAAGGCACGCGTTTTAGCTCACGCAGGCTGGCGTGAGGTCTGGAACAGGTCAAGGAAATTAGAATTTAGAAAACCGGACGTAGCTGGTGGAATACTTAACTTTAATCCATAAATGGTGAACGTTGCTCTTGACTGTACATTATTCATATTATCAATAGTAACTGGTAATGGCGCCTTGCTAGGTCGTAGCAAATGACGTAGCTGAAGCCTATGCTAACTATCGTCTCGGCAAATGAGAGCGTATTTTGTCAGTGAACCATCGCTAGCAAAGTCGGCTGTACAACTGGGGCGAGTGCTAGGAAGTCTCTCTACACCTGCCGTGTGGCGGCGCTCGGTCTGCAATCACTGATAGTGGCGACACGCGGGTCCGACGTATACTAACGGACCGCGGCCGATTTAAAGGCTACCACCTAGCAAGTGTGGTGTCTGGCGGTGACACCACAGAAAACTACACTGCGAGCTGTGTGACACGTTGCATTATCCTGCTCGTGGTGTTTAGTGTGTGTGAGACTCTGGACAAATGGACAATAATGAAACTGCAAGTACAACTTCTTCCAAATTGTGCCACTAACTTCACAAAAAGATCGACAACCAACTAAAAAATCTCGCGTTTTCTTATATATTGCAGTAAGTAAACGAAATGAAGGTGCATGCCATCGTGCAAAGGGAAAACAAACGACGTGTAGGGGTGAATCTGGTCCCCAAGGATAGATGCATACTTGCGTTGATCCTTTGTGCCTTCCAGAATGACGAGATCATCCAGGGAACGCAACTAAAACATCCAGCAGACCACAACGCTCCCGTGTCAGGCCTGGACCATTCCGACTATTGTTGCAGGCTGTTTCTGTCAGACGTTTCACGCGGATGGAGCATGAAACGTGATTGATCTGAGAAAGCCACCTTTCGCCACTCAGTGGACGTCCAACTGTGGTACTGGAGCGCAGATTCCGCCTTCGTCGCCAGTGAAATGGAGTCAGTATGGATCCATGAACCAGAATCGTGCTGATCACGCCATATGCACCCATGTTCACTGAACAGTCGTTGAGGAGACATTGTTCGTAGCTCTTTGGTTCATCTGGGTGGTCAGTTGCTCAACAGTCTCTCATCTCCACAGCCATCATTCACCCCTGTAATCTTTGGCCAGTGGTGTACCACAGCTACCTCAGTGCCGGTTTTGGATAGCGCCATTTTGCCATGCACGGTGTAATTTCACCATGGCGGGATCCGAACAGTTTACAAACTTGATCGTTTTGGAAATGCTTCAGCTCTTGACCCGAAAGCCAACCGTCATGTCGTTTTAGAAGTAAGACAAATCGCTCCCTTTCCGCATTAAGACAAGCACTGCACTGTAAATACTCTTCACGGGTTTGCCACCAGATCACGTTGCGCAAATTCCACAATATCTCATCAAGAAGGATACGGCATTTCAACTGAGCACAGCCTGGGACCCTGCACTGACTGCTATTAAATCAAGACGCGGAAATCAAGATTCTTCGCTAACAGGCCCGTCATAACACTGGCCTAGTACGGCCGTTGGTGAGTAACGTCTGGCCGCACTGTTGACAATCGCAGCGTACAGCGCACGCGCGGGAGAGCCGCTCTGCGATTTTCGGCAGCGGGAGTTTGAATGTGGCAAACCACTGCGCATGCGCGATTTCTGCGGCTGCGCATTCTTCGTGCGCGTGTTCTAAAAACGGGGCGTCGGCGTGCGGATACCGTCAGTCGTACCTAGCCACGAGCAAGGTTGAATCACCTGAAGATGGCGGACAGTTGCTCCGAGGAAATATTGTGGAATTTGCACAACGTGATCCGGCGGCAAACCCGTGAAGACTATTTACAACACATCCGCGGGGAAAGCTTGAAGAGTCACAACAAGCACTGCACTGTATTACGCGTTTACCGGTCACACTTTATATACCCTCCACTCCTAGTGCTGCCAACTGCCGTCTGTGAGCGGTTATTACACGTGGAGGTCGAACACAGGCGGTATACACATTAATATGACCGGATCGTGTAAACGGTATTTGTAATTTGTTATTGTGCTGTCACATCTTTCTTATAGTGCCACCCTATCAATCAAGTCTTTATTTCCAAGCGTGCAAATCAGCTACCATTAAGGAACCATGGCAGGGAAACAGTTTTCTGCTGCCACAGATGTTTGGGCCGAATTAGTAATAGTAATCCGTTAATACATTCAAACCACAGATGATGGTCAGTGTTGTGGTTTTAACGGCAGGATACTCACTGAATGGCCCAGTTTCTGCTAGTCTTCATACAATGGCGCGCCATGACAAAGGGTATGAGTGCCTAGCTTGTACCGCGATGACAGGTCCAGATGCGGAGTGTTTACGATGTACTTGATGCGCAATACAGTATTCCCATCCTGGTGCGGTAAGATTTGGTCTTGTTCCCATTTAATCCAATTTAGACCATTTAGTCCAAACGCCCAACATACTTATACATTGCACAATTTGACCAGCCAGCCACATGCAGGCCCAAAATTATGTCCCTTTCAAACTCTGCCAACTGGTGGTAACGCTGTCCGAAAGCAGCATGCGTCATTCTCCGTGTTCCCCCGCGAAGCTCTCTGTCTGACGCAATGTACGTCCCTCTCAGTCCCGAAACCATATTCATCTCGTGGCTATATTGATGCAATCTGATTTCATCCATCATAAATGGTTCTGAAAGCCTACGATTGTGAAAACAATAGGTCTGTTTATAAATAACTCATCTGCTACCAGTCACGATTTTCCTTATTTTATTTTTCGCACGACAAGTTTCGGGAAATGAGTCCCATTTTCAAGTGCGTTTTTTTATGCCATTTCTATGTGATGTTGTCCATGTGTGAGTGTCTACTTCATTTCGTTGGCTTACTGTAATCTATAAGAAAACACGCGATTTTTTAGTTGGTTATCGATCTTTTTGTGAAGTTAGTGGCGAAATTTAGAGGAATTTGTACTTACAGTTTCCTTATGGTCCATTTGTGCAGAATCTCACACACACAAAACATCACACACAACTTGTTGTACACTTTTAAACATGATGAAGGCAACTAATCCTACTAAATGATAAACGGTGTTCCTGCTTATGTACTTATTGTAGATTTAAAAGAACCTTTATATTACAAAGTTTACATTTCCTAAGTAAAATTACTAATCAATTGCCCAACTCTGTCCCCGCGCGGTCTAATATCAATAACGCGAAATGACTGACATCATCTACGTACCAAACACTAGAAGACGAAAGATGATCTACGGTGGTGTGGAACCTCAGTGGAAATAAACTAACGTGATCACAGCTGTTTAGTTTTTATAGCCCTAATAAGCCGAAGCAATTTGCGATATCATCGTATGTGCTGCGTCTGGTGTGTCCAAGTGATGGTTCTCGTACTCGTCTGCGACGGTGGAAGAACTCCAGCCACAAATAAACTCTTTCAGACACTAGGACGGCAGAAGGCGGTCCTCTGACTAATATATTATAATGCTGTCTTCTCCTCTCTGTGTTCTACTGACGAGAAGCGCGAACTCCCAGCCACAAGGACGGAGTTCAGATAACGTCTCAACGTAAGTATATTCAGAGGAAGTGCTCTCAATTACTGAACGCTGCGTACTCAACGACGACTTCCAACCCGGAGGTGAAGTCCAGAATCATATAGGTTTGCAACAGTGCAGTGCCTAATTGTTCTAACTATAAACTCTCCTGAGAGCAAGGACGGCAAATCCGTCTGTCAACAAAGCTGATATCGAGCGACCGTCATACACGGGCACTCACAACGGAAGAACTCGTCTCTCCAGCGCTGGCTTCCCAACAAGGCTTGGCTCCCCACCAAAGTAATTCCGAAAACGAATCATATTCCCGAAACCACGGAATATTCTCCCTCTTTACAGATTCTTTCGAACGCCGACCAACCATATTTTAGTCTTTTGTCGTCCAGCGCGGAAAGTTTACGAGCGAATACCTATACTTGTACAACGGTACGCTTCTGAGTAAAAATCCTTGGAAATAACCCAGCCTGTGTGGTTTCCGAGGAGCCGCTTCTTCGTTCCTCTCACCTGCGTCCAAGATTTTCGGCGTTCAGAAGTATTATCCGGTTATCCTTCCGGCCCCTACAACAATAGCGGCCAGCCGTCACCATATTGTGCTCCAGAGCTCAGCTGCCACGACGTCCGTCTAGCTGTTTCCTGTCTTTAAGCAGGACCAACACCTGTGCGGGCCTTCCACAACCAGAGCTTGAGTTCTGCCTGCCGTTTCATTTCCACTGGCGTTCCAACCTCTACTAGTATAGGCAATCATTCAATACGCCATTTTTATAATAAAGACACTCCATCACCTTACATGCAATAAGCATTTAACAATTATTTACAAGGCGTACGTGACAATGTCAGTCTCCTTTATATATTCATATATACGATGCAGAACCTATCACATGATACCTAATTGTGTTTGTAGATCACGGTAAAGTATGTGGATGAGTTCTTATAAGGGGCGAAATTATAGTCACCTTACAATCGAAAACATTTTACATAAACAAAACAGTCACACAGATGCTCCTATAAGTAGTCAACAGATATGACGTTATAGGTGTTCCACAGAGTATGATATGCTTTTGTACGGAGTTTATTTACCTTAACAATTTGATCGTAATTTACTTATATCTATTTTACAAGTGTGCTTATTTCTATGTGTTACTATTTTTATTTAAGTATACTATCGAAAATCTGAAGAAATTCATTGATTCACTTTCGTTTTTCATTTAATATTTCATCTTCGTATTTTCTGTAATGTGGATGGATCTCCAGTTCTTGTAGCAAATCCATTTTATGTCCTTTACTTAGTCGGTGGAGTACTTTGACATTTTGCTCTATTTTTCCAAATGGGTGTCCTGTATTATGTATATGTGTTGCTATAGCTGATGTAGTGTGTCTGTTGTGTGTGTAGGCTTTTATATGCTCTGTGAACCTGGTGTTGAAATTTCAGCCTGTTTATCCTAGGTAGAACATGGAACATTCTTGGCATGCTACCTTGTATATCCCAGAGTTTAAGTATGGATCATGCTTACACTTTATATTATGTATTAGTTTTTGTTGTAGTTTATTAGATGTAGAAAACCCATTTTTACTTTGTGATTTTTGAAAATCTGTGCAATCTTCTGTGATACATTACCAATGTATGGGATACTAGATATACATTTGTTTTTCTCTTTTTCTTCTGTGGTGCAGTTTGTACCTGGCTCTTTCTTGACTTTGTCTAGGATTGTGTCAACCATGGAAGCACTGTAACCATTGGCAACTGCAATTTTTTTCACTGTGTTTATTTCTTGTTGCATGCTTCCTTGGTTCAATGGTCTTTTAGTTGCCGTATGTAGCATTGACCTGTATGCTGCCTGTTTATCGATATTTGGGTGACATGAGGTTGCAGGGATTGTGGTGTCAGTCATTGTCTTTTTCCTATGAATTTTGAATGTGCATGTGTTGTGTCTTGTAATATTTAGGTCCAGAAAGCTGATGCTTTTATTTTGCTCATGTTCCACTGTAAACCTGATTTTCTCATGCAGATTATTGAACTAATTTAGAATGTTTGTGATGTCTTTAGTATGCCCTTTCACTAACAGTGGTGTGTCATCTACATATCTCCTATAAGGACTGCTACGGTCACAGGTTCGAATCCTGCCTCGGGCATGGGTGTGTGTGATGTCCTTAGGTTAGTTAGGTTTAAGTAGTTCTAAGTTCTAGGGGACTTATGACCTAAGATGTTGAGTCCAATAGTGCTCAGAGCCATTTGAACCATTTCTCCTATAAAATTCAATTTTCTTTAGGCAAGGTTCTTGGCTGTTAAATAATTTTTGTTCTAAGTGATTTATGTATGTGTCACCAAACTTTACTCAAACATACCCATACAAGAAGCTGTAACAGTAATACAAAAGAACCTTATGAAACACAAGAAACTTTCATACACAGAAATTGTTGAATTTATGGAACTCCTTCAGCTAACGCTAAGTTACAACTACTTCACTTTTAATGGCAACATTTATAAACAGCCAGATGGCCTAGCAATGGGATCGTGTATATCTGGTACCATAGCTGACAACTGTTGTGGCTTCCCTCGACGTGGCACAACTCAGGGTGGAACGCGTCGTGTTTTCAGATGAGTCCCGGTTAGTGTCAAGCATCACGATGAATGTACCCGCATCCGGAGGCTTCTAGGAGAGCATCGTCGTCAGATGGGTCCAGCACCTGGCGTGATAGAATGAATGATATCGGTTACACAACATGGTCGCCTCTGACTTATGTAGGCGCTAATTAGAGCAGTAGCCATTACATGTCTGACAGGTTAAGGTCGGTGACTGTGCTCTATGTTGGAAGTCCCCGTAACGTTGTCTTCCAACTAGATAACGGAACGTTGCATGTTGCAGTGTTGTCCTGACCTACCTCGATGCAGAAGGTATTCGACTTGTGTCCTGATCACCACGTTCTCCAGATCTCTGACCCACTGAAAACATCTGATCATGAGTTGCTGAGAGACTGACATGCCACCACTCTCCACCCACTACGACTGATGAACTCTGGGAATAGATCTGGAGCAGCATGGAGTGACGTACCAGTATCTGTGATCGAATCTCAGTTCCACTCGATGATCAGTTCCATCAGAACCATTGTTGCTGCACGAGATGGCAGCTCTGTGCAGTAAATTTCTCGCCCTATATACTCCAAAATTGTCTACAAAGTTAATCTTGTATTTTTTTTTTCTACTATGTCCTCCAGCGGGGTTTAAAGTCATACGGGGTAGCCGGTTGCTGTCCTGGTACTGCCAGGGGTTTTTCGTTGGTGAGGGGACTGGAAAGAGATTCGGTCAGCCAGGTGGTGTCCGTTGCGGAGCTACCTAACCGTGTGGTAGCGGCACCACATCTGGGAGTGCTGTGTGCTGACAGCAACTCCTTCATACCGCATCCTACTGACGCCACTGGCGGAGGACGACGCAGAGGTCCGCCAGTTCCAATTGGCTGTGGCACTATGGGACTTAACATCTATGGTCATCAGTCCCCTAGAACTTAGAACTACTTAAACCTAACTAACCTAAGGACATCACACACATCCACGCCCGAGGCAGGATTCGAACCTGCGACCGTAGCGGTCGCGCGGTTCCAGACTGAAGCGCCTAGAACCGCTCGGCCACACCGGCCGTCAACCGCCAGTTCCGATTGACATGTCTATGGGCAGTACTGCGATATACTTCCTGCGCCACAGTACATGCACAAAAAATAAAATATCATTACTTGCTGACCTTCCTGATGTTGCGGTTTTAACGTCTAGTGGTGCACATAAACGAAGACACCACAAAGGCAGTAAATAGATTCAAAGAAGCATTTATAATATGCAGTAATAACGTCACGCAGTATTATTAGTAGGTAACAGGTAGCTCAGAAGATGATATGCCAGAGGATTTGTATACATTAAACTGTTTTACGAGAGAATATAGTGTGAAAGAGAAACAAATACAGTGGACATCCATGGCTGAAATCTTCTCAGAGCATAAGTTGTCACTGATAATAAAACAACTGACCGAGCCTCGGAATGCTTCATAGTTGGGCTTTCACATGAAGTATTCTAAAGCCCAGGATCTCTACAATAAACGTAGCAGATTTAGATTTTTCATTCAAATAGTACAAAGAATGCTCGGCCACAATGTAAGGAAAGAAATTCAACTTACGTTATCTAATATAATTGCTACCCCATTTTTGCTGTGTGGGAGTGAGAAAAAAGACTCTAACATAGGCCCGAATGAAAAAACAGAGGCGAAAGAATGAAGGCATGCAATTATAACTGGGCGTTCAGTGCATCATCGACAAAATAATGAAATATACGAACAAAAAAGTTCAAATGTGGGTGAAATCTTATGGGACTTAACTGCTAAGGTCATCAGTCGCTAAGCTTACACACTACTTAACCTAAATTATCCTAAGGACAAACACAAACACCCATGCCCGCGGGAGGACTCGAACCTCCACCGGGACCAGCCGCACAGTCCATCACTGCAGCGCCTTAGACCGCTCGGCTAATATACGAACAACTGGGTACATCATCTGCAGTGCTTGCCTCAATCTAGGATAGCCAAAACAGCTTAGCAGTACAAACCGATAGATGTCAGGACCGGATAGGAACCGAAACTGGAGTATAAGCGTTATCTGTGATACATACGATAATAAAAATTCAAATGTAAAGATATATCTATCTTAAATTTTCTCGAATGTTTCGCTGTTATATGGATGAATGAAGGAAAGTCAAATGTAGTCATCTACATCTACGTCTACATGACATCTCTGCAGTTCACATTTAAATACCTGGCAGAAGGTTCATCGAATCACCTTCAGATTATTTTTCTACCGTTCCACTCTCGAAGAGCGTGTGGGAAAAATGAACGCTTAAACCTTTACGTACGAGCTTCGATTTCTCTTATTTTATTACGGTGACCATTTATTCCTATGCAGTTTGGCGTCAATAAAATATTTTAATATTCAGAGGAGATAGTTTGTGTTTGAAATTCCGTGAAAAGATCTCGCCGCAACAAGAGACGCCATTAGATGGGAGACATCCACGTTTTTGGCCTGTTCTGTCTCTCGTAACAAGTTATTGAGAGTCTGGTGTAGGCTCGTCCAAACTGCCCCCACGATTCCCGGACGAATTCGTATGTTGCAGTGGCCGATCCGTGTCGCTTAGCTGACCGCGCGGCCCGCCGCCGCACGTCGCCATGCCGCCGTACACGCGCTTCTTAATACGACAAAACGCCGTTAGTCAACAGACGTAGGGCTACAATGAATCGAGAGGGGTGGTCAACGGCAGCAGACAAAACAAAACAGAAAAAGGAGCGGCGCGTCCGCACTATCTAAACCCGAGTGGGAAACTAATTTCTTTTGTACTGTTGCCGAAAATCATGCCAAATGTTTAGTATGTCATCGGAACCTCGTGTATTTAAAAAAGCACTCGATTGAACGGCACTTTAATACCTGTCACAAAGATCAGTTCGAAAACTGAAACAAAATTTCAAGCAGCAATTCAGTGAAGTAAGTGTTTTCCATCGTACGGCTCTTTATTATTTATAAAGATGGTAAATAAAACTATATGTTATAATCTGATATGTCACTTAGCAACGTCCAGTTATCGAATATCAGATTGTCAGGAACAAGGAACATTTCTTTTCGGTTAAGTTTATATTTGGGTTGCATTAATTTGCGTCGCACAGAGATAATAAAAAGTTTAAGGTGCGTTATTTTTTGCCACTTTCTGAAAATCCGTCAGACACGCTCTCTCCGACAGCAAAGTGTCATTCAGAGTCATTCTTCCTTCTTGTGTATTTGTGTTTTGATGGATGGGAAAACATATGTTGTAGTTTGATCTATGTTTTCAATTAAGTAAAACGCCAATATTCCAATAGATAAAAATTTATTTTGCGATCACATTTCGCTGTCCTCGCTAGCGCGTATGACCGCTTTTCAGAGGAACTGGGGGAAAACGCAGTTAAAACCAATCTTCTTTTTCCTTTTTTATTTGGGTTTCAATGAGTGAAACAATTAATTGTTAAAATGATAAAAGTGTTTTAAAACAGGATTGTACAAGATTAGTTGTAAGTGTTTAGTGGGAAAAGTTTGCGCGCAAATTAAAATTGCTAACTGAGAATTCCGAAAGCAGGGAAACCCTTTGCGGCTGGGAATCTCATCAAGGATCGCCTAGTCGACTCGGCGGTTTGTATTTGTCCAGCAGACCTAACGGAAAAATTTGCAAAAATAGCTCTTTCGCCTCAAACTGTTGCTCGCCGAGTCAAATAAATGGCCTCAGATATGGAACAGTAATTAATGGAGAGAGTGGCAAACTTCGTTTCATTTTCTGTCGTCTTGACGAGTCCACGGACGTTGCGGACATATTCATTCGGGGCGTCGACGACAATCTGCGTGTCACCGAAGAATTTCTCGACCTTATACCATCAAAAGACACAACCAAGGGTTTGGATATTTTTCTAGCCGTGGAAAACGTGTTCCAGTCAATAGCTTTAAAATGGGAACGACTGACCAGTATAACAACGGATTGAGGCCCCGCACTGCGAGGGATAAGCACTGGATTCCTGGGTTGCGTCAGCTCAAAAATGGCTAAAGTCGGCTGTTCCTTATTCGCGGCAGTCCATTGTCTGATACTCCACGACGCACTTTGTGCGAAGATTGTCAACATATTAAATGTTATAGACACAGTTGTTCGAACGGTTAATTATCTTCCCTCAAATGAACTCACACTCCGCCAATTTAAAGAATATCCGGCTGATATCGAAGCCGAATACCCGGACATCCCTTGCGACGCCGAAGTAAGATATCTGAGCAGAGGGAAGGTGCGTCATCGGTTTTTCTCCTTGAGAGACGAAATCAATACCTTTTTGGAAATGATGTGACGTCCAGAAGAATTACTTCGTGATCCTAAGTGGGTGGCGAATTTAACTTTTTTCAGTGACCTAACTGGTCATTTAAATACTTCGAATATTTCACTCCAAGGCGAAAATCACTCTGTTGTTGATTTAGTGCAGACGATTCAAGCATTGCAAAAAAAACTTATTTTGTGGGAAAAGTGTTTCGCGAGAAGCATTGTGGACACTCCCCCCCATTAGACAGTGTTAAAGAATATGTGGATTTTTCAGATTATGTTCAAATCATTTGCAATTTACAAGAAGAGCATGGAAACAGACTTTTGAAAATAAGCGAACTTAAACCGGCCTCATATGTATTTGTTCGCCCCTTTTCCCTTCGGGCAGAGGACGTGTCACAAGTGTTTCAACTTGAGCTGATTGACCTGCAGTGCGATATCCGCCTGAAGGGCCGCTTTCTTATGAGTAAAACTTTGGATGACTTTTACAGCTGTTTTACACGAGAGAAAAGCACGTTGCCAAAGTTTTCTCAATGTTTGGTTCAACGTATATTTGTGAGCGCTTTGTCTCCCTGTTAAAGCTTGCTAAAACTAAGAACCGTTCGCCACTTGGCGATAAAAATTTGACTAATTCTTTAAGGTTAGCAGTCTCCGGAATACTGTACCAACACAGAGAAAATTATTTCCTCGAAAAAGAAAAACGTGTAAAATGTTAACTGTCTTCTTTAACAATGTCGACTGTAAGGATTAAAGGTCTTTATAACCTTAATTCTATTTCTTAATAAATTTTCAAACTTGGTCAATTAAAATTATTGCGTCAAAATAGAATACTAAGGATCCGACGTCTAAACTCTTGAAAAGGGATACAAAAAGCTGTAGCACGAAGTACAACAAAAAATATTTACTTGTAACTCCTAATAGTGAGCATGAGACTCTATATTCCTTACGTAAAATAATTTCTAAAATAGAATATTTATGACACTAGTTCATTTAAGAAATTGATATATCTTGCTGAAGACGCCTACTGTACTTACGACGAGTGTGCATATGCAGTACTATTAGAATCAACCTGTGGGGCAGAAAACTACTAAGTTGTTCTTCGGTTCTTGTTTTGATCGCTGTTTTCTAAAGCTTTTCGTAGTAATTCTGCCTCACGAGCATTAATTGTTACCTAAACAGTAAATGGTTTGCTTGTTTCACCGCTCCTGGACCACTTTTACAGAGCTGCGCTTCCTCTGTTATTTTGTTTACGTTGGCTCTGAACGCGTGACGGTCCAGAGCAGAGCGGTGCTGCACGGTCTCGCCCGCTCCGCAGCTATCTACGTCGCTCCTATGCCGACGCACGGTTGCGTACTGGGAGCTGAACTACGCTGCCTTGCGCCGGCGGAGCGGGATGAGCCTGGTCTAGTGTGTTGTGTGTGATGTTACTGGAACACTGGAGAGTTGGAGACCTGGTGCCAACAAATAGCTCCCTCTTCTCAGCTGTCACCGAGCTGCATGTCCGACCTGACAGACGGATCACCATCAACTGTCTCATAATGCCTTATCAATGATACACAGCCAAGAAGTTTGGAATTTAATTTTGGACATTGTCGCGCAGTGTTTCGATCAAAAACAGTGACCACAGCTCTTCCCAGTCATGGACAAATTCTGGAAGTTAATATTTATTCCAAGTATTTACTTTCTGATCAGGCAGCACAGCACTATAGTCAGCGTTAGCATCATATGATACGGAAGCAGGATAGCAACTGGATACGAGTAGAACGACCGTTTCTTTCACATCCCGCACGCCCGTGAACACGCGTCACGAAACAGCATCGTACTACGTAAGGCCGTGAGTACAGCGCCAGGAATTATTCACACTTACAGCTTCGTGGCGCCCGCTGCAAGTATTCTAATGGCTCTGAGCACTATGGGACTTAACAGCTATGGCCATCAGTCCCCTAGAACCTAGAACTACTTAAACCTAACTAACCTAAGGACAGCACACAACACCCAGCCATCACGAGGCAGAGAAAATCCCTGACCCCGCCGGGAATCGAACCCGGGAACCCGGGCGTGGAAAGCGAGAACGCTACCGCACGACCACGAGATGCGGGCTGCAAGTATTCTATAAAGATCCCTTCGACGGTTAACAATAATATTTCACCTACCACCACGGTAGCTGCTGCTAAATGTGTGCCACAACGTCACTTTCACTGACAACGTTGAACACGAGACCTGCAGCTAAATCTACATTTATATATACATCTGTACTTTGCAAACCATCTTGTGTATGTGTCGGAGGGTACTTTCTGAACCCATGTCGCACCCCATCTTTGTTGTTCCAGTCGTGAATGGTCCGCAGAAAGAGCGATCATTGGTAAGCCACCGCGTGCGAGTAAATCTCTCCGATTTTACCTTCAAGGTCGTTATGCAGGAGGAAGCAATATACTGGTTGACCCTTCTAGGAACATTTTAACAGTAAACCACACCGTGATGCAGAACGCATCTGTGGGGTGGGTGAGCAGCTCCTTGACGCTTTCACGTTTGCTAAATTTAACTGTAACGAAACGTGATGCTCTTCATTGCATCTTTTCTATTTGCTCTATAAATGCCGTCTGGTACGGACCAAAGAATGACGGACAACATTCAAGTATTGGAGAAACATGGGTCTTGTAAGCTACATCCTTTGTGGATGGATTACACTTCCTGAGGATTCTCCTACTGTATCTTACCCGTTGTTACTTTTATGTGGACGCCAGCTTTAAATCGCTCCGTAAGCGTACTCTTAGATATTTCATGGAGGGGACTGCTTCCAGTGATTTTCTGTAATCGTGTTAACATTCATTATTGGACCTTACTGTGTATGTATTCGCAATAAGTTACATTTGTTTATGTTGAGGGCAACTACAGGTCTTTCTGTATTTTGCTACAATTTTATAGCGCTGTGATTTGTTTGTATATACCAGCATCTTCCCATGTATAATGTGAAAAAAGTGGTCCTGTAACACTCGCTTGTGGTACGCCCGAAGTTACTTTCATGTAGGAAGATTTCACTCCGTTAAGAATGACATACTGTGTTCTGTTTGGTAGGAAGCGTTCAATCCAATCACACAGATGGTGTGATAGAATTGCAGCAATATTTTCTTTGAACGATGGGTGCAAGTCAGTAGGCAGATTCTATAGTCCTAGATTCTCAGAAAGCGTTCGACAGCGCAACACATTGTTTTTCTTTGAGTGCTGCTGGATTATTCGGGATCTACATGTGGATTAAAGGAAGACTTAGATGAAATTCAGAGGCTTGCTGCTAGATTTGTTACCTACAGGTTCGATCAACACGCGAGTAATACGGAAATGCACCCTGCGCTTAGATGGGTAAGCTCGAAGGGAAGAAGACGCTGTTCCCGCGAAACGCTATTGAATAAATTTAGAGAACTACGAGGGCACATCAGAAAGCAACTTACACATTATTATGGCAGGCCAATTAACTTTTATTGAATGCTGCATTATGCTTCAACGCGACACAGGTACTTGACACTATTTTTCAACATAGGCACCAAATCTATGCAAACAACGTTCGGAACATTCTACCAATCGTTCAGTTCCGCGACGATAGAAAATGGCTCTGAGCACTATGGGACTTAACATCTGTGGTCATCAGTCCCCTAGAACTTAGAACTACTTAAACCTAACTAACCTAAGGACATCACACACATCCATGCCCGAGGCAGGATTCGAACCTGCGGCCATAGCGGTCACGCGGTTCCAGACTGAAGCGCATAGAACCGCACGGCCACACCGGCCGGCTCGACGATAGAAATCTGCTCCTTTACCACTTAGCCATCCGAGAACCGCTATATGAGCGTCCTCATAGCTGGAAATTCTGTGATTGCTTCGAAACAGTTTCTCAGTTGCCTGAACATTGTGGTGTGTTCGAAGATCTTCCTTCCCGCTTAGCATCACCAACACCTGTGCCTCCTTGGACAAATGGCAACAACCGATGGACGCGAAATTGCGTTTGGTCCATATATCGTCACAATTGCATGGTGAATCTGTAGGCAATTCAGACATTTTGTCCGCAACAGTCGTACTACCCGCTTACTTCAATTTTTTGGTACGTCTCCAGCTGTCGCACCATTTCATTCCCGTACTGTGATATACCTGTTAAGCGTTCCACAGCAGAACTGTGTCTGCAGGAAATCCTGAACACGTACTCTCTTCTGACAATGCGCCTCTCTTGTTGCGCAGAGGCCTTAGCGTTGGACAACATGAGTAACTTACTTTTTGTAATCCCCTAGTAACATTTGCTACAGACTGCAGAACGACTCTAATGCTTCCAACGTTAATATGAAGCAAGTAGCGCAAGGACAAATAAGGGAGATTAGAGCTCGTACTGAGTCATAAATAAAATCATTTTCTCCTCCGATCCATTTGCTCGTGGAACAGGAAATGCAGTGACTAGCAGTGGTACAAAGAATCCACTGTACAGTGTCTTGCGGAGTATCTACGTAAATATACAAAATCTTATTTACCTTGTATTCGTTTTTTTGAATTTGTAGGTCATCAAATTAAAACTCAAGGACGAGCTTCTGATTGCTCCTGTTCTTCAGGTTGAGATTAAAAAATCCAAGGCTATCATCAGAATTACTATTAAAATATTGTAGCTTAGTGGTTTTAAAATTAACACAAATATTAGAATGGTGTTTTAAAAATAAATATAAATTAAAGACTGCGCCTAACGATGGTCAGCTTACAGACTGCTTTATCACTTGGTCACCGTACGCAGGTGGTCATATACTACTGAATCTCTAGACGTTAGTGGAAGGAGAACAGTAGGTACGAATATCATAAGAACTTGTTTAATGTGGCATAAGTTCCGTGCCTTTGTAATGGAATACAGAAACAGAAGAAAGAAAATAACGATCTGCAATCCCATGCGCTGAATTTAGCAAATTTTTCACTGGTCTTTTGGGAAAGTATCTTATGACATTTGCCTTAAAGCACTGGATTTCCTAATCTTACTACTTGTGCAGTGGAACTGCACTATTACGTAACATGTCGGTTACGGGACATTCCAGTCATACCCCACTCAAAAAGTCTTGCGTTTGGCAAAGAATGCCTACAAATTGATAACGTGCAATTGTGTAAATTTCGTGTTCAACCCATAACCTAGGAAATCCGCAAGAAATTTAACTCTTTCATATACTGTCACGGCCGTCGTGTGAGACAATAACTTAGTATGTCTCGTAAAACTAAATATGCAACACTTCTATCTCCCACACATGTGGCTCGCTTAGCTAGTCACCTTTTGTAGCCGTGGGTTTATCGTAATTCTCTATATCATGTATTTTAACAGCGTTATCACTTTACGCTTGGAAATTCAAAATGTCCGATGGAAGACTATACAAAATCGGATCTTTAGTCTAACAACCATTCATAAAGTGTCAAATCTGTAGCCAGTTATTAGCAAAGTCACAGCGTGTACTTGCTTTTGCTCTGAGATTCTAAGGTTTAGTATATAATGTTTTTCTCCTTTCGTGGTTTCTGCTCTCGGTAGGTAATACCTTCGCCTTTTTGTGCTGCTATTCAGAGTCATATACCACTGAGCCTAGGCTTCTCTTCTGATTACAATAAAGTTGTAAGTGAGAATTAATTGCATCTGTACAACTGCATTCATTTTCCTATCACTGAATGACTCAAAGCGAAAGGAAAGTGTTTTACCTCATTTTTTTAGAATTGATATTGAAAATTCAGAACTTAATAATTCAGCGGCTGCTTCTTTTAAGATCTTCGTAATCGATACTACTTTTACATGTTCTGTGTAATGATGTAATAGGTTTCCTTCTATGGTTTGTAGTTCATTCATGAACACGTTGTTGTAGTACGACGGTAATTCACCAATGTTCACTGATTTCGACTAATATATTTGATCAAGAAAACGAAATTTGAATGCTGAGTACTGCTGTGCCGCAGTAGACGGTATAACGGTGAAGGGCTTGAGCATGGCGGGGCGTTACATCCAGCTGACCTCGGAGCCGCTCTGACGTCAAAGTCATACTGCGGTCGCCCACATCACGTGACTGTCATGACCCATAACACGTACACTTTGGTTTCATTCTCACTCCTCTTTCTGAGACTTCAGCTTTTATTCACGAGTTGGGTCGTATTCGCAATTAGATTGCCCAGCGATCCAGGAAATATTTATTTATTTATAAACCCAGTCACAGACCAAAAATTTTGTGGTCTGTGACTGTATTCATAATAAATTAAAACAACTTCTATTGCTAGCAAGTATATACAGATGTCTAATGCCTATGGTTTCAGTTGCATTCCTAAAATAACTCCCCTACAATACGTATATCTGACATTGAGAGGCGAGACCAGCTAGGCTCCAGTCTCCTCCAGCAGTAAAATTCTGCAGCTCCCATTCTGATAAGGCGCCATATTTTAGGAAAGTGTTATTTGTCTTCCAGTCGACTGTAAAGAGTCCCGCACCTGTTACTAGGAGTCCCATCTCGCTTCCCCAGTTCAAGACGCTACCGCGAACTAGCTGCGTTATTACGACGAGAAAGCTGTTGTGAAATCCAGTCTATCTTTGAGAAAGTTGCCGCTTCGGGTAATGATCAGCGACTTACTGCAAACATTGACTAGAGCGGGAAACTACAGTTGAATAAGCGCAATTGTCTTTTGTGCTTGTAATTAGACCTGTCACAGATCATTAGGATCCTTGATACGTACTATGTGGAGGGTGGACCAGTGTAACGGGAGGAATTAGGTTTTACCAGTAACAGGTCACACAGTTCTTACTAATTGACGGAGAATCGTCAAGACAAGTAGAAGTAATATCTGGCGCTCCCTAAGGAAGTGTGATAGGCCCTCTGCTGTTCCTAATCTATATAAATGATTTAAACTGACCACACGTGAATTACGCATTGCACAGGTAACTAATTATAGAACGAACGTGCGGTGCTTTGATCTTCATAATCCTATTTGACATTTCATCTTCCTCAAGGGAGTCTTTCCTTTTTAATGGTTTAATACTCGTAATTGATCCAATTTCATCTTTGTTTCTTGCATCTGCAATTGAAATAGTTGTCTCGGAACACCAGTTTTCAAGATTTCTACGTATTTACCTGTACCAGTAAAATTTTGATTTAATTTCCCGGCTATTGCCAAGAAATGACTATTAAATATTTGGCGCAACTCTGGTGGATTACAATTTAATTTTCACACAAGAGAGGTGTAATATGTTGAGCACCAACATTCTGCCATGATAAAACTTTTACAATTGACAGTACAGTTTTAACTATGTTCTGAGAGCGTTCTATTCTCTTTGTGTAATGCAATGTTTCAGCTCTTTGCAGTGCTGTCTCCCACCTGACTCGAACTGTCCTTCATATTATGATACAGCTCCCGTTTACACCTGTATGATATTCTAATGCTATGAGTTATCCAAATCGGTTGCTTATTAATACTGCATATGTCCACACTTTGTACTTAAACCTAACTAACCTAAGGACATTACACATCCATGCCCGAGGCAGGATTCGAAGCTGCGACCGTAGCGGTCGCGCGTTTCCAGACTGTAGCGCCTAGAACCGCTCGGCCACCATGGTCGGCAAATCGCATGGAAATAGCGGAAGGATCGCTGTTGAGTTCCAATGTGCTACCAACAGCCCAGCCAGCACAATGACTGTGCGCAGGGAGTTAAAATGGTGGAGCAGCTTTCTCATTTCTGTAGTCAGTGCTAAGCGACGCTTGAGGCTATAACACTGGACAGTGAATGACTGGAAGCGAGTTTTTTGGAGTGATGAATCGTGTTATACCCTTTGGCAATACGACAGGAAGATTTGAGGTGGACGAATGCCTGGAGTCCGTTACCTGCCACCATGTATAGTGAAAACAGTGAAGTAGAAAGGGGTTGGTGTGTCGGTATGGGTGAGTTTTTCGTGGCTAGTGTATTGTTATTGCCCTTAAGAAAACACTAAATGAGGGAAAATATGAACACATTTTACGGCATTGTGAAGTGCATAAAGTAGAGAAGCAGCTGGGAGACGATGATCGTCTGCATAAGCACGCCAGTGCGCCATGTCATAAAGAAACATGTATGAGGCAATGGTTTGCGGACAATAACATTCCTGAAATGGAATGAGCTGCTTACAGTTCCGACCTGAAGCCAATGGGACTTGCTTGTACTTCTCCTGGTATGAAATAGGTTTACTGAACCTTCTGATTTCCATTCACCATCTACTGAAGATGTTCCAGCTTTAAAAGAACCTCTCTCAAGCAGGGATACCTCCTACATGACATCATCCTAAAATGGATAACAACAACTAACATTTTGCCAATGTGGCGCTGTGTGGTCGTGGAGTGTGCATAAAGTCCTACTAATCACTTACCTCTATAAAAACTGTCTACACCAATAGTAAATCAAAGCAAAGCATCGCGTTCTGGAACAAGCGGGCCGATCGGGAACGATCGACCGCCGTGCCGTCCTTCGCCAAGGGCGTCATTCGGATGTGGTACGGAAGGACACGAGGCTAGTACACCGCTCTCGTAGCTGTTGTGAGCTTCCTTGATCTTGGAGCCGCTGCTTCTCACTCAAGTGGCTCTTCAATTGGCATCACGAGGCTGAGTGCACCCTCCTCCAGACTTCCAATCAAGAAAATTTTTTGGCAGTACTGGGAATCGAACGAAGGTCCTCCACATATCCACATAGCAGCCAGACACGCTAACTACTTTTTTCTTGTTTTTTTTTTTGCATTTTGTTCGTTATTGTTCGTTGTATTTGGTCGCAGCGGACGTCACATGACATCCGTTGAAGTTCGTTGTTGACCCATTCACTTCACTCTCTGATCGCACACGCTGAGCTACCTCGCCGGCTGCCCCTGAGCCCCGGCGGCAGACTGTCACAACAGTAGTCTGTTGCTGTATATCTACTTAAACAGGCATAACACACGTTAAAGGTAGTTTATTACAAATGCCACATACGCGTATTGCGTAAAATGCTTAAGTTTCAATGGATTTTCATATGGATTCATAGAACAGCTAGAATTCCCTGCGTGCTGCACAAACTGGATTGTGGCAGATCCCAAACCACAGAGGCGGCATTTCCATCATTCTCGAAGTTTGTCGTCTCCAGGAAGTGGAAGGCTTTCACCCGAACGTCCTGACAAGAGTCTTCCTGATTTGTCCCAACTAAAGCTTCTGTGTGGGATGTGGCACTAATACTCCAGCCTTGGTGTTCCTGACGGACGCCGTCGACGATGCCACTGAAGATGCTACCCCATAGGAATTCCTTTATCCACGTCATTGGAGTTTCCAGCTTCTACATTTTCCTCTGTCACATCTCCACTTTCCACACATTTAATTGCTCACATATAGCGCTTACGCCTTAACAGATAACTCTGCAACTCCTTATGGAATATAGCATTCGTTACGCGATCAATTTCAGTCCTTCTGTCCGGAGTACTTATATACAGGAATTTTCGAAATTCGTGTTACAAACTTCTAGGACTTGTAGAGGGGAGTGAGTGTATAATATTTTGAACAGGAACCCATGTCCAGAAACGAAACGTTTCCGTTCTACGACGGTTTCTCTTCAGATGTGTAATTGGATTTGACTCCTATAGACTACTTATTGGGTGGTTGTATGCCAAGTTAAATCTACGAGACTCCTGCAGAGACAGAGGAAGATCTGCTGGTACGAGTTCTGGCCGCTGCTCTAGAAACTGAAGAGGTACCATATGGGATGGAGAGTGTGTACCAGAACATGTTTCGTAGGTGCAATGACTGTAATAACGTTGGTGGGCGCCACATCGAGCCGCTCATGTAATGCATCGGTACTGTTCTATACGTAAAGTATGCTGGGTTCTATTTATTTTGGAACAATATAAACACGTAGCATTTAGGTGTTAATACAAACAAATGTTTTAAGTGATAAATGGATGTTTCATTATGTTTTCTTTCGTGTTGTTGCCTAATAAATATACTGCGTCACGTCTAATTCAATTCCTTGAGCAGAAGTGGATGAGTTAAACATCTCAATTGAAACCGTAGTAGAAGGAAAACGCTCCGTTTCTGGACGTGGGTCCCTATTCAAAACATGCACTCACTCCCCTCTACAAGTCCTACAAGTTTCTAACGGAAATTTCCGGACACCCTATATAGCCGGACATCATTATTGGTCATACCCAGATTTACACAAAGCTAGATTTACGTATTTATTTGTCCACAAGCCGTGTCCTGGAAATACAACAGAGCAAGGCCGCCTATAGGCAGACAGCTGGAATAGCGGCGTGAGGAATTGATACCTGCGGTACGCTGGTCGCCTGCAGAGTTCACTCCTTAACTAACGAGTGCTAAACAGCCCATGTGGGAGTAGTACCTGCGCGCATACTGCAAAAAGGAAAGCCTCCTCATCCACATCCGTGGATTTCTGTCACTGCTTGCTGAGTATATGTACTTATTTATAGCCGGCCGCGGTGACCGTGCGGTTCTAGGCGTTCGGTCCGGAACCGCGTGACTGCTGGGGTCGCAGGTTCGAATCCTGCCTCGGGCATGGATGTGTGTGTTGTCCTTAAGTTAGTTACGTTTAAGTAGTTCTAAGTTCTAGGGGACTGATGACCACAGGTGTTAAGTCCCATAGTGCTCAGAGCCATTTGAACCATTTGAACCATCTGAACTTATTTATAGGTGGAATTTAATCTGCCAGCAAAGTTCAAAACAGCGCACATTCTGCTGTATTTAATCTGCCAGGAAGTTTCAAAATAGCGCACATTCTGCTGTAGACGAAAAATTTCATTCTGTATACAATCCCCTCGGCTGTGCGTAACACATCTCTCTGCAGCATCATTTCCTCCAGGAGTGCTAGTCCAGCAATGTATAAGCAGGAGAGCTACTGTGGAGTTTGGGAAGCAGGAGGGAGGTACTAACAGAAATGAAGGTGTGAGGGCGGGTTGTAACTCGTGCTTGGATAGCTCAATCGGTAAGAGCATTGTCCGGGGACGGCAAGTTTCTGAGTTCGAGTCCTGGTCTAACATACTGTTTCTGTGTGGGAGGAAATTTCAAATCTTTGCAAACATGGCTGCAGAGCAAAAGGTTCATTTTGGAGTTTGGAAAAGTAGTCATTCCATAATGTAAAAGACAGAAACTGATGCTTACTCATTAAGGGCCGCGCGGGGTAGCCGCACGGTCTCAGGCGCCTTGCCAAGGTTCTGTGCGTCTCACCCCGGCATGGATGTGCGTGTTGTCCTTCGCGTCAATTAGTTTAAGTTAGATTAAGTAGTGTGTAAGCCTAGGGACCAAAGACCTCAGCAGTTTGGTCCCATAGGAACTGACCACAAATTTTTGCTTATTAAGGAAAATATAAGTAAAGATGAGCTATGGAAATCTATGGAATTGATTTTTGATGGTTTTACGATGTTGTTGCAGAATATTAGAGGGAAGAACACTACACTTCATAACCACCTAACATGACGCACCTGAGAGGAAGACAAATATTACCTATGATTTTTATTTTCACGGTGATATTTTTTAACAAAAAATTAGCTACTTCATTACTATTAAAAGGTAGATTAAATTCAAGTGCACGATTAGACTGCAAATTCCTCATTTAATTTATCTGTCCAATTTACGCCATCGCCTGTTCAGTTCGAAGCAACTTTTTAATTTAGGAAAATCAAATTATTTCTGGATGTCGTCAGATTTTCTTGAACCGAGACCGTTTGGCCGCAATCGTTCTAAGGAGCTTGCGGCCGCCCCCGTGTCAGGAGACTACCGGTGCAGAAGCGGTGTCGCGTGGCGGATGTGACGCTGCTGGTGGGCCCTTGGTGGCTGACCTCGCCGTGGCGACCCGCCGCTGTGCTGGAACAGACATTGTGCAACGGCTACTGGCGGTAGCAGAGAACCGGTGCGTAAGGCGGTGGTTGTATGCACAGTTAGCGGCCGGCGCTGACGTGATGCAACAAAACGGCGCGCACGCTCTACAGTAACTGCTGAGCGGTTCTAGGCGCTTCAGTCTGGAACCGCGCGACCGCTACGGTCACAGATTCGAATTCTGCCTCGGTCATGAATGTGTGTGCTGTCCTTAGGTTTAAGTAGTTCTAAGTTCTAGGGGACTGATGACCTCAGCTGTTAAGTCCTATAGTCCTCAGAGCCCTTTGAACAGTAACTTCCAACTCGGTACTGAGTACTGAATATGCCGTGTTGTCCGACAAACTGGTTGATCGCCAAGGATGTGCGATATTAAACTTCGGTATTAAGATAACACTGATACAGACAAGGAAAGATCACCAACTTGACCTCATATTTTAAGGTGCAAAAACTACACTTGCAAAATGTCAGCCCCAGCAAAAGACACTGCGTGAAATTTTTGGCCATAATTCTAATGGTTCGCGGTTATTACCGTCTGAAAGTACAGCTTTACAGCTTTTAAATATCGCACGCGTTGGGTGTTCTTCACTCGTAAGGGGACATTCCACCCAAAAATTTGCCGGCCGAAGTGGCCGTGCGGTTAAAGGCGCTGCAGTCTGGAACCGCAAGACCGCTACGGTCGCAGGTTCGAATCCTTCCTCGAGCATGGATGTTTGTGATGTTCTTCTGTTAGTTAGGTATAACTGGTTCTAAGTTCTAGGGGACTAATCACCTCAGCAGTTGAGTCCCATAGTGCTCAGAGCCATTTGAACCACCCAAAAATTTAACTTTTCTTCTACTTTGCTGATTTCACCCGAATTTTAAAATCATGTCGATCGCGTAAAGGCGTTGCAGCATCAAAGCTTTGGAGTCCGGAATTTCATTGGTGTTTTGAATTTTTAAGATCATTCTTAACGGAATTTTTAAAAACCAACTAATTTCACATTCCAGATTTTAGAAACCAACTAATTTCACATTCCAGATTTTGAGATACATACACAACACATTTTTCAATAGTTGTGCGAATAATTTTATAAGAAATCTTATTAATTTACTTTCAGTATTATTTTCGAGTTTGAAGCTTAAATTGCATTTAATTATCAGTACATAAATATGATAACAAAATACACAAACTACATTTTCGACAATAATAATTCATAGGCTACTTTCTGCAAAACTTTCGTTCACATTGGTTAATATTTAGGATAAAAAAGTTGGTATTGAACTTAGGAAGACAAACTTATGAGAAAATGGATTTTATAATTTTATTAAAAAATGAATGCTGCTACAAGACACATACCAGTTAAAATTCCCGAGCACCGTACGTTTTACCTTTGTAACGGAACATATTAAAGGCTTTACTGTACTGAAGTATGCGATACCCTCCAAATTCAACCAGTTTAACGAGTATTTATGATTATAGAAAAGTTATTGTGTATGTTAACAATGATTGCATAACATATCTCCATAAACAGTCAACCCATTAAATTATACTGAGTAACTGACCCACACAAAAGTTAATATCACTTGATCACTGATACAGCAAATGTCATCATGTAAAAACACTAAGTTCATCTTAAATAATTAATATGAAGTACGAAAAATAGTGGCCAACTTAGGTATTTTGGATCTCCTTAAATAAAAATCACCCAGTGAAACCTATTTGTTCACTAGGAGCGTTTTCACTCAGTATTCACGAAATCAATCCTATTTTAGACGAAAACCAATGTAATTCTTAATAATTCATGTTATTTACTTATTTATGCAAATTAGAGAAGTCAATTGACAAACTTCTAAAAAACGGCCTTTTTGTAACAAAGAATTATTCTGTCAAGTCAACAAATCTGTCTGTCATTTTAATAACATGTTAAATTATGTCACTCGATGCAAATTAATAACTTTTCTGCACAAATTATGATAACAGATGTACATGTGACTTGTAAACTATATCTCTTTTTAGTAGTTCTTTGACAATGTTATAAATATAAGCAGCAAGAACGGTCAGGGGGCAGTCGGAATGTCACTTTGGTAAAGTGTGTTTGTGTGTTATTGTTTGAGGTGGATAAACAATGCAAAGAACATGTGACGGAAGTACTACTTTGTGTTGAGTCATGGTCTTTGGTGGACAGTGGAATTAAGATGGCCACCAGAGTAATAAATATTTGAAGTTTACATATTTGTTGGTTTCGCTCGTTCTTTATAATCAAAAGCACATAAAAAACACGGGACCTCATGTTTTTAACCCTAGGCAACCAGATTTAGAGCCAGCATCAGCATCGAGACACAGCAGCGATCCAGCAAGTAGCAGCGATTACCACAACACAATGCATTTTAATGGCGCCAACCTAACATCAAGTGCTAACAAGCTCCGTAAATGGGAGTGAAATAGTGCGATTATAGCAATTAGCAATATCTACGACCAGGCGACCATTACACCTTGCTGCTCCTTTAAGGCGGGTCCTTCCTGTAATTTCAAGACTAGGGTAGCGTTTTCCTTATCCAGGCAGCGTCTTGTACACTGCTTGATACGTCGTTGATCTCTAGATCAGCGGATCATCTTCTGAGACTGTAATGCAGGAGTGTTGGTACTTCTGCTTTCTTCACTCTTCAAACATCCCACGCTGAACTGAGAAACTGCTTCCACAAAACCAAAAGTTTTTTTTTTGTTTTTTTGTTTTTTTTTTTGACACTTAGACCAAATGTCACTGTGCGAACATCCATTTCCTTCTTCAGAAGAAGGTCGCTTGCAACAGTGACCGAAACGTCGGCAGTTTTACATATCGACAATGCGGTCACAAACCCAGGAAAAACATTATTGACTGTGACAGTGACAACGGAAACCTACGTCTATATAAGTACTATCTTGGTCATTTTTGTAGCTTCTAGAGTGCCGTGGTCCTTTGCACAGTCCACATTTTAAATATTTCTTAGACGTACATGTAATTCGAATACAGTCGAATCGTTTTGGAACTTAAGATTAAACACTCAAAGATGTGAAATAGCCGCTACAATTTTTTTGTAAAAAAATGGCGTTTTAGGGTGGAGTCTCCCCTTCATGCCCGAGCGTGAAGTACTGTACAGTGGAGTGGGTAAGAAGTTTGTGAAATACTGCTGTCACATAGGTAGCATTCTTTGTTCATTATGCCAAAGTGCACTATTTCTAACGTTTAGCTTGTGCCAGAGATCCCCCTACTCTGAAGATTTTTATGTTGTGATGCACAAATGCAGTGTAAATGAATGAAAGGAATGACTGTGTTATTAAAGAAGCAGCGGAGCGCTATTTCATTATTAACACCACTGCTGTACGTTATTTTCTTCGTATTTTAAAGCTGAGAATGTTAAAGTGGAGTACATTTGCAGAAGATCCGCTATGTTTCAACGTGACTGGCATGATTAAATTGTAAACCGAAAATCATTAACTTCTATTGATAATAATTGTTCAGTTACTTAGATTCACTCGTTTCGCTCTTGAGGCGTATACGGGGTGTTACAAAAAGGTACGGCCAAACTTTCAGGAAACATTCCTCACACACAAAGAAAGAAAAGATGTTATGTGGACATGTGTCCGCAAACGCTTACTTTCCATGTTAGAGCTCATTTTATTACTTCTCTTCAAATCACATTAATCGTGGAATGGAAACACACAGCAACAGAACGTACCAGCGTGACTTCAAACACTTTGTTCCAGGAAATGTTCAAAATGTCCTCCGTTAGCGAGGTTACATGCATACACCCTCCGTCGCATGGAATGCCTGATGCGCTGATGCAGCCCTGGAGAATGGCGTATTGTATCACAGCCGTCCACAATACGAGCACGAAGAGTCTCTACATTTGGTACCGGGGTTGCGTAGACAAGAGCTTTCAAATGCCCCCATAAGTGAAAGTCAAGAGGGTTGACGTCAGGAGAGCGTGGAGGCCATGGAATTGGTCCGCCTCTACCAATCCATCGGTCACCGAATCTGTTGTTGAGAAAGCCCGCAGCTCGTGGTCGTGCGGTAGCGTTCTCGCTTCCCACGCCCGGGTTCCCGGGTTCGATTCCCGGCGGGGTCAGGGATTTTCTCTGCCTCGTGATGGCTGGGTGTTGTGTGCTGTCCTTAGGTTAGTTAGGTTTAAGTAGTTCTAAGTTCTAGGGGACTGATGACCATAGATGTTAAGTCCCATACTGCTCAGAGCCATTTGAACCATTTTGTTGTTGAGAAGCGTACGAACACTTTGACTGAAATGTGCAGGAGCTCCATCGTGCATGAACCACATGTTGTGTCGTACTTGTAAAGGCACATGTTCTAGCAGCACAGGTAGAGTATCCCGTATGAAATCATGATAACGTGCTCCATTGAGCGTAGGTGGAAGAACATGGGGCCCAATCAAGACATCACCAACACAGAAAATCTGTGTTGATGACATGATTGCACAATTGCGTGCGGATTCTCGTCAGCCCACACATGTTGACTGTGAAAATTTACAATTTGATCACGTTGGAATGAAGTCTCATCCGTAAAGAGAACATTTGCACTGAAATGAGGATTGACATATTGTTGCATGAACCATTCGCAGAAGTGTACCCGTGGAGGCCAATCAGCTGCTGATAGTGCCTACACACGCTGTACATGATACGGAAACAACTGGTTCTCCCGGAGCACTCTCCATACAGTGACGAGGTCAACGCTACCTTGTACAGCAGCAATTTCTCTGACGCTGACATTAGGGTTATCGTCAACTGCACGAAGAATTGCCTCGTCCATTTCAGGAGTCCTCGTCGTTCTAGGTCTTCCCCAATCGCGAGTCATAGGCTGGAATGTTCCGTGCTCCCTAAGACGCCGATCAATTGCTTCGAACGTCTTCCTGTCGGGACACCTTCGTTCTGGAAATCTGTCTCGATACAAACGTACCGCGCCACGGCTATTGCCCCGTGCTAATCCATACATCAAATGGGCATCTGCCAACTCCGCATTTGTAAACATTGCACTGACTGCAAAACCACGTTCGTGATGAACACTAAACTGTTGATGCTACGTACTGATGTGCTTGATGCTAGTACTGTAGAGCAATGAGTCGCATGTCAACACAAGCACCGAAGTCAACATTACCTTCCTTCAATTGGGCCAACTGGCGGTGAATCGAGGAAGTACAGTACATACTGACGAAACTAAAATGAGCTCTAACATGGAAATTAAGCGTTTCCGGACACATGTCCACATAACATCTTTTCTTTATTTGTGTGTGAGGAATGTTTCCTGAAAGTTTGGCTGTACCTTTTTGTAACACCCTGTATATAGCTGCAAAATACCAGTACGATCGCATACTTAAATAACATTGAACGTATATGAACGTCAGGCTGACACATTACGTATTCATATTACTTATTACTTTTCACGTAGACTAACACGTGTTCTCGAACAAGCCTTCTTGACCCGCTGGGCACACGTGTCCACCTGCTGCGGCGCGGCTCCATTCGTCCATTACCTGCACCTACCTGTGAACCCGTGGACTGTTCGAGCAAGAAATATGCTGGGAGAAACTGAAGAATCACATCATTCTCACACTAGTTCCTACAGCGTTCATCAGTGATCTACATATTTACTTTAGACCACATTCGCGCATCATTCACATTACTAAAAGCATATACAAAACAGTACAAACATAAATAAACAAAAATCCTTCAAGAAATAAATAGAACAATTCGCAAAAACATTCTTTTAACCTGTTTCCATGAATGTGTCTGTTTACTACTGTCTATAGCAGATGAAAATTAAAACTACGTTCTCGACTGAACCCGCTTCAGAGCATCTGTCACTGTGTACGCATGAGTCATTCTGCCGATACATAAGCTGTAGACAGGAGCGATATATGGCGCCACGCCTCACACTTCCCCCCTCTTCCTCCTTCGCCACACGAATGGGAGGGCTCTGGTTGTCACTCTGCTGTGCATTACTTCGCGCTCAGGCGTTCGGCGGCTGCAGTGGCGCGGAACTAGTGCAAAGCACAGTGTGCGCGCCAAGTTTAAAAGCTGTACATTCGGAAAGATAACTGCGTACTGTCAGAATTATGCCTCAAATTTTCGCTTGGGACCAATCCTGGGGCTGATATCTTGTAAATGTACTTTTCCTTCCTTTAAAAGACAAGGTCAGGTTGGTGACGTTTCCTTGTGAGTCGTAAAAATGTAGTAGGTGCAACGAGGTCAGTTATTTTTGCCGTTCTGGCTAGACTGCTCCTGCTGTGGTTCAGAATTTTGGACGATAAAGACGCTGCTGCTGTGATAATTGCTCTACTTTGTTGAAATGAGAAAAAAAGGTGAATGGAAAATTGGTTCAAGAAGCATGAAAGATCACTCACGAAAATTTGTTGAGAGAGCTGAGGCTGAACGATAAAGAAAGATTATCGTAACTTTTTGTTTATTGACTGTCGAACATTTGATACATTACTGGAAATGGTTCTCCAATATATTGTAACCGACATGCACAAGCACTTGCCAGCCCCCTCCCCCCCCCCCCCCCCCCCCACCTTCAATCTCCAGGATAAATTCCTGCAGACGGCCATATCCCCATCATCAAAAAAGAAAGTAGTACACTGAGAGATGCAGTTCCAGGAGGACATAGCTTACCTGTTACGCTAGGATACCTTGCTACTAGCAATTCTTTCGAATACTTGAAATTTACAAGTGCAGTTTCACCCTATAGGACTCGAGACATAGCTATGGAAACGTGCCATGCAATAATACGTGGAGTAAATGTTATATTCGGGTAAATAATGTATATGTAGAGTTTTATATATGTAACTATGCATTAATTAATTTTTTTAAAAAAAGATCTTCCTTCTGAGCAACAAACCAAACGATTTATGATTCGTAACACTTCTATTTTTGTACTCATCTGCTCCAACATCCCACAATGCAGGCAGTAATTTATACATTTGGATGAACTCTAATAATATTGCTCTTTCGTCCTGTTCTGAGCTCGTTTTCCATACAACAACAACAAACCTAACAATCTTAGTCTGTATAACACGAAGAGGTTAAAATATACGGACACGCCCTTATGCTGAAAAAGTGAAGACTGCCTCCCCCATATTGCTGACTCTTGGTGAAGTATTCGTATTGCATTGCTGCTCTTCGATCTCACTTAAAAGAGTAATAAAACGTTTGGCTGTTACGCTGCGACGTATATCATGTCCGACGAATCAGAATTGGCGTTAAAAATTAAGTTTTCGACTGTCTGATTATGGGTATTAATCCACGAAAGTATATTGTTTCAGAGCAAATACTCAGAACTAACTGTCAATTCAAAGCATTAACACTAAAGGGTAGATGTAACAGGTGGTTTTAACGGAGAAACAGACTCCTGAGACGTATAAAGACGGCGGGCAGGCTTCAGCTGACGTCTTTGCTCGGCGCAGGTATATTCTGTTATAGTACCGGGTGATCAAAAAGTCAGTATAAATTTGAAAACGGAATAAATCACGGAATAATGTAGATAGAGAGGTACAAATTGACACACATTCTTAGAATGGCATGGGGTTTTATTAGACCAAAAAAATACAAACGTTCAAAAAATATCCGACAGATGGCGCTTCATCTGATCAGAATAGCAATAAATAGCATAACAAAGTAATACAAAGTAAAGATGATGTTCTTTACAGGAAATGCTCAATATGTCCACCATCATTCCTCAACAATAGCTGTAGTCGAGGAATAATGTTGTGAACAGCACTGTAAAGCATGTTCGGAGTTATGGTCGATCACGATCTTGTCTTTCAGCATCCCTAGAGATGTCGGTCGATCACGATACACTTGCGACTTTAGGTAACCCCAAAGCCAATAATCGCACGAACTGAGGTCTGGGGACCTGGGAGGCCAAGCAGGACTAAAGTGGCGGCTGAGCACACGATCATCACCAAACGACGCGCGCAAGAGATCTTTCACGCGTCTAGCAATACTTTTTTTTTTGTTCTAATAAAACCCCATGTCATTCCAGGCACGTGTATCAATTTTTACCGTTCTATGTACATTATTCCGTGGTTTATTAAGTTTTCAAATTTATACTGACTTTTTGATCACCCGATATATTCCCCTATATTCTGATCTCCTTGGTATACCATGGAAAAGATTGTCAGGGAAATTGTCAATACCGCCCACAGATGGCACAATATTCCCAGGCAGCGCAATATACGAGTATTTCCAAACTTTTTGATGTTCTCAGTATTACTGCACAACTTCTCACTCCCAGACGGTCAGTAGCACTGCGCATACGGCAAATGTTGTAATATTATTGACGGTCTAGGGGCCGCTTTAGAAGCAATGAGCAAATAAAAACAATAAATTTATTTATCGTGATCAGTACAGCAGTCGAAGACGTCGTCTTGATAATATGAGCGCCCCAGTGGTGCATGCTGATCCTGGCGGCAGCGGCCGTAGTAGGCGCACACACTGCGGCCGTGTCCCCAGTGGCTCTGTCAGACGTTGTAGCAGCTGGACTCACCTAAGAGAAAAGGAAACCAGGACCCCGACGTGGGATACAGAGAGTGCGGGTGGCGCCTGTGAACGAGGTGCGAACCGCGCACCCCCGGGTAGGTGCCCTGGAGTCGGCAGAGGGCCTCCAGCTTAAAGGCACCTGTTCGGCTACAGGCATTATCAGGTTTAGGCAAAACCCGTAGACCCGTAACTAGTAGGAGTTAGACTCATCAGTTCGACGACTGACGTCCAGTAGACCCTACTCAGAGATGCGACGGACGATGACCGATCCTGTATTATTGGAGGAGCAACAGGAGTTACGGCAGGTCGACCTGCCCTGTTGTGACTATCAGTATCGATCACGTAAGCCTCCGGGCTCGGGCGTAATGTAATAAATAAATAAAGACGGTATGTGTTCTTTCGGACATGTCCGAACGCTTACAGGCGTTGATAAATATCAACGGGGACGGTTGAAAATGTGTGCCCCAACCGTGACTCGAACGCAGGATCTCCGGTTTACATGGCAGGCGCTCTATCCGTCTGAGCCACCGAGGACATGGAAGATAGTGCGACTGCAGGGACTTATCTCTGGCACGCTCCCCGTGAGACCCATATTCCCAACTTACTGTCCACACACTAAATTTGTAGTGCCCCTGCCCATTATACTCATTACTCGCGGTATCTGTTCCTCCGGACATGTCTGAAATAACAGATACCATCTTCATGTAGCCATCAATGTCACAGCCGGCCGAAGTGGCCGTGCGGTTAAAGGCGCTGCAGTCTGGAACCGCAAGACCGCTACGGTCGCAGGTTCGAATCCTGCCTCGGGCATGGGTGTTTGTGATGTCCTTAGGTTAGTTAGGTTTAAGTAGTTCTAAGTTCTAGGGGACTAATGACCTCAGAAGTTGAGTCCCATAGTGCTCAGAGCCATTTGAACCATCAATGTCACACCCTGAATGGAACACACGGAGGAAGAACTTGTGCCTATGTCCCCCAGTCAAAAGATAGGAGCCATAGGCAATATACTTCGCGAAATAGGAGTAGAGTTAAAAGCTAAACACGCTTCATCTGCTCTGTTAACCGTCATTAGAAACAAAGTGTTTCCCTTAGCTTTCCAAATAACTCGCCTTGAAGCTAAACTGTCCTGCCTAAACGTTGAAAACAGGCGATTAAGACATGAACTATAGAGAGAATCGGAGCCAATCAAAGACTTACAAATACAAACTTTGCAAGAGAAGGCTGAGAAATTAGAGGACGAAAATAAGGAACTAAGTGTAGCAAACCAAGACTTGCAACAAGAAAGTGGCTCTGAGGACTATGGGACTTAACATCTGAGGTCATCAGTCCCCTAGAACTTAGAACTACTTAAACTTAACTAACCTAAGGACATCACACACATCCATGCCCGAGGCAGGATTCGAATTTGTGACCGCAGCGGTCGCGCGGATCCAGACTTTAGCGCCTAGAACCGCTCGGCCACCCCGGCCGGCAGCGACAATCCTCATTGTGACCAATAGCTGGGCCTCAACCTTATTGACACGGATACTTGCAGTCCTCACAGGTGCGCAATATTCGCCAACATAATACACGGCCGATTGTGGTGCTCTAGGTTGTGACAGTAGGCCAGTAGCGAGCCGCCGGCATTGTTAGAATCGAATTGGCAGACAGCGGTCAGTGAGAGGACGTGTCCTGTGTGTGGTGCTGGTCGAGCGTCGCAAGTGGAGGCGGGAGGCGCGTGGGGGGAGAGGGACGGAAAGCAGACAGCTTTCTCCGCACTGGGCTCTCTCCACTTTCCTAGCCATACCCTGTCAGCGAATGCTCGCCGCATCTCGCTCCATACTCGTGATGTGAACGTAACGGGTCTGGCAACCTTAGACCCCCCCAAGGTCTCCAGCGGAAAGGATGAGGCAGGAAGCTCAACGTCCCGTCTAGATGAAAGCGAGCAGCTCGAATTGGGCAAGAACGAGCGAAGGAACCAGCCGTAATCTCTTTCAAGAAACGACCCAGGAATTCACTTGATATGAATTACATCTGAGTGGACCGTCAGTGGTGTGAAACTCGCTCCTATCAAATACGAGCCCAGTGTTTCAACCACTGCTCGGGCCCATTTGACTAGCAGGTCCCACTGTATCGCGTAGTCTGCCTAATACTGAACGTCTCGTTACGTCATCGCTATCATTTAGATCTACATCTCCCTACGTACTGCGCAACCCACTGTGCAATGACTGATGCAGTGTACTTTGTGCAGCTCCTAGGCATTCTCTTTCTTGTTCTTCTCTCAAATGGAATTAGGGCAAAATAATTTCATGTACATATATTTAAGGGCCCCAGTCTCCATTATTTTGTCTTTGCATCAGAGGAAGTAGAATTGTTCTGCGGAATGTCGTAAATGATGCTGCTCTAAACTTACTTAACAGTGTGTCGCAGAAAGATTGTAACTTTTCTTCCAAGGATTCCCATCTGAGTTCGCGAAGAATTTCTTTAAAACTCGCGTAATAATCGAACCGACCGTTAACAAACGCCTTTGAACTGCTTCTGCGTGTTCCTTTAATGTGATATGATGGCAATTCCGTACACACAAGCAGTACTCAAGGATGGATTGCACAATCGTTATGCACTTGCTTTCTTTACAGGTGCGCTACGCTCTCCCAGAACTCCCCACAAAGCAGTAGTCGGCCATTCACATTCCTCACAATCGACTTTATGTGCTCGTTCCACTTCACGTCGTTACACAATGTTACGTCTAGGCACATAATCGACGTTACTAAGTAAACCAGCGTACCATTAATACTGTATTTGAAAATTACAGGAATGGTTCTCCTAATCATCCGCATTCACTTATTTTTAGCCGCATTATGTTCTGCTAATCATCATCTGATTTTAATTACGGTCATAATTACATCTTTCACTCTAGTCTGTTCCCTGACGACAGTCTGTTTATTTCTCTGTCAGTCCCAGCAATTCCCAACACGCATCTCTAGATTTCTCCCTGAGAAACCCTAAGTTCTTGAATGATTTGACCATTAAAAGTTTATATCTGACGGTCATAAATCAAAATTGGTAATATACATTGATTTTAAAATCTTCGTTTCTTACTGATGGGAAGCTTAGTTTTGAAAACCCTACTCCATGCAATTCTTACTCTTCTGTTTATTTCTCTGGCAGTGTATCCAGTCTGGTCTTCAACTACTCTAATGCTAATAACTCGTCAAGTGGCTCTATGACTTTATTGTTAACTCGTTCATTTTTTATCGAAGTGTTCATGGTACATTATTTTAATCTTACTATATATATAACTGATTTTAATCGAAATATTGAATTTTCCGATACTATCATTCTGTTTTGACCGGCGACGTCATCAAATTGGCAGTCATAACACACTCTTGAAATCTGATGTGTATAGCAAACGCCATTACTTGAACTGCAGTTATTCTTATGATATTACATTTGTTGGCTACGCTCACTACCAAACTGTCACCGTTCAATCTAACCTCGACCTCGCGTTACTTTACTATTAGTCTGTCACCTCAGCGACATCCCAGGAAATAATCTAGATGCAGGATAGATGTTGTCAGTGTTCTGTTGTATTTTTATTAGTTGTAGCAGTAGTTTCATATCTCCACATATCACTTTTACAATAGTATTTGACATGTTGCATGTCATGGTATTACAATTTGGGAACAACAGAAATAACGTAATTCGTATACACACGCATTTAAATACAGGTGTACTTTGACAAGGATGGCGGAGGCCGTGCTCTTACAACAGGAACCATCTTGGCATTTGCCTGAAGTAATCTAGGGACACCACAGAAAACCTAAAAGAAGATGGTTGGATTAAGAGTGGATACTCCATCATCCTCACCCTGTTAAAAATGGTTCTACCTAATTCCGTTTACCCCTGGTGTAAAATATTGTTTTGCAAAGAAGATATTCACTAATGCAAAGGCTAGTGTCACACTGTTCATGCATTTCCAATTCCCAGTCACTGTGCACACTGCACGCTCTATACACACTTTATGTAACATTATACGTACTATCACCTGACATCAGAACCATAGTAACGATGTTTGGTTTTCATTTTGTGTGCCGCAGCTTCCCATTTGCTTGCCTGAAGCCCTGAGTAATCATCCCTCTAAATGTGTAAGATGTTGAGCTCAGAAAGAGGACAATGTGATATTACACATTGCATAGATGGGTATTAGGTTAGCCAGAATAGAAAAAATAAAGTAAGGAAAGAAACAGTGTGAAAGTTTTATGTGAAATGATTGATTTTTTTATTATTGTTATAAATGTTTACTTTTGCTACATTTTTTCACCAAATTACTACTCTGTGTTGTCTAAGTAATCTTTCACGGTATAGAATGTGTTGCTTAGAAGGCACTTCTTAACTGCCTTTTAAAATAAATTCGCTTTAGTTATCTCAGATCTCCTCGTACAACTTTATTCTTTGGTATAAAATGTTGTTGTTGACATATGTTCTCATACAACGTAGTAAAAAGCTGCAGTTTTTTAACAGATATGTAGAATGAGCCCGATTACTATTCTTAGTTGTTATACTTATGGCTCTTTTCTGTAGTTTGAAAGTCGTGTTCATATTTTGCACAGATGTGAGGTCACATATGACAACATTAGTACACAGCAAATGAAATCCGATGTCTGGTATGGGTTGCTGCAAGCCAGCCATTTTAAGACCTCGTGTTGCATTAAGGTCTTCCATACATTATTGAAGTGTATCTACATTAGAGGCAAACATAAAATGTAATCAAGAAAGCGAACGTGGTTCAGACATGAGTCAAGGTCGCATATTATGCAAGAGTAAGATTAAGTTGCATTTAACGGACACCGATTTTGTTACCAATGTTACGTTTATGACTGTTACTATTACTTCCAAAATGAATAGCCACCGTAACGAACTTCATATGAGGTTCGTTGAATTTAGTAGGCCTACTTTTCTAAATAGTTGCCTTCATAAGGTTCAAGAAGGAAAATTAGTTACTCTACTTGCAGCACGTTTATGTGCAAGGAATACTTTGTGTGTAGGTGTGGAATTGCCCTAGAAAATTATCTCCTAAGACATTAATGAATGAAATCCTGCAAAGTAAGTCAACTTTCTGGTGGTATCAACACCAAAATCAGCAATCACGGGTAGAGCAAGTGCTGTTTCACTCAAGCGTTAGGGCAATGTAATTTCCATTTCCAATTCTGTTCAGTATTCAACGCCAGGAATATCGAAAATTACGATCTACATATTTTCTTCCCCAATGTTCTATTACTATTAACAATGATTTATCCACACTCGCTCAGAATTGCATGACAGACCAACCACCGAGAACCAGGCAATTTTTTACGAATATTTGAGTTATCTTTGCTTCTGTTATTACACCTCTGTTCAACTCTATTGTGATGCGTGCATCATCGGTAAAAAAAAGCACTATCTCTTCTTAATCAATATAAAATGGAAGATCATTTATAGATAGCAAGGACAGGGGAAGTCACTATGGAACACGAGTAATAATTCATTCCCACTCAGAAAAATATCCATCATGAAAGCTGCATGAGCAAACTAATATAACTTTTTGTTCCTTTCAGTTAAATATGAAGTGAATCCCTTACTTATTGTACTTTGAAAGCCACAGACTTTAAGTTTCTTCAAAAGAATGTTGCGATTTACACAGTCGAATGCTTTATGTAAATCATTTGCGAACATTTTCACTGTCACGACTGTGTAGAACGAATGCTTTTAATGCTTCCTGCTGGACCACGATTAGGTGCAGAACTGGTGCGTGTGGGTTTGAGGCCGCGGTGAATCAGCGAGCTGGCGCGCCTTGGGAAGGTCGCTGCCGGCTCCAGCTAACCTTTCCCGCCTGCTCCGTGCAGGAATTACAAATGACAGCGTAAAGCAGGCTGGCAGTCGTCGCCACGTCCTCGCAGAACCTTTACTTACGGGACGATACGTAGCCCGGCTGCCACTGTTGTTTTTCGTCATTTGCGTTTCTGCTCCGCGGCATTATTAATTATTCCAGTCCCTCCGCGGCTGACGTCATGACTCTGAGACACACAACAGCCTTGTCTCTCTCAACCTAACACGATCTAGAACAGTGGCATATGGACTGATTGTTCGGAAATCAGTGAGTTCAATAACTGACCAAAAAATAAGAACGTCTTTAAATATTCGTGTACTGTATTTACAGTCTCATCACACAAGCGAACTAACTGCACTTTTATTCCTGCAGCCTCCTGCTGACGTTACTACGCTTTGCTTTCGTGTCACTAGTGTTGACCGTGGATTTTCCTCTTTGCAATGGAGAGTTCTCTGCAACAGAATTCACTGACAGATTAACTGTTGAAAGGTCTCTGCTGGATTCCTTTCATGTTAATTTCTTAAATCTATTGTCATTTACGGCATAAATTCCTCTTCTAAATTTACTGTGGCGTTTCTGATTATCTGGGAGGAGACTGAGTAGTGGAACGTGTTACTTTTACACATAAACAAGAACGATCTGTCACACTACTACACTTTAAAATACAGTTTATATGTAATTCATGTCACACAGTCTCATACGGAACCTATATCCGCTTTCTTTTATATACTGTATATGATAAGATACTGTCATCCCCCTTCCCTTCTGTGTGAGAGGATGAATGAGCAAATGTATTTCTAGTTGCATGCTTGAGGGTAGCAGACAAGCCTGTCTGCTAGAGAACAGTAGGACCAACGTCGGAACAAGTAGCTACGCTTTCTAAAAGCAAAGAGGTTTCTATCCTTAGTATGGTCCTGTCTGTCCCTTGTCATGTTGGTATAGGAAGCTGCCCCTCTGGCCACTTCCGTTTGTATTAGTGAGCCACCCTCAGAAAGGGACCAGGTCAGTCTGTCCGTGGCGAGCGTCTGAAGTGGTAAGATCTCCGGCTAAGCGCGTGTCTGCTAAGTCCGTAGGACAATGGATTTCTTAAGTTCAGCCTAACTGAAAATTTAATCACCTTTATTTCAGGTTTAGCTCTAAAATATCTAATGTTATCTTAAATTGCAACGCAGTGTAATTCGCGTGTGAAGTTCAGAATATCTTCCGGTAGTTGCTTTATCACCACTTTGTGAGTAAAGTGGAACCACGTGTTGATCAGTAACTCTAACTAAGTTCATCAATCTTAAATGCGAATGTGCATGAGATTATAACGTCTCGTCTTGACAATATTTTTCAATATAGCAACTTTTCTTTATGTTCAACCCACGTGGGGTGTACTTTGTGAAACCGGTACCACGTGCTTATACAATTGTTTGACCCATCAGGTTAATAGTAAGACGATAGTAACCAGTTCGAGGTTTTTCTTTTGTAAATTGCTTTTCGATCTAATTTATTTTAATTATCAAAATTATTGTGGAGTTACACACTTTGTGTAAACCAAGTTGACCACGTGAAGCATGTGGTGTAATCATCAAAGTAGCCCTCAGCTATTCTTTTCGGGAAGATTTCACAGAGAGTTAGTATGAATTTAGTATACCAGTGTGTGGTAATTACATGACGGACAGGATTGTGCCACGAACGTAACTTCTTTGGGTGAAAATTGAATCGGTTGGTTGTGGTTAATTTCCTCTTGCATATGTTTCAACGTTCTTCGTGTGTTATTTTATGAATGCAGTGTTGTATGCAGTCTCCCAATCTTGGCTCCATATTTGATGTGTTCCGTAAGATTACAAACTCACATTTTCCACAATCCTAAATAAGGCACCAGTTTATTTATGAATCAAATGTAATATGCTGAAATTTCAATGATCATTGTTAAAATAAATTTCCAAATATAAACTGATTTATTTCTTTTTATTTAAATTCTTTTATATATATATATATATATCACCGGTTGTCGTATGACTATTAAAATATAATTAATGTTAGTCTGGTTGGGAATTTGGTAAGCTAGACTGGATACCTGGTGAAACAGTTGCGCAGTAATGCAAGGTTAACTTCCCCAGACAGCTCACAGCTTTTAACCCGCTTTTATTGTCTATCAGTTCCGCTTACACAACAAAATAAAGCACCAACGTTATACTGTTTCTCGAATCTAGTCTCGATACCAGACTCTGGCTCTTGGGGGCAATGCTCTTACCAGTTGAAGGTACGTCCCGCACCCCCTCCCCTCCACTCCCTCATATAAAGCTTGACTTGTGTAGTAGAAGAGAGGAACTAGACGTTGGAATTTTTAGTTTGGATATTGCTACCGAGAGGAGGAAGGAAGATCAGGATTTAACGACCCGTCAACAACAAGGCGTAGCACGAGGTAGGGTTGTGGAAGGAACCGTTTTCTGCGTTCACCTGAAGTGGTTTAGGAAAACCGAGGACGGCGAATCGAATTAACACGAGTCCTTCGACGTGCGAGTCCAGTGCGGTAATCATTGCACCAACTCGCGCGCGTTCGCATTTCACTCGTATGGCTCAGTCAACAAAATTATCGTCTGCAGTAATGAAGAAAGAATAACTGATATTATCGGTATACCTTAGATAAATCCTAGAGATACCACACCCAAATATTTGCCAGTTAATTAAGACTCTAAAGAACGACACAAGTCTATCCTGCTACGAAGTAAACCACACAGCAGTGTCTCACGCTAAAGGTTAAACCGTACGTAACACAATCGACAGTGTGAGTTCCCAGGCGAGATTGTGCTGTGTTGCGTACAGGAAGCAAAGAGCAGTCAGTTGGGCGACTAATGAGCGTTGTGCCCGTACTTGCTGAGCCTCTGTCGTACAGATCGTTGCAGCGATAGCTTCAGTACACTGGATGTACATTAACGGTCGCGACACTGCATTGCCATACGAACGCAGGTGCATATCCGTACTATTGTTTCTCTCAGTTACGTTTTCTGCCGACGAAGAAGGGTAAAGAGTCACTGCCATTAAATGTCAACTGGCACACTTTTGTTTTAAATCTTACATTGTCCAATAAACACCTCGCGTAGTGAGCACGACAGTAATGTTAGAGAATATTTAACGTATGCAGAGAATTCTGAAACTCGCTAATCGTGGCTTTTTTTTTTTCTGAGACCGAAAAACTTCTCTGTAGAGATCAATATGGATTCCGCAATTCTAGCACTCTTCATCCACGAAATCCAGAAGGCAGTAGATACCGGCCCTCAAAATGTTGCTGTTGTCCTTCATTTCCACTGAGTGAGGTGTCGCAGTGGTTACTACGAGAGTTGGCCAGACAGTAACGCGCCACATTTTTTTCTTCAACAGTTCTTTATTGAACATAATGAAAATTACACACACGAAAAAATTGTGTTTTATCTACACACCATATTTTTCCACGTAATCTCCGTCTCGTTTTATGGCCTTCCTCCAGCGCGAATCAAGGGCGTGTATGCCCTCTAGGTGCTAATCCTTGTCCTGGTGGCGGAGCCATTGCTTCACTGTGTGGATCACCTGCTCATCGTCTTCAAAATGTCTTCCACTAATGGCATCCTTTAATGGCACAGACAAGTGGTAGTCTGAAGGGGCTAGGTGAGGGTTGTAGGGTAACACTGTTCAACTCTGTTTTGCGATGTGTCCAAATGGTTCAAATGGCTCTGAGCACTATGCGACTTAACTTCTGAGGTCATCAGTCGCCTAGAACTTAGAACCAATTAAACCTAACTAACCTAAGGACATCACACACATCCATGCCCGAGGCAGGATTCGAACCTGCGACCGTAGCGGTCGCTCGGTTCCAGATTGTAGCGCCTAGAACCGCACGGCCATTCCGGCCGGCTTGCGATGTGTTCAGCAGTCCTCAGAGCGTTATCATGTTGCAGCAAAACATCTCCTGGGTTGCTGTGGCGCCGAAGTCGCCGGAAGAGCGTCTTGAATTTTGTTAATGTGTTGACACATGCTTCTGAATTAATGGTGCCGCCTCTTGGCATCACATCAATGAGAATCACACCTTCACAGTCCCAAAATACGTTGATCGTGACCTTACCGGTGGAAGTAGTTGTTTTGAATTTTTTATTCTGTGTGGAGTGGGAATGGCGCCATTCGATCGACTGTCGGTTTGTTCTGGGCTCAAAATGGTGAACCCAGGTTCTATCACCTGTCACAATACGGGACAAAAAGGCCCCCCTCAGCTTCAAACCGTGGCAACAAATCAAGGCAAATGTGTTTTCTGTGCGATTTGTGATCCACCGTTGGACACCGCGGGACCCATCTTTCACACACTGTTGATTATACGAGAGTGCGGATAATTGTATCCACACTTCCTTTGCTGATTGACAGATGCAGCACCAACTGCCGAGTCCTAATGCGTCCGTCCTCGCGAATGACAACATCAGCTCGCTGCAACATGTCAGGTTTGACAGCCGTCGATGGTCTCCCCGACCGCTGCAAATCGTGGAGCTCCGCCGAACCGCCTTCTGATTACCTCACCCTCTGTGCCCAGCGACTAACTGTACTTCTGTCGGCAGCAGATGCTCCACAGACTTTGCACAAGCGTTTGTGAATATTCCTCACAGTTTCTTTCTCTGCAGTTAGAAATTCAATGACGGCACGTTGCTTGTAACGCACATCACATACAGAAGCCATTTTGAAACTGTCCTGTATCTACGCTATCTGTCGAAAGTGACGGAAACTTGGCTCGCTCACTCAGGAGACTCCAGATAACACATACGTAACGTTTCGCAATCGTAGCATTGTTTTCGGCTGAGAAAAAAATGCCGTGCGTTACTTTCTGGGCAACCCTCGTGCACTAGACTCGCATTCCGGAGAACGGCGGATTAAATCCGTGTCCGGCCATCCAGATTCAGGGTTTTCCGTGATTTCCCTAGATCACTCCAGCCAAATGCTAGGATGGTTCCATTGAAAATCGCACGGCCGATTTCCTTCCCCGTCCTTGAAATATTCCGATCTTGTTCTGTGTCTCTTACAACCTCAACGTGGACGGGAGATTAAACCGTAATTTTCCTTCCTTTCCTCGGTTTCTGGAAGGCGTTCTATACAGTTTCATACTGCGGCTTAATGAAAAAAAGGTACAAGTTCACAAAATATCAGACGAGCCTTGTTGTTCGACTGAAGAATTCCTTGCATGCTTCATGGAGAGTAATCTTACAATGTAAATGTATCTTCAGGCGAGTCCCAGGGGAGCGTCAAAACTCCATTACTGTTGGAAATATATAGTATGTAACGAGTATAAGTAGAGATGTATTTATTGCTGACTGAGGACAGTGTATTGAACAACATTACATTGATTTGCAGTCTAATCACTCTAGCTATTAGGAGTTTTTAGGCTGGTTAGTACCTACAAGCACATGTGACAAGAGCAAGCCACTAATGCTTATTTTCCCCTGGGCAGCACATTAGTGTGTTGAAGTGTGGATGTATGGACTCAAAACGGTTAATATACACTGCAGGTGTAGACCACTTAGTGGAGCAGTTACTACCATGCAGAAAGCATCGGGCGCTAAATGATGTGATGTATTTGTGGGAAGGATGTTTGATACAGAGAGAAAACAACCAATACACTGATTGGCTAGTGGATAACGTCGGACGGTCCACAAGAATGTTGTGACTGGTGCTGATATATATGGGGAAGAATCAACGCTAGAAAACTGTAGCGAAATTCAGGAAGACCTGCACATGATCGATGTTTGGTACAAGGATTAGTGGTTGACCCTCAACATCAGAGTCACTCAAATGAAAACGAGGCAGATGGAAAAAAGTAACGAAACTGTTCATTATTTTAAAACTAATCACCGTATATATTAATACTTTTATCCCACTGTGAGACAAGACGGTCAACGCCTACACGGAAAAATGTTTGCAGTTGCCGACAGATCCATGCCCAGGCGTGTACCTCTTCGTCCAAAGCCAATCTACTGCTACAAATGTCTTTCTTCAGGACTCAAAAAGTATGAAAATAGTATGGAGAGAGATGGGGACTCGATGGAGGGTGTGTAAGGGCACGCCCCCATGTTACCTAGGTTGTTTCGACTACGCTGCACAAGTTTCGCTGGGAAGCCGTAACACATCCTCCGTACAGTCCCGACCTCTACCTATGCGATTTCCACATTTCTGGATCCCTGATGAAAGACATTTGCTTCAGACGAAGGGGATGCACGCCTGGGCACAATCAACGGTTCCGTAGGTAATCGAAAACATTTTTCCATACAGGCATTGACCGTCTTGTCTCACAGTGGGATAAATGTATTAACAGTTATTGCAATTACTTTTGAAATAATTAACAGTCCACTAACTCTTTTCAATCTATCTCGCTTTCATTTGATTGCGTATTAAGTAACGAAATGTAACGTATTTCTCACAAACAGGAGGAAAGGCACTTTAGTGTTTGATTATTGGATTGTCAAACATACATTGGAAAGAGTCCTCTCCATTAAATAACTATAATTACGTGCACAGACCGATTTAAAGTGGAGTAACCACAAAAAATTATCGTAGGAAAGATAGATGTCATATTGAGATTCATAAGAAGTATTCTCAGAAACTATAGTCTACCCCTGAGTATTGCTTCTCCATCTGGGACCCTTATTAGGTAAGACTGATAGACGATACAGAGAAGGGCCAAAGAGAACGGCACTTTTTTTACGAGTCGGATTAGCAAGTGCGAAATCCTCACGGAACTGCTCAACCGCTCCAGTGGTAGATTCTATAAGAGATGTGCTGCGTATGACGGTATGGTTTCCTGTTAAAATTCCGACATCGTACGTTCCCAGAAGAGTCATTCAGTATATTTTATCCTCCTACACATGAGTCATGAAGATAAAATCAGTTCCTTTCAGACGGAATTACATTCACTTCAGTGTCAATACGAACATGTCATCATAATGGGTGACTTGATCATAGGTGTGCTAAGAGACACTCCCTCGGCAATAAACTTAAGAAGATTGTTTAGTTGCAATAGCATGAACATTCTTCCATTACAACCTACACACCACACGGCGCACAGTCATACTCTTATAGACGTAATCGCAACGAAACAGACTGACAAAGTAAGAGATGTTGGTCAGACGTCGGCCCCTGGCCTCTCAGCACATGATGTAATATTCCTGGCCTACCCTGTGCAGCCCCCAAGGGTCAAATCGCGTTACGTAACTTGTAGGAACATAAAACGTATTGATCTTGACGCTCTAACAGCCGATTGCTTAGAAATCTCATGGCATCAAATAATCGGACAACATGTCCAACATGTCAAAATTAATGAACTTGGTGATAAACTCACAAACATGCACCGGTACGCACAATCCGTGTAAGAAAATCTCCTGCTCCATGGCTGACAGCTGAATTACGTCAAATGATGAATAATAGGGATGCTACCCACAGACGCTTCAAGGCAGATCCGAAACCCGAGCGTTTTGAAGAATCTAGAAAGCTACGGAACAGAGTGAAACAATGCATTCGCAATGCTAAAATCAGACACGCTCGCTCCCATGTATGCAGCAATCTGACACCCACGACTCTATGGAAGAATCTCCGTAGCTTGGGGGTCCGAAAGCAAAATCGGAAACTGCTTTTCATGTCTCAGCTAACAAATTAAATGAATTCTTCTCTGAACCTCTGAATACGCACATGGCTGATAATTACCGTCCACAAGAATCCCCTAACTGGATAACTAACAACGATACCTTCCATCTAAAACACGTAACAATAAATACGGCAAGAAAAGCAATAATGAGAATCTCTTCTGATGCGATAGGCAATGACAGTATCAGTATAACCATGATTAAGAATGTTACCAATATCTTAGTACCTGTCTTAACTGACATATTTAATTTTTCCCTCGTGAACGGAATATACCCCACTGCATGGAAAAGAAGCATAATTCGACCCATCCCTAAGATCGAAAACCCGCAACTGCCTAGTGATTACCGACCAATTAGCATACTTCCTGCTGTTTCCAAAGCACCTGAATATATTATTCATGATCAAATCACTGAACACCTGCATGAATTCAGCGTATATGACAAATTTCAATCCGGTTTCCGTAAACATCACAGCACAAACACTGCTTTAATTAAGTAACTGATGACCTGAAATATGCCATCGACAGCCGAAAGGCAACACTATTGACGCTACTAGACTTCAGCAAAGCTTTTGACACTGTTAACTTTGGCATATTGCTCAGAAAAATGCAACAGCTTAATTTCTCAGATAGTGCAATGAGATGGTTTGAAAGCTACTTGAAAGACAGACAGCAATGCGTTGTCTGCAAAAATGAAAAATCTTCCTGGAAACATGTTTCCTCGGGAGTGCCACAAGGATCAGTCTTAGGACCACTTTTGTTTTCTTTATATGTCAACGATATTTCGTCGGTTCTGTCCTCCTGTAAATATCATTTTTATGCCGACGACCTCCATCTCTACCTAAGCGTCAGACCTGAAGATATAGACACTGCAGTCGCTCAGATGAATGATGATCTGTCTTCAGTAGTGACATGGCCGAAAAATCTGGGGCTTAAACTAAATACAAAAAAGACACACGTAATCTTAATAGCCCATCAGAAATTAATAAGGTCAGATTACCGCGAACGGCTGCCTCCTATTCTGCTCGACGGTATCCCAATACCATATCAGAAAACAGTTCAGAACTTGGGTGTAACTTTGGCTGAGCATCTCAACTGGGCGGAGAATACAGTCGCAGTGTGCCGGAAGACGTCCGCTTGTCTCTATGCTCTCAGAAAGTTTTGGAACGTATTTCCACAGGACTTGAAACGCCAACTCGTGCAAGCACTCGTTCTACCGAACCTCCACTATTGTGATGTGATTCAACAAGGCATGAGTAGTGAAACCAAAAGACGGCTAGAACTAACCATGAATGCCTGTGTGCGTTACACCTGCAACATTCGACGATATGATCCTGTTAGTGCTTCATGCTCCCAGCTAGGGTGGCTGCGGCCGGACAAACTGCGTGACTACCACAATCTATATCTACTTCACCGACTCCTCGTCGCGCAAGCACCCCAATACCTTGCTTCAGAGATTAAACACCTGTCATGCCGTCATAATCGAAACACGAGGTCACTGTTATTTGGTATCCTAGCTGTGCCCACTCGCAAAACAAAAACTTTTGCAAACTCCTTCTCAGTTGCTGCTGTCCGCTTTTGGAACAAACTGCACCGTACCTTGCTCAAAATTCAATTCCCTGTTGCTTTTAAGAAGAAGTTGAAGCATTTCCTACTATCATCCTTATAACTTTTTCCACGAAATTAATGTACAAGGCCAGTCCTCTCCTCTATCAAATAGCAAAGCTAGTGTCTCCTATCTTGCTCCTTTCTCTTCTTCCTCTTCATCTATCTCTATTAGCCACGCAATCTTCTTTTCCTTTATATATCCTTAATTCTGTTCCAACATGTCTCTACTCTTCTCGTCCTATTTGAAACCTGTCTCTTTCACAATGTCTAATTATAACAGTACTTATCATCTACGAATATAAACTCTATATGCATGTATTTCTCCAAGTGTGCCTTTGTAATTGTTTATTTCACTTTTTGTACTAGATGTAGTTTAACATGCCTACTAAAACATATGAATGTAAAATAGGTAGAATGCCTGGTTAGATGTAAGAAAGGGCCTCATGGCCCTAATCTTGCCAGGTTAAGTAAATAAATAAATAAAATTAGAGAGTTTGTGTCTCACACAGAGGCTTAAATCGTCCACTGGACACGGACGAAGAATCCATCGTCACGAGGCACAGTGCCTGCGTCGCATTCGGAGTGTTCGTTAGCGCGATTTGCCACTGAAGGCCTATCCACCAGCAGATGTCGGTTGTATCTGGCTCGCGAACCACACAGCTTGTTTATGAAAATGGACGCGCCTAAAATTCCTACGTTAGCTCTATTAAAAGGCACATTTCCTCCCTACCACACATACTAGTCGTGTTGTTTCGGTTGTGGTGTACATAAATAAAAATTTCAGTATCCATGAATATGAAATAAGAAAAACAGTCAAATTGCATGTGCAGTCAGTAAGGACATCAGCTTACAAAACATCACGAAATCGGAAAAACTCACTCCTGAGAGAGAGCGCACGATTATTACAGAAAATACTTCTATTAATTTAATAAGAAAGTCCCACAATCTTTTAGAAAACGCGAAGATGAAAAAACTATAATACAGCAAGACACACACCCTTTAAACCTTGTTTCATAGCTCGGCAACTCTGTCAACTATGTTGCGCTGAACTTGCATAACAAATGACCATATACGCTAACGAGAACACGGCAAGTGCCATAATCTGATTTCCCAAAAACTTCACTCTGTGGAAGAGGAGCCAAAACAAGCGAACAGGTGTCTCGGCTTATTAGCACATATTCGATCGTTTCTGAGAAAACGACCATCAAGGTTTTCGGTGTAATTTAGATGGCTGATAGCGGGCGCATGCGTCAGTACAACTGGTGGCACAGTCGCGGTCTTTCACTTCTGCGCCCCGCGTTAGAAATATCATTATTTTTTTCATTTATTTTATTTTACTTTTGTTCTTTATTTCGCTACACATTTCCGTAGAAGGTAACTACACGAATGTTTATTGTCAAGTTGGAGGGTACAAGACGGTTACATTAATAGCAAAATTACAACAGAGTTTCACAATAATTGTCATACATTTATTATATAATACATGTGCGTATGGTATTTTCAGGGGTTACAATCTTTTTAAAGTCTTATATTCTTATATTTAAGTCTTAATTCTTACATTTATTTTACAGGAAAATTTGGTGCAATCCCTTCGGTGATAGCCATTCCAAACACAGGAATTCCGAACAGCACGAGCATCGTGCGAAGGAAAGTTTGCCACAGCAACATTTCTTCGCATGAATCTCACCTGGGGAAGAAACGCCGTTAGCTCTCCTGCAGATTTAAAGCGTTGGATTTTTTTTTTTAATCTTATGGGACTTAACTGCTAAGGTCATCAGTCCCTAAGCTTACACACTACTTAACCTAAATTATCCTAAGGACAAACACAGACACCCATGCCCGAGGGAGGACTCGAACTTCCGCCGGGATCAGCCGCACAGTCCATGACTGCAGCGCCTAAGACCGCTCGGTTAATACCGCGCGGCTTGGAAATAATGTGCCAGCAAACGAAGCATAACGTGATAAGTTTTACGAAAACTCGCGTTCCAATTGATTATGAATGGGGACACACTATAGCAATTTCACCGGAAACTTTCAAATAATTTTTCCATTCATTTAATTTTTTAAATTCATTAACCAGACATACAATTAGTAGACAAATATTGACAACTTTGGAAAAAATTCGTGAAGTAATCTTCTACGGACGTGCGTATATAGATGAAAAATAAAAATAATAATCGAGTTTTGAAACAGAGTGCACAAGTTTGAAATCGCGATGCAGCCACCGTGTCACCGCTTCGGTTGAGCTGTTTCCTCAGTAAAAGACACATAAAGTACATCGAAAACTATGACCGTCGTTTTCTCAGAAACGATCAAGTATCTACGGATAAGCCGAGACACGTGTCCGATTATTACCCTCTTCCACTGAGCTAAGTTTCTGGGAAACTGAGTTATGGCACTTGCCGTGTTCACACTTAAGTTATGATATTCTCAAGACTTTAATCACCAATATCTTATTAAAAGACAATTAAAACATATTCTTCCAAGAACGACATGGTTTTGATGAATCTTCAATGTGTTATTGCCTTAAAGCGATATACTTACATAGCACGCGATATATAACACGGAAATAACTAAACACGAAAATTCTTCAACCAACCAATATGACGTTTCTCGTCATTTTATTCCAACAAATCGTACTAATAACGACGCGTTTTCGAGAGATACTCAGTGTGCTGGTGCATACAAACAGCATATATTCGTAGACTGTAAGTTATTATATAACTTCGGGGAAGTATGTGCCGAGTAATCGAATTAACGACGAAAAGACCCATCCTGGCTTAACAAAGAAATCCGAAAAATTCTGGGGAAGCAAAGGCTGTTGCACTCTTGGTTCGAAACGGAACACGCAAATGACGACAGGCAGAAGTTAGTTCAGATTCGTGCGTCTGTAAAAAGATTGATGAGCGAAGCATCCAACTACCACCGCCATACATTAGCAAAAGAGCTTGTAGAGAACCCGAGAAAATACTGGTCCTACGTAAAATCGCTAAGCGGGTCTAAGGCTTCTATCCAATCACTCTTTGACCAGTCTCGTATAGCAATAGAGCACGGTAAAAGGAAAGGTGACGTTTTAAATCTCGCGTTTGAGAGATCATTCACGCAGGAGGATTGTTCAAACTTACTGTCGTACAGACTCTCGTATGGAGAGCATAGTAATAGGTATCCCAGACACAGAGAGGCAACTGAATGAGCTGTAAACAAATGAGTCTCCGGGGCCGGTTCAGTTTTACGAAGAACACTCTACAGAATTTGCCCCCTACTTGGCTTGCATTTATAGCGAATCTCTCTCCCAGCGCAAAGAACAAGCAACTGAAAAATACTGAAGGTGACTTCTGTATACAAGAAGGGTAAAAGAACGAACCGGTAATATCACAGACCGAGATCCTTAAAATCGGTTTGCCACAGAATTCTTGACACATTCTCAGTTCGAATACAATAACTTTACTTGAGACGGAAATGCATCTGTCCACGAATCAGCACGGTTTTAGAAAGCATCGCTAATGCGAAGCTCAGCTTGCCCTTTTCTAACATGATATACTGCCAACTATGGATGAAGGGCAACAGGCAGATACCATATTTCTAGATTTCTGGAAAATATTTGGTGCCCCACTGCAGACTGTTAAGGAAGGTACGAGTATACAAAATAAATTCCCATATATGTGAGTGTGTCGAAGACTTCTTAAGTAACAGAAGCAAGTCTGCTGTCCTCGCTGGGTAGTCTTCATCAGAACAATTGTATCGTTACGAGCGGCCCAGGGAAGTGTGAGAGACCCGCTGTTATTTTCTGCATACGTAAATGGCCTGGCGCACACGATGAGTAGCCGTCTGCGGTTGTTTGCTGATGAAAATGTAGGGTACGGCAAGATGTCGTCGTTGAGTGACTGTAGGAGGATACGAGATGAATTAGACAAAATTTCTACTTGGTGTGAAGAATGGCAGCTAGCTCTAAATATACAGAAATGTAAGCTAACGCAGATGAGTGGGGTAAAAATAGTTATGTTCGAATACAGCATTATGGATGTGCTGCTTGACACAGTCGCACCGATTAATTATCTGTGCGTAACGTTTGCAAAGCGCTATGAAATGGAACGAGCATAACGGTTATAGTAAGGAAAGGGAATGGCCGACTTCGGTTTATTAGAAGAATTTCAGTGAAGTGTGGTTCGTCTGTAAAGGAGACCGCATATGGGACACTAGTACGACACATTCTTGAGTACTGCTCGAGTGTTTGGGATCCCCACCAGGTCGGATGAAAGGAAGACATCAAAACAGTTCAGAGACGGGCTGATAGATTTGTTACCGGTAGCTTAGAACAAGTATTATGGAGATGCGCCGGCCGAGGTGGCCGAGCGGTTCTAGGCGCTACAGTCTGGACCGCGCTACCGCTACGGTCACAGGTTCGAATCCTGCCTCGGGCATGGATGTGTGTGATGTCCTTAGGTTAGTTAGGTTTAAGTAGTTCTAAGTTCTAGGGGACTGATGACCTCAGAAGTTAAGTCCCATAGTGCTCAGAACCGTTTGAACCATTTTATGGAGATGCTTCGGGAACTCATATGGAAATCCCTGAAGGAAAGGCGACACTCTTTTCGAGGAACCCTACTGAGAAAATGTCCTCCTGCTTAGCCAAGTGGTAACGTGTTTGCCTATCATGCAGAGGACCCGGGTCGATTCCAGGCCGGGTTGGAGACTTTCTCCGCTCGTGGACTGGGTGTTGTGTTGTTCTCATCACAACTTTTTCATCACCGGCCACTAATGTCACACGATGATTACATTTTTACATTAGACTGTTACGCCCAGACGCCTGGAAATGAGTGTCGGAAATGGTGGGGTGGATCGGCTGATCGTCTAGTGCTACTGTCGTGAGCATCTATGGCGCGTGGTTCAAGGCCAGTGAAACCACGAGTGGGCGATAAGATGTTGGACGTCCACGTTTCATGATGAAGTGTGGAGGTCGGAGCCCTGTCTGCTCTGTAAAGGAGGACAGGTGACGGTCTGTGGTGTATCTGGCAACAGAGTCGAACCCTGGTGAAGGCACAAGTGTTTTGGAGCACACTGCTCAGCACGCATTTTTGAACATGAGGCTCACCTGCATCCTATCGTTACGTGTTCCTAAGACTCAACGATTTCACAAGTTACGATTGCAGTGGACGAGAGATCTTCGAGATTGGATCGTGTGTCAACGGAAACGTGATGTGTGGCCTTGTGAATCTCTTTTCTTGTTGTACCAGGTCGATGGTAGTGTCCGGATACGCCGTCATCCTGATGAACGGATGGTCGAAACACGCACCACGCAGTCCGGTGAGGCCGTTATTGTGCTATGGGGGCGCCCATGGCACCTGTGGTAGTAACCGAAAGCAACATGAAAGCTGTGGGCTACGCTAATAGTATTGCGGACAATATGCGAAAATTGAAGCTCTCCATCAACTCCAAAAACCCTGGAATGTTGACGGACGGTATCATTTTGTTGCAGGATAATGCCCGCTAACATGTTGCCAAGGTTATTTCGACTACGCTGCACAAGTTTCGCTGGGAAACCTTACACATCCTCTGTACACTCTCGATCACTCCCCAAACGATTCCCATCTTTTTGGACTGACCCATTCTGCTGTTTTACTTCTCTATTGACAACACAGTATTCCCCGCCTCCTTTTATACTGGTGGTTCCATCTCTCGTGACATCTAGTGGTCAATTCCGCATAACGTAGGGTTGTCTGAATAATTTTCCCGGAGAGTACATGATCCTTACTTAGATGCCATTTGACGAAGTTGTCCAACGACATGTAGACAAGCACGTTTGGCGTCAGATTTAAATTAAATTTACCTCAGCTATTCCGATTTTGTAATTAGATTCTCTTAGATGTGTCAAGCTAGAAAGCCCTATTAGGCGGACGAGACAGTCGTATATGATAACAAGAACTCCCGCACAATATAAGAAACCGTTTGGTGTTCAAATAAAATGAAACCTAAGTTGTTATTATTGTAATTTCTCCAAAACGTTTTATCGGACAATGAAAAGTGGAATAGGATTAAACTCGTCTTTTCAAAACCTATGATGCTTACAACAGAAATCACTTGCAACAGACGTCAATTTAAATCACTTGCAACAGACATCAATTTCTATGTAATTCACGCAGTTGTTAGAGAGTACACGTTGTTTAGAAAGACTTTTTTGCAATTTATCGTATAACGCTCAGTGAATGCCTGTCTTTAATCTCGGTGGATGTTGTGCTCAAAAACATACAAAATAAATGTGCGCCTCGCAGACAGACTAATCACACTTGCCTGTTACTGGAAACATCGCATCTGATTCCTACGCTTGGACGCGTACCCCATTTTCGACAAAACTGGCACGGGTTAAATACATGTTATTGTGCTGCTGAAAGCGCGAAGCGCACTCGAAAAGTCGAACAAAAAGATGCATCTTGTGGACACAATTTTAGTCTTTCATGAAGTTGCTACAAACGGGAGGGCTCCGTGGAAGTGTAATAGAATTGCTACTGTACACCATGTACAAGAACAACCCGTCCAATATGGTAGAGACAGTAATCTAATACCGTTTGCTGAGGACCCTGTTGTGTACGCGAAAGTATCGTCGTTGTGTGGTTCCAGAGGGATTCAGGATGACTTGTACAGAATATCTGTACGGTGCGATGAACTGCACCTTTCTTTAACTGTGGATAAATACAGGTTAATGTGGATCTGTAGGAGAAACACTCCTGCAATAATATCAACGGTGTGCTGCTTGACTCACTAAAGTCGATTAAATATCTAGGCGTAACGTTGCGAAACGACATGAAATTGAACGAGCATATGAAGCGCTTATTTTTTTTAGTGGTACATGTCCAGTTTTGCTCATTTTGAGATACAGAGTCCTAAAGTTAAATGAGCGCTGAAAAATCTGCAGTTGAGATACCAGAAATATTCAAGCATATGGCTTCTTGCTAGAGACGAACCTTTCTTTCTGTTTGTTTGGATCATTAATATCAGAAGCATTATAGGCAGAAAAGTGGAGGTAGTGGACTTGTACCGCTATTGAAATAAGCCCTTCATATAAGGTCATTTGTAGGGAAGGTGAGTGGCGGACCACAGTTAATTGGCTGAGCTCTAGGAAAGTGTAGTGCACATATAAAGGCGATGACGTACAGACTGCCTCTGTGACCAAAACTTGAGTACCGCTCTAGTGTTTGGGATTCTCTCCCCGTTGGATAAAAGGAAGACATCGAAGCAATTGAGAGGCGTGCAGCCAGATTTGTGACAAGCCGATTCGATTATTACGAAAGTGTTACGAAACTGCTGCTTAGCTTAGATGAAAATCCTTGAAGGTAAGCAGACGACCTTCCGGCGAGACAGTTGAGGAAATTTAGACAAGCAACATTTGCGAGAGACTGCAGAACGATTCTTCTGGTCCAACGTGAACTCGCGTAAGTACCGTAAGGTCAAAATAACTGAGATTCATTCAATCATTCATTCATTCGTCATTAAACGTGATTCGCAGATCTGATCAGGCAGGAAGGCGTTCAGGGTTGTAGAGCGAGTCAAACTATACATTAGCAAAGGACAACAAAATCATATAAACTTAATCCATATGCTGTATTAACAATAACTGCCACTATACTGGAGAGGAATTCCACCTTATGTAAGACAACATTTTGTAGTTTTATTTTCATTCACACATGTTTGAGCACTTATTATGCAATCTTAAGTGGGTTTCTGAAAAACTGTTGTTGCTTGTTAAGCTCTTCTGTGGGTTATATGAACTTTTCATTTGTAAAAGGAGCGATTATTTACAAATATTTTAAATTAGTTTACATACAGAAAAGAGTTGGCTCTGAGCACTATGGGACTTAACATCGTAGGTCATCAGTCCCCTAGAACTTAGAACTACTTAAACCTAACTAACCTAAGGACAGCACACAACACCCAGTCATCACGAGGCAGAGAAAATCCCTGACCCCGCCGGGAATCGAACCCGGGAACCCGGGCGTGGGAAGCGAGAACGCTACCGCACGACCACGAGCTGCGGACAGGAAAGAGTTAAGACATATACAACTGAGTTCAGAAGTTCAAAGTTGTTCATTTACGATATGTCTAAAGGTTTTAGTTTTATAGTAAATTTAGAAATAAAGTCGATGTATTCATTTGTTGGCATACCTTACATAAGGCTGGCGGTTGTTTATGCTGGTAGCTTTAAATCTACTACATATGCAAACATCAAAAGGTTTTTTATTTTTCTGTTTTCTTGCTTTACCTACATGATTTAGACTTTATATATATTTTTTCTGTCGTGCTGCAATTGTATGTTGTTCACAGTTACGGTTTCATAGCTGGGTATTACTTTATAGGAGAAACATACTTTGTTGAATTTTTTTCTGAAGTTTGATGGTAGTGTTCTGGAATTTTTTTAAGGGCTGCGAAGAAAATACCTGGCCTGCTGTAGAAATAATCATCGTGTGAATGTTGCAGCTGTTCTTATTACATTCTTGCTATGATAAATAGAATGGCTCAACTCAGTGTTATATGTCTCAACTCCGTACTGTATGCATAATATTGTAAAATGTTCGAAAATAATCGCTCATTTTCTAAATGTAAATATTTTGTGCCGAAAGTTCATATAAACCACACAAGAGCTTAACATGTAACAACAATATTTCAGAAAGAAAATAAATAAATAAATCCACTAAGATACGACAAAAATGCTGAAACTTGTATGGATGAATACAAAACTACAAAATGGTGTCTCGCGTAAGGCGGAATTCTTCTTTAGTTTCTCTTAGCAACCACGGAAATATGAACTGCAACATGCACAAAATGATTATATCACTATATTGCTTAATGCTGTTCGTGCTTATGCCAACTAAATTTAACCGAGTTAATTGGAAAGAAAGCAGCTATTCTGAAAAGAATGCACTTCCTCCTCAGTCATGTTAGATGGTTGCTGTTTATTTGATATTAATAGTTTGATTACAATGGTATTGTGCAAAGAAAATATTTACGAATATCTGGGAATACGGAATCCTATTTACAGCACATTACTACTGGCAGAGTGGTCAGCGTAGATGGCAGGCATGCAGAGGAGCTGAGTTCATGTCCAGGTGCCGCCAGGGTTTTCCCTCAATGGGAGGCCTGGACTGGGGTCCACACAGCCTCGTAATGCCAGTTGAGGTGCTACTCGGACGAGAAGTAGCGGCTCCAAGGTGTGCAATGCCGACAACGGCTGGGAGAGCGGTATGCTGACGCCATGTCCCTCAGTGCCGCATCCAGATGGCGCCATTCGCTCAGGACGACACTGTGATCGGTCGGTCGCTATTGGCCCACCTGTAGCCAGAGTGGCGAAGCTTTGGCTTTTTTACCACTTGTCATGCAGCTTTACAACTGCTGCATACCATATAGGTACCAGTACATTTCACGCCTCGAAACTAGATATTCAGATAAATTTTAGAACAAAGAGCTACTTACGTATGTTATCGATTTTCTTTTCAATTGGTTGGGATTCCCAATTTCTCGCTTTATGTGCTTTGTGTTATCTTGTATTGTAATTGTGTTCACAACTGTTCAACTGAAACTGAGTTTTATCGTCAGCAACAGAAAACCTTCTAGGAGTAAACGTACTGGGAAGTGAGTGAAAGAATATTACAAGTTCCATGAAAATGTTTCTGCAAAAGTTACGGTTATCTAATTCACACAGTATTCTTACTGATCCCTGCTACTGAATAAACACTTCCTTTGCTTTATTAGCCCTGCCACAGTGGAAGTATGCTAAATAAGCCTGTACTCTTGTCTTTAGACATGATTCTAAGGGCATAGCACACTGAACTCAACTTCTTGAGTAATTTATCTCTGTTGTGATTTGTTATTTAGCTGACTCCCAAGGCAATAGAATGTTTCATTTAGTGTATCTTTAGTAATATCTACTGTTGGTGCTAGCAGCTCATTTTTGATTCTTTGAAATAGCATAATATGAGTTTTGTGAGATTAAGATATAAAATTGTTAGCTGTGAAGCACATTAGGTCTTTTCAATTATCATCTTATCAATGTCTGCTAAGGCTGACTTTAGGATTCTTACAGAAGCATCATTCAGTGAAGGTATAAATTACACTCCGCCATGCACTTAAAACGGCTTGCGGAGAACGTAGGTAAATGCAGATGTAGAACAATTAAATCACTAACGGTTGACCTGCTTTCACGTAACACCCGTAAAATCTCCCTGACATGATACACTTGTGGGCTCGTACGATCACGGCCGTTTCAACTGACTCGATTGTCTGTTTCGGAAAACACATCTCCGATGTTGACACGGAGGCACGGCGTGACGTCACAGCCAGAGTTTTAGAAGTGACGGAACTTGGAAAGCGGGCTATCTGGCGGCGCATCACTCCTTGACTCTGTTCCATACAATGCAGCTTGCAACACGTCCGCGAAATAGCGTCCACCGGCTTCCAAACGTCGCGGGTGGCGGATATTCTTCGCCTTGACGAACCTCTCTACTTATCCACCGTCGGGATGACAGTGCAAGTCTGTGGTCACTGCCAGCTCCCACCATCTGTACCTCTACAAATGGTTCACTAGCAGAAAAACCGAAACCGATAACCACCGTAAACTAACAATTCTACCTTCGTGACAAATAAGTACTCTGTGACGATTATGTGAAAAGCGCAGTGCATCTTCAGTTCTAAAACATGGAAAGGATAGACGTCATCATCTGGTTCGTGTCATCACTACTGATCATTATAATTAAAAAATGTGTCCTCACGACTGTGCCGCCTTCTAGGAAACACCATTAGTTGTCGTTGGATTGGAAACAACTTAAGAAATTGTTTTGCGTACGTGTGTGTGTGTGTGTGTGTGTGTGTGTGTGTGTGTGTGTGGTCGCGCGCTTTAGAACAGCTCTGAAACCTGTTGTGTTTGTGTTTTCGAACATCTCCGAAAATTGTATGTTCGTTTATGAAGGAGAAGAGGGGGAGGAGGGAAGGAGGGAGAATAGATTGGGCTGCGTCGGGTCACACGCTGATGGTCTGAGCGCTGTCAAAATACAACAGAGTACAATCATTAGAGATTAATCTAGTCTGAATTCTTCTAATCAGACTACAGCCGAAACGCAATCCTTACTCACTTACTCTTATGCTGTGTTTTATTTCACTTTTCATCTTCTCTCTCTCTCCCTCTTTCTCTCTCTCTCTCTCTCTCTCTCTCTCTCTCTCTCTTTCACAGGGGTTGGAAACGATGAAGAGAGAGGAGGAAAATTCACAAATCGTTGAAATAGATAAACACTACGAAACTAAATTACCTTCTGCATCCCTCAACCAGAAGTTACCAGTGGCCCAGCAGTGGTAGCCACGTGAGCCAACCATTAAGAAAAGTGACAATAGCAACACCAGTTCACGAACAGTAGATCAACACCGTATCCAGTACCATCAGCCTTAGCGGAATGGATAGTTATGAGTATCCTGTGTTTCCTAAGCCTCTTGAGAAAAAACGAGAGAGGCGTAACGGAAGTCAAAACTTGGCGCTCTGAGACATGCGACGAAATGTCTAGCGATCTGAAATGAGAAACGAGTTTCAAGAAGAGACTCAAGGGATTTTTGAGAGAGTGGGGCTGCAATAGACGGATAGAGACTGGTGGCTGTTAATTTGAACGTTTCTACCCACAGACGACTGCAGCAATACATTCGTTGATGAGCCGGCCGCTGTGGCCGAGCGGTTCTAGGCGCTACAGTCTGGAACGGAGCGACCGCTACGTCGCAGGTTCGAATCCCGCCTCGGGCATGGATGTGTGTGATGTTCTTCGGTTGGTTAGGTTTAAGTAGTTCTAAGTTCTAGGGGACTGATGACCTCAGAAGTTAAGTCCCATAGTGCTCCAAGCCATTTGAACCATTCGTTGATGAGACATGCGTACAGCAGTTTGTGTTTTTGTTTCTGATATCAAAGCAAACAATGGTACTTATAGGTAGCAATATACAGGTTGGTTTTGAGTTGTTATGAAACATATAGCAAGGTATACCCATTCTGCCGTCTTGTCCCTACTCTTTCCCTTGACATCAGACGTTACAAACGCCTTGCATGTTACACCTATTTATCATTATTTGTAATTTTCAAAATAAGAACTCACAGAGTGGCGGAAAAGAAAAACGAAAAATTTCAGAAGGCGAAGCTTCACAAACCAAAAGAAATAAAGTATTTGTTCTTATGTGTCAGTTTGATGAACTGTGTGATTTTGCCGGAGTGGGTGCTCCACTTTTCCGTCAACGATGAGGCTTTCAATTAAAATACTCCATTTCGAAATAAAAATCTGTAAATATAGTACGTCATACCCATAACTGAAACCTTCAATAACAATTTTTCGTAACCGCAATAAAATTCATTTCATAGTTTCATTTCTGACACACAGTGAAAGCTACAGTCTAGACAAACACAATTTCAACGTCGAGAATAAATCTGCCGGAGACAATGAAAATCACATCACAAGTTGAGCATACTCCCTTAAGGAAATACCTCAAGTTTAGGGTAAACTCTATAACAAAATCAATGCTTTCTGCAACTTAGAACTTCAATATATAACGAGCTGCTATAGAGATAAGGTTGTACCTGCCTCGACACAGATCTAATTGTTTGGCATCCTATGCAAGATAAGAGTTCCGACACAGTTCCTGAATAAGAAATACGAATTCGTGTCAGATTGGTGAAGTGCTTGAGGTGCAGAAAAGCCGAGAAGATCTGCTTCTAAGAAGTCGTGGCCATTCTGAGAATCAGCAAAAAGATGTACCTGTCCAGCTGTCGCGATGAGTGCTAAACCACACGTCTCTTTGCCTGTACAGTAGACTGCCAAAAGACAGGCTGAAGCACAAATGCCTCCCGAATTGAATGCAATTAGAGGCGTCCCGCCCGGAAGCAAGTATTTTTGTGAAAAAGTCTCGGTTATCTGATGGCTACATATGCTTCAGGCGGTCAGTTTTCTTTTTCTCCCTTTCAAGACTGGAGGTGTGCATTATGATATGGTGTGCTTCGGATATTCCCCACAGTGTGGAACACTGCTTCACTACGGAGCAAATACCATGCCTTCTAATACGTTTGTTTGTGTGGCCATCTTCCGCAGCAGCTGTTAACATCTGTTATTATAGGTTATCTGTCTTGACCTCACTGCTTTCTTGTTGAACAAACGTATCGTCGACTAAAATTGTGTAGAGCAGAACAGCATGCCAACAACTAAACGGGAAGTGCCCTTCCACTGAATATAGTACTTCACTAACGCACATCAGTTCTCTTCGATATGATGCCTTGACATACAAATTGTTGTATAAGGCTGAAAGAAGAGAATTCCACAAAATCAGAAACGCCTTTACAAAAAAATTGTCAGATAAGACATTCAAAAACTATAGACCTATCAGCCATCTCACCTTAATGTACGAGGTACTTACTTAATTTACTAAGAAGTGTAAAGAAAAAACGTTATATTTTTAACAGAAGAAGTTCCTGAATTTAGAAGTGGAAACAGGACAATGAACTACCACTTTGTAACTAAACGATTTTGGAAAAGCTTTTCACTCAGTTTCTACAAAATCTCTATAAAAATCCCTGAGAAAGAAAATCATTGGTCATCTGATTCACCCAATGTTAAGGATATATCGGTCAATGCCCCCCCCCCCCCTTCCCGCCGCCTATGTATCTTGGACATTGCCATTGGTGGGGAGGCTTGCGTGCCTCAACGATACAGATAGCAGTGCCGTAGAAACAACCACAACGGAGGGGTATCTGTTAGGTATCTGTTGAGAGGCCAAACAAACGTATTGTTCCTGAAGTGGGGCAGCAGCCTTTTCAGTAGTTGCAGGGGCAACAGTCTGGATGATTGACTGATCTGACCTTGTGACATCAACCTAAACGGCGTTGCTGTGCTGGTACTGCGAACGGCTGAAAGCAAGGGGAAACTAGAGCCGCAATTTTTCCCAAGGGCATGCTGCTCTACTGCATGGTTATCTGGTGATGGCATCCTCTTGGGTAAAATATTCCGGAGGTAAAATAGTCTCCCATTCGGATCTTCGGGAGGGAACTACTCAGGAGGACGTCGTTATCAGGAGAAACAAAATTGGCGTTCTACGGATCGGAGCGTGGAATGTCAGATACCTTAATCAGGCAGGTCGGTTAGAAAACTTGAAAAGGGAAATGAATGGGTTAAAATTACATATAGCGGGAATTAGTGAAGTTCGATAACAGAAGAAAGAGGTCTTCTGGTCAGACGAATACAGCGATACAAATACAAAATCAAATAGAGGTTCTGCAGGAGCAGGATTAATAATGTCCGCGCGGGATTAGCCGAGAGGTCTAAAAACGCTGCAGTCATGGACTGTGTGGCTGTTCCCGGTGGAGGTTCGAGTCCTCCCTCGGGCATGGGTGTGTGTCCTTAGGATAATTTAAGTTAAGTAGTGTGTAAGCTTAGGGACTGATGACCTTAGTAGTTAAGTCCCATAAGATTTCACACACATTTGAACATATTTTTGATTAATAACGGATAAAAAAAATTAGGAATGTGCTACTGTGAACAGCATAGTGAACGCATTATTTTAACCAAGATAGACACGGAGCCCACATCCACTACAGTAGCACAGGTTTATATACCAGTTAGCTCCACAGACGACGAGATTGAAGATATATATGATGAGATAAAAGAAATTATTCAGATAGTGAAGGGATACAAAAATTTAATAGTCATGGGGGACTGGAATACGATAGTAGGAAACGGAAGAGAAGGGAAAATAGTGCGTGAGTGTAGACTGGGGAAACGAATGAAAGAGGAAGCTGCCTGGTAGCATTTTGCACAAAGCATAATTAAATCGTCGCTAACACTTAGTTTAATAGTCATGAAAGAAGGTTGTATATATGGAATAGACCTGGAGACACTGTACGATTTCAGATAGATTATATAAGGCTAAGACAGAGATTTCGGAACCAGATTTTAAACTGTAAGACATGTCCAGGGGCAAATGTGGACTCTGACCACAGTTTATTGGTTATAAACTGTAGATTAAAACTGAAGAAACTGCAAAAAGGTAGGAAATGAAAGAGACAGCACCTGGATAAACTGAAAGAATCAGAGGTTGTTAAGAGATTCAGAGGGAGCATTGTGAAACGATTGACAAGAACAGGGGAAAAGAATGCAGTAGAAGAAGAATGTATGTCTTTGAGAGATGAAATAATGAAGGCAGCAGAGGACCAAATAGGTATAAAGAAGAGGCCTAATGAAAATACTTGGGTAACACACGAGATATTGAATTTAGCTGATGAAAGGAGAAAACATAAAAATGCAGCAAAACAAGCAGGCAAAAGGCAATACAAACGTCTAAAAAAATAACACTGACAGGAGGTGCAATATGACTAAGCAGGAATGGCTGGAATGTAAGGATTTAGAAACTTATTTCACTAGGGGAAAGATAGATACTGCCTACGCGTAAATTAACGAGACTTTTGGAGAAAAGCGAAGCAGCCGTATGAATTTCAAGAGCTCAGATGTAAAACAAATCTTAAGCAATGAAGAGACAGCTGAAAGGTGGAAGGAGTATATAGAGGGTCTTTACAAGGGATATGTGCTTGAGAGCAATATTATAGAAATGGAAGAGGACTTAGATGAAGGTGAGAAGGGAAGTATGATAGCACGAGTAGAATTTGAATGAATGAATGGCTCTGAGCACTATGGGACTTAACTTCTAAGGTCATCAGTCCCCTAGAACTTAGAACTACTTAAACCTAGCTAACCTAAGGACATCACACACATCCATGCCCGAGGCAGGATTCGAACCTGCGACCGTAGCGGTGGCGCGGTTCCAGACTGTAGCGTCTAGAACCGCTCGGCTACCCCGGCCGGCAGTAGAATTTGACAGAGTACTGAATGACGTAAGTCGTAACCAGGCCCCGTGAGTAGGCAACATTCCGTTAGAAATACTCATAGTCTTGGGAGAACTAGCCACGACAAAGTTGTTCTATCTGGTGTGCAAGATGTATGAGACTGGCGAAAGACCCTGAAACTTTAGGAAGAATATTATAATTCCAGTTCCAAAGAAATCAGGTGCTGACAGGTGTGAACATTACCGAACTATCAGTTTAATTATTCTTGGTTGCAAAATACTAACCCTAACTCCTTACAGAAGAACGGAAAAACTGGTAGAAGCCGACCTCGGGGAAGACCAATTTCCGCTCCAGAGAAATATAGGAATGCGCGAGGCAATACTGACTTCTCTTGGAAGATAGGTTAAGGAAAGGCAAACCTACATTTACCTTAAAGAAAGCTTTTTGTAGTACTGACTGGAATACTGTCTTTGAAATTCTGGGGGTAGCAGGGGTAAAATACACAGATCGAAAGGCTCGTAGTGAAACAAGACGGCAGTTATAAGACGAAGGGCATGAAAGGGATGCAGTGGTTGCGAAAGGAGTGAGACAGGATCGTAATCTATCCCCTTCGTTATTCAATCTGTGCACTGAGCAAACAATAAAGGAAACAAAAGAAAAATTTGGAGTAATAATTAAAGACCAGGGAGAACAAATAAAAACTTTAAAGTTTGCCAGTGACATTGTAATTCTGTCAGAGACAGCTATGGACTTGGAAGAGCAGCTGAACGGAATGGACTGTATCTTGAAAGGAGGATATAACTTCAACACCAACAGAAGTAAAACAAGGAAAATGAAAGGTAGTCGAACTGAATCAGGTGAGGCTGAGGGAATGACATTAGGAAACGAGACACTTAAAATAGTAGACGAGTTTTCCTATTTTGGCAGCAAAATACCTGATGATCGCCGAAGTAGAGAGGATATAAAATGCAAACTGGCAATGGCAAAAAGAGCGTTGCTGAAGAAGAGAAATTTGCTAACGTCAAGTATAGATTTAAGTGTGAGGAGATCTTTTCTGAAAGTATTTGTATGGAGTGTAGCCGTATATAGAAGTGAAACATGGACGATAAACAGTGTAGACATGAAGAGAATAGAAGCTTTCGAAATGTTGTGCTACAAAAGAATGCTGAAAATTAGATGGACAGATCATGTAACTAATGAGGAGGTACTGAATATAACTGGGGAGCAAAGAAATTTGTAGTACAACCTGACTAGAAGAATGATCAGTTGATACGACACATTCTGAGACATCAAGGGAACACCAATTTAGTACTGGAGAGAAGTGGGGGGGAGGGGGGGAGGAGGGGGGAAGGGAGAGCAACAGGTGAATACAGTAAGCAGATTCAGAAGGATGTAAGTTCCAGTAGTTATTCGGAGATGAAGAGGCTTGCACAGGATAGAGTTGCATGATGAACTGCATCAAATCAATCTTCGGACTGAGAACCACAACAACATACGTCAGTGCAATAGTTGCTATTAAATTTATCAGAAGTCAGACAAGGAGTTGCCGTATCACAAAAGCTGTTCTCATCAGTTCTAGAGGAAGGCTTCAGAGTCTCAAATTGGGAAAACGAATGAGGAATACGCGACAATGGAACACTTTCGTTTTGCTGATGACACGATACTGTGCAGATGAAGTTCATCAACGGCTGATAGAAACAGGCTTTAAAATCAATTTCAACAAGATTAAAATAATATGTAGTCAATATGTCGGAAGGGAAATACAACCAGGTGAGGAATTTTTTATATTTAGGACCATTGAAAACAGTGACTGGATTGACAAGAAAAGAAGCTAACAGCCCACAACTGTTTAGCAGTGTACTTCCAGGTCACATGCTACAAGTGCTGCTGGTAAACCAAATAGATTTTTCAAGACAGTCTGATGCAGCCAGAAAGTAGAATTTACAACAAATGTATTTTACCAGTTTAGACTTGCAACAGTGAGACGTGGACTTTAATACAGAAACTGTTCAAAGACTGAGTCTTCAACAAGTACTTCCAAGTCACAAGCCTCAAGTGTTGGTGGTACACTAAACGGGGGTTTCAACAGATTCCGATGCGCCTGAAAGGAAAGTTTACAGCCAATGTGTTTTACCAGATTAATCTTGAGACAATGAGACGTGGAATTCGAAAGTGAAAACTATTCAGAGACTGTGTGTTTCATAGTGTGCTTCCGAGTCACAAGCCTCAATTGTTGTTTGTAAACTAAATAGGATTTTCAATACAATCTGATGCATCCGGAAAGGAAAGTTTATAAGCAATGTGTTCTACCAATTTAGAGTTGTGGTAGCGTTACGTTAACTTTAAACATTAAAAATATTCTAAGAGTGAGGGCAGCTCAATGAGCAATGGAGGGAAACTATTAGAAGAAGCAGGAACTTGTCTGTCATAAGAGAAGTGGCTAGATTACGTTAGAACACATGTTGCAGCGTTTAGCTGAAGATCGTAAATTGTAGAGGAGGAAGTAAAGGAAAGTCGTTGACAAGGCTAGCTGGGAGTCCCTCAAGAGAAATGTTCATCCTCCGGTTCCCATGTTCTTTCAACTGGACGCCACTTCAGCGACTTGAGTGCCATTAACCTATCCCAGTAATCCTACCAGGGGAAGTGGACCTACAGGTAACTTGGAATCCAAACCACGCGTCGTAAGTGATACATCTTCACATCACTGAGAGGTGAAGGTTAGCCTGAAGGCAAACTGGAAAATTCCGGGATTCGATCTTGCGACTTTACGGTCTCCAGGCTCGCACTATACCACTAGACTACCAAATTCGACTTAGAGGAGGACTTTGTTGAGTAATAGACGCTAGATAACCGGTAATGACGATGATAAGTTAGAAGATGTAACTCATATTTCGTATGCAGTTACTAATTTTATGTCTTCTGGACCATTCCTTCATGTTATTGTAATTTTTGTCTATTTTCAGGTTGTATACTGCTTTTCTGTGCGATCCATTTTCAAAAACGGAGTTCGTGACCATTCACCTGCGTTTATTAATAATATATGTTTGCAATATTTCAATCGCCTGTCGTTACTTTTGCTGGTTGCACATGCAATATGTTACCGATTCACTATGTAAGTCCATCTTCACACATCGGTATAGACAGTTGTATTGATGTCTGAAGATGAAGTCATACAACTCTGAAATCGGTAACATGTTGTAAATATAAACAGCAAAATCAGAGATACCAGGTTGGAATATGTCAAACGTATTAACTATACATAACGTTTCTATACTAGAAGCACTGGTTTAAGTACATGTGTTTGTCTGTGTTACAGCGCTCCTGTTAGCCTTCTGTCCAAATCATGGAAAAGTCCGATCAGCTGTCGTGCCAGGGGTGAGTAACTCTAGAGTTGTCTGTTTCCTATTTGCATCCCAAAAATACGTTAATAAACAATCATCGTACTGCCTGTTATTATGGAGCATTTAAATGTAAGGGCGTGCTGTGACATGAATAATTTAGCTCTGAAACGATGTTTCAAAAGGCAAAACGATCCAGCATATGTTTAATTCCCTGCTGTCATGCGGTATTAGAAGCCAAATGTACACATAAGGATCGGTAAGTGATCCGCTGGTTCGTAACGTACCTTCAGAGTTATCAGAATATACGTCTCTCGAATAAAAGCAGCATGGCCACACGTTATCTCTTAAGTTGGTATACTAGTCCTTGTAAATTTTGCAAACATCATGACGATGTTAGAGATTAATGGGAGTTAATCCACATATTATGACGTACTGTGACACAAAGAAACTGTCTGGAACACAATGCAATAAAGGAATATTGGTTTAAGTCGTGCCATACACATGAGAAGTACCTTGGGGGCAGATTATCGTCTGAACAAGCCCTAGTAGCGGTTGCCTTCGTCCGATCTGTTACGAAGTGTCAAGTTTCCATCAGTTTCGTGTGTATGACTCTTGTTACTTTTAGATAACCACGGCTTCTGGAAGACAAAAGGGAACGTCGGAAATAGATATATTTACACGTTAAGTCCAAACAGATTTTCCGATCGTTCATTGTTTTACATGAATGGTCATTAGCTATTCAAGTCATCACGACGGCTGTTTCTCTTCTGTTAAATACAGAACAGTGTTTGGGGAAAGCTAGTACAGGTACGGAGGCTAGGCACACAGGCAACCTGCACTAAAAGATCTGACCTACTTTCGTAGAACAATCTATATTTATGTTGCAAACTGTGCCACTGATATCATGCGATGTTGCCACATTTATTCTCTAATTAGTCCCCACCAACCCTCTGACAACACAGTCGAAGATTGTGGAAGTAAGCCAGTTGCACTACGTTTGAAATGGCTGGAAATTAAAAAATCCTTACTTTTTCCCACCACTCCGACGTCACAGCTCACTTGTGCTAATGTACTTATGTGCAGACACAAAGAATGTAAACCACCACTCTGACGTTTTATAATGTTCGGACATTCAAAAAGCTAATCTGACTTCAGTTTTAAAGGGTGTAAAATCTCAGGTTAAAATGATTTGTGGTTAAAAATATATGGTGACACAGCCACTGGTATATGATTAGAATGATTTCATTTATTGATTTTTAAAAAATGCCACTCACACTAGGGATCGCATCTACTGTCCAGGCCGGCCGCTGTGACCACGCGCTTCTAGGCGGTTCAGTCCTGAGCGACGCTGCTGCTACGGTCGCAGGTTCGAATCCTGCGTCAGGCATGTATATGTGTGATGTCCTTAGGTAGTTAGGTTTAAGTAGTCCTAAGTTCTAGGGGACTGATAACCTCGGATGTTAAGTCCCATAGCGCTTAGAGACATTTTTTCTACTCTCCAGTAACATGCTACCTGCCACCCTCCTGTAATGAGTCCCAATTTCAGAATCCAAGAGCCGACTTGCCCAGCGCTAAGAACTGCGGGATATTCAAAATCTCGGACAGTGGTTCCGATTTCCACAACTATTACGTTACTTATTATAGCGCTGTGTTCACACCCACGACTGCTCTGATGTCACAACCCATGTGTCCTAAGTTAAAATGGCGAGAAAATTTGAAAATGGAAGATGCAGACATATGTTTTATCCCATGTTGAAAAACGGAAGCAAATTCAAAAATCCAGGATGGACACCTGTGCTAAGTTTAAAAGAACGGGAATTAAAAATTTTCTTAAGTTTAAAAGGCATCAGTTGTGCAATGTCCTACTCTTATGTCCCACCACCACCACCCACCATTATTTAAATAGTTTCGGTTGTCTCGATGGAAATCTCAAAAACCTCAGATGCACACTCGTCTTCGGAGAAAGACTTGTGCAATGTCACTGGAGCCTAAATGTCAAGGTACTATGTTTTTAAAATTCCCCACGGATGATTAATGTGTGGGAGAGTGGTGGCATGTATTAAACGAGCACTAGCAAGTCTTTTTAATGGCCAGCCAGCAGATCCAGTACGGTAGACGAATCATATATGTATCCAACATGTATCCTCTGCATTTCAGACATAAAAACACTCATACAATGCGATCAGATGCATTGCAGCCGTTAAAACCGTCACAGATTCAGGTGATGAAAAAGAATAATGTGGTACAAGAGAAGCCGTCACCAGCCTAGTTACGTGATGCAATTCAAGACGAAAATCTGTCGGCGAGCTTAGGGCCTGACTCCAGCACCTCCTGATGGATGAGAGGCATGGTGGTCCAACTACTCATGTGGCTGAGCACCGTAACTATGAGTCAGCTCGCATGGCCCATACAGGCGAGTTGCCACCTATTCAAACGCACTAGTGGTGATGCAACTCGTGGCTAATGATCTCTCGGAATGTGTAGCACGGTTTAATTACTTATGGAGACATATGTACCCATTAAGATGCCCAGAATACTACTCGTCTCTATAATTTATGACAGCGTGCCTAACATCATTTTGCTCGGTCCTTCTAGTAAGTACCCGAAACAGCGTGAAATTTCATTTAGCATTGCGGTGCGGCATTTTTCGGTCGGCACAAATCTGAGTTCAGCAGAATCGTGGCGTCAGCGCCGTTTACCCTTCGCTATTTTTTCGTGGTTCACAGGTCTAGCGGCAGTTTGTTTCAAAATGAAAGGAAATGACAGAAGAGAGAGATTCGCATAAGCGATGGGTACAGCTTACTTACTATGAAACGACACTACAGTAGCATGCAGAGAGAATTTAAATGTTTAGACGACAATGAAAGAGCAAAAAATTACAACGATCTACAGACGAGTTTCATTCCTCTGTACATCAAGAAGCACTTTGTGCTAAATTTTCAGGCATGCAGCACTTGAAGAAATTGGTGGTACGTTTCTGAAGTCACATCCATTACTCCATTGTCAGCTGCAACAGTTTTAAATAGAAATGAACAAAGAATATGGTGACTTCACACATTACTGCATAGAACGTTGATTAAGTCGGGGGGGGGGGGGGGGGTGCCTGGAACGATTTTCGATTTAAAACTCGCTGTTATTGAAACTTCTTGGCAGCTTAAAACTGTGTGCTGGACCGAGACTCGAACTCGGGACCTTTGCCTTTCGTGGGCAAATGCTCTACCACCTGAGCTACCAAAGCACGACTCACGCCGCCTCCTCACAGCTTTACTTCCGCCAGTACCTTGTCTCCTACCTTCCAAACTTCACAGAAGCTCTCCTGCGAAACTTTCAGAACTAGCACTCCTGGAAGAAAGGTAAGAACGAGGTACTGGCGGAAATAAAGCTGTGAGGAGGGAGCGCGAGTCGTGCTTGCGTAGCTCAGATGGTAGAGCACTTGCCCGCGAAAGGCAAAGGTCCCGACTTCGAGTTTCGGTCCGGCACACAGTTTTAATCTGACAGGAAGTTTCACATCAACGCACACTCCGCTGCAGAGTAGAAAATTTCATTCGCTGTTGTTGAATTTATGAAGGAAAAGGAGTGCAGGAACGAAAATTAGAACATCCGGTATGGGTTGCAGACTTCGCATTTTAAGTGGACTTGTTTGCACAATTCTCACAGTAAAACATTGCAAGGTAACTTCTTTCTGATTTGACGGGGATACTTTTAAAAAGAAAATCGCGTTGTAGAAGGGACACATTCTGACAAAGACAGTCCAGTTCCCTAAGCTTATTGGCGTTAAAAAAAAGCACGAGGTTTCAAGAATTCATTGTGGCCTTGCAAGAGTTAAAAGGATAGTTTTGAGGACACTGTCAGCCTTCTATCTCGTTTTCGAGCTGCTTTCGAGGCCGTTTGCCGTTTCAGTTGCTAGGGTAACTTTGCATATGCAGATGTAAGTGATTGACCTGCAATATAATTCCACTTTCGGTGACAAATCTTTTTATGTTGAAACTGTCCAGGACCTCTACATTGCTTTCCTCATGTAGCTTTTCCAAGTCTCCATAATGCGGTTGCAAAAGTGGTACAATATTTCGATCGACATATTTGTGTGAAAGACCTTTCTTCGATTGTGAAAATAAATAAGTCACGATTAAATGGCAACTTAAGTGCGAAACTGTGAAATTGTCTCCTTCTGTCAGTATGCTGACAGTTTGTGCCAGGTAAAATGTATGCCTCCAGATCCCCAAAAATAATTAATGAATACCGAAACCTTGTTTTGTTTGTGATCTGTGATGCTGAGAAATGTGAAACATAAAACCAAGTCACATACAGTGCGACTGCAATGCCATTTAAATGCAGCGCGTTCGCTGTTTTCCCCTCTTCCCTCTCCTCTCGCTCAGACAGTCTGTGCTTTGGCACTCGGGTCCGCGTTTGGTCCGTGATCTGAAATATTGGTCACCCTTGCCTAAGAGCATATAGTAGCTACAGTTCCTAAAAATTCTGGAAAGGAGGGTAGTGTTGTAACGGCTGTTTTTTTTGTAATGAAAGTTCTCAAAAAAAGAATGAAAAATGACAAAATGTGACGTTTCAGACAACATTTTTCCACGCCTGCTGCCATGTAAATATAACACAGTGGAAACTTTACTGCCTCAACAGTTTCCACCTCATTTATCGAAATATTTCCTGAGAATAGCGGCTAAAAAATCTACGATACACACTGTCTGAACTAGTCAGATAATGAAATTCAAAATCTACAGGATGCTTACTGGCAACCCTGCTTTGTACCCAAGTCATGCGACTGTGGAGGCAGTCGAGGAGCGAGAAGGCGTGACTTATTAACATGCTATCAATATCAAAGTGTAGGCCACTACTGATTTATAGACTTTTTGGTGTGAGCTAGCGCTATGTCTCTGATAATATCGATGCAGACAATGCACTGAACTCGATTCAGTCTTCTTATAAGCAGAAAGTGATTTAGTGTTCAGGCTAGCATTGCATTTCTAAGCAGTTCCTCACAAAAACTATAATGAATGGCTTGTTTTCTACCAAAGCTGATTACAAGTATGCCAGATGCAGAAATATCATGTAGTTCACATCAGAAATTAGCTTCATCGCTGACAGACTGTAGTGTCAATAGGGAGTGTAACTTAATTTACACTTCTTTACATGCAGTTACATTTACTACGAATATTATTGTTTTTCGTCTGTGTTCGCAGTAGCATTACATAGATCTATATAGAGAACTCTCAAAACCGACTTTTATCAATATGTATATGTATCAACATGAAATAAATGGTCTTGGAGATTTTCTGCTACAGCTTGTCACAACTTCTTCCAACAGTTGACCGTTGTCGACTTCTTTGGAGCATACTTGCTGATTACCTTTTAGACATACACACGATCCTGTGACTGCCCATAACTGTCAGTACATCCGCTAACATTATGGTTGGTTAGTTAGTTATTTGGTTGCATGTTCCATTCCATTGATCAACGGCACGGTACGGTAGCAGTTTTGATGTGGAATGTGTCAAGTGCACAATAAATGTACACATGAAACAAGATTTTCTAATATATATTACAGCACAGTGTTAAAGATTAATATCTCTATTATTTACCCCATTCCCTTAAATGGCACAACATGCATATACTATATTAATAGATTTATTTATTTCTATTCAAGAATTCATACATGGTATAGAAGAAGTTGTCAAGGAGATATGATTTCAATTTATTTTTGAATCTATTACTGTTGTCTGTCAGACATTTTATTTCATCTGGTAATTTGTCAAAAACTTTTTATAGCAGCATATTTTACCCCTTTCTGTGACAAAGATAGGTTGAGTAAAGGATAGTGTAAGTCTTTCTTTTTTCTGGTATAATAATCATGAATGTCACTGTTGTTTTTAAACTGGTCCATGTTGTTGAGAACAAATTTCATTAGTGAGTAAAAGTACTCTGAGGCTTTTGTAAGAATTCTCAATCTTTTAAAAAGATGCCTACAAGATGTGCGGCGATGAACCCCACACATTGCTCTAGCCTCTTTATTTTGAACAGTGAATACTTTTTGTCTAAGTGTTGAGTTAACCCAAAATATTATTTTGTATGACATAAGAGAGTGAAAGTATGCAAAGTATGTTAGTTTACTAATTTCTGTATCCTCAAAATTGGCAATTGTTGTGATTGCAAAAGTTGCTAAACCTAGTCGCTTTAGAAGATCCAAAATATTAATTTTCCAATTAAGATTATCATCTATATGTACCCCCAAAAACTTAGTATGCTCTACCCTGTCTACTAACTTCTGTTGATGTGTTATATTTATTGAAGGAACTGTACTTTTTGCAGCAGAAAATTGGATGCACTGTGTTTTTTCAAAGTTTAGAGCAAGCCCATTTGCAGAAAACCAATTAATGACTTTTCCAAAGACATTATTTGTATCACTTTCAAGTGGAGTTTTGTTTTACTGGATTAGTAATTATGCTTGTATCATCAGCAAACAGTGTCAGTTCAGTTCCTTCTGGAAGACATAGTTCTCAGTAAGATAATACAATATGCAATAGGACAGGTTGCAATGAAGGTTGCATGATGCGACACTTGTGTTCCCACGGGAGTGATATGACAAGGAACAAGACAGAGAGCATGTGATACTAGCCACACACGTGGCGCATCACAATCAGCTTCATCACAGACAACCTCCTAATATATCACATATTTACTAAAGACTGGAAAGGAGTTGGTTCCTTTTCCAGCATTGGAAACAACTTCGATATGTTGACTACATTTGGTCCAAAGAATTGTATGACATAAAATGCACGAAACATAAACTAGCGAGAGACTACATTTTTTCTGCCAACTTTACAAAATACACACTGTGTTTTACTTAATTTCGAAATATCACAATAACCACAGTCAATAGCGAAAAGAAGACCATTTCATAACCAAGATGTGATATCAGATTATAAGATGCAAAAAATCAGTTTTTTTACCAAATAATTTCCTCAAAATCGAATAAGAAGGAAGGATTTCACAATGCACGAATCAAAAGACAGTGGTTTTTTAAGTTTTTATGGGAAAAGTAAAAGTTTTGGCGAGACACTGACTACAGCTTTGGATACACGTTTGCTTCATCTACACGAATCAATATTTTTGAGGCACATCACAGGCCTGAAATTGCCCTGCCTGACTATCGTATGACACAGTTGCATTTAATAACTAGCACTCCGTGCTGCGCCAGGTGATACGACAGAATTGCTATTGTCAAGGTGTGAACCAGTTAAGCCACTTCAAGTACGTTTCTATGCACTCCGCCAACGCAGGCTGTTTCTGCATAGTATCGTGAGCTGCACTGGATATCGTATTGTATATCCTATCGTCTCAGTGAGAAACACGCCTAAGAGATACTTTTCGATATGGCTTTATGCAAATTCATCCAACATTTGATAACCTTCGAGCATATTCCTAAAGCGTTCCTGCAGTAGTGGTGAGATTCAGCGACACGTTTGGCTGTTAAGAGGGTAGGATTTCTGATGGGGTACCGAAAAGATGTTTGAAACTCTAAGAAAAAAGGTATAGGCTATAGGAAAAAAGTGTGTAATAAACGGCATATAGAAGAACCTATAGGGAATCACAAGAATGTGAGTTACAGAGCAAAGTCCTCGAATTGAAAAGGGGTAAGACAAAATGAATACTCTTACCCTATCACCCCTACTATGCAGTAGACACTGTTTCTTTTGAAGTTTCTCTGCAGAGACTGCATGCTGTGCACGGTCGCTTCCATTATGAACTGTCCGACTACGTTTATACATATACAGTGCATTAACAACTACTCGTTGAACTTTAAAGTGATGGCGCTATGTTTGGGGAGCATTCATACTAGCAAACTGAGGTTTTCCCTGATATTTTCTGTTATGTCTGGGGAGTGAGACCGGTGTGCTTTTAAGTTAGTTTGAACTTCATAACACACACACACACACAGTCATAACAAAGTGACGTATAAAAAATATTGTGTTTAGTTACAGAAATCAGTCATTTTTGTGGCGAACTCAGCCAATTTTTTCTCGAAATCACTGAATTTAATGTGAAAAGCAGTCAGCTTTGCGACTAAATTAACGATTTTTTTGTTGCAATCAACGAATTTTGGGTCGAAATCAGTGTCGTACCCGGCCACGAGAACTATGGAGCAGATCACACATCCAACGAGACAGATATGTACATGATCTTTATCACTCACATACCGATAATGCTAATACTAGACTGCTAATAGATGTAACGGCATAACTTTCGTAGTTCAGTCATTCAAAGCTCCCAGCGGCACCAGTGCAGGTCAGAATGTTGGCGTAAAATTCAGCCCAACAAAGCTATCGGTCTGCTGTTATGTCTCTCACGAAGTAAAAGAGACTGACTGCATAATCACGTTCCTGTTTCCTTGATAGTCTCATCATTCACAGAAGCTGTGGGTTGATGTTAGGTAATTACACATCTCAATTTTGTTAAAATGCCATCAAAATCTTGCAATGTTGGCGTAAAATTCAGCCCAACAAAGCTATCGGTCTGCTGTTATGTCTCTCACGAAGTAAAAGAGACTGACTGCATAATCACGTTCCTGTTTCCTTGATAGTCTCATCATTCACAGAAGCTGTGGGTTGATGTTAGGTAATTACACATCTCAATTTTGTTAAAATGCCATCAAAATCTTGCGTTGTATCTAGATCTATAAGGCAATAGTCGTGTACATGAGGTATTCCAGGTAGTTGTTCCATGAGAACATTCATTTTAACGTCAGTAAATTCCACTTTATATGGCATGGCCACTGGATTTTTAAGTGCTTCCTTGCCGATTTTGCCCAGCATTGCTTTTGCTGTCACGCTGTAGCTAAAGAGAAGGAGAAATGATATTTTTGCATTCACAGTGTCTCACAGAAATAAACTTGGAGAATTTACGAGGTAAATAACTGTTAAACGCAAATTTCCTTCTTTAAATACGCAAACTAACGCGCATATGATCATAGATTTTAACCGCCATAATATTGTCACAAAATAGTTCTGTAATGCACGTATGTACATTTACATCCTTCTTGCTAAGGAACATGTTACCAATGCCAGTAACAAGATTTTCCAAGTTCTCTAATAATAATCACAAACCAAAGTGTTCACAGCTGGACTCGTCATCAATCCAAGAAGTTGTGGGATGTTAAGCACTTTAGAGCAGTACAAGTTGGCGCTTTGAGCTACCGCAGAGTTGAAGTTTCCCATGATGTAGTCAACCAGAAATTACTTTCACTCACTGCAAGAATGTGGCTGTCCCCCTCCCCATGGGTATCACCCCGTTTTGCAACCCACTGTGTAATAAATGTACAGTGTCACATGTCTCATAATGCGGCTATTGTGTATGGGTATCGCGCAGAGCGGCATCTAATTACAGTACTGTATTGTACTAGCCCATTTGGCTACCATTGTACCTGATACTACCACATTATAGTATCTCATGTGTTGTGGATTGGCAAGAGAGCCAACCCGGTTTACTAGAGGAAGCCGAAAGGCACGCGTTTTAGCTCACGCAGGCTGGCGTGAGGTCTGGAACAGGTCAAGGAAATTAGACTAGCAAAAAAAAAAAAAAAAAAGGACGTAGCTGTAGAATACTTAACTTTAATCCATAAATGGTGAACATCGCTCTTGACGGTACATGTTTTACAGCATCAATAGTAACTGGTAATGGCGCCTTGCTAGGTCGTAGCAAATGACATAGCTGAAGGCTATGCTAACTATCATCTCGGCAAATGAGAGCGTATTTTGTCAGTGAACCATCGCTAGCAAAGTCGGCTGTACAAATGGGGTGAGTGCTAGGAAGTCTCTCTAGACCTGCCGTGTGGCGGCGCTCGGTCTGCAATCACTGATAGTGGCGACACGCAGGTCCGACGTATACTAACGGACCGCGGCCGATTTAAAGGCTACCACCTAGCAAGTGTGGTGTCTGGCGGTGACACCACATAATGTACAAGGATGTTATCCACTCCAGTCTGTTTAACTCTGTGGAAGACTGATGGTTGGGTTGAACTTTACCGCAACATTTTGGCCTGCATTGATGCGGCTAGGAACTGTGAATGAACGACTGACTTGTGAAAGCTATGACGTTGCAATTATCAACAGCCTCGTGTCAGCACTGTCGGTATCTTTGCCATGCAGAGCTCTTACAGCCATGTCGTCATAGGTCTGTATTCTGCCCTATAGGTCTCACAGCAGCCTACTCCACTGATTTCGACACACGATTTATTGATTTCGACACAAAATTGACAGTTTAAGACATAAAATTCAATGACTTCGACAGAAAACTGACTGGTTTCGACTCAAAATTCACTGATTTCTGCATCTAAAACAATGGTTTCGTACATCAGCTTGACGTGACTGTATTTTTATTACGAAGTTCAAACTACACAAAAAGCACACCAGTCTCACTGCCCAGATGTAACCGAAAACGTCAGAGAAAACTTCAATTTCGTAGGATGAATGTTCCTAAGCATTCTGCTATCATTTCAAGTATAAATTAGCCATTGACAGTCAACTAAGTACGTATGTACATAGTAGAACAGTTCAAAATGGGAGCAAACCCAGTGAATTACAGTTACTGTACAGAAACTTTTAAAAAGCAGTTACTACTGCATAATAGGTGTAATAGCATAACAGTATAACTTTTGTCTCGCCTTTACCCAGCCAAGGATTTCCTCTTAAACTCTTAGGCGTCCCTGCAGATTTTTCTTCATACTGTTTATTACACATCTTTTCCTACAGCCTATGCCTATTTTTCTTAGAATTTCAAACATCTGTTTGGCACTCCATTGGAAAGCCTAAAAGAATCTGTTATACGAACCGATTTTGACACGTTACAGCAAAACTGTAACAAATTGTACACAATTCATCAACATGTTAGAGCAAAATTGTGACAAACTGCCCCTACATTGCCATATAGATAAACTGCAGCAAATTCCTGCATACGTCACCATGGTTAAAGCAAAATTGTAACAAACTGCGCCATACATCACTGTACACTTTCTACGTTCACTGACCCGCTGTTTTCATTGTCACCACTCTAGACACACACTAAGACCAGCTATCATCATGTAAGTACTAAGAGAATCATGAATCATCGAACACCAGTTACTAAACAAGTCTCGACAAATACACTGGAATCTAATTACATTCTCTATTGATGTTAGAGGCTGTCAACGATGAAGGCAAGGGCCAATGTCAGTAGGGAGACAATGCCGACGTCACCCCACTCTCCATTGTTGCCAAATTTATTCAAGATGGTGAATCCCAGATGGCAGCAATAGATGTTGTAACGTTGCAGTGACGTCATGGCAGGAATTTCAAATTTTGGCGGGAAAATAGGTCAACTGGGCTACCTCCACTAACCTAACCTAACCCCTATCCTCCCCCCTCCCCAATCTAGAAATTGATGGGAAAAGCACTCAGTCTGTGGTGGGCTGCTAGATAGGATGGATGTAAGCTTTTATTTTGTATGCATTGTTCCTTCTACTATGCAAAGTAAAGTGTTTCTCATGTCGAGAGAACCAGCAAACGTCTCTTACACCTGTCTTTAGCCATCTAGATGCACGCAACACATACCACAATCGGTGTTCTCTCAACCAAAATTTGTAGAAACAGTCAACCAGAAAATTTACATGGGAGGGAATTATTGTCCAGCACAAAAACACGCCCATATTGAATTTTTTCAAATTTCCGAACGCTGCCTAACACATCCTGAAGATTAGTTCGCTATTCAGCCAGCTAGATGACGACACTGTTAGGTCAGTTACATTTCTGTACACTATGCGTCCTCTATTTTGGACGGCTCCCGCCATAAACCGGAAATGTCAATCGTTCGTCGGAATAAAACGTGTAATTACATAACAAATTATTTAAATATCCTTGCCTCATCTGCAAAGCTCTCTCACTCTCTTTGTGCAGTGGTACATTTAGTTACTGTGACACCTTCAAGTTATGTATGTGACAGTATTCCTCACATTGCTTAAACACCAGCTATAATAACTCCCAAACCAGTTCGTGTTCCACGACGAAGGGTATTCGTGCGTCGAGGATGGGAAGGAGGAAGGCTGCGCGTATTTCCAACGCGACGGGGAGTGCTTAGCGCGTGGCCCTGCAGCTGCCGCGTGGTGGTGCCGTGAGCATGGCGAGCTCAGAGTTTCCGCGCCCGTTGGAAGAGGCCACGCGTTGCAGTGAATGGACGTCTTACCTCTTGCAGATCGGAAGACTGCCTGGACTTTTATCGAATGATCTACAGTTACAGCACACGCATTTATCTGCATGACTTGCGGAGTGTAACTTAGCCTCATAACTTAGCCCCATCCTGCTGCATCTTCATTATCTGATGAAGTGTATTCCACTTCACCAAATATCATTGCTATCGACACACTCCTCAGATGCATGATTACAGCTAATATACCTGTATAACTCCTCGTTCTCCAGCACAGATATCTAATCCATTGAACATGGTAGACAATTATTTCCATCCTCCCTGTCCAGCAGCTTGACACAAACTGAGTCCTTTTCCCGCCCTTTTCCCCAGACCGCCATCTTGGATGACGTCATGGGGGGGGGGGGGGAGAGACGGGCAGGGCCGACAGCGCCCCCTCTGGTGGCTGTGTTGCGAACTAGGTCAGTTGAACTCCAGACATCGTGGTGAACACACCGGATGAAGCTACACTCTGCGACAACCCTAATTGTATAAGTAAAAAATGCTTACAAAAGAAAGACCTACGTCCATCCTATCCAGCAGTGGCAGCTCGTGACCAAAGAAGATGGTGGTACACTTTGCTCACGAAGGAAAACATCAACAAAGGAGAGAAAATCAGTACACTGCTCATGTTTTTGTAATGCCTGATATAAACAGACGGCTCGCTTGTGTCACTCCTGCATCTACTCATAATAAAACCAAAAGGTGTACGCAGAAAAAAGTATTACTTTTGCAGAATAAAAGGAATTAAAATCAACTGCAGCTCTATGTACTCGAAAAGTGGTAGGCATGCCTTACTAACCTTTTCAGTAGGTTGATGTTAACGCCGTTCGATTTTATCTCTGAATTTGGATGTGGTGGTGATCACTTGTACAGGAACTCTATTCTTCTATCCTTCATATTTGCAAATCTCTCAATCACTCTTTGATTGAAGTCTGCAATTCCTAAAACGAGGCCTTGTTCAATAGAGAGCATCGTGAGTTCTGATAGTCTTTCTTTGTCCATAGTATTCCGCAATAAGGTTTTGATGCGTTTCAGCGAAGGAAAACAACGTTTTGCTTCTGATATGGTCATTGGAATTGTAGTTATCGCTTTCAGGAGCTTCACAGATTCGCTCAGTGTGTCACAAAGATTATTGTCCGTTATGTAATCCAGAAAGCTCAAAGCTCCACGCATGCTTTTGAACTCCTCTCTTCCATAAATAGCAGAGAGTTCTGTTCGAAGTTTCTTTGCTTCCAAAAAAGAGTAGTATTCAATAGCAGCTCTGAAAGAAGTTTCTGGAAAACTGGAAGAGTAAGTAGCGAATTTCTCTGGTAGAAAGAGAGAGGCTGCAACTAGGTGTCCTGTGAACTTGAATCTTTCTTTTGCCTCGTAACTTATGACATCACATACTTCCTTTGTCTCCCGCAGTAGATTACACATCACTGCTCCATCTTCAGTTGCCCCTCTTTTATGGTACTCGTGCAAACTTGTTGAATTTTCACTCACTCCTTCCCAAATGTTCGCAATTTCACTCTCAAAAGCTGTCTGCTGATTTTGTGCGTAAGTTGGGTCAATATCCCTTTTTTGTATCTGGTTACACAAAATATCCACATGGATCATGATTTTATGAAAAAATGAAAGCCAAAAAATGAACTTTTCATCCTTCAAAATTGTTACTAAGCGACAGGCTTGCAGGATCGTGTTCTCGTTACACAGTTTTTCCCCCTGGCCCATATTATTCACGCACGTGATAATATCTTCCCTGTATTCGAAAACGGTATTGACTTCTTGACTGAAAATTCCAATGAGTAGGCACTGAACGTGGCAGTCGTTTTCGTACTATTTCGTCGAGAACTGCTGTTCTTTGAGGAGATGCTGAAAAGAAGCTGCAAAGTCCCTGAAGTTTAGTGAAGAATATTCGCACATTTTTATTAATGGAAGTGGCTTTAAGCATAATGAGATTCAACTGGTGGCATAACAATGACTGTATGAAGCATTGGGACACTGTTCCTTAACAAGACCCTGCACCCCACGTGACAAACCACTCATGACTGCTGAACCAACATATGTTTGTGCTATTAGCTTATGTGGACAATTCCCCAAATGATTATTTATCTGTTCGATGACGGACATTGCCAAAGACTGAGCATCATGCTTTTCTGGTGCTATGAAGTCCCAAAATCTTTCAACTGGTTTTCCGTTAATGATGTACCTATATACTATAACCATCTGGAAAACACAGGCTACGTCACTGCTTTTGTCAGCCATTACGGCCAAAAACTCAGCACCCTTAATTTCCTTTCTAATTTCCTCTTGGTGGACTTGAAGCCTGCACTGGAGGACTTCATTCTGGATGGTTTTTGAGGTTCCTTTGAAAACTGTAGCTTTCTCTAAATGCGATTTTAATACAGAGTCTAATTCTGCACTAAAATTAATCAAGGAACGAAGAACACCAGGATTGGAAGATGATCCAGTCTCATCATGTCCTCTAAGGGCAAGTTCCTACACGCCACAGAAATTAATAATTAGATTCAGTATGTACCTGTTATCGGTAACTTTTTGGTTGTGTAATGCCACGGACCTTCTGTACCCACTGTCTAATTGGGTAGCTGTATTTACATTGCCTAGACTTGCCATATTCAAAACGTTATTTACATGGACTGAAGAAAGATCGTGTTTTCTAATTTTGTCATGGAGGTGTTGAATGTCTCTGACCCAGTGTTTAGACCATGAAAGATCTCCTCCAAATAATAAACAAGGAAAACAAAATATGGCATTTTTCATGTCACAACCACACAGCCATTCATGTTTATTGTACAATTCAGAGTTAAATTTCCTATTGAATTGGCGACTTTTAGTTTTAACGGTCTGCGACATTGTTAAAGCAGGAGTCGGCCTATCTAGCCTCTTGATTTCTAATTTTTCTTCAAACTTCCGTGAACTGAAGGGCTCAGAGAGCAATGGAATTACCTGATTCATTTATCACGTATTCACTTGTCACATGAGCCTCAAAATTCACTGCAGCACACGCTAAAATAGCCAACACAATGCACAGGAAATAGTTCGCTCACAGCTGCACCTGAACTGGTAAGGTGGCGCGAGAATCCTGCTTTGTTCGAAGATCCGATAGTTCCGTTTCCATTCGGAAGAGTTCGGGCCCTCTTCCTGCGGCTGGCAGGGTGAGGTATTCATAGACACAAGGCCCGCATACGAGTACAGTGTTACAAGCGTTGCCCCCTCACCCCGTCTGAGACACCCAACTCCGCGTTTGCAGCCACAGTGCAACCCGCTGTCGCTGTCGGTACATTCCGTCTAACTCCGCTGCATTCAGCGTTTGGAGCCCGGGCATTTCAAAAGAGATAAACGGTATGCTACTTCTCCACTAGTATAGAATGCTCAGAAGGCAAACACAGTTGAACAAAATTATTCCTTGAGGGTAGCGCAAACCTGCAAACCTATACAGAAGCCGCCCCTGCTATCCAGCAGCCTAGCACAGACAGTCCTTTTCCTGCCAATTACCGGATGGGCGGAGGGGGGCAATGCATACAAAATAGAGAGTTACATGCATCCTATTTGGCAGCCCAGCACAAACTGAGTGCTTTTCCCACCAATTTTCAGATGGGGAAGGGGGAGGGAGAGAGAGGGGGGGGGGCATTAGGTTAGTGGAGTTAGTCCAATTGACCTATTTTCCCGCCAAAATTTGAACTTCCTGCCATGACATCACTGTGATGTTGCGACATATATGACCGCAATCTTGGATTCACCATCTTCAATTAATTTGGCAATAATGCAGAGTGCGGTGATGTCGGCATTGTCACCCTACTAATGTGAACCACCTCATTTCTCAGTCACACTTTCAAGTATCAAAGCAGCATGGCAGTGGATGGTGGTGGCAGGAGGTGGATGAAGGCATGGCAGCTAACCAGAGGCTGGATTCCAGGGTCATGCTCTCAAGTAGCAGTCGTTGGTTCATGGCCTGTTTGAGGCAGTGTCATAGATGTGGCAACGATTGGCCCAGGTTGTGTGTCATCAGCCAGCCCAGATGTGATAAACAAAGTTGAGCCATGCCTGTGGGCTTAAATCCATATTCTCAGTGCTGACAGCAATGAAGAGCCTTGTTCTGAGGTCATGTTAAAAAATCTGGAGTGGGGGCAATGTCCAATGTGTGGCTTAACTGGCAGTTCATTTCAAGGTCAGTCATGTGACATGCCCACCCACTGGTGTGCGGAAGTGTTGACTGAGGAAGTAGTGCCTCTGCTGATGTAGCGTTACCAGGGGCCATGCCCAGAGATGGTTCCAGCATGCATGACGCAGGGGCTGATCACGTAGTTCAGTGACCAGTGCCTGCTGTCTGGCTGTGGCCTCGTTACTGTTCTGGGATCCATCTTTTGCTCCAAGTTATGTTATAACTTTCCAGAGCGATCAGTGGAGTCTGATGTGCTTGTTACATCTATAGCATTAGATATAAAGCGCTAGCTCACCCTAACAACGGTATAAATCTGTGATGACCTATACTTTGATCTCGACAGCATATTAATTAGCCACACCTTCACATTCCTCAACTGCCTCTGAAGTCATGTGACTAGGGTGCAAAGTAATGTTTGCCTGTAAGCATCCGGCAGATTTGGAATGTCACTGCCTTCCTAGTTGAGACAGTTTGCAACAGATTTTGTACCTGCCGCTCACAGGAAATATTTCGCTAAAAGAGGAAGAAACCATGCTACATTTGTTGAGGCAGTAAAGTTTCCATCATTTTATATTTACATGAAAGTAGATGTAAAAACTATTGTCTGAAACGTCATATTTTTTTCATTTCTCATTCTTTTTTGAGAACATTCATCGTAAAACCACTACCAAGCAGCTACATCACTGCATTCTTTTCCATATTTTACGAGTGTCGTAGCTAGTATACACTCTTAGGTAAAATATAAAGACGAGAACTTTCGAGGCGTCTTAATGGGCACAGATGTCTGCATAGGTAATAAAACAAGAGAGATCGCTAGCCTGAGTGGCGGAACTTGCCGGGACGGGCCACGTGAGCTGACCCATATTTATGGTGCTCAGCCATATGAGCCAATGGTCCATCATGCCTTTCAACCGCCAGAAGGGGCTGGAGTTCTGTACCTAGCACTGCTGACAGTTTTTCTCCTTAAAATTCAGTGCACAACTAGGCTATTGACCACTATTCTTGTACCATATCGTTATTATACGTCATATGAATTTGTCACGCTTTTGATGGTTGCAATTCGTCTGATCACTCTCTATTAACGTTTTAGCTCTCAAATACAGAGGACACGTGTTGGATACAAGTGTTTTCATGGAGCTGGTAGCTGGCTATGAACAAGACCTGCTAGTTCTTGTTTAATAGCTACTCTCCCCACCCCTTTCACACATTAGTTTTTTGTGGTGAATTTTAAAAACATAGTACATGGACATTTCAGCTCCAGAGACATATCACAAGTTCTCTCCAGAGGACGAGTGTGCATCTGGCATTTTTTTAATTTATCACCAGGACAAATGAAATCGTTTAAATAACGGTTGGTGGCAGTGGCAGGAAATAGGTGGCAGCTATTACACGACTGACGCCATTTTAAACTTAACATAATTTTGAATTCTCCCCATTTTAAACTTAACACATTTGTCCATCTCGAATTTTTTAATTTCCTGTTACGTTTCAGAATGTGCTTCTTGGATTTTCAGGTTCCCCACCACTTTTAACTTAGGACACATTGGTTGTGACACTTTAGGAATGGTGGTGGTGGTGACTGCAGCACCATGATAAACAAAGTACTAGTGGTGTGAACTGGACTTTGATTTTCCTGCAATTTTTAATTTAGGATAAATGGCTTCTTCGATTCTAAACCTGGGACTCGACGCTCACAGTCTACAGGGCTGCAGGCGAGTTGCAGTCGCCTACTGGAGCCTGAAGTCCATCTCCGGTCTGAGCGGCATTTTGTTTAGATTCTGTCCCAGTGACAGTGGGATTAAGTTTTGAATCACATTACCATTCTAAGCAGGGATATACCGCCATTTTAAACTGAGTTTTTTTAATTTCCCACCATTTTAAAGTGTTAAAGGATTAGAGGACATCCTTTGTCGATGCCCATATAGTCTGCAACGTTGGTGTATTAGCACAAGCACGCTGCTACATCACAGGGGTGGGGAAAACCTAGGATTTTTAATTTCGCGTCATGTTATACGTAGGGCTATTGGCCTACTTATGTGATCTTTGATTGTGACTTTAAGGGGCGCGGTTGTGGGTGGGGGTGGGGGGGAGGGGAGGAATGAGTGGGGAAGAAATCTGGCAACGCCACGTGACATCGTCGGTACAGTTTGTAACATAGCTGTTGGCTGTGCTATGAAAATAACTCAGATATTGTAGTGCAGGTTGCTTATCTACCATGGTCATGTACCTGCACTCTTCTTCCAGCATTATTTCCCGCTCAGTCTGATATTTTTTCTCCTCCCACACTGCTCAAAACCTCCCCTTCGAAATTATGTGACATTTTCAAAAGCAAGTAGGAATCTAACAACCCCAGCACGTTTCAAAAACGGTAGAATTGTTACATGTGAGAGAATATCGCTTGTGGAAGAGAAAATCCGGCTATCGGAACCAGCAATAAGCGATACTGGAAAATCTGTGTATGAAAAAGAGTATTTGGGATTGCCATGTAAGCCACGTGTGTGTTAAGTGCGTGTACAGTGTTGTGTTTGTGTTATTATGGATGAGGGGAAGGGAGAGGATTAAACCCCTGTGTGGCACAGTATCTACTCCTCTCAAATAGCACCAAGGGTAGCACTGAGCTGAAGGCAGATCGCCATCAATCGTGTGTCATATCCTCACTCCATGAATATGTTTGGAATTTAATCTAAGATATGAGTGCACAGTTTATCACGAACTGTAGCCATCATCTCTTATCCCTTTACCGACCAGATACTAGCGATCATAATTACAGATTCCATCAGTGGGCGACATATCACGCGAGTGGGAGAAATAGGTATCCGTTGTTCAAGCAACGTGTTGAATACTCACAATCATTCCCCTATTGTAAAACAGCTGCGGAGAAGGAGTGGCATCGTGTTGGGCTGATTCGGAATCGAAGCTGAGTGTCACCAGAGAGAGGGAGGAATCCGGGTCTCGCAAAGCGTTTGCACCCTGAGAAAAGAAAAGAAGGAAAATTAGAGTTGAACACCCCCGTCAACGATGAGGTGAATTTCACAAGGAGACCACACGGTAATCGAATTTTTGTAGTTTTTTATATTTTGGTACGTGAAGTTCAGAACTCAAATACCAGTCACATCAAGTATGTCGATGCAACTCTCAAAAATTCTCCAGAAAATTGACTTTAAAGGTTTCCGAGCGTCTTTAATACCGTAAATTAAGGTCAGGTTTTCGACAGGCAGTGTGGTTGTGTGGCAGAATGCTGTCTCCCACGTGAGGGGCCTGAGTTCAGTTCCCAGGTGAGATAGATTTTTAATCAAAGGTGTGTTTTCTACAATCATTTCCATCAAGAGTAAAATACATGAATGTGAAAAAACTTAATTTTGTGGTGTCTTTTTAATAATGTTTATTAATAATAATTGATAATGAAGAAATTATATTTGAAATGAAACTTGGATTTTTGTAAGTGGTATCTAATGAGAAATAAGGTGACGTGCATTTTTCATACAAAGATAATTAAATATGTTTTAATTAGTATATATTTCATGACTTTTATATTTAAAGGACATAAGGATACAAACTGAATGAAAAAATCGAAAAAAATCTACGTCTACTTCTACATCTCTGCAAATCACATTTAAGTGCCTGGCAGAGGGTTCCTCGAACCACCTTCTCTATTGTTCCAATCTTGTATAGCGCGGAAAGAACGAACACCTATATCTTTCCGTAAGAGCTCTGATTTCCCTTATTTTATCATGGCGATCGTTTCTCCCTACGTAGGTCGGCGTCAACAAAATATGTTCGCATTCGGAGGAGAAAGTTGGTGATTGGAATTTCGTAAGAATATTCCGTTGCAACGAAAAACGCCTTTGTTTTAACAATGTCCACCTCAAATCCTGTATCATTTGAATGACACTCTCTCCCCTATTTCGCGATAATACGAAACGTGCTGCACTTCTTTGAACGTTTTCGATGTACTCCGTCAATCCTATCTGGTAAGGATCCCACTCTGCGCAGCAGTATTCTAAAAGAGGACGGGCTAGCGTAGTGTATGCAGTCTCCTTAGTACACTCCTGGAAATGGAAAAAAGAACACATTGACACCGGTGTGTCAGACCCACCATACTTGCTCCGGACACTGCGAGAGGGCTGTACAAGCAATGATCACACGCACGGCACAGCGGACACACCAGGAACCGCGGTGTTGGCCGTCGAATGGCGCTAGCTGCGCAGCATTTGTGCACCGCCGTCAGTGTCAGCAAGTTTGCCGTGGCATACGGAGCTCCATCGCAGTCTTTAACACTGGTAGCATGCCGCGACAGCGTGGACGTGAACCGTATGTGCAGTTGACGGACTTTGAGCGAGGGCGTATAGTGGGCATGCGGGAGGCCGGGTGGACGTACCGCCGAATTGCTCAACACGTGGGACGTGAGGTCTCCACAGTACATCGATGTTGTCGCCAGTGGTCGGCGGAAGGTGCACGTGCCCGTCGACCTGGGACCGGACCGCAGCGACGCATGGATGCACGCCAAGACCGTAGGAGCCTACGCAGTGCCGTAGGGGACCGCACCGCCACTTCCCAGCAAATTAGGGACACTGTTGCTCCTGGGGTATCGGCGAGGACCATTCGCAACCGTCTCCATGAAGCTGGGCTACGGTCCCGCACACCGTTAGGCCGTCTTCCGCTCACGCCCCAACATCGTGCAGCCCGCCTCCAGTGGTGTCGCGACAGGCGTGAATGGAGGGACGAATGGAGACGTGTCGTCTTCAGCGATGAGAGTCGCTTCTGCCTTGGTGCCAATGATGGTCGTATGCGTGTTTGGCGCCGTGCAGGTCAGCGCCACAATCAGGACTGCATACGACCGAGGCACACAGGGCCAACACCCGGCATCATGGTGTGGGGAGCGATCTCCTACACTGGCCGTACACCACTGGTGATCGTCGAGGGGACACTGAATAGTGCACGGTACATCCAAACCGTCATCGAACCCATCGTTCTACCATTCCTAGACCGGCAAGGGAACTTGCTGTTCCAACAGGACAATGCACGTCTGCATGTATCCCGTGCCACCCAACGTGCTCTAGAAGGTGTAAGTCAACTACCCTGGCCAGCAAGATCTCCGGATCTGTCCCCCATTGAGCATGTTTGGGACTGGATGAAGCGTCGTCTCACGCGGTCTGCACGTCCAACACGAACGCTGGTCCAACTGAGGCGCCAGGTGGAAATGGCATGGCAAGCCGTTCCACAGGACTACATCCAGCATCTCTACGATCGTCTCCATGGGAGAATAGCAGCCTGCATTGCTGCGAAAGGTGGATATACACTGTACTAGTGCCGAAATTGTGCATGCTCTGTTGCCTGTGTCTATGTGCCTGTGGTTCTGTCAGTGTGATCATGTGATGTATCTGACCCCAGGAATGTGTCAATAAAGTCTCCCCTTCCTGGGACAATGAATTCACGGTGTTCTTATTTCAATTTCCAGGAGTGTATTATGCGTACCTCCGGAATTAAAAATGTATTTTCACTAACATATCGAGGGTAAATTAACGTCACCACCAACTATAATCATATGAGTCGAGTACGTGTTTGAAATCAAACTCAAGATTTCTTTGAACCTTGCAGCAATTGTATCATCTGAATTGGGAGGTCGGCTATGGGATCCAGTTACTATTTTATTCCGGTTGCCAACAGTGACCTCTGCCCGTCTAACTCACAGGAACTATCTACTTCAATTTCACGACAAGATAAATTACTTCTAACAGCAACAAACACGCCACCGCCAACCGTGTTTAGCCTTTCCTTTCGGAACACCGTTAGGTTCTTCGCAAAAATTTCGGCTGAACTTGTCTCCTGCTTTAGGTGTTCGGCTTACACCCTTTGTGACTGAAGCCCTTTTTTGTTTTCCCTGGACCCTCTAACCTAAAAATACCGCCCAGTCCACGCCACACGCCACACGCCGCCCAGTCCCACGCTACCCGTGTAGCCACCTCCTGCGTATAGTGGATTCCTGACCTTTTTGGCAGAACCCAAAACCCAACCACCCATTGGCGCAAGTCAAGGAATCTACATCCTACACGATCGCAGAACGGTCTGAGCCTCTGATTCACACCCTCCACTCGGCTCTGTACTAGAGGTCCGCAATCGCTCCTGTCGACTATGCTGCAAGTGGTGAGCTCTGCTTTCATCTCACAAGCAAGAATGGCAGCCTTTACCACTTCTGTTAACCGCTCGAAGCCAGAGAGAAACTATTCTGATCCAAAGTGACACACATCATTGGTACCGACGTGAGCTACCATCTGCAGTTAGCTGCACCCTGTGCTCTTCATGGCATCTGGGAGGACCCGTTTCACATCTGGAATGACTCCTCCCAGTATGCACACGGAGTGCACATTGGCTTCCTTACCCTTCTTGGGGGTCATGTCCCTAGGTGAGGGGTCAACATCAGTGCGAGGAGTAACTGTGCTGGCCACTGGTGAGCAACGATCGGAGGACTCGGACATACTGGACGTCCGTTGGATCCCCACGACCAGCCGACAACAGTTGTGCGCATTCACTGAAGGCTCAAGCTGTGTAACTGAAGCCATCACAGCCCGAAGCTGAGAGCGAAGTGTCACCAACTCGGCTCGTATCCGCACACAATAATCACAGTCCCTATCCATACTAAAGACCTTGGAAAACTAAAGTACCCAGATAAACGGACTGTCGGCACGTGCTGAGGAATTCTACTGTAGACACTGACGAAAACGCAGGAACTGTGTCTAGTAAATTAGGTATAAAAATAAATGTAAATGTCGTGTGACTAGGGCCTCCCGTCGGGTAGACCGTTCGCCAGGTGCAAGTCTTTCGATTTGACGCCAGTTCGGCGACTTTCGAGTCGAATAAATTAGATTAATACACGGAGATTCAAAAACCTTACTACCGAAGCACTCAGGTGAAATTAAATAATTCACTTGTCACAAAATCGGTTTACTTTCCGACGCAAACGAAAACGCGAGAACTGTGGCAATTAGATTGGGCAACGGCCTTGCCGCAGTGGGTACACCGGTTCCCGTGAGATCACCGAAGTTAAGCGCTGTTGGGAGTGGCCGGCACTTGGATGGGTGACCATTCAGCCGCCATGCGCTGTTGCCATTTTTCGGGGTGCACTCAGCCTCGTGATACCAAATGAGGAGCTACTCGAGCGAATAGTAGCGGCCCCGGTCAAAGAAAACCATCATAACGACCGGGAGAGCGGTGTGCTGACCACACGCCCCTCCTATCCACATCCTCAATGAGGATGACACGGCGGTCGGATGGTCCCGATAGGCCACTTGTGGCCTGAAGACGGAGTGCTGTGGCAATTAGATATTAAATTAACACGCAGAAACTCAAGAAACTAAACTATTAAAGGACACAGATGATACTATAAATTCGTTCCTGGTTAGGAACTCTTAAAAGTCATAAAATCCGTTATTTCCCTGTCTGTTCGTGTATCTCTGTCTCGGCCGGCTGCTGCCTCCTGTGACAAAGTATAGTCGAACTAGCGATCCAGTGATTCCCAATCTCGACCACTATTGATTATTTTTTATCTTTATGGACGCTATGTTTCACATAAATGCACGTGGAACATGGACCTTTGTTTAAAAATATGCATCGGTCAGGAATCAAACCCAGGCCGCCCACTTGGTAGGCGAGTACTTAAACAGAGAGCGAAGCCACCAGTCGGAAAAGCGGCCTTACCTAAGGGTACTAAAGACAATCAGAAAATTTAAAGACTGACCATTATCGATTGTTCAGCAAGTTCATGTATCGTGTTTTGTAGCAGATATCGTGATGTATCATGTTTTTAGAGTTGTTTTGAATTTCTTTGTGAAACTGATATTTGAATTCTGAACTTCATGTACCATAAATATAAAAAATTACAAAAATTCGATTTCTGTGTGGTCTCCTTGTCATATTTGGGAAGCTAACCGGCCGTATCCTCTTTTTTGCAGAAGACCACTGAAGATTGGTCCACTTGTGTAGCAAATAAGCCACCTATTTTGCTTTGTGCCTTATCTCTATGATACGACCTCTGCAGTTTGCTTCACCATCGCCTTTTCCGTGGAAGTAAACCTATTCAGTTTCTATCCAAATGCTTAAGGTAGTTTTCTCAAAGTGCTCTTTGTCATTCTGAAAATATTAACCTTTTTCTTATTGTGGTTATATATCTGATACCACCAGCCATTTTGAAGATGATCGCGGATGTACACAAGAGGGAATGCATTACCTGTTGCCACGCGGGATTAGCCAAGCGGTCTGAGACGCTGCAGTCAAGGACTGCGCGGCTGGTCCCGGCGGAGGTTCTAGTCCTCCCTAGGGCTTGTGTGTGTGTGTGTGTGTGTGTGTGTGTGTGTGTGTGTTTGTCCTTAGGATAATTTAGGTTAAGTAATGTGTAAGCTTAAGGACTGATGACCTTAGCAGTTAAGTCCCATTAGATTTCACACACATTTGAACGTTTTTTTGAACATTGCCTGTTGAGTCTTGAGAAATGTGCTGTTTCTTTTTTCAGTACCTGGACTTCGACAACTTGCCGGACACGAACTTCTCGTGCGACGGAAAGGTGATCGGCGGCTACTACGCCGATGTGGAGACGGGATGCCAGATGTTCCACGTGTGCACCATCGGCCAAAAAGGTGACTTCCGGGGCTCTGCAACCACGGCTGCAATACCTCGCAAGCCGCTGGACGCTTATTACCATTTACTACTTACCCCAATTTTCTCCTTCATTCTACAATCGCAATGTAATATTATTCCAAAGAAGACTAGATTTTAACTTCCCGTCGGTGACTAGACCATCAAAGCCGGGTGTCAAAAAGAAAAGGAATATTAAAAGAAGTGATATCACACATCTAGATTACTGAGGCTGTACTCTATCACTGCTTCGTTGAAGTAATTCTGAAGAAGTTACGAATGAAACAACGCGCATTCTATATTCTCATAAATCTACGATAAATTTAACAGTACCGCAACGTTTAGCAATCAGAGTTGATTATACTGGTTTGTAACGATTCTCTTTGTAGCCTGCTCTGACAAGGAGGAGCATTTTCTTTGCAGGGACTTATCTTCAACGCTCTGATTGCAACATGGAGAAACTAAAATATCCACCTATGTTACACGGCAAGCATAGAGTCGTGCCTCAAAATTGTTGGGTGATTTCCATAAATCACTTGAGATGATTACAGGGATTGTTATTTTAAAAGGCTTCGCCGTTACCCTTTCCCATCCTATTTCAGTTCAGCCAGAAATCTGTTTTGAAAATCACAAAGGGAGGTTTAGCTCAGTGCAGCTTTCCGTTTTCATTAAATCTGTCTGATGACCATAGGGAGGAAACGCTACATGGAGAAAAAAAAATGGCTCTGGGCACTATGCGACTTAACTTCTGAGGTCATCAGTCGCCTAGAACTTAGAACTAATTAAACCTAACTAACCTAAGGACATCACACACATCCATGCCCGAGGCAGGATTCGAACCTGCGACCGTAGCGGTCACGCGGTTCCAGACTGAAGCGCCTTTAACCGGACGGCCACACCGGCCGGCTACACGGAGAAAAATCGAGCATTGTGACGCTACATTTGCTGCATTTAAATCTCCGTTCAGTCAATCATGATTAGTATTATAGTGATTTCCTTAAATCGTTTAATGCAAGTGGCGGGGTGGTTTCCTTGAAAAATAGACCCCCGATTTCCTTGTATCTCATTGTTGAATACGAGCATGTACGCCATCTCTGATGACTTCCAGCTCCTTGTGGAATGTGAGCATGCGCTCCACCACTAACGACTTCGTTGTCGATGGAACATTAAGCAATACTCTTCTTTTTGCTTAAAGATAAAATACAATATCTGCTATAAGAAGCGGATGTGTTAGAAATATCATCTAACGTCACAAGGTAGACCACTACTCCAATGTCAGCTTTTATCGTTTGTTTCGAAGTATCAAAAATGTTAATGTACTATTCATGGTGAATGTAGTGAATAATATCCAGTCTAATGATTTTGATATCTCGGTATGGAATTAATTCATTAAGGCATATGACTTATTTTAACCTGCGTTTATTACATTGGCCAGTTTTATTTTTGATGATGAACAAAAAACAGTAATAAGATTGTTATCGCAGGACTAGTGATCATTTTAGATCTGTACTATGTCTCTTAACATGTCGTCTTTTCTTTAACAAAATCGTGAGCTTCTTGTGTATTGGACATTGGAAACAATTTCAGAAGGCTCCTGAAGTGAGGGCAAGTAAAAAGATGAAGAACCTCCCAATTAACTGTCGAATTTCTTCGCAGAAATAAGCTTAAGGCTTAGCTTCCCGCCGCCGACGAGGTCATGAGAGGCAAAGCACAAACTCATAATAGAGGAGTATGGAATGGCCGTGGCTTTTTCAGAGGAACCATTCTGGCATTCACACTAAGCTGTTTAAGAAAACCACAGAAAACCAAATTTTGGATGACCAGACAGGAATTTAAGTCCTACCGTTCACGAATTGGAGTTCAGACCCTTACCCACTGAGTATGGTGTGTGTTATACGGGTGCGCGCAGGTCAGGTGTCGTATCAACACGTTGCGCGACTCATTAGTATGTTAGGGTCCTTCTGGGAAGCGACATACCACTTGAGCAAATAATCCGTGTAATATCCAATTATATGCATGTGGGCAAGGGCAATATGCTGACATCGAATATATGTTGTAGACGTATCGCACAAGAATTCCCGATGGCGACTCGTGAAGCTTAAGATGAAAATCCTCGCCAATACAAGCATTCTAGTATTATTATTGTCATCATCAGAACTGGTATATAATTCAGATAACCTATGCTCGACAAAGCGTAGGTTTGAGCAACTTGGACCCCGATCCCCTCTCACTGTTTCGACAACTCCTCCTTTGCGTGTATCCCGATGAGTACAGGCCAGAATTTTCTCGCTGCTGGGTAGTGGATACAGGTCCTTCTCGTCGTAGGGTCCAAACCTTTAACATTGTGATTTTTTTCCAGCTGGCTTGTGGGGTGGTGTGTGGAGCTGGCGCTAGATAATCCCATGCTTGACTACTGACAGAGTGATCACCGACTGACAAAGCTGTTTTTGGACTACAGCCAAAAGCGATCTATTAGACAGACGAGGAAACCAACCTCGTAAACGTCCACGACAGAACGGAGAGCCACCAATCGTGCCGCATCTCGTCATTACAGGAGGAGGCCAGCAGTGACTACACATGACTTTTTCCTGTGTTCTCGAATGTATGCACTGACGAGGCACATTACTGTCATGAAGAGAAAGGGCTGATACATGGGATGGAAGTAGCTCAGTCGGCAACTAATAGGTCTTCACGGCTATCTCGCAGAGCATCCCACAGTTGTTGAACGATGGATGGAGGCTGATTCACACAGCATCGAGATGCTTCCACAGATGCTCCATTAGGATAGGATCTGGTAAATCTGATAGTTATGTGGCTGGAACGATCCCAGTCTTCCCACGGGAGACAGTCCGCATGCCCAGGTAAAAGTGACTGCCAAGGATGTATTCATGACCAACAAGCAAAGTTTCATATCAGCGCACACTCCGCTGCAGAGTGAAAATCTCATTCTGGAAACATCCCCCAGGCTGTGGCTAAGCCATGTCTCCGCTACATCCTTTCTTTCAGGAGTGCTAGTTCTGCAAGGTTCGCAGGAGAGCTTCTGTAAAGTTTGGAAGGTAGGAGACGAGATACTGGCAGAAGTAAAGCTGTGAGTACCGGGCGTGAGTCGTGCTTCGGTAGCTCAGTTGGTAGAGCACTTGCCCGCGAAAGGCAAAGGTCCCGAGTTCGAGTCTCGGTCGGGCACACAGTTTTAATCTGCCAGGAAGTTTCAAGCAAAAAATACCTTCCAAGTAGCTTACTGGTCTTAGACAACGCCACGACAACATTCCCCAGGCCACGAAGCTGCCGCAAAGCCACCTTGTGTTTAGTAATAGTAGCAGGGCTGTGTTCTCCAGTTCTTGTTGGACATCAAAACGTCCGTCTGTCGCAAAGTAAACGTAAAGCTGTCCTCAGTCAGAAGTCTCGTTGCTTTACTACGCACAGTACTACTGGAGATAGAACACCTGCAGACAATGAACTGACTACACCAGTCAGTTACAGGATAAATTACAGTTTAATGTGGCCAGCAAACCACGGTGTATTCTGGCTTTTCCCATTAAGAGAGGTCAAAAAAAAAATCCTATGACTTCGGATGATTGAATCGCAGATCTTTGGATTTGTGGTCTGAGATTTATCCATTCACACAGCTGGTCTGCTAAATCACACGATCTTAATTCCATGCAAAGGTCTGGGTGAATTGTAGGAATCAATATCAAAGCAGTCTGACAGCTCTATGGGCTGTAATCATCAGTGAGTGGCTTCAGACATAGCTGACAACATTGTGGACTCAGTTCCTCGCCGAACTGAGGGCGCTATCTATGGCGGAGGCGGTGTTACACGGGATGTCTTCTAGGACTAACTTTTTGCCCGGTGGGATTACAACTCCATATTCGAGATTGTCAAGCTTGTACATGTCACTGAAAGTGTAGACCGTCTTCTCCAGTAGGTGTGTTGTGCGATGGCTTTGGTAATGTCACACAGCGCACATTCAATAGTTGTGTTGGCTAGATAGTACCGACTAAATATCCTTGCACCGTAAGTCCACGGCTGATACCTTAACGAGTTCGATTTACTGCGACCCATGCATTGGCCTTGGCGTTCCTTCTGCTTTCCCAGCAAGGCCACTATCCATACATACATAGCTTTCCGCCTAGAGTCCTTCTTTGTCTTAGTATGTGCTACTCTGCAGAAATCTAACGCGAATTGCGGTAGCAGCAGGCCCAAAACACTAAAGAGGCGAGAGGAAGGGCAAAATTGTCATTGCAGATTGAGCTGATAAACTGCAAAGCCATCGTCACACAGGGACTGTAAACTTTCGTGAAAACAAAAAAATTTAATGACACAACACGATTGGCCAGTTTCAGCTTTAGGTGCTGTTTTCACTTAACAACATGTTTATCAAAAGAAATTATGTTGGAATAACAGAAGAGCTCCATGAAACTTCTGAGGATCCATTGACAAGTAACGTTAGCTTATTTCATCAGATTGTTAGAGGACCGAACAATTGAGAAGAAGACTTTCTTATGTCTTTAGAAAAAATAGAGAGTTCTGAGTAGACAGGCATCCTGTGACTATTTGAACACCTGATAATCACAGGGATAGAGAAGCTGAATAAAACAGATTGCATTTTAGCGTCTTACTCATGTAGAAGTAGTATAGGAAAAGGAGGAGTTGTTGCATATACTAAGAAGTTCAGAAACATAGAATCAAGTTGATTTGGTAGGGATCACCACACAGAAATACGTGGTGCTTGAGAATTAGTACTGAAAATAGTTAACTTTGATCTGTAACTGTGCGTAGATCGCCTGCGGGAAATTTTGAACTGTTTACGAAGCATATGGATTCGTTACTATGCTACCCGTCAGACAACATGCGGTTAATAGTTTGCGGTAATCACAGTGTAGTTTTTCTGAAGGATTCAGTTAGAATGATTTGGAAACCATATCTGGATCCTAATACTTGATCGTAATAATTAATTTCCCAAAATGGGTAGAAAAGACGGTAAAACTTATACTGATAATGTTTTCTTTGGTGAATCTCAAAGCAATAAAATAACTGTACACTCAGTAGCAAACGCTCTCTCTGATCATGATGCACAGTTAATTGGGAGAAATAAGACAGTGCCTTATAGTATGCATTCCCCTCTGTAGAAATCAGTTAGAACAATTAATGACTCAAGGACAAACATTTTTAAGAATAGTTTACAAGACATGACCTATGATGAAATTTATAGTGAACCAAATGTAGCCATAAAATTTGATCTATTCCATTATAAATTTATAATGACTACCTTGCCCAGATGTCTTCCACAGCTTTCACAATCCCAGGCGTAGTAAATTAAAAGAATTTGCCCCAGTAGGTGGGAGAGATAAATATAACAGTCACCCGGGATTTGAAATTGGTTTTCTACCCAGTATCTGACCGTGTAAGGCGTCGGCAACGTTCCTACTTGCAGGGGGTATTCAAAGAACTCTGACTGACGTCCGAGCAACAGGGATTTAATGCATTGAGAATAAAAAATAGAGCATTGAGAATGACTAGCTACTAGCCGGAATCTGGATCTGCATAATAAAATCTAAAAAGGACCACTGATTGCTGCACTCTACAATTTATAACTCACGTACAGTCGCTGAGTGCATCCACTTTTAGAATGGAAGGTAACCTGATGTGGTCTGTGATTTGTTTGGACACTGGGAAAAGGCGGGAAAATATCGCAACACTAATAAAAAAGAGATTAAGGAGTAATAAAAACAGAGATATATTTTGAAATCAGAATGGATCAAAACAATATTAAGCAGAGGACAGCCTTCTCTGGCCTTACACAATGACAAACAACACCGAAACTAAGTACTGAATCACAGATATACGCACACAGCTAAGTCCAAACCGGTAAGAGAAAGCTGAAACTTGGGAAGCAGATCAAAGTGACAAAGTGGGTGGGAGAGGATGGAATTTCGGTGAATCTTACCACAAGGCTGGCTCAGTTAGTTTACAGTCAAAACACAATATACTCACTAAGTGAACGAAACTGTGAGTGAAATCCAAGGACTCTGTTATGTTCTGTTCAAAGTAATGAACAGTTAAACTGCTAACAGAGTATGGTGATAAATGTCTGCAGCAAGATGCGATCGTGAATGGTGATGATGGCTGCAGCGGATGGTCCATCTGGAAGTTCAAACAGAATGGGCCTGACGTGGCGTCGGCCCAGTCTTTTTACTATTGTAGCCTCCCGACTTCAAAGAACAGCGCCATTGCCAACTACATGGGAGGACAATGAGCCGGATCATGGCTGATGAGACATACACTCCTGGAAATTGAAATAAGAACACCGTGAATTCATTGTCCCAGGAAGGGGAAACTTTATTGACACATTCCTGGGGTCAGATACATCACATGATCACACTGACAGAACCACAGGCACATAGACACAGGCAACAGAGCATGCACAATGTCGGCACTAGTACAGTGTATATCCTCCTTTCGCAGCAATGCAGGCTGCTATTCTCCCATGGAGACGATCGTAGAGATGCTGGATGTAGTCCTGTGGAACGGCTTGCCATGCCATTTCCACCTGGCGCCTCAGTTGGACCAGCGTTCGTGCTGGACGTGCAGACCGCGTGAGACGACGCTTCATCCAGTCCCAAACATGCTCAATGGGGGACAGATCCGGAGATCTTGCTGGTCAGGGTAGTTGACTTACACCTTCTAGAGCACGTTGGGTGGCACGGGATACATGCGGACGTGCATTGTCCTGTTGGAACAGAAAGTTCCCTTGCCGGTCTAGGAATGGTAGAACGATGGGGTCGATGACGGTTTGGATGCACCGTGCACTATTCAGTGTCCCCTCGACGATCACCAGTGGGGTACGGCCAGTGTAGGAGATCGCTCCCCACACCATGATGCCGGGTGTTGGCCCTGTGTGCCTCGGTCGTATGCAGTCCTGATTGTGGCGCTCACCTGCACGGCGCCAAACACGCATACGACCATCATTGGCACCAAGGCAGAAGCGACTCTCATCGCTGAAGACGACACGTCTCCATTCGTCCCTCCATTCACGCCTGTCGCGACACCACTGGAGGCGGGCTGCACGATGTTGGGGCGTGAGCGGAAGACGGCCTAACGGTGTGCGGGACCGTAGCCCAGCTTCATGGAGACGGTTGCGAATGGTCCTCGCCGATACCCCAGGCGCAACAGTGTCCCTAATTTGCTGGGAAGTGGCGGTGCGGTCTCCTACGGCACTGCGTAGGATCCTACGGTCTTGGCGTGCATCCGTGCGTCGCTGCGGTCCGGTCCCAGGTCGACGGGCACGTGCACCTTCCGCCGACCACTGGCGACAACATCGATGTACTGTGGAGACCTCACGCCCCACGTGTCGAGCAATTCGGCGGTACGTCCACCCGGCCTCCCGCATGCCCACTATACGCCCTCGCTCAAAGTCCGTCAACTGCACATACGGTTCACGTCCACGCTGTCGCGGCATGCTACCAGTGTTAAAGACTGCGATGGAGCTCCGTATGCCACGGCAAACTGGCTGACACTGACGGCGGCGGTGCACAAATGCTGCGCAGCTAGCGCCATTCGACGGCCAACACCGCGGTTCCTGGTGTGTCCGCTGTGCCGTGCGTGTGATCATTGCTTGTACAGCCCTCTCGCAGTGTCCGGAGCAAGTATGGTGGGTCTGACACACCGGTGTCAATGTGTTCTTTTTTCCATTTCCAGGAGTGTAGTAACTGAGCACATTCTTTTTCTCGCAGGGGTTTCTGACACTGACACAGTTATAACCGCCGGAACCGCTATTTTCACTGTATCTCTACGCCTCCCACAAGCAAGAAAACGACCGCGTAAAACTTGAGTAGTTTTTAACGGTTAATACCATCTTGAGTAGTTGTTAACGCCCATCAAAATGACGGCAGTCGAATTTTTCTTCCAGGTTTTCGTTCCTGAGTATGTTAGGAGTCATTATCATATAAAGCTTCTTTTCTATAAGAAATTTCTTTAATGGTTTAATTCTTGATCGAATTTTTAAGTACCTCGAAATAAAACGAATCGGTTAATTATGGATGCACCGACGGGTTCTTCATTACGAATGGGTCCAGACTTTGTCACCTGATTCCTCGCTTATTGATTTCTACTCGACTCTTTCTTCGTTTTCGGTCTTGTGCGGCACCCCACGCAAGTGTGTTGGCACACGATGGTCTTGGAAAAGCTACTAACACGAGGTATTGGAATATGATTATTTGAAAGCAGCTTTCCTCATAAATTAATCAGTAAGAACATTAAACAGTCTTGTAAGAAACCATGAATCGCCAGAGGGATTAAAGTACCTAATGAAAGGAAAAGTGAAATTTATTTGTTGGCAAGAACAAGTAATGTTCCTAGAGTATCTGCACGCTGCAAAAACTACTCACAATTACTAAGAAAAATGATTAAAAATCAAGTAACATATACATTATGTCAGAAATCAGTAACTGAGACAACAGACTTAAGTTTATATCGAAGTAGTATGTCGGAAAAGCAAGCCACACAAAATTCAGTCATACAGATGTTCCACCAACTTCTCCCTCTGAGAGTAAGAAATAGAAGCTATCTGGATTGATGGTTTTTCCAACAGAGCACTAAAGACTTGCTCCCATTTATTAAGTGCTGTCTCTTTAGAAATATAGGCTGCTTAGAATAATCTTCTCTCCTTGAAAGGGTTCCCCACGAAAAACGAGTGACCTTATGTCACTGGAACTTTGTGGAAACTTTTGTAAGGCCATGCGGGCGAGCAATAACGAATAATCCATTGAAAGTAGCACATTTTAGTTTCCACATGACAGGGTTAAAATCTGGTGATCTTGGTGGACACGCAGTTTGGAACGATCGGCTAATATTCGGTTTCCTCCTGGGAGGGACCGACGGCCAATCGCACAACAAATTGCTGAAGAAGTTTTGTTGCCACGGCTGAGAATGCTGGACGTAATGTGTCATCTTCAAGCAGTGCATTAGCTGTGTCACGACAGCTGAGCATCCCAAGGTCGACGGTTCGAAATGTGCTGCGAACAATTGTGAAATTGTGATCGTACAGACTCCCCATTACTCATCAACTTTTGCCACGTGACACACATATTGTTGTAAACTTTGCTCTTAACATTTCTTGCAAGGATTGAAGTTGACGATATGTGTCCTTGAAACATTTTTATGAGTGTTGAAGCACGCTTTACGCTCACTGGGGCAGTGAACACTCACGACTGTCGCCGCCAACGAACGTTCATGAAGTTCCCCTACATAGTGAACACGTATTTGTGTGGTGTGACTTCACGGTATAGTTCATGATTGGTCCATTTTTCTTTGAGGAGCTCGGACCCCAAGATCCAAGTATATGCATCGTGAACGGCACACATCACTGCGATCTGCTTCGGCAGCATATGATCCCTGCTCTATGGGAGATATGTGCTGTGGACTAAACTGTTTTCATGCACGATGGAGTCCCATCTCACATTGCTAGTGAGGTCACTCGGTTACTCCGTACCACATTTGGAGAAAACCGAATCATTAGTGGACCCTTCCAAACTGCGTGGCCACCAAGATCACCAGATTTGAACTCCCTCATGTGGAAATGAAAATGCGTTTCTTTCAGTCGTTTATTCGTTATTTCTCTTCCGCATGTCCTTACAAATGTGTCCACAAAATTTCATTTTCCTACGATCACTAGTTCTTCATGGAGGATGTCTCAAGTAGCGAAAGTTTGTTTATAACCCCGTATGTAATGTATCAGTAACCAAGGGCATTTTCCAAAGAGACTGAAATATATCATCGTTAAACCTTTCTATGAGATAGATAGTTGGACAGATATCAATACCTACTGACCCATTTCACTACTGACATCATTTTCCAACACTACTGAGAAGGTGATGTACTCTATAATAACATCTTAGCTGAGCAACAATAAGATATTTAGTAATTCACAGTTGGGAATTCAAACAAGGTGCTCAACTGAGAATGTCATTTAAACGTTCTTTCATCATATTTGACAAGCATTAAATAACAAAATAGGATCGGTTAGTATTTTCTGTGGCCTATCTAAGGCATCTGACTGTGTGAATCACAGTATCCTACCAGATAAACTGAGGTTTTATGGAATTAATGGTATAGCCAACCAGTTGATAATGTCATATCTAGCCAAAACAATGCAGAAAGCTGTACATAATAATGCAAACAATTCAGTCAGGTGAGATTCTTCTGACTGGAGGGACATAACTTTTTGAGTTCCACAAGGCACACTCTTAAGTCCACTATTGTTTCTCATATACACAGAACATTTAGAAAAAATGTCATATATTCCTACAGGAAGTAGCAGTAGTTTGTTTTGTTTTATCACCCAAACATGTTTCGCCACAGTTGCGGTAGCCTCAGTGTTTTTTTTTATTATTTTTCTAAAATACTTACAAACAAGTTATTTTTAGCTTAAGGAATATGACACATCAGATTTTGTTTTCATTCAAATTGTATGTAATTTCAGTTACTTGTCGTGGAGAAACTTAGGTGAAATGGTTTGATAATTTGGGAAATTATTGCTAAATTTCATCGCAGTTTGCTCAAGATTATTCTGCTTTCAGGTTTGTGACACTATTCTTCTGCATGGCGAAATTTATCCTCGTAGATTGATCAATTTTGACTGAATGGGAGCTAATTATAGTGACGAATTTCAATCCGTCAAGCTATAGATTCGGGTTTATCATCTTCTCCTGAATTATAAAAGACTTGGTGTCTTGTTAAACGTTGTATACTGAGAATTTAGTATTCAAAATTTTCAAATATTCGTGAGTCGCTAAGGGACCCAACTGCTGAGGTCATCGGTCCCTAGACTTACACACTACTCAGTCTAACTTAAACTAACTTATGCTAAGAACAACACACACACCCATGCGCGCGGGAGGGCTCGAACCTCCGGCGAGAGGGGCCGCGCAATCCGTGACATGGCGCCATAGACCGCGCGGCCCCTCCGCGCGATACTTAGTATTCCAGTTGTTCATTGTGAAACTCACGAATGTTGCATTGCGTTGAGAACCCATGTGGACTTGTAAATCAACTATATATCTATGTATTTTGTAACTACTATCTGTATTATTTGCCCTTAAACCAAGTCATTTCTTTGTTACTTGTCAGTCAGAGCCATGCTGCTTCGTCGCCATATTGCTTTAACTTCTTGGTTCTAATCATTGCCCATGAATACTCTTACACATCAGAGGCCACTTGCTGTATTAAAAAATTAGCAGTAAGTATTCTCTCTTATCACAAAATAAGGTTTCACATTCAGAAAGGCAGGTCGGCGACTACGGTTACCGTGGTCGCTGCTAACTTAATGTACTGTGGAGTGGTCTGGCACTTTACCGAGACATTAGATGGAAATGGTGTTCATAAGTTATGTGTTGATTTTTGATGGTTCAGCGTATCTTTCATGCTGAGAATCAATGACTATATGCTTGAAGGGACATCCTCATGAGCACTGCTGTACACTGCAAGCAAGAAGCAAAAACTTATTTAATTATGGGTCAGTTTATTAATGAATCATTACTTATTTTCCAGTATTCAAATGCTAGCCATGCAACATCCAGCTTCAGTTGCGCTTAAATGCTCACAGGTTACTTAATGCATTGCTTTACATATCAGGGCTTTTATATTCACTGCCTATGGGAATAGTTCACTTCTTATTACAAGACACGGCCTACACTTGCTCCCCAAGAGAACAGTTTTAACATTATGAAACGACTGTTCAACGTTCTTGGAAGGATTTTCTGCGCATAATGACTAGAGTTCTGTGAGTTCACATACGCAGGCAGGTTCAACCACGCCTCATGTGAACAAATGAAAACCTGAGAGTACACATGTGTCAATCCACTTTATTTAGAAACCATCGGTAGAGCTGGAAACGTACAGGTTGGTCTCCAAGCACCACAACAGAAAATCTGTGAGGTTAAAGATGTAGAATTCTGTGAGGATAAAGACGCAGATTCTTTTCATAATTTTCTGAGAGGAAAATCTTTTAATACCTACTTTTACAGGTAAGCGGTGTTCCAGTTTTGTCAGACTCCGCCCGAAACGCTTTTCCTAAAGGGTGTACAACATAACTTAACGAAAGTTTATTAATACACTGCCCGCTTGCTTGCTTGTGTGGAACTGTGCTCGCGATCTGATGGGAACGAGATAGCTTGTGTTAATGTTTATCGATCTTTTGCAGAAAACGTTGATAAAATGGTGCTGTGTGATTACAGGAGAAATAACCGACATAAAGTTCCTGTGCCTCAACGGCACCGTATTTGACCAGGAGACGAGGGTCTGCGAACGTGTAGACGAAGTGGACTGCAGCAAGACCGAGGGATTCTACGACCTCAACCTCGAGCTGTACGGAAACAATGCTGCTCTCAGGTAAGGCTACATACAAGCTCCTAATGGGGATTTTTAGCGAATGTATAACCTTACTCGTGCGTATAGTTAAACATTTCCGAGCTAACGAATGTCATCAGAACACCGTTTTTCGATTTTTTAAATATTTATCTGCATGGGACAATCATCTCTTCTGGTCACTTGTGAATATCTCTTGATCCAGCCTACAGGTCCTTTTCTACTTGCAGCTCTCTATGCTGCATTAGTGTCTTCGCTAAATACCAGTTCCGTTCACACGATAAATATTGCGTGTCTTGGTCACTGATTTATTCTGCAACTATCCGCTGCCTCTGGTGAGTAGTACCAATTTCGATATACCCTTTTTCTTTGGAATTACGGACTGAATTTCGAAATCGGCCATTTTTATCACTCGGAAACTGATACTCGAACGATAAAACCCTTGTAGCACGACATTGGTATCTTTACCTGTTTCAAATAAGAGTTCATGTAAAAGCCCGTGGCTTTAATGGGAAGTTTTTCAAGTAACCACGAGAAGTGAGTAACCCTGTCAGCCACATAAAGCCCTTCTATAACATGTGAAACACAGTGAAAAGGACAGAATTGGTAAACGCCAAACTGACTGATTGACATACCAACGTCCAAACTAAACCATAAATCCTAGGACCACGCAGTTCAAACCTTAAGGTGTTTACATGAAATGTATTCTCATTCGCGAATACGGACAGCATCAGCTGTATAATGGAATGACGACAATGAAAACTTGTGCCGGAGCGGGCTCGAGCCCAGATTTCTGTCTTTACTCGAGCGGTTACCTTAACCGCATTGGCTATCCATGCACGATTCGCGACCAGACCCAGAACTCCATATGTCGTCATTCATGTGTCACAACTTCTATTTGTGCACATTATGTAGTTCCTGTACAGGGGAAGGACATTTAAATGAAGCTGCTGCCTGTTTTCGGCGGATAAATATGATATTGCAGTGCCTGTATTGTTAAAAGGTACGATGCAATGTTCCTTCAGAGATACATAGGTAGCGGCGCTCAGCTAAAATATTCTCCCTGTACGGAAATTATATAATGTTTGTACGAGTACAGGTCGTGACTCATGAACGATGACTTATGGACGTTTCGGTCTGGTCGTGAGTCGCGCACGGATAACCCAAGCGCCGGCCGCGGTGGTCTCGCGGTTCTAGGCGCTCAGTCCGGAACCGCGCGACTGCTACGGTCGCAGGTTCGAATCCTGCCTCGGGCATGGATGTGTGTGATGTCCTTAGGTTAGTTAGGTTTAAGTAGTTCTAAGTTCTAGGGGACTGATGACCACAGATGTTAAGTCCCATAGTGCTCAGAGCCATTTGAACCATTTTGATAACCCAAGCGGTTAAGCCGACCGTTCGCGTAAAGTGGGAAATCCGGGTTCGAGTCCCAGTCAGCACAAATTTTCAGTGTCGTCATTCCATTATATAGCTGATGGGTCTCCATGTCTTCAACGGCGAATACATTTGATGTATAACATGAGGGCTGTAGTCGCTGCAATGCCTGTTCCATCGGACAAGCATGCATGCCCGAAGGAACTTCTTAACAACCCAGGCACTGCAGTATCCTACTTGGAGGGTTTGTTTGAGGCGTGACGTGTCGCATTGGAGTTCCTGCGTCATGGATTAGTTATGCAAGTTGCATCATGGCTCCTATACGGAGTTCACTGTGTCTTCAGAAAATGGTCACTGTAAATAACAAACAACACTGGACTTTAGAAGCAAAAAGTATATGCAACAAAAGTACATAAAGCTTAATATTTTATGCAGCCCTGAAAATCCTGTTTGCCAATAACTGTAACTTCCTTTCTCAAAAACTTTATTATGAAACTGTTTCGTTGCTCATCTAGCTAACTTAAATCATCAATTGGTTCTTACGTAAAATTTTCTTCTGAAGTTAACTTCTACAACACTAGCGTTGAAACCATAAACATACACATTTATTCCCGGTCTTCATCCGCAATAAAATACACTACTCAATATAACGCATAACAAATATTCTTTCACACACTTTGTTTGCGACAGATTAGTTAAAATTAATAACTAGATCTGAATATCACCAACATAAGAGGCAACCACTTTCAACGTACATCATACTATAGTACTTCTAACTCTGGAATGCGTCGTCTGTAAACAAACTTTTGTATCCCGCCTGGAAGGCGGCGCGTGGGTAGGAATCCCGAACTATTTGAAACAGTTAACGCAGAACAGGGAATCAGCGATCATAAAGCGGTTACTGCATCGATGATTTCAGCCGTAAATAGAAATATTAAAAAAGGTAGGAAGATTTTTCTGTTTAGCAAAAGTGACAAAAAGCAGATTTCAGAGTACTTGACAGCTCAACAGTAAAGTTTTATCTCAAGTACAGAGAGTGCTGAGGATCAGTGGACAAAGTTCAAAACCATCGTACAATATGCGTTAGATGAGTATGTGCCAGGCAAGATCGTAAGAGATGGAAAAGAGCCACCGTGGTACAACAACCGAGTTAGAAAACTGCTGCGGAAGCAAAGGGAACTTCACAGCAAACAAACATAGCTAAAGCCTTGCAGACAAACAAAAATTACGCGAAGCGAAATGTAGTGTGAGGGGGGCTATGCGAGAGGCGTTCAACGAATTCGAAAGTAAAGTTCTATATACTGACTTGGCAGAAAATCCTAAGAAATTTTGGTCTTATGTCAAAGCGATAGGTGGATCAAAACAAAATGTCCAGACACTCTGTGACCAAAATGGTACTGAAACAGAGGATGACAGACTAAAGGCCGAAATACTAAATGTCTTTTTCCAAAGCTGTTTCACAGAGGAAGACTGCACTGTAGTTCCTTCTCTAGATTGTCGCACAGATGACAAAATGGTAGATGTCGAAATAGACGACAGAGGGGTAGAGAAACAATTAAAATCTCTCAAAAGAAGAAAGGCCGCTGGACCTGATGGGATACCAGTTCGATTTTACAGAGTACGGGAAGGAACTTGCTCCCCTTCTTGCAGCGGAGTAACGTAGGTCTCTAGAAGAGCGCAGCGTTCCAAAGGATTGGAAAAAGGCACAGGTCATTCCTGTTTTCAAGAAGGGACATCGAACAGATGTGCAGAACTATAGACCTATATCTCTAACGTCGATCAGCTGTAGAATTTTGGAACACATATTGTGTTCGAGTATAATGACTTTTCTGGAGACTAGAAATCTACTCAGTAGGAATCAGCATGGGTTTCGAAAAAGACGGTCGTGTGAAACCCAGCTCGCGCTATTCGTCCACGAGACTCAGAGGGCCATAGACACGGGTTCACAGGTAGATGCCGTGTTTCTTGACTTCCGCAAGGCGTTCGATACAGTTCCCCACAGTCGTTTAATGAACAAAGTAAGAGCATATGGACTATCAGACCAATTGTGTGATTGGATTGAAGAGTTCCTAGATAATAGAACGCAGCATGTCATTCTCAATGGAGACAAGTCTTCCGAAGTAAGAGTGATTTCTGGTGTGCCGCAGGGGAGTGTCGTAGAACCGTTGCTATTCACAGTATACATAAATGACCTTGTGGATGACATCGGAAGTTCACTGGGGCTTTTTGCGGATGATGCTGTGGTATATCGAGAGGTTGTAACAATGGAAAATTGTACTGAAATGCAGGAGGATCTGCAGCGAATTGACGCATGGTGCAGGGAATGGCAACTGAATCTCAATGTAGACAAGTGTAATGTGCTGCGAATATATAGAAAGAAAGATCCCTTATCATTTAGCTACAATATAGCAGGTCAGCAACTGGAAGCAGTTAATGCCATAAATTATCTGGGAGTACGCATTAGGAGTGATTTAAAATGGAATGATCATATATAGTTGATCGTCGGTAAAGCAGATGCCAGACTGAGATTCATTGGAAGAATCCTAAGAAAATGCAATCTGAAAACAAAGGAAGTTGGTTACAGTACGCTTGTTCGCCCACTGCTTGAATACTGCTCAGCAGTGTGGGATCCGTACCAGATAGGGTTGATAGAAGAGATAGAGAAGATCCAACGGAGAGCAGCGCGCTTCGTTACAGGACCATTTAGTAATCGCGAAAGCGTTACGGAGTTGATAGATAAACTAGAGTGGAAGACTCTATAGGAGAGTCGCTCAGTAGCTCGGTACGGGCTTTTGTTGAAGTTTCGAGAACATACCGTCACCGAAGAGTCAAGCAGTATATTGCTTCCTCCTACGTATATCTCGCGAAGAGACCATGAGGATAAAATCAGAGAGATTAGAGCCTACACAGAGGCACACCGACAATCCTTCTTTCCACGAACAATACGAGACTGGAATTTTAAGTCAAGCTCCATAATTAATCATTATGGTTATGTGCGCAAACAAAATTCAAATGGCTCTGAGCACCATGGGGCTTAACTTCTGAGGTCATCAGTCCCCTTGAACTTAGAACTACTGAAACCAAACTAACCTAAGGACATCCCACACATCCATGCCCAAAGGCAGGATTCGAACCTGCGACCGTAGCGGTCGCGCGGTTCCAGACTGTAGCGCCTAGAACCGCTCGGCCACTCCGGCCGGCGCGCAAACACTGCAGCGTCAAAGAATAAGGCGTTACGAGACTGATATTGCCGGAAATGCGAAAGCCTGCATCCTGCATGTGTTTCATTACCTAAAAACATCAATCCCTTATTTTTCTTCCAGGAACTGAATCACGTATTTGATGCATTTACGGATTTTCTGGGGACAACATTGGTTACACTCTCTTCCAAGTTTATCGGTACAAGACCGATGTACGAAAACGTTTTTCAATAAAAATATTTTTGCTACTGGGCTGTATTTTATTGAACCAATATGTACACTTCACAAAGGATCAATTCGACTACATTATCACTTTCATATTCACCTTCGCTCACACAAGTGTACGATTAAGCGTGCTGACATAACAGAATATACTTAGTATTGGTAAGTCGCTGACAGCATATGACATGTTCTACATATATCTGACTTCCATAGATGGAACTCAATAGAACTTTAAGGAAAAATGATTTCATGTATTCGTGTTAATGGACTCTTCCTTTACTTCTCGCCAAACCAATTTCATATTGAAGGGTGAAAAGCAAACAAATTGAGTTTTGTTCCACTGATATTTGTTTTTTACGTACTGGCTTATTCTGCATTTATGAGATTACCAACAACTGACCAGCGTGCACAAAAGACACTACTGTATAAGATAGCAAACATTGGAAACTGAAGATATTACGAATGCACTTTTTTGTTGGTCAGGACAGTACGGAGGAAACATTAATCGATTGCTCATCAGTGGTGTTATGGGTCAAAGCTGTAACAATATTTAGTGGCTTGTGTTTACTGCATCATGGTGCAACGGAGCAGCGAAAGAAGTTGAGAGTGGATAAATTACAGTATAATACTTAACCGTAGCCCCCAGCTGTAGTCAGAGCTAGCTTCGTCACGTGAATAAGTGCAGCCACCTCGCGGTGCAAGCACAGAAACCGACTGTGGAGAATGCCTTCGCGGGCAGACACGACGGCTTGCTGTTAATATTAAGTTTACGGACCACGAGAACGAGAAACAGGAGACAGTGCTCACGGAAAAGGTGATGGAACGTGGTCAAATAATGTCCCATTGGTAATACGAATTCTGCGCAAATTCTGCGCCGCCCGTTGTGGCCGAGCGGTTCTAGGCGCTCAGTCCGGAACCTCGCGCCTGCTACGGTCGCAGGTTCGAATCCTGCCTCGGGCATGGATGTGTGTGATGTCCTTAGGTTAGTTAGGTTTAAGTATTTATAAGTCTAGGGGACTGATGACCTCAGATGTTAAGTCCCATACTGCTTAGAGCCATTTGAACCATTTGAATTCTCCGGCATTAAGGTCGGTACAAACAAATACGTACCAACTTTGCGAAATCCTCAAAGCTTGTATCACTGAGAAGTGGAGTTTAAAGAAAGCAAGGAAACCCAGAAAAAACTGTTCTTTTGTAAAATTTCGTTTTAAAAGGTGTCAGAATAAACGAGTCATCATGTACAAACGAGACAACTTGCTGATATACTATATTAGAATTCTACAACTAAATGTACCATCGGTGGTTTATTCAGAAAAAACGTTGATTATTACACTTTACACTGTGAATAAACGTTGTCACAGGGATAGTGTGCAAAGAGTGTTGTCAAACAAATATTCCAGACAATTTTTAATTCTCGTGCTGAGCATGCCATTGGCGTATAGAGGAACACACTTTTACTACCATCCCTCCCTCTAAACACTAGGAAGCTGCCACTCTAGCCACAGGTCTTCAGTTCACTTTAGCAGCAAATAAATAGCAACAACCACACAAGAGACACAAATTTCATACGGGTCACAATACAATATACACACTGACGCAGAATCACTATTGTTGTGCTTTTGCACTAAGAAGAGACTGCTTGCTAGGCAGGATGTATCTTGATATATACACGGGTGAAAGTACAGGAGTAGACAAAAATAAGGAAACACCAAACACACAACACGTCAACATGACTAGTACGATGTAGGAAACGGACTGGCATTCAAAACAGCTACCAGTCGTCTCGGAATAGATAAATGCAGGTCCTCTATGCTTTTCAACGGAATCTTGTTCCATTCTTTCTGCAAAACAGTGGCAAGTTGAGATAAGCACGATGGAAGTGGATAGCGATCAAGCATCCTTCTCTCCAAGGTAGACCACAAAGTTTCAGTATGTTGAAATCTGGTGACTGTGGTGATCAGGTAAGATGCGCTAATTCATCCTCGCGCTCGCAAAACCAGCCTTGGATGATACGAGCTTTGTGAACGAGGGCCCGTCGTCTTTGACCACAGCATCACAGTTGGGGAACAAATTTAATAATATACTATGGGATGGACCTGATGAACGAAGATGGTCACATAGACCTTGACAGTAATGCGACCTTGCAGAATAACCGTGGGTCCCGTGGAATACCACGATATGGCTGCACAAATTATTACCTAATCCCCACCATGTTTTACTCTTGGGACGTAAACTCGACCAGAAGCTGGAAACACAGTGAATCGAGACTCGTCCGACCTAATGACTTTTTTCCATTACTCCATAATCCAGGTTGTAGGGATTTGGCACATTTTCCTGCCACGAGTGTTTGCATCACTGATGTGCGGGTTTGGGCTTCCAGTTCGCCCTGCACTCCCATGCTTACGGAGACCCTCGGTGTTGTTTTGGTGCTGACAGGGTTCGCGAGTGTGACATTCCAATTTTGCAGCTGTCGTCCTCTTATTTTTCGTCACAATCTTCTTCAGTGCCCATCTGCCACGACCACACAACACACGCTCGTGTCTGCATTGTGACTTGTGCTCTTTTTCCGCTCTCCCTGTACGCGATACACATCTTGGATACTGTGCCTCTTGTAACACCAAACACTGAGGCTACCTCGGTTACGGAAGCATGGGCTACGAGCACCAACAATTTGCCCACGTTCGAAATGACACATAATGCACTCACAACTACACGCGCCACGACTGACACTTGAGGACACAGCCCGCGTGTCGTTCGTCGTCAAATACAACAGCACTGCCTGCAGTCTCGGCTATCATATGCGGTTATGTTCAAGCATTTATTTCGCTCCGTGTTTCCATATTTTTGTCCAATCATTGTGTATGGTAACAGTAGTTTAAACGGTCTTGGAAATATATTCCCGCAAACGAGCCTTTTGCGTAATTGTGAATGTGTGTTTACGTGCTGCCACTGACTACAGTATGAGATATCTACATCTACATCCGTACTCCGCAAGCGTCTGGCGGAGGGTACCTAGAGTACCTCTATCGGTTCTGCCTTCCATTCCAGTCTCACATTGTTCGTGGAAAGAAGGATTGTCGGTATGCCTCTGTGTGGGCTCTAATCTCTCTGATTTTATCCTCATGGTCCCTTCGCGAGATATACGTCGGAGGGAGCAATGTACTGCTTAACTCCTCGGTGAAGGTATGTTCTCGAAACTTCAACAAAAGCCCGTACCGAGCTACTGAGCGTCTCTCCTGCAGAGTCTTCCACTGGAGTTTATCTATAAATTCCGTAACGCTTTCGCGATTACTAAATGATCCTGTAACGAAGCGCGCTGCTCTCCGTTGGATCTTCTCTATCTCTTCTATCAACCCTATCTGGTACGGATCCCACACTGCTGAGCAGTATTCAAGCAGTGGGCGAACAAGCGTACTGTAACCTACTTCCTTTGTTTTCAGATTGCATTTCCTTACGATTCTTCCAATGAACCTCAGTCTGGCATCTGCTTTACCGACGATCAACTATATGTGATCATTCCATTTTAAATCACTCCTAATGCGTACTGCCAGATAATTTATGGCATTAACTGCTTCCAGTTGCTGACCTGCTATATTGTAGCTAAATGATAAAGGATCTTTCTTTCTATATATTCGCAGCACATTACACTTGTCTACATTGAGATTCAATTGCCATTCCCTGCACCATGCGTCAATTCGCTGCAGATCCTCCTGCATTTCAGTACAATTTTCCATTGTTACAACCTCTCGATATACCACAGCATCATCCGCAAAAAGCCCCAGTGAACTTCCGATGTCATCCACAAGGTCATTTATGTATACTGTGAATAGCAACGGTCCTACGACACTACCCTGCGGCACACCTGAAATCACTCTTACTTCGGAAGACTTGTCTCCATTGAGAATGACATGCTGCGTTCTGTTATCTAGGGACTCTTCAATCCAATCACACAATTGATCTGATAGTCCATATGCTCTTACTTTGTTCATTAAATGACAGTGGGGAACTGTATCAAATGCCTTGCGGAAGTCTAGAAACACGGCATCTACCTGTGAACCCGTGTCTATGGCCCTCTGAGTCTCGTGGACGAATAGCGCGAGCTGGGTTTCACGCGATCGTCTTTTCCGAAACCCATTTAGTGTCCTAAATAGTAGAAATTTATTTGAAATGTAATTTTTTCGATTAATTTCACATCTCATTGGCTCAAATTTTACCCATGGTCAATGGCTGGGGAATGTGGTACATACATGAAGGGCACCGGTAAATTCTGTTGCTGATGTAGACGACATGTTACCCGCCAATATTGTCCTAGACGGATAGGCTCGAGCAGGGACTATAACCTGATCACTAAAATCACCTGATTATTCTGTCTGTTGTCATCTCAAAAGTTAATACGGTAGAAGAACTGCAGCAGCCAGCTTCACGAGATGATCCCTGACGTCTTTGAAAAAAATGTTTAACTCACTGCATAAACAAGTACAGTTTTTGCATCAAAATGCTAGGACATAGCACGGACGACCACCTCTACAGGTATACAGTGAATTAAATTAAATTAAATGTCGTATGGCATTGTTGCCTGGGAAATCCCAGGAGTGGGTTCAACTGCGGATTAACGACAGTGGGCTGGTGAGCTGGTCAGCATGGATGTGGTTTTTTGGTAGTGTCCTACGTACCACTAGGCAAACATCGTGCTTGTACCCACGTCCCGCCTCAGATACGTGCTACACAATAAGTTAGAAAACGAAATGTTGTATTTACACATGAGGTTTACTGTAGATGGAGACCGACTGGATACACATGTTCCTAGGTGGGGAGTGAATAAGAGACTGATGACCACATATTAGTCTGTTTGAAACCCATAATCACCATCATCATCGTCGGAAGTTGTGTCCTTTCTCGATGTACATGAGCCCCTTTCCATGCGGATATGTGAGAGTTGTGTCGCAACTATATTTCTGGAGTGTAGATGATTGTAATGAATGCGTTTTTAGTGTAGTGTTATGTTTGCGTTGTATGATGATGAGAGAAGGGAGAGGGTGAGAGCCGGTACCGGCACACAGCCTACTCCTATCGAATAGCACCGCCGAGCTTAACGTCAAAATCCGACACACAGATCGCCATTAACAATTCTGCATGCCCTTGCTTCGTGAGACACTGTCGAGAGGTGTGGAATTTAATCCGTGTCACTGGCGCAAAGATTGGTGATCCGGAACTTTACGCCACCATCTCTCCTTCCCTAGCCGGCCAAACATTGGCGGTGAAAATTTCATCCACCGCCAGGATCTGAGTCGGTTTATCGAAGAGTCGAGAGTCACCGCCTAGGCGTGCGTTGGCGGTTTCGGCTACAGAGGCGGATATACAGTAAATTCCAACCTGTAACACGCTAAATCACCATTGTATTTCTCGTTAAGGTAGGCCACGGGAGAAATTTGAATCCAGTCATGTAGGGACTTAACTAAAATGTTTACATTTAAAATACATTTGTTCTAACTAAAGTGCTCGTCATTTACGACGGGGGCCGAGTTTAGGTTCGTTCTGCGCATCTGACGTCACAAAACACAGTCAGCCAATGAACAGAGAACGGCGTTGCCAGAGCTCGACTGCAGTGCAGAGCACGGACGAGTGTCTTCAGTTTTAGAAACGTTCAGTCATAAATAAAGTCATTGAAGAAAAGCAATGTCTTGATAGCAGACTTTCTTTTATAGAAAGTTTGGAAAAAGCATTCTTTATACCAATTGCTTCATATTCTATTAATTAAACCAAACAAGCAATAAGCCTCCTAATTCAGGCGATAGCAAGGAAAGGTGTTTGTATCATTCTCACTAACCGCTTTTTCGCAATAAAGAACAGCGGCAATTGTTTATTTCCTATTGTACTTCGACGAAACGTGAGTAATTCATTGTCATACCAACAGTGTTTGTCGGTATTTTGCGTGATATTTTGAAGTCCTCTGGGAGATCTACTGAATCACGAGCTGCGTTAGCGTAATAGTTAAAGTGTATGGCTGCTAAGTGAAAGGTTCAAACCTTGTTCGGTGTTTAATATTTTCTTTACTTAAAAACCATATCGAAGTGTCTTACTTCATGAATTTTATTCACTTGAATGTAATTTTTTTGAAATTTCTAGTGGCAACTAAAATCGACCATGCGGAAAATATACGCTATGAACTTTTACCTCTGCAAACTCTTCAAAATTTCGTTCAATGGTTTACTACATCTAATGCTGCACAATAACTGCATTGAACATCGAAACAAAATTAAGTCATTTATGGGGGGGGAATGTATCAGTCAAGAAGATGTGTAAAAATCAAATTTTTGGGTCAAATAGTTTTTGTGAAATCGAATGATAAAGTGTGCCAAAGCAGGCGAAACACCATGTGTCTGCACAGGCGCGCAGTGCAATGATGACAAAATCGCGCACAGCGCGGAATGCGGGGAGCACGTCTCTGTAGCAGCGAAAGGATTAATGCGGCCGTGGTGGCTTTACTTCATAAACTGCGCGCTCTCCCCTGAACGTAAGTTTGCGAAGTATACTGTGGCGCTGCTTCTCTTGGCGCGTACAACTGGCAACGCAGCAATCTCCCGCGTCTGGGCGGGCAAGCGCGAACCGCCAAGATAAAAGAATTGAACTATAGCACAATATTTCATACTGAAGTCAGCCTCAGCTTGTCACCACACCTTCATAGTTATCTTGCAAACGGATCATTTGCGGACCAGTGTTTACTAGAACATTTTGTGTTATGTTAACGTACACTTCGACGTGTGTCAATTTTCGCTATTAATTGTGTTAGACTAGAGCTGGTTTAAGGCCTGAGGGACCCAGGCCGCCGGTTGGGGCTCCAAGCTGAGAGGGACGCCAGAGGCATCCCAACTATACAGAATATATCATAATTAGTAATGGCCTCTTAGCCCGCCTGGTTGGCCGTGCGGTCTAACGCACGGCTTTCCGGGCGGGAAGGAGCTCCTGGTCTCCGGCACGAATCCGCCCAGCGGATTTGTGTCGAGGTCCGGTGAACCAGCCAGTCTGTGGATGGTTTTTAGGCGGTTTTCCGTCTGCCTCGGCGAATGCGGGCTGGTTCGCCTTATTCCGCCTCAGTTACACTATGTCAGCGATTGCTGCACAAACAAGTTCTCCACAGATGCGTACACCACCATTACTCTACCATGCCAACATAGGGGTTACACTCGTCTGGTGTGAGACGTTCCCTAGGGGGGTCCACCGGGGACCGAACCACACAATAACCCTGGGTTCGGTGTGGGGCGGCGGAGGGGTGAAGTGGACTGCGGTGGTCGTCGTGGGGTTGTGGACCACTGCGGCTGCGGCGGGGCCGGAGCCTCTCCGTCGTTTCTAGGTCCCCGGTTAACATACAATACAATACAATACAATGGCCTCTTGAGGCACTAAGTTGAGAAGGGTACCCAAGTGGAACGTTTGTATACAGTGCGTATCAAGTTAGTATCGAAAACTGAAAGTGAAAAAAGGGGGTGGGGGACGCCAAATGATAAGTCGCTTGTGTGGATAAAAGTTCTTGAATCGGCCTCGGTTAGACCTCTTATATTATGCAGGCTGATGGTAACCTAATGGCAGTGTAAGAATACAACACGTTTCACTTAATACATTCTTGATGGTTGTGAGGCCGTGCTTAAAGTAAAATCCGTGTGTCCGGCGCAGCTACCACGAGACGGAGGAGGATCCGGTGACGATCCCCACGGTGAGCAGCACGCCCTCCACGACGACGACGACGACGACGACGACGACGACGGCGCCGACGACGGCGGCGCAGCTGTCGCTGGGGCTGGGACTGGGGCGCACGCCCGCCTCCACACACTACTCGTCGACGCCGTCGCCGTCGGTGGCTGCGGCGCTACTCAGCGTGCACTCCGCCCTCAGCAGGGACCGACATCCCCACCCACACCTCACCGTCCAGGTAGGTGCACCCCGCCATCTGCAGTCTCCTAGGGGACATCACGCTAACACCCTGTCACACCACCTCTAGCCACTACAACCGCCTCAATTCGGCGAGAGAGTCCACGAGTTTCTTCAGTCATGTCACATTCTACTGAAGCCACTTAAGTTTCAACTGTTCTTACAAACAGCGCGAACCATTTCCTTTGATATTAATATCGAGTGGTTTATCGAGCCAATTGAGGTGCGTCAGCATTCCTGAATATTCCTCAACCCGCATCAACAAAGGAAGTAGCTTACAAAACACTCGTTCGACCAATACTTGAATATTTCTCGTCAGTCTGGGATTCGCACCAGACAGGATTGGTAGACGAAATCCAAAGAAGAGCAGCACGCTTCGTTACAGGTTCACTTAGTAAGCACAAAAGTGTCACGGAGATACTCAGTCAGCTCCAGTGGCAGACGCTCCAGGAGAGGCATTCTGCATCACGGATGGTCAACCGTTAAAATATGAATAGTGTTCGTTGCTAGAAGAGTCGACCAACTATCTCCTACACATATCTCGCGAAAACACCATGAAGATGACATTATAGAGATATGAGCCCGTACAGAGGCTTACCAGTAATCGTTCTTACAGCGAAATATAAACGCCCCACAAAAAAAAAAAAAAAAAAAAAAAAAAAAAAAAAAAAAAAAACGAGAAACTTTAGGGATAGGTTTCTTGTACAGAAATAAGTAATAAATATCTAGTAAAAATGGGCACTAAAATGCATAGGTGCACAGGACTTGTAAGGTATACACTTTAGAGCTGAAGTTTACTAAACTTTTTTTCTTGTTTTGGTGTAAGGAATCTGTCCCTACCATTTGTCACTGTTTTTACGGGACACTCTGTATAATGCGCAAAATACGTTTTGCTGTGTGGTGGGACATACCTGTGATAGCACGGTCATTTTCCTCCTTCTCTGCTCCATTCGCGAATGGTGCAATCGGATGAAGCTTTGCGCAGATGTGTTGTGCAGTATCTCTAGTATACCTGTCGATCGCGTCATGTCGCACTTTTCAGTTCTGAGTGCACAGTGAGCGCTTAAAGATGCTTAGAACTACAGTGTCTCACCCAAAGTGTGAAGCATCTGCTGAGAGGCTCCACCTGATTTCATACAGCCCACATAACGTAACTGTCATGTGTTTCTTTGTTCCTGACACACTGCAGGTGCAACAACGACGTTCCTGCGGAGTTTGCGATGAGAAGTGTTTGACAGCCTGGACTTGACTCCCTCTGATTTTCACCTCACATGAACCTCTGGCTATGAGGACAGCATTTTGGCACAGACGACGAGCCGCAGACGAGCGTAGGGAACTGGCGGAAAGCACAGGCGGCTGCCTTCTGCGACCAGGGTATTGGAAAGTTGGTACCACGCTGCCACAGATGTCTAAGCCGAAGCAACAACTAGGTACGAAAGTAGCTGAGAGGTGTAGCTAAACGTTGCAAATAAAAAAAAAAATTGTGACTCTTCAAGCTTTCCCAGCGGATGTGTTGTAAATAGTCTTCACGGGTTTGCCGCCGGATCACGTTGTGCAAATTCCACAATATTTCCTCGGAGCAACTGTCCGACATACCTATCTACAAGCAAGGATGAACCACCTGAAGATGTCGGACAGTTGCTCCGAGGAAATATTGTGGAATTTGCACAACGTGAACCGGCGGCAAACCCGTGAAGACTGTTGTTGTTGTGGTCTTCAGTCCTGAGACTGGTTTGATGCAGCTCTCCATGCTACTCTATCCTGTGCAAGCTTCTTCATCTCCCAGTACCTACTGCAACCTACATCCTTCTGAATCTGCTTAGTGTATTGATCTCTTGGTCTCCCTCTACGATTTTTACCCTCCACGCTGCCCTCCAATGCTAAATTTTTGATCCCTTGATGCCTCAGAACATGTCCTACCAACCGATCCCTTCTTCTAGTCAAGTTGTGCCACAAACTTCTCTTCTCCCCAATCCTATTCAATACCTCCTCATTAGTTACGTGATCCACCCACCTTATCTTCAGCATTCTTCTGTAGCACCACATTTCGAAAGCTTCTATTCTCTTCTTGTCCAAACTAGTTATCGTCCATGTCTCACTTCCATACATGGCTACACTCCATACAAATACTTTCAGAAACGACTTCCTGACACCTAAATCTATATTCGATGTTAACAAATTTCTCTTCTTGAGAAACGCTTTCCTTGCCATTGCCAGTCTACATTTTATATCCTCTCTACTTCGACCATCATCAGTTATTTTACTCCCTAAATAGCAAAACTCCTTTACTACTTTAAGTGTCTCATTTCCTAATCTAATTCCCTCAGCATCACCCGACTTAATTTGACTACATTCCATTATCCTCGTTTTGCTTTTGTTGATGTTCATCTTATATCCTCCTTTCAAGACACTGTCCATTCCGTTCAACTGCTCTTCCAAGTCCTTTGCTGTCTCTGACAGAATTACAATGTCATCGGCGAACCTCAAAGTCTTTACTTCTTCTCCATGAATTTTAATACCTGCTCCGAAGTTTTCTTTTGTTTCCTTTACTGCTTGCTCAATATACAGATTGAATAACATCGGGGAGAGGCTACAACCCTGTCTCACTCCTTTCCCCACCACTGCTTCCCTTTCATGCCCCTCCACTCTTATAACTGCCATCTGGTTTCTGTACAAATTGTAAATAGCCTTTCGCTCCCTGTATTTTACCCCTGCCACCTTCAGAATTTGAAAGAGAGTATTCCAGTCAACATTGTCAAAAGCTTTCTCTAAGTCTACAAATGCTAGAAACGTATGTTTGCCTTTCCTTAATCTTTCTTCTAAGATAAGTCGTAAGGTCAGTATTGCCTCACGTGTTCCAACATTTCTACGGAATCCAAACTGATCTTATATACAAAAAAAAAAAAAAAAAAAAAAAAATGTTCACTGTGGTCTTCATTTCGTGATCGTTTTTAGGCTGAAAGAAATAGCCATAGTATGTGGGATGATACACGAGGAAAGTTAAATAAATAATACAACTCTTTTTTTCTCGGCCAATTTCGACTAAAAAATGCGGAATTTGTAGTGGTACAGCGTAGAATATTCCCGCTTCAGTCCCTATATCTTCATGAAGTTCCGATAGGTGGTGTAATAAAATCAACATTATGCCTCTCTCACTTGTTTAACTTTTTCTGCCCACATCCTGTTCCTAATCCATTCCATACAGATACGTGTCTATACGTCTTTCTTGCATTCACAGCGCCAGATTGGCACATGGTGCCCAAAATTGGAACTAATTTTTAATCGAGAGTATATCGCTTCTGCGTTAACGCGTTAGAATACCTACCAATTTTCGTTGTCATGCGATAATTACAGCCATTATTGGACCTCCGTGTGTAGCTGAACTTTAACTGTAACCACCTGGTACATGCCCATTACTACACTACTAATGAAGCTGTCTCATTTGATGGTGTATCAATGCGGACAGTCCACGGTGCCTACAAAGGAATGGTATACCATTTGCGACCATGTAACACGACGGAGAAACAGTGATCTTAAAAAAATCCTAACCGACATGGATTGGAGACGAATGCCACGCTTTATCAATGGAAATTGGTTTCAAAATTGCTTTCGTCTTTAACGGAGGTGGGTTCTTTGAGTTTCTTTTGGCGGAAAGCCAGAGCATCGTAGATATTCATAGGCGCTTGCAGAATGTCCACGGAGACCTGCCAGTGAACAAAAGCACGGTGAGTCGTTGGGCGAGGCGTCTGTCACCATCGCGGCAAGGTCATGCAACCCTGTCCGATCTCCCGCGTGCCGGCCGGCCGGACACAGCTATGACTCCTGCAATGTTGGAACGTGCAGACACTCTCATTCGAGGCGACCAACAGGACACAATAAAACACCTCACTGCACAACTGGACGTCTCTGTTGGCAGTGCTGACACACGTCCACCAGTTGGGGTACTCAATGATGTGTGCTCACTGGGTACCTCGCTGGCTAACAGAAGACCTTAAAGAGCAACAAAGGACCATCTGTGCGGAATTGCTTGAGCGTTGCGGGGCCGATTGTGATAATTTTTTGTCGAACATCATCAGACGATGAAACATGGGTTCATCACCTCGAACCGAAAACAAAACGGCAGTCCACGGAATGGCGCAACACCACGCTCCTCCAAAGAAAAAAGTTCAAAGCCGCACCCTCAGCTGGTAAAGCCGTGGGGACGGTCTTCTGGGAATCTGAAGGGATTATTCTGTTCGATGTCCTCCCTCGTGGTGCAACGATCAACTCTGAAGTGTATTGTGCTACCCTCCGAAAACTGAATAAACGACTTCAGCACATTCGTCGCCACGAAAATGCATACGAGCTTCCCCTTCTCCATAACAACGTGAGGCTTCACACAAGTCTGCCCAGGAGCTCACAAAATTCATTGGACTGTTCTTCTTCGTGCACCCTACAGCCGGGATCTTGCACCTTCCGACTTCCATCTGTTTGGCCCAAAGAAGCAATATGTGTATCAAGGGGAGGTTATTGACTCAGCAAGACTTGGTTCTGACGTCGACCAGTACAGTGGCATACAGGCCCTCCCAGGGTTTTGTAGCCAAAAGACTGGGGAATAATGTGGTGTTAGGAGTCCTGAATAAAACCAACCTGCTTTCAGAAAAAAATGTGTAGTATTACTTACTGAGCGCCCCTCGTATTACACTGCCCGATTCTTCTTGTAACGTACGCTGCAAATCTCTCCATGTTACACGCCTCTCTGCAGTTTGTTGAGCATCTCGATAACGCTCTCGTCCCCACTAAATGACGGCACGTGCCGCTTTGCGTTGCATCTCTTCTGTTAATCCTAGACTGATGAACAATATTCAAGAATCGATCGCAGAAGTGTTTCGTAAGCCATTTTTTTCGTAGATGAATTACATTTCCTTAAGACTATTCGAATGAATCTCAGCTTGGAATCTGTTTTCCTACAGTTATATTTGGTCATTTCGCATTAGATCGTTCCACATGGTTACGCCTAGGTATTTTACGGTTGTTGCTATTTCCAGTGAGTTTTCAGCAATGGCCTGATCGAACAACTGTGGATATCTCGCCCTATTTAGACCCTGTGTGTACATTTTTTCACGTTTAGCGTCAACAGCTAGTCCCTGCATCGGCCGTCGATCCTCCGAAGGTCTTCCTGTATTTTGCTACAGTCTTGTTGCGTTGCCACCTTACTGTAGGCAACAGATTCGTCGGCAAAAAGCTTCGTGGAACTACAAACGTTATTCACCAGTTCACTTACATATCGCACCCCTGCAAAAAATGTGACACTAGTCAGAAAAAGGCAATTTTTAGTTTTTTCACCGAAAAATACATGTGATGTGCGCCAACCTGGACAAGAAACGTCAAATCTCTATCTAGCAATTTGTCAGCTATAGGACAATTCTGTCAGTTTTGTTGTCGGCTACTTCATGTTTCGCCCCGGTAAGAACAAAGTCACTTCAATGTTCGTCCACTATCACCTGATGGACCGTGTTAATGCGTAGTCTTACCCAGACGCACGGATAACATCACAGCCCAGCATCCTGTGATCCGCTTACTAGATAACTAACATGTTTACGGAGGTGACAGTAGAACTTTTGGCTTGGTCACCACGTTGGTGCGGGCGTGGAGGGGCCCCATCTCTATTAACGTTGCAACTCGCAGGTGTGCACGAGTCGTACAAACAGAGCGGCACATATTGAGTTGTGAAACGTTTTATATATGTAGTAAGATGAATGTAATTTTTAATATAACTGATAATTACAATGTCTGTGCTTAAAACAGTATCCGTACATTACATCCGTATCATTACAATGTCCTTCAGACATGCATACACGTCTGACGGAACAGACACTGCTTTGACGATTACAGCTATCGTAAATATCACGAAATTTCGTGCGTTGCAGCGTACAAAGAAAAAAAGTGGAAATTTCTGTTATAAAGAAAGTTCATATTCAATCCCGTTTCTCCGCGAGAACTATTCATACATCATACAAGTCGATTTATGATTCTGTGTTTTCGTCAATTATGTTCCTTAAAATGTACCTAATTGATGTTCCTTTATAAACTGTATTAATTTTCGTAAATTACAGTTTTGCATTTTGTATTTTTGTAATACAACATTTTCAGCTTGCTTTTCACTTTTTATTTTACTTAAGTGCTAATGTTGCTGATGGAGGTTCGAATGTCGTATTATATTACAGTATATATATTATTTATGGTGTAAAAGTGAAAATTGTTACGTGAGGATTCACAGCAAAAAGAAAAAAGTTTTTAGAAAATCAAGAAAAGTGACACAACTCAAAGAATTAATTAATAATTATCGGATAGCACCTTAAATTCGACGAATATAAAACTACATGCTGATAGTTATTACTGTTATATAGACTAGAATGGAATTTACTGGCAAAATTACTTACTCGAAATTTAAAGAAATCTTATATTATATCAGGATAAGTTTTATGGATTTCTTTAAGTCGATTTTTCTCAAGCACTGTATTTTTGAGTTGTGTCACTGATCTTGCCAGGGTGTGATATATTATGAACAGTAATGGGCCTGTAAAACTCCCTTCGGGTACTTCAGATTTTTTCACGTTAAAAACAACTTATTGAACCCGCCAGCATAGCCACGTGTGTTAGCACGCCGATTCCTGGATTCCGAAAGGCGCCCCGCCGCCGGATCGAATCCATCAGATGGATTAACGACGAGGGCCAGGTTTCCGGCCAGGCTGGGTGTGCATTTTAGGCAGTTTCCCATATACGAATAGTTGAATACCCGGCTAGTATCCACGTCCCTCTTCAGTTACACGATTTGCAAACAGTTAAAAAAACGTTATCAAACTTTGAGATGAGGTAACACTAGACGCAGCCACATGCTGTACACACATTCCGTCCCGGGGAAAGGGAGGAGTGGGGGCTACAGGAAGGACACCCAGTCACCGTCTACCACGAACACTGCCAAACCCACAGTAACATTCCGACACGGGATGAAGGCCAGGAAAAATAAGAAGAATAACTTATTGAATTCTATCTCTAGTAAAGTTCTGAATACAGTCACCAATCTGGTCTGATTCTCAGAAGATCGTAATTTCTTCATTAAATGAACTGTATAGAACGCCTTCCGGAAATCAAAGAATGCGTTATCAATCAGGACGCCTTTGTCTACGGCGCTCTGGATGTCGTGGACAAACAGAGCGAACTGTGTTTAGCAAGATCTCTGTTTACGGAAACCTAGTTGCTTTTTATAGAGGAGATTCTCGTTTTCCGGGAACATCACAATGCGTAAGCACAGAACATGTTTCGCAGTTCCACAACAGATTGATGTTAGCGACGTAGCTCTATAATTACGTGCATCAGTTTGACGACTCTTCTTGGAAACGGGAATGAACTGTGCTTTTTTTCCATTCTCTTGGTTCCCTTCGTTGTTCCAGTGACGTTCGACAAACTACTGCTTGAAGAGGAGCAAGATCTTCCTCATAATCGTTGTAGAATCCATGCCTTTCCACTATTTAGCAGTATTTGTTGCTTTTCTATTCTGTTATGGCTTATCTCAATATCTGTAATTTCGGCATTCGTGCGATGATTGAAAGGAGCGACTGCATTACGATCCTCCACGGTAAAACAATTTCGGAATACTGAATTCAGTATTTCGGCCTTCTCTCCATCACCTTACGTTTCGGTCCCATTATGATCACTGAGTAACTGAATAGATGATTTCGATACTTCTTAGCGTTGTGAAAATTTGGCTTTCGAATTCGCTGAACGCTTCTCAAATTACTGTCCTTGCACTCGTTTGACTTCCATTAGCGTTTACTTGTCAACTAGACTTTGCTTTCGACGCAAGTTTCTAACACGGCCATTGTACCACGTCGGACTTTTACCAACATTCACAATCTTGCTCGGTACATATTGGTATAAGGCATGTTGCAGAATGCTTCCGAATTTCGTCCAGCTTTTGTCCACACCTTTGTCCTGGGAGCTAAAAATTTGATGTTGCCTACTCCGATGCGTTACAATTTGTTTGCTATCACTCTTCCCAAGGAAGCATATTTTTATGAAAATGTTGTCGAAACGACAACGCTTGATCACCAAGAATGTTGAAATAAACATCTTCGTTCATGTTGATGGTGACCTTAATGAGAGGGTCCAAGTCATGTTACGAAAAACTTTACCGAAGGTCTCTCCGACCTTAACTGCACCAACCATGTATTGCACGTGAAATAACTCACTGGGTCTTCATAGCACTGGAAACCTCGTATCATTTGAAAAGCGGCCAATTTGTGTGTTGTTTGGCCCTTTCTGTGCCGCTCTGAAGAATGGCCTGCTGCAAGATACTCTACTCAAATGTCCCTTCGCAATGTTTTCACGGAAACCGGTTGAAAAAGTGCTGTATTGACTAACAGAAGCAATTCCTGTCGCGTTTGAAACCAATTTCCATTGATAAGACGTGGAACTCGTTTGCAGTCAATGTCGGTTACGATTTTTTTTAGGACCACTGTTCATCCGTCGTGTTACACGGTTGCAAATGGTATACCATTCCTTTGTAGGCACTTCGGACTGTCCGCACTGATACACCATCAAATCGGACAACTTCGTTAGCAGTGTAGTCACGGGCATGTAGAGGGTGGTTACAGTCCAGAATGGATAAGACGAACATTATACCGTGACATGGTTTGCGGAGTATACAGGGTGAAAAGTATTTAAGCCGACAAACTCTGGGACGTTGTAGGGGACATCAAAACAAATATTTTTCCCTAATGTCATTTTTTCCTATGTGGAGTATTTAAACCGGTAGAGGAAGATCTCTCTGGTCGCAAATTAATTAAACCAACAAACACTCTTCCATTTTTTATGACCAAGAGACAACACATTAACACAAACCAATTTCAATTGCATTAGATTTTCAAAAATGCCCCCATTGACACGTAAACAAAGGTTATACCGTCGGATCATGTTCTATCTGACACGGGCAAAAACCCCAGGAGTATCCTGCATTGTTCCTGCTGCTGCTACTATCCGGGCAACCAGGTCCTCTTCTGATGCAACAGGAGTTGCGTAAACAGGATTGCGCATCTAGCCCCGCACAAAAATGTCCAGAGGGGACATATCTGGGGATCGAGCAGGCCATGGTACAGGACCACCTCTGCCAATCCACGTTTCTGGGAACCGTCGGTCCAGGAATCGACGCACACGACGACCGAAATATGCCGGCGCCCCGTCATGTTGCAACCACATGCGTTGTCTTGTAGGGAGCGGGACGTCTTCTAGCAATTCTGGCAATGCTCTGGCGAGAAAATTGTAGTTGTGCCTGCCATTTAATGGCCTAGGTAGCAGGTGCGGCCCAATTAAAGTCCCCAACAACACCGACCCACTCATTAACGAAGAACTGCACTGATTGAAGGATCCCGCTCCACATGCTTCCTCAAATTGCAGCGTTCTTACCGTGCGACGGCGTCCCTGTCCAGATAATCTGCTAAATGACCCGGTCTCACGCAGACGTTGGTACACAGCAGCAAAGGTCGGATACGGCGATTAGGATATTGTTGTTGATAAACTCGCTGTGCAGCTCGTCCTATGTGGTGCGCTACGTAGTACGCACCAACCATATCAGTGTACTCACTCCAGGTGTATCACTCAATTAGTAAACAGAGACAATGCGTTACTACATTGGTGGCCAGCAGTTGCCTACAACTGACGAGCGTAATACGGCCTCTAACAACTGAAGATCGTAATACGGCCTGTAACAACTGAAGCTCGTAATACGGCCTCTAACAACTGACGAGCGTAAACGGCCTCCACCGGTTTAAATAATCCTCATATGAAAAAATGACATTAGGGAAAAATATTTGTTTTGATGTCCCCTACAACCTCCCAGAGTTTGTCGGTTTAAATACTTTTCACACTGTATATGTAATAAGACAATGACTCATTTCTCAAGTTGTTTGTGAGTAACGTTTCAGACGAAACAACAGAACATTAATGTTGCAAGATAAGTCATTAATGACCATCTACAAGAAAAGGAAGTACATGATGCAGAACAATGTGTGCACATTATTTAATTTCTTGCCGAGTTTCCTGGAATCAAAGAGTTTGACTTTTGGGCTTACGTATCGTTTAGGACAGGGGCGGGCAGGAAATCTGCACGTGTGCAGTGCACATGCACGTGTGCAGTTAACAGGCGTTCTGCGTGCACACAGGGGCAAGCTGGCCACCCGCTTCTCACCCCTCCCCACCATACCGTCTCTCCGCTTCTTCCCCTGTAATGGGTTTTGTTTCCTGGCCTGCTTTATTAAATGAAGGAATAAGGTTAGTAGGAGTGCTTTACAGAAATCATGGTTTGAAAGAGTACCTATTACCTACGATACGTTTTATTTAATTATCACAGGTGGAGTTTACAATACGTTTAAAGTCTGGAACAAAATTTCTACGTACAGACAAACGCAAACAGTTACGTAAATTTTCGTTACTGATGTTTGCTCTTAACCGAGACTTATTAATTTTCATAACAGAAAAAAATCTCTCACAAAAGTATGTCAAGCCCAACATTGACTATCTTCATGGCTTCACGATGGGGACGAGGAAACTCTTGCTGTGGAAAGTCGTGATAAAAATCTATTACACGTCTTGCCAAAAGGAAGTTGTCTCTCAGACGAGAATTAGACTGTAGATCTATTAATTCCATTTGCAAACTGAGATGAATATCATTTACAGAAACCAGATTCTCTCGAGAACTATTCAAAACCTTGGGATAAGTAAGATATATCCCCAAATCGCTTGAGAAATTCCTCTTTTATTGCACTAAGAACGGCAACATACTGAAATTTATTATAATGGCGTTCAATATTAAACTTCCGCTCACCAGAGACAATACTGTCACATATTATACATTTCCAATTTTCACGTTTTTCCACAGAGAACAAATGATTCTCCCATTCCTTTTTAAAAGATAGCAAATCTCCAATTCTCCGTTTCCTCGATTCACTCTGCATTTTCCGGTTATTGAAATACAACGTTCACTACGTAGTGGTCGCTTCGCTTCAACGTCCGCCAGCTTAGCCTGGTACTACACTGCCGCAACCTGCAGGCTGTCGGCACTGTCCCGTTCGACGATTGCACGCGAGCAGCACACGTGCAGCGCTGTGTGCTCATGAGCCGCGTGCAGCGTTTGCCCGCCCCTGGTTTAGGAGGACGGAAGAACGTAAGCGGCCGTTTGGTTTCAGGGCGGAGGAAGCAGCGGCGTGCTGAACCCGGCGGACGCCTTCCAGTCGCTGAAGACGTCGGTGGAGCCGCAGCAGTTCGTGTTCTCGTCGACGACGGCCAAGTACTCGAGCCCGGCGGGCCTGTCGGTGTCGGTGCACACGACGAGCGCCCCGCCGGTTGGCGAGCCCCCGCAGCTGCACGTGGTGCACTACCAGCCCGCCCACCACATCTTCACCACGCCCTCCGTGGCCATCGTGTCCTCCACCAGGAGCGTGTCCAGCGTCAAGGGCGTCGTCGGCAAGCTGGCGCCCACCGTCGTTGCCGAAGGACACTCTCGGGTGCCTATCAATAATTTCGCCTTCGGCATCAACACGGGGCTGAACCCGCCGCAGTTCTCCGGAGACAACGCTACTGCCCCGGGCCGGCAGTTGCCGGAACTGGCGGCGCACGACCCGTACGGCGAGTACCACGAAGCGGACGACGAGTCCCTCGACTCGTTCTTCAGGGACGTTCCGCGCATCGCGAAGCAACCGAAACAGGTCAACTATTTCCCTTAAATGCAAAAAAAAAAAAAATTGAGCTAGTCCTGTTTAATTTTACATTACATTATGGATGAACTGAAAAAGGTAGCAGCTTAAAAATTTCAAATTAATTGCAGTATGAAACCATCTTCTTTTTAATTCTTTCTTGCGTGAGTTACGTTAATTCTGACCACCGCAGTTCGATTCTACAAGACTACCTTCACTGTGATACTGCCTATGTGACTTATCTGCCTGATGTGGATAATTATAAAGTTCTATTTTAAAAATACACACTCGTATTTCCGTTAAATGTACATTGAGGTAACAGAAGTCCTAATGTAGTGTCGTGTCGTAATGCAATAACATGATGTGACACGGACTCAACAAGTCGTTGGAAGTCGCGTTGAGAAATACTGAGCCATGGTCCCTCCAGAGCAGCCCGTAGTTGCGAAGATGTTGCCGGTGCTGGATGTCGTGCACGAACTGACCTATCGATTATGTCCTGAAAATGTTCAAATGGCTCTGAGCACTATGGGACTGAACTGCTGTGGTCATAAGTCCCCTAGAACTTAGAACTACTTAAACCTAACTAACCTAAGGACAGCACACAACACCCAGCCATCACGAGGCAGAGAAAATCCCTGACCCCGCCGGGAATCGAACCCGGGAACCCGGGCGTGGGAAGCGAGAACGCTACCGCACGACCACGAGATGCGGGCTGAAAATGTTCGATGGGATTCATTTCGAGCGATCTGGGTGGCCAATTGGCCAATCATATACGCGAATTATCAAACCAATTGTGAACAATTGTGGCTCGATGGCATGACATCGTTGTTTGGGAACATTAATAACGTTGTTGCTTTATTTTGTGGTGTAAGTGGTGCTGCTAGACTATAAAAGCGGGTTAAAAGCTGTGAGCTGTCTGGGGAAGTTAACCTTGCATCACTGCGCAACTGTTTCACCAGGTATCCAGTCTAGCTTACCAAATTCCCAACCAGACTAACATTAATTATAATCTTTTAATAGTCATACGACAACCGGTGATATATATATATATATATATATATATATATATATATATATATATATATATATATAAAGAGAATTTAAATAAAAAGAAATAAATCAATTTATATTTGGAAATTTATTTTAACATTGATCATTGAAATTTCAGCATATTAAATTTGATTCATAAATAAACTGGTGCCTTATTTAGGATTGTGGAAAATGTGAGATTGTAATCTTACGGAACACATCAAATATGGAGCCAAGATTGGGAGACTGCATACAACACTGCATTCATAAAATAACACACGAAGGACGTTGAAACATATGCAGGAGGAAATTAACCACAACCAACCGATTCAATTTTCACCCAAAGAAGTTACGTTCGTAGCACAATCCTGTCCGTCATGTAATTACCACACACTGGTATACTAAATTCATACTAACTCTCTGTGAAAACTTCCCGAAAAGAATAGCTGAGGGCTACTTTGATGCTTACACCACATGCTTCACGTGGTCAACTTGGTTTACACAAAGAATGTAACTCCACAATAATTTTGATAATTAAAATAAATTACATCGAAAAGCAATTTACAAAAGAAAAACCTCGAACTGGTTACTAACGTCTTACTATTAACCTGATGGGTCAAACAATTGTATAAGCACGTGGTACTGGTCTCACAAAGTACACCCCACGTGGGTTGAACATAAAGAAAAGTTGCTATATAGAAAAATACTGTCAAGACGAGACGTTATAATCTCACGCACATTCGCATTTAAGATTTATGATCTTAGTTAGAGTTACTGATCAACACGTGGTTCCACTTTACTCACAAAGTAGTGACAAAGCAACTACCGGAAAATAATCTGAACTTCACACGCGAATTACACTGCGTTGCAATTTAAGATAACATTAGATATTTTAGAGCTAAACCTGAAATAAAGGTGATTAAATTTTCAGTTAGGCTGAACTTAAGAAATCCATTGTCCTACGGACTTAGCAGACGCGCGCTTAGCCGGAGATCTTACCACTTCAGACGCTCGCCACGGACAGACTGACCTGGTCCCTTTCTGAGGGTAGCTCACAAATACAAACGGAAGTGGCCAGAGGGGCAGCTTCCTATACCAACATGACAAGAGACGGACAGGACCATATTAAGGATAGAAACCTCTTTGCTTTTAGAAAGCGTAGCTACCTGTTCCGACGTTGGTCCTACTGTTCTCTAGCAGACAGGCTTGTCTGCTGCCCTCAAGCATGCAACTAGAAATACATTTGCTCATTCATCCTCTCACACAGAAGGGAAGGGGAATGACAGTATCTTATCATATACAGTATATAAAAGAAAGCGGATGTAGGTTCCGTATGAGACTGTGTGACATGAATTACATATAAACTGTGTTTTAAAGTGTAGTACAGATCGTTCCTGTTTGTCTGTAAAAGTAACACGTTCCACTACTCAGTCTCCTCCCAGATAGTCAGAAACGCCACAGTAAATTTAGAAGAGGAATTTATGCCGTAAATGACAACAGATTTAAGAAATTAACATGAAAGGAATCCAACAGAGACCTTTCAACATGAAGTCCACGAATGGGTGCAAACGGCCTTCAAATAGCCGAGCATAACCACTTCCAGTTAATGATCGGTTCAGATAGACCAGGGGATACAGTTCATCCCATGTAAGCACAGCCCACACTATTATGGAGCCACTACCAGCTTGCACAGTACCTTGTTGACAACTTGGGTCCGTCGCTTCGTGGGGTCTGTGCCACATTCGAACCCTACTTTCAGCTCTTATAAACTGAAATCAGGACAATAGTCATGGGATACCTTCTAATATCGTGTCGGACTTCCTTTTGTCTGCCGTAGTGCAGCAACTCGAAGTGGCACGGAATGAACAAGTCATTGCAAGTCCTCTGCAGAAATATTGAGCTATGCTGCCTCTATACTTGTCCATACTTGTGAAGTGTTGCAAGAGCAACATTTTGTGCTCGAACTGACCTCTCGATTATGTCCCATATATATTCGATGGGACACATGTCCGGTGATCTGGGTGGCTAATTGGGCAAACCATTGCTCGAACTGCCCAGAATGTTCTTCAAACCAGTCGTGAACAGTTGTGGCCCAGTGATATAGCGCATGGTCTTCCATAAATATTCCATCGATGTTTGGGAACACGAAGTTCACGAATGGCTGCAGTTGGTCTCCAAATAGCCGAACATAACAACTTCCCGTTAACGACCGCTTCAGTTGGACCAGAGGATACAATCTATTCCACGTAAAGGCAGCCCACACCAGTATTGAGCCATTACCATCTTGTACAGTGCCTTATTGACAACTTGGGTCCATGGCTTCGTGGGGTCTGTGCCACACTCGAACCCTACCATCAACTCTTATCAACTGAAATCAGGTCTCATCTACCCAGGCCACGGTTTTCCAGTCGTCTGGGGTCCAACTGACATGGCCACGAGCCGGGAGAGGCGCTGCAGGCGATGTCGTGCTGTTAGCAAAGGCACTCGCGTCGGTCGTCTGCGGCCGTAGCCATTAACACCAAATTTCGCCGCACTGTCCTAGCGGATACGTTCTTCGTATGTCTCACACTGATTTATACGAGGTCATTTCTCGCAGTATTGCTTGTCTGTTAGCTCTGACAACCCTAGGCAAACTCCGTAGCTCTCGGTCGTTAAGTGAAGGCCGTCGGCAACTACTTTGTCCGCGGTGAGAGCTAATGCCTGTTCTCGACCCACTCTTGACATTGTGGATCTTGGAATACTGAATTGTCTAACGATTGCCGAAATGGAACGTCCCATGCGTCTAGTTGCTCAAATGGTTCAAATGGCTCTGAGCACTATGGGACTTAGCTTCTGAGGTCATCAGTCCCCTAGAACTTAGCACTACTTAAACCTAGCTAACCTAAGGACATCACACACGTCCATGCCCGAGGCAGGATTCGAACCTGCGACCGTAGCGGTCGCGCGGTTCCAGACTGTAGCGCCTAGAACCGCTCGGCCACTTCGGCCGGCCGTCTAGCTGCAATTACCATTCCGCGTTCGAAGTCTGTTAATTAGCGTCGCGCCATAACCACATCGGAAACCTTTTCACGCGGATCACAGGTCCGCCAGTGCACTACCCTTTATACCTTGTGTGCGGGATATTTGCATATGTGAATATCGCTATCCCATGACTTTTGTATAACGGACAATGTTGCCAAATGGCGTAAGTTCGACTGTAATAATAAAATGATTAACAATAGAACGGCTCGGGATCGATCGTTTCGTCATCTGATAAACCACTGAGCAATTCGTTAATTGTGGTTTGTAGAATTTAAGTTCTTTTGAAATACTACTGATGACAAAGGAAACAAATTATTACGAATAACAAATGCGAGAGTGCTTAGCAATGGGCGACAATGGAGTACAGCTCACGACGCACGAATCCCTGGAATTTATTCATCCAGTACTTGAGAATGAGAGCACTTACTGACTTTCAACAAATTTCGTACATAATTTCAGACCTTTACGAAAGTTTTTCTAGCTCAAAACTCCCACAAAATGACGAGAGGAAAAAACTATGTTGGTTACTACATTTTCGCTGTTCATGCAGAAAAACTGCCGCGTCAGGCATTCCATTTTAATTTAATGTTTCTCTATTCACAACACAGTTTTCAGACAGCATTCACGTTTACCACTGAACGTACCTGCAAATTTGTATCATTGTATGATACATAGTGCAGGAGATATGACGTCATAAACACTGAGATACGTGAAAACGAAACTGCAGGGCGAAATTCGCTAATGATACAGGTGACGTATGTCTACAAATATGTGTGAAATCTGTTAAATATAGGTGAAATACACACTCAGGAACACTGAAAATAGTGTACGAAAAGGGAAGCATTGGATCAAAATTAACTTTATTAAACATAATGATACGCATAAGAGATTCACTTGAACTCATACTCATGACACGTAAACAAATACAGTGAGTTCATGTAGACAAATACAGTGCAACATGAACAACGCATTGGGCCACATTTTGCTGCAATACGTGCCGCTACATGGTCCGGCGTCGAGCTGATTTGATGTCTGATGTCATCCTTAGGCGGATTGGTCCTCAAATCTTGAACAGCTACCTCGAAATCATATAAAGAGTGACACGGTATCATCTGGCTTCTCAGCTGGGCCCACACATGCTCTGCAGGGCACAAGTCATGGGAGCGGGCCAGCCGTGGAAGAAGTCTCGAGCAACTCGAGCTGTCGGAAAAATGTTCCTGGTAGACCATGTAGAATAGGTCTCACATGAGGTTGAAGAATGTAATCAACGTAACTCTGGCCCGTTAACGTTCTACGTACCACAATTAGAGGGGACCGCCTACAGCAGGCTGTGGCCCACCACACCATTACGTCGGCTGTGCGGGCGGTATGGCTTGCGACAGCGTGGGCAGAACTGTACTGTTCACCAGACTGCCTCCACACTCGTCTCGCATCGTCGTTTCCCTAGTCGCTAGGAACCCGGGCGTCACATGTGGGTGCCATCTCGTGTCCGCTGCTCCTTACATCATCTGATGAAACACTCCAAACGATCGACCTGGTGAGCCACACAGCATGTCGACCAGCCTGTGATTTTCATGTCGATGACTAGACCCCTGTCAAATTGGATTAACTGTGACAAACGCCGTCTAATACGTGTACCTGGTATTCTGCACCTGCTAACGCCCTCCTCAAGTCAGAGTGTGATCGTCACGTGTACGACTCGTCCACTATGCGCCGTTCAAATAGGGCCCCCTGGGCTATTGTAGCACCACTGCAGGGTCTGTGGGCTTATGCACTGGCACGAAACCTGGATCATGTGCGTATTGGATCTCACTGCACTTATTGGCAAAATTTCACGTCTGTATCTTTCGCCCCTCTGGGTGTGCTATTTTCATTGGTACTGCGTGTTTTTCGAATGTGCGTACTCTGTCAAAGCTCCAGGTTAAAAGCTCATTCTAAACTAAATCCCTAGATCGATTTCAACCAAACTTAGTACACATATCACTTTCTGTCTAGAAATAATTGCTCCAGGGGTAAGAAACACCAGTCTGCTACTGGTGTCAGGGCGATAACATGGTGATGGTGATAGAAAGTGGGGAGGTAGAGGGAGGGGAAAGAGAATGGAGAGAGGGGGGGAGGAAATGGATAGGAAATGGAAGAGGATGGGATGGAAAAAGAGAGGGGTGAGGAGGAGATGGACAAAGAGTGGGTGAGGAGGAGATGCACACAAATAGGGGAGAAGAGGAGGTGGGCAGAGACGCAGGAAGGAGAATTTAGACAGAAAGAAGGGAAGGGGAAACGGACAGAGAAACGAAAGATGGTGAGACGGATGGAAGTGAGGGGGAGAAGGAGATGGACAGAGAGCGGGGCGAGGCAACGCTGGGTACTCAGCTAAGTGCAGGATAATTTCACTTAAGTTACATATATTCTCTTGTGACGATTGTTATGTCTCGGAAATAGTAGCGAAGATCAGGGAAGTCTCTTCTTTTTTCAATTGATGCGAGGCATTCAATTTCTATATATGTTGACAAAAGCATTTATATACGAATGGATATTACACAGGTGCAGAGGCAGAAACGCGCCACCGGCAGAGGGGGCAGAGGTCGCTTCAGGCCGTCGCTGGACGCTCTGAAGGAAGAATCCGGAGAGGAGGGACCCAGCCCCGAGGGTTCGGAGGTGTTCCCGCAGGAGGCGGCTGCTCCCCGAGCGGACGTCTACTTCCAGAAGAGGCCCAAAGCGCGCGGCCGACCCGACGAGCGCCGCAGGAGGCCCCAGGAAGACGCACTGCCCACTGCGGAGGCCTTCTTCAGGAGCACCAGGATCGGCCAGCTGCAACAGGCGGCGACGCTCGCGCCGACGCCAAGAGCTTACACCGGGCCTCTCGTTGCGGAACAGCCGAACGAAGTTCAGACGACTACACTAGCGACAGAGACGACGATCAAACCCCGCGCGGCCCCGCAGCAGCTACCGTACGGCCGGGGGAACGAAGTAGACGGGAGTGTCGGTGGACGGCGAACTGCGGCGGGCAGCCGCGGCTACCCCGCCAGCCGTAGGCCCAGCCCCAGCCCCAGTCCCGGCCCCAGCCCCTCCCCCAGGGCGCCGGCGTGCAGGCGCGGGGCCGCGTGCGCCGAACAGCGCTCTCCCTACCAGGCGGTGCTCGCCGAGGTCTCCCGCAGGCGGCCGGCCGCGGCCAGGCAGCCGGAAGCGCTCGCGCCACAGACGTCGCCCGCTCCCGAGCCGGCGGCGGCGGCGACAGCCACGGCGAGGAGCGAGCTCCAGACGACGGTGGACGCGGACGTGAGCACGGCGCCGCCAGAGAGCTACGACTCGGCCAGTCCGTACAGTGCGGACTCTCGCAGGCCGTCGGGCAGAGGCCAAGCTCCGCTGGAGACCTACGACTCGGCCGGCCTGTACGGTGCGGACTCTCGCAGGCCGTCGGGCAGAGTCCAATCGCAGCCAGAGAGCTACGACTCGGCCAGCTCGTACACTGTGGACTCTCGCAGGCCGTCGGGCAGAGTCCAATCGCAGCCAGACAGCTCCGACTCGGCCGGCGCGTACGGTGCGGACTCTCGCAGGCCGTCGGGCAGAGGTCAGTCGCAGCCAGACAGCTCCGACTCGGCCGGCGCGTACGGTGCTGACTCTCGCAGGCCGTCGGGCAGAGGCCAATCGCAGCCAGAGAGCTACGACTCGGCCAGCTCGTACAGTGCGGACTCTCGCAGGCCGTCGGGCAGAGGTCAGTCGCAGCCAGACAGTTCCGACTCGGCCGGCGCGTACGGTGCGGGCTCTCGCAGGCCGTCGGGCAGAGGCCGAGCGCAGCCGGAGAGCTACGACTCGGCCAGCCCGTACAGCGGAGACTCTCGCAGACCTGCCGGCAGAGTCCAGCAGCCGACGCCCGCCAACAGGCAGAGGTCGAGCAGCCGGTCGCAGCAGGTCGAGCCGGCACAGAGGCGCGCTTCCTCGCGTCGTCCGTCTTACGACTCCGGGACATCTTACGAGTCGGAGACGTCTTACGAGCAGGCGACTACCGTGCAGCAGCCGCAGCCGCCGACAGCACTGCCCGAGACGAGCTTCAGCTGCGCAGACAAGGTTCCCGGAGGCTACTACGCGGACATCGAGGCCGACTGTCAGCTGTTCCACATCTGCTCGCAGGGCAGGCACGGCAAGTACGTATCTGACTTCTCATTTTGCGTTTATCGACACAAATAAACCCATCTCTGTAATCCGACACAGACCGTAAAAATCACTAACCGATAGCTAGGGAAGACCGGGATACACTGACGGTGTCGACACACAATTGCGAACACTGTGGTCAGGTAAATCAGATTAAAGATACAGAAATCCATTAAATAAAAAAAATCTTATTAAGGGCTGTGAAATGAAACCGAACACACGCTACCAAACTACCGTGGAACAGTTCCATTCACAAGTAAGCAACACACGTTTAAGATGTTTATCCCACTGGGAGACGAGACAGTTAGTCGGCCACTGACAGATCCACAGGCCCAGCCACTCTTGCACTTCCTTGTCCGACTGAAACCGACGTCCACACATCTTTCTTCAGGTCACCAAAGATGTGAAAGTCACATAGTGCAAGAGCCGGACTGTATGCAGGATGTTGTAGAGTTTCCTAACCATATGGCTGAAGTGTAGCCGTCCTCTGATTGACAGTGAGGGGGTAGACATTATTTTGCAACAGTATGATTCCTTCTGAGAGCATTCCTGAGCGTTTGGACTTCATGGCACGTCGCTTCTATGCGAAGTGTCTTCATAACACTGTGCATCGATTGTGGTTCCACTCTCGAGAAAGTCGACGAGCAGATGGCCCCTGTAGTGAAAGAAGAAGGTCATCGTGACATTATATGGTGTCACTATTTCGAGAGCAATGGCAAACAGCAAAGCCAATAGTGGAAACATCCCACATCTCCCGCGACAAATAAATTCAAGAGTATTCACACAAGTTAAGTAAGGTCGTGATGACCTTCTTGCACTGCAAGGGCCCTCTGCTCATCGTGTTCTTCGACCGCAGAAACACAGTCAGTGCACAGTGTTACGAAGACACTTTGCAGAAACTGCAACGTGCGATGAAGTCAAAACACCCAAGAATGCTGTCGGATGGAATCATTGTGTTGCACGATAATGCCTTCCACCACACTGCCTGTCGCACGTAGGCTACACTTCACTGTAGTACAACGTAATTTGTAACATAACAAACTGGGAAACATTGCAACATCGTCTGTACAGCCCAGATCTTTCACCAAGCGATTTTTACATCTTTGGTAACCTGAAGAAAGACATGTGTGGACATTTTTCAGTCATACGAGGAAGTGCAAGAGTGGATCCAGTTGTGGATCCTTCAGTAGCCAACCACGTTCAGTGAAATAGGAGTTGATCGTCTCGTCTCCCAGTGTGGTGCTTATTTTTGAATGGAACCATTCCATGGTCCAATGGTGGCGGGTGTTTGGTTTTAATTTGACTGCCCCTTATACTATTAGATGCCATAAGTCACCCAAATGTGCCAGTTACGCAAATCATAAACATCATAAGAAGAAACATATTAAAATTAGGTGAGATCAGTCGACCAGATTTATATGAACTGATCAGTCTCCTAGAAATAGTACCAAACAATTACTTAACTTTCCAAGGAGAGATACAACAGCAGAATGATGGGCTGACCATGAGACGCTGCCTAGCAGGAACCCTACCAAATATTTTCTTAGATCTCCTAGATTTTTTTTTTTTCAGAGAACAGGCTCAATGGGCTGATAAACTCAGTTACTACCAACGCTCATTAATTTTAATGGAAATAACCACGAAATCAGAGAATGCCACCAAAAAAATCATAAAATGCGCAGGATGATCAAATTTGCCGTCCAGTATGAAACAAACAAGCTTATAAACTTCCTAGACACGAAACTAACTAATGATAATGGTATCAATAAATAGGGTATGTCTCATAAACCAGCTTCAACTGATTGTATAATGTCGTCTCACCCATTAGTACACAAAGCTGCATATTTTCATGTCATGCTAGAGTGTATCATTAGAGCCCCTTCCATAAAAAAAGCCTGAAGACGGAATTGGAATTATTAAGACTGTAGCATTCAATCATGTCTACAATCCTAATACAGTCGATAAAATATACAGAAAGAGATATGGGCCAAGTATGTGAATGAAAATAAGAAAAAAACATTAGCAAAAGTACAAAGAAACCAGAATCAAAAATTAATTAAGTTTGCATACTTGGGGAATATTTTACAAAAAAAAGTTACACATTTCGTAAAGTAATCTCAAAATTAGCTCTCACACAGAATATAAACTACAAATGACAGTAATGCAGACAAAACTCAAAATTACAACCAGTCAGGGATATATAAACTTAAATGCGGCGGCGGAGGGGGGGGGGGGGGGGGGGAGGCAGGACAAAAGACTCTAAAATCGTCATTTTTTAGCTAAACGTGTTGCTCAATTTCGAAACAAATTACGTTGTGCTACAATTGGATAAACGAGAGTTTCAGGGGAATCAGGGGAAATCACTCCTAGAAGTGTATGAGAATGCTGTACTGAAAAAAAAGTTCTGCACTCCAGATTCAGCAGGGCGGGGAACAAGTGGCCCCTCTATCCTCCCCCCCCCCCCCTCCTCATTTCCCACTTGTGAAGTGCGAACGCCTAGCCTATGTGTCGGTTTATCAGGACCAAAATTTTGTAAAAATACAAAGAACATATAAACAAAAGCGTGAACAACCTTTCCACATGTAGCCCGCCTCTTAGAGCAAAACGACACTCTACGGTACACATAAGCACTAATCTTTGAATTCTAGATAGAGCGGAATATAGAAAGTATCCGAACATTCTAGAGGAGACGGATATCAACAGTCATTTGACAAAATCCACGTAACATTTTAAATGAACAAAACTAACATATAAATCAAAAATACACTGAGAACTTTGTAAAAATTCTTCTCAGTACACAGAAAATTCATAACAAAAGTCAGCCCTCGATTTCGCGTTCAATAGAAATCGACTTTCATCAAAGTTAAGAAAATTTAACCACAGAATATATCTCTGGAATAAAAATAGATCGACAATATGTCAGATGTGCAGATGCATTATAAATATGGCAAAGCAAAATAATGTCATAGTTCATACATAGTATTAATGAAACCATAAATGTAAGTAAATGATGTTCATACAAGTAGCAAACGTATATTTGAATAGGGGCATATTTATAATGGCTTGAAAATGAGCCATGCTCAGAATTAGTAGCGGGAAAAGTAAAATAACAAGAAAGAATAAATTGCAGCTCCGGTGGAACAGAGATACAAAAAGTGTATTTCATACAATTTATTTAAACTGTGTAACAACATACTAAAAATATTTAACATTTTCACGTTTGAACAAAGTTTTATTTACTTGCATGCATTAATGTAATTGCCATGTATTTTAGTGTGCCTGCTTATATATTTTTTTAATATAATCGCAACTATTTTGTAAATTTTAAAAACTAATACAAATGCATCTTGCTGTAGTACTGGCGCAAGATAACTTTGACCACGAGGCAATATGACATAGTGATAAAAATTAACTATTTTTTTCTTCGATAGTATAAGCATTAGGTCTACATTAATTAATGAAACGTTTATATGTATTTCTTAGTGAATGGTATATTTGTCCCAGAGCATCCCCCAACCACACAGACTATAAAGGCCCCCGTAAACGATCAAACCTGTTTGTCAAACGAGCCCTTGTGCATCTGCGGATTTGCCAAACAAGCCGGTACACGTACAAACGAAGTTTGCCAATTTAACTTCACTTTGAATCAGACGCTATTCGTGTACGTGAGTATTTTGACAGCAGTGAGAATGGCCTCAAAAGCAGACAAAGCTGGCATTGTGTGGCTGTGTGTAAAGAAGAAGAAGAAGAAAACAATGAGAGAGAAATTTACCCATGAAAATCTCCTAAAGGAAATATTACTGTCGGAATTCGATGATTACATCAACTTTCGTCGAGTGGACGATGAAACTTTTACAAATCTGTTAAGGTCGTCATAAAAGAGGAAACTTATTAGTCAAATTCGCTTTTTATGTAGCGATGGATGTGTCAAAGAAGCTCGTACTCGTACCAAGCAAGTTTCTCAATTTGACCTTACGTTTGATGCAGACGCTCTTCGTGTAAGATCTATTTTGTCACTAGTCGGAATGACCATAAATGCAGGTAAAATATTTCTAACTTTTACTCTGGCACTGTGTTTAAACAAAACGTAAACGAGACGCTGGTCCAGGGAATGGTTTAAAATGAGAGAGAAATATACACATGAAAACCTTTAACGGAACTGTTACATTTAGGATCTCATGATTACATCAGCTTTCTGCGGGTGGACAGTGAAACGTTTAATGGGTAAACTGTTTAGAGTTACTTCGCCCTCACATTGAAAAATAAGACACATGTGTGCGAATATTAAATTTACTCTCTTCTGCCGGCAGCGGTGGCCGAGCGGTTCTAGGCGCTACAGTCTGGAGCCGCGCGACCGCTACGGTTGCAGGTTCGAATCCTGCCTCGGGCATGGGTGTGTGTGATGTCCTTAGGTTAGTTAGGTTTAAGTAGTTCTACGTTCTAGAGGACTGATGACCTCAGAAGTTAAGTCCCATAGTGCTCAGAGCCATTTGAACCATATTCCCTTCTGCTTGCTCCTCTAATAACAGTTCATTAAAATGTCATAATGTAGCGACAAATGGACCACATCGTCTGTGAAAGAAACGGAGAATTTCGATTTCAGTTGTTCCATTGCACTCCTGCTTGTATCTTATGAGTAAAATAGTGGTATTTGTTCATAACATCTTCCAGCGTAATACGTGGCTGGGAAAGATGTGATACGTCTACCATTTTGGTAACAGTCAGTGCTGTTTTTTTTTTTACCTTGATCGTAATTTCAATAGTTGTGGGAAATCACGATACAATGAGATAAATACTAATACAACAATTTCTCATTAAACATATGCGGCGAATCATCGACACAGCGTCCATCATCTTGTCAAACTTTCCTTCAATCAAAATTTCTCGCAAACACGTCAAACACGCGCTTTGGTTGACAACCACGTCAAACAGTACCGTACACAGTCAAATATTTGGCAAGCATAATTAAGTTTGACAAAATGTTTGATCGTTTATGGGGGCGTTAACAGCCGCACCTACATAACAAACAAACGAATATATAAATGCATACAGACACCACCACGCAAACGAAAGACGACCAAACAACAGACAGCGACAGTTGTCGACGACACTGTGAACAGTAAACTCACATATCCAATAAACCAATACACTGAGAAAGTGAAGTATTTAAGTGAAATATACCTGCAAACGTTGAAAAACCGACATTCTGGTATATGCAGGACAACAAGGTATAATTCCAACGCGACTCATACAGGATGTTACAGAAGGAACGGTCAGTATTCATGAATATGCCAGAAACGATAGTTCTAAGCAAAAAAAGTCTACTTCTCCATCTTTGAGATTGTGAAACAAATCTCTTCTAGTGCAAGCTCTTTGCATTCCATATACTGAAAGGTGGTTGCACGGTCCAAACAAAGAAAAATATGCCCGGTACACTTGGGCTACGAAGTACATACCTTACGAGCATGAGCACTTGTTCATCTTCGCTAATGTGAAACATCTTGCCGGCCGGTGTGGCCGTGCGGTTAAAGGCGCTTCAGTCTGGAACCGCGTGACCGCTACGGTCGCAGGTTCGACTCCTGCCTCGGGCATGGATGTGTGTGATGTCCTTAGGTTAGTTAGGTTCACTTAGTTCTAAGTTCTAGGCGACTGATGACCTCAGAAGTTAAGTCGCATAGTGCTCAGAGCCATTTTGAAACATCTTTAAAATCTTTACTACACAACATATGCTAATAGCTCTTAAGACATGCATTTTAGAGTCCATGTTTACTATACTTTTATGCTTCGAATGATCGTTCCCGTCAAATCCCCAAATACTGGCTATTTCTCCTGGGACGCCCTGTGTATACTGGAAAGCTGCAGTGCATATTATCTCATGACTAAATATTGAGCTCTGACTGGGAGAGCTAAAGGCTGGTTGGTTGTTTCGGAGGAGGGGACCAAAGAAGCTAGGTCATCGGTCCCATCGGATTACGGAAGGATGGGGAAGCAAGTCGACTGTGCCCTTCCAACAAAGGAACTACCCCGGCATTTGCCTGAAGCGATTTAGGGAAATCGCGGAAAACCTAAACCAAGATGGCCGGACGCGGGTTTGAACCGTCATCCTCCCGAACGCGAGTGCAGTGGGAGAGCTAAACATGAGTTTGTTGTAACGCAGTTGGTTTATAAGCTCTGTGGTTTGCTTACTTCCAAGGAATTCAGTACAAAAAGGGGGAGCAGGAGGGGATGGAGGGTGGTTTACTAGGAAAACTTCGAATCGCACCCCCAAATGGCTCTGAGCACTATGCGACTTAATTTCTGAGGTCATCAGTCGCCTAGACCTTAGAACTAATTAAACCTAACTAACCTAAGGACATCACACACATCCATGCCCGAGGCAGGATTCGAACTTGCGACCGTAGCGGTCGCTCGGCTCCAGACTGTAGCGCCTAGAACCGCACGGCCATACCGGCCGGCCAATCGAACCCCCCTCAGATTTTGTAGTAAGGTTGCCCAGTGTATAGTCCGTCAAAAACTGTACACAGATCGAGCATGAAAACAGAAGGAAGGTCTGCTGAACTGTGAAAAAAGAAGCAAAATAGAAACAGTGAACGGTTCCAGCTCAAGATGCACAACGTCGTGTCTATGTGGACACGGTGTTGAACTGCCAAGTGGAAGATCCGGGTCCAGATCTCCCTCGTGCCCCATCTTTTTTTTCACTAAATTATTAACTGTCCGTCCCGTCACTGACGTGGCTGTTCTTTTCCTGTAGTCCTGTCAATTGTCATACTGTACACTGGTTATAGGATATGAGTCACGTGGTAAGAGTATATTACCGTCGCAAGTAAATGGAATGAATAGTGAGAGCAGGCGAGATACCGCATAGACCTGTCTCAGAAATGAAAACAACAAGTAAACGGGTGTGAACTATGTTACAAAGGAATTCAAGAGTTAAAACTTCCACAACGAAACGCAAAGTCAAAGACCTTAAAAACATATCTTTTGGTAGAACACAGGGAAACGTGTGTGATTGTGAAACTGTTGTGTTCGTGCAGCTTCTGTGACAAACTACTATGTTTTTATCATTTCTTCGGGAGTGATCACATTCATATTCATACGAACACCTAAATCGGGCAAGAAGGCGTATCTCACTCAATCACCAGGCGTATAAGTCAAGTGCGTCGATAAGAAATTCCAATCATATGACACACATGCTGTCACCAATGTCGCGTATGAGACCCAGACGTGTTTTCCGGTGGAGGATTTGTCTGACTTGTCGCTTCGTCACCGAACGTTTGCGATTACCATTCGAGAACCACTTCCTTTCGGCTACTAATAAAAGTAGTTGTGCAGAATCAACTTCGTTATAAGACCCATTCTTACATCTCGCTGTTACAAACGGACGTTAAACCACGACACATACACACACAAATTTGAATAAATCGAACAGACACGTCAAGGACCATTAGGACAGTTCAAAATTTTGTGAAAAAAAATAATGGGACACGAGGGGGATTTGGACACGGATGTGTCGCATTACCGTGACCACATAAACACGACGCCGTACCACTTCTACTTCGCTCAGTGTTGCACGTCTTGAGCTTTGACCGTTCTCTGTTTCTATCTTCTTTCTTTTTTTCACAGTTCTACATCTACATCTACATTTATACTCCGCAAGCCACCCAACTGTGTGTGGCGGAGGGCACTTTACGTGCCACTGTCATTACCTCCCTTTCCTGTTCCAGTCGCGTATGGTTCGCGGGAAGAACGACTGTCTGAAAGCCTCTGTGCGCGCTCTAATCTCTCTAATTTTACATTCGTGATCTCCTCGGGAGGTGTAAGTAGGGGGAAGCAATATATTCGATACCTCATCCAGAAACGCACCCTCTCGAAACCTGGCGAGCAAGCTACACCGCGATGCAGAGCGCCTCTCTTGCAGAGTCTGCCACTTGAGTTTGTTAAACATCTCCGTAACGCTATCACGGTTACCAAATAACCCTGTGACGAAACGCGCCGCTCTTCTTTGGATCTTCTCTATCTCCTCCGTCAACCCGATCTGGTGCGGATCCCACACTGATGAGCAATACTCAAGTATAGGTCGAACGAGTGTTTTGTAAGCCACCTCCTTTGTTGATGGACTACATTTTCTAAGGACTCTCCCAATGAATCTCAACCTGGTACCCGCCTTACCAACAATTAATTTTATATGATCATTCCACTTCAAATCGTTCCGCACGCATACTCCCAGATATTTTACAGAAGTAACTGCTACCAGTGTTTGTTCCGCTATCATATAATCATACAATAAAGGATCCTTCTTTCTATGTATTCTCAATACATTACATTTGTCTATGTTAAGGGTCAGTTGCCACTCCCTGCACCAAGTGCCTATCCGCTGCAGATCTTCCTGCATTTCGCTACAATTTTCTAATGCTGCAACTTCTCTGTATACTACAGCATCATCCGCGAAAAGCCGCATGGAACTTCCGACACTATCTACTAGGTCATTTATATATATTGTGAAAAGCAATGGTCCCATAACACTCCCCTGTGGCACGCCAGAGGTTACTTTAACGTCTGTAGACGTCTCTCCGTTGATAACAACATGCTGTGTTCTGTTTGCTAAAAACTCTTCAATCCAGCCACACAGCTGGTCTGATATTCCGTAGGCTCTTACTTTGTTTATCAGGCGACAGTGCGGAACTGTATCGAACGCCTTCCGGAAGTCAAGAAAAATAGCATCTACCTGGGAGCCTGTATCTAATATTTTCTGGATCTCATGAACAAATAGAGCGAGTTAGGTCTCACACGATCGCTGTTTCCGGAATCCATGTTGATTCCTACATAGTAGATTCTGAGTTTCCAAAAACGACATGATACTCGAGCAAAAAACATGTTCTAAAATTCTACAACAGATCGACGTCAGAGATATAGGTCTATAGTTTTGCGCATCTGCTCAACGACCCTTCTTGAAGACTGGGACTACCTGTGCTCTTTTCCAATCATTTGGAACCTTCCGTTCCTCTAGAGACTTGCGGTACACGGCTGTTAGAAGGGGGGCAAGTTCTTTCGCGTACTCTGTGTAGAATCGAATTGGTATCCCGTCAGGTCCAGTGGACTTTCCTCTGTTGAGTGATTCCAGTTGCACCTTCTTCCTGTTTTCATGCTTGATCTGTGTTCAGTTTTTGCCATCTTACCACTAAATCTGAGAAAGGTCGACGGGGAGTCTCCCTTGTTAGGAATGGGTCATGGCATAGTGGCACAGGGGAGGGGCGTGAAGACGCCATGCGTTTGCCGTGCCCCTTCATAGAGGCAACCCGATGGGCAAAGGACACATCTCATCCCAAGAGCATTTTCTACAATTTAAGTCCCTAGGTATGAACCAGCTTGTACATAGTTGTAAACAAATATCTTTTAAAGAAACTTAATATTTATATACATTAACATATCAACACAAATGCCACATAATTATAGAAAGTTTTCCTTCAGTTAATAGAAAGAATTTAAATAATAAAGAGGAAACATTTTACACAACTTTCCACTTCATTACAATAGGTCAAAGACATTACATAGTAAAAAAATACATACTTGACATTAAACAGAATTAATCAGTGCAAAATATTTACAGAATTAATTATGGTGTTGCAGTACAATATCACTCGACTTCAGTCCACATTAACTTGTGGAAATATTGTGTTCTCTAATCATTACAACAATACACTATTTCGTATACAGTGTGGTGCACATTAAAATTTCTGGTGCCAGGAAACTTTGTGTTGAATCATTTTTGCCGATAAAATGTGCCGTTGTGCTGAGAAGACTTTGTATGTTTCACACAGGATCACTGATAACAAGTTTATGTGTGGTCCCGGCACGAGGTTCAACCAGCAGAGTCGTACTTGTCAAGCACGTGAATTTGTGGACTGCAGCATTTCCACGTCATTATACCACCTCAACAACCATTTCCAGCCCGTGCAACAAGAAGGTACGTAAACATATCAAAGTTAATTATCTGTTGGACCAAAGCAAAAATTTGTTATAGAAATTTTCTAGTATATACTTAAGGTAGTAATGATTGTCATCAAACTGTGCGTTGATTTTCATTCAACGTTTTGTGTAGGGGGTATTTATCTTAATAATCTGGATCATAATTTGCTTATTTACAATGGTTCTTTTTTCCCTTTATACTATTTTTAGTTAGTAGTTAGAATCTTTTATTTAGCTGGTAGTACTGACGCTCGCTGTATTGCAGTAGTTCGAGTAACGAAGATTTTTGTGAGGTAAGTGATTCATGAAAGGTATAGGTTATTGTTAGTCAGGGCCATTCTTTTGCAGGGATTATTGAAAGTCAAATTGCGTTGCACTAAAAATATTGTGTGTCAGTTTAGTGATGATCAGAATACGTAAAGAGAGAAATGTCTGAGTACGTTCAGTTTTGCTCAGTTGTTTGAAAATCAAATAACGTAAGAGGTTTACCAACACAGTAATTTATAATTTTCCAAAGGGGACGTTTCACTCTCTCTGTCTCTGTCTCTCTCTCTCTCTCTCTCTCTCTCTCTCTCTCTCTCTCTCTCTCTGTGTGTGTGTGTGTGTGTGTGTGTGTGTGTGTGTGTGTTCTCAGTATATCTAAAGCAAACTGTCAAAGTACTCTACCGACTAAATAAAGGGCATAAAATGGGTCTGGTAGAAGAACTGAATATATATTCACATTACAAAAATATGAAGCTAAAATATTAAACGAAAAACTTGGAAGGGAATCAGTGAATTTCTTCATATGCTTCGATAGTACACTTAAATAAAATAGTAACACATAGAAAAGACCTCTAAACATGTGTCCGAAAACAAATACTTCTTGAGAGGTAGGCAATTTTCTTTGAGTTGAAAACGGTCAGTACTTAGCTCTGTAGACTGTATTCCTGTTGATCATTTGTTGTTCGTTGTGGTTATCTTTGTACTTAGTTCTCTGACTGTGATGCTGTTGTTGTCGGATACAACAGTTACAACTGTAGCAGAGGTTGAAAATACCGTTCCGCCGGCCCCGGTGGCCGAGCGGTTCTAGGAGCTTCAGTCCGGAACCGCGCGATTGCAACGATCGCAGGTTCGAATCCTGCCTCGGGCACGGATGTGTGTGATATCCTTAGGTTAGTTAGGTTTAAATAGTTCTAAATTCTAGGGGACTGATGACCTCAGATGTTAAGTCCCATAGTGCTCAGAGCCATTTGAACCGTTTTGAAAATGCCGCTTCAGTTGTAAGTTACTTTATTTTCACACGACCGGTTTCAGACTGTTATTAAGCCCATCCTCAGGTGTCGTAGCTGTGCTGTGGTCCCCAAGCACCGCGTGTACCAGGCTCGGTGTGCAGCTTATGAGCGCAGAACAGGGACCACAGCACAGCTACGACACCTGAGGATTGGCTTATAACAGTCCGAAACCAATCGTACGAAAATAAAGTAATTTACAACTGAACCGGTATTTTCAGCCTCTGCTATAATGCTCAGTTGCGGATGTTCTTCCCATTCGTACGTATTGTTTTCAGGTTGGGCTGGCATCAGAACAACATAAGAGATTCCGCCTAGCGCGAAAAACGTAAAACGGTAAAATAAATTCCTATTATTCCACGAGGCAGATGGTAGACACGGGGTCGTGCGGTAGCGTTCTCGCTTCCCACGCCCGGGTTCCCGGGTTCGATTCCCGGCGCGGTCAGGGATTTTCTTTGCCTCGTGATGCCTGGGTGTTGTGTGATGTCCTTAGGTTAGTTAGGTTTAAGTAGTTCTAAGTTCTAGGGGACTGATGACCATAGCTGTTAAGTCCCATAGTGCTCAGAGCCATTTGAACCATTTGGTAGACACGGTATTCTATTATTGTGTAGCCAACGGCGTTAATTAACAGGCACGTATCGCATGCCTCGAAACACAAATCGTGAATGGTGGATTGGCACCAAGTCTCTGGGATCCGTACAAGTGAATTTTTCGAATAGCTAGTGGAAATAGAATATGAACTGTTGCAACACTGCTTGATTGCCTGTACATGTACATCTACAGTAAATATAGCAAGCGAAGTGAAAGTTTCCCGACAGGCTCAGATATAACGTTGATACAGCTGAAATTCTGATTTTGGTGGGTTGGTATTTGTTACAGAATAATGTAAGTCAAGAGTCAACTTCATCTGCGGAACACGCTTCTGTAACCTATGTCGCCTGCGTAGTGGCGTTCCACCGGAAGCTGATTGAAATCCTCACGTTTTTACCCTCATTATTTGGCTGACAAGGAGAGAAAAGGTCGTGACGTTAAGTTCCTTATCAGTAAACCACCCAACTTTACCTCGATTAATTTCTAAACCTCTTCACAGCGCCTCTTGAAGAGGGGCATGTGACACCACACCTTGAGAATCGCCCATCGGATTTGGACGTTTAGCTAGAAGGCCTCCTTGGTGCTGCTATTCAAGAGGAACAGGCTGTGTTCCGGCATGGGTTTTATCCTCACGTACAATACATCCATTACAGTCACCTACACTCAACAGATATACCTAACATACACTCTCGAGGTCTGCTAGCCAACAATGCTGTATGATTCTTATTCCCTTCTCCGAAATAATTTTCTTTATACAGCTTTTCTAAAAGGTCGTATTGTTAGCTGTTCCCTTAAAATAGTATTCAGTGCTATCGTAAAGACTAGATTTTAAGTGGATTATCGACAATAGATATCCACTCAAAATTGCTGAGGGTTCATAAGCAGTCTGATTCTTCATCTTCAACATTTATGAAACAAGCGGCTGAATTCAAACATGGCCGTGCATCTCATGAAAATGATCCACGTAACGGTAATTCAGAATTGCGACCATACATGGAAACATCAAGAAAGTGCACAATACTGTATTGTACGGGGTGATTATCATTAAACTTTCGCTGTTGAGAGACTCCCATGAAAAACTAGTGACCGTAGGACAATTAAGCTTTGTGGAAACATTTTTAAGGACATGCGGAAGAGAATTAATGAATAAACCACTGCAAGAAACATATTTTAATTTTCACATGAGAGAGTAACATTTGTTAATTGTGTGCCATGTTTCCGTTCCAGGCTACAAACGTTGCTCATTGTGACGATCATCTGCGCGCAGGACAGCCTGGAAGAGCATAAGAGACATTATTTGACAATTGTTAGCAACACTTTTTGCACAGTGGACTGTGGAATATTCAGCTGCCGTGAAACATCTCATGCACTGCTTGGAAAACATACATCTCGCCCAGTATTCTCAGCTATGGCAATACTAGCTTCTTCAATAATTTGTGACGTAGTTGATCATCGGCCTTTGGCAGGAGCAATTCAACAACCCCAGCTAATTCAAACTTCTGAATCATGTTCTTCAACCCCAGTGCGGTGAAAGGATCTCTCCATATTCCCTTAATACATCGATACTCGCGAAGACCAGAAGAACTATTGCTATTGTTTTGATAAAACAGATTTACGAGTAAAGCCCTGCTCACCGGTACACACCCATGTTGACTGTCTGTAACTGTAATGCACGCTGATGCTTGTGTTTCAACCTACATCGCCGTACCAGTACCGGCGCCTAACAGCAGGTCATGACATTAACATACTAGCAACGCAAATGTTGCAGATCCACTGTCAGAACACCATTCCTATAACGTTTGGCACCGAGCCGTCTACACTGGCTCACGAAGCGAAGGTTTAATTACACTGAGGTTACAAAAGTCATGGGATAGCGATATTCACGTATACAGTTGGTGGTAGTATCGTGTACACAAGGTATAAAAGCGCAGTTCATTCGCGGAGCTCAGACGATTCGTGTAAAGAGGTTTCCAACGTGATTGTGGCCGAACGACGGGAATTAACAGACTTTGAACACAGGATGTTAGTTGGAGCTGGACGCATGGGACATTCTGTTTCGAAAGTCGTTAGGGGATGCAATATTTCAAGATCCGCAATGTCAAGAGTGTGCTGAGAATACCAAATTTCAGGCATTAGCTTTCACCGCGGACAAAGTACAGGGTGTTTCAAAAATGACCGGTATATTTGAAACGGCAATAAAAACTAAACGAGCAGCGATAGAAATACACCGTTTGTTGCAATATGCTTGGGACAACAGTACATTTTCAGGCAGACAAACTTTCGAAATTACAGTAGTTACAATTTTCAACAACAGATGGCGCTGTGGTCTGGGAAACTCTATAGTACGATATTTTCCACATATCCACCATGCGTAGCAATAATATGGCGTAGTCTCTGAATGAAATTACCCGAAACCTTTGACAACGTGTCTGGCGGAATGGCTTCACATGCAGATGAGATGTACTGCTTCAGCTGTTCAATTGTTTCTGGATTCTGGCGGTACACCTGGTCTTTCAAGTGTCCCCACAGAAAGACGTCACAGGGGTTCATGTCTGGCGAATAGTGAGGCCAATCCACGCCGCCTCCTGTATGTTTCGGATAGCCCAAAGCAATCACACGATCATCGAAATATTCATTCAGGAAATTAAAGACGTCGGCCGTGCGATGTGGCCGGGCACCATCTTGCATAAACCACGAGGTGTTCGCAGTGTCGTCTAAGGCAGTTTGTACCGCCACAAATTCACGAAGAATGTCCAGATAGCGTGATGCAGTAATCGTTTCGGATCTGAAAAATGGGCCAATGATTCCTTTGGAAGAAATGGCGGCCCAGACCAGTACTTTTTGAGGATGCAGGGACGATGGGACTGCAACATGGGGCTTTTCGGTTCCCCATATGCGCCAGTTCTGTTTATTGACGAAGCCGTCCAGGTAAAAATAAGCTTCGTCAGTAAACCAAATGCTGCCCACACGCATATCGCCGTCATCAATCCTGTGCACTATATCGTTAGCGAATGTCTCTCGTGCAGCAATGGTAGCGGTGCTGAGGGGTTGCCGCGTTTGAATTTTGTACGGATAGAGGTGTAAACTCTGGCGCATGAGACGACACGTGGACGTTGACGTCATTTGGACCGCAGCTGAAACACGGCGAACGGAAACCCGAGGCCGCTGTCGGATCACCTGCTGCACTAGCTGCGCGTTGCCCTCTGTGGTTGCCGTACGCAGTCGCCCTACCTTTCCAGCACGTTCATCCGTCACGTTCCCAGTCCGTTGAAATTTTTCAAACAGATCCTTTATTGTATCGCTTTTCGGTCCTTTGGTTACATTAAACCTCCGTTGAAAACTTCGTCTTGTTGCAACAACAGTGTGTTCTAGGCGGTGGAATTCCAACACCAGAAAAATCCTCTGTTCTAAGGAATAAACCATGTTGTCTACAGCACACTTGCACGTTGTGAACAGCACACGCTTACAGCAGAAAGACGACGTACAGAATGGCGCACCCACAGACTGCGTTGTCTTCTATATCTTTCACATCACTTGCAGCGCCATCTGTTGTTGAAAATTGTAACTACTGTAATTTCGAAAGTTTGTCCGCCTGAAAATGTACTGTTGTCCCAAGCATATTGCAACAAACGGTGTATTTCTATCGCTGCTCGTTTAGTTTTTATTGCCGTTTCAAATATACCGGTCATTTTTGAAACACCCTGTAGTTGCCGATGGCCCTCACTTAACGTCCGAGAGCTACGGAGTTGGCGTAGGGTTGTCAAAGCTAACAGACAAGCAACACGGTGTGAAATAACCGTAGAAATCAATGTAGGACGTACGACGAACGTATCCGTTAGGACAGTGCGACGAAATTTAGCGTAACGGGCTACGGCACCAGACGACCGACGCGAGTTCCTTTGCTAACAGTACGACATCGTCTGCAGCGCCTCTCCTGGCTCGTGGCCATATCGGTTGGACGCTAGGCGACTGGAAAACCGTGGCCTGGGTAGATGAGACCTGATTTCAGTTGATAAGAGTTGACGGTAGGGTTCGAGTGTGGCACAGACCCCACGAAGCCATGGACCCAAGTTGTCAATAAGGCACTGTACAAGATGGTAATGCCTCAATACTGGTGTGGGCTGCCTTTACGTGGAATAGATTGTATCCTCTGGTCCAACTGAAGCCATCGTTAACGGGAAGTTGTTATGTTCGGCTATTTGGAGACCAACTGCAGCCATTCGTGAACTTCGTGTTCCCAAACATCGATGGAATATTTATGGAAGACAATGCGCTATATCACTGGGCCACAACTGTTCACGACTGGTTTGAAGAACATTCTGGACAGTTCGAGTAATGGTTTGCCCAATTAGCCACCCAGATCACCTGACATGTGTCCCATCGAATATTTATGGGACATAATCGAGAGGTCAGTTCGAGCACAAAATGTTGCTCTTGCAACACTTCACAAGTATGGACAAGTATAGAGGCAGCATAGCTCAATATTTCTGCAGAGGACTTGCAATGACTTGTTCATTCCGTGCCACTTCGAGTTGCTGCACTACGGCAGACAAAAGGAAGTCCGACACGATATTAGAAGGTATCCCATGACTATTGTCTCGTCAGTGGATAACTTCCATATATTATCACGAATAAAAGACTTGTGAATTACCTGACGCCATAGGCATATTAGAAGCAGGATTACGAGACATTTTATACTGGTAATTAAGTAGAAGAGAGCTTTGTGTCAAATAAGTGCTGCATTTGTACTGTGTTGATCTAAATCAGACGTGGAAACAAATTTCCTAATGAATTTCATAGAAATAGTTGGACCGTTTTAAAAAAAATAAAATTCATTTTCTGCTTTATTTTGTTGTTAGGGTAACTTGTGGGTCCACTACTTCACTCTGTAGAAAAAAGACAGACGTACGGTATTGTTGCCTGGGAGGATCCGAGGGGTTACTGAGCCACCTAACTGGACAGGGTTTTCTTCCTCCCTTTTGTCATTCTGCATGAGAGTTGTGTCTTCAGGGTATCTATTGAGTGTGTGTGACTAAGATGTGTGCGTACACAGGATGATTTTGCTAAATGAGAACAAACTGCCTGAAACAATCTCATGAGAGGATAAGAACAAAGAAGATCATGTGAGCATATGGCTGGAAAAGCGTTACAAGGAAGGTACACCCACTTGCAAGTGAAAATAGAAGATCGTTGTCCATAATTACAGTATTATCTATAGACTTGTCTCTGAGACGATGGCTTTGTGGCCGGTTCGTCACACAGGCCACTGTGGTGCTGGAATATCTGTCATCGGACCTATCCACAGATAAGGCTACCATTACGAGAGGCGGTACTGTCAACCTTCATGACACCCACCAGTGGGTGGCAGCGAAATATCAACACAGGTTGAGCCTCAGTGTGTGGGCGGTGAGTATTGGCGACTGTTTCGTGGGACCAATCATCCATCCACAATACCTAACAGGTGAGGCAGATCTGCACCTCCTGCGAGTGACCCAGCCTCTCTTGCTAGAAGACATGCATTTGGTGGTACAGAGGGTAAAGTGGCTATTACATGATGGTGCGCTGGCTCACTGACTTCTCGAGTGCGAGGTAAAACAATAGTACTGGCAGAACATTCCCGCTTGGCTGGTGTGTTCTCACTTGTGCTTTCAACCATTGAAACTTTCACTGCCCGTGATCTTTTATCTTCACTTTCAAGTAGGTGTACCTCACCTGGAATGCATTTCTGACTATGGTGCCATATGACATTACTCACCACGTATCCCCTTATGGATAATGTCCTCCAATTTGTCTCCATTTCACAAAATCACCCAGTGTGGTGTGATGTCGTGTGTTGTATGACGATGAGAGAAGAATGAGATGAAACCAGGTCCCAGCATACAGCACAGTCCTGACGGATCACAGACAGTGATCCGTATCCTCACATCGTGAGACACTGGGGAGAAGTTTGGAATTTAATCCAGCACATTGGCACAAACGCTGACGACTGAGAACTGCTTGCCACCACCTCTCCTGCCCTTGCTGGTCAAATAGTGACGATAAACATTTATTGCACCACCAGGATTCCAACTGTCTACCTGCAGGTCGAACATCACTGCACAGGCGTGCGTTAGTGACCTTGGCTGTGGAGAAAATTTTTATGCCAAAAACAAAAAGCTAGTGGCACTGTACCTACCGGTCATTTCTTAGATACAAAGGGGAATCATATTGTCGATTACCTTGTAAAGGGCAAAACAATAACTGATCAGTGCTACACAAGTCACTGCGGCAAAATGGATGAAAAAATGACTGATACGAGGTGTGCAATGCGAAAGGCGAAAAACCATCTCCATCAGTACAATGTACCAGTTCATAAAGGTACTTTTTGAACTGAAAAACTGAGTCAATTGGAGTATGGGTTGTTGGAACCTCCACCTCATTCCCCAGATGTGGCAGCCACTGGACCACCACCTGCTGCAAAATCTACAAAATAGGCTGTGGCAGTAGAAAATGGGTTTTTTGCTGACTTTGAGAGGGACGACCCACCTGTGTAACCAAGGTCACAGTTGTACAGAGGTTTTTAACAAAGAGGTTGCGAGTTTGCATCTAGATGATGTAAGGAACTATTTTGTTGGCAAGGGTCACAGCATAAAGTTTATGATCACCTGATTTTGCACCAAGGTCCTGCCTGCAGTCTCTCATGGAATGAAAGCCCGGGACACTGTCAACATCAGTTCGTCAGTTAGATGGAGAGGTAAAGCTCAGCAGCAAGCTCAGTGGCAATAGAGAGTGTGCTATGTGTGCCGCTGGGTGCCTCAGTGGATACTGGATTGCAAATCTGAATGCTGGGAATTTGATTCTCAATGCTAAAATCTTTTCTGTCATTTATAGTTTCTTTCGTCTCTGGTAACCATTAGTTAATGTTAAGAATGCCAAGTTTCTTCTAGAACTAAAAACAGTTTAAGTAGATAGAAACGTGAACCCCTCTCCTTCTACATTCTAATCCAGTGCCTCCTCATTCAGAATGTTACATCACACCATGTCTAGTGAAGAATACTTAGTAAATAATTGTCATGATCAAACCTACCTCATGTTGAAGACTGCCTTCATCCTACTTTGTTTTAAATTTGATACAAGTTGGAATACTCACTGTGAGCTTAAGTTAAAATGTGTGGTGGTTATCTAGATGCAATATCTGTACGTGCATAAATGTTATTTAACTTATAACTGCTACTAAATACAGGATTGTATATTGTATGGTATTTTCGCCTTTTTTTACAGATATGAATGATGAACCTGGATTTGAGCCCCTTAAAGTACGCCGTTCAAAGAGACAAGCCAAAGGTAAATACCAGCTGATCAATATAATGCATTTCAGTGTAATATAAGGTAAACGTTGCTGTAAATGTATCCTCTTATGTGTCTACTGCAACACAAATAATTTACAAAAATTGAAAAAATTATCATATAGCATCAGTACTAGGCTACAGTAAACTAAAGCCTCTAAAAGTTGAAGCATGAATTATATAACAAATCAACCAGTCATGTAACGCTGATTATTCAAATATAACCTTGCCTACAAAAGTTCTTTGTAAATTGTAACATCCAAAGATAAAAATTTAGTAAGCTAAAATTGCCTATTGCAGAGAAAAACCCTCACCAACAGTGAATGAGTGACTGTCGACTGAGGCTGCTACTTTCTATGTGTAAGTGACCAAATCTGAAGACTTGCATGCAGCACCATTCCAAGTAGAATAGACAATGCCTCTGAGACTATGACATGAAGGACAAAATAACACGGGACTTGACTAAAAACAAATGTACTGTAATTATGCTTGCACCATGATAACTGAAACGTAAATATAATATTTTTATTGCCAATAATAAGACTTGAGGGAGTGATGGAAATGTAAATAGAACCATATTCTTCAACACTTTTGGGTATCTTACCAAAAGACTTGTAAATCTATCCCTCATGTGGTTGAGATACTGCTACATAGCGAAATCCTGACACTACTTCTGTTAAATACCTGCTGAGCAACATAAAATCATAAACAGTATATTACTAATGGTTTTCCACTACTTTCATCTTATTTTTCTTGGCTTCTTCAAAATAGTATGAAGTACTATGGATTGTGGACTCTTATTTCTTTCATTTTTTGTCTTTTTTCTTTCTGTCACTATAGGCTTCATGTGTTGGTGAAGTTGGCAGACAGTATTTTGAATCACTGTATGCACAATAGAATGTCTCTTACCTCTTTTAGCTGTACTACATACCAAGCTCTGCAAATTTGAGAGAGATCAAGGAAAAAAAATTGGCAATCAAGAAGCAATCACACTATCAGTAGAATAAATCTTTCACCTGATAATGGAGTATTCACTGCTTGGAAATTTTCTGAGAGACTGAAATGTGTACCAGATCTGGACTCAGACTCAGAACTGTGCCTTTAGCAGGCAGTGCTCTTACCAAGTGACCTTACTAGGCCTGGATGGCAGCATTCTGTGTTTGAGTGCTGGTCTGACACCTTTTTTTTAAACCTGCCCTGAAGTTTCACTCTCACTCATAGTTTGAAGGCATTTACAGATTCCAAAGTTAAAATAAATGAGAAAAGCCACATAGCTATAGAAATCAAGGTTCTCATGAATATGGTTTCTTTGTGTTAAGCACTGTGCCATCTCACTAGCCCTTTTTTTTTTGTCTGAAAGAATTCAAATGCATGCTCTGTATGGTAAGAGTGCCTACTATTTATTGGGACTCAAATCCAAGAGCTTTGAATTATGGCTTCAACACTCCTTCAAATAACCTAGAACCCTGCACTTGTTCACTTTCATTGTTTACTCTGCATCAGAACCATAATTGGCAATCCAATCAATCACAAAAAATGGCATGAACCCAATCAAATACGCTGCACCATTTGAATTGCTATTAACTAAGATTCTTTCCATCATTTTACAGAACCTTTTCCTCAAGTTATAGCTGCTGCACCTTACATTACGTCACCGCATCATTTTTGTTGAGTCATTCTAATCATTTGCACAGATTTTTTTCCTTACATGATTGGCAATGTTCTGATTATAATTTCAGAAAAGTAGATATGTTAACTGATTCTTCTGTCACTTCTTGTAGTACAACTCCATAATTATAAATGAAAAGGTCAATATTGTGTATGCTCTACAGTATCAATTTATTTTTCTAACCATTTCTCAGCTTGCAAGGTCAGCATCAGATTTTAACTGTCTGCCATCACCACAAAAAGTATAATAATCATGAACAACATTGAAAAAGATGTTACACATCAAGAATGAGGTATGAGCACAGATAAAATATCATATTTGACAGTTGAGTCATAATGCAACAAAAAATATAAAAGTTAAGCTATAAATAAGTATAAAGGGGACAAACCAGAAAAACATTAATGCTACACTTGGAAAAATTGTATTGATACAACAATTTAAATTAGCAGTTCCAGCAAAGTAAAATTAATACATAACAAGAGTACCAAAAAATAGCTTGTAGAGATACTACATATAAAAATGGCCACTTAGGCATGCTTCTGCACTACTATTTCCAGTTCCAAGGGGCTCTGTGTAAATAGTTAAATGGCTTACCCAAGAGGTCTTCTCTAAGTCCATACTTTCTTGAACTATTCATCATTAATTTGAACAACATTTCTTTGAATAACAAATCTTTCAGTGCAAATACCACACACTGGTTCCGATATACAGATGATGTTCTGTGTATGTGAACAGGCACTACAAAACAGCTCAACACATTTTTTCATAACTTAAACAGTCAACAAGAAGACAATCAGTTCACGACAGAGATTGGCAACAAATCCATAAACTTTCTCAGTCTAACTATTGACATCAGTACACAAACCTATTGTTCAAAATCTATAGAAAACTACAAATACAGACACAGACTCACAAACACACAGCTTTCCACTCAATGGTGCACCATCTCTTATCTGTTTCCATATCCAAAGAACATTTAAAAGCAGAATTAGACACAATGAAATGTACTGCCTCAACCAAAGGCTATACTCCTTATCCCGACTGACTACATCTTGCATTCTTTTTCTTTCTGGTGCACTTTATCCAGCCAATGTTGAGTCAGGGCTGTTATGATTCTTCTCCAGTTTCATCGAGAACCAACGATACTCTTATGTAGATATTGTTACAGTGGGGTTGTCATTCCCAAAATAATTTTAAAGCTACTGCCTGTGTAGTAATCAGACGGTCTTGTAATCGCATGGTCAAATGTGACATTGTTTTATGAAGTGTTTGCACCTCATGTATCTGAGGTGGGATGTGGCAATGAGCCCAGAATTTTCCTAGATGGATGGGGAAAACCACCTAAACACCACATCCTGGCTAGCCAGCACACTGGGCCCAATCATTAATATGCAAGGCAGATTTGATCCAGGGCCAGCACTCCTCCCCTGTCCTAGAAGTGGGTGCTTTAATGCCCTTGGCTATCCAGGCTGGTCACATCTTGCACTGAAAACAAAAATAGAAAATTATACCCCTCCTCTATGCTCTCTCTCTCTCTCCTGCTGCCTCCAATGTTTGCAGGAAGTGGTGTGGAGTCCCACACCTAGGACAGATATCACAGAGTTTAACCAGAACACTGAAATACTGCAATTATAGAATTTCCTACTATATGAGGAACACAACAGCTCAGTGTATTTTCAGGGCCGATCACCTTGATGTTTAGTCCCTTAATCTCCATTCAACCAACCAACCAGCGTATTTTAAATTGCAAGATAAGATCCAATTAGTAGCGAACAGAGAGGTATGCAAAATTATTTGTCCTGGTTGTGATACTCAGGCAGACACATAGCAACTACAGTGGCTGAAAATGGATGCAGCAGGAGTTGCAGAATTATGAGTCCACATTTTCTGAGCATGTACTGAGCAAGGGGAACAGCTATCTGCCACAGTCCCATGTTCTCCAATTAGCAACCAAATGCCAAAACTTATCCTTTGTAAGCCCTGCAAATTAACAAACATTTGATTCTCAGTCCTGATTTAATATTGAATAACAAAACACTGCTCAGTACTTGCCCTCTTCTAAACTCCATTTAATCCTCACAGTTTTCCAATGCTTCTGTGCTGTCTACTCCACTCAATTCCTCCATTTTTCGTGTATTTTACTGCAATTGTATATGTACTCCATATATTCTTTTATTTCTGTATCATTTTCCATATGGAATACCTCATCAAATTATTCTTAAGTATTATTGTCACATATAAATTTTATTTTATTAGGATTGTTAATTTCATTTAAAATGTTATATAGGCACTGTTTTTGCAAGTTTAGTGTTAATGTTTTTCTGGCTTGTTCCTTTTATATTTATTTACATTTTAACTTTAATATTTTTAATTGCATTACCAGTGCAGTGTCAAAAATGACATTTTCTCTATGTTCATACCTTACTCTTGATGTGTAACATCTTTTCCAATGTTGTTGATGAATGTTTTACCCTTTTTGATGATGACAGTCAGTAAAAGGCCTTATAAGCTGAGAATCAATTAGCAAAATAAATCAGTACTGTAAAACATACACAATATTGTGATTTCCATTTACAATTTTTAAAATGAATTTCATCAGTTCAGGAAAAATGAATTAGATCTGCCCCAAATTAATGATGACTGAAATTCATTCTTTGCATGAGTAGTTTATTTGCTCCAACTCACATAAATTTGTAAATACGGTATCACATTAAGTTGCTTTTCCTTTTAAAGTGACACTTATGGTTTTTGAACTTTTTCTGTCATGCTCCAGAGTGTTGTATCTTTCTCTACATACAATGCGAATCTTTTGTAAATACAGAATTTTAATAAAACTGTATAGTTGTCTTGCATGAATACAGATCTTTCTAAATGCATTTTCATAATAAGCATACTAATTATACAATTAAAATATATGCTAAGATTATACATCTTGAAAACATAACACCTTTTGTTTTACCAAGCATAACCCAAATTTTTAATTCCAAGGCTCTCTGTTTTGCTTTTGAAGAAAAGTACCACATAGTCTAGTTAAATATCTGCATAGAATTAGGATAAATTGTGTCACAGCTCAAGTACTATGAAACGTTTAGTAGTTAAATTAGCCAATAAAATTGAAATATCTCATGTTACAGGTGCTGCAAGAAGTCCAGACTATATGGTAGATAGCTTGCCAGAAACTTCATTTACTTGTGAAGACAAGCCCTCAGAAGGCCTTTATGCAGATGTGGAAACACAATGCCAGGGATTTCATCTCTGTCAGAAGGTGAAAGGCGTCATGACCCTAGTATCCACATTTGTATGCCCACACAAAACAGTTTTCAATCAGCGTGAGGGAAACTGTGACAACTGGGCAGATGTTGATTGCAGACTTTACTCACAACCTGAGCACAGCTTTGTCAGGAAACAAAATAGGAAGCACACACATAACAAAAGGGATACAAGCCAAATATTGAAACCACTAGATTTATTCACTTATTCCAGTGGTGTGTCTGACAATTTAAAGCAAAATATTTCATCAAAAATTCCCAGTTTTAGTTCCAGAAGTAAGAATAATGCAACAAGTACACCAATAGCTGCAGGTTCCCTATACAAATACAGTAAGCCATTAAAAACGTCAAGCAGTGAGAATAAGTTCGAGCAAAGTAACAGAAGAAAATGGATGAAAATGAACCTGAAACTAGATTTTCCACCAACCACACCTTCATCTCACAAACGAATAAAACATGAAGTTACTGATGAAAGCAATGAAACTGAGGAAGAATATTATGACTATATAGATGACAGTTATGAAGCTGACCTTGTACCTCCTGAACAGGAAAATTCAAATTTGACAGCATACAATGACTCCAGTAAGTTTGAAGCTGATTACAGTACACATTTACATTCTAATAATGAAAGTATTGACACAGTAACAACACATTTGGCCCATACTTCTTCAGATGAGCTTCTAATAGCAGATAGCAATAAAAGTGATACAGATTCCAAGGGAACCATAACTACCTTGCCTTCCGTTAGCAGGCCCAGTAATAATCAAGAAAATGTGAAAGTTTGTGCAGAAAATGATACGTGTGACTATAAAGATGAGTTGGAACACATAACAAGCAAGGAGGGAACAGTTGCCCGTTCTAATCATACTCACAATACAGAAACCTCACTACATTCAGCAGAAGAGCAATTAGCCCATTTCCACAGTAAAAATAATAAAACATTAGCACCCTATAATGACGAATATGAATATTATGATTACTACATAGAAGACATTGAAGACGAATCAGATGAAATAATTAATTACCCTATGGAACAAACAACAGCTTCTGGTCTGGCTCATGATAGTGAATCTTCCCCTGACGTTAATATTTCCATTCCACACTCACTTACATCTACTGAAAAATCAAACTCCTCTACAACTGAATTGACAGTATCTTATACAAAGGTACCTAGCACAGGTACAAATGCAAGTGATGCTGAGGATAAATATAACTTACCAGCAGTAGAAACTGAAGAGGACCTTGAAATTACCCAAAATAAACACTTGGAAAGCAGTTCCCAGAAAGCCGCAAGTGAACATGATGGTGAGAATAACAAACATAAGAAATCTGAGAGTATCCCTGTGACTGAAAGTCCAGAAATATCTCTAGAGGAACCTATTTCACTTGTGGATGAGAAGTATGATTATTATGATTCTGATTCAAATGATGATGATGCTCAGCTTAATGTGACGTACAAGGAAGTTTTGAATACGAATTTTGGTTCCACTGAAAGGTCACAAAAAGATATAAGTGATGCAAAGAAAGAAAATGTCATGCATCAGCATAGCACAGAAACCATTAATGAAACAAGCTCTTATGAAGATGTAAAAGATGTTACAGAAACTCAGGTTCCAGATATTGAACATCTTAAACTTCCTGAAGTTACAAATTTTCACGAAGAGAGGACAGACCATTCCACCACCCTACCATCACTACTGGATCATGGTCACAAAATGGATACGGACTTGTTTTCTGGACCAAATGTCTTACTAGAAAATGGATTGCCTCTGGTTCTTAACACAACTCTGGATGATCAAAACACTGGAAATTTAGTTTCAGAAAATGTTGCACAATTTAATTCAAGTAGTCTTCCACAATATACTGAAAAACACATAAAAGAATCTGATGAAAATAATAACCAGTTTCAAAATCCATTACAAAATGATGGTAAGGAAGCTAAAATAAACAGTTCATCTGAAAATACAACGCTTCGTACTACAACTTCACAAGGTACTTCTACTCTTCAAATTCCTAACCTTTTTCACCCACCCAAGCCACACCTAGCCTATCATGGAAGACACTCAACTCCGCTGCTTCCCCCAGTAGTCATTCGATCAAAAGATGGTGCTAATCATAAATCTAGAGTTAGGAACAACAGGCATAAAACGAAGAAAACCCAAAATGATGAGATACGTACAACAACTGAGACTTTCATAAAAAGTGAAAATGACCCTATTATATCAGTATCTGATAATTACTTTTCAACAGATAAGGAACTTATCCCAAATAAAGATGAGATAACATCAACAGACTCAACAAACAACACAGGAAATATGTTAAGAATTTTAGGTACAGTGAATGAATTCAAAGTGGAACAAAAGACAGAACCAATTTTTCAGCAAGATACTTTCACACATCCTGAAGAATCCATAACAGTGGTGCCATCTACAGAAATTGCTCTTGGGCAGGCTGTATTAGAAAACGACTTCAGAGTAAAGACTGATGGCTTACATAGCTGCAAAGGAAATGCTGGCTGTTTACATGGGCAAAGTCAGTATACAACCTTGTCTCCTGTCACTTACAAGTTTCATAATAAACATACTGATCACTTATCACATGTATCTCAAACTGCTGGATTTCTATCTGAACACACTGAGAAGAACCTACAACAGCCAAACTCCCTTGAACAAAGTACTTTCCAAAAATTTAAAGGTAGTGAAGGGAAAACAAAGTCAGATGAACAAGTATTAGGGACTGACATTCCACCAACATCATCAGGAAATACTGTGGATTATGTAACAATAACACCCAAGGTACAGTCATTGAAAGATGCATCTGAAACAGTTACTACTGAATCTCTGTTTCCCACATACACACTATCTGCTATTAATGCCCAAACTAATCAAAAATCAAATCATGACAGTTCAAGGTTTGTGTGCTCCAGTAAAGAACTTTATCGCTACTATCCAGACCCATTAGACTGTCGTATCTTCCACTATTGTTCTCATGGTTTCCATAACCAACAAGTACTAGATTTCAGGTTCATGTGTGAAAATGGTACAGCCTTCAGTACAGACACTCAAAAATGTGAAAATGAAGAGGAAGTACAAAGCTGTTCCATGACTAAAAAATAATGTGGCCATTTACAACTTACAGTCCTGTTGAAATACAAAATAAACAATGAAACAGAAGCTGATTATTATAATTGGCTTATTGTTGTGCTGATCTGAACTGTGTTCACAGCTACAATGGACATTAATTCAAAGTTGAATTAGTGTTGCTTTGATGACTGAAGTAATATATTCTTCTAAACTTATATTGTACATTATAAGTAATAGAGTTAAACCTTTTCTGGAAAACAGCGTAGGATATTTCATGACAGCAGCAACAATACCTTGTATATTGTGCTGAAATGAATTTATCAAGTAACTTCATTATTGAAGTTTGTCTATGTGCTTTTCCGTAAAGGTTTTACTGTGTTACTAATCATTAAGCTTTTGTTTATATTTGTAGTAAATACTCATTAAATACTGTGAAAATGTGAATAGTGTTTCTTGCAAATGTCTGAAAAATTCTAATGGATTTTTATAGGCCCTGACAGTTATGTAAATGTTTGAAATTTAAATGAAACAGGTTTTGTTTCCTAATGCTGTATTTAAAAGAAAATTTAATTTCATTATAAAATTGTGTATTATATGTTGAAAGATTTTCTCTTTGTTATCATTTTCATTATTTTTCCCATAGCTGAACTATGATGTTTTCTGTACCCACATAATCTATCCTTGGAGTGATATGAACTACTTTCATACCATGGTTTTGGAATACGTGATACAAAAGGCACAACTGTAGAATTAAGTGTAACTTTCCCATGTGAGCAAACTGTTGATACATCTTAAAAATGCTCTTGTGGTTTCCTGCTGTGTAAAGTCAGTCGAATCTATCTTTGTTCTCTACCTTGTGACTCAAAATTCATACTGAAGGTGGAAGGAATATTTTCCATGAACATAAGAATATTTCTGGTCTGGACTACTGGTACTTACCTAGAATTACAACTTGCCTCCAGAAAACAACAGAGAAACACTTTTTTACATATTATTGTAATTCAAACTTATTTCAAATATAAACATGGATACTGTATAGTTTGTTATATCTCTCTAGGCTCTGTCTTTAGAACTGCATACATCATCTTTCATTACACCCAATATTTATTTTTCAAACCAAAGTTTCCTTAAGTAGTTATCTGTGGTAAGCTTGTATATATTTCACCTTTAAGGGAAACTCTTACAATTAATACATCTCTTTATGATGAACATTACAATTTACTTATTGAGTTTTCAATTCACTTATTTATTTATATTCTAAAAGTTTAACTGTTACCTGAATTGCCAACTTCCCAAAATAGAACAGTGTGAAGAACACTAACTGGACAGACAGGAATATGACCAGACTGAGATTAAATTCATGTAGTGGATTAAAGACTGTTAGTCTGGTACATCAGCCAGCCTGAATGTGGCTTTTATGCATTTTTCTACACTTATAAAGGCAACTGCTGGACTGGTCTCCAATCTCAGCTTTAGGAAATAAGATCAGAAATAGTCATAACACAGAATACTTACATGATTCACAGACAGACTGTGCACTTGAATGAAGCTATCCTGTTGAGTGTGGCACCAGAGATGACATCAAACCACAAAGTTAAATTAAATACTTTTAAAAATGCCAAATCGTGAAAACATATGATAGGATATATTCTAAGGGACATAGAACTGTTAGGATGCTATCCAGAATATTTGCAAACTGTAGTCAGTTCTGGTGCACTATCTAGATAAAGAGGTAATAAGTAAATTGTGCTCCATACAAAGAACACAAGGTCAATGGTTCAAATGCACATACAGCTGTCCTGATTTAGGTTTTCTGTGATTTCCCTAAATCATTTCAGGCAAATTCCAGGATGGTTCCTTTGAAAGAACATGGCCGACTTCATTCTCCATCCTTCCCCGTTCCAATGGGATCGATGACCTAGATATTTGGTCCCCTCCCCTGAATCAACCAACCAATCATACTAGCTAAAGTTATACCAGTTTGTTACAGCAGTAAAGTAGTTCACATAGATGTTCAGAAAATAGACTTGAAAATAAGAAATTAGTTATAGTTCCAGTATAATGTTACAGTCAATCATTTTTAATTCCTAACTCATGAGGTGAGGTCTCTCAGACTACATGACAATTTTTGAACTCACTCTCCAAGGTAAGCTCTCTTGGAATGCTTCTTTGTACCCTCCTTAAGTCACTAACCCCTCAATGTTTTATTGGCAGTTGCATTATCGCCTTATTTGTTTGTTGTTGACACATGATGGGTTTCCTAGACTGTGCATTGTGGACTACATACCCATATTCTAGAGTACAGCACAAAATGTGTTCACAGGAACACATCATTTTCAACATTCCATAGTTTGATGAAACTATTGATAGAAGGAGAAAGCTGTCAGTGGTATACATTAAGAAATAGATGAAAATGACAATGATTTTGTATCACCCATTGATTTCAATTCTGCAAGTAAATAAAGGATCATTCAGAGGAAGAACTTCAGACCTATGGTGATCGAAACCTTCCTGTTTCTCTAGTAAAGTATGTTAACTGTTAAGTAAAATTAAATGTGTTCTAAGTGGTTGTAAATAAAATTGTAGACCCAGCACTGAATGCCAATCCTGTAGACTTCCTTTTTATACCTATTGAGTGAATTTATATATGCAAATTTAAACCCTGCAATTTAGTTTTATGTGAAAACTTACTTGCGACAGAGATACTATAATTTTTCAAACTGTGAAATTCAGTTATCTAACAGTTTTTCAGGTACACTGTTTAAAAAACAACACAAAAGTTTGTGATTTTATGTGATAGAAGAAAATACTGCAGACTTTTTTTGATGCAATGAAATCAACAAGGAGTGTTTAAACAGGACTTAAATAACTGTAAAAATAAATGTTATATAACATGAATTAAAATTTTCAAATGATATATGCCTTAAACCTTAGTTTAAACATAGGGGTACAAGAGGCTGCACCTCGTACTATACATTACTGGAAAATAACCTTTTGAGTTAAAGGTTAATGAAATGTCATTGATCTCTTCATAGACATCTAATTATTTTCTTCTTTTAACCTGGTTGCTTGCCTATTCTGAAATTACATTTTTTCTCATTACCATATAGATAAGTTACTTACTGTAATGCAAATGGATATACACATATCCTATTTTGTATACTTCATTGCTAAGCTCTCAACACTATGCAACATGTAAGGTTTTCTTTTATTGTGTATATTGTGTGTTAAGAAAGTATTCCATTTTTTATAGGTGGGCATATGGACCAAAAACAAGACACACATATAAAGTAAACATGCGCTCTAATACACATATCTGAAGAGCAATGAGAATTTATTCATCTTCACTACTGTGAAAGTGTCGAGTGAGTTATTTCAATTTTGTGTATTGGCAGTTATGCATTCACATTTGTGTTAGGTATCATTAGTGCCGTGTGTTGCTTATGGTCAGAAATTCTTAGTTTTTTCTTTTTGTTTATTAGCAATGCATTTGTTGTTCACAAACAAGTTTTTGCAGCTGTTTACTTATGATTGTGGAATACGTTCTGTGCCAGGTGTTTCATCAGCTTATGGAGTTGACGAAAGTCCCTGCTTCTCGGACTAGGGGCCTATAAGATGTAGCAACCATGATGAAATGTGGTAACCCATCTGTAGAGGTACCTGGTTTGAGAATTCTAGGTTGGCCATCAGAGAGATTGTCCGGTTTCTTATTATTTTATTGTCAGTCTTCACTTGATTTCTGTGCATAGGAGACTGAAGTGAGTGATCATTGTTTGTTAGACTGAAAGAGACGGGTTTTCCTCCCCACAACTCGGCCAAGGTCGAGCTGGCAGCATCTAATGCATCTGTGCACCTCAGACCAAGGATTACTGTAGACAAAAATCTGAAATGAAATTAAATAACGATACAAAACTTGATCAGATGGTGTAAAACTATGTCAGTGTGAAAGGTGACTCTCAGGACGTTCTGCTGATTAGTTTCCCCACAAAATCCACTTTTTACGAAATTTCAAAAGCACATAACATTGAAGTTAGGAACTTTTACTTTTCCATTTAAAGTCTGTTTTATGTAAAAATATATGGAAGAAGTTTTCATGAAGCTACCTCTTTTACTTTTTGACTTGTCAGGTAAAAACCAATTTTCGGACCAAAAAATGTAAAAACGAGCTAGATAACTAACTTTTGTAATGAAGATACAAAGCTACAATGACAACACTATATTTAATAGACGTAATAATGGATCTGCACCAACTTTCATGACGATACTGTAATTTGATCAAGGTACAAAAGTTAGACAAGAGGTTACAACTTACCCTCGGTTCCGTACGAAAAATTCTGGAGGTCAAAGTTTAACAGTCGTGTAACTGAGAATTTTATAGAACATAAACAGGATGTAGCTTTACTCTGAAAAAATAGAAATGTTCTTAGCTTTCAATTAACAACAATATAAATAATTTTGCAGTCGAAATGAGCGCCAGAGGGGCACCGCTGCCAACACTGAAAGCATTCTAACAGTAGATGTTCCGCTGGCCGTTCGTACCAAGAGTGTATAAACACCGACGTGTCTTCACTTGAAAGGGGTCAAAGAGTGAGCATGGCGTCGAGGAAGATGGTACGCTGCAAGCTCAGCACGCATCTACTCACTCTGCGGACGTGGCTGCGGCCAAGCACGGACTAAGAGTCAACGGTAGCAACTCTGTTATGCCTGATGGCTTTCCAGAGTGTGCTCCCCCTGGATTTGCAGCGTCAAACGCTGCAAGAGGTGACGGTAGCACCTGTGATGTGTCCAGCGACTTCCGACAGCGAGCTGCCACTCAAGCAGCTGCTTCAGCCGTAGATGGGTCCAAGGGCTCGCACGCGCGTAAAGTAGTTCAGAAGCGACCTGTATTCATGGAAATGCATTCATATGCAGTCGCGAAAGCACTGAACATTGGGGGCGGCAGACGGCTCTTCCCAACCAGCCACAGGACCATGGTCTCGCAAGGTGCTGCACCTGTGCAGCAGTCTGACGTTGAGCTTGCTCCGCCAGATGTTCACTGCAGCGCGAACACACCATCTCAGAGCACTGCAAAAGCGAGCGCTGACAACTCGCAGATTTCGGGAGCAAACCTGGTAATTGTGATGGAAACCGAAACAAATTCACGGAAGCGCCGCGCCCACGTGAGCGAGGTTTCCAAACCCACCAAACATTCTGCTGCAGCGAGGCGGCCGCGAGCGAGAATTCGTAGTAAAGCGCCCGAGAAAGGAGCTAGAGCACAGAAATCGCGAGAAATACCTTATAAAGATGGTTATGTCAGTCCAGACCGCAAACATACTGAAACAGCAGGTACTCTTAACGGGCCAACGCAACAAATGGAAACCGACAACCGTTGCTCTAGCCTGAACGACAATGCCAACGAAGCTACAACAACCGACATGGACGTATCCTTGCCGGCCGAGCAAAGAAAAAGATTACCACCTCCACCGCCGGTAGTTATTAACTGGAAAGAGGTTTATAAATCCTTCCAATTTAAAATCGAAGCGGTAGTGTAAATTAATTTTACCGTTCGTCTTACTGGACGCGGCTTGTACAAAGTTATGATGCGCTCCAAAGGTGATAACGAAGCACTGATGAGAACGGTCAGGGACGAAAAACTACATAGTTTTACGTACGCCACAGAGCCAATGAAGCTGATTAAGGCAGTGTTTCGGAAACTGCCCTTTCACTTACGTGAAAAACTGAGCTTTCTCGTTTTCGATGCACGTTCTGTAAGTAAAATGAAGTCTCCAAAGACCCACAAAGAACAGCGTCTGTTCTGCATGGTGTTCCAGGACAACATCGCGAACAGGAAAATATTTCAAGTCGAGTTCGTCGCGAATATAAAATTCGAATTAGAGAAACTGAGAGGGAAGCGTGGGAGGTACAGTGCTTAACTGCCAAGATCTCCACCACGTGGCGAGATTTTTCACGATACCCACTCTCTTCATTATGTGCCCGAAACCACGCATGCGCTTAATATCCCTTACTACGGACAAACAAACCGAAATACTGCAATTGTCGGGAAGAGCATGTACCATGTTACCGTGGTTGCGCTCCAGTTAGACGATATTACCAATAAATGTCGCATATCTAGTAAGGTACAGGCGGCAACTTTTTGCAAATGCTGCTGGAAAGTCTGGCAATTCCTGCGTTCCCCAGTTGAGGCGTATTTCCCCTCTTGAAAGTGAAACTCGCGTAGGTATCAGAATGCAGATATCAGGCCGCATCTCAACAAAATCAATGTTGGGGTGCAGGCGGAGCTGCGGAGGCTGCCATTCACTCACTCACTTTGACTTTAGGAGATCTCTGGATCTCATTTCTTTTGTAGTACTGGTAGTTGTAGTGCCTTGCCTACTTAACTGACTATTTGTATGGCTTTTATAATTCCTCTCTTTTTGATGAGTCTGCTAAAGGTTCCATTCTTTTTTTCTTACACAATTTCTCTCACTGCGGGCTTTATTCATGCAATAGGTTGTGAGGTAATGGGCGAGTCGTGGCGCCCTGAAAATATTCTATGTTCAGAGTTGGCGGCCAGCGCTCAGCAAGGCGCGGCTCGCTAGCAAGCGCGTAATGCCGTACAACGGCCGGACCACGTGGTCCATTGAGCACGTGGCTGGGAATTCCTTGGTGACGCTGTGCGCCGGGAGGGCCAAAGATGGCGGACTTTGTGAAACCTTAATGGCAGACATTTCACAGTTCGTATACAAATTAATGGTAGCCAGATGAATATGATACCTCAAAAGAAACATGTACATTACCATTGTTTGCAAGACGATTCTGATGGTGTTATCAGATTTTCAATATATTTATTAGTTTAAAGTTTAGTATCTGACGATAAATTATACAAGTAAGACCCAGCAACGAATTTCCAAAATCTAAAAGGTTCATCCGATTTCGTCGATCAACGTGTCTTTAGAAAGCTATTAGTGTAAACCTAAATTGGTACTAATTACAGGCATGTAAATTAAATAGTACATGAGTTACTGGAGGTCAAAGTGACCGATTACTATCGATCGCGTCAGGCCGTAAGTACTCCACAGTTACACGAATAAACGGTAGCAGCATGCTTATAAACATATTTATTCATTCATCTAAGTCTTTGTTTATAGCCGATATATACTATTCATGAAGAAATTAGTTAAATATCTACTGTGTTTTAGAAAGCACAGACACCTTAGGCTACTGGCCTACCTTCTGTTCTGTTCCTTTGATATATGTTTATTTAATTTGTTTATGTATCTAATTATGTGTGTTATAGCGTGTTTATGGTCCAGCGTAGCATTATTTATTTAATTTCAAGTTATTTAAATGTAAATCCAGTATTTCGAATGTGTTTCAATATGTTTGTGAGTTGACTTGGAGACATGGACTGAGTGCTCTAGCCAATCACAGCGCTCGTTAACTAAGGGAGGCGAATACTGAAATGAATGGAGTGGGTAATTCTGGGCAGTGCGCAGTTCGAAACAGTACGTCACAGGACACAGGAAGTGCTGGACGCGACGGACGCGGAGTCGGCGGAAAGACTTGGACAGTGGAGCAGTTTGCGCGTGGTCGCCGACCTGTGCTCTTGTGTGATTTCCGTGGCTTCTGCAGTGAAGTCGTAGTATGCGTTCAGAAGTGAATATCTCGCGAGCTATGTTGTTGTTCATAACTAATTACGTGAAGTAGGAATCTATTGTTTCCCTGTGTAAGGTGCCTCTTACGTGAGGAAGACATTTTTACCAGTTTTAATAAATTACTGTCTCTTATTGATGTATTCACGATAGTTAGGAAGTGCTGTAGTCAGTAGCCGGCCATGAGTCGGAGAGCATTTCCCACGCTGGCTGGCTGGGTGACGAAGCGACCATATGTCGCGCGTAGTGGGGTGGGGCTCGGCGCTGGACCTTACCAACAAGCGTCAGCCTGGGAAATATACATGACGGGAAGTACCGCCATCTTGGCGCCAAAGTCACCGATTTTGTTTATTTATATTTAATAATTAAAGTCATTTATGACAACATGAATACTAGGAGGAGCCTCTGGATGTTTAAAACTATTTATCATAATTTTGCCTCGTTAAAATTCACACCCGTTCATTAACAAATGCATATCTTAGTAAGTACGAACTTGATCGGAAATCCACGAACTGTGACGAAACTAGGAAGAGATAAGGACTGCGCGCCAAAGTCGGCAGTCGGTGTTAAGAGCTCTTCCTGTCTTGTTCGATGGTAGCCATGCTCTCGGTTACGAGTAGTTTGTGACACGAGTGTTTCATTATTGATCTAATAGGAATAAAAGTGATATTACGGCATTCTGAATGTTAATTTCGAGTAAATAGATACCCCAAAGTTGATCGACAGCAATTTCAGATAATTAGCTTCAACCGACAGAGACATCGAATGCGCCAATGAAGAATCTGCACGGGACGACATTTACGAGAGGTGCACCTCGCACAGGTAGGAGGAAATCTGACGACACGACCCACCAAAACGGATCAAGGAAGGTCCGACTTACACTGTACGTCACATATACCACCCTCTACAGACTCGCGGCTAAGCTGAGTAATAACAGTATCAGTGTAGAAGCGGGGGATCTTGCACCTGTTATTCAACTTATGTTTTATTTAATTGCTGGACCATCATCACCAATAAGTGTTTTGCAGAAATATACCACATTCTCAAAAGTACTTCTACTATCGTACTCATCATTTAAAGTCGTTAAGGTAGTACCTGCAGATTTCATTTAATTGCAGTCTTTCATTTATAAATTTATATGTTACGTTAATAATTCGGAATTGCCGAGTGATAGAAACCTTCGACAATTCTATTTATGTGTGTATTCTTATCGAATACTGTAGACTCAGCAGTATGTGGCCTGTAATGCGGCAACTACGTATCCTATCCTCTAGACAACGAAACCAGCCGAAACTTTTAATATTTCAACGTCGAGTCGGAGGGAAGTAGTTGACGGCCACCAACATCACCTCCTTTCATTGTATTTTCTTATTTGAAAGCCCGTAAGGTCCAGCTACCTTGTAGTAGGGTGTCAATGTATCCGGTTGCCCAGATTGGCTGTTAAAGGGTTTTCAGACCGCTGCGCCTCTTCATAGAATTGGCGAGCAGTCTGTTTGATGCGCTCCTTTAACATCGGAATGTGAAGCTCCCTAGTGGGGAAACACCTGGGTAGGTGCAGAGCAACGTGTACAGCTTTGTTCTGCACTTTCCAGTGGCGGCCGCTGAGGCATCCCACTTAGTTTGGTAGCATCGAATGTATTACGAAATTTTGTCAATAATTCATATATTTCATTAGATATTATATCAAACAAAACGCATAGGAAACATAAATAAACACATATTACAACAGCGCCCTTATTATGCACAACAATAATTTGATGTATTCCCAGAGAACATGATAGCAAGCGTTTGGTATAAGAGAGAGAGAGAGAGAGAGGTTGCTTCAGCTATTTTTATCACATGTCTGCATGAAATACAAAACGTAACACAAACTCCGAAAATCTCTCTCGCACACTCAAATGCACGTGCGCACACACATATCAACAGCACAATTCTTCACTGCACACAGGGTATGGCAGTCAGAAGTATGTGGCGTTTTCGTGTATGGTTACTAACTTAATATACCTGTGGAGATGGGGCCAGAACTACCACTTTAACGACACTACCTACCTCAGCTGACAATTGCGCTCTAGCCGTTACGGAATGATTTATGTGCTCCACTTTGCTTCGAGCTGTGCTTGCTGGTTGTTTCCTTTTCTTATTTTGAAATATGTGCAGAGGGCAAAGTTGCTCTGTCACAGGGTTCGAATACGACTCTTACAACTCCCAGCCTTGTGAGAGGGAGGTGTGGCTCGTCGCCCCACGACAACCCCAACTCCTCTTTTGTTTTGCGTTCGCGGCCGACTGCCAGAAAAGTGTCCGATATAACATTAGTGCCAGCACGAGAAATAATAGAGCTTGTATAAATTATTCGAACTTGTAATCTAGATTTTGCGAAGCAAATTTAATCAAATTACCAACATTTAAAACTAAAAGCACTGTACTCACGAAAAGCAGCGGCTCCATAACTTTGGGAAAATAACTTCAAAATAATTAGTAGGGGCGGTATTGGAAATCCTTTCGTCGCTCCTTCTTGTTGGCAAATAAATCTGTCACTCACAAATTGAAATCTTCAGTTTTACAGATGAATGGCTTTTCACAGGATAGCGTCCCTAAGGCGCTCAGTCGTTCTTCTTCCACGGTGTTTCGGAGTAACGTTTTATTTCTCTTGAGCATCGAAAAGCACCGCTCAGCTTCTGATTTCGCGATAGGCGCCCTTATTAGCAGTTTCAAAACTTTAAGTCTCGTCGAATGTGTCACAAAGTTCATCCTCTGGAATCAGCGAATTAAACGGAACTACAGCAGAAACTGCTCTCAACTCAGGCCTAGCATAGAAGGCATGAAGCTCACCCTTCAACTTCCTTTTTTTACAGAAATATATGTGTCTGTAATATCAAGGTATTTGTCAGGAAAATTTGTAATGTATTTGTCAAACTGATTTACGTCAAATAACTTGGCTGCAATGAGGTGTCCAGTGAACTGAAAATGTAATTTTATTTCAGAAAGGATGGCATCGCAGACTTCCAAAGCATCTCTTCTTTTATGCCCATCAAGAAGCCATCGCTTCTTGGCAGGTATAGTTTCGTCATTTTCGAAACTAATTTGATTAAGGATGGAGTCAATGTCAGCTCTGATGTTTTGCATTACCACTTCAAAATTCTGGATGTTTTGTTTTGCTTTGGTCGGTTCGGCTATCTTCTTCTGAAGCTGATTAAAAAGTACGTCTGCATGAGGCATTATCTTATAGAAAAATTATAGCCAGGAAATGAATTCGATATTTTGTAGTCTTTGTTTGTATGGACCAACTTTTTTAATAGCAGAAGATAGTTTTACGCTCTCACTTGTTTCAGTGGCTTCCATAACAGTAATAAGATTTTCCCTGTTTTCTAAAACATCTTTTGGTAGTCGCGAATGGTAATTCCACCTCGTGACACACATACGGAGAAAGATTTTTTGAATAATGCTATACAACACTTTTGATCTCTGTGGCGAGTTAGAAAAGAAAGAAGAAATACCTGAAATATGTGCAAAGACGATGCGGGCTTTGCGACTAATAGCGGCTGCCAAAGATGTAATAAGGTTGAACTGATGCGCAAAGCAATGGATGTAGTTTGCATTTGGGTATTTGTCATTAATTAATTCCTGAACCCCATTCGGCTTGCCAATCATAACGTTTCCATCGTCGTAACTCTGTGCTATTTGTTTGCTCGGTTATCGCCAATTAATGGTTCAGTTACTTTGAGAATAGTCTCAGCTATAGCATGATCATTTTGACTTTCTTGATTAACAAAGTTCCAAAATCTTTCAACAGGTTTTCTACATCTACATCTACATCTACATCCATACTCCACAAGCCACCTGACGGTGTGTGGCGGAGGGTACCTTGAGTACCTCTATCGGTTCTCCCTTCTATTCCAGTCTCGTATTGTTCGTGGAAAGAAAGATTGTTGGTATGCCTCTGTGTGCGTTCTAATCTCTCTGATTTTATCCTCGTGGTCTCTTCGCGAGACATACGTAGGAGGGAGCAATATACTGCTTGACTCCTCGGTGAAGGTATGTTCTCGAAACGTCAACAAAAGCCCGTACCGCGCTACTGAGCGTCTCTCTTGCAGTGTCTTCCACTGGAGTTTATCTATCATCTCCATAACGCTTTCGCGATTACTAAATGATCCTGTAACGAAGCGTGCTACTCTCTGTTGGATCTTCTCTATCTCTTCTATCAACCCTACCTGGTACGGATCCCACACCGGTGAGCAGTATTCAAGCAGTGGGCGAACAAGTGTACCGCAGCCTACTTCCTTTGTTTTCGGACTACATTTCCTTAGGATTCTTCCAATTAATCTCAGTCTGCCATCTGCTTTACCGACGATTAACTTTATATGGTCATTTCTTTTTTAAATCACTCCTAATGCCAGATGTTGACCTGCTATATTGTAGCTAAATGATAAAGGATCTTTCTTTCTATGTATTCGCAGCACATTACACTTGCCTAAATTGAGATTCAATTGCCATTCCCTGCACCAATTCGTTGCAGATCCTCCTGCATTTCAGTAAAATTTTCCATTGTTACAGCCTCTCGATATACTACAGCATCATCCGCAAAAAGCCTCAGTGAATTCCGATGTTATCCATAAGGTCATTTATATATATTGTGAATAGCAACGGTCCTACGACATTCCCCTACGGCACACCGGAAATCACTCTTACTTCGGAAAACTTCTCTCCATCTAGGAACTCTTCAATCCAGTCACACAATTGGTCTGATAGTCCATATGGTCTTACTTTGTTCATTAAACGACTGTGGGGAACTATATCGAACGCCTTGCGGAAGTCAAGAAACACGGCATCTACCTGGGAACCCGTGTCTATGGCCCTCTCAGTCTCGTGGACGAATAGCGCGAGCTGGGTTTCACACGATGGTCTTTTCGAAAGCCATGCTGATTCGTACAGAGTAGATTTCTAGTCTCCAGAAAATTCATTATACTCGAACATAATACGTGTTCTAAAATTCTACAACTGATCGACGTTACAGATATAGGTCTATAGTTCTGCACATCTGTTCGACGTCCCTTCTTGAAAATGGAGATGACCTGTGCCCTTTCCTAATCTTTTGGAACGCTACGCTCTTCTAGAGACCTACGGTACACCGCTGCAAGAAGGGGGGCAAGTTCCTTCGCGTACTCTGTGTAAAATCGAACTGGTATCCCATCAGGTCCAGCGGCCTTTCCTCTTTTGAGCGATTTTAATTGTTTCTCTGTCCCTCTGTCGTCTGTTTCGATGTCTACCATTTTGTCATCTGTGCGACAGTCTAGAGAAGGAACTACAGCGCAGTCTTCCTCTGTGAAACAGCTTTGGAAAAAGGCATTTAGTATTTCGGCCTTTAGTCTGTCATCCTCTGTTTCAGTATCATTTTGGTCACAGAGTGTCTGGACATTTTGTTTTGATCCACCTACCACTATGACATAAGACCAAAATTTCTTATGATTTTCTGCCAAGTCAGTACATAGAACTTTACTTTCGAATTCGTTGAACGCCTCTCGCATAGCCCCCTTCACACTACATTTCACTTCGTATAATTTTTGTTTGTCTGCAAGGCTTTGGCTATGTTTATGTTTGCTGTGAAGTTCCCTTTGCTTCTGTAGCAGTTTTCTAACTCGGTTGTTGTATCACGGTGGCTCTTTTCCATCTCTTACGATCTTGCTTGGCACATACTCATCTAATGCATATTGCACGATGGTTTTGAACTTTTGTCCACTGATCCTCAACACTATCTGTACTTGAGATAAAACTTTTGTGTTGAGCCGTCAAGTACTCTGAAATCTGCTTTTTGTCACTTTTGCTAAACAGAAAAATCTTCCTACCTTTTTTAATATTTCTATTTACAGCTGAAATCACCGATGATGTAACCGCTTTACGATCGCTAATTCCCTGTTCTGCGTTAACTGTTTCAAATAGTTGGGGTCTGTTTGTCACCAGAAGGTCTAATATGTTATCACCACGAGTCAGTTCTCTGTTTAACTGCTGAAAGTAGTTTTCAGATAATGCATTTAAAAAAATTTCACTGGATTCTTTGTCCCTGCCACCCGTTATAAACGTTTGAATCCCCCAGTCTATATCTGGTAAATTAAAATCTCCACCCAAAACTATAATATGGTTGGGAAATCTACTCAAAATATTTTCCAAATTTTCCTTCAGGTGTTCTGCCACAACAGCTGCTGAGCCAGGGGCGTATAGAGACATCCAATTACCATGTTTGAGCCTGCTTTAACCGTGACCTTCACCCAAATTATTTCACATTTCGGATCTCCGTCAATTTCCTTCGATACTATTACATTTTTTATCGCTATAAACACTCCTCCCCCTTCACTGTCTAGCCTGTCTCTGCAGTATACATTCCAATCAGAGTTTAGAATTTCATTACTGTTTACATCTGGTTTCAGCCAACTTGCCGTCCCTAATACTATGTGGTCATTGTGACCGTTTATTAATGAGAGCAGTTCTGGGACCTTTATATAGACGTTTACTATTATCACATTAATATTGTCATTCCTTGTTGCATTTTGCCTACTGCAACCTTGTCGCGTCTCAGAAGGCGTCTTGTCGGGCCTAGGGAGGGAATTATCTAACCTAAGAAACCCACATGTGCACTCCAGACGTACTCCGCTACCGTTGTAGCCGCTTCCTGCGTGTAGTGCTCGCCTGAACTATTCTGGGGGACCCTACATTTCTCCACCCAATAGTGGAGGTCGAGAAATTTGCACCCCAGATCTCCACAGAATCGTCTGAACCTCTGGTTTAAGCCTTCCACTCGGCTCCAAGTCTGAGGACCACGATCGGTTCTGGGAACGACACTACATATAGTTAGCTCAGATTGCACCCCACGAGCGAGGCTTTCCGCCTTCACCAACTCCGCCAACCGCCTGTATGAACCGAGGATGACTTCTGAACCCAGACGGCAGGAGTCATTGGTGCCAACATGAGCAACAATTTGCAGTCGGGTGCACCCAGTGCGCTCTATCGCCGCCGGCAGGGCTTCGTCCACATCTCGGATGAGACCCCCTCGGCAAGCAGACAGAGTGAACACTGGCCTTCTTCCCCGACCTTTCCGCTATTTCCCTAAGGGGCTCCATCACCCGCCTAACGTTCGAGCTTCCAATCACTAATAAACCCCTCCCCCCATGTGCCTGCTCGGACCTTGCTGAAGGAGCGGCCACATGTCCACTAACAGGCAGAGCGGGCGATGCCACACGGCCAGACCCTCCGCCTCGTGCGACGCGAACGCCGCTGAACCCGCCACTCCCCTTGGGGAGATGGTGGCCCAACCGCGCCCGGTATCCGCGAAGAAGTCTCACAGCAGGGACCGTGGCTGAAGCATGTAACAAACACCTGGGGTGCACCATGCGACGCGCCAGACTCCCCACTGCCGCTGCACTCCGAGGCAGCAGCCTGAAGACGGCTGACCGCGGCCATCAGCACGTTCAGCTGTTCGCGAACAGTGGCCAGCTCCTCCTGCGTCCGTACACAGCAGTCACACATCCTACCCATCCTAAGAAATCAACAGTTTACTGTAAAGAGTTAAGTAATCAACTTTTAACTAGACTGCTGATTCACTAAAGGCGGCTGATAGCTGACTATTTACTAGACACTTCTTGTTGGAAATAATGAAAATAAGTACTAACTGGCTCTGGACTGTATTCAAAACAAACACGACATCTATGGAACACTATTACTAGTACACGTAAATTAAAGCTTCCTAAAAGCAAAAACACACGGAAAAAGAAGTGACAAATAAGAAAAACACAGTTAATACTTAAAATTACGTAGCTGCACAGGAGATGTGAAGCAGACGGCAGTTACGACGACACTGGCGGTACTCAACAACATAACACAAAACAATAACCAATTGAAATTCGCAGGACCCATCTGTGGTTTCATCCGCGATTGTTGCAAGATAATCGGCACGTTTTATTTCGTTACGAACTTCATCATGGTACTCTTCCAACATGCATTGCAGTAGTTCGTTCTAAACAGTCTTAAAAATGCCTTTGAACACTGATGACTGAGATGAACTTGAAGATCTGCATCCATTTCCTACTGAACTGAATTAGTTCACGAAGAAACCCTTGTTTCGAGAGTCACCAGACTCATCGTGCTTCCTGTCAGCCAGTTCCGAAGCAGCACAAAACCAAATACAATTTACAGTTCAATTCAATATATATCTATTCCTTTCTACACGTTTGTTGTGGCTGCCGATTGTTTGTCTTTGCGAATCTAATTTCTTCTGAATGTTGGTTTTTCCTTGAAAGGAAAGACTGTGCACATTACTCAAGTGTCACTTTGACATTTCATGTACTTTCATTTTAGACCATATATGCCCAATATCAGTTATTCCGGTCTTACAAAAATGAATATCTCCCCCAAATAACACAAAAGGAAAATATAAAAACAGCGTTGCTTTCTTCACAGCCACAAATCCATTTGTTCTTTTCGTAAATTTCTTGACTGAAGTTACGGTTTCGATTTCTTGTTTGCTGTTGCAGATTCAGATTCGAGAGAGGCCTACTTAGTGTTTTTTATCTGAATTTTTTCACTGTGAGTCCTGTCGCTAAATGGCATTTTTAACAACTCATTAATTTTGTACATGTTTGCTACTTTCACAGTCAACTGAATTTTCCCTTACAGATAACACTGTGCTCACAGCTACATAGCCCTACTGTTGTCAAGTATACCAATATTGAAATAATGCCACCTAGTTTGAAAATCTAAGGTCATAATTTATATTCAAATTATATGTAGCTATTTATAACGATATTTAAGTGTATTATTTCTGTATTCAGTTTAATTAAGCATTAATTTGCGTTTAGGGATGCATTAGCATTAACTTGCAAAAAAATTTGGAAACTGGACTACAAAAAATTTACGCACCATTGTATTCTAACATGATCGCTAGCTGGCAGACCGTGCTTCAATAGGTTCTGCACTTTACTGCTCTCTGGTGGAAGGAATGTAAAGCTCTGAGTCAGATCAGCTGTGGCTCCATCTCTGCCATATGCAATGTGTGGAAACCGACAGTCTAGCCTTTCACAGTGCTTATGAGGGGAGACAGTGTCGATCTGCAGTTGGCTCCAAGCTTCAGAAAACTACCGCAAAACGCGCCCCTTCAAATTAGAAAATACATACTTCAAAACAATGTCTTATGTGCAATTCGCATAGATTTCTCTTTCTTTCTTTTTCATATGAGTGGTGCCACGGTTGATGGCAGCCTTGCCCCATACCACAGAAGCTTACCCTACAATGGGCCTATTAAAGGCCAGATATAGTGTTAATCCGCACTGGGTAGATAGCATCATTGTTGGGTTTAAGATTGGGTAAAGTGTGTGTAGGCAACCCAATGCTTTTCCTCTAACTTGGCGGACGTTAGGTCCCCAGATCATGTGCCGATCTAGGGTCACGCCAAGGTATTTCTGGGTTTGTGAATATGGGATGGGGCCTCCCATAGTACAAAACAGTACTATATCTGCAGGAAGTTTTTCGTGGTAATGACCAGGGCTAGGCCATATTCATCTTGAGTCACCATTTGGTCGCACAGGATCCAAGGTTATCGCATGCTTCTTGCAGACGACACCTCACTATGTGCGCACTGGGACTGCGCGCAAAGAGTGCTGTGTCGTCTGCATAAGCCGCAAGCTCAACTCTCAGACTTTTCAGCATGTCAGACGTACAGCAGGGGCCAGAAACAGACCAGTTTGGCAATCCTGCTCGGATTCGCCTTGCTATGGATTTTATTCCGTCTGCTCGAACGTGAAAAGTGCGGTCATTTAGGTAGGTTTTGAGCAAGCGGACATGTGACGCCAGTACCTGTTTTAACCGCGACTGTAACGGTCGCGGGGTTGCCGAGAACGAAGTGCGGCAGGACCAAACGCGAGCAGCCCACGAACAAACAAATGGGAAAGGACGGACACGAACAACGACGGCCGACCGAGAAGACCTTACGAGCAATAGCACGCAAGAAGCAACGGGATCACAAGCAACAACCTAACGAATGCACAACGTCCACTCGTACACGGAAACAAAGTAAAGTAAACACACTGTCTGTAGGCGAGATGTTGAAAGACTCACGCGAAATTCAGACCGCATCACTGCGTTTTTTATTTATTTATTGTGATTTCATTCCCCTGCCCCATATGGGCAGGGGAGGGCTGTCAGCGGCACAATCCACCGCTCTTCAGCCGAGTGACACGATAACTAAAACAAGAATAAAATGATACACACATAAGGAGATAAAAAAGGGGAACATAAAACAGAGTAAGGGGAGAAAATGGAGGTAAAAATACACGGACATGGAGACGTTTTTTTTTTTCCGCCTCACTGAGCGAGAGGCAGGCGCTTAAATACAGGATAGGGTACGTCGCTATTGGCTGCTGGGACCACGTGCTGCACCGTGGTGCCCTCACGTTATACGCTGGCAAGGAACGCATACAGCCCGGCGCAACAGTTGAAGAGACCTCTCTAGTGGTAATCGAGGTCCATGTCATCTGGCGTGGATTCGAAACCCACGGTGCTCGGTACCAGAGTACCCCCAGTGCAAGAAGCTTGTACAGGAGACCGTTATGGCACAAACTGTCGAATGCCTCGGACACATGGAGGAATACCGCCCCATGGTTCACTCTAGGGTCCAGCGCTCCAGTTGCCTGCTCTACCAACCTGAGGTTGAGTGCCCCCTCTGGAAACTGAACTGCTCATCCAGAAGAAGGCGCTCATCCTTCATGTGTCTACACAGCCTTTTGACGTAAAGCCTTTCGAAAACCTTAGAAAGGACTGGCAGTGGGCTTATTGGCCAATCATTATACAAGAGTCTTGTACCCTTACTGGGATGAGGAATGGCAACAACCTATGCTTGTTTTCATGCAGAGGGGAAGCTGCCAGTCCGTAAGATGTTGTTAAATGTACCGGTCAGAATACGGACTGTGTCTTGCGGCAGCTTCCGTTGAAAAGTTCCCTTAGAAAAATTATACATGACTGTGCTTAAACTGACACACAATATTTTTTAGCGCAACGCAATCTGACTTTCAGTAATCCCTACAAAAGAATGGCCCTGACTAACATTAACCTATACGTTTCATGAATCACTTACCTCACAAAAATCTTCGTTACTCGAACTACTGCAATACAGCGAGCGCCACTACTGCCAGCTAAAGAATAGATTGTAACTACTGACGGCACTAACTACTGATAGGCATAGTTAGCAAATGAAAGATTTTGATAGAGAACAAACAATGTCTTTACCTTAATAGTGTTCAAAAGTCATAATATATATAGCAGTTCATGACATCCAGTCTTACTAATGTACTGTCTCTGATGGACACACGTCCAGATCATCAGCTCTCAAAACGCCGCCATTTCTCTCCCCACATCCACCACTGCTGGCGGCTCACCTCCAACTGCGCAACGCTATGCGCTGTTAACAGCCAACTGCCCAACACTACAATGGCAGACAACAATGCAAACTAGCCACAGACTGCACACAGCACAGCCAGTGATTTTCATACAGAGCATTACATGGCGTTACCAATAAGAAAACCTAAATAGCCTACTTACATAGCCTCCATGCTCCCCACAAAAAAATTTACAAATTTGTTTGGGCACTGGTCGATACATATTTGTTAAAAATTTTTCACAATTACAAGAAGAAAGAAATCAAATGCACACACTTATTGATACAATGTTGGTCAAAAGCTGAAATTTCCTCACAGTCCGTAAAGACAGTTCTGATCGTTCATCACAGTAAAATTGTAGTGTTTTTCTCAAAGTCTGAGCAGTAAAAGAAAATGCTCACGGAACTAGTGAATTTCCATGCAGTCTTGAAGAAGTAGTGTTGTCCTTCCGACGGAAAGACAGTGCTGACTCTTGACATGCAGACAGGTAATGGGCCACAACAGAGCAAACCCACAGCAGAGTCAGTCGAAGTTTTGAAGCATATTGGTAGGTAGGTCATCACAGAGCAAACCCACTGTAGTCCTGGTAGAGATTATGGTATTGGTGGGCCACAAGAGGTGCAGACCCACTGTAGTCCTTGTAGAAATAATGGTATTGGTGGGCCATCAAAAATGCAGACCCACTGTAGTCCTTGTAGAGACAGCCAGCAGCCATCTGTTGCAACTGTGCAGGTGCACAATCACCATCGAAGAGTCTTGCGGACAATATAGCAAGTCCATAAACCACCACTTGTGTATGCACAAAGTTTTTGCAATTGTCCTTAGAAGTCTTGCAGACAATATAGCAAGTCCATAAACCACCACTTGTGCACTCACAAAGTTTTTGGAATTGTCCTTAGAAGTCTTGCAGACAATATAGCAAGTCCATAAACCACCACTTGTGCACTCACAAAGTTTTTGGAATTGTCCTTAGAACCAGCAATGCTGTTAATCAGTCCCTTGCTGAATTATTAACACATGTGCAAACACTAGCAGTCCCTACTTCTCACATATTGTCCATATACTATGACCAACAGAAACGTGTGCAGTGAAATGTAACTTACAAGTTACTTAATTTCATGAACTGGAGTCAATTACAATTTTATAAGATAAGAATACAATAACAAAGGTACAAAATACATCATTAAAGAACATAACAGTACAGATAACATTTGTAGTAACACAGGCTTTACAAAAGAATAGAAATAAACATATACATCAGTGTTACAGGAGTTATGATATAAGTAAATACATAAATTATCAGAATAGCTTTTGAAACATCAACTTCACACATGAGCATTAAAACAGAACAGAATAAATAATGTCTAAACATCTTTACAAAGAAATAACATATTATTAGAAAAATTCCACAACATAACTCATATCAGCTAAACACATAAAGACAGGAAAAACACAAATATACAAGAGTACACAAACACATAGCAGAATAACACAAGATGAAAGGGCAGGGTTTGTTTTCAGTGTAACAATTGGTACTGCAGTCCAACCCAAAACTTCATTCCATAGATCTTTCGTCTTATTTCAACATTTGTTTCCACCAAAAAAATCCAATCCAAGCATGCTTTCTGTGTTTATATGTTCACATATTTCTTACCTCATTATTTATTTTCCATTATCTTACGTCATCATTTATTTCCAAAAAAATCCAACCTATACCTGATTTCTGTACTTTTTTTGTATAACTTCTCAATGCATTTCTTCCAGTTCATTCCAACTCATTCTCTTATATAGTCTACCCCCTCTTAAGCTAACTTAAATCTACTGAGCTCAGATGCTAAACTAAGGGACGACGCAATGCAGCAGCACAAAACAATTAACACAAACAGCAATGATAAAAAAATGGAAAAACAGCAATGACAAAAAAATGGAAATTGGCAAAGCAAGCAGCAATATATATATATATATATATATATATATATATATATATATATATATATATATATATATATATACACTCCTGGAAATTGAAATAAGAACACCGTGAATTCAATGTCCCAGGAAGGGGAAACTTTATTGACACATTCCTGGGGTCAGATACATCACATGATCACACTGACAGAACCACAGGCACATAGACACAGGCAACAGAGCATGCACAATGTTGGCACTAGTACACTGTATATCCACCTTCCGCAGCAATGCAGGCTGCTATTCTCCCATGGAGACGATCGTAGAGATGCTGGATGTAGTCCTGTGGGACGGCTTGCCATGCCATTTCCACCTGGCGCCTCAGTTGGACCAGCGTTCGTGCTGGACGTGCAGACCGCGTGAGACGACGCTTCATCCAGTCCCAAACATGCTCAATGGGGGACAGATCCGGAGATCTTGCTGGCCAGGGTAGTTGACTTACACCTTCTAGAGCACGTTGGGTGGCACGGGATACATGCGGACGTGCATTGTCCTGTTGGAACAGCAAGTTCCCTTGCCGGTCTAGGAATGGTAGAACGATGGGTTCGATGACGGTTTGGATGTACCGTGCACTATTCAGTGTCCCCTCGACGATCACCAGTGGTGTACGGCCAGTGTAGGAGATCGCTCCCCACACCATGATGCCGGGTGTTGGCCCTGTGTGCCTCGGTCGTATGCAGTCCTGTTTGTGGCGCTCACCTGCACGGCGCCAAACACGCATACGACCATCATTGGCACCAAGGCAGAAGTGACTCTCATCGCTGAAGACGACACGTCTCCATTCGTCTCTCCATTCACGCCTGTCGCGACACCACTGCACGATGTTGGGGCGTGAGCGGAAGACGGCCTAACGGTGGGCGGGACCGTAGCCCAGCTTCATGGAGACGGTTGCGAATGGTCCTCGCCGATACCCCAGGAGCAACAGTGTCCCTAATTTGCTGGGAAGTGGCGGTGCGGTCCCCTACAGCACTGCGTAGGATCCTACGGTCTTGGCGTGCATCCGTGCGTCGCTGCAGTCCGGTCCCAGGTCGACGGGCACGTGCACCTTCCGCCGACCACTGGCGATAACATCGATGTACTGTGGAGATCTCACGCCCCACGTGTTGAGCAATTCGGCGGTACGTCCACCCGGCCTCCCACATGCCCACTATACGCCGCCGCTCAAAGTCCGTCAACTGCACATACGGTTCACGTCCACGCTGTCGCGGCATGCTACCAGTGTTAAAGACTGCGTGGAGCTCCGTATGCCACGGCAAACTGGCTGACACTGACGGCGGCAGTGCACAAATGCTGCGCAGCTAGCGCCATTCGACGGCCAACACCGCGGTTCCTGGTGTGTCCGCTGTGCCGTGCGTGTGATCATTGCCTGTACAGCCCTCTCGCAGTGTCCGGAGCAAGTATGGTGGGTCTGACACACCGGTGTCAATGTGTTCTTTTTTCCATTTCCAGGAGTGTATATATATATATATATATATATATATATATATATATATATATATATAAGTTGGCAAAGCAAATGCAACATTATCACTAATATGAGCCAATCTGCAGCAACAAGAAAAATAAATCAGTACTAAATTTGGCTTAACAGAGTAATTCAAACTGAAATTTAGTAGCACTATGACTGGCAAACAGCAGCAGCAAATGCAATAACTTATACCTAAACATGACACAGCTCAAGCAGAAAAAATATTACATTAAAGACAACAATGCAGATAAGGGAAATGTATATTCACATCTTAATGTCTATGTAATTAAAGTGGTGCACCACAACTTATTCTACAAAAGAAATTACCAAGTACTTGAAAAGAAAATTCTGTATGCAATTCCTGTGAAGGGAAATGTCTTTTTGTGCTCCTTCGTTTTTTTTAAGTACATCATAAAGTTATTATTTACTGGATCTGTAGGCATAAAATATTTATATTAGTACATTTATAAAATTTTATTTTAACCAATGCTGCAGTGGAGCTAGAAACTAGATATTAAACAAAATGAGCAAACTCTCAACTAGAAAGACAATAGATGTAAAATGTTTCTCACCATTTCATTTCAGTAAATATCATAAATTAAGAACTCTGCAGTGTAATTATATTTTCAAGTTTGAGCGTGTCGTATTTGCGATGTTTTCTACAAAGAACTGTTAAGATCGAGGTTAATGGCATTTTTTTCCACCTAATTGCTTTTTCTCCAGGCGACGCACAGCTGGGCATCAACGACGCATTACGTCAAGGTCACTTAGCTTTCTTACCGAAATTTCCAGCAGAAGTTTCCGCTACAGTGACAGTTTGATACAAATAAAATTTCACAAGTCGTGAAATTACAGTAGAAATGCGTAGAAACAAAATCCTATAAATATAACAGTGTCCAAAATAATTTCGCCGGCATTGTGATACATCCACGCATTTACACACATTTCATAACTCTTAATGTACGATTCTTGGTTTCCACCATCCTTTTTCACAAGTCAGAGTCCCTAACCACTACTCATTATTCCTTACCTTATTACACATATACATATTCGTCGACACTTCTTCAATATTTCATCATAAAAAATACGTAGCATAATCAAATTCCTCATATAGCATCAGCGTATTGATCATAAACATACCTCAACAGCATAATACACATCGTCGTCGTAAAAATAACATCATGACACCTCAGTCAAATCTCAAAAACGTCGTAGCTCTATGCAATAATGTCAAAACCTAAAAAAAAATTCTCTGCTCATTTCAATAGTGTCATCTACCTCAAACGTACTTTAAAATCATGATCCCATACCAAATACATCATTCAGAGCTCTCATAGTATCACAATGGTTCCAAAAAAATATGAACAGTTCACAAAGTACAGACGAAATACAATTTCATAAGTGTGAAGTTATCCAACTGTGTAATAACGTAAACATCTGTCACTGATGTAGTAAAAAAATTTTGTCTCTCTCAGTTAAATAATCAGATAGCTGTGTAATTATGTGTTAGAGAAATATGGTACCAATGTGTAAAGTTGTATAAGCAAATACCGTATTAGCTAGGGCTCCTTGTGTTTGCCACACACATGGTACACAAAGTAAGCGTGTACCCCCCTGAGGATTAATGTAATTATACCCTCAGGTGTTACAGATTACAGCAATGGAATGAAATGTATCACGGAAAACTTTCTTTGTAATTCAAAAATCTTTAAAAATAAATGTTTTAAGTACAAGATTAATCACTCAAATGGCTGTCCTGTAGCGCTAAATTGTGCGTCATGTTGTAACATAATCTCTGTCATTACTTAAGGGTAAAAAATGTGCCAAGTGTCGTAATTATCGTCGTCCGTAAGCAAAGTTCTGTGGAAGTCAATGTACTTACCTCGAAATAAACAAAAGCGAAATGCTTTGCGTATAGATATCGTAGTTATTATGCTTATTGCCATGATGAAGAAAGTACTGTACTGTAACGTATTGTTGTGCTACGGAAAAGGCTGTCTCATTGTAGCTATACCACAAAAGTTACTACTAAAACATGTTTTACTTTCCAGAATAATACATAAAAACTGTGCAGATATAAAACAGATACACCGCAAAAGCAACAATGTAAATTGTGTCACACATTAGTAGCGTCGTGATATAATCGTGTAGCTGTCAAAGAAACCAAATACTAAGTCATCTTTAATCTCACAGAAAGTACTTCAGTCCGCAGCTCGTGGTCGTGCGGTAGCGTTCTCGCTTCCCACGCCCGGGTTCCCGGGTTCGATTGCCGGCGGGGTCAGGGATTTTCTGTGCCTCGTGATGACTGGGTGTTGTGTGCTGTCCTTTGGTTAGTTAGGTTTAAGTAGTTATAAGTTCTAGGGGACTGATGACCATAGATGTTAAGTCCCATAGTGCTCAGAGCCATTTGAACCATTTTGAAAGTACTTCAAATAAAGAATGTCTTTTCAACTAAACCAAAATGTTGCATTAAAATCTCATTAGCAGTATATGTTCTAAGTATGTAAGCCTTATAGTCGTTACATAATCGTGCAATTAACAAGCAAGAATGTACACACACAATAACGCCAGGTCCTCTGTTCACTATAACAATGCATTCGTAATTTCTGTTTAAATATGTTCCCTAGGTTCTAGACTGGATATTTAACTTCAAAACATTGTTGCATGTTAACAGTTTCTCAGTGTGACAAATTGTACTAGTAGCGTGAAGTGAAAAATTTTATGGCAAAGACTAAGTTAAAAAGCAGATTATCTTTCAATAAACGGTTTTACATGTGAAATGTAGTGCAAGCCTTTACTCTTCCTACTATGCAGAGCTCCACCTTCAACGGAATTATCATGTGGTAAATGGTACATCGGTAAAGAATGCTCAAATTTTTCTCAAGGTTAACATGTATGTCATTTTTCTCTGAGCCAGCCGGCGCACGTGGTTGCCTGCGGTGCGAGTCATTGTCTGCTATCTCTTTGTTGGAGTGCGTCGTTATTGGGATTAGGAGACCTAACTTCTACAAATTCACTTTGTCAAGAGGGCCCTGCCCTGTTTGAATCCCGCCAGTTCTGATGCAATTCAGGTCTGTCGTTACGATCATATCGTCTGTCGTCATGTCGGTAGATTCCATAGTTTCTTTCTTGTCGGCCACGTGGTGGAGAATTTCTCCCTGAATCGTAACTGCACGCTGGACCGTTGCGTCTAAAGTTATTCTGTATCCCTTGATAATAGTTATTTTGGTTCCCATATTGTCTGTTTCTCTGATTGTCTATGTGATAGTCACTACCGCGGAGAGGTGATCTTTCCCTGTAATTATTACTACTCTGCCAACGGTTGTCATACGGGTGGTGTCTGTTTTGGTCACGATTTGTGTTGTGAGAATAGCCTTGTCGTGTCCAGTTATTATTTCTGTCATCGCGGAATTGTGGCGGATGTGACCTGTAATTGTTGTGTTCCTGTTTTCGCGTTCCGCGATTGTCAGTGTCAATTTCTAATTTTTGTAAGAGTCCCTGAAAAGCTTAAATGTCGTCTTTGCAACGTCCTGCCGAAATAATGTGTCGTAAATGTTCAGGTAATTTGATTAAGCAAATGCGGATGAGTTCTGAGGGGCTGTATGGGTTTGACAAGTACTGATTCTTGTGCAACATATCTTCAAAATATTTCACAAGAGTGGAGAATTCAGATTGTTCGAAATGTTTCATCATTATGATGCTATATTTTACTCGGTCTTGTGTAGCTTGAGACCAATATGCTGAGAGGAAGGCATGATAAAATTCTCCTTCACTGTGACAATCGTGAATGACCGATCGCATTCTTACAGCTGGTTCATTCTCTAAATAGCCACACATAAATTCTAATCTGTGCTCTAATGACCAGTTGGGAGGAAAACAATGAGAGAATTGATGAAGCCACGCTTGTGGATGAATGTCGTTGCCGGAATTCTTAAATGTTTTGAATTTACGTGTAGTAATAAACAGCTTATAGTCAAAATCATCATGTCGGCGAGTCGCATATCGGTCATTGTTACTTCGTTTCGGCGGTTCCATCTCAAAATTCGGTGTACCTTGCCAATTTCTTGCATAATTTCCGAAGTGCCCTGTGTTATTATTTAGTGGCTGTTCCGTATTTCTATATCCCTCTTCCCGTATTGGAGCGCGAGTGTCCTCTAAAATATGTAATTCTTGTATTACCCATGTCAACTGATCTTGTACTTCCCGGATTTCTCTTTGGTGCTGCGTATTAATTTGATTCTGATTTTGTTTGAATTTCCTAATTTGTTTGCACTCTTCTGTGTCATTAAAGACTACCGGTTTTGTGTCATTCAGATTATCATCTACCTTCGTAGATAAATTATTTAGCTGATCCGAAAGTTCAACTACTTTCTCTGATAATGAACTAATTTTCTTCCTGTGTCTTTCTGAACCACTTTTCAGAGTATCTACTGTGTCCTTTAAGTTTTCCTGAGTTTTTGAAAGTTGCGTAACCGAATCGGTAGATGCAACTGAGTCAATTTTAGCTTGCAAGGTCTCATGATTTTCATGAACAGTAGTTTGCAGTTCTTTTATGGCTGCTTCGTGGTTCTGTAATGCATTTTCCTGCCGCGAAAAAATAGGTTGAAAATGCTCACAAATTTGTGTTTTTACGTCATTACAGACTTTTTGACATTTCGATTCAATGTTATGTAATTCAGTAGTTAAATCTTCACGTGTTTGTTCAAGCGTGGTGTCTAACTTTTGAAGCTTTTACTGTGTTTGTCTCTGATTTTGTTCCATTGTGTCTAACTTTTGAAGCTTTTGCTGTGTTTGTCTCTGATTTTGTTCCATTTGTTGCATTAATTGCAATAATAATGTATTAATGTCTGGAATCTGATTCTCCATGCTTTTTGGCACTGCATTTTCACCGGCAACATTCACATTTTGACAAGCAGAGAATGTGTCTTGACTCATTTGAGAAATCGGTGAGGACCCAAAACCTGAGTCTACAATATTTGCAATATTGTGTTTTGTCATTTCGGATTCGCCACTACTGCCAGCTAAATAAAAGATTCAAACTGCTGAAGGCACTAACTACTGATAGGCACAGTTGGCAAATGAAAGATTTTGATAGAGAACAAACAATGTATTTACCTTAATAGTGTTCAAAAGTCATAATATATATAGCAGTTCATGACATCCAGTATTATAAATGTACTGTCTTTGATGGACACACGTCCAGATCGTCAGCTCTCAAAACGCCGCCATTTCTCTCTCCACATCCACCACTGCTGGAGGCTCACCTCCAACTGCGCAACGCTACGCGCTGTTAACAGCCAACTGCCCAACACTACAATGGCAGACAACAATGCAAACTAGCCACAGACTGCACACAGCACAGCCAGTGATTTTCAGACCGAGCGCTACGTGGCGTTACCAATAAGAAAACCTAAATAGCCTACTTACACCGTAGGATGGTGTTTTCGATCTGATCGATACCATCTGCTTTACGGGGGTTGAGGTGGGAGAGTTGTACCTGCACTTCTCCCTCAGTTACTGTGTCAATGACGTCGTCCTCGATCCGATTTCCCAGAAGAACTGATAGAGGCTCTTCCACTAATCTTATATGGTTTTCATCAGCTGCGTCGTCGATAGACGCGAAATTCTCTTCGAACGCGTCCGCCAATGCATTTGCCCTGTCTTCCAGCTCGCAAACAATCTCACGCCCGACTTGTAGCCGCGGAATGCGATGTTTCTTCTGCAGAAGCTGTTTGGTGATTCGACATGCGCTGTTATCATCACTTCGGAGGGTGGCTATTTTGCCCTCCCAGTCCGATTTTCGTGCTGGTCGACAACGACTTTTATTTCACGGCGAAGGCGATTTAATCGCCGTTTCGTGCAGGTTGGCATTTCAGCTGCCATTCACGAAATATGCGGTTTTTCTCCGTGATCAGTTACAAGATGTTTGGTGGAAGCTGTCGGGAGGAATCTCGCTGTTGTTGAGGTCGCCTGGGAGCGGCTGCATCGACGGCTTGCAGCGTGGCGTGCGTGGATGCTGTGAGGGCCTCCTCCACACCGGCTTCGTCAGGAGGCGTGTCTTCCAGGTGCACTTTAAACTCATCCCAGTCGACGTTTCTTAACTGTCATCCGTCTTTCACTGGGGAATTTCCGTCCAGGTCAAGGTCAAAGATAACCGGCACACGATCCGACGAAAGTGCACACCTAGTGGAAGCATACGCCTGGTAGCCAGCGCCTTTAAGATGGCAATGTCTAGGACATCAGGGTGGCCAGGGTGTGAATAAATAGTTGGGTCGTAAGGCCCCACTATTATTGCATCATCCGCTTCAGCTACACGTAAGAGGCGATGTCCTCTGAGATTGGTAATGCATGAGCTCCCCTCGGCATGTTTCTCAGTCAGATCTCAGCCTACGAATATTCTGCCACGCATAGAGACGAGCTTATCGATATCTCGTGGTATTAAGTTCCCTCTAGGTGGGAGGTATGCAGCTCTAAACGTTACTTGTCCCATCGATGTCCCATGACTTACACATTTTGCTTCAATATCTTCGAGCTCAGGAAGCTGAACTAAATGGCGTTTCAGTTTTATTTTGACGTAGACGGCAGTGCTACCTCGCGCCGTTCGGCGATCAGTGCTGTAGAAGCAGTAGTTACCGGCCCGCACACGTACTCTGGGTTTGTCGTGTATTTCTGTCATCAAGCAGATATCTATTACTTCTCCTCGTAGAAACTGACTAAATTCACCGTCCTGTGTAGGAATGCCATTGATATTCCAAACACACACGGTTAAACCTCATATCTGTATATTTTTCACATTAGCTCTGTGGTTTTCCCACAGTTATGGTCTTAGAGCCAGCTTCACTGCAGCCACAGTTGTCTGCGGAAGTTCCAGTGTTTTGAGCTCGTCTGTGGTACTGGAACTTGTCTCTGACCTGGTTTGACTTTCTGGGGGAGGGGGGGGGGGGGGAGTTTTCAGTGCATTTTGCAGCTTTCCAATTTTCTGAAAATCTTGAACAACGCGCTGCTGTCTTTGCGGCAGCGATGGAAAGTCCTCTCTCATCCGTCTGTTCCCATAAGCGACTACTACTTTTGTCGCCCGGGTTGGTACTGCGACTTCTTCTGTCCTCGCCGGAGTACCACAAGGGAGTGTTCTTGGCCCGATCCTGTACAGCGTCTACACCTCTGACCTGCCAGTTTCCCCGAGAGTAGGTCGCGCCATCTACGCGGATGACGCGGCTCTCTTCTCGCGACATCGGAACATTGGTGCCGTCCTCCGGCGTTTACAATCCGCTCTGCAAGACCTCGAGCGTTGGGCTGCCGACTGGAGAATCGGCTTCAACGCCACCAAGACGCAGGGGATGATACTTACCCGCCGTCGCCCACACGATGCGCAACCACTAGTTCTTTGTAACCAGCCCGTCACCTGGACAACTACCGCCACCTACCTTGGAGTTCTCCTCGACCGCCAGCTAACCTGGAAGGCTCACATCGTCGCTGTCCGCCAGAAGACGTCTCAGACGGCCGGGGCATTATACCCCACGATTAAGGCAAACTCCTCGCTCACAGTCGACAATGGTCTGTGCCTGTACCGCACCTGCATCCGCCCAGTCATGGATTACGCATGTTAAGTCTGGGGCAACGCTGCCCTCTCGCACATGCAGAAGCTCCAACAACTTCAAAACAAGAATCTGCGACGCGTCTACCACGTTCCAAACGACTTTCTTCGCCGTCTCCTTCAAGAAGCTGCAGAAGAACCCCTAGTAAAGGAGCGTTTTCAAGAAGCGGCGCGCCGGTTTTACAACCCCACCCGCACTTCCGACAACCCCCTCGTCCAGCAGCTAGGACGACCAAATGACGTTCACGACCACTATAGGAGGCCCGTTGCCCTGATCGAATAGACAGGTCAACATAGACGTTTCACCACCACCGACTCCTCTCCGAGATTAACACCATCAAACAAGACGTCCACCACCACCTACACTCCACAGCAGTGCTAGGAAATGCCCTTCTGGGTAAACCCTACGTTACAGATAGACGTGGGCTACTCAACGCCCATTCCAGAAGAAATGAGGCCGCGCGCGCCAACGCCCTCGCCCACGTGTCCCAAGTGAATTACTTCCCAGTAGACGAGCCGAACGATGTGCACGACACGCAAGAAGTAGAAGAGAACATCGCGGCTTACCTGGCCGAGGAGGACGATCAAGAAGAAGCTGAAAGACTTCCGCCCATTCCCCTGAAGAAGTGCATTGTTACATCAGAGCCATGGACAGGAACAATCGAAATTCCCGGGAAGACACTCAAGCAACTTCCGCAACTTCGTTCATCTCGCAAACATCTTCATCTCCATCCTACATCAGAAGAAATACCCTGCCGCCTGGAAGCATGGTGTCTTCGTGGCTATACCAAAGCCTGGGAAGAATCGGAAAAGCCCACAACACTACAGACCCATCAGTCTGCTTACAAAAATCAGCAAGCTCTTCTAGAAGATCCCCCTGCATCGCCTGAGGACGACTCTCGACCGCTTGCAGCTACTCCCTCCAGATCTATTTGGATTCAGAAGCGGCCACTCCACAACTTAGCAGCTGATACGCGTAGTTGAAAAGACAACAACGGCCTTCAAAAACAAGGAATACTGTGGAGCCATTTTCCTGGTTGTTTGGAAAGCCTTTGACAGCGTTTGGCACTCGGGGCTACTCTGGAAGATGCACACACGAGGTTTTCCGGAACGTGTTGTACATCTCATCAGCTCTTACCTGCGGGGCAGGACTTTTTCATTGCGCATGGTCGACTCACAATCGACGATCCGACCCATAGAGGCCAACGTACCGCAAGGATCAGTGTTAGGACCGATCCTTTACTCTTTATGCACGTCCGATCTGCCGAAGTCCCTTCGAGTGGAACGCACGAACTATGCAGACGACACGACGATCTTCACAAGAAGCAGGCGGCTACAAGGCGCCTGCAAGGATCTTGATGCATGAGCTCGATTCTGGAGAGTTCACTTCAACGCCCAAAAAAGCCAAGTCATCAGTTCACCAGGAAGAGGACACAACCCCACGACCAGCAGCTATGCCTCTTCCCCTGAAAACATCTGTATCCTACCTAGGAGTGGTGATGGATAGACAGCTGATATGGCAGCAGCAAGTCACACAAGTTCGCCGCAAGGTCGATCAACGACTAGGAGCCCTTTGCCTACTTCTGAACGATCGTTCAGCACAGTCAGTGAACAACGGATTCACGATTTTTAGGATGTTCAGCACGCCTGTGATCGATTACGCTTGCGCTGCATGGGGAAATGCAGCCAACCGACATCTACACCGACTGCAGGCGCAACAAAATAAGGCCCTCATAAGAAAAAATTCACGTGCACCCGCAGTTTCCAGCGATGTACCTGCACGAAGCTGCTTAGGAACCAGAACTCCTCACAAGATTTCAAGGCACTGCAAGAAAATTATACCAGCGCACGATCACATCAACAAGCTCCCTCATCAGAAACCTTTGAACTCCCGCACATCAGAGCGACCTATACAGGGTGTAAATTTTAAGTTGACAGACCAGAATAACTCGAAAAATAAGCTTCACACGAAAAAATGTGTAGAATCCAAAGTTGATTATTTTCGAGGGGGACATCTGCTGGGACTGAAATTAGCCCGCCACCTCAGCCCCCTGAGGGTGGGGCGGGAGGCAACTTTAAAATTTCAAATGAGTACCCCCATTTTTTATTGCAGAATCAGATTCTACATAAAAACTACATACATTTTGTCTTAAACATTTGTTTTAATTCTTGGTAGTTGGCGCTGCAATTCAAGAAAATCCATGTTCTCATTTTTCGTGGAAAATGGTTACGGATAAATAAAAAATACTTATTTACTTCGTGAAATTTGATTCACTAAAACTAAAACTCTCCCTCTCTCCCCATAGGGTGGGGCTTGTGAGAGAGGAATTAGAGTTGTACAAATGTTGTCCCTGCGGAAAAAATTAATATGTGGGTCAAAATTTGTGGGTTCCCATTTGAAATTTTAAGGTTGCCTCCCACCCCACCCCCAAGGGGCTGGCGTGGCGGGCTAATTTTAGCACCAGCAGATGTCTCCCACGAAAATAATCAACTTTGGATTCTACACATTTTTTCGTGTGAAGATTATTTTTCGAGTTATTCTGGTTTGTCAACTCAAAATTTACACCTTGTATAAAAGATCTGTCGCAATGTTAAACAGGTAAAAACAAACATATACAAGGCCATCATCCAACCCATGATGTTGTATGGATGCTCATCATGGGGAATCACAAGCAAGTCAAACAAAAGAAAGCTGCAAGTGCTACAAAACAGGCGCCTAAAACGTTTACTAAATGCACCATGGTGGACAAGTACACAACTCATGCACACAGAACTTGAAATGCAGCCAAATCGTCGAGGCGATAAGACGGCTCTTTGAAATGGTAGATTTCGGCTCTGACCCACTCTCAACCAACTTCAAGACTTAGCAACAGTTGAACCAGCATGCTGGCACAAAGTCAGAGTATCAATGGCAATATTAGGACACAAGTAATTCAGTATTAGCAAAACATCAAAAACAAGAGGAAACGCTTAATTATACCAGAAATGAGTACCTCAAGGACCAAAATTAGTGCCCAAAGGTCCTCAAAAATTCAAAACAGTATCCCATTTTATGAAAATAAATGGTGTCCCCAGTATAAAAACCTGCTCCCTACACTTGAGGGACCACCCTCCACCGGAGGCAGAGCCCTATCCCGCACAACACACACACACACACAAAGAGACAGCCCTGCCACCCCCTCCTGCACACCAACATTGATTTTGTTGATATCTATTTTCTGAAGACCTACGCAAGTTTCGCTTTCTCGAGGAAAATACGACTCGCCTGGGGACCACTGCAATTGCCAGACTTTTCCGCAGCATTTGCAAATGTTTAGCCCGCCTGTACCTTACTAGATATGCGAGATTAATTTTTTGCGCCGCCTCGTCTAAATGCAGCGCAACCACGGTAACACGCTACATGCTTTTCCGGACAATTGCAGCACTTCGGTTTATCAGTCCGTGGTAAGGAACATTCACCACTTGCGTGGTTTCCAGAACATAACGCAGCGGGTGGGTATCGTGCAAAATCTAGCCACACGGTGGAGACCTTGGCAGTTAAAGCACTGTACCTTCCCAAGTTTCCCTCTCAGTTTCTCTACTTCTTCTTTTACATTCGCGACCAACTCGACTTGGAATATTTTTCTGTTCGCAATGTTTTCCTGGAGCACCACGCAGAACTAAGGCTGTTCTTTGTGGGTCTTAGGAGACTTTATTTTACTTACGGAACGTGTGTCGAAACCCAGAAATCTCAGTTCTTCACGTAAACGATCTGGCTTCATATTGAAGGGCAGTTTCCGAAACATTGCCTTAATCAGTTTCATTGTCTCTGTGGCGTACGTAAAAGTTTGTAGTTTTTCGTTCCTGGTCATTTTCATCAGTGCTTCGTAATCATCTCTGGAGTGCGTCGTAACTCTGTACAAGTCGCATCCCTCGAGACGAAAGGTAAAATTATTTTGCAAGACCGATTTGATATTAAGTTGGAGGGATTTGTAATCCTATTTCCAGTTAATAACTACCGGTGGTGGAGATGGTAATTTTTGTAAACCCTCGTCGCCAGTTTTGTAAAGGCCTCACCGAAACTGCTGCGGAGATCGAGTTGCCGCTGTTGTTACGGTAGGCCCAGTATGTGAATTCGTGAAACAGTTTCTGGTGCAGTACACGCCTAAGACAATTTCTCCCTGCCGAAATTACACAGCTATGCCCCTAGGTCAGGTAACGGGACAGGAGAACGAAGGTCCTACAATACTCCAACAAAGTCACACAAATGAGTTAAAAGGTTTGCTTATCTTTGTGACTAGTTCAGGGCTTCACAACATACGTGCTCACGGAGCAAGCTGTGAGCCTCAAGGCGCGAGCACGGAGCAGCGCGACCACGCTACCTCCACTACCGGACCAGAGCGGAGAGTGGGGAGAGTCACGTGGAGCACACAACAGCTGCCGCTAGTCAATGTAAATCCGCGGCCACCTGCAGGGATACCACTCACGAATTATTACTGTGACAAATGAAACAAATAAAGGAGAATGTACACGCGCCACATAATTTTATTAGCTTAGTGTATGCCTCTACATTCGTATTAATTTGTGGACTGTTACACAATAAAATGTGTCACTGAAGTGTGGGATTCTCGGTTATCTTGTACTTTTTGCCCTTTACAATTGCGTCTATGTTTGGAGTAATTGTTCTTGTGCATTGTAGGCGCAGTGTGCAGTTTAAATTTCGATCAGACAATGCGTTACATTTCATTGCAGAGAACAGTTGTTCACAAACATACGTGGAACCGAACATTGGTATTATTGTAGCCGCCAGTTTGTGCAAAGGAGGAAATCTATCCTGAGGGAAGTGTCTGTAGAATTCCAAAATGTTTTTCTTGTTCTGAAATTTGTCTGTATTCTCTGTCACACTGCAGGTCAATAATTTCTAGTTGCAGCTCAGGACGAATCTCTTCAATATTCGCTGAATATGGAGAGGAGAACAAATCAAAATCACTGTATAGTGCTGTCAGATCTTGAAAGCGTTGATCAAATTCTTCCTTAAGGGCAACTAAACTATGTGAATAACGTTTACAGTCTTTGTGAACATCTTGCATGGATGATAATTTAGGAAAATGAGCTAGATTTCCTGTTTCCAGCTGACTCACCCAAAGCGTCAATTTCATTTTAAAAGCTCGTATTCGATCTATGAAATGAGTAATTAGCAGATCTTTACCTTGTAGTGAAATGTTCAAAGCATTCAGATGGCTAGTTACATCTGCTAAGAACGCGAGATCACATTTCCATGAAGGCTCTTTCAATTCAGGAACACATACGTTATTTATTTCCATGAACATATTTATCTCATCTAATAGGCAAAAAAATCGATTTAATAATTCGCCACGGCTAAGCCAGCGGACCTCGCTTTAATAAGGCAGGCTACCATACTGGCTTTCTACATCCTCAAGAAAGCTTTTAAATTGCCTGTGTTGTAGCCCATGCTTCCTTATATAATTGGTTGTACAAACAACAACACTCATCACAGTTTTTAGAGTGATACTCTTTGCACATAAGTTTTCCCGGTGGATCACACAGTGAACGCCCCTTATTTCATTCGGCACGGTCAGTTTTTGCATTTTTTCCTTCAACAGCGCAACGAAACCTGATTTTTTCCCTGTCATCGCTGGTGCACCATCTGTAGACACTGAAACTAAAGAATTCCACGACAATCCTATATTTTCAACACTTTCTCCAACACTACTTAAAATATCACCTCTGGTTGTAGTGTTCTTCACGGCTACTACATCGAGGAGCTCCTCCCTCACCTGAAGATCTCTATTAACACCTCTAATAAATATGGCAAGCTGCGCTGTTCCAGTGATATCAACACTTTCGTCCAGAGCTAGAGAATACGCCATAAAATCTTTACAGATATTTGCAAGCTGGCTCTGGACATCGTCTGCCATGTCCTGTATGCGATGCATAATGGTCATGTTAGATAATGGCACAATCCGAAACTGTTCCACTTGAGATGGACACAAATGCTCTGCTGCAACTACCAAACATTCTTTTATTAAATCGCCATCAGTGAAGGGGCGCAGGGATTTTGCTAAAAGCAAAGCAATTTTGTAACTCACTCTGAGAGCTCCCTCAGTTGATTTTTCTTCGTCGTCCAGATCTTCTTCGGATAGCTTCCTTTTAAGTTTAATAACTTCCTGTGCACGATCTGGTCCATCACATTTTCCACTTCCGTAGTCTTTCGCGTGGTACGACATATAATGTCGCTGCAAATTAAATTTCCTCAAAGAATTCAGCGTTTTGTGACATACTAAACATTTTGCAACACCATCTTTTTCTGTAAACAGATACAATTCCTCCCAATAGGGGTTGAACTGCGAAATCATGGTTGGGGTTACACAACGGCGACTTGACATGATTCTTAACCAGTGAAGTGACTGTTAGAGCTGATCGTAGTACTTTAAATGTTACACAGTCGGCGCGAATTCAATAGGCACGCTGCGGTCCTATTCAAACGTGCGCCCGCATTTCCCCTCCCTCCCTACTCCGCGACCTTGCACCTGCTCGCGAGCACGTGCCTGAGCAGACGCGAGTACTCGCGCTCAAAACCGGCCAGTTGTTAAGTCCTGGACTAGTTGAATATTGAAGTCTGCAACACTGCTTGTAATATAACACAAACAAGACCCTCAATGGCTAAGTACAAATAATCGTAGCCAAACTTCACATTACATAGCAAATGTTATTTTCAACAGCTGTCCGTTCAAATGGTTCAAATGGCTCTGAGTACTATGGGACTTAACATCTGATGTTATCAGTCCCCTAGAACTTAGAACTACTTAAACCTAACTAACCTAAGGACATCACACACATCCATGCCCGAGGCAGGATTCGAACCTGCGACCGTAGTTGTCGCGCGGTTCCAGACTGAAGCACCTACAACCGCTCGGCCACAACGGCCGGCCCGTCTGTTCACTTCAAAGAGTTCACAAAACGAGGTCCCCTGCCTAAGTCAGCCCTGGACGATCATCTACAACAAAGTGGACGAGAGCTGCTCTTCAGTCTTCCGAGTAGGCTTCTGTCCGTTGTCGTCTGGTCCTTGGCGGCTTATACTCGGCCAGCAACTGGCCGAGACGAAGTCGATATCTTCATCTTCAGGGCCGCCCGTGGCGCTGGTGGAACTCGCGCGAGTGGCGTGTGTCTATGACACTGGCACCAGTTCGCATCTTTGCGCCTGTGGTGCCTTCGCCCTGGCTGTCTTGTTCGGACGACGCAGCAGTAATCTTTTTCCCTGCTCGGCAGCCACGGATACGTCCATGTCGGTAGTTGTAGCTACATGTTGAGTTGGAGCGTTAAGTGCAACTGCCCTTTCGGTATGTTTAGGATTTGACCTGACAAGCCTCGGGCATGGATGTGTGTGATGTTCTTAGGTTGGTTAGGTTTAAGTAGTTCTAAGTTCTAGGGGACTGATGACCTCAGAAGTTAAGTCCCATTGTGCTCAGAGCCATTTGAACCATTTTTTGACATGACAGAACCAACTTCATCAGACATTTCCCGCGTTTTTTGTGCTCTAGTGCCTTTCCCTGTCGCTTTACTACGCGTTCTTGCTCGCGGCCTCGCTGCAGCAGAGCATTTAGTGGTTTTGAAACCTCGCTCACGTCGGCGCGGCGTTACCGAGAATTTCTTTCGGTTTCCGTGTCTATATCGGATGGCCTGGTAGCGGGAATGATTGTCATCACAATGGCCAGGTTTGCTTCTATGCTCTGCGAGTTGTCAGCCCTCGCGTTTGCAGTGCTCTGAGATGGTGTGTTCGCGCTGCTGTGAACAACGTCTAGCGGAGCAAGCTCGACGTCAGACTGCTGCACAGGTGCAGGAGCTTGCGAGACCGTGGTCCTGTGCGCAGCACCAGCTTTTTGGTTGGGACGAGCTGTCTGCCGACCCCAATGTTCAGTGCTTTCGCGACTGCATATGAAGGAATTGCCATGAATACAGGCCGCTTCTGAACTACTTTACGCGCGTGCGAACCCTTGAACCCATCTACAGTTGTAGCAGCTGCTTGAGTGTCAGCACGCTGTGGGAAGTCGCTGGACAAAATGGTTCAAATGGCTCTGAGCACTATGGGACTTAACTGCTGTGGTCATCAGTCCCCTGGAACATAGGACTACTTAAACCTAACTAACCTAAGGACATCAAATGATTGGAAAAGAGCACAGGTAGTCCCAGTCTTCAAGAAGAGTCGTCGAGCAGATGCGCAAAACTATAGACCTATATCTCTGACGTCGATCTGTTGTAGAATTTTAGAACGTGTTTTTTGCTCGAGTATCATGTCGGTTTTGGAAACCCAGAATCTACTATGTAGGAATCAACATGGATTCCGGAAACAGCGATCGTGTGAGACCCAACTCGCTTTATTTGTTCATGAGACCCAGAAAATATTAGATACAGGCTCCCAGGTAGATGCTATTTTTCTTGACTTCCGGAAGGCGTTCGATACAGTTCCGCACTGTCGCCTGATAAAGTAAGAGCCTACGGAATATCAGACCAGCTGTGTGACTGGATTGAAGAGTTTTTAGCAAACAGAACACAGCATGTTGTTATCAACGGAGAGACGTCTACAGACGTTAAAGTAACCTCTGGCGTGCCACAGGGGAGTGTTATGGGACCATTGCTTTTCACAATATATATAAATGACCTAGTAGATAGTGTCGGAAGTTCCATGCGGCTTTTCGCGGATGATGCTGTAGTATACAGAGAAGTTGCAGCATTAGAAAATTGTAGCGAAATGCAGGAAGATGTGCAGCGGATAGGCACTTGGTGCAGGGAGTGGCAACTGACCCTTAACATAGACAAATGTAATGTATTGCGAATACATAGAAAGAAGGATCCTTTATTGTATGATTATATGATAGCGGAACAAACACTGGTAGCAGTTACTTCTGTAAAATATCTGGGAGTATGCGTGCGGAACGATTTGAAGTGGAATGATCATATAAAATTAATTGTTGGTAAGGCGGGTACCAGGTTGAGATTCATTGGGAGAGTCCTTAGAAAATGTAGTCCATCAACAAAGGAGGTGGCTTACAAAACACTCGTTCGACCTATACTTGAGTATTGCTCATCAGTGTGGGATCCGTACCAGATCGGGTTGACGGAGGAGATAGAGAAGATCCAAAGGAGAGCGGCGCGTTTCGTCACAGGGTTATTTGGTAATCGTGATAGCGTTACGGAGATGTTTAACAAACTCAAGTGGCAGACTCTGCAAGAGAGGCGCTCTGCATCGCGGTGTAGCTTGCTCGCCAGGTTTCGAGAGGGTGCGTTTCTGGATGAGGTATCGAATATATTGCTTCCCCCTACTTATACCTCCCGAGGAGATCACGAATGTAAAATTAGAGAGATTAGAGCGCGCACGGAGGCTTTCAGACAGTCGTTCTTCCCGCGAACCATACGCGACTGGAACAGGAAAGGGAGGTAATGACAGTGGCACGTAAAGTGCCCTCCGCCACACACCGTTGGGTGGCTTGCGGAGTATAAATGTAGATGTAGATGTAGATGTAGATCACACACATCCATGCCCGAGGCAGGATTCGAACCTGCGACAGTAGCGGTCGCACGGTTCCAGACTGCAGAGCGTAGAACCGCTCGGTCACTCCGGCCGGCGTCGCTGGACACATCACAGGTGCTACCGTCACCTCTTGCAGAGGTTGTTGCGGCGTCTGACGCTGTCAATCGAGGGGGAGCACTCTCTGGAAAGGTATCAGGCATAACAGAGTTGCTACCGTTGCCTCTTAGCCCGTGCGTGGCCACAGCCACGTCCGCAGAGTGAGTGGATGCGTGCGGAGCTCGTGCTCCGTCCGTCTAGTGTACCGCCTTCCTCGATGCTACGCTAACTCCTTAAGGGGTCGGGGAGGGGGGGGGGGGGGGGCAGCTGCCCTAGGAAGCGGAGGTATTCGTTACAGTGCGCGGACCGACGAGGAAACGTCCAGTGCCTGCCGTAGTCGTTCTTGGGAGCGGACGGAAGAGAGAGCACTTTCCGCCGCTGCCGCAAAGACAACAGCGTGTTGTTAAAAGTCTCAGAAAACTGCAAAATGCAATGAAAACTCCCCTCTGGGAAGTCAAACCAGTGCAGAGACAAGTTCCAGCAACATAGACGAGCTCAAAACACTGATTCTTTCAGTGCAGCAGCTCATGCTGGAACTCCCGTAGACCGTTGTGGCTGTAATGAAGCTGGCTCTAGAGGCCATAACCGCGGTAAGACCACAGAACTGATATGAAAAATACACCGATACGAAGTTTAACCGTGTATGTTTGGAATACCTATGGTATTCTCAGACAGGATGGCGAATTTTGTCAGTTCCTATGAGAAGAAGTAGTAGATATCTGCTTGATGAGTGAAACACACTTCAAGTCAGGAGTACATGTGTGGGCCGCTAACTACTACTGCTACCGCACTGATCGCAAAACGGTGGGAGATAGCAGTGCCGCCTACATCAAAACAAAGCTGAGACGCCATTTAGTTCAGCGTCCTCAGCTCGAAGGTATTGGATCAACAAGTGTCTCAGTCAGCACGTCGGTGGGACGAGCAACGTTTGTAGCTGCATATCGCCCAGTTAGAGGGAACTTAACACCACTATATTTCAATAAGCTGCTTTCTACGCGCTGCAGAACGTTCATAAGTGGAGGTGACTGGATACAATCGAGTACAGTGCTATGCTGTGCCTCCGATCAGTGCATTTGCGCTAGGTGTTGGCAACTGTACTACTTTTACAAGCAACATTAGAACACAGAACGAGAGGTTATGCCATGATCCCATAGGTCGAACTGACATTAAAAAAATCGATAGAATTGTGGACTTTGCCGTTGGTGGGCAGGCTTGCGTGCCTCAGCGATACAGATAGCCGTACCATAAGTGCAACCACAGCGAAGGTATCTGTTGAGAGGCCAGACAAACGTGTGATTCCTGAAGAGGGGCAGCAGCCTTTTCAGTAGTTGCAGTCTGGACGATTGAATGATCTGGCCTTGTAACACTAACCAAAACGGCCTTGCTGTGCTGGTACTGCGAACGGCTGAAAGCAAGGGGAAACTACAGCCGTAATTTTTCCCGAGGGCATGCAGCTTTACTGTGTGGTTAAATGATGATGGCGTCCTAAAAAAATGGTTCAAATGGCTCTGAGCACTATGGGACTCAACTGCCGAGGTCATTAGTCCCCTAGAACTTAGAACTAGTTAAACCGAACTAACCTAAGGACATCACAAACATCCATGCCCGAGGCAGGATTCGAACCTGCGACCGTAGCGGTCTTGCGGTTCCAGACTGCAGCGCCTTTAACCGCACGGCCACTTCGGCCGGCTGATGGCGTCCTCTTGGGTAAAATATTCCGGAGGTAAAATAGTCCCCCATTCGGATCTCCGGGCGGGGGCTACTCAAGAGGACGTCGTTATCAGGAGAAAGAAAACTGGCGTTCTACGGATCGGAGCGTGGAATGTCAGATCCCTTAATCGGGCAGGTAGGTTAGAAAATTTAAAAAGGGAAATGGATAGGTTAAAGTTAGATATAGTGGGAATTAGGACGTTCGGTGGCAGGAGGAACAAGACTTTTGGTCAGGTGATTACAGGGTTATAAATACAAAATCAAATAGCGGTAATGCAGGAGTAGGTTTAATAATGAATAAAAAATAGGAATGCGGGTAAGCTACTACAAACAGCATAGTGAACGCATTATTGTGGCCAAAATAGACACAAAGCCCACGCCTACTACAGTAGTACAAGTTTATATGCCAACTAGTTCTGCAGATGACGAAGAAATTGAAGAAATGTATGATGAAATAAAAGAAATTATTCAAATAGTGAAGGGAGACGAAAATTTAATAGTCATGGATGACTGGAATTCGGTATTAGGAAAAGGAAGAGAAGGAAACGTAGTAGGTGAATATGGAACGGGGGCAAGGAATGAAAGAGGAAGCCGCCTGGTAGAATTCTGCACAGAGCGTAACTTAATCATAGCTAACACTTGGTTCAAGAATCATAAAAGGAGGTTGTATACATGGAAGAAGCATGGAGATACTGACAGGTTTCACATAGATTATATAATGGTGAGACAGAGATTTAGGAACCAGGTTTTAAATTGTAAGACATTTCCAGGGGCAGATGTGGACTCTGACCACAATCTATTGGTTATCAACTGTAGATTCAAACTGAAGAAACTGCAAAAAGGTGGGAATTTAAGGAGATGGGACCTGGATAAACTGACTAAACCAGATGTTGTACAGAGTTTCAGGGAGAACATAAGGGAACAATTGACAGGAATGGGGGAAAGAAATACAGTAGAAGAAGAAGGGATGAAGTAGTGAAGGCAGCAGAGGATAAAATAGGTAAAAAGACAAGGACTAGTAGAAATCCACGGGTAACAGAAGAAATATTGAATATAATTGATGAAAGAAGAAAATATAAAAATGCAGTAAATGAAGCAGACAAAAAGGAATACAAACGTCTCAAAAATGAGACCGACAGGAAGTGCAAAACGGCTAAGCACGGATGGCTAGAGGACAAATGTAAGGATGTAGAGGCTTATCTCACTAGGGGTAAGATAGATACTGCCTACAGGAAAATTAAAGAGACCTTTGGAGAAAAGAGAACCACTTTTATGAATATCAAGAGCTCAGATGGAAACCCAGTTCTAAGCAAAGAAGGGAAAGCAGAAAGGTGGAAGGAGTATATAGAGGGTCTATACAAGGGCGATGTACTTGAGGACAATATTATGGAAATGGAAGAGGATGTAGATGAAGATGAAATGGGAGATATGATACTGCGTGAAGAGTTTGACAGAGCACTGAAAGACCTGAATCGAAACAAGGCCCCGTGAGAAGACAACATTCCATTAGAACTACTGACATCCTTGGGAGAGCCAGTTCTGACAAAGCTCTACCATCTGGTGAGCAAGATGTATGAGACAGGCGAAATACCCTCAGACTTCAAGAAGAATATAATAATTCCAATCCCAAAGAAAGCAGGTGTTGACAGATGTGAAAATTACCGAACTATCAGTTTAATAAGTCACGGCTGCAAAATACAAACGCGAATTCTTTCAAGGCGAATGTAAAAACTGGTAGAAGCCGACCTCGGGGAAGATGAGTTTAGATTCCGTAGAAATATTGGAACACGTGAGCAATACTGACCCTACGACTTATCTTAGACGCTAGATTAAGGAAAGGCAAACCTACGTTTCTAGCATTTGTAGACTTAGAGAAAGCTTTTGTCAATGTTGACTAAAATACTCTCTTCCCAATTCTGAAGGTGGAAGGTGTCAAATACAGGGAGCGAAAGGCTATTTACAATTTGTACAGAAGCCAGATGGCAGTTATAAGAGTCGAGGGACATAAAAAGGGAAGCAGTGGTTGGGAAGGGAGTGAGACATGGTTGTAGCCTTTCCCCGATGTTATTCAATCTGTATATTGAACGAGCAGTGAAGGAAACAAAAGAAATATTCGGAGTAGGTATTAAAATCCATGGAGAAGAAAAAACTTAGAGGTTTGCCGATGACATTGTAATTCTGTCAGAGACAGCAAAGAACTTGGAAGAGCAGTTAATGGATAGTGTCTTGAAAGGAGTATATAAGATGAACATCAACAAAAGCAAAACGAGGATAATGGAATGTAGTCGAATTAAGTTGGTTGAAGCTGAGGGAATTAGATTAGGAAATGAGACACTTAAAGTAGTAAAGGAGTTTTGCTATTTGGGGAGCAGAATAACTGATGATGTTCGAAGTAGAGAGGATATAAAATGTAGACTGGCAATGGTAAGGAAAGCGTTTCTGAAGAAGAGAAATTTGTTAACGTCGAGTATAGATTTAAGTGTGAGGAAGTCATTTCTGAAAGTATTTGTATGGAGTGTAGCCATGTATGGAAGTGAAACATGGACGATAAATAGTTTGGAGAAGGAGAGAATATAAGCTTTCGAAATGTGGTGCTACAGAAGAATGCTGAAGATTAGATGGGTAGATCATATAACTAATGAGGAGGTATTGAATAGGATTGGGGAGAAGAGAAGTTTGTGCCACAACGTGACTAGAAAAAGGGATCGGTTGGTAGGACATGTTCTGAGGCATCAAGGGATCACCAATTTAGTATTGGAGGGCAGCGTGGAGGGTAAAAATCTGAGAGGGAGACCAAGAGATGAATACACTAAGCAGATTCAGAAGGATGTAGGTTGCAGTAGGTACTGGGAGATGAAGAAGCTTGTACAGGATAGAGTAGCATGGAGAGCTGCATCAAACCAGTCTCAGGACTGAAGATCACAACAACAACAACGTTTAAATTGAGGGAATATTCACCGAAATTTAGGGAAATTTAGGAAGTATTTGCGTGTCTTCTGGTTGGCGCAGAATGTTTCTCGTACATAGGGTCAAGTATGCGATAGCAAGAGGAATCCGAGATGTAGCAGTGATACACGCGAGTTAACTTCTGTATTTGACGCTTTTCAGGAAGACAGAGAATCATCTGCCTCTAAACTTACTTGTATCTGCGTTAAAGGATGACGTAGAGTGGATGGAGTGGTTGGTTGAGATGGAGTTATAACGAGGTACGATTTAATGGTAAACTAATGACGCATTCAAGAGAGAGGGGGGGGGGGGGGAGTTGCTGCAGGTCATTTGACCAAACCTGATGTTCTGTCAGAATGCATCAGTTGTGTGACATAGCCTGCGTTCGACTCGTATACAACCGCGTGTTCTGTGTCGGTCTCAGAGCAGTGTCTACTTGCGATCGTTAACAGCAAACCTCTCGGTCATCAGAGGACTTCCATCTCATGTGTGATGAAACGCGACACATTCTTCTAAATGAACGAAGGTTCATGCGATGTACTCCATTCCCCTGTCGCATCTTGGGTGTAAAATCGATACTTCAGTTTCATAACTAAGAGGATTCTAAGTTATCAATAGGTGTTTGTGAGACACTGCAGCCGGTTCTGTGACCGAAGGTTCTAGGCGCTTCAATCAGGAACCGCGCTGCTGCTACGGTCGCAGGTTCTAATCCTGCTTTGGGCATGGATGTGTGTGATGTGTCTTTAGGTCAGTTAGGTTTAAGTAGTTCTAAGTTCTAGGGGACTGATGAACTCAGATGTTAAGTCCCATAGTGCTTAGAGCCATTTGGACCATTTTTATGAGACACTGCAATCGCTGTGTATACATCTGCTTGACAGATGTGCTGTTCACACAGTTAGTGGTGGCATGACATCCAGTTTCAATTGTCGGACGCCGCTGCTATGCGTTTGTCTGTTTCCTTGTAAGAGGCATTCTCCGTTACTAACGATCATTTTATATAGGACTGATGTGGGCATAGTATAATCTCTGAACCGTGATCGGAGGTGAACAGTGGACGCTATACATTTCTGGGGAGCTGTGTTGTGCATGTATCAGAAAGAGCCACTGTTTCAAGGAAGTAGTTTTTTCATTTTACAGCTTTTTACCATACTTTATCGTAGAGAAACCTGCAAGAAGGATGTATGTCATGCGCTGGAAATATAATTCATACATTGGAATATTAACAGCGCTGCATTCCACACGACTGATAGGTCAGAAACTCAAGCAATCTAACATTATAGCCTGTTTTAAGTGCAGAATCGTGTAGCCTTAGGAGAGCGTGTGTTTATGTTCTCTCTTACCAATACCCTCGTGGTACTGGTCCCAGACAGTAGAGCAATACTTTAAAACTGAGAGCGTAGTTGATTTAAGTAAAATTCTTTGAAATCCATCCGTCTGGAGCTCCACCATGCATAAAAATCAACCTTTTGTTGTTCTTCTTAACTGTCTGCTATTAGACCACAACTCTTTCAGATCTGTGACTATACATCGGTAAGGAGTGCTAACCTCCTCGACAAAGACGCATCTGGAGAAATCTTGGACGGACGAAGACTCACAAGATCTATTCATTCATAAAACGTGAAATGTAGTGATCTACTTCTGGTCAGCTGAGATTTAATCGGTAACGGTGATGGGCAGGCTGGTCAAAGACAGTGCGAGGGGGTCTTTCAGGCTCTAATTTTATCCTAAGACTGCGAGAATGCCCTGTGACTCCCAACCGCATAGACATACACTCCTGGAAATGGAAAAAAGAACACATTGACACCGGTGTGTCAGACCCACCATACTTGCTCCGGACACTGCGAGAGGGCTGTACAAGCAATGATCACACGCACGGCACAGCGGACACACCAGGAACCGTGGTGTTGGCCGTCGAATGGCGCTAGCTGCGCAGCATTTGTGCACCGCCGCCGTCAGTGTCAGCCAGTTTGCCGTGGCATACGGAGCTCCATCGCAGTCTTTAACACTGGTAGCATGCCGCGACAGCGTGGACGTGAACCGTATGTGCAGTTGACGGACTTTGAGCGAGGGCGTATAGTGGGCATGCGGGAGGCCGGGTGGACGTACCGCCGAATTGCTCAACACGTGGGGCGTGAGGTCTCCACAGTACATCGATGTTGTCGCCAGTGGTCGGCGGAAGGTGCACGTGCCCGTCGACCTGGGACCGGACCGCAGCGACGCACGGATGCACGCCAAGACCGTAGGATCCTACGCAGTGCCGTAGGGGACCGCACCGCCACTTCCCAGCAAATTAGGGACGCTGTTGCTCCTGGGGTATCGGCGAGGACCATTCGCAACCGTCTCCATGAAGCTGGGCTACGGTCCCGCACACCGTTAGGCCGTCTTCCGCTCACGACCCAACATCTTGCAGCCCGCCTCCAGTGGTGTCGCGACAGGCGTGAATGGAGGGACGAATGGAGTCGTGTCGTCTTCAGCGATGAGAGTCGCTTCTGCCTTGGTGCCAATGATGGTCGTATGCGTGTTTGGCGCCGTGCAGGTGAGCGCCACAATCAGGACTGCATACGACCGAGGCACACAGGGCCAACACCCGGCATCATGGTGTGGGGAGCGATCTCCTACACTGTCCGTACACCACTGGTGATCGTCGAAGGGACACTGAATAGTGCACGGTACATCCAAACCGTCATCGAACCCATCGTTCTACCATTCCTAGACCGGCAAGGGAACTTGCTGTTCCAACAGGACAATGCACGTCCGCATGTATCCCGTGCCACCCAACGTGCTCTAGAAGGTGTAAGTCAACTACCCTGGCCAGCAAGATCTCCGGATCTGTCCCCCATTGAGCATGTTTGGGACTGGATGAAACGTCGTCTCACGCGGTCTGCACGTCCAGCACGAACGCTGGTCCAACTGAGGCGCCAGGTGGAAATGGCATGGCAAGCCGTTCCACAGGACTACATCCAGCATCTCTACGATCGTCTCCATGGGAGAATAGCAGCCTGCATTGCTGCGAAAGGTGGATATACACTGTACTAGTGCCGACATTGTGCATGCTCTGTTGCCTGTGTCTATGTGCCTGTGGTTCTGTCAGTGTGATCATGTGATGTATCTGACCCCAGGAATGTGTCAATAAAGTTTCCCCTTCCTGGGACAATGAATTCACGGTGTTCTTATTTCAATTTCCAGGAGTGTAGATCGTAAATTATGCACTATTCTCGAGGTGCTAGGAATATGTAGTGTGCTATCTGTTATACTTTGATGAGGTATGTGTTCCAGAATTCGAAATGAATGAACGTACTGCACAGTTATCCATCTACATTCGCAATGATACTCGCAAAGTAGAGAAGGAGCGGTTTAATTATGATACTGAAATTGGGAAACACGCTGTTGCATCATTGGTCAGTGCTGAAGTTACTGTAAAATTGCTAAAATAGTTCAGACTATCAACTGTGATGCTTATTATTACAGCACATCGACGGTGTCTTTTCCAGATGTCCACTGGCTCGCCATTGGTTACCACATAATGATTGACTGACATCGCTTGTTTGAGTTGAAGAAAGAGTTTTTGTGGAGGGGCAATACCTTCTGGGAGTGGCTAGCACTGAAACAGTGATCGCAAACATGAATGCAGTGTGAGGAATCAGTCGAGATTGAATGCAGAGCCATCAGCTGTTCCGTCAATGTGACAGATTACTTTAAATGTAGAGGTCGTCAATCACCTTCGGACTGCAGTTTGGAAACTCTCCACAACGCCGCCAAACTCTCCCAGTTTCCTTACGTTGTAACTGTCTTTTATTTAAAATCATCCAGTGTGTGTGGTGTGTTATGGTAGCAGCAGCAACAACATGATTTTCACCGTGCGACGTCTAGTTTTCAGCGAGAGGCAATGGATCAGAAAATGTTAATGTCAGTTTAGAACCTGACACTGATCTCGAAGTCGTGGTGGAAAAACAAAATGTATGGCAGTGTATAAAGTGTGTTACAGCAAGAAAAAACAATGTTTCACACAACGACACAGGGTCACAGAGAGCGCCTCTTGCGACTTACTGTATAGTCTGTGGGACAGGGTCATCCTCCTACAGTACAGGTCATGAAACTTTAAACTGGTCTGTACAGTGGATCAATACCTGTATATTTAATAGGATCGTCACATGTGCTTGATGCCAGCACGCATGCGGTATTTGTTTTCGATATATGGGAGGATAGAGATGCCGTTAAAGTCTTATCGAGTTATCTATCGGATTAAGTTAGTGGAGCTTTTACAGTTCATAATTTTTCTCTGTTAGATGGTACAGAATAACGATGATAGAATGTTGGGGTGATAGACATGAATGGGCCCTGAGGGACACGGATCTGTAGTACATGTTTGTAGTTTGGAGAAGCACCAAAATGCAGTAGCAAAATCCACATCCTTCCCCCAGTTCCCGTACTGTCTTTTATACTGCCTGATGTTCCAGGAGGAAGCTTTGTTTGGCGATGACCTTACACATCATGCACAGTTGGCGGAGGTATGACATGTTCCTGTTTCCATCGAATGGTCAAAACACTGTCCTGTCGCACTAACTCATCTTAGCCTGTTTCTACACGGTTTGCAGAAGGTGGTAGATATAGTTTCTCTCACTTTTACTAAGTTCCGATTTACATTGGAATGAACACATGCGCAGAGCTGCAGGGATGGTAGCGCAGATTCTGAGGGGCAGTTGCAAGATGTGTAGGTACTACCTAAAACCACGTTGGAATTTTACTGTAGCAAATAGGTTCGAGAAAGGTGACCCGTTTCGAGATATGAGAGGACAGAAATATGATTCACTAGTGGCTGTAATCATTAAAGGACTTCTCCACTGGATTCAACACAGGTGTTTGGTTGAATGGAAAGACTTGATACGAAATCATATACATCATTTCTACCGAAAGCGTGGCACTAGAGATATGAAAAGCTAGTGTACATTTCTTACGAACTCAACCAGCACACCCTGTACTACTGCTCAATCAACCATCGCCTATAACTCAGTGGATATATCGCAGAACCTCTGACATGGCATCGAGACATGTGTTACAAATACTGGAGAAATATCAAGCGGTAGCATGAGGGACTGGCTATTACAGCTTTGATACCACGCTCCTTAGCCGAATCACTTTCAAAATTCGGTAATTTTAGTATGAGGATGCACTGTAGGCGACGTGTAACCACACTGCTGGTCTGATAATATACACTCCTATGATCAACGACTATATTCAGTGTCTCGGTATTTGTCTAGAAAAAACCACGTCATTCAGAAGTAATGCCATACCTCGGTTTATAAAGCCAGTATAGCTTTTAACATGGATACTTGTGTGCACCTGTAAAACCAAGACCACTTGTGACAGTAACATACAGTAGTTCTTGCGATCGTGTTTTTTTAACATCTGGCAGTTTGTAAGACGATTACGCCTCTCTTTCTAAGACACATTGGTAGCACTCACAAGAACATACTTAGTAGTAGGGAATGCATGATAGGTTTGCCTTGAGCATCAGGCTTATAAAATGTGTATATGTGTGTTCCGACATATGCAAGGGGAATGACTATGTCCAATCGTGAGGAAGGTATGGATTTGACGTGGAATACTGTGATAGCAAAGGGAAAGGTATGACAAGTCATAAGAATGGTACAGTTATTTCTATTTCCAGAGCTGCAGCCATCAGCAGGGTGTATTTCTGATACTTCGATCATTGTCTAATGTCGATCAACTGAGATCGCAATCGTAACATTTAATTGTACGTATAGCGATCAAATATGTTCGTGACCAATTTCCTATGACGATTGTGTCTAGGGGTGCGTGGCTCGCCGGCTGTGGCCTTTGGCAGGAATGATTCATGTTTCTGGCTAACGGTAGGAGCCGTCCGAATGGGGAGGCCTGTTGGGATGCAGGAATGTAGCTGAACATGTCGTCCTTCAGACGGCCGAATAGCGAACTAATACTTAGTATGTGTTGGACAGCTTTCGTGATCGCGTGGAAATTTGAGAAGATTCAATATGTGCTTGCACTGGACCATTATTCCCTCCCATGTAAACAGTCCAGTTGACTGCTTCCACACATTTGGAGCCTTTATTTAGTTGAGGGAGCATCAAATGTGATATGTGCATCTAGCAGGTGAAAGACGGGTAGAAGACACTTTTGCTGGTTTTCTAGATGTGAAAAACAGCATAGTTGACTTTGTAAATTATAGGGATGATTTCATCGACATCGGTACTCGCGAGTGGAAATATCAGTTTCCTCTCTTTTTTTTCGAGTTTTCACGTAAACGTCTTTGGAGATGGGATAAGTTTCTAGTTACTCAGTGGTTTACAGCATGCTCCACCTCTCTAAGTTTCGGCTTTCTAGGGAAATAATTTCCAGTCTATATCTTCGGTATTATGTTTCGCAAGCGATACTGCTAAGCAAACGATATTGCTATGTGCTTGACATCGAAAAGTATCGCGTAAATGGTATAATATCCTGGCGAACCATGTGAAAATACATGTGTTCTTATACTCCCAGGGTCTGGAGATGTGTGCAGAAAGCAAGCAAGCAAGCAAATAGGTCGGGGCCTGAAACAGTGACGCCTTTGTGCCAAGGGGAACCGACCCAGCCTTTGTACAACAGTCTTCGCGGTATATGTGTGTCTCTGGTGGTCGCTACTGCATGTCCTATCGTGAGGGAGGTATTGATTCAGCACATCGATAGGCGTAAGGGGAACGAAAAAAAAATTACATAGAAAGTTATGTGCTTAGTAGATACTGAGATTCATTCCAGAACCACAGTCGTAAAGAGGAGACATATCTAGTACATTGCTCGGTGTCCGACTGTGACAGCAATCCTAATATTTAATTGTAGTTACAATGATAAATATGTGTCTGATTCTCAACATTCTTCTGAGTCTGGAGATGGCCATAGAAACCGTAGCAGCAAGCAAGCATGGCATCCTTTGTACACCGGTTCAGAGAGTCCTAGAAAGCTTCCGACTTTATGATGATTTGGCTCGCGGCTCCCCCTGGATGGGTAAATAGTAAACTAATACACAGTTTGCTCTGATTTGCCTTCAGGACCGCATGTATTGAGTTTATACTCTGCGGAAATTTGATAAGATTTAATACGACGAGTGTTTGCGCTGGGAGTATTAACTCCTACTGCTCAGATCGTCCTGGGGTAAGGGGTCATTCACTGTCGGCTGGCCTCTCCCTGGCTGACAAGTGCTTCCGCGGCTGCAGTCTTGGGCTGTGTTTACGATGGCAGTTTCCTGCGTTGGCGCTGCACTGCAGCACGGTGGGATGTATTTGACGATCTGTAGGCCACTTTGCAGGGTCTAACTGTCAGTGCAATATGGCGATCTGTACAAAATAGGTTTGCTACTAAAAGTCTCGTCTGCAGAAAGAAAAAGGCGGACAGTGCTTCCATACCGTCAGCCTCAGTAATTTGGCGGGTAAATTCAGTAAGAGTCAATCAAAATGCTACATTCATTCACAAGACATCCTTTGTGCCAGGACGTAGGGGCCTCTACATAGTGGTGAGAACATTTGCGTTTCAGAGATGTATGTTGAAACAGGACTTAACGATTTCTAGGAAGAGTAGCATATGATGGACTGGGGTGCCACATTAGGACCATCAGGAGGAATGCATTTGGCGTTATTCTGCGCTATTTTCGTAAACAGCTCCTGTTAGGGCAAGAACTTCCATGCAGATAAGCTGAGACATCACGAAAGCTCCTGCAAAAGCGAGTGTTAACTATTTCTGGGACACTTTACGATTTCCGAGAAGGGGCTGATAAGTAATGGACGGGCTGTCCGGTTAGGATCGCGAGGGAGAAAGCAGACGACGTTATCCTGGGAAGCATTGGAACAGATTCCTATAGCATGACCTGTGATGTCAGTATCCGTAGGTAGAGAAGTTTCATGCCAGCAACGGTAAACACGTGTGCGCGGCCTAGAGGGTGACTTGGTCCTTATTTACAGTAACGTGACATCAGTATAACACTCAAAGAACTGTAACTGTTTACCCTAAAATAGACGCGACTTTCATTTGCTGGCTGCTGTCTGCAGCGGCGTGAGACTGATGGCTCGCACTCCGACGCTGGCTTGCATCCAGCTGGCCCTGCAAAGTGCAACAGTTCACTGATATGTTGCGTTTTTTTACGTGCACTACCTTATTTTCAGTTGTTTAAGTGTCGTGAGGATGTTTGCATAACATTATACATGTATTATTTTTTGACAATATACGAGTTGTTTTCGTGAATGTATGCCATGCAATGCATTATTTCGACAGTTAGTGAGTTTGTCTGCAGAGCGTTTTACATGTATTGTTTTGACAATTTACTAGTATCTGTACATGAGTGTACCACATTATTTCGGTGATTTACGAGTAGTTTGCAGTTCTTTAGGCTGTTCATTGCATTATTTCGACAGTTTACAATTAGCAAGCGTGTTTGCATTATACATGCATTATTTTGACTATTTACGAGTTGTTTACGTGTCTGTACATCAGTGTATTGCATTATTTCGGTGATTTACGAGTAGTTTGCGTGTCTGTATGCTGCGTACTGCATTATTTCGGTAATTTACGAGTTGGTTGCATGTCTGTACATCAGTGTACTGCATTATTTCGACAGTTTACAAGTACTTTGCAAGTCTGCAGACTATTTACTGTGACCCCAAGCACGTCAGGGCAAGTGTTTTGTATCAGTGAAATCGGTGACGGTGCTGCAGAGCGATTTGGTCGAAAACAGTGCGAGGGGATCTTTCAGTCGCTAACTTTATCGTAAGAATGCGAGAATGTCCAGCGACTCCCATCCGCATAGAGACAGATCGTAAATTATGCACTATTCTCGAGGTACTAGAAATATGTAGATAGCTGGCTGGTATACTATCTAGATTCGCAAAGGTACTCGCAAAGTAGTGGTGGGGTGGTTAAGTGATGATACTTAAACTGGGAAGCATGCTGTTGTATCATGGGTCGGTATTGAAATTACTGTAAGATTGCTAAAATTGTTCGCAAACTGTGATGCTTATTATTACAGTAACATTCGTCCATTGGTATGCTGTTGATTACCACATAATGACTGACTTGACATCGCTTGTTTGAGATGCAGAAAGAGTCTTGGTGGAGGGGCAACACCTTCAGGGTCATGGCTAACAACGAAACAGTGATCTCATACATTACTGCAATATCAGGAATCAATCAATATGGAAGACAGACTCATCAGCTATCCCGTGACTGTGACACATAACTTTAAATGTAGAGGTCTCAGTCACCTTCGGACAGCAGTTTGGAAACGCTCCAAAACACCGCAAAACTCTTCCAGTTTCCCTATGTTGTGACTGCCTTTCATTTAAAGTTACCCTGTGTGTTTGTGTGTTATGGTAGCAGCAGCAACAACATAATTTACACCGTGCGATGTCTAGTTTTCTGTGAGAGGCAGTGGATCAGAACTTGTTAACCTGAATTTACAGTCTGACACAGAGCTTGAAGTATAGTCTGTGGCACACGGTCATCCTCCTACAGTATGGTCGTTGGCACTTTACACTGGTCTGTGCATGCGACTTTGATCAATGGCTGTCTGCTCCTGTATATTTAATATGATGGCCACATGCACTTGTTTTCGATATATGGGGAGAGAGAGATGCGATAAAAATCTAGTCGAGTTCTCTATCGGTTGTAGTTAGTGGAGCTTTTATAGTTCGTAATTTTTCTCTGTTGGATGGTACAGAATAACGATGATAGAACGTTTGGTGAAAGACGTGAATGGACCCTGAGGGACGCAGATCTGCTTCGGACTGCGGTACCTGTATGATGTTGAGTCTTTCTAATTTTCCCGATATAGAAACGCCACCGTAACTGGTCATACCGTCTTTATTTTACCTAATGTTGCTGGAGCAGGTTTCCTTTGCGCTGATCTTACAAATTTCACTATTGGCAAAGCTGCGACAACATGTTCCCATTTCCATCAAATGGTCAAAACACAGTCCTGTCGCACTAACTCAGCTTAGCCTGTTTCTACATAGGCTGCAGAATGTGGTAGACATAGCTCTTACCGACTTATGTTCAGTTCCGACTTAAATTGGAACGATCACATGCGCAAAGCTGCAGGGTGGTAGAACAGAGACTGAGGGGCAGTTGAAAGATGCATAGGGACTATCTAAAATTTTACTGTAGCAGATACATTCGGAAAAGGTGACTGGTTTCGAGATATGAGGGTGCCAGAAATATGGTTCACTAGTTGTTGTAATCATTACAAGCCTTCTCCACAGGATAAAATGCAGGTATGTGGTTGAATGGGAAGACTTGATTCCAATTCTCAGACAGTATTTCCACAGGAAAGGACAGCACTAGAGATCTGAAAAGCTGGTGTACATTTCTTACTACCTCAATCAGCATACTATCTACTGTTTGTGATCCTTCTCAATCAACCATCACCTATAACCCAGTGGATATATCGCAGAAGCTCTGACGTGGCATCGAGACAGAATGCGTTACAAATATCTAGCGGCGGCATGAGGGAGTTGCAAATACCGGCTTCATACCGCGTTCTTTAGCCGAATCACTTTCTAAATTTGGTGATTTTATTACAGGCTTGAACCAGTCAGGATGTGTTACTACACTGTTGGTCTGATAATATACACTTCGGCGATCACCGTTTATATTCAATGTTGTTGTATTTGTCTGGAAAAACCACTTCATTCGGAGGTGATGCCATACCTCGATTTATAAGGCTTGTATAGTTTTTAACACGCATATCGATAGCGATACTTGTGAGCACCTATAGAACCAAGACCGACTGCGATAGTAACATGGTGGTTGCGATCGTGTTTTTAACATCTGGCAGTTTGTAAGACGATTACGACTCCTTTTCCAAGACACAGTGGTACAACTCGCAGGAGAACCGTATGAGACATGTCCACGCGTCGTTAATTTTCGCTCAGTATTGTTTCATATCGCCAGCAATCAGTTATTGGCGGCATATTATACTTAATAGTAGCGAATGAGTGATAGGTTCGCCTTAAGCCTCAGGCTCATAAAGTATGCGTATGTGTGTGTTCCAACATGTATAAAGAAACGAACTATGCCCAGTCGTAAGGAAGATATGGATTTGATGTGGAATACTGCGATAGCAAAGGAATTGAGAGATTTTTTTTCACTTCGAAAAGTATGTCAGGTCATAAGAATGGTACAGATATTTCTATTTCCAGAGCCACAGCCGTCAGCAGGGGCTATTTCCAATACTTCACTCATTGTCAAATGTCGTCCAATTGAGACTGCAAGCATAACCATCATCATCATCATCATTTAAGACTGATTATGCCTTTCAGCGTTCAGTCTGGAGCATAGCCCCACTTATACAGTTCCTCCATGATCCCCTATTCAGTGCTAACATTGGTGCCTCTTCTGATGTTAAACCTATTACTTCAAAATCATTCTTAACCGAATCCAGGTACCTTCTCCTCGCTCTGCCCCGACTCCTCCTACCCTCTACTGCTGAATCCATTGGTCTCTTGGGTAACCTTGCTTCTCCCATGCGTGTAACATGACCCCACCATCTAAGCCTGTTCGCCCAGACTGCTACATCTATAGAGTTCATTCCCAGATCTATAGAGTTCATTCCCAGTTTTTCTTTGATTTCCTCATTGTGGACACCCTCCTGCCATTGTTCCCATATACTAGTACCTGCAATCATCCTAGCTACTTTCATATCCGTAACCTCAACCTTGTTGATAAGGTAACCTGAATCCACCCAGCTTTCGCTCCCATACAACAAAGTTGGTCGAAAGATTGAACGGTGCACAGATAACTTTGTCGTGGTACTGACTTCCTTCTTGCAGAACAGAGTAGATCGTAGCTGAGCGCTCACTGCATTAGCTTTGCTACACCTCGCTTCCAGTTATTTCACTATGTTGCCATCCTGTGAGAATATGCATCCTAAGTACTTGAAACCGTCCACTTGTTCTAACTTTGTTCCTCCTATTTGGCACTCAATCCGTTTATATTTCTTTCCCACTGACATTACTTTCGTTTTGGAGATGCTAATCTTCATACCATAGTCCTTACATTTCTGATCTAGCTCTGAAATATTACTTTGCAAACTTTCAATCGAATCTGCCATCACAACTAAGTCATCCGCATATGCAAGACTGCTTATTTTGTGTTCACATATCTTAATCTCACCCAGCCAGTCTATTGTTTTCAACATATGATCCATAAATAATATCAACAACAGTGGAGACAGGTTGCAGCCTCGTCTTATCCCTGAAACTATTCTGAACCATGAACTCAATTTACCGTCAACTCTAACTGCTGCCTGACTATCCATGTAAAGACCTTTAATTGCTTGCAAAAGTTTGCCTCCTACTCCATAATCTTGTAGAACAGACAATAACTTCCTCCTAGGAACCCGGTCATATGCCTTTTCTAGATCTATAAAGCATAGATACAATTCCCTGTTCCACTCATAACACTTCTCCATTATTTGCCGTAAGCTAAAGATCTGGTCCTGACAACCTCTAAGAGGCCTAAACCCACACTGATTTTCATCCAACTGGTCCTCAACTAATACTCGCACTTTCCTTTCAACAATACCTGAGAAGATTTTACCCACAACGCTGATTAAAAAGATACCTCTGTAGTTGTTACAATCTTTTCTGTTTCCATGTTTAAAGATTGGTGTGATTACTGCTTTTGTCCAGTCTGATGGAACCTGTCCCAACTCCCAGGCCATTTCAATTATCCTGTGTAGCCATTTAAGACCTGACATTCCACTGTATTTGATGAGTTCCGACTTAATTTCATCCACCCCAGCCGCTTTATTGCACTGCAATCTATTGACCATTTTTTCCACTTCCTCAAATGTGATCCTATTTCCATCATCATTCCTATCCCATTCTACCTCGAAATCTGAAACATTACTGATCGCATTTTCACTTACACTGAGCAACTCTTCAAAATATTCCCTCCATCTGCCCAAGGCAACCTGAGGATTCACCAGCAGTTTTCCTGACCTGTCCAAAATACTTGTCATTTCCTTCTTACCTCCCTTTCGAAGACTGCTAATTACACTCCAGAATGGTTTTCCAGCAGCTTGACCCATAGTCTCCAACCTGTTTCCAAAGTCTTCCCACGATTTCTTCTTGGATGCTGCAATTATATGTTTGGCTGGCAACAATCAGAGCAAGTATAACATTTAATTGTAATTCTAGCGATCAGACATATATGTAGCCGGTTTGCTAGGACGGTTCTGTCTGGTGTGCGAGGAGTACGTGGCGGCGGGGGCCTGTGGCAGGAATGATTCATGTTTTCAGCTAACAGCAGGAGCCGGCCGAATGGAAAGAGTGATTGGGGTTCAGGAATGTAGCTCACTTAACCGTGCCGTCCTCTAGACGGCTGAATAGTGAACCAATATTCAGTATGTGACGGTAGTTTTTGTGATCGCATGTGTTCCGTGTGGAAATTTCAGAAGATTCAATATGGACGTGTGTTTTTGCTGAACCATTATTCCCTCCCATGTAAATTGTCCGGTTGACTGCTTCTGCATATTTCCCACCTTTATTTGGTTGACAGGACATCGATTGTGGTGTGTGCAACTAGCGGGTGAAAGACGGGTGTAAGACACGTCTGCTGGTTCTCTAGACATGAGAAGCACCTTAGTTGACTTTGTAAATTATCTAGTGCTGTGAGGGCTATATACGGTCCGTGTGCTTATGCTATATGTCTTTGCGGTGTATGTACGCGTGTCTGGTGTTCGTTAGCCATATGCAGGATGCAGAAGTGACGATTTTGTTTGGTGTAGGATATGAATTGTGTGTTTACTACCTCGAGACGATATGTGGTGATATATAGCCAGGCTGGAGATCGGTTTCACCCTGAAGCATTCGAGCTTCTGTCGTCAGTGGCAGAACAGTGTAATTGAGGAAATGTCTTCCCGTATTTCGTGATCTGTAGACCACTTTTGCAATCTTTAACTGTCAGTGCAATATGGCGATCTGTACAAAATCGTTTTACCACTAAAACTCTTGTCTGCAGAAAAAAAGGCAGTGTTCCCACACCGGCAGCATTAGTAATTTGGTGGGTAAATTCAGTAAGAGCCAATCAGAATGCACCATTAACTAACGAGGCATCGTTGTGCTAGCACACAGAAGCCTCTACATAGCAGTGAGAACATTTACCATTTCAGAGATATTTGTAGTGGGAACTTCTGACACCGAATGTAACAGCAACACCAAATGTAGCGGGAAGAGGTAGAAGGCACCATATTGAAACTCATCCGAGTTTCCCAAGTGATTTATTATTTTCAGTTACAGTGCCCCCGTTCCTCTCGGTCAGCATCACCAGGTCCCGCAATGCTGACTACACCACTTCACTGACTGCAAACCGGCTTGGCGCGGAATGGCTGACTCAGTGGCCCGTACACCCACTGCTGTGTGTCGGCCTTATACGGCCGCGATGCCAGGATGCGCCGACAGTCGACTCAGTGGTCTTCGTCCCCGCTGCCTCAGCGCCGTTCGCCGGGAGCCGTAGGTAGCCTGCTGCACGCTTCTTCACAGTTGTGGTTCAGATCACAGGCGACAACAAGCGCCTGCAATCCGACGTCCAAATCTGCAGCCCTCGCCCTGGGATGCCTCCAGAGTGTGTTGGGCGCCAACAGGTCTGCCCGCAGTATCGAGCCGTGACGTGGCCCGCCACTGGCCGGCTGCGGACCCCACGTTGGCTGCAGAGGATTGAACCAGCGACCTGCCGAGGACTGTAACACTGGCGCCCCATCTGCTGCTGTGTGTAGCCGGTGGTGTGCCATCCCCGCCGTCCAGGAGAGCTGCAACACTTGAATGGTCCGTGTTGGCCTCGAAGGGTCGAACCAGCGAGCCGCCGTGGACTGGAATGCTGACGCCCAATCTGCTGCTGGATTTAGCCAGTGGTGTGACACCCCTACCGTCTAGCAGAGCTGTCACACTTCATTGCTTTGTTAGTGGACCGGCACCTATTTATATGTGGCTGTGTGCCACTGTTTTGCTAAATGCACCACTCTGCATCACATACTCATAACACTTAGGTTGGCCAGTGGGCCCCTTCAGCATGTGACTTGCGCCATGCAAACTGCTGCGTGTAATTTTTCTGGCGGTTCTACGCCCCTGTGGCCTCTATTTTACTTCGCAACTGCTGGTGAGCGTAACTCACTGTAAACAGGCCCACGCCTGGCTGTAACTTGCATGCTCAGAAATATTGCACAAAAACTGACTTTTCCTATCTGAGACAGTAGTGCCGCTACACATTTGTTGAAAGCGTGGTGTCACAATTTCCAGGGAGGGTGACATGTGATGGATGGGGTGCCTCATTACGACCATCGGGAAGAATGCATTTGGTGTTATTCTGGGCTATTTTTGTGAACAGGTCTTGTTAGGACAAGAATTTTCATGCAGACAAGCTGCAACACCACAAAAGCTCCTACAACAACAAAAGCGACCATTAACTGTTTCTGTGACACTTTACGATTTCGGAGAGGGAGACTTGGCTCTTATTTACGTAGATATGTGCCGTCAGACTAACACTGACAACCTTTTAGGTGCACCTGCGAGGGTATGCCACTATGCACACATCTCGCTCAGTGCTGGACCTGAGGTAAACACACGTGCAGCCAGATGGGTGTCCTGTTAGGATCGCTATGGATAATGCACCCTGTTATTCTGGAATGATTTGTAAACAGTTTCTGAAAGCATTGCAACAGATTTCTATAGAGTGTCCAGAGAGTGACTTGGCTGTTATTTACATAGACATGTGATATCAGTATAACAATGGAAACCTTTCAGCTGTGCCTGTGAGGGTGAGCTGCTATGCAAACATTTTGCACTTGGCACTGGACCTGCAGCTATCCGTCAGCCGTAGTGGCCAGGTAAACACGTGTTTCGCCAGGTATTTCTCAAGTGTCATGTATGAAAGGGATGTCAGTCTCGCATGCTTGTGTGACCTGAAAGGACACCTGGGCATGGCGCGCCAACTGACGGTCGCATCGTCGCTTTGCAGGACAGGCTGTAGGGAACAGTTCACTAATGTTTTTCATCACTGCAATAAATAAACTCGGTAACATTCATTCCTGAATAAACTGCTCCAACTTCCCATTGAAAATAAATCAAGTACACTCCTTCCTTTCCAGCAGCCCAGCACAGAGTCCTTTTTACACCAATTCCAAGGAAAAGGTGGTGGTCAGATGATTTAAGTTAGCGGAGGTACCCCAATCGACCTATTTCCCTGCCAAAATTGGAACTTCCTGCCAAAATTGGAACTTCCTGCCAAAATTCGAACTTCCTGCCATTTTCTTGGGGAGGGGGAGGGAAGGGGAGAGGAAAGGGGAGGGGGATTAGGTTGCTGGAGGTAGCCCAGTTAACCTATTTTCCCGCCAAAATTTGACTTCCCGCCATGATGACATTGTGAAGTCGACACATCTATCGCCACCACCTTAAATAAATTTGGCAACAATCCAGAGTGGGGCAGAACGAAGGTTGCCCTACTACTATGATAAACATCTAGAATAAACAGCAAAAGCGAAAGCATCTAAAGAATAGAAGAAAACACAAATCAAAGAAAAACACTGTTGCTTCTCTAATATAACATTAACATTGTACCATTAACAAAAACTTTTAAAATGGTTATGCTGAATTTTGAGGATCAGTTATCGCCAATAATTTTATACGTTTGTTTGTGAAAGTTCCCATACTCTTTTAAAAATAAGAAGTACGTTTTACACATGTTGTTGTTGTTGTTGTGGTCTTCAGTCCTGAGACTGGTTTGATGCAGCTCTCCATGCTACTCTATCCTGTGCAAGCTTCTTCATCTCCCAGTACCTACTGCAACCTACATCCTTCAGAATCTGCTTAGTGTATTCATCTCTTGGTCTCCCCCTACGATTTTTACCCTCCACGCTGCCCTCCAATACTAAATTGGTGATCCCTTGATGCCTCAGAACATGTCCTACCAACCGATCCCTTCTTCTGGTCAAGTTGTGCCACAAACTTCTCTTCTCCCCAATTGTATTCAATACTTCCTCATTAGTTATGTGATCTACCCATCTAATCTTCAGCATTCTTCTGTAGCACCACATTTCGAAAGCTTCTATTCTCTTCTTGTCCAAACTATTTACCGTCCATGTTTCACTTCCATACATGGCTACACTCCATACAAATACTTTCAGAAATGACTTCCTGACACTTAAATCTATACTCGATGTTAGCAAATTTCTCTTCTTCAGAAACGCTTTCCTTGCCATTGCCAGTCTACATTTTATATCCTCTCTACTTCGACCATCATCAGTTATTTTGCTCCCCAAATAGCAAAACTCCTTTACTACTTTAAGTGTCTCATTTCCTAATCTGATTCCCTCAGCATCACCCGACTTAATTACACTACATTCCATTATCCTCGTTTTGCTTTTGTTGATGTTCATCTTATATCCTCCCTTCAAGATACCATCCATTCCATTCAACTGCTCTTCCAAGTCCTTTGCTGTCTCTGACAGAATTACAATGTCATCGGCAAACCTCAAAGTTTTTATTTCTTCTCCATGGATTTTAATACCTACTCCGAAATTTTCTTTTGTTTCCTTTACTGCTTGCTCAATATACAGATTGAATAACATCGGGGAGAGGCTACAACCCTGTCTCACTCCCTTCCCCACCGCTGCTTCCCTTTCATGTCCCTCGACTCTTATAACAGCCATCTGGTTTCTGTATAAATTGTAAATAGCCTTTCGCTCCCGGTATTTTACCCCTGCCACCTTTAGAATTTGAAAGAGAGTATTCCAGTCAACATTGTCAAAAGCTTTCTCTAAGTCTACAAATGCTAGAAACGTAGGTTTGCCTTTCCTTAATCTAGCTTCTAAGATAAGTCGTAGGGTCAGTATTGCTCACGTGTTCCAATATTTCTACGGAATCCAAACTGATCTTCCCCGAGGTCGGCTTCTACCAGTTTTTCCATTCGCCTTGAAAGAATTCGCGTTAGTATTTTGCAGCTGTGACTTATTAAACTGATAGGTCGGTAATTTTCACATCTGTCAACACCTGCTTTCTTTGGGATTGGAATTATTATATTCTTCTTGAAGTCTGAAGGTATTTCGCCTGTCTCATACATCTTGCTCACCAGATGGTAGAGCTTTGGCAGAACTGGCTCTCCCGAGGATGTCAGGAGTTCTAATGGAATGTTGTCTTCTCCCGGGGCTTTGTTTCGATTCAGGTCTTTCAGTGCTCTGTCAAACTCTTCACGCAGTATCATATCTCCCATTTCATCTTCATCTACATCCTCTTCCATTTCCATAATATTGTCCTCAAGTACATCGCCCTTGTATAGACCCTCTATATACTCCTTCCACCTTTCTGCTTTCCCTTCTTTGCTTAGAACTGGGTTTCCATCTGAGCTCTTGATATTTATAAAAGTGGTTCTCTTTTCTCCAAAGGTCTCTTTAATTTTCCTGTAGGCAGTATCTATCTTATCCCTAGTGAGATAAGCCTCTACATCCTTACATTTGTCCTCTAGCCATCCGCGCTTAGCCGTTTTGCACTTCTTGTCAGTCTCATTTTTGAGACGTTTGTATTCCTTTTTGCCTGCTTCATTTACTGCATTTTTATATTTTCTTCTTTCATCAATTAAATTCAATATTTCTTCTGTTACCCAAGGATTTCTATTAGTCCTCGTCTTTTTACCTATTTGATCCTCTGCTGCCTTCACTACTTCATCCCTCAAAGCTACCCCTTCTTATTCTACTGTATTTCTTTCCCCCATTCCTGTCAATTGTTCCCTTATGTTCTCCCTGAAACTCTGTACAACCTCTGGTTTAGTCAGTTTATCCAGGTCCCATCTCCTTAAATTCCCACCTTTTTGCAGTTTCTTCAGTTTTAATCTACAGGTCATAACCATTAGATTGTGGTCAGAGTCCACATCTGCCCCTGGAAATGTCTTACAATTTAAAACCTGGTTCCTAAATCTCTGTCTTACCATTATATAATCTATCTGATACCTTTTAGTATCTCCAGGGTTCTTCCATGTATACAACCTTCTATCATGATTCTTAAACCAAGTGTTAGCTATGATTAAGTTGTGCTCTGTGCAGAATTCTACCAGGCGGCTTCCTCTTTCATTTCTTAGCCCCAATCCATATTCACCTACTACGTTTCCTTCTCTCCCTTTTCCTACACTCGCATTCCAGTCACCCATGACTATTAAATTTTCGTCTCCCTTCACAATCTGAATAATTTCTTTTATTTCATCATACATTTCTTCAATTTCTTCGTCATCTGCAGAGCTAGTTGGCATATAAACTTGCACTACTGTAGTAGGTGTGGGCTTCGTATCTATCTTGGCCACAATAATGCGTTCACTATGCTGTTTGTAGTAGCTTACCCGCATTCCTGTTTTCCTATTCATTATTAAACCTACTCCTGCATTACCCCTATTTGACTTTGTGTTTATAATCCTGTAGTCACCTGACCAGAAGTCTTGTTCCTCCTGCCACCGAACTTCACTAATTCCCACTATATCTAACTTTAATCTATCCATTTCCCTTTTTAAATTTTCTAACCTACCTGCCCGATTAAGGGATCTGACATTCCACGCTCCGATCCGTAGAACTCCAGTTTTCTTTCTCCTAATAAAGACATCCTCTTGAGTAGTCCCCGCCCGGAGATCCGAATGGGGGACTATTTTACCTCCGGAATATTTTACCCAAGAGGACGCCATCATCATTTAATCATACAGTAAAGCTGCATGCCCTCGGGAAAAATTACGGCCGTAGTTTCCCCTTGCTTTCAGCCGTTCGCAGTACCAGCACAGCAAGGCCGTTTTGGTTACTGTTACAAGGCCAGATCAGTCAATCATCCAGACTGTTGCCCTTGCAACTACTGAAAAGGCTGCTGCCCCTCTTCAGGAACCACACGTTTGTCTGGCCTCTCAACAGGTACCCCTCCGTTGTGGTTGTACCTACGGTACGGCTATCTGTATCGCTGAGGCACGCAAGCCTCCCCACCAGCAGCAAGGTCCATGGTTCATGGGGGGGGGGGGGGGGGGGGGGGGTTTACACATATTGCAACAAAATTTTTCCCTGGAAAGCATTTGAAACTGTGTCATAAGTGTTTCCACACACTGTATGCAAACGTAATTTGTGTTAGGCTTCTGGGTGGACTTGCTGCATTCACAGCTTCAAAATCATTTACACTGATTTCACTACATGCCTGTGGCTAACGAAGTGACATACAATATCTCATTCAAAAGGTGAGCAATTGAGTTGTAAAAATTTAGGATTTTGTTAAAATTAAGTAGTGGACTCCTTTGCATTTTTCGTAATCAAAGACTCGCCCATTATCTTAACACACGTTCTTTGAATTCGCCTTGCAAAACTCTATGATGAACAGCGTGTTTAAGTAAGGTAAGAACTTAAACATTAGGCTATGCTACTGCTCTCTTTCTCACCACAACCTTTATTGGGCATTCCAATCACTGGCTTCGCCAGATTATCACCTTTCAACTTAACCTGGATTTGGGTTGCACTGCAGATCAGTCTATCACAACAACGATTTGAGGGGGGGAGGGGGTTGAGATCAAAATCACCACTTACAGAGTGACCGCGTCTTGCGTTTACTCCTCCCCCCCCCCCCCCCCCACACACACACACACACACTCACATGCACATGGAAATTTATGTAATAATTACAATGCTTGAGTGTATCTTGCCGTTTTAATTATTTATAAAGAAGAGTGTTAAATGTGGAGTGACTGTTAACTAGGAAGGATTTATACAAATTTGGAAATTATTGAACCACAAAGCAGTGTTCACAGATCATAATGGCATATGGTAAACACATAGGAAACTTTGCAACGACGAACATAGACCTTGGTCTATGCTACATATCGACATGCTGCTGCAATCTCTCTTTTTTAATTCAAACTTGTTGGCTTTGTTCCTTCACAACCAAATTCATATGTTTCACTCAAATGTAGACCTCAGGCTACTGTATAGATCAGTCACCACAATCTAGTTTCAAATGGGTTGGCAGAGTGCACAGTACCACCACAATCTGGTACACAATACTCAAATCATCAGTTCATCCTGAAAGTATTCTAGGGTATATTCCTATTATTTTTTGTATTTGTTAAAAATTATGTGTACTCTGAGAATATAGTTTCATTCAGTGTGCTCCTTGCAGGATGAATGAAATCATAATTGTGTCCCATATTGTATTGCAAAAATGATCTTTCTCAAATAATTTTTCTCCAGAGATTGGTATATGTTTTTTATGTATACTGGCAGAATCTATAAGCCTTTGTTTCTAAAACAATTGGCCCCTTATCTTACATAGTATCCATATCATCTAACCATTTCCTTCTAAAGCTACAGTACCTGAGATATTCTTCGAATTTGCCGCATTTTTAGATTGGTTAAAAAGAACAATCAAGTGTGTATGTCACAATATAATCAGCCTCAACTGCAGTATCAGTCCAGACTGAAGGAAAATTGGTAACTCACTCTAGTGCCTCTTCTGGAAAATGAAAGGATTAGCACAGGTAGTCTACTTGCAATACCCTTTTTTCTTGCTATGAGAAGATATCCAAAAGAGAACAGAGATAAAATGGAATACTCACAATTTTTATGTTACTTTCTTAGAGTTATGTTGTTGTGGCACACTGATTTGTAACATACCTAGATAATAAACGCACTTGTGTACAGCTTAATACCATATATAACTTTCGAAATTTCTTCTGGGCATGTAGCTAGGTTTTACCAATATTTCTACTTGAACAGTGTTGATACACACTAAGTAAGTATACTGGTTCATGCCAGTTCCAATTCCTAGAAATATTTGTTGGGTACTATCTTACTGTGTACTTTTGTTGTTGTTGTTGTTGTTGACTACAGTCTGAAGACTAGTTTGAAGCAGTTCTCATGCTACTCTATCCTGTGAACGCCTCTTCATCTTTGAATAACTACTGCAACCTAGATGGTTTCGAAATTGCTTACTGTATTCTTCTCTTGACTTCTCACAATGATTTTTACCCCTAACACTTTCCTTCAGTATTAAGTTGGTGATCCCTTGATGTTTTTTAATGTGTTCTATCATCCTTCTGTTAGTCAAGCTGTGCCACAAATTTCTTTTCTCTACAATTATATTCAGTAATTCCTTATTAGTTAGGTGATCTTCCCGTCTAATCTTTATTATTCTTCTACAGACCACATTTCAAAAGTTTTTATTCTCTTCTTCAAAAAATGGTTCAAATGGCTCTGAGCACTATGGGACTTAACTTCTGAGGTCATCAGTCCCCTAGAACTTAGAACTACTTAAACCTAACTAACCTAAGGACATCACACACATCCATGCCTGAGGCAGCATTCGAACCTGCGACCGTAGTGATCGCGCGGTTCCAGTCTGTAGCGTCTAGAACCTCTCAGCCATTCCGGCCGGTCTCTCTTCTTCTCTAAACTGTTGATTGTGCTTGTTTCACTCCCGTACTTAGCTGCACTCCAGACAAATATCTTCAGAAAAATCTTTCTGACACCAAAATCTACATTCGAAATCACCAAATTTCTCTTCTTCAGAAACCCTTTTCTTGCCGTTGCCAGTCTGCGTTTTATATCCTCTCTACTTTGGCCATCATCACTCATTTTACTATTCAAATAGCAGAACTCATCTATTACTTTTAGTGTCTCGTTTCCTACCAAATGCCCTCGCCTGATTTAATTTGGTTATACACTCCTGGAAATTGAAATAAGAACACCGTGAATTCATTGTCCCAGGAAGGGGAAACTTTATTGACACATTCCTGGGGTCAGATACATCACATGATCACACTGACAGAACCACAGGCACATAGACACAGGCAACAGAGCATGCACAATGTCGGCACTAGTACAGTGTATATCCACCTTTCGCAGCAGTGCAGGCTGCTATTCTCCCATGGAGACGATCGTAGAGATGCTGGATGTAGTCCTGTGGAACGGCTTGCCATGCCATTTCCACCTGGCGCCTCAGTTTGACCAGCGTTCGTGCTGGACGTGCAGACCGCGTGAGACGACGCTTCATCCAGTCCCAAACATGCTCAATGGGGGACAGATCCGGAGATCTTGCTGGCCAGTGTAGTTGACTTACACCTTCTAGAGCACATTGGGTGGCACGGGATACATGCAGACGTGCTTTGTCCTGTTGGAACAGCAAGTTCCCTTGCCGGTCTAGGAATGGTAGAACGATGGGTTCGATGACGGTTTGGATGTACCGTGCACTATTCAGTGTCCCCTCGACGATCACCAGTGGTGTACGGCCAGTGTAGGAGATCGCTGCCCACACCATGATGCCGGGTGTTGGCCCTGTGTGCCTCGCTCGTATGCAGTCCTGATTGTGGCGCTCACCTGCACGGCGCCAAACACGCATACGACCATCATTGGCACCAAGGCAGAAGCGACTCTCATCGCTGAAGACGACACGTCTCCATTCGTTCCTCTATTCACGCCTGTCGCGACACCACTGGAGGCGGGCTGCACGATGTTGGGGCGTGAGCGGAAGACGGCCTAACGGTGTGCGGGACTGTAGCCCAGCTTCATGGAGACGGTTGCGAATGGTCCTCGCCGATACCCCAGGAGCAACAGTGTCCCTAATTTGCTGGGAAGTGGCGGTGCGGTCCCCTACGGCACTGCGTAGGATCCTACGGTCTTGGCGTGCATCCGTGCGTCGCTGCGGTCCGGTCCCAGGTCGACGGGCACGTGCACCTTCCGCCGACCACTGGCGACAACATCGATGTACTGTGGAGACCTCACGCCCCACGTGTTGAGCAATTCGGCGGTACGTCCACCCGGCCTCCCGCATGCCCACTATACGCCCTCGCTCAAAGTCCGTCAACTGCACATACGGTTCACGTCCACGCTGTCGCGGCATGCTACCAGTGTTAAACACTGCGATGGAGCTCCGTATGCCACGGCAAACTGGCTGACACTGACGGCGGCGGTGCACAAATGCTGCGCAGCTAGCGCCATTCGACGGCCAACACCGCGGTTCCTGGTGTGTCCGCTGTGCCGTGCGTGTGATCATTGCTTGTACAGCCCTCTCGCAGTGTCCGGAGCAAGTATGGTGGGTCTGACACACCGGTGTCAATGTGTTCTTTTTTCCATTTCCAGGAGTGTATTTCGTTATGCTTGTTTTGCTTTTGTTAAAGTTCGTCTTATATCCTCCTTTCAAGACACTGAATGTTCAATTCATCTCCTCTTCCATGTCCTTTGCTGTCTGATATAATCATAGGAAACTGCAAACTTTTTATTTCTTCACCCTGAGCTTTAATTCACTTTCCAATTTTTTCCTTGCTTTCGTTAACAGCTTGCTCAATCTACAGATTGAATAACACTGGTGATAGAGTACAACTCTGTCTCGCACTCTTCTCAACCACTGCTTCCCTTTCATGCCCACTGACTCTTATAGTTCTGATTTGGTTTCTGTACAAGTTGTAAATAGCTTTTGCACCCTGTATTTTACCTATGCTGCCTTCAGAAATTCAAAGAGAGTATTCCAATCAAAATTGTCAAAAGGTTTCTGTGGTTTTACACAAGAATATTTCTGCTGTTTTTCTGTTTGAGATATATTGCACGTTCTTCCTGAAATAAGACAGACGTTTGTGAATGAAGTCTTCCGCAAGTGGTGTTTTTAGTTATTGAACGTGAAAAAAGTGTTTCAGTGTAGTTGCAAATGCAACTTATTCCATGCTAATAAGTATTTCATACATGTTCAGGGCACTGGACTCGAATTTTGGAGGACAGGATTTCAAATCCCTCTAAAGGCATACTGATTTTGGTTTTCCTAAATTGCTTAAGGTGAATGCTGGGTTGGTAAGATTGAGGCCTTGGTCAATTTGTCCAGGCCGACACTGTGTAATCTGACAGGATGTTAATTTCTAATCATTTTTATGCAGATATTTTAATAATCTTTTGATGATAACATATTATTATATGCAAAGTCAAAGGCAAATAAAGAGAAGTTACTCAATTCTCTCTGGTCTGATCTATTTAAATACAATTATTTTCACGCAAGGACCTATGAAATGTTGACTACATTGTTTAAATTTTGTTACTTTTTGTACAAGTTAAATTTCATTTTTGTAGACCCATTTACCGGCAACAGTAATTTTTGAGAACATTTGTCTTCTTTTCGAGAATGACGGTTCTGCTTTATTACTTAAAAATACACATGCAAAGTCAGAACCGCAAGAAACTCCTCTTTTTATAGGGAGTAACCGTTTTTGGTCTGTTTTAGACCATCTTCAGACTTACCTTCATGATGGTAGATGGTGGCAGTAGTCGGAGTAGGCGCTATGACTTTCTGAACGCTAACTGCTCTAGCATTCATGGAGTTGTAGGGCCAGCTATGTTTACCACCACCATCTACTGTCATGGTGGTAGGTCTTCAGATGGTCTGAAAGAGACCGAAACCAGTAACCCCACTAATAGGTGTTGCTGGCGCACCTAAAAATGTATATATAAATTTAACTTTAACTCAAATTTTTTTAATAAAAAATAATTGTTCCCTGTCGCACAACATCACACACCAGATTTTATGAAATTTTTTGCTCACTTCTTCGAGAATTCCATAATGAAGAGATGGCTCCACACCGCCACTAAGCTACGAGTGCGCAAATTTTGACTACAAACAAGAGTATTAGCTCTTAAAGTTTTAATCTCATTTTGAATGTATTCGGTATAGGTATTTTTGAACAGACATTTTTACCTTCGAACTACATACTTAGACTTTCACAAAAGACTAATAAAAATTTAACCATTATGAATGGAAGAGACTATAAAGAAATGTGTGCAGTGTGGAGAGGAGAAGCCACTCAGCGAACATAATTTACAAATGATTAAAAAAGATAAACATCGCAACATATGAAAAGAATGTGCAATAAGGTATTGTAGAAATAGGTATCCTGAGAACAAAGAACTAATGTCATCCATGAAAACTGATGGAACAACAAAAAAGTGCAACAAGTATCAAGAAATTAAAGATATTGATTGTTTTTATGCAATATGTGTGTATGTAAAACTGAAGTAAATAAGTGCAGATTTAGAATGCATCTACTTTCGAACAAGCACCGACATTTAGCCTTAATAAATAAGTAACCAACTCAAATAGTCTTCGCTGTTGGTCTCCAATTTTGCAAAACCAATAAAAAATTGATCCTTAATAAATAAGTAGCCAACTCAAACAATCTTCGCAGTTGGTCTCTAATTTCGGAAAACTAATAAAAATTTATCCTATAGTAAATGAGTAGCCAACTTCAACGATTCATCATCGCCGATCTTCGCTACTTTTGTAGGAGAGAAGGCTGGAAAGGATATAGCAAGATGAGAAAGCCAGTGTTAATTAATTTTATAACCAAAACAAAACATTCAAAAAAGAAGGATTAACTGAAGACTCTGGTGAGAACTCCCTTTCTCCATAATTGGAAGTACTGGTGATATTTTCAAAAGTGTCGAGGATGAACCATTGAAAGAGTTACTTCCATTTTCTACCAATATGTTGGAGCGACAAAGAGACAGGACAACAGTTAACCAATATCTAGTTAATAAAGCATTTCCAGAGACAGTGCAAACAATAAATTTCGAGAACAGTATAAACTTGCCTGACCCAAAATTCTTCTTGAATGCATCAAAGCCAAAAATCAAATGCACTGTCAATGATAAACTAAGGATTCATATGGGAGTGAAGATTAATTTCATCCTCTTCTGCAAACACCAGATGCAAACAAATTGAAAAAGGATGGAGGTTATATTTCAAACGCCATACTACGCAGTTGCAGAGAAGAATTTAATTAAACAATTCAAGCATCGGAAGCAAGATATTCTAGCAAAAATGGCTAATTTTGAAACATGAGGATCAGGATGGACACTTGTGAGGTAACGGGCGAATTGTGGCGCACTGGAAATTTTCAACGTATGGAGTTGATGTGGCCGGGGGGGGGGAGCCTCTCGCCAAGCAGCGGCCCGGCAGCAACCACATGGTGCCGAGTGTTAGCTGAGCATCAGGGGTAGCCCCACCACGTGGTCCAGCCAAGTGGCTGGGAATTCCATGGTGAAGTGGTGTCGATGAAGGAGACTTGCTGGGAGTGCCAAAGATGGCGGACTTTGTGAAACCTTAATGGCAGACATTTCAAAGTTCATATAGAAATTAATAGTAGCCAGATGAATGATGATACCTCAAAAAGAAACATGTACATTACCATCATTTGCACGATGACTCTGATGGTAAAATTAGATATTCAATATCTTCATTAGTTTAAAGTTTAGCATCTGACTGTAAATTATACAAGTAACGCCCAGCAACGAATTTCCAAAATCTGAACACCCCATCCGATTTTCTCGATCGATGTGTGTTTAGAAAGCTATTAGTGTAAACCTAAATTAGTATAAATTACAGGCATTTAACTTGAATAGTACATGAGTTATTAGAGGTCAAAGTGGCCAATTACTAGCGATCGCGTCAGACCATAAGTACTCCACGAATAAACGGTAGCAGCATGCTTATAAATATATTTATTCATCCATGTCTTTGTTTATATCCGATATATACTATTCATGAAGAAATTGATCAAATATTTACTGTGTTTTAGAAAGCACAAAGACGTTAGACTACTGGCCTACTTTTGCTTGCTATTCCTTTGATATATGTTTATTTAATTTGTTTATGTATCTAATAATGTGTGTTAGAGCGTGTTTATGGTCCAGGCGTAGGAATATTTATTTAATTTCAAGTTATTTAAATGGAAATCCAGTATTTCGAATGTGTTTCATTATGTTTGTGAATGTGCATTGCCTTGAAGACATGGTAGAAGTGCTCTAGCCAATCACAGCACTCGTGAATGGGGAGAGTGGATGGAAGTGGGAGAAGTGTTCGGGAGAGGACACGGGAGAGTGGAGTACGGCACACGACGTGGGATGGGCTGGACGCGACGGCGCGAGGGACACACAGTCGCGAGGGGGACTTGGAGAGAGTGGAGTGGTTTGCGCGTGGTCGCAGCAGATAGAAATATTTTGTAGTGCTGTCCTGTGCACTTGTCGGATTTCCGTGGCTTCTACAGTGAAGATGTAGTGTGCATTCAGAAGTGAATATCTCACGAGCTATGTTTTTGTTCATAACTAATTATGTGCAGTAACAACCTATTGCTTCCCTGTTATTCAGCTTATATTTTATGTAATTGCTGGACCATCGACACCAATAAGTGTTTTGCAGAAATATACCACATTCTCAAAAGTACTTCTACTATCGTACTCATCATTTAAGATCGTTAAGGTAGTACCTGCAGATTTTATTTAATTGCAATCGTTCATTTATAAATTTATATGTTACATTCGCAACTGCCAAGTGATAGAAACCCTTGACCATTCAATCCATGTGTATATTAATATCGTATACTGTAGACTCAGCAGTATTTGGTTTGTAATGCAGTAACTACGTATCCCAGCCCCTAGACAACGAAACCAGCCAAAACTTTTAATATTTCAACTCTGAGGGTACATTATTGAGGGACACCACACCATCACATCGTCATTTATTACCTGAAAGCTCACACACTAAACAGAATATTGTCTACAACTAGGAATTAGTCGATGTTTTCCATTCTGAGGATCGTCTTATATTGAATTACCAGAAAAATAAGTGTCAGGAAAGCTTGCATTAATGTGAAAAATAATGATCGAAAATGCTTCCTATGGTCAATAAAATCTGCATTATATCAGGCAAAGAAAGATCTGCAGAGGGTAAGCAAATACCAAGGCACTGGTCTTGAAATTGATGAAAAACTCGAAAATTATGAATTTGCTATAGTAGTTGATAATATTCAGAAAATTGAAATTGAATTAATGTGTCCATCAATGTAAATTCTTTTAATGAAAAATATGAAGTATATCCATTGACAGTTACGAAATGAAGGAAGGAGAGACATGTAAATCTTCTTTATTTCAAAAAAGGTGAAAATTCGCACTACTTTTGGATAAAAGACTTATCTTGTCTTGTTTGAAATCAGATAACAAAGCATAAAGAATCAAAATTACCTGCGATATTTGTTTACTCCACATCAATAGCTTGTGCTAATGCGGTTCTACGACTTTGCGATGATATCAAGCACAAGAACCACAAGGTATTCTTCGACAACTTATTTACAAATATTCCCACTACTCCTGGATCTTCGAGATGCTCAGTCAGTGCTTCCTTCAGACAAAGGCATGAGAAAGGGCGCACAAGAAGACTGTGCATCTGTCCTGTGTAAAGAGGACATAACCATTACAAAATGGTTTCACAATAAGTGTGTGCATATTGCTTCTACTTGTGCTGGTGCACAGCCCATATCACAAGTTCAGCACTGGAGCAAGAAGGAGAACAAGATCATCAATGTACCCCAACTATTCAGCATCACGTTACAATCATCATATGAGAGGTATAGACATTATGAACCATTGTCTACCATTACATCCACTTCGTCGACGAAACAGGCGGTGGTACCTGTGTGTCGTTTTTCATTTTATTGATGTGGCTATTGTGAACTATTGGTTGCTACATAGGCAGGCAAGAAATGACATCTGTCTCCTTGATTTCAAGGCATCGGTGGCATGATCCCCCACCAATCTGGGAAAACACGAACAGTCACCAGGAAGAAGAGGAAGACCTGTTTCTACTCCGAGATCCCAGAAAGAGAGACCAGTTTGTAAAGCTGCAGACCAAAACTTTTGGACATAAAAAATGCAAACAGATGTCATGATCAATTGTGCTAAAGGAAAACTAAGTACGTTTGCACTAAATGTAAGGAACCTCTATACCCAAATTGCCTTGAGGGTTTCCAAACAAAAAGAAATAATTAACAGACGAAGACTTGGGAGTTCTTAAGTGCATAGAGTCCACCCCAGTGGACATCTCGGCATTTTTTTTTTTTTTTGTAAATAGCAATGTTGAATCAAACTTTTTACTTTGTGATAATGGGCATTGCTCTTTACTATATAAACCCCATTTCAAAAATGTTTTCTCACTTGTTAATAATTCATGACTCACAGAGATAACTCAACAAACGTTCTAACTGGCAGAAAGTAAGTTCACTGTTATGGTATTAAGTAAGTACAGGTATCGCAGAGAGTATGTAGAAGATTTTCATATTAATTATACGTGTTATTCGTTAAATTAGAGCGTAAAATATCAACTGAACAGATCTATATCCAGCAACGTCTGTCCTGGTGCTTGACAATAAACGAGATTACTTAGTGAACTGGCCGATATCTGATATAAAAAAGTTACAAATTAACTACGGAATAGTAAAATAACTCATTTTATGCATAACTCAACTTGAACAGAAAATAGACACATTGAGCCAGGTAGTACTTGAAGGACAACAGTGGTAGAGTAACATGTAGAGCAAACATTAAATAACAAGTCTTATCTAGAAGCAGGTTCTGTCAGCGGTCAAAAAGCAAAGATTACAAGAAATGAACCTTGTGGGAAATTCAACACAGCTGTAAATTTGCCAAGCTCCATCTAAAACGAAGGCTGCACTCCTTAGCTTATATTAGAAATTTCCGTAGATTATTAAGGTTTGGTCGTCGATGTGGTATCTTCCAAGGGGTTGGTGGTTCTAAGACACAGAACAAAATAATAAGACACACACGAAGGGTTGGTATAATTCTTTTATTTGACTTGGAATAACAATAGGTCCAGAGCAATATCGAATGCAAGTTCATGAGGTAGGCCAGTTCAGTATCCACAATAGTAACAGGGGTTGAGCAACAAACCTTGGACCAGGCAGACAGAACTCAATTATCAGACAGTAGAATAGACCAGTGGTGCGGTGTCCTTTAAGTCGGCCCTGTGGTGGCACTGACCATACAGGCTGAGGAATGTGTGTCTCCAAGCTGGCCACAGATTGGCAGTGCTGTCACAAAGGTTACTGCCGACTTCTGATCGTGTATTGGTGTGGTGTGGTACTGACAGCACACAATACCACATTCCCCCCCCCCCCCCCCCCCCAGGATGGGAGGAGGTCTGGGTGCAGGTGACACTGAGGAGGCGGAAACTGTAACTGCAGCTGATGATAAGGTCCTGTCCACACTCTGACATTCGTCTTGCTATTAGTTCGAAACATTGTCCAAAAAACTAGGTCCACACCTACACCCAGAATGAAACATCTTCTTCTAATGATGGAGGAGTAACAGCGACTTGAGTGTCTATGGCGCCCCATCAGAAGGTGTCAAGGCAAAGGAGGCCAAACACCTGAAGCTGGGGCTGCTGGTGTTGCAGCTATGTCCATTGGCTCCCCGTATGGTGGCAGAGGACCCCAGGGAGGCGAAGGCGGCTATGGCTGTGTGGCCCTTCTAGGCACTAAGTCTGTAAATGAAAAACCCGTGGCAGGATCACGCAGCGCACACAGACGAAGTTGATTTTGATGGCACTTCTGCAGCCAGTGGAATCCTGTAAAACATGCAATGAGCAGCCCAAGACTTCAGTGATAACACATCGTTCCCAGTGCCTGTGTCTGCCAAGAACTCTCAAAAAGACCAAATCATACCCATGAAACTTAGAACGCTGTGGAGTAGGGGTCAGCAGCAGCTGAAGCAGTGTTCTATATTGGTGTCAATGCAAGACCTCCACCAGCAACTTGCAGTTGCGTGGCTGGGAGCGGTAGATAGAGAGACAGAGTACTAAAACTTGTTCCTACATATGGGAAGCACATGACGTCTTCATATGTTGCTTAAAAGTTCTGATGAAGCATTCCACTTCAATGTTGGTCTGAGGGAGGAACAGTGCTGTCATCACATGCTTGATGCCATTGGTGTCACATAACTGCTGGAACTTTGCCAATGTCAACAGTCGTCCATTGTCCAAAGCCAGCACTTTAGCTAAACCTTCGATGTAAAAAATTGCTGTGAGAGTCTTGATAGTGCTAATAGAGTGCATTGGCACCACAAATGGAAACTTACTAAAGGTACCTACCACAATAAGCCATTGGGAGTTCCAGTAGGGGCTCATAAAGTGAGTATGCAACCTTTGCCAAGGGATGATGGGCTTGGGCCAATCAAAAAAATTTTATATTGGAGCAGCCTTGTGTTACACACATGCCAGACATTGGGAAGTTAATTGTTCCATTTGAATATCCATGCTGACCCACGAGAAGTAGCATCAGGCAAGCTTCTTAGTGTGTGTTGTGGCGTAGCAAGACAGCCACGCCACTCGGAAGTAGCCGAAATGCACGCGTACACACACGCCGGCTGGCGAGAGGTCTGAAACAGGATACTTAATGAATGCTATAAAGAAAAGTACGTAGCTCCTGGAATACTTAACTTTATTCCATCATTGTGGTACATCGCTCTTGACGATACAATTGAGAGTCTTTAAATACAAGCACTGTAAGGCTAATGGCGCCTTGCTAGGTCGTAGCCATGGACTTAGCTGAAGGCTATTCTAACTGTCTCTCGGCAAATGAGAGAAAGGCTTCGTCAGTGTAGTCGCTAGCAAAGTCGTCGTACAACTGGGGCGAGTGCTAGTACGTCTCTCTAGACCTGCCGTGTGGTGGCGCTCGGTCTGCAATTACTGACAGTGGCGACACGCGGGTCCGACATGTACTAATGGACCGCGGCCGATTTAAAGCTACCACCTAGCAAGTGTGGTGTCTAGCGGTGACACCACAGTGTGTACAATGCCCAATGTCCTTGCTGGAGAAGATGAAGAATTTTCTTCTGAAGCAAACGTTGTACAACCACACGGGATTGATCATTGCCTGTATATAGTAGAACTCCCAACTGGACTGATAAGCTGTACAAAAGCATAAAATAATGGTGTACAACCAGATCAGTTATCTGTTGAATTGAATGTGGCCAAGCATAAAATAATGGTGTACAACCAGATTAGTTATCTGATTAATTGAATGGGGCCAGCTGGTGCAGAGGTGCTACAACAGAATCTTGAGACTGAGACCCACAGATGTTGCCTGAGCAATCTGACGGTGGTCAGTGGGAGCATCAAGTTTTTCGTTGTCCTGGACATCAGTGTGAAAGCAAGAATCTTCTGAAGTGTTGAACGCCGAATCAGTGCTGACTGGTAGGTGAGAAAGAGTGATTGTGTTTGAATGCTTCGTTTTCGGTCTGTATACAATTTCATACTGCTATCTGCAGAGGAGCAGGGACCAACGCTGAACCTTTTGTGCCACATGTGGAAGCACTGGGTTTGATAGGGTGAACAGTGAGGTGAGAAGCTTGTGATCTGTCAACAAGAAGAATTTTCTGCTATACCAATATTGGTGGAATTTGGTCACCCATATTGATAATGAGAGCTTCCTTCTCTGTCTGCGAATAGTTGCATTGTGCTTTGTTGAGGAGTTTGGATGTAAAGGCAATTGGCCTGTCCAAAGATATGAGTGTGTGCAACAACGCCAGTCCCATAATAGGATACATTAAGCGCCAGCACGACCTGCTTAACGGAATCAAAATGTACCTAACAGCTGTTGCCCAATAAAGATTTCTTCAGTTTCTGAAATGCAGCTTGACACTTCCTAGTTGAATCAAACGGAACATTCTTTCATAAAAGATGATGCAATGAAGCTGCAATCTGAGCAGCGTGTCGGATTAACCAAATGTAATAATTAAGATTACGCAATTCAGCCTGGAGTACACTGACGTCCACGGAACTGGTTATCTACGTATTTCTAGCACTTCAATCATAATATGTAATTTACGATCACGATTGGCCATCTTCCCCTGTTTGGATGGGACTCACAAAGTATCCTAACATTCACAGGATGAAAATGGATATTGAAAGGCCTCCCTGCATTGTCTTTGACCAACCCTCCCTGCAACACTGTCATCAATTTAATTTGCTACTGACAAGATGTAGGAGGGTACTATACCCACTACATTCCACATCTTGTGAAGGTACAGAGCGAGCTGAGTCCATAACTGCTGTTCAGCGAAGACTGTTCCACACCAGTGTTGCTTATGACCCCATCCAAGTGCACAAGATCTCTCCAGGTAAATGCATGTCAAGGAGGTTACTGCTCCTTATCAGTATATAGTAGATACGGCAATACTGTGGTGGTATAACAGTCGGTTAAAAATAACTTGTGGTTTATGCATGATGGAGCTCCAGATGGACAGTGTTTGAAGCGTTTTACGTAAATCAACTGTGCTATCACCCTGAAGTATTGTTCTAGTGGTTTGGGTGAGTATCAAGAAGGTATTTGCAAGAGATAAATGGTCATAGAACATAAATACATGCACTCCAAAAACTACACAATTCTACATTTAAACACGCTACAACGTTTAAGCCATGTGGTTTCTGAAATATTAGTCATTTGGAGTGCAACGCTCTTAATATTCTAATACAGGAGATATAGATCCAAATTCTGACATACATCCACCCTAAAAATTTTCCATCCCACTCGCTACGGTGAGAAGCTTTAAGATGATAAAACTACTTCCTTCTACACCAAAGAGAAAAACACAGATTCTTTGTGATGCATGCACCATATACTTTCTGGAGATGCATAGCGCCCAGTTCTCACATCCGGTTATGGTTAAGAAATTATGCTGTGCTCGCATCAGACTGTAAGGTGATAAAACAACTTGCAAACCAAACAAAACATCGATTCTTTGTAACACAAATACATAGGTTACCAGAGGTGTATGACACCTACTGTTTACTTAGGTCCAGCCTGATTATGGTTCAGAAATAATGATACGTTTACAACAGTCCTATGGCATAATCAATGGCCGCCGAAAATGCGTACATAGAAACAGTGACGTCTTACAAGGAAATAAACATCATGATCAGCAGCCAGGGGAGATGTAACAGTCTTATTGCAGTTTCCAACAATCTCTGGTAGTAACCTTCCTCTTGCACACACAGAAGTCATTGTCTGATGTTAGGTTATGTTGCTCATGTACCGAATAATATGGCCATTTCGCCTTGACACCACATCTGTAGAAAGCTTCCTCTTTCCGCTATTTGAGTGTGTATATGTAGCATCAGTTCTCTCTCCTCCTCCAGAACGCGCAATTTTGTTGATATTGGTCAGTATTGTATTTTCAGTCAATGTCCATAATTTTACTGGGGTTTTGCGATTTCACATATTTTATCGGATTTCCGTCAATCTTTACGTATTTAATATCAATTTTTCGTGATTATACCAGGTTTTCATCAAATTTACCGATTTTATATCATTTTTCATACTTTTCAACAGTTTACCATATGTAATTCATACGATGTATTTCCATTTCTGTTGGCTGGGATGCGACTTGCGACTCCTACATACGTATAAGTCTGTTTCATTCTCAAATGATGTTGCTACAGGGGCAGTGGCCCCTTTGGCCGTATTGCCACCCACGCCGCCTCCGCCAGTCAGCCCACACGCTATTCGTTCGTTTCTTTCGTCAGTCGACTCGACTGAATCGAGTTATCGAGTAATTGTACTTTTCTACGTAGCACGCGCGTCTGCGTCATCGTATTTTATTATACATTTATGTCTGGCACATAGATAACTAACACATACCTATAAGAAAAGTCGCGGCCATTCTAGTGACCTCGATACGTTATTCTGCCTGGCATTTGTTCGAGATAAGTTGCGAATATTCTACTGTTTTCTTGTACAGAGAACCTTCGATACGTAGCATTATAAATATGGACTATTTGCCAAATAGAATTCATCATTTAAGGAAGAGAACCACAATTGTAACTTTTTCATATCATAAGATGTCATTGTCTTATGTATGTGTATAATCAGTTTAAATAAAACTTTCTTAAACTTTGCATGTGACTCGATTATTTTTCATTACTACATATTTCATAAATCTAATTACATGATTACACATAGTGCAAAAATTTGTTGCTCTCGAGAGCTGCTTACGTGAATTCTTTTCTTATTCTAAAGTGTGAGCCTTTCTTATACTTGTTGTTATATCCACAGATTAACAAACATTTGCGAACAAAAAAATTTTATTATGTGGAGCAAGGCCTCCGCTTAACTTTACAAAAAGATAAACTTCCTTCGAAAACAAAAAAGCTTCTTCTCCTGCCAAAATTTTATAACAAGCCAAAGAATTATGCCACCTTATTGAATTGAAAGATTAGCAACTGAATTTACGTTCCTTTGTCTGGTTTTCTCTCGACCCTTTCCGGCGGATGCCGAGGAAGTAGACGAGCGCAGAGTCCGGGGTCGTTGGCCGGCGTAGCAAAGACGTGGCACCTGGACATTCCGGCTGCTTCGAAGTCTCTTCCGGGCGGCAGTCCACGGCGGGTCGAAAGACGGCTGCTTTCCTTTCTTCCGGCTATTAACCCGGCGGCTCCAGTCTTCCTCCACTGATTCCGGAGTGATGATTGGCGGCCGTTGGCGATCCCTGAATGGCAGATGGTGATATCCTAGTGTTACCCTTCGTGCCGGAAAAAGGCTCGTGCGCATGCGTAGTTCGCGGCTGATTGAATGTTTGGCGGGAACGCCTCTAGCGCTGGCTGGCGGAACGCGCCGGTACTAAGTTGCAGGCGCCGCTTAACTCTGCCGCGGTAGCTGACCGTTGCGTTTGCGTGGGTGTGCTCCACGGCACTTGTGGTGCGTTAATTTACAATTCCGTTATTCTATGTTTCGACTTTGCTAGCTACCCACTCGACAGGTATCAAAAATGGCTCTGAGCACTATGCGACTTAACTTCTGAGGTCATCAGTCGCCTAGAACTTAGATCTAATTAAACCTAACTAACCTTAGGACATCACACACACCCATGCCCGAGGCAGGATTCGAACCTGCGACCGTAGCGGTCACGCGGTTCCAGACTGTAGCGCCTAGAACCGCACGGCGACAGGTATCTGTTATGTTGGTAAGTCAGTCAGATGAACGTCGAAGCTAGTGATCGTAACACTTATACGAGGGCTATTCGGAAAGTCTCGTCGATAGCAAAATGGAAACTACAGTGAAAATCCGATGAAGCTTTGCATAGACGTGTTGGACAGTGTCTCTACTATGACCGTCGATCATGTCACGGCGCTCTTCCCAGTTCTGAGCGCACATTGAGCACGTAAAGATGCCTAGAAAATAACGTCTTCCGCCAGGCATGAGTACCTGTGAAAGATTTCGACTGATTTCATCCAGCCCATACAACGTAACTGTCATGCGTTTCCTTCTACACGACAGTTCTCGGCAGGGACAATGAAGACACACTTGCAGCGTCTTCGATTGGAAGCGTTTGGTCACCCATCATACAGCACGGACTTGCCTCCGTCTTATTTTCATTTCTGTTCACATGAACTGCTGGCTATGAAGACAACATTTTTGCACTGACAACAAGCTGCAGACCAGCCTAGAGAATTGGCAGAAAGCACAGGCGCCAGACTTCTAATACTAAATGGTTCAAATGGCTCTGAGCACTATGGGACTTAACTGCTACGGTCATCAGTCCCCTAGAACTTAGAACTACTTAAACCTAACTAACCTAAGGACAGCACACAACACCCAGCCATCACGAGGCAGAGAAAATCCCTGACCCCGCCGGGAATCGAACCCGGGAACCCGGGCGTGGGAAGCGGGAACGCTACCGCACGACCACGAGATGCGGGCCTTCTAATACTAGGTATAGGAAAGTTGGTACAGTGCTACGACAAATGTCTCAGTCGGAGCGACGACATAGAGAACTAGCTGGAAGGTGTAGCTAGGTAATGCAAATAAAATAGTTTTTTATTTTCACTGTTGTCTGCATTTCACGACCGATCGGACCTTACTTTCCGAACATCCCTTGTAGTTCTATGTTCTGTCTTCCGTTCTCCTAGTTTTGCTGAATATGTGGCAACATTTGTCCCATGGGAATCTTGGCCTGCTAAGACACTATCAGTGTGTTTTTTTTAATTATTCTTCATAATTACAGCCTCTCATCTGAAAAGCTAGAATAGTCCATACAATTCACATTTACTTGGATAGTAATAAACTGATATATTAACAATTTATTTCTGGTACTTAATACTACAACTACTTGTACTACTACAAAACTACAATAAAACCCTTAACCAGTTACCCAACTAGCAATACAAGTATAATCCTACAAAATCTGTTGTCTGCTTGTTTATTTATTTTGGTGCATTTACTTGTAGATGGTTGTCTCCGCTACTGGATCCGCCTTGTACTACCCGAGCCGACAGTCGTTGTCTGCTGGATTCCTTTGGCGCCAGGCAGCACATCAGCAGCGTTTCCACTATACAAGCAATTGCACCAATCACTGTTACGCCTTACAGTCAACACTTCCATGATCACTTGCACCAAAGCAAAGTATATTCTTGAGAAACTACACTCCTGGAAATTGAAATAAGAACACCGTGAATTCATTGTCCCAGGAAGGGGAAACTTTATTGACACATTCCTGGGGTCAGATACATCACATGATCACACTGACAGAACCACAGGCACATAGACACAGGCAACAGAGCATGCACAATGTCGGCACTAGTACAGTGTATATCCACCTTTCGCAGCAATGCAGGCTGCTATTCTCCCATGGAGACGATCGTAGAGATGCTGGATGTAGTCCTGTGGAACGGCTTGCCATGCCATTTCCACCTGGTGCCTCAGTTGGACCAGCGTTCGTGCTGGACGTGCAGAACGCGTGAGACGACGCTTCATCCAGTCCCAAACATGCTCAATGGGGGACAGATCCGGAGATCTTGCTGGCCAAGGTAGTTGACTTACACCTTCTAGAGCACGTTGGGTGGCACGGGATACATGCGGACGTGCATTGTCCTGTTGGAACAGCAAGTTCCCTTGCCGGTCTAGGAATGGTAGAACGATGGGTTCGATGACGGTTTGGATGTACCGTGCACTATTCAGTGTCCCCTCGACGATCACCAGTGGTGTACGGCCAGTGTAGGAGATCGCTCCCCACACCATGATGCCGGGTGTTGGCCCTGTGTGCCTCGGTCGTATGCAGTCCTGATTGTGGCGCTCACCTGCACGGCGCCAAACACGCATACGACCATCATTGGCACCAAGGCAGAAGCGACTCTCATCGCTGAAGACGACACGTCTCCATTCGTCCCTCCATTCACGCCTGTCGCGACACCACTGGAGGCGGGCTGCACGATGTTGGGGCGTGAGCGGAAGACGGCCTAACGGTGTGCGGGACCGTAGCCCAGCTTCATGGAGACGGTTGCGAATGGTCCTCGCCGATACCCCAGGAGCAACAGTGTCCCTAATTTGCTGGGAAGTGGCGGTGCGGTCCCCTACGGCACTGCGTAGGATCCTACGGTCTTGGCGTGCATCCGTGCGTCGCTGCGGTCCGGTCCCAGGTCGACGGGCACGTGCACCTTCCGCCGACCACTGGCGACAACATCGATGTACTGTGGAGACCTCACGCCCCACGTGTTGAGCAATTCGGCGGTACGTCCACCCGGCCTCCCGCATGCCCACTATACGCCCTCGCTCAAAGTCCGTCAACTGCTCATACGGTTCACGTCCACGCTGTCGCGGCATGCTACCAGTGTTAAAGACTGCGATGGAGCTCCGTATGCCACGGCAAACTGGCTGACACTGACGGCGGCGGTGCACAAATGCTGCGCAGCTAGCGCCATTCGACGGCCAACACCGCGGTTCCTGGTGTGTCCGCTGTGCCGTGCGTGAAATCATTGCTTGCACAGCCCTCTCGCAGTGTCCGGAGCAAGTATGGTGGGTCTGACACACCGGTGTCAATGTGTTCTTTTTTCCATTTCCAGGAGTGTATTTCATTCAGTGGTCGCCGACTGCGACGGATTTTTTTTTTTTTTTACGTGTGTTCGTGCGATGCTACAGTTGCGACGGATTATACGTTGCTGCTGCAATGCAACTTCTTTTATAATTTTCGTTCACCTACCTCTTTACAGCGGTAGATCTTGGCACGTAAACTCCTGACTGCAGCTACTTACGAGTTCACAGAAAAGCAGTGTTGAGGAAACTGTAACCTCATAGCTACACGCCGGAGGCCGCTATAAGCAAAATTTGCTGAAAATTGTCTATGTACTTTAAAGAAATGATTCGGAAAGGGGATGTCACTCGTACTTTAAACATGAAGTTCAAATTTAAACCTTCAATAGATCTTTATTGCCGTGAAGCAAGATCATCAGCCCACATTTACGAAAATTAGTAAAGTTTCTGCTCACAGTTATCACCATACCTAAACCAGCCAGAACTTTTACCTTCCCAAATTCCGAAACCAATTACTTGTAACACAGTCAATGATCGGCCAATTACTTCTGCACACGATATTCAGTGGTTGTCTTTAGTAAAAGTTTATGCTCGCCACAAAATACTCAGTAAGAATATACTCAGTACCGCCACGCTATATAATTCAAAGTTCACTCGCGATTTTCGTTGTAACGAATTATCACAACACTCTAAAGTTTTCATAAACAGTTTCTGGTCACTACCAGATACCATTAACACTGGACCATAACGCGGAAATCATCCCAAGACTTCATCTTACACGTAATACGTAAAGTCACATCCAGCATAACCGCCTCCAATCAGAGCTAGCTCGCGACTCCCTTCTCACTCTCCCACACTCAAAACTATATCTCCTCGCTAGGCGGCCAACCGTCTCGCTTCTCATTGGCTGTCAGCATTTACGACCAATGAGAACTCACTTCTAGGGCGCGGCTCGCGCCAAAATCTAGCAAGCACCAACCACTTCTCTAGGCTCATTAACGTCATCAAATTAAGTAACGCAAAACTCTCTAATTAAATAAACAAAACAAAATGAACTATAAGCTTTACTCTACATCTGGAAATTTATTATGTAGTCGCGAATGTTCTGGCTGTCTTATACATAAGCATACATACTTGGACATCCGACATTCACTAGTAGGGGAACCACTAGTGGATTCGTTCCCACGTTACAGAGTTGGAACACTTGCCAGTTCCTGTAGAGAATTACATGAATGATTTTTAATAATGCCGAACGTCCCACATACTCTCACGCACGCATTCTCATTCACACGCACCCCAACACACAATACACATATTTACTTAGAATTCTTGAAATTATTATTATAGAAAAGTCACAGAGGTTTTCTGATACTAAAAACTTTCCAAATTTATATATGAACACTGAAAGTGTTATCGGATCATCGTACATAGTCACTGAAGGTGAACTGTTATATCACTGTATTTATTTAAATTCTTGATTGTCGGAAAATTACTTTTTTTTTATGGAATTTTACTAACTTCCAAAATACAACTATTTTTGATCTCGGACTTTGACATATTGTTTGTTTTCATAACAGAAGGATGTACATCAAATATGACGTTCCTCAGGTTATTCCTTTATTAGTTATTAATATTTTTAGTTTCGTATAATGTAAGTGGCCTGCCAGCGCTACTCCACTGCTTTCACATGGGCAGCTGCAACAGATGGTCGTGACGTCAGTCTGCAGGACACAACTCGTCCGTTACTGACCGTACAGTACTCTACCGGCTTACATTGCAGCCCACATACACTCTGAAGTAAAGTTATTAATAGACAAATGGGCGATCGCTCACTAGTTGCGACGCCACACCGACGTCAGTTGTCTTCTCTCCAGCAGCGGAGTATGCTGTCTAGCTGGGATTGCAGCATGATGACGCGTGGTTGAATGCCTTGTGAAGTCTTCCCTGGCCTTCCTGGATACTGTAGCTGCAGTATCGTCCGAGATGCTCCAGGCTGGCTCGCGCCTTAGTGCTGTTTTGGGATTCGACATCCTTAATGCCTGACAGCCATTACTTCTCTCATCTTCATAAAGCGTGCAGTCCCACAGTGTTTGTTCTGGCTTACCCACACTGCAGGCGCAGCTATCATTCATCTGTTTTCTTAAATTCTGTTTAGGTATGTAGCATACAGCCCATGGCCAGTCAGGGAATATATCAACCCACTCGACGGGACAAGTAATCTTATTTTTAATCTCTCCGTGATGTTAGGGAGAAATTCGTATGTTCTCCTCCCTGTGCCTAAAGTGTCCCATTCATTTTGCCACAGTTGTAATACGCGTGATTTTATTACCTTTTTCGAATTGGCCTAGTTCCAAGCATCCTTCGCACTTCCATTTGATTGCCCTTTTTTAACCAATAAAATGCTCCCCTTTTCCTAATTTCCAAGTCCAGTGGGCGTATTCCCAGAATTACTAACAAAGCATCACTCAGGACACTGCAGTAGGCGCCTGTCAGTCTTACAAGCACTCCTCGTTGAACTCTTCTCAAAAATGAGGCTAGCTTCACTAGCTGTAATTTATGAACCCAAATGCTTCACCATATCTATGATTGATGCTAATATAGACTAGTGGTATACTCTGATTGTTTTAAGGGGAAGCCTAAATTGCCTATTTGTAATGGTTATAATTTTATTCATCGCATTTGTACATTTTCTGCTTGCTTCCTCTATATAATGTTTAAAGTTACGATGTCGTCCATGAATACCCCTAGATATTTCGTTACTGCGCTTCTCCTAATCGTTACAGCATTTAATTTTATTTCAGTGTTTCTTCTGTGTTCCCGTTCAGCAGCAGGTACATTCTTTGTGAGGTGCTAGCGACAATTTAACACTTCAGCATCAGCTCTCAAGTTCGCGGAGTGACACATTATATTTGTCCTCTATAATTCTTCTGGAGTCACAACTTACAGTGAAGAGCATGACATCTGCAAATGCTACCAGTCCACTTACGTTACCACTGTCATGTAACTTTTGTAATGTGGGCTCCAGTGCTATATCCCAAAATTCTGGACCACACACTGATCCTTGTGGACAACCTTTTGTTATTGTCTGCATTATTTTCTTTCATAGGCATGTTAAAGAAACATATTACCCAAGGCAATAATGCCTCAGCCACTTGTACTGCCCTTCTGGACACCCCAAATCCCAAAGGCGACCAAAGAAAGACGGCCAACAAAGGTTGTCGAAAGCACCAGCAATATCGATCATCTTCGCTAGGGCGTACATAGAATGACTATCTGTCCCTAGCGAAATCGCCTTAATAATTGCGTCTTCAGTTGTCTTGCCTCGTATAAATCATATTAGTGACGTCTCAACCCTGTGTAGCAGTCTATGATCTTGTAATCTTTTGCATAATAATTTTTCAAATATCTTCCTGAGAACTTTCAAAAGACAATTTGGTCTGTAAGATTTGGGTATCATTAGATCCTTATCTTGGCTTTTACCAATTATTACCATTTCAGCGATCTTCCATGGTGCAGGGACCTTCCTTGCTAGAGACACTCATTGTACAGTTCATGCAAGTAATTATCTAACTGGTCACATAGGGCCTGTATTACTTCGGCAGGGATCCCATCAATAGTAGGGCTAGAGGGGCATCACCCCACTGTGCATTGTTACCAAATTACTTCAAGATGGCGGATCCAACATGGCGGCAATAGATGTGGCATCGTCTCAATGACGTAATTGTGTGAAGTACAAATTTTGGTGCGAAAATAGGTCAATTGGGCTGCATCCACTGACCTAAGAAAATGACGTAAAATTTTGGCGGCCTCCCTACCCCAAGAAAATGATGGGAAAAATCTGGCGGAAAAAAGGTCACTTGGGCTACCTCCACTAACGTAAGTCATCCAATCACCACCTCTTCCTTTGAATTGGCAGGAAAAGGACTCAGTCTGTGCTGGGCTGCCAGATAGAATGGACATAAGTCTTTATTTTGCATGCATTGTTTATTTAAACAATTTGAGTTGTCATAGGCAGTAGCTCCATCCAGTGTGTTCACCATGAGGTCCGGAGTCCAACTGACCTAGTATACAGTACCACCACCAGAAGGTACTGTCCTTCCTCCCATTATGTCATCCAAGATGGCTGTCTGGGGGAAAAAATGTTGGGAAGGGTACTCAGTCTGTATCCAACTGCTGGAGAGAGGAAGGAGTATGCACTTCCCTGAGTGGACAAATGATGATATTCTCTCACACACTCTTGTAGGTCTCTCAGTGACATAAGATCATGATGTTCTCCATGTTCAGAAACGGTCAGTACTTCCTGCATCTTTATTTGTACCCATTTTCCTATCACTGTCAATTTTATGGATAAGGGCGAACCATGTAACATTGATACTGCACGTTCTTCCCTACTACTGGTAGTTGAATTAACACATATAACTTTGCTCTGTCCATTTTTACTTCCACGTTTGATATGCGGTAAAATATTGCTAAGTTTTTCTCTGATACTCCTGCTATGTGTGTAGTTCTGCAGGGAATTCTTTCTCTGCTAGTTGCAACCCCATCAAGAACTGTTGTGGCAGCAGTAATACTAACCCTAATCGGTTGTTTGCCGCATGGTAGACTGCCTCTCGTAGTCACCCCACTTACATTATTGCATCACTGAGCCAGTCCACTAACGCTCGTAAAAGTCTGGCTATTGCTAGCTTGCTAGCTAATAAGCTCAGCTGTTTCTTTATTTCTCCTAAATCACTGTTCAGTGTTTCCATTGTGTTCCAGATGTACTGGGCTAACCTTCAGTTAACTCGCACACAATCCTGGTGTTGTTCAGAACGCCTTCTGCCAAGCTCGTATTTGCATCTTATGACATCCTATTATACACACATCAAAAAACTTTTGCATCACCATGGCTTCAAGAGTTCCAGAACCAGTACAGAAATTTGGAATAGATATCAAGATAAACATTTCCGCCCTTTTCATTGCTGATGAAAATCACACATTGCATGTTGTACCACCGTACTATGAGACCTTCAGAGGTGGTGGTCCAGATTGCTGTACACACCGGTACCTCTAATACCAGTAGCATGTCCTCTTGCATTGATGCATGCCTGTATTCGTCGTGGCATACTATCCACAAGATCATCAGTACAGTGTTTGTACAGATTGTCCCACTCCTCAGTGGCGATTCGGCGTAGATCCCTCAGAGTGGTTGGTGGATCACGTCGTCCATAAACAGCCCTTTTCAATCTATGCGAGGCATGTTCGATAGGGTTCATGTTGCCCGCATCTCGTGGTCGTGCGGTAGCGTTCTCGCTTCCCACGCCCGGGTTCCCGGGTTCGATTCCCGGCGGGGTCAGGGATTTTCTCTGCCTCGTGATGGCTGGGTGTTGTGTGCTGTCCTTAGGTTAGTTAGGTTTAAGTAGTTCTAAGTTCTAGGGGACTGATGACCATAGATGTTAAGTCCCATAGTGCTCAGAGCCATTTGAACCATTTTTTGGTTCATGTCTGGAGAACAAGCTGGTCACTCTAGTCGAGCATTTTTCTTATTCTGAAGGAAGTCATTCACGAGATGTGCACGACTGGGGCGCGAATTGTCATCCATGAAGACGAGTGCCTCGCCAATACGCTGCTGATATGGTTGCACTATTGGTCGGAGAATGGCATTCACGTGTCGTACAGCCGTTACGGCGCCTTCTATGACCACAAGCAACATACGTCGATCCCACATAATGCCACCCCAAAACAGCAGGGAACCTCCCTCTTGCTGCACTCGCTGGACAGTGTATCTAAGACGTTCAGCCTGACTGGTTTGCCTCCAAACACACCTTCGACAATAGTCTTTGACAATGTTTCCTCCAAACATGTCTCCAACAACTGTCTGGTTGAAGGCATATGCGACACTCATTGGTGAAGAGAACGTGATGAAAATCCTGAGCGGTCCATTCGGCATGTTGTTGAGCCCATCTGTACTGCGCTGCATGGTGTCGTGGTTGCAAAGATGGACCTCGCCATGGATGTAGGGAGTGAAGTTACGCATCATACAGCCTATTGTGTTCAGTTTGAGTCGTAACACGACGCCCTGTGCCTGCACGAAAAGCATTATGCAACATGGTGGCGTTGCTGCCAGGGTTCCTCTCAGCCATAATCCGTAGATTCAAAATGGTTCAAATGGCTCTGAGCACTATGGGACTTAACTTCTGAGGTCATCAGTCCCCTAGAACTTAGAACTACTTAAACCTAACTAACCTAAGGAGATCACACACATCCATGCCCGAGGCAGGATTCGAACCTGCGACCGTAGCGGTCGCGCAGTTCCAGACTGTAGCACCTAGAACCACTCGGCCACTCCGGCCGGCTAATCCGTAGGTAGCGGTCATCAACTGCAGTAGCAGAACTTGGGCGCCTGAGCGAAGCATGTCATCGACAGTTCCTGTCTCTCTTTATCTCTTCCACGTCCGAACAACATTGCTTTGGTTCAGTGCAAGACACCTCTTCTTGAGAGCCCTTCATGGCACAAAGTAACAATGCGTATGCAATCGAACCATGGTATTGACCGTCTAGGCATGGTTGATCTACAAACAACACGAGCCATGCACCTCCTTCCTGGTGAAATGACTGGAACTGATCGGCTGTCGCACCCCTCCGTCTAACAGGCGCTGCTCATGCATGGTTGTTTACATCTTTGGGTGGGTTTAGTGACATCTATGAACTGTGTCTGTGATACAATGTCCACAGTCAACGTCTGTCTTCAGGGGTTCTGGGAATCGGGGTGATGCAAAACATTTTTTGATGTGTGTAGTCTTAGTAGTCTCTGTCAATGCATTTGCCTGACTAGCTATTTAGCTACAGAACATCTTTGTTATCTGCTGTTCCAAATACCGCCTTCAAGATTTGCCCTCCTGCATCTAACCAACCTCTTTTCTTATAAATCAATGCCCATGGTATATTGTCATTGCTTGTGTCAACTGAGCTCTCATCTTGCCATCTGACAGCTTCAACTCCTGGTATTCACCCTGCACTTCGATGACAATTTTACTACCCTGTGCTTCCTTAAGCAACCCTACTAATGCCTCCTGCAGTCTACAGACTTCGTTTCTTATCTTCCATACATCAATGGTTAACCCAATGTCCATTGGTGACTCGTCAATAACATATCCAGTTGTCATGATAATAACAAACCTGCCTCTAATGGCTGAATGCTAACTGCAAGCATTGTTCCTCTGTTGAGGAACTCATCTGGTTGCTCCGGGTGATTCACCACTAAGGATAGGAACTTCCGTCATTCCCTCCCTCCTTCAGAATACTTGTACACACAAAAACTAAGAAATAATAAGTGACTATTGGAGAACTACAACAACCCATAGTACAACATTGATTACATTTCACAAGAATTTGCAGCTCATGTCTGTGACATTGTGTAACGCAACTGGACTTCAAAACTACTATTTTTTTGCAAGACCTTAATGCATAGGTTACGCTATGCACATACTGGCTGTCTACTCGTATGTTTTTCCGAATATTACTAGTTGTTCCCATGCATCTTGGCTTCATCAGCGGGACTTGCTGCGATGCATCTACCATTCCTTTAAACGGTTTAACTTGGCTCACATATACGACAGACATTGTGGTCGCAAACTGTACTTTCACATTTACTGGAGAAGTCGTCTCGATGATTTCATAAGGACCCTGAAACTTCATCAAAAATTTACTCATTTTTCCCTTTGGGCATGTAGGTGTTGGTGACCGGTCCTTGTCGGCTCAAAGCTTCAGTATTGGCTCGCTTTACCTTTTGCCATCCCCCTCCCCCCCCTCACCCCCCAAATACTCTTTTAGCAGCTGGTCCTCACTTAAAAATTAGGAATAAAGACATTAAAGGTGGACGGTATATTCCTACCGTACACAACCTCAAAGGCGAAAGGCCAGTACCAATATGCACTTCAGAGTTACGCGAGCAAACTGCACATTGCATATATGAGGGCTGGAACATAAACAGTGGCAACTATTTAGTCACAACCGATACAAAAGAGTTACATGTTTGCACCTGTTACTGTCCTTCGAAGAAGTCACCAACATTGTGTAGAACCCATTGCCAGCGACGTGGAAGGTGTAGTATACCATTAGCAGAGCCTGTTCTGTTGATGGTACCAATGGAGCGGTCTACTGCCTGTCAAATCTCTGAAACAGTTCTGAAGCAAATGCCACGAAGCGAAAACTGAAACGCCAATCCAACGAATGGCGTCATTATGGTTCGCCGCGAAAGTGGAAAGTGCGTCAGAGCCCCAGTATGGTGAAAGTTATGGTGATTCTCGTGTACAACTGTGATGGTGTCATCCTAACGCACGGCAGATCGTCATTGCACCGTATTACTGTTCGTTTTTGGAGCATCACCTGCGACCAGCCTTGCGAAAGAAGCGGCGACAATTTCTGCACAACCCACCCATCATTTTGCACGACAAGGCGCGGGCGCAAGCAGCGCAAGCTGTGGCTGCTCTATTCGGGCGATGGGACTGGGAAGTACTGTACCATACACCATACTCCCCAGACTTAAGTCCTTGTGACTTTGATTTGATTCTGAAGATGAAGCAACCACTTCGTGGCATTCACTTCAGAACTGTTCCAGAGATTCGACAGGCGGCAGACCGCTCCATTCGCACCATCAACAAAACAGGCTCTGCTAATGGTATACTACGCCTTCCACGTCGCTGTCAACGGGTTCTACACAATGCTGGTGACTACTTTGAAGGACAGTAACAGGTGCAAACATATAACTCTTTTTTATCGGTTGTGAATAAATGGTTGCCACTATTTAAGTTCCAACCCTCGTACACTGAGATACAAAAGACATGAGATACCTCCTAATATCGTGTCGGACTTCCTTTTGCCCGGCGCAGTGCAGCAGCTCGTCGTGGCATCGACTCAACAACTCGTTGGAAGTCCCTGCAGAAATACTGAGCCATGCTGCTTCTGCAGCTAGCCATAATTGCGATATTGTCACCAGTGCAGGATTTTGTGCATCAGCTGAAATCTCTATTATGTCCCATAAATGTTCGACCGGATTCATGTCGGGCGATCTGGGTGGCCAAATCATTCTTTCGAATTGTCCAGAATATTCCTCAAACCAATCGTGAACAATTATGGCCCGATGACATGGTGCCTTGTCGTTCATAAAATTTCCGTTGTTGTTAGGGAACATGAACTCTACGAATGGCTGCAAATGGTCTACAAGTAGCCGAACATAACCATTTCCAGTCAATAATCGGTTCAGTTGGAGCAGAGGACCCAGTCCATTCCATGGAAACGCAGACAACACCATTATGGAGCCACCACCAGCTTGTTGACAACCTGAGTCTATGGCTTCTTGGTGTCTGTATCACAGTTGAACCCCATCGTCAGTTCTTAGCAACTGAAATCGGGACTCATTTGACCAGGTCATGGTTTTACAATCGTCTAGGGTCCAACCGTACCGTCACAAGCTCAGGAGAGGTGCTGCAGGCAATGTAGTGATGTTAGGAAAGGCACTAGCGTCTGTCGTCTGCTGCCATAGCCCATTAATCTCATATTTCGCCTCATTGTTTGTCGTACGTCCCACATTGATTTCAAGTCCGTGGACAACAGCAATAGACGACAAAATAGTCAACAAAAAGGGATCTGGAGATGCCTTGTGAGAGACAGGCCATAATAGGCTTAATGGCGATAGCAAAGAGGATGATGCTCAGGACGGAACCCTGAGGCACACAGTTTCCCTGGATAAAGTGTCCGACAAGGCAGAACCCACCCGTACCTTGAAAACTCTGTCTTTTAAAAATTTCCGAGTGAAACACGGCAGGGGGTCGCAGAAGCCCCATGTGTAGAAAGTACAGAGGATACTAGTCCTCCAGCAGGTCTCGTATGCTTTCTCCAAGTAAAAAAACATGGCCACTGTTTGGTATTTTCACAGAGAACCATTTATGACGGGTTGACAAACTGACGAGATGGTCAACTGCACAACAGCGCACCCGAGATCCACATTGTGTAGTGGGTAGTAAGTTGCAAGACTTGAGCAACCATACCAGCTGGACATTAATCATAGATTTGATCAGTTTGAAAGCACCACTGGTGAAAGAAATAGGGCGATAGCTAGAAGGAAGGCATTTGTCCTTACCAGGCTTAGATATGGGTATGACAATGGCTTCACGCCAGCATCTGGGAAATGGTCCTCTGCCCAGAAGCGATTGTAAATTAGAAGGAGAAAGTACTTGCCTGCAAGAGAAAGTCGCTGCAACATCTGAATGTGAACATCATCCAGCCTTAGGGGGGGGGGGGGTGTAGGGGGAGTTGGGATGAAGTGAGAGCATGATCTAGCTCCCTCATAGTAAAAGCCACATTTTAGCACTCATGATTCTGAAAAGAGAAGGGTCTCACCTGAGCCTCCTCCACTTGTTTTCGATTAAGGAAGGCAGGGTGATAGTGGATGGAGCTCGAAATCCCCGCAAAATAGCGGCCTAAGGTGTTGGAGAGAGCAATGGCGTCCACAATGATATTATCTGCTACAATCAGTACCGAAATCAGGGAATGGACCTTGGTCCCAGAGATCCATTGGAGTTAGCCCGTATGACAGAAGAGGGAATGGAGCTGTTAAAAGAAATTGTAAATGAAATCCAGTTTGCTTTTTTGCTATCCCAAAGAACGCAATGACACTGTGCATGCTACTGTTTACATCAAATACTGTTTGCCATCATAGGATGATGTTTAAAAACGCGGAGAGCGTGTGTCCATGCAAGAATTGTGTTGCGGCATGCCTCCTGTCCACCAAGGGACCAGGACATGGCGCAGTAAAGATAAAGTGTGAGGAATGGAACGTTGGTAGGGTATTCTACCTAGTCATCACAACTGGGGAAAAGTTGTTCATCGAAGGTCGCCAGGGAGGAGTAAAGCCTCCAATCGGCCATAGAAAGCTGCCATTTGGGTTTACAAAGGGATAGTGCACAGGAAATGGTCACTCGAGTATGTATCAGAGAGAATGGACTCCTCGAGATGACTGGCAATCTGGGCAGTGCAGGTCCAGATGCGGAAAGGAGTGTGTGGAGTCTGAAAGGAATGTGGGTGCTCCAGTGTAACGGCAGACGAGGTTGAGCTGATTGAAGTCAGGCAACAGGACACCTCTCTGCCAAGTCCTGGGAGAGCCCCAAAGACTTTGGCGTGCATTAAAGTCACCAAGCAACAAAGAGGGTGAGGGAGTTGCCCAAAAAGTTGGAGGAAGGCGGCCCTGGTGACAGTGGAGAATAGAGGGTTACAAACAGTAGAAAGGGAAAAGTTGGAGTCAGGAACGAAAATGTGGTCTGCAGCAGCTTGCAGCCAGGTGTTCAGGGAGATGTTTTGACCATGAATGTCATCCCAGATGAGCAGCATGACTCCTCCACGAGATGGATTGTCATCCTCAGGGGGAAGGTCAAAGTGGACTGGAAAGAAATGCAAGAGGTCAAAGCAGTCATGAGGATGTAACACTGCTTCCTGAAGGCAGAGAAAATGTGGCTGCTGCAATCCCAAGAGCAGCTGCAATTCCTCCTTGGATCTATGGGCATGAATGTTCCACTGGAGGAGAGTCATGACTAGGGAAGGGGAGGAGGGAAAAATGAAGGAGTGTCACCTCAGCGGCTACTGAGTGCCAGCCTATAAGACACACTGCTACATGGCACAGAGGCTGGAAGATCCTGCTTCATGAGATCTACAGGGGCGTCGGCATTCACCCTCAGTCAGTCAGTGGAGTACAGGACAGATGGTTGGCGGAGTGCACCAGCGACATGGAGGTATCACGTGGCGACACTGTTAAGAGGATCTCCAAGTTGGGGAAGGAGAAGCCCATTTTCCCTTGTTTGATTTCTTGGCACCTTTGTGGTTGGCAGATGATGATTCAGATGTTTGTTGACTGTAGGGACGTTAAAAGTCTGTAGGAGTATGCCTCTCCCCTTTCCAGCCTGCCAGCTGTGTAGAAGGTGATTTCGCCATGTGAGGCAAAAATTTGGTGGCTTGTTGCACAGTTGCAAGAGGAGGAGACAAGGATACTACCATGACACTGGGCGATTTTACAACCACGGTGCTGAATTTCAGATCACATTTGTGTGGCCATATCCTTTGTGGAGGGAGACATAGTAAGAATGGTACTGCAAGTGCCAAATGGTAAAATGCAGGGTTTCTGACTAGCCAAAAACTTGCGAGGGACAGGGTAAGGCACTTTTTCCTTCATCCAGATCTGCTGGATGACCCACTTGTCGAGATACAAGGGACAATCTCGGGAGGAGGCTGCATGGCAGCCACTGCCGTTGATACAGTGGGGAGAAGTAGGTGGACAATAGCACTCGTGAGCATCCCTACCACACGTTACACATTTGTCCAGATGTTGACAAGACATTTGAGTGTGGTTGTAATGATGACAATGGTAGCAGTGTATCGGGCTCAGAATGTACAGTCAGACTGTGATTACTTCATAGACTACTTTGATCTTTGATGGAAGCACTACTCTTGAAATGAGAGAAAAATAGTTTGTGTGGGCGCTGACGATGTATCTACCTTTTTCATCATCTGATGGACTGCAATGACGGCCTGATCAGAAAAGTAATTCTGCATTTCTCCATTGGTCAGGCCATCAAGCAGCTGAGAGTAAATAACACTATGTCAAGAATTCAGCGTTCGATGGGCCTTGACAGACACAGGATAGCTGTGTAAGAGTGAAGCTGCAAGCAGCTGTTGTGCTTAAGAATCACAAGTAGTCTCCGAAAGCAAATTGCCATTGCAGAGATATGAGAAGGATTTTACAGGGTGGGCAATTGCATCAACACCTTTCTATATAATAAACAGATTAACCGTAACAAAGGACTGACTGCCTTCAGTATGCGAAACCATGAGGAACCATGTTGCAGCTGGGAGGGTCTTTAAATCGGTAGCCTCATTCTGTTTACATTTAGTAGACAATGATAGTGAAGATGATTGGCTCATTGCGAGGAAATCCCCCATGATTGCCAGCATATCCAATAGCACACTCCTTCCAACTAGTCCCCCATCAGAGGCGGGTGCACCTGTCTTAGGTGATTGTTCACACCTCAGGTCACACTTCCTGAACACCTGACAGAGGGATCAATTGACAAATTTGGAAGGTAACAGCTCAGGTAATCACCCCTGCCTGGGCCTGGCCTGTACTAGTGGGTACGTGCGAACCCTACTTGTCGACCCGGGGCTGGGAATTATGCATAGCCCAGTCACCTGTTATACATCAGAAGTGGACTGGGAGGAAGGCAGAAAAGAGGAACCTCAAATGCTGAAGTGGATGGATGATAGGAGAGGGGAACGAAGAAAGAAAAATTAACGAAAAAATTGTGTAGGGTCTGTTTTGATGTCAGGCTACTGAAAATGCAAAACACATTCCCAAAAATATCCCCGGCATGTTTCTCAACCGAGGACAAAAAGAATAGGAAGAGGACAGACATGCAGCACGGAATGGGAAAGATGTTGCAAAGGATGGGGCCCTGTGGCAGCCAAGCATGAACTTGGAAAAAAGTCGTGCGCCCCCTGGAGGGCGGACTGCAGAACGGTGTACACAAAATCCACTTTGTGCAGTGGTTAGTACATGAAATGCGGCCACCATACCAGCTGGTCATCACCTTGCAAACACAGTTGGTGAGAGAAGTGGGGTGGTACCTAGAAGAAAGGCATTTGTCCTTACCGAGCTTAGGTGTAGGTTTGACAGTGGTTTCACGCCAGAATCTTAAAAATGTGCCATATGTCCAAATGTGATTGTACATACAAAGGAGAAAGTAGTTGCCCACAAGAGAAAGGTGCAGAAACATCTGAATGTGATCATCATCCAGCCCTGGGGCAGAAGATCAGGATGAAGTGAAAGCAGTATCTACCTCCCTCATAGTAAAGGTGGCATTGTAGTATTTATGATTGCCAGTCTCTCCTACACTCGTTTCCGACGGAGGAAGGCAGAGTGATAGTCGGTGGAGCTCAAAATCTCCACAAAATAGCAGCCGAAGGTGTTGGAGAAAGCAATGGAGTCCAAAATGACATCATCTGCTACAGTAAGGCTGGAAATTTGGGAATGGATTGGTTGGTTGGTTTAAAAGAGGGGGGAAGGAACCAAACTGCTAGGTCATCGGTCCCTGGGGAAAGGACCTTAGTGAATCTGTTACAAGGGCCAAACGGCCAGTGAATGAAATCCAGGTAGCGTTTTTGCAATCCCGAAGAATGCAGAAACACTGTGCATGCAATTGTTTGTAACGAGAACAGTTTGCAGTCATAGGATGATGGCTGAAAATGCAGAAAGCATGTCTCCATGCATACATCGCATCGCAACACACCGCAGTCCATAGGGGACTCTGACATGGCGCAGTAAAGTAGTAGTGTGAGGTATGGAACGGTACATTCTGTGGTGGTAAGGATAACGAACATATGGTACTCTACCTGGTCATCGCAACTGGGGAAATGTTGTTTGTCAAAGGTCGCCAGAGAGGAGTAAAGCCTCCAGTCGGTCTTAGAAAGTTGTCAATTCAGTTTACATGCAGGTAGTGTAGGAGTCATAAAATGGATAGTTCATAGGAAATGGTCACTCTAGTGTGTGTCAGAGAGAACAGACCACTTGAGATGATGGGAAAGCTGGGCAGTGCACCAGGTCCAGATGGGAATAGGTGTACACAGAATCTGAAAAGAATGTGTGTTCTCCAGAGTTAAGACATATGAGGATGAGTTGATTGAGGTCAGCCCTCTCGGACAGGTTCTCAAAGAGCCCAAAGGGGACGGTGTGCAGCAAAGTCATACAGCAGCAAAAACGGGTGAGGGTGCTAACCAACAGGCTGGAGTAAGTCTGCCCTGGTGACAGTGAATGATGGAGGGATACTGACATTACAAAGAGAAAAGGTGAAACGAGGAAGGAAAATGCGGACTGCAACTGTTTGCAGCCAGATGTTCAATGAGATGGTTTGGCTGTGGACATCATTGCAGATGAGTAGCACGATTTCCCCATGAGATGGAATGCCGTCCTCGGGGGGGGGGGGGGGGGGGGAGGTCAAAGTGAACCAGAAGAAAACAGGAGGTCAAAGTTGTCACAAGGATGCAATTTTGTTTCTTTGAGGCAGAAAACAACCAGACACTGTGACTCCAAGAGCAGCCGTAACTCTTTGCTGGATCTAATGCCACAAATGTTCCATTGGAGAAGAGTCATTATGGGGAATGGGGAGGAGGAAACAAACAAAAGGCAGTCGCCTCCACTGATTCTGAGTGCCAGCCTTTGATTACTCACTGCTACAGGGCGTGGAGGCCGGAGGATCCTGTTCTATGAAATCTATGGAGGCATTGGCGTTCTCCCTGGGTTGGCCAGTGGATTCCAGGGCAGAAAAAGGTAAGCTGGTGTGCACCGGTGAAATAGAGGTCAGCCAGATGAAGGTATCATCATGCGGTTACTGTTGGAGAGGATCTCCAGGTCAGGGAAGGAAAAGGCCATTTGCCTTTGTTAGATTTCTTAGAGCTTTTACAGTTGGCAGACAGACTCAGACATTTGTTGCCTGGAAGGACATAAAAGGTCTTCGCAAGAGTGTGTTTTGTCCTTTCTGGCCTGCTGGTTGTGCAGCAGGTGATTTCACCACCGGGGGCCAAGATTTGGTGGCTTGTTGTGCAACTGTAGGAGGAGGTATCATGATACTGGGAGATTTCACAACTGTAATATTGAACTGGAGGTCGAAAGTGTGTGTCGAGTGAAGTATAGCAAGAACAGTACTATAAGTGGTGTATGGTAAAATGCAGGGCTTTCGACTAGCCAACAACTTGCGAGAGACATGGTAGGATACTTTTTCCTTCAGATGGATCTCCTGGATGACCTGCTCATCGAGATACACGTGGCACTCATGGGACGAGTCGGCAATTGTACAGTGGGAAGACGGAGGTGGACAATCACACTCATGAGCATGTCTACCACAAATAACACATTTGGCCACGTTTTGGCAGGATATGTGAGTGTGGTTATAATGTTGACACTGGTAGCAAAGCATCGGATTTGGAATGTATGGTCAGACAGTGATGACCTCACAGCCTGCTTTAATTTTCAATGGACGCACTATTCGAACAAATGTGAGGAAAAGGGCATGTGTAGGCACTAAATTTTAATCAACCTTTCTCATTACTGCTGTGATGGCCTGATCAAAGAGGTAATTTTGGATTTCTGCCTCAGTCAGGCCATCAAGCAGCTGAGAGTAAATAACACCATGCCAACAATTCAGCATACGATGGGCCTCAACACAAACAGGATAGCCATGAAGGTGCAAAGCTCTAGGCAGTTACTGGGCTTTAAAATCACAATTGGTCTACAGAAGCGAAGTCCCATTACATAAGCAAGAGTAGGATTTCACAGGGCCTGCCACTGAAACACGTTTCTGAATAATAAATGGATTAACCGTAGCAATGGACTGACCTCATTCGGTATGTGACACCACGAGGAGCCGAGGTGTTGCTGGAAGAGTCATCGTATCTTCAACCTCATTCCGTTTATGTTTAGTAGACGTAGATTGAGATGGTGACTGGCTCACTGTGAAAAAATCCCCCATGATTGCCAGCATCTCTGATGGCGAGCTCCTTCGAACTGGGAACCCCTTCAGAGGGGGCTCAAATGCCTCAGGTGATTGTACACACCTGCTGAACTCCAAACGGAGGGACCTACTGGCAATTGGCAAGGTAACAGCTCAGGCAATCACCCCTTCCTGTGCCTGGTCCGTACTTGGGAGTATGTGCGAACCCTATCTGTCGACCCAGAGCTGGGAATTCCGTGTTACACAGTCACCTGCTATGTGTCAAACGTGTGGGCCAGCCTTCAGGAGCACACAGGGAGAAAGAAGAAACAGAGAGAGACCTCAGACACTGAAACAGAGGAAGGAGAGGCATTGGAGAACAAAGGAAGAAGGAAAAAGCAGACAAGGGACTGTTCCGATGCCAGGCTACCAAAATTTCAGAACGCATTCCCAGAGATATCAAGGGAGGGGGAAAAAGATTGCAGAAGTGTAGACAAGGAGCATGGAAGAAGAAGAGTCACTACGTCGACTGGATCCCCTGGAGGCAGGGGCGGGGACAGGGTAGGCGCATTTGCATCCCCTTGCTTGATGCCATTTGCTCTCATTTATGTAATTCATATTTCGTGTTTTTGCTCAGGATCACCACTTTAGGATGTTTCTTGGTATAGCTGCATAAACAAAGCAGTAACTGAGTAGGCACACACTAAGATGGATATACATTTTAATTCACTTAATTTTAACACCTCATAATAGCTAGGTACACAACAGAAACTGAATGAAGACAACAATATAAAAATATTTCACACCGACGTAGTCACCTGTCTGTTCAAGACCTGACTGGTTGATTTTCAGGTTGCTACAATGTGCTTAGATTAGCCTAATAGACAATGTGCCTGGTGCACTCATTATTTTATTCATTTGTAGAATGGTCAAAGTAAAAGTGAACTGCCACAGGAAACCTAATGTTGGTAGAGGTGTATCAGTAACTATTGTATTGCTGACTTGGCAACACAGACCTCTATTAAGAACTGATGAATGTTACCATCGGAGATCTGAACCAATCGTCTGAATAAAAATGCATGATATGAATTGGATAAACTCTGTTGTGCATACTGTGATGTATTTTATCTAAAATTATAAAGAGTGTAGCAACCAGTCGCAGAAACATAATTTATTTATCTTGTTGCAAATTGATTTTGACTGCAACAAGATAAATAAATTATGTTTCCGCGACTGGTTGCTATATTCTTTATAATTTTATATTTCACGGTCGCTGCACAGAAAGGGAACCTTCTGGAGCCCAACATTCAAAACTTTTATCTGAAAGGTGACAAATTGTCACACATGGAAATGGTGAGGCATGCATGCCCAAAATCAGCCTTGATAAGAAGGGGGGGGGGGGGGAGAAGATGGGTTGCCATAATTTCTCAGGCCCAAGCTTCTGAAACCCAACAGGATATGAATTATATTACAATAGCAGTCTGATATTTGCCAACTGAGCTCCATGGGGGATCTGAATACTTGAGAGACTTGGATCCCATGAAGCTTGGGCCCTAGAGATTATGGCCTTCCACCTTCCCCCTCTCTTTCAAGGCTGATATTCGGCATGCACGCCTCACCATTTCTGTTCAAGACAATTTGTCACCTTTCAGATAAAACACATCACAATACGCATTACAAAGTTTATCCAATTCATATCACACTTTTTTATTGAAACGATTGGTTCAGATCTCTTCTCCAACTCATGCAATGCAATTAGTGTGTGTGTGTCCATACCACACATTGCTTCCTGTTTTCGTTTCACTTTCTCTATCAATTCGCCTAATACCTTCACTCCACTGATTTGCATACCGATATCTTACTTTTTACTTCACCATCCAGTGACATACAGTACACTGTTCAACTTACCTCTGTTTTGTGTGGGATTTACCCTCCTATTCGCAGATGCATGTACTGTTCCTGTTCATTTCCACTTTCTCTGCAGTCTGACTCATGGACTATCTTAAAACGTGCTTCCTTTTGTGTCTGTTTATATTAGATCATCATAAGGAATATCCGATCCTTTCTCTCTGATATGGAACTCGTGCCTCTGTGGCACTGGCACTGTTATTACCAACTGCAAATCCATTGTTCCCTATGTATCTCCTGTGCCTTGCACCACACCCTTCAGTCTACAGGTATCTTCCCTACTAATTTTGAGAGACTCTTCTTTTATAAAGCCATATTATGCACTCTGATTTCAATTAATAACCATAACTGCATTCTTAATTCGTAGCAATATGCCATCACAATTTGGTTCTTTGCCTCGCAATCTACGACTGACCTTTGGCAATTTCATGGGGTTAAATGCAACTGCTTCGTGTTTCGCACTCTTGGTTTCCCTTTCTACTGGTGGATACAGTCCCTAATTTCTCCTTGCTTTGGGGTCTAATGTGATGATATCAGTTGCACCTGTAACACTTAGGTGTTTTACGGTCCAGTGGTTGATGCTCACATCCTTTGCTCTTCTCACAAATGATTATTCTTTTGCATTTGGCATCCATGTGTTCTTGTTCATCGAAGCAATAACAAAAATTCCACAAGCTCTTCACTTCTTTGTGGATGGCACTATCCATCGTACCTCAGTGCTCCTCTTTGGCTTCATAGTCAGGGCAGGTTTAACGCCCAAACGACACAAGCTGCCACTTGGGGCACCAGAGGCACCACAATTATAAGACTTCTACACAGGATGTATCACAATTAATAGTGGCTGCTTGAGGTGCCATGCTGAGGGTGCCTCTCAAGGGCAAGATTTGTACACAGTGAGTATCACAGTTAGGAGCTAAAATTGACTTGGGTGAAAGTGTACAAGGGAAAAAGTAAGCACCAAAAGAAAAGTCTCTTGTAAGCAAAAATATTATCAAGCTAGACCTGCCTACAGTCTCTAGCCATGTGACTCCATTTCCCCTCAGTTACGTCTCTCTGCTATCATACTTCAAGTTTTATGAACTGAAACTTTTCTTTCACGGACAATAATGTGCTTTCCCCCTTCAAAGCTACTTCCACTGCATCACTTCAGCTAATCTGTTCAGACCAACTTCGTACAATTGTCTGAATCTTGTTGCTTGTTGTGCCCTGTATGAAGCAAGCCCATGCTGGCACTCGTACCAGTTCTAACATACCTTGTAGTTGTGCTGTCCATGTCACTCTGGTGACTGCCTCTCTGAATGATGTTGATAACTCATCTAATCAACTTGCTTATGATGCATTTGCTCCTCCTGGATGCTGTCTGGCCTGAACAATGCTACAGGTTTAGTAGTGTGTGATGTGCTGACCTGAATAATTTTCTTCCAAGTTACCTTCACTTGATACCAATTATTAGCTATATCCTTTAGAGTTTATTTCGGTCAAACTTCTCCCATAATTTTAGACTTGATGTACTGAAATAGTAATGGTTTATCATCCATTCAGACTACTTTGAATGCTACATTCATTCTAATTAAACCCCTAATTTCAGACTTGCCCCACTAAATGACTTATTTACTAATACAAGAGCATCCTTTACAATGACGTCTCTAACATATGAACTACTAGCTGAAGACAATGTATGTTAATACAATACACAAGAGTCTTCAAACTATTGCTGTTGTTACTTGCCTGAACTGTGTGTGTTGATGACTATGTAATTTTTGCATTTCCCTTGTAGTTCCTTCTATGACTATTACTTCCTCTGCTGGATTCTTCTGCAGCTTGTCTGGCCTTAACAAGTTTCTGCTGGACTCTCGGAATGGCTTCTGCTTCCTTTGATGTGTTCCACAGACCTACTTCTTGATCATCTTGCAGAACACAGTTCGAGGGGCTGATTCTGATAGTCTTCCTACTCTCCTCTGATATTCTATCAACTAATTCCCCATTTTGGAATGCTACACAACACACGCCACAATCTGACACCAGAAATTTCACGTCCAATCCTAGCACTAGTCCTATCACCAGCTCAGACGAAGGTGTGGCCTGCACAGTGCAATCAGGATGTTGAAAAGGTGGGCTGCAGTCTACCAAGTTACCATTAATGGAATGAGAGCGAGAGAGCCTCCTAGGATGCTTAGCACAGGTGGACTTGGCACAGAGAGAAGTTGTTGGCTTCATTGGAAGTGAATAAGTGTGTTAAAGCTTAAGGATTCAATTTCAGAACAATTTATTTCCCATCAGTTAAACCTTATTCAGAGAAGTGTCTTACACTTTTCAAATCAATGAGAACACACTACCACTCAATTACTCCTTCCAAGCAACTTCCACTTCCTAAGTTCTACCTTTCGCTATCAGAGATGAACACACTGCTTGGAACCTGTTCCAACAATATGTAATGAAATACCTTAACCACAATAGGAGACAAGTGTGAGAAAGGACTTGTCCCTCTTTATATTGTGACACACACAAAATACTAACTCTTACTCACTGCGACTATATGTTATCATTCATAAATGAAGATGAGTGCAGGACAGTGCTTTTTCTTCTTCGTATTTTGACACACAGAAATTATCAACAATTACTCATTGTTGTTGCTAAAGACAAACTCTGCAGAGCTTGTTCTTATCTCTCAAGACAATAACTGTTGCTGGATACTTGTCTGAAGCTCAGTTGTCCTCCCATTAATGTGTACAGGCTTCTCATAGTTTTTACTGCAACAACAACAAGGTGCCACTCTATAGTGCCTGTCCCCGACAACTGGGCTACTGTACTGCTCTTAGCTGCTTCCTGGTAGTCACCACTCCTACTCATGGTACCGACCGACATCTTTCCCTGTGATGGCTGCTTATAAACTTATTTTACATGACTACTGGACAAGTTTCTCTCATACCACTGCTTACCCGTAACTCTCACCTAATATCTGGGAACAGTCAACCTCATTTCAAATGATTGTTAAACATGGGCAACCTTGCTACCATTTCTGTGTTCGTCTTGACTGTCTGGACACTGTTACCTAAGTTGCACAAAGGCCTGTTACAGTCTGGCAGTGAATGTGGCTGTGTAGGTGCTCCACTTAAGGCTCTGTGTATTGTTACTGCTATGGTGCGCTCAATTTTCCACTGGCCACACTGAGCATCTTCGTACAATTTTAGAGTTTGATAGCCATGGCACCTCTTACGTTAATAAAATCTGACTGCCATGGCAGCATTTTATTGGCAAATTTTACAAACACCGATGACAGGACATCAATTTTAAATCTTAATTCAGAAAATGAACACTGTTGACGAGTTCGCTGTTGTATAGCACTTAACTTTAATCAACTGAATGACGTTCAGTGTTAGTCTGAATTACAAGGACATGTGGATAGCAAAAAAGCTAAATCAACTACCAGTTATCACTTTTCAGCTGCAGGTATTAACTGTATATTGTAGGTACAGAGTATTTCTTATTGAAGCTTTCATGTAGTAATCATGGGGTAAATTAGTGAAAGTAAGTTCTTTAACTTCTTCAAGTAACGTCTCCACAGTCCACAAACAATGAAACAGTCAAATTTTTGAAATGTAAATGAAAAGAAACAATGAAATTCTCTGTGCTTTATTGTCTTGAATATAGAATGCTGCCCACCATAGAGGCCTAGAACAGTAGGAAAACTGCGTATGGTGAGCTCAGGCAGTACGGTTTCAAAATTCAGTGGTTTCATAATTACCCTTATAACGAATATCATAAAGAATACATTGTTCAGCAGCTGATAATTAATGGCCACCTAATGCACAGCTGATTTGACTCCAACCAAACCGTTGACAACAGTGGTGTCACATCTGGTTTTCAGAAATTTGCTGAGCCTGATGAAGACATATTACTTATCAGACTGTTGGTCACGGATTTAAGTGGCTTTCTGTGTTGACTATGTTTCAATAGTTTGCATATTTTAAAGCCATCATCATTCAATGCTAAAGAAACTATCAACACACAGAGCAATAAAAGTACACATTCGCTTTATCTACTTAGGTAGATTTACCATCAACCTGAAGCTCAGTCTGACCATCACAGTCAATTACTGGCCGCTGTTGTTTTGGAAATGGTACACACTTGCCTATCTAAGAACTTTGAACACTCTTACCTACCCAGATATATGGAGATGAACAGTTTAATATGGACTCCATAACATTCCCACAGACAAAACAAGTGACGGTGAAAAAATGAAATCAAAAATACAATAAAATTGAAGAACTGAGCTGGGACCGAATTGAGACCTTTGAGATCTCCTGTCCAGTATGTTACCACTGAACCACCGAAACAACTGGCATTTACTATTGTTGGATAATATGACTTTGCTGACTGACTTGTATTTGATTACAATTTCTGTTCATTAATGAATGTAAGTTATATCAGTTAAAGCACGTGTACACTAATTGTGCAGTTACTTCCGCTGAAGCATATGAATTTCACTTTCTTACTCTGCTGCTAAGTGTCCATGAAATACCTTTAAACATTAATTACAAGTCGACTCCAAGAATTCTTATGGGAGTAATTATTGCCTGCCCTCATTTATATCACTGATATTACACTGAAACTAACCTTACACATTGAAAAAGTTATTTCAAAATCTAGCAGTGTTGAAGTGTTAAAACTTCTTTGCTATTTACTTATTTTCAACTTTTATTTGCTCAAAATGAAATCAGTTCTTTTATTGTGTCACTTGGTAATTAATTAATGATTTTAACAGAACAATTTTGTCTGTGAAATTTTTCTAGTCAAAGTTGATCCTTGTCCACCACAAATAATCTACATTTATTAATGTAGATTTCACAGTTCAGCTTGGTTAAAGTTGTTCTTTAGTGATAGTGTAAGATTAAATGCTTTATACAATTGGCCCTCAGAAGATGCAACAACTCTACTGAAGAGACTGCCTACACTATGCTTGTCCTTCCTCTTCTGGAGTTGTGTAGTGTTACCAGATAGTACTGAAAGAGGATTTCAAAAAATTTTTTGAGGGCAGCTCATTTTGCATTATTGCAAAACAGGTGAGACAGTGTCACAGACATAATACAAGAGCATTTTTTGCCATGGTGAGAGCTTTTTACAAAATTTCAATCACCAACTTCCTTCTTTGAATATGAAAACATTTTGTTATCTCCAACCTACATTCTATGAACCACATACCAAACATTTAAGCATGAATTGCAGAGTAGTCATGTATATGCAAATGTAGATGTACAGGTGTGAAACTGCTGCAATAGGGCCAACCTGGTGGGCAGCGTATCACCTACACCTGATCAGCAGGTGGTGTTGTGAGTGACTGTGATTCACAGGGGGAGAATGAAAAAGCCTGGTCTATACAGTTAATAGTTGTCTTTTCGGACTGCATTATTTATATTCTACCAAAGATTTTCTAATAACATAGTCATTCATTCTTCTTAAAGTATAACCTCCGGACGGTAGTGACAGCATTTTGTACGAAAGTGTGGTATTCCTACATTAAAACTGAAGGGGCAGGATCTGAATAACATAAATTATCATAAAAATTTAGCATTTGGTATGTGTACCACTTCACTCCATATATTTGGCAGAAATATTTAACTTTTCATGCACATAGTGAAAGTTGAAGCTGACACAGCCCACTAAAACACAAAATTTACTTTGTATTCGACACACTACCACAGCAGTGCAATTAGCATAAAGGGCCAGACATTTTACTACGTGGACTTCACAGACAGCTCTTTGATAATGATAACATTGCACTGAAGGCAAGTTCATTATGAAAACACTGGTAAAACATTTGTAATGGTCACACTTACACAAGTGAACAAACAATTTCTGCTATCACATCTTTTTACAAAAGGTACAGTAAGAAACAGCTTCAATTATCTATAATAATGCACCAACAAGTAATATTATTGCTCTATATGAAATACAGAATAAATATACACCTGTACAATCAATCTAAATAAATGTACATATAAACATTAATGTTTGCTGTAAGGAACATAGCATGTAATGTGATATCCCTTCAAGGGACCACAAGCAATGGCTCATGCTGCACAACAATAAAACAAATATTTGATGCCCTGTTGCTAAATAGTCAAAGGTATGAATAAAGTTCAAATTTAAGAAGGATTTAAGATTCCTTTCTCCTCTTATGAAAACATAAAATTATAACACACAGCAGCAAACTAAATAACATTTAAAATACCCATAAAATGGAACATTGCTTAATTTTATATGTCAGTTACCATTAAAGAATCAGATATAGTTGATGATGTTGCAAGAGCCAATAATATTTTCAAAAACTATTGCATTGTGAATAAAATTTCTGTAAATCACAAATAAAGAACTAAGTTTTTTTTTTAACAAAATCAGAATTCTCACTAAATGACAGATGAATTATGAAAGGAACAGATTGCTACTCACCACATAGAGGAGGCATTGAGTTGCAGACAGGCACAATGCAAAGACTTTAAACATTTAAGCTTTTGGACAAAGAAGTCCTTTGGAAACAGAAAACACACACACACACACACACACACACACACACACACAGACACTGTGGCATGACTGCCGGTCAGAGACAGTGGCCTTGTGTGTATGAGTTGTGCTTATAAAACATGTATATATTTTATTTCTGAAGAATGGCTTTTTGGTCCAAAAGTTTAAATGTTCAGCAGTATTTTCATTGTCCCTGCCTGCAACTCAACACTTCCTCTATGTGCTGAGTAGCAATCTATCCTTTTCATAACACTGTTATTCTATACTGGACTTTCCACTGTTTGATAGGTGAATTACATTAATGATCATCATAATAACAAACATATGACACTGAGCAACTAACCATGTTATATACAATAGAATAATTTAATGATTAGTAATACTTTACAAAAAAGCTAAAACTGCTACTATACACAACAGAAACAGCAAAAAAAACTGTCACTGGAATAGATTTCTACTACATGACTGATGTGACTTGTTTGATAGCAAACGTTGAGTAGTTTAGCAGCCCCAGATCAACTGCACAGCCTCGTTGGTTAATAACCTTCACCAAATAATTTGCAAAACACATTTCCTTTAATTCATCTTACAATATCACCAATATTGCTGAAATATACATGTATAGATTCTACACGTCTGAAACGTACATTCATCCACATGTAAGGATCAATATAGCACATTTTTACACTTTTGTACAGTCACTCAATTCACAGCAATCATCAGGCAAACATACAATTAATCAAAAACTTTATGTAGCAAAAGTGCCATGATAACACTAAAAAATATCAATAATTTTCAAAAATATATTACAATTCATAAATATATTTCTTTTTCTGGAGTTTTAATTAATCTACAGATAATTTTACCAAATGAAGTTATCACAATTTGATAATGCACTGTTACAAGTTTTATATTGTTTAAAAAAAGTTGATAAATATTTTAATATAATAATTTTAAGGGATGTGTGTACAAAAATAACATATTTATCCCTGTTATGGCCAGACAGTCTCTTAGTTTCACTAACAAAATTAACTGCATGAATGACCTTGAACTGAAATACTGATATATCATACACATGATGTAAAGCTCTCAAATTGTTCGACAACTGTAGTTTTGGTGAAAGATGTAAAATGGATATAACGGTAAAGTTCTTGCTTTCCTGGTATATTCCAAATGCATATAGTAAGTAATATTGAAAACTTGTATGACAGCAATACAGTAATAAGGATAATTTAAAAATAAATTTAGTAGAATATATTAATCATAACAAAACAAAGAAACTATACATGATATGATAATGTTCTTTAGCACCATTGGTTACTGTTTACCATCAAGATCTCCTGCAAATTACTCTATGAGCCTTGTAAAAACGTTAAAGACTCATCATTAGCTAAATATTTTTAGCAACACTACTAAAAAGTCCTAACATAAATCACTTCGTTGTCTTAAGATCTCAATACTATCGAAGATCTTCATATACTATAAAGCTTTGATCCTGTGACATTCATCACAAATACTGCATCAAAAAATTAAGCTATAAATTTTGATAGAAGATTATCAAAGTGCTTACATGAGATCATTCTAAATGGAAGTTGAAATTCAGTGGTGTATATTACATAAAATAGCAAAAATATCATTAGTTAAAATAGTCTGGCAGGCCAGATGGAATGTGATCAACATATGTTGCTGGAAATTGACCTCTCCTTCCCTCGTATTCACCATACAACCAGTCTGCTGATATCCGGCTTAGGACTTTAATGAAAGCACCTTCCTGCAATCAGAGACCACACGTGGGGTTATATATAAAAGAGAGGGGAAAAAAAGTTACTGCAAAAATAGAATGAGCTTGACACTAACAAGGGAAAATTTCTAGAGCACTCAAAAAAACAAAACAAAAATTACACAATCAGAAATACAAAACACCTGAACAGATCATCACAAGACCCGAAAAATTTTTAATGAGGCAGCCTTTAAAGTTAGTTACTTTTAGCAGGATTCTGCACCGAACATTCATGGCAGTGCAAAGAAATACACCAGGGCTATTCACCTTTCAAGCTCCAGGACTATTCAGAATTCATCCCAGTAACATCTGTTAGTCCAATAACTCACAGCATTGCCTCAGTAGGATTTAGGTTTGGAAAAGGAAACATAGTAGCAGGTCAAAACTTTGAAACAGCACTTGAAGCAAGCACAGATGGCTGAATTCAGCCTAGTCTAGTCAAGCAAGGAAGGGTTCTTCTGACAATTTCTTCATCATTTTTCTGGTTTCATACTTTAAGTTATTGTTCTTTCCCCAAAAATCTTAATGCTATACTTCGTACAGAGAAATAAGAGCCCTGACAGCTGACAGTGCCACTGCCACCTTTCAACTGTGAAGCATGAAAGGCTGCTGATTGTACTGCAACTATGTAACTGAAAACAATAGTCATCCATACAGCTGCAGTAACACCAAGGCATTGGCACAGAGGCTTAATAGAATTGCATGTTATTGGTTGTGACTGATGCACGAAGCCCACTTTAACTGTCCAGGCTTTTTTTCTTGGCATATGGACTGTATAGTGGATTGAAAGACACCTTTTCCACAACAGAAGTCAAAATTTATATCTGAGTGGAGTAAATCACACATCAACACTATGTTTTATGCACTCTGTGTCAAAACAAAATATTTTTTACTGAGGAAACCCATTGTTCAAGGCATCCCATTTAGCCACGGCAGGATGGGAGTGGGGAGCACAATAGCATAGCAGAATGACTATACTGCTCGTAACAAGATACCATTTTATTTTTTATATAAAATACAAACACTGTCGTCTCTTGCATAACTAACACAATTCCAAACTGAGTCTATGCTATACTCATGAAGACAGCTTTACTAGATGCGGAGAATGTATGTGCTATCAACAAAAGCACTGCAGAACACATTGATAATCACAGAAACATACAACTAGGTAACTGTAAGTAATAATGGCTATCACGCACACAAAATGTTGCTTCACTTTCTCAAAAACTGCTGTTTTCTGATGTACATACAAACCGCTATTATACCAGCATGAACATCCTCTTTAGTTTTGAATGATGTTCCCTGCATTCACAAATTAATGTTCCCTTACATAAAGAACTGCTGAATGATGTCATCTGGCTTGATACGAACCAATACAATATGAAACCACCACTTCAAAACTGACAGACAGTGAAAGTAAGGCAATAAAATTCAAACGATACACTAGGTAACAAACTCAGAGTAAGGTACTGCTTCAAAAGAGGTTTACCCAGTTGCATCACATTTATTTATTTCTAGTCCACTCACTATTAAGTAAACAGACCATTATATTTTTAAAAGTACGAGAGGATTTTTCTTTAAAAAAATTCTATACGTTGCACACACAATTTTAAATAAAAACCAACAACTGTTGAATTTAGTGACTGATGACAAAACACATACCTGTACAGCACCAAAAAGAGGAAAATTGTATCAAAATTGACATGTACATTTCACGCAAATACTTACATCTTTAACAGAAGTTGAAATGCACACTATACTTGCACTGAAAATTACTTTAAGGACTGACAGCTATGAAGAAAATAGTAAGATGAATCTGTCATGGGCACATCACAGAAACCACCTGCCACTGCCAAATGTTAAAGTCCACTATTACAATTGTTTCCCCTTGCATCATATTTAAGTTTCAGGCATTGTACCCCTTTTTTTACCATAGTGCTCAACTGAGGAGCACATTTGAATTGATGTAATAATTCTTTTCCTTCCAGTATCTTTCCATTCATTTGCTGCAATCCTACTTCCATTCTTCTGTCCGTCCTGGGGCTTGTTGAGGAGGCTTGACAGGAAATTAGCGATTACTAATTAGAGTTTACAATTCCTTTTTTTTTTTTTAAATTCCATTTATGTCCATTTTCTTTATGTCCTAACAAATTTCTGTGAGTCAATTGTTCCCGTTCTTCAATGATGAAGGTAAATTCAGAATTTTCTTTCTGAGCCTGTTGTTATTCATTCCATGCAAATAACCATAAAACTGTAATTGCCATTTCCTGATTGCGTGTGTGATTTTTTTCTGCAATTTGGTAACTTCCTTTGATTTTTTTTTCCTTCATCTAGACCCCATTTTCACATTGCACCCTTTAATCTGTTTTCATTTCTTAGGTATGGGAACTTAATTCTTATGTTTTTCCAAATACTGAAAAAAAACCCTCTCCTTGCCATTGGATTGCCATACGAGAAGGGTGTGCTGAAACAGTTGTGCAATACATACCTTCTTTGAGAAAGAAAATGTTGTTCATTAGCGGAGTGATAAAAAGAACTGCTACAGTTTAAATGTAATTAAAAACATAATAGTAAAGACTGGCAATGAAAAGAACAGGAAGTTAGGAAATAAGAATGCATTTGTTGAGGATGCGATAAATACATAGCCATGTTCATGATTATCATTACAGAAAGGAACATTAGACACTCAGAAAATTTAACAACCACTAAGCCAAGCAGGACTTTTTCAAGGTAGTCACATAGCATCACTTATAGTTATTTATATTCTGGGCTTTCACTATGGAAACTTCTGTGGCTATAAACTGTTGTTGGAGACAGAAGAAATAGATACATGGTGATATTGATTTTTACAGCAAATCCCTAAAGTGAATATCAACAAACTGATGAGTCTTAGCCACTTTCACAAGCAAGACTGGGTAGACCACAACCAAAGGAACAACAGCAAGGGAGGCAGACACATACTTCTCGATGCAGGTGCATCACAGGATTCTTTCCCAAATGGTTTCCTGCTTTCTAAAATAACAGATGACAGGAGATTATTATGTAGAAATAAATCACGATATATCCACAAAATGATTCATATTCGTCCATACTAAGAATGGAAGTAACTGACAATGCTCATAATTTGTTGCATAATGAAGCTAAGAATCTTAAATGGTACCGACCAACCACCATGTCATCCTCAGCCTGTACGTATCACTGAATGCAGATATGGAGCAGCACAGAGCTCTCCTGGCTGTTGTAAGCCTTCGTGACCAGAGCCACCACTTCTCAATCGAGTAGCTCCTCACTTGTTCTCACAAGGGCTGAGTGCATCCTGCTTGAAACAGCACTTGACAGATCCAGACGGCCACCCATCCAAGTGCTAACTGAGCCCAACAGTCCTTAGCTTCTGTTATATGACAGGAACCAGAGCTACCACTGTGACAAGGTCATTGGCATTTCCAAAGCCTCTTAGGACAGAGTTTAGTTTAGTTCTGAGAATCTTAAAATGTCGGAGATTATGGAATTAGTTTCTCTTCATAAATCACGGTGCCCCAAATACAAATTGAATGAGCTAACAGAGGCATGACAAGTCAAAGAGCTGTCAACTTACAAATGCAATTTTTCAGCCTGACAGAAATTTTCTAAACCGCAATTTAAGGTCGGTGTGAGGACAATTTCAGTGGAGCATTACAGAAGTGGAGAAACACAACCTGGTAAAAAGGGGACCCCAGTTCGACCATTGCTTCCCAGATAATCGTAGGTTAGAAATGCTCCACTGTGGAGTTACAGTCATACAGCGACAAGCGTGTAGGAGTTAGGTAAGTGAAAATGTTTAGGTGTGTCCAGCAGTGTGGTTTTATCTGACTTAGCTGCTGCTTTCATCATTGTATTACTTCACACTTCCTGATCTACTGAGCTTTATATAATAAAAGTTCATTCATGCTCTCCATATATTAGTAAAATGTAAAACATGCCCTCTAGACTTCATTAGTAATAAGTAATAACACTGCACCTTACAGTAACACATTTCAAGGACCTTCCTGTAGTGTTTTATTAAGTTGATGTGTAAGTTGGACAAAGCATAGCAAGAAAATTGTTTTCTCACTGTAAGGAGGGTCACTTGATATTAGTGACTCTCTACATTCAGGAAGATCTTTAGGGTCTGACAATGAGTGTTTAAACACATTAATCCACAATGATCTGGGTGAATGTACTTGAAAACTAGCAAATGTGATGAACTGTGATCATTCCACTATTGTGCAGCTTTTGCATGCAATGGGGAGGTTCAAAAACTGGGTGTATGGGTAACTCATACTCTAAGCCAAAATCACAAAAATCAGCTGGTGACCATGTGTGCATTTCCCCTTGCTCATCATGAATTGGCTCATGAACAACACCAATAATTCCTATTTTGTACTATTACTGATCACATACAAAGACCTGCACACTTCCACAAAAGATAATGTTGTGCTCTGGTGGAACAGCGGTATAGTGTACTATGAGTTGCTTCCCTGAGATGTAACCATCACTGCTCACATTTATTTTGAACAACTGAGACGTCTTGCAGACACACTCTGAGAGCAATAATCAGTAAGACTGCGAAGTGATGCTACACCACAATAACGCCTGCCTGCAGGCTGCTAGACTGACAAAAAAGTTGTACTGCACCCTTCTTATTCACCTGATCTTGTGCCCTCATATTTTCTCCTTTTCTACTCTCTATCAAACAATCTTCAAGAAACTTCCTCTCTGAATGAAAATGTGCTCCAAACATGGCTCAACAAGTTCTTTGCCTCAAAAGCATGTTATTTCTACAGTCACAGAATTGAAAAGTTACCCCAGCATTAGCAGACTGTTGTAAATATTGAAGGAGTATTACTAATGATGACTGAAGTCTCTGTTATGTGTATCTGTTGTGTTTATTAAACTTACGGAAAAATGCCACGAACTTACAGACAAAGCCAATATTTTAACAAATTAATGGCATTACAATACTTTTAACATAGTCGATTCAATAATGGAGCTTTACCGAGTATAGACCACAGTAAGTTCACATCTAATATGACCAGCCATGCCTCTTGAAGCATGAAGTTCTAATTTATTACTTCTTTGCTACTAATTCTATTCAGAACACATTCTGCAGACAGTATCCATACATCACTGAATGTGCATACAAAAATATACCATTGTATGACACGTACATGGCCCAGTCACATTGATGTGACCATTGCCTACGTTCAACGTCAGCATGCAATAGCCACTTGCAGATGGCAGGTGGTAGCACTAGCAATGGAGGGTACATAAAGTGTGTCTGTAGGATGAGGAAACAGTACAGACATTGTCATAATGTGGAAATGGAGTGGTTTATCTGATGTCCAAGAAGGAATGAATCATTGGCTTTGGTACTGACAGTGGAAGCATTTCTAAAACAGCTAAGTTTGTAAACTGTTTGTGTGCTGCCATGGTTAAAGTACACATGCATCCATGTCCAAAAGACAATTGCATCATTATTCTTATAAACAGGCAACGCAATATCACAAGGACCATCATGCCATTACTGCCACCTGGTTTCCAGGGTGTGGATGCAAACATATTGTCAACACACAGAGTGCACTAGCGCAAACGTGACCAGAAATCAGAGACACTGCCTATACTACACGGAAGTGCATAGCTGCCAATGACAGCATTACCAAAAATCAGCAGTGGCACAGGATGCAGTCATCAGGACCTACAGGTCCATATAATCTTTGAGTCAGAACACAAATGACTCATCCCCTATGAACACCATCCTCTCCTCACCAGCAATACCAGCGAGAACATTACAGCCGACAGTACTCTGTCAGTATCACAGATTGGCTCATCACACCTTCCCCACAGGAAGCAGTAGCAGAGTCAGACGACACACTGGCTCGTATCATCGGTTAAGAAGTCCACACCACTCCCACACCACTGTTCCTGGTGATGTCATCACCAAGCTGGGACATGGAACAGTAGCTCGGCAGCTTCCTACTTTACCTAGATCGGTGAACTTCAACCCACAGCACCTGAGGTAGCACTCCTTTCTCCATGTCTAGGCAGAATTTGCTCCAAAGTGGTGTCTCACTGATAACAATGGCTGGACTTTTTCTGTACACTGGATTTTACTTTCTGTAAAGTGTTCTTGGGCACTGTGTTTTATAAACACGATGTGTACCACATTTCTATACATTTTCACCTGTGGTTGCAGTTTTGACATGCCCCTGATGTGGATCACCTTCAACAAAAGTACAGCCACATTTATATTCCTAGCTGTTGCAAATGAAGAAGCAGACTCCTTAGAAACATTCATCTACTTTGGATTAACTTATGTCGATGATAATCTGCCCAAAACAAATAATTTTTTTATATGGTATACCTTTTTGTACATTTGAATAAAAAATACAGAATACTATTGTTTTAAGATGCCACACAAACAAAACTACCCTGGAAATGAAGTTGGCACATGATTACATTATTGTGAAACATACCACCGTACATGCAATAAAAATAAAATTCCATCAATACCAATATCATCATTGTTTAAGGCTGACATTATCTCCCTGCTCTCATCTGTTCCTCAGTTTATGATGTCAATGTACTTTTAACAAATGAGAAAAACATATACTAATCTTCAGCATTTATTTTACCTAAACTAATAATAGGCTGCTCCCAAATGCAACTATATTTTACATTGGTTCTTCTTTAATACTAAAAAAACATACATTCCACACTAATAACACATATTTTAAACTTCTCTTACCGGAAACTCCAAGTCAGATGATGTCTCCCCTATGAATTGGTACAATGCTTTCACTAGAAAGTCACCCTCATTATCCAGTGGAACAATTACATTGATGAAATTTGATGGAAACATGCCTTCCTTTTGTCCAAGTTGTCCATACAACCAGTCAGCATTTATACGTCTCTTTAATATGATAACATCATTTTCCTAGAACAGAGGGATAAAAATTAAATTGGATGTATTACCATCATAAATACTGTATACCTCATTGTTTCACTTGGACAGCATATGCCATTTTTTAATATTTTACATGTAATATAATATTTTATAATGCTGTAATGCATGTTAATGCTGCAAGATAAGAGCCCGAGTACTTAAATATGTGCCATTATTGTCTATACTGGCAGCAATTTGACCACATACTCAGTGCAGTCTTAACAGCAAAACTGTATCGCTTTATCATCTGATGATGATGATGATGATGATGATGATGATGAGCAAAACTATTTTGTCAGCTACGTGTAGCTATATCTGTGCTGACACACCACAAGATCTTTGTTGGGAAGTGAATGAGTCAAAGTAATTCAGGAATTACCTGCTGTTTCTGAGGAAAGAAACAAAAACGCATAAAGTGCTGCATGAATATATTTAGAATGTTATTAAAATGTTACACTGCATCATGTTTTCATTGTTTATGAAGTCAATGAAAAAGCTAAGATAGATGCAAATATAAATTTCAGGCTTTGTCTAATAACAGCACTGTTGAAAACTTGTGGGAAGAGACTATTGTGCAGGACTTGTTTTTGACGTGTAATTGGAGTACTATAACAATTTGAATGAAATGCTGGATCCTGTACCAGTCAGCTGAATAAACTGCCATCAGTATGTTAGCCATGAGGACAGAAACTACCAGCTTGAAGGATTGAAGTAACATTTTTATGTGGAACTATCACTTTCTTAATGGTATCTCAATTCCAGAAGTGTCAACTGAACCAAAAATGAGAATTTATAAACACAAGCTTCTTCAACCTATCTATCAATAAAATTCTCATAAAAATAAAACTAATAAAAAATAAATTGCAGCTAACTTCCAAGATTTTCTGACTGAATGCAACTTTTACAATTTGTGAATACTTTTGAAGTTCTTTCTTATTCCCTTTTTTTACATTTCTGCCATAATTTTATATTCTACTTAAAGTTTTATTACAAATTGAGCACGGGACCATTTTGGCAAAGGAGGAGGCTGTTATCAACATCCAAGCTGTGTATGCGCTTAAGTACATAAGAAGATGCAAATTAACTAACACAATAATGATTTGTTTTCTGTGTCTAATAAAGGTCCCAGTATTACTGAGTATTTTCTAAGCAGATTATATGTTGTGCTAATCGTAGCCGATATGTTGAAATTGTGTACTAGACCAAGATACAAATCAGGGTCTCCACCTTTTATGAGTAATTCACTACCAAAAGAGAAGGAGCCAGTGATGAGTTGAAGCTTTGAGTATGTCAGTGAGGAATGCTTGGAGGGCATAACTGGAGCACACTGCCTGCAAATGGTAGGGATCTGGGTTGAAGGCCTGGTTTGGCACACAGTTTCAACTGATTACATACAGTCACTCCGATATTGTGTTGTTACATATTACATAGCTGATGAATCTTATAGTTTACAGGACATGTGACAAATCTACACATGATGTAACATGCAAATGTATGCTTCTTTGTTGCTCTAGCGAAGTTATTACATACAAATGCACCTTGGCAAGTTATGGGAAGAGGGAGGGGTGTACACAGAAGTTGCTCAATATTTTAATGCTGTCCACATCTGCAAATAAACATGCAGGAAAGCATTCATACATGGTCTTCTTACTTTGATGACAGTTGCTCTAACTGAGTTAAAAACAGTCAAATGTAAAATTTAAAAAAATTTGAAAACTCTCTGTAAAACTTTTTAAAACTCTCAAAAAATGTTCTATATATTGTCTCAATTGCATTACACATTATTATTATTTCTTTCCTTTCTCAGACGTTATGTCTGGTTAAAAATGGAAAGTGACGCGGACCTTGATCAAGCATATCTTCCTTTTAAATGTATGATATGTTACATTGCATTTAGGAATTTTCGGGTAATTGAACATGTATCAATAATTACAGATTTCTGTAGTTGTATATATACGTTTGGATGTAGCTGTATAGCGTTGATGTACTGGTGGATATTGTGTGGTATGACTCCTGTAGTTGATAGTATAATTGGTATAATGTCAACTTTATCCTGATGCCACATGTCCTTGACTTCCTCAGCCAGTTGGATATATTTTTCAATTTTTTCTCCTGTTTTCTTCTGTATATTTGTTGTATTGGGTATGCATACTTCGATTAGTAGTGTTAATTTCTTCTTTTCATTGGTGAGTATGACGTCAGGTTTGTTACGTGGTGTTGTTTTATTGTTATAATAGTTCTGTTCCAGTATAATTTGTATTTATCATTCTCCAGTACATTTTGTGGTGCATACTTGTATGTGGGAACATGTTGTTTTACTAGTTTATGTTGTATGGCAAGTTGTTGATGTATTACTTTTGCTACATTGTCATGTCTTCTGGGGTATTCTGTATTTGCTAGTATTGTACATCCGCTTGTGATGTGATCTACTGTTTCTATTTGTTGTTTGCAAAGTCTGCATTTATCTGTTGTGGTATTGGAATCTTTAATAATATGCTTGCTGTAATATCTGGTGTTTATTGTTTGATCCTATATTGCAATCATGAATCCTTCTGTCTCACTGGTTCCATTATCCAAATCAGTCTTTCAAACAAAACTACAAATCATCAAACAAATAACTTCCAGCAATGGTTATAGCTCTTCCCTGATCGATAATATTCAATGAAAAAAAGAAAATGATTTAAATTACACCACTTCTGTACACTAGCCAGCAGCGATCACTGAGTAATTACAAAGCCTGGTGCAAAATTCTATATACTGCAACATTTCAGACAATCTTGCAAAAAATTTAAAGTCTTGTGACTAATAGACCCGCATTTTATAGTACCAATAAGACATCAAAATTTCTATTCAATAGCAGAGACAAACTGCAACCCTTGGCACAGAGTGGTGTATATAAAATCACTTGCAAGCAGTGTGAAAAATTGTGTATTGGCCAGTCAGGCACAGCAGTGGCAATTAGGCTATGTGAACATGAGAGAAGCTTGCAATTAAGGAAGATAGATTTGACCTTTCCTGATCAGCTGCAAAGTTTTACATTCTGCCAAGAAAAAACATGACACAGAGTGCCAGCCTAGTATTAAATTATCAGACACAATTTCCATTTTCCTCTTTGTTAAATTAAGTTTTTATTACAAATACTAGGTTCAAACTGTAAATTCATCTTATCTCTTGTCATTTGTTAAATGTATCTCCACATAAAAACTTTCTTTATCCCCTTTTTAGTTAGTGTAATTACTGTAATGTTTTCCTGTGTCAACACTTTTGTCATTTTTGTATCTTCTGTACAAATAATATACAAGTCACTCACACATTATGTTTATCTTGTGTTTGCGACATTCACTTGTTACCTAAAGATTGTCTGAGAAGCCAAAAGCTGGTTTGTGACCAATTAAATAGAATTTTACACAACATTAGGCAGCGTTTTCTTTTTTAATATTATCATCATGTTCTGCCACGTACCAACAGAAAATTCAGTTAATGGAAAAAGTTTTCTTATGTGATGTGATACTAACCACATGTTAAATAAATACAATGTTTAAGTTGCACTCTTGAAAAGACTTTTCTGCTTATGCCAAGCTGAGATTTTCCACAGTTAGACTACCATCCAAAGAATCATTTTTCTCACGGAAATAGACCAACCAAAATATAAAATAATCAGGAATTAGCTTTCTCATCCACATACTAAGATGCCTGCCATATGATGGTACAGTGTTCATCCCCATTACATTTCAAAGTTTCTCCAGGATATCCATTTTCACCAAGGTCTTTTTCACAACTATGTGCAGTGTTGGTAACTAATTTGTACTTTCAACCACTACAAGATCAGGCAGTCATTATGTAGTCTATATTAGCATTATTTTCTGTATTATGAAGCTTAGTAAAGTGTACTGTCCATCTACTGAGGATTTCATTTGGCTCTGTCAATCACACTGCTCCATCTTGTGATTTGAGAGGTGCTGCACTGGATCACTTGGACCTTGTAATCTCCCAACTGCGTGCAAGAATGGGCCAACACCAACTTGGTTTGCAAGAATCTGAATCCTATTTACCTCACTCTTCCCCCCCCCCCCCCCCATTTGTTTTTCTTGTTTCAGGTCAACATTCAGAGTTTCTCACTGTTTGGTGCTAACTTGTGCTTCAGTTCTTGCTGGTTACAATTTAACTACCATGGCTCAAGCTGCTGACACTGATAGTCTGCAGCAGCTACGAGTACACAACTCTTCCTGTATCCCCTACCTCTCCCACCGCATGATCCTGACTGGTTTCTTTGGAGGTAATCAACTCTCTCAGCACATTCAGATGTTCAACTTAACTACAAAGATTTGTCCAACATCGGCCACCATACACAGCTCATGTGATATTCATACAACCTATTTACATATGCCTAACAAGTGCATAGTCTATGAGACGTCTTAATCACATACATTGCTGGCAAGAAAAATTAGTAGACCTGGAAGCACGATGTTGATATTGATCTGATGATGGCACATGGCACCTGGGGGACAGTAGATGTAGTGACAATGGTTTCAACATCATCTGTCAACAGATAGCGTAGTGGCATTGCAACCAGAGCTCCATATGTGTTTACCCTTTAAAAGAGAAGGCTCACAGCCTGAAGGCTCAGCGTGGTGCAAATGTGTGAAGTAAGTAGGCAACCATGTCCCAGAGACTCACACTTGCTTCCTATAGCCAACTGAATGCATATGAGAAGGGTCAAACTGTGGCCTTCCAAGTGGTGGGATGGTCCTTTTGGAGAATTGCCACACAAGATGGATGTGCCAAGTCAGTTGCACTGGTATCAGTGGTCACATGAACATTGTCACAGCTACAGACAAGGTTCTGGACACCTATGCAGCACAGATGCCCACCAGGATTGGCGTATCGTAATTAAGGGCAGCTGTGGCAGATCGTACAGCAACCACAGCACAGATAACAGAGCATGTGAGCCCAGTGCAGTGAACCTGTTATTACCAGTGCAGCTATGGGCATGCACACTTCTAGTCCATCTTCAACTCACGCCACAGCATCAACGTGCACAGCTCGAATGATGCCCTCAGATGATCACTTTGAAAATGGAATGGTGCACCCTGGTCTTCAGCGATGAAAGCTTTTTGCCGTTCTTGCAACAGGAAGGTGCCGTGCTGTTCCAACAGGATAAAGCTTGCACACAAACTGCCTGTGAAACTCAACGTGCTGTGCAAGACGTGCAGCAACATCCCTGGCTAGCACAATCTTTGAACTTGCCTCCAGTTGAGATCATGTGGGATATGATGGGACAAGCCATGACTTGTGCGGCTTGGGAACCAACAACTCTTACAGAATTATGTGAACAGTCAAGCAGGTGTGGTATAATGTATACCAGGACAGTATTCGCCATCTGTAGGATCAACTGGATGCCAGTGTCGGTGCCTGCATTGCCACCCATGGAGGATAGACCACGTACAATATGGGTGTTTCAGCAAGGGTTGATACCTGGTGCCTCAGAACTGCTTGGGTTATTGATCTGTTTTTGTAATCATTGCATGTACTCTATATCCAAGGTTGCAACAATGAATCTTGAGTGAACTGGAAACCTCTAAAAGGGTTGACTATTTTTTCCAGTAGTATATATGGATGCTGTTAGGCTGTTTTACATTGGTGTGCAAAACTTGGAAGTGAAAAAGACTTTCACATCTGGACCACACACAGAAAGAACTGCTATGGTATAGTACACAAAGTAACAAAGAAATACACTATGAGATGAACAAAAATGAAACTTTTATTCAAAGAAAATGATTACAAAGAAACCACCACGATTTACGATGGCTTCCTGGACATTACAAAAGGCAAAACATAGCTCCAGATAGGTTGTGAGATCACCAAGGATGGCAATGCATGCTCTGCAATGTGATCCCATGCTGGCTACGAGATTGGTAAGGAGTTGTTCTAATAGGGAATTCCATTCCTCCACGGCTGTTGCCGACAACTGCAGGACGGTCGGCATGTGTGGACGTACTTCAACACATCTCACCAACGCAACCTACACGTGCACAATGGGATTTAAGTCACAGAAAATGGCTAACCAGTCCATCTGCGCAATATCCTCTCATTGCAAGAGCTGCTCCACCGGCACTGTTTGATGCAGTCCCGCATTTTCATCCATAAAATTACATCAGAGGCACACACAACCACGAAAAGATGTAAATGGGGAAGGAGTACACTGTCACAATAACTCTGACCAGTGAGTGTACCACATTTAAAGGTCTGGAGGTCAGTAAGCCCATGAAAGGGTTTGTCCAGAATCACTACTCAGACTGAATCTGTTCTCATCCCAAACAGTGCCCTGTGGGTGTCAACAGGACACAACATACGGGTTGTCAAGGAGAGAGACCAACCACCTGCAGTCACTGTGCCACTGTGGAGCATGATATTGTGTGTCTTGCAGTCCTGTTCAATGTGGCTGCAACTGCACCCACAGTTTGATGTGCATCCCTTCTTGTCTGTTGCACAATGTAGTGGTCATTCGCTGGTGTAGTTGACAGTTGCCAACCATCTCTTCTCCTTTGGGCAGCAGTACCTGTGGTTCAGAATGCTCTCATGCACATGGGCTACACTTATCACACTTCTACCTCCTCCCAGTTTCCCAATAATTCTTCTTTGTGTGAACTCATCCAAACATTGTTTCCAGAGCAAATTGTAACAAAGAACGTCACTACAGTACACCATAACCGTTGGCTAATTGACAAACACTATATTTTCCTGTCCCTTCAACAACTTCACTTTATGAGGCCAGTACCATTTGGCACTGCTGACTTCATGCCACATCATGTCCAGCTTTCTGTGAACAGGGAGACCTGTGGCAACATGCTCTTGCACTTGCATTCCTTTTCACCTAAATTGTTAATATGTCATTTTATTTTATTTTATCCACCCCATTCTTAAGTTTTGCACAGCAGTGTATACTTTCAGACTGCCTAAACCGAGTGTCTGTAATGCAACAACTGGATAGTGAATTGGTCCATTGTCATTTACTGAGCCTGTCACATCTTCCAACCACTCTTATGATATTTCATAATCTTTCCCCACCCTAATCAACAGGAAGCAGGATTTTATCATTTTTGGGAACTTTCAGAATGACAGTACCAAGATCTGAATAAAAGTGGACCTTTTCCTTTTCAGTGCTGATTACTGTTGGCAGGCACAAATTTAGAAGGGTCATGAAACTTTTGTTCTCAGGTTCAAATGGAATGTCACAGCATAACGAGATATTTCTTGAGAGACCACACTATTTCCACCAAGCCTATACAGGATTTATCAAAAAGAATTATCTGATTTGGCATGCCTATATTTATGAAACTAATAGACATGTACAACGAATTTTGTTTTTTGATAAACGGCAAACTCAAAAAAGTTTCTTTTTTTCCCCCCCATACCTTTTCATAAGGATTCAATATGCCTCTCTTGCACAGCATATGTCAATGTGCTATTCAAATTGTTCCCACACTACAGTGAGAATATCCTGAGTTACAGCTTTTATAGCTGCTGTTATGCGATGTCTCAGTTCATTCATTGTTGTTGGTAACGGATGCATATAAACAGTCTTTTATAATCCCCCACATGAAAGAATCACACACAGTCAGGTTCGGTGACACTGGAGGCCAGTAATGTAATGAGAATCATTTGGTGCAGGGTGACAGAGTCAGTAATCCTTTGATTTAAAAATTCCCGCAATTCTATATGCCAGTGTGGCAGTGCTCCGTCCTGTTGGTAAATGAAGTCTTTTAAATCAGTCCCTAACTGTGGAAAAATAAAGTTCTCAAGCACATCAAGATATGTGCTTCCTGTAACAGTGTTCTCAGCAAAGAAAAATGGACCATACACCTTTTCCTGTAAAACTGTGCAAAACACATTAAATTTTGGAGAGTCTCTCATGTTGTATAACTTCATGTAGTTGTTCTGTAACCCACATTATGACAGTTTTCACCTTTCCGTTTAAATGGAATGTTGCCTTGTCATTAAACACTAAGCGTGGGAGAAAACTGTCATCCTCCATCTTGCCCAGAATGAAATTTTTCACATTCACAAAGAGCTTGCAGCAGCTGAATTTTGTATGGTTTTATATGTACACATCGACGCAACATGTGCGAGATGGACATCGGCGGCTGCTGTCTAGCTGCATGGCACACTGATTTTTGTGGACTCCTTGTGAAACTATGGCGGATGCATTCGACGAGTGTGTCAGACACTCTGAGATGACCTGGTAATTTGCCTTTACACATACAACCTGTTTCTAGGAATTGTTCATGCCGCTGTGTAATGAATGCTCTGTGCTGTAGGAGGATCCACAGTATACCTAGTACAAAAGTCACACTAAACAGTTATTACTGACCTGCACTGCTCAAAACGTAGAACACAAAACGCTTTCTGTTGTCCCGACATCATTTTTACTAGAACTGAAGTGGTGGACACTGCTGCTACCTAGTGAGAACCACGTAAAACACGAGAGTTTTCTCTTTCCAACAGCACATTGTTCATGCACTTATCTCAAACAACATAATGGTTATGATTTTTTTTTTAATTGGACGATTCTTTTTGATACACCCTGTATTTTCATAAAGAAGTATTGTATATATTGCTATACTCATCACTACAAGTGAAAAGTAATATTATGCTCAGTTTTGCAGGATACATGCTTATAAAGTTAACAACCATCTGGTGGTTACCAACTGTCAGGCTACTATTGTTTTATTATTTGACACACACTTTACATTGTACTCTCACACTTAATGATTGTATAATACACTTATATATAGATATGTTTGCACAACTGGATGCTCAGTTTATTATTTGGATTTCAGAGGTCATGTGTTCACTTGAAAATGGCTGCAAGCCTCAACTGGCCAACAGTGGTTTAAATGAACACTGCTCTACAAAAATAGACAGTCTCAGCAGAAAATTGTTGTCTTTCAATAAATTTCAAATGACTATGGACCTAGAAAAAACAATCAGATACCCTCACTGGTATTGTATTCAGGTTTCAAGACAGTTTATTGGTTATTTCGAATATTTCACCACTCTGTCTACGTTCTATCATTGATCTGCCTCCAAGTAAAGCTTTTTTCCATTTCAGTATGCTGTCCTTGGTCTGCAAAGTGAACTATCCTCAGGGTCATGATATGCAAACCATATCAAGCTACTTCCTGGGCCAATATTGTAGTCTTGCTACCTTTTCTGTGGATTTACAATCTTGCAGTGTTTAAATATTATGCTCTCTTATCTTCATTTTTCTGTTATCTTTCCTTTCACTTTTTACTATGTTGGACTGTAATGCCTACTCAGTTATCATTACTACCTAGTACCAAACAGTGTATGTACTTTAAACAGGCTGAGGTCCTTTTGATTATCATAGCATCAAAAACAGACTAGATAAACAATTATCCTGACTGGGCTAGTGAAACAGAGGGTACTGCAGCATGTGCATACAACTTCTTCTAGCCAACTTATTCAAACTGTTAACTGTGCCCTTTTTACTACTACTACTACTACTACTACTACTACAAACTAACTAACTAGCTTGCTTACATGTTTTTAAAACAGCATTTCTTTAACTTCTAAAAATTTTGGGCAGTAGTAAATTCCCACCACCATGCACTACTGAGGAAACTAGTTCTATTATGTCACCAATCAAGAACTGCTTTGTTAAATGTCAGATCCATGTATGGATGTCATGGCATACTGAATGAAGGAAAGAAGGTGCCACACAGTGTGTGAAAGAAACAGTGCAGAAATTAGATAGAACAAAAAAAGAAGAACAGTAAGACAGGACCGTCAAGTTTCAATGCCACATTGAGATTGCAGTCATTACAGGCAGAGCACTAGTTCAGATGAAACACTTAAGAGTAAGGAATAAACTATGGCTTTATTCAAGAAAGTATCTAGTCACTTGCTTAACCCATGAAGTACCAGTGTCCTCTTTTGAGGACAGAGCACATATTTATGTATAAATACACAATAAATTATTAATTTGTAACTATTACTGTTCTACGTCATTTGTTAATGCTTTTTATAACAAATGTATGCTTACAGGAAATTGAAAGCAATAAATCCTACCATTAATTGATTATTGAATACTAAGGCACACTTTTCATTATTACAGGTATTTACTTTATCGACAATTTAGTAATATTTGAAATATGTGGCAAAGATCTTTTTGTGATTATTTATAGTCCACAATGTGTCTTTTAAACTACTTGCATTGTTAGCACAATTGCAGTTATTTTCATTGTTTTCCAGTGTTATAAAATTTGGTGTACTTGAAATAGGACACTGGGACTTGGTGTTATCATTCCAGTTATTTGTATTGCTGCATGTTCGAATATGAAACTCTGCTACTGCTGATGTATTTTCTTTTTAGAACATGGTAATTTTATCAGATTTTGTTGCTGAGGTAAGTAACGACCCCTCTTTGATGTTACCCATTAGTAAATAATACAGTTCCAAATGGACAGAGATATTTACACATTCCCTTTTCTGTAGTCTGTGCTAATGTATTATTCTTTCATTTCACTTTATTTTATTTCATTTCATTTTATATAGATTATAATGGCCTTCAGACGAGATAGATACCTCACTAACAAAGAAATAGAAGAAATAATAAAATGTGACACATTCTATAATGCGGTGTCAGATGATCAGGACCATATTGATATCACCATATGTCCTCCTGAAGTAGACTGTATGACCAACGAAGAAGAAGGTCCAGATGACATTACTGGAACCGAGTAGCCCTAAACATGCTGGACTGCATTGAAAAACCCGAGAATCATTGTGTACACTTTGACAATTTCTTCACTAGTAGAGATCTTCCGATTCACCTGAGAAATTTGGGTTTTCGAGCAGCTGGGACTATCAGAGAGAATCGAGTTGGTGACAATGATACCACTACTGAGCAGCAATGAACTGAAAAAGACAGTTCGAGGAAACTATGACTATCAGTGCGACAGGAATGGTGATCGATGGTGTTTGATGGTACGACAACAGATGCGTTACAATTGGTACAAATTTTGACAAAGTTGAACCTTTGGGAGCAGCTACGCGGTACAGTAGACAAGCAAGTAAGAAGACACAAGTGCAACAACTTGCCATTTTGAAGTCGTATAACGCGTACATGGGAGGTGTTGACCACCATGACTGGTTAGTTGGAAAACATGCAACCATAATTAGAGGGAGAAAATGGTACTGGGTCCCATTTACACGTATGCTGGAAATGGCCCTCGTAATGCCTGGCTCTTCTGCAGACTAGTACATGGGAAAAATGCACTGGATTTATTGGATTTCAGACGTGCTGTTACAGTTACATACCTGAAATTGGACACTAGAAGACCGAATATTGGACGTCCAATGGAATACCCATCAAGTCAGTTGAGAGTGATACCAGACATCAGGTTTGATGGAATTGGTCATATGATTGACAAAAGAAGATGTGTAAGAGCTAAATGCAATGGGAAACCAAAAACATATTGTGTGAGATGCCGTGTAACACTGTGTATGAAGTGTTCTGTACCATTTCACAAGAAATAAATAGTTCAGACTTGAATACAGTTTAGCATGCTATACGATACTGTTAGATCCCAGCGTCCTATTTTGAGGACGGCCATTATATCAGCATGTATAAATATTTTTTGGCTATTTTTGTACTTATTGTGGTTCATACAGTATGTACATTATAATTAAGGAATAAAAAATTCAATTTAAAAAAAAATTAATTTGGGACTTAATGGGTTAAAATGATTTAAGAAAATAATGAAAAACCTAAAGCAGGGTGGTCAGATGGGTACCTGAAGCCATTCCTCATGTATCCAAGTCTATTTATTGTCTTAACCACTGAGTGACCTCACTAAGTACATATCAAAGCACTCTGAAAAATATGTAAATATTTTCATTGTTGTGATTCTTGAGTTTCTCCCGGCGTATTTGATAATCAAAATATCCACGGGTATGCTGCCGGTCTATAGTGTCCAACGGGCACAATATTTCGGCGATCAAACATGTCGCCATCATCAGGTGAACTGACGGACTGAGCTCCTGTGAACGTGCCGGCACGGAGATCCGTACGCTATGGCTGCTCAGAGGGAACTGGGTTCGGTCGCGGCGGCGGCCGATTTAAATACCCTCCGCCCGCGGCGCGCTCCCTCCGCCGTCCGCGCCCAGCGCCACGGTCGCGCGGTGGAACAGATTGCGACGGCGTCTGAGATGACGTCGGTGTGATGGCTCTGTCCGCCGTGGTCGTCACAACTATACGTCTGCTCGATTTACTCTTGATTAACCCGATCGCTGGTTCCCAAGCCTTGCTAAGATTATAGCCACAGTCCCGGTTTATGAGGTCGTCATTGGTGCGAATTTCGATGGCCTCTCTAACAACGCTGTCCCAGTATCTCGACGTCTGTACCAGAATCCTCGTGCGGTCATACTCCATGGCGTGATTTTCCGACAAACAATGTTCAGCGACCGCCGACTTGCTCGGATACATCAGTCGAGTGTGCCTCTGGTGTTCACGGCATCGATCCTCGACGGTACGCATCGTCTGACCAATATACGACTTGCCACATTGACACGGAATCTGGTACACGCCGGCCTTCCTCAAACCGAGGTCATCTTTGGCGCTCCCCACCAGTGCACGAGTTTTATTTGGAGGACAAAACACAGTTCCGACCCGGTGTTTCTTCAGAATGCGGGCGATTTTCCCCGAGAGTGCGCCTGTGTATGGAATAAATGCAGTGCCTACCTCCTCCCTCGTGACTTCATCCATCTCAACAAGTTGTGCTGCAGTGGTTGGGCGGAGAGCACGTTGAATCTGCCACTCTGAGTACCCATTTTTTCGAAATACAGTTCTCAGATGTTCCAATTCCTGGGGTAGACTCTCTGCGTCAGAGATAGTGCGCGCCCTATGTACTAGAGTTTTAAGTACCCCATTCCTCTGTGAAGGGTGGTGGCAGCTGTCTGCATGCAAATACAGATCAGTGTGCGTAGCCTTCCGATACACCCCATGACCTAGGGTGCCGTCAGCCCTTCTCTTGACCAAGACGTCAAGGAAAGGTAATTTACCCTCCGTTTCAGTCTCCATAGTGAATTTGATGTTGGGGTGTATGGAGTTTAGATGTGTAAGGAAGTCAAGGAGTTTATCCATACCATGTGGCCAGATAACGAACGTGTCGTCCACGTAACGGAAAAAGCAAGTAGGTTTCCATACGGATGACGACAGGGCTTCCTCCTCGAAGTTCTCCATGTACAATACTTCCACGTATTTTTCTTTTTAATGGAGAATACTACGAACAAACGGAGGGAGTCGCCATGGGTAGCCCACTCTCACCGGTGGTAGCGAATTTGTACATGGAGAACTTCGAGGAGGAAGCCCTGTCGTCATCCGTATGGAAACCTACTTGCTTTTTCTGTTACGTGGACGACACGTTCGTCATCTGGCCACATGGTATGGATAAACTCCTTGACTTCCTTACACATCTAAACTCCATACACCCCAACATCAAATTCACTATGGAGACTGAAACGGAGGGTAAATTACCTTTCCTTGACGTCTTGGTCAAGAGAAGGGCTGACGGCACCCTAGGTCATGGGGTGTATCGGAAGGCTACGCACACTGATCTGTATTTGCATGCAGACAGCTGCCACCACCCTTCACAGAGGAATGGGGTACTTAAAACTCTAGTACATAGGGCGCGCACTATCTCTGACGCAGAGAGTCTACCCCAGGAATTGGAACATCTGAGAACTGTATTTCGAAAAAATGGGTACTCAGAGTGGCAGATTCAACGTGCTCTCCGCCCAACCACTGCAGCACAACTTGTTGAGATGGATGAAGTCACGAGGGAGGAGGTAGGCACTGCATTTATTCCATACACAGGCGCACTCTCGGGGAAAATCGCCCGCATTCTGAAGAAACACCGGGTCGGAACTGTGTTTTGTCCTCCAAATAAAACTCGTGCACTGGTGGGGAGCGCCAAAGATGACCTCGGTTTGAGGAAGGCCGGCGTGTACCAGATTCCGTGTCAATGTGGCAAGTCGTATATTGGTCAGACGATGCGTACCGTCGAGGATCGATGCCGTGAACACCAGAGGCACACTCGACTGATGTATCCGAGCAAGTCGGCGGTCGCTGAACATTGTTTGTCGGAAAATCACGCCATGGAGTATGACCGCACGAGGATTCTGGTACAGACGTCGAGATACTGGGACAGCGTTGTTAGAGAGGCCATCGAAATTCGCACCAATGACGACCTCATAAACCGGGACTGTGGCTATAATCTTAGCAAGGCTTGGGAACCAGCGATCGGGTTAATCAAGAGTAAATCGAGCAGACGTATAGTTGTGACGACCACGGCGGACAGAGCCATCACACCGACGTCATCTCAGACGCCGTCGCAATCTGTTCCACCGCGCGACCGTGGCGCTGGGCGCGGACGGCGGAGGGAGTGCGCCGCGGGTGGAGGGTATTTAAATCGGCCGCGACCGAACCCAGTTCCCTCTGAGCAGCCATAGCGTACGGATCTCCGTGCCGGCACGTTCACAGGAGCTCAGTCCGTCAGTTCACCTGATGATGGCGACATGTTTGATCGCCGAAATATTGTGCCCGTTGGACACTATAGACCGGCAGCATACCCGTGGATATTTTGATTATTTTCATTGTTTCTTCATATATGTTCAGCTGCAATATTGTGAGACTATTTCATATAAATACTGAAAATGATTTTTATAAATTTTATATACATACTGGCAATGTTAGAGACATTGCATTATATAGGGTGATTCAGCTGCATCTACCACTATTGTTTTATGCAACCCACAATGTTATATCTGGCCTTCACATACCACATACTAGATTTTCATAGTTTCTCTGTATTAAGTAAGAACCCTTAAGATATCATGCAAATGGTCAGCATGTTGCCACATCTTCAATTACAGAAATGTATTATAATTGTAAAAGTGACTATCTGTATCATAACATGATATCACAATTATAATCTGTGGAACTTGCAAATCATTAACTACTGAATAATTAAAGAGTGGTCTTACAGCACCTAGCACTACAGAGAATACAGTAATAATCACATAAGACATAAAATGTTTTATACCTGATTTTTGTTACAGTAGTTATTACTCAAACGTATTTGCATTTCACAGACCTGCAATTTGCATTTCACAGACCTGCATAGAAGTACCCACTGCCTATGGCATAAAGGTGCTTAAACATGTTTGGGCATAAAAAGAAACTAGTAGTCTACATAATAAGCAGGCCTGCATTCCCCCCATTTAACCTGCAAACAGGACTGCCATTAGATGTTAAAAAACCAAATAATGATTTATCAACTAAGGTTTCCATCAGGGTTGCATATAATATTTTTGTAAGTGAATATTTTCGAAAATTGTCTTTCATTTTCAAACCATTATCTCTGTTAAAAAATAGAATTTTACTAACAATACATGAAATACAATTTTGTACATACAGATTACAATAGTGCAACAATATTTTATGACGGGATGCCTACATTTTTACATCAGAACAACATGACAAATGTAGTTTGACTGCATTACAATTGTACTGGTACATTCAAAATTCAGAAGGCATCTTGAGTTGTTTATACCTGAAAATTTGACAGGTGCCATCAGTTGTTTATTTTGTGTCATATGCTCTGGCTCTCAAGAGATCATAATGTTACAAATAAATACAAAGAGACTGTCGTTGTAGCTAGGCTCAATACCGTTTCTTCCAAATCCATCAAAAACAAACGCAAAATAATTTTATTTAAAAAAGTGGATAAAGTGTCACTAAAAGCCTTCCTAAGAGACAATCTCCATTCCTTCCGAACTGACTATGCAAATGTAGACGAGATGTGGCTCAAATTCAAAGATATAGTAGCAACAGCAATTGAGAGACTCATACCTCATAAATTGGTAAGAGATGGAACTGATCCCCCATGGTACACAAAACAGGTCTGAACGCTGTTGCAGAGGCAACGGAAAAAGCATGCGAAGTTCAGAAGAACGTGAAATCCCGAAGATTGGCTAAAATTTACAGACGCGCGAAATTTGGCATGGACTTCAATGCGAGATGCCTTTAATAGGTTCCACAACGAAACATTGTCTCGAAATTTGGTAGAAAATCCGAAGAAATACTGGTCATATGTAAAGTACACAAGCAGCAAGACGCAGTCAATACCTTCGCTGTGCAGTGCCGATGGTACTGTTACCGACAACTGTGCCGCTAAAGTTATTGAACGCAGTTTTCCGAAATTTCTTCACCAGGGTAGACGAATGGAATATTCCAGAATTTGAAACATGAACAGCTGCTAGCATGAGTTTCTTAGAAATAGATACCTTAGGGGTTGCGAAGCAACTCAAATCGCTTGATACGGGCAAGTCTTCAGGTCCAGATTGTATACCGATTAGGTTCCTTTCAGATTACACTGATACAATAGCTCCCTACTTAGCAATCATATACAACCGCTCGCTCACCGATAGATCTGTATTTACAGATTGGAAAATTGCGCAGGTCGCACCAGTGTTTAAGAAGGGTAGTAGGAGTAATCCATCAAACTACAGACCTATATCATTGACATCGGTTTGCAGTAGGGTTTTGGAGCATATACTGTATTCAAACATTATGAATCACCTCAAAGGGAACAATCTATTGATATGTAATCAGCATGGTTTCAGAAAACATCGTTCTTGTGCAACGCAGCTAGCTCTTTATTCGCACAACGTAATGGCCGCTATTGACAGGGGATCTCAAGTTGATTCCGTATTTCTAGATTTCCGGAAAGCTTTTGACACCATTCCTCACAAGCGACTTCTAATAAAACTGCGGGCCTATGGGGTATCGTCTCAGTTGTGCAACTGGATTCGTGATTTCCTGTCAGGAAGGTCACAGTTTGTAGTAATAGACGGCAAATCATCGAGTAAAACTGAAGTGATATCAGGTGTCCCCCAGGGAAGCGTCCTGGGACCTCTACTGTTCCTGATCTATATAAATGACCTGGGTGACAATCTGAGCAGTTCTCTTAGGTTGTTCGCAGATGATGCTGTAATTTACCGTCTAGTAAGGTCATCCGAAGACAAGTATCAGTTGCAAAGTGATTTAGAAAAGATTGCTGTATGGTGTGGCAGGTGGCAGTTGACGCTAAATAACGAAAAGTGTGAGGTGATCCACACGAGTTCCAAAAGAAATCTGTTGGAATTCGATTACTCGATAAATAGTACAATTCTCAAGGCTGTCAATTCAACTAGGTACCTGGGTGTTAAAATTACGAACAACTTCAGTTGGAAAGACTACATAGATAATATTGTGGAGAAGGCGAGCCAAAGGTTGCGTTTCATTGGCAGGATACTTAGAAGATGCAACAAGTCCACTAAAGAGACAGCTTACACTACACTTGTTCGTCCTTTGTTAGAATATTGCTGCGCGGTGTGGGATCCTTATCAGGTGGGGTTGACGGAGGACATCGAAAGGGTGCAAAAAAGGGCAGCTCGTTTTGTATTATCATGTAATAGGGGAGAGAGTGTGGCAGATATGATACGCGAGTTGGGATAGAAGTCATTAAAGCAAAGACGTTTTTCGTCGCAGCGAGATCTATTTACGAAATTTCAGTCACCAACTTTCTCTTCCGAATGCGAAAATATTTTGTTGAGCCCAACCTACATAGGTAGGAATGATCATCAAAATAAAATAAGAGAAATCAGAGCTCGAACAGAAAGGTTTAGGTGTTCGTTATTCCCGCACGCTGTTTGGGAGTGGAATGGTAGAGAGATAGTATGATTGTGGTTCGATAAACCCTCTGCCAAGCACTTAAATGTGAATTGCAGAGTAATCATGTAAATGTAGACGTAGAAGGGCAAAAAAATTATTGAATTTCAATTTGGACTGTTCATTCATCAATATGTCTGTCTCCTTTATCTTCCATTTATATATTTCCCATTCTTCAAGTATGTCTTACCTCATTCCTCTGGGTTCTACATGCAAAATGTTCATAGTATTTTTAACACTAACCGCTGTATGTTTTGTCTTCGCAAATGACTGTCTAAAGCAGTCTTGTTGTTTGGGTCGCCATGTTCCCTGTATCCGGATATAAAATTCCAACCAGTTTGGCCTGTATAAAAACAATCACATGTTCCACATTGTAATCTATACACAGCAGACGCATAATACTTTTTCCAGTTTTATGTCTTAGTTTAAGCCTAAACTGACCTGCAGTTTGAAAAGCTTTTTTGTACTGCTTAGGAAAAGTGTGTACTAACTTCTCCATAACACTGCCACTATATTTCAATGTAATAACGGATGGCTCGAACCATCCACCACAGTATTTAAAAAAAGAAGAAGAAGAAGAAGAAGAAGAAGAAGAAGAATTTCTTTGCTATGGTAGCTTACCTATGTAAGTTTCCATAAGATGAAACCTCAAACAAGTAGCAGTAGCAAATAGTTTTAAGAGAAGCTTTGTTACACACATTCTATATTTAAATAAATAAATAAAAAATACCAACACCATCACATAAAGAAGTAAAAAAATTAATTTAGAAATATTACAATGAAAGAAATAGAAGACATTATATTATCACTAAAAAATAAAAATTCGGTGGGTTGGGATGGGATACCTGCGAAAGTAATTAAATCAGTGTACAAAATAGTAAGTCCTCCACTAGCTGAATTAATCAACAAATCATTTGAAGAAGTTGTTTTCCAGAATCATTAAAATACGGAGAAATAAAACCACTTTTTAAGAAAGGGTCAAGAGAAGATACGGGGAATTATTGTCCTGTGCTGTCAAAAATTTTCGAGGAAGTAGCTGCTATCCAAATCCAAAACTTTATTGTATCACAGGGGATTATTTCGTGCAATCAGTTTGGCTTCCAGCAAGGGAAAAATACACAGATGCCATAAATAATTTAATAGAAAAAATTAGCACAGCTCTAGACAAAAACAGTAAAGTAGCCAGAATTTTCTGTGGCCTGACAAAGGCTTTCGAGTCCATAAACCATTCCTTACTAATCCACAAACTAGAAAACTATGGTATTAAGGGTACAGTACTTCAATGGCTTACTTCTTAGTTATCTAATAGAAAACAAAGAACGATCATCTCTTCAAATGGTGTAAACTACCATTCAGACTAGAAAACAATAGCACAGGGTGTCCCACAAGGTTCAATCCTCGGTCCAATTCTCTTTCTATAGTATGTCAACGACTTACCATTAAACATAAATTCACCATCCATTCTGTTTACTGATGACACGTCTGTCTTGATAGAAAGCGAAGAAACAGAAACGATTCCTGATAGATTCACTGGTACATTAGACAGGCTAGAGTCATGGTTCCAGTTAAATGGTCTGAAGCTTAACATATCAAAAACAAACTTGATTCAATTCAGAACCAAACAGTCAAAAGACCAGGAAATTAGTATAAATCATAAAAGTGAAGAATTAACAGAAGTGAATTCTGCCAAATTTCTAGGTCTACACCTCGATAAGAATTTAAACTGGAACACACATATTGAGTACTTGTGCAACAAACTGGGTAGCTTTGCATATGCCCTGCATATATTATCAAGTGCTACTAACATGTCCACTCGGAAAAAGTAGCATATCTAAGTTACTTTGAATCAGTGATAAGATACGGCATTATTTTCTGGGGGAGCTCCAATAATATATCTCGTGTACTGAAGCTCCAGAAGAAAATTATCAGAAATATGTGCACTGCACAGCAAAGAGAATCATGCCATCCATTATTACAGAAACTAAAAATTTTGACTGTCCCCTCCCTATACATATACAAGCTAATGATATTTTTACACAACAAAGTGGAACTGTTCATTAAAAACCAATTTGATCATCCATACAGTACAAGAAATAAAGATAATTTTATGCTTCCTGCCCATAGATTGAATATATGGGCATGAAGGTCTACAACAAACTTAAAGGCAAAAACATTCTAAACATGGAACTAGGGATACTAAAAAAGTTACATGATATTCTTATACACAAATGTTATTACTCATTAGAAGAGTTCATGGAAGATGAACTGATAATTTGAGCAGAATCCAACCCCAAATTAGCATTATATTGTGGGAAAAAAAGATCACTATCAAGAAAGATATTTACCTATGCTGGAAAATAAGAAAATATAGATACTGCTACATTGACTAAATATAGTTTTAAAAATTATTATTAGATTCTAGTTTGTAATTTTAGATGTGTCTCCTGTACCATAATCACATGATTTGTAAGTGTATGTTATGAGACTAATAAATCACAATTCACACTTCTAGTCAGAATTTTATAACTAGATACAAGGAACATATAAGACCAAACAAGAAAGACTGCTTTGGGCCATCATTTGCGAAGCACAAAACCTACAGCAGGTAGTACTGACAATACTACGAAAATCTCTCTGTATATAAACATCAATACATTACTTTTCATAGTTTAGGATATAAAATGTACAAAAAATGGAAGTCTTACCTTGAATGATAAATCATCTGGATGGGGAGAGTCATAGTCAAACAAAGCTACTCCATGTGGTTTGTTTTGATTGTCAATCTGAAATACACAAACAGATGTTAATACTTTTCTGCAGCCAAAATTTCTCTAAATCCAAATATAACAGCAATGCTGCAAATGAATAACAAGATATATCAAAGAGAGGAAATATCATGACACACACTAAAAACAAAAGTCATAAGCAATCTGATAATGTGTGCTTTACTGTATCTACTGTTCAATAAGTATTTGTTTCATTAAACTAGTTTTTGGCTTGTTAGACCACTTTCAGGCTACAATAGTGTCAGAAACTCCAAGTAGTTTTGTGAGTCACACTAGGTTATAATTTAATAGCATTAGTGAAATGGTTTAGTTACTTTCAAGTAGCAAGTTCATTACCAGTGCAAAATGTGTGGGCCCAAAATTACAGAGTAAAGAATGAGTTAACAAAAGTTTCAGCTTACAGAATCCAAGAAAAATAACATCATAGTATAAAAAACAGCCTGACACCAGTATATATGTTAGCCAGCTGTGGGCTACCACACTGCCAGATGCAATAGACAGAGTGAGTTCACATCTATCTGAAATATGTAGAAAAGCTAAAGGTGTCGAAAGAGTTAATAATGGCAGGTTGTAGAGGTAGACACACACCATCCCACATCAATCAGGTAAGACGCTTTAAAGCTGACTACTGGACACCACCAAATTACCCAGCAGCACTGCATGTTCAACACACTAATTTCCTCCAAGAAACCACATTCCCTCATCAGTAAAAGGGGGCAAAACTCCTTTAAATGCTTATCCCCACAGAGCAATGCCATATAGTTATTATCTGGGCTCAAGGCAGCCTGTAGGTGTCACTGAAAAGGAGTTAGAAGAATGATAGTGCCAAAAACTACCAGACTCAGGAGAGGGTACAGTGTGAAGTCACTGTATTGGTTGGTGATGCCAGTCATTTAGGATAAATAACATAAGCTGTTACCATTATCTGACAATCATCCTTGTGTCTCACTAAAATACTACAGCAGTGCTTCCATGTGGTGAAACCACGTACATGGCACTCATTCCTCATATCTCGCTTTTCCATATAGCTCCACTCCACATGGACAGAAGTTCCCCCTCCCTCCCCCCCCCCCCCCCCCCACACACACACACACCATCACGTGGACAAACAATTGTCGAGTGCAAGCCAAGTGGTGCTTGGCCATACCATGTGGCTAAGGAAACATGGCAGTGAAAAATATGACAATGCAGTGTGAAGTATAATGGTGAGTAAAGGCAGTGCTCTGCTATGCGTAAATGGGCTCAGCTGCATGGCCATACCTGCCAATCTGCAAATGTCATCATGCGAGGCATTATCAGTCATCTTCGGCAACTTCCATTGACATATTTAAAGTTGTTTCTCTCTCTCTCTCTCTCTCTGACCAGCATGCATGCCCTTGGTGCAACATACAGCCTCTACACATGAGAAATGAGACTGCTTCCATTACTAAGGAACAATCTGTTGTGGCATATTAGTGCCCGACTGTTTATGGCTCTTTGGGACTGGTCTGCATCCTAACAGTCCGAAAATTTGTATCTACATCTATCAACACAACAGGAATGGAGAACAGCTTGCAACACATTTCTGAATCTCATTTTTCATGACACTGCACAGAAGCTCTGTTGTAATACTAGAACACATAAATAATAAACAGCTCATCCATTATCATAGGGTTGGTTGGGAAGCTGAAAATTGTCTCAGCATACAATACAGTTCAAGGATAGAGACAGGCATGAAAAATTATTGCTTAGTAATGCATTTTGTCTAATTTCACTTATGTTGATGTGGTACATACCTGTATTAGATGGTACAATAAAATGAAGCAATTATGCTTTAACTCAAGTGTCATCATTGTATCCATGTTCTTCCCCTTTCCTAATGCTGGGTCTGCCTCTAATGACAGCAGAAATTACTCAGTCGCAGTCTATGGCTCCAGTTGCTATTCTCTCTCCCCATGAAATCCCACTCGCATTTCTTGTCACAGCACTGCATATAACTTGCATAGGGAGTAGTAGTAGTAGTAGTAGTAGTATGCAGACACTTTAAGGTGGCAGTTTAGGGTGAGGGTATTTCGAACTATGCTGCATAAGATACAGGGTGACAATTATTGAACTATATGAAATAAAATCACCATAACTTCTGAACAGTTTGCGTTAGGACATTCAAACTGCATTTTGCATTAGGATATTCAAACTGCATGGTTGGTAGCAAGGCATGATGGGAATTATTATGGATTGGCTCAGCAACAACGTCCACTTACATTGGGATGGGTTCGTCAATAAGCAAAATTGGCGCATTTGGGGGACTGAGCATCCACATTTCACGATCGAGAAGTCTCTTCACCCTCAACGGGTGACACCATCAGCTGTCCTTTTGATGTTATTTTTGTATGGCTGCCAGTTTCGGTGATTCAGTGCACCATCTTCAGGCCGTAACTGCTGCTGAGCGGGTTAACTCCAATCATATACATGATTCTATCAGTGGCCAACATCTATGACCTGGTTTCTGTACACTGTAACAACGATGTTGTGTCTCCAACCATTTGGGATCCGAAATTCCTGGATCCCATACCGCACATTGAAATTCTTGCCCTCCAGGAATGAGAACAGCATGCACAACACCACCTCAAAAATCTCTCCACCCTGTTAACTACCTATTCCCGATTTGGACTACAACTATCCACCACCTATACAACAACCTCCCAACCTCCCCACATACCCTGACAGCTGACAATTCCTGCCTTGCAGATCTACAACATTTACCCTGAGCTCAAAAATTCCCTCCCAACATCATACAGTATGCGGAACCTAAACAGACTCTTAAACACAGTCATGAACCTTTCCTACAAAAGCCTTAGCCTTACAAAAGTATCAGTCCTCTCCAAAAGCCTCACCTATTGCTTCACTCCCAAATTCAATAAAGCAGGACTTGTTAAAGACCTTCTCTCCTCCCGGTCCCTACAGTGGAAACACCTCTTCGCCAACAACCCTCCCAATCAGACTCAATTAAAGACCAATGCTGAATCCTGCCTGACTCAGTTCATTGCTCCATCCAACCATGATCCACCACCACTGCCCTCAAATCACCCCATTAACTTTCCTGAATTTCTTAACCTCGAACCTTGTGTCACTATCATTCCCCGAATCCCTCAATATGTGAGCTAATCTTACATCCACAGAAATAACTGCAATCCACCATCTAAAAACTGATCCCAATCTTATAATCCCACCTACTGACAAAGCCTGCATCACTGTTGTTTTGAACCACAAGGACTGCCCGGCAGGCAGACTCTGCCAGCTGTCAAATTCATCCACTTACAAACCCTGCCACAGTGACTCAATTTTGGAAATCCACCAAGATTTCCAGCCTCTCATTAAATCCTTAGGCCCATCCCAGAACCTCTTCCCAGAGTCCATCTCTCTCCTCACTCCTACCTCTCCCCACACACCTACCTCCGACATGCTTCCTAAAGCCCACAAATCCACAATAGACGCCCCACTGTGGCCGCTTACTGTGTCCCCACTGAGAGAATCTCTGCTCCCATAGACCAGCCTATTACCCGCAACCTACCCACATATATAAAAGATACCAACTATTTCCTCCACTGAGTCTCCACAGTTTCTTTTCATTTACCCCGTGGTGTCTTGCTTGTCACTATTGATGCCACATCCCTTTATATAACATTCCTAATGCACGTGGCCTTGCCACTACTGAACGCTACCTTTCCCAATACCACTCCTGTGAAAGCATCACCTACAAACAAATCCGGGGTACAGCTATGGACACCCACATGGGACCATTTTATGCCAACGAATTCATGGGCCATCTAGGGGAATCCTTTCTAACCACCCAGCATCCCAAACCCCTCACCTGCTTCAGATTCACTGATGACATCTTCGTGATCTGGATCGACGATGAGGAGACCTTATCCACATTCCTCCAGAACCTCAACACTTTCTCCCCCATTCGCTTCACCTGGTCCTACTCAATCCAACAAGCTACCTTACCAAGTGAGGTGGTGCAGTGGTTAGCACACTTGACTCACATTCAGGACGACAACGATTCAAACATGTGTCTGGGGATCCTGATTTAGGTTCTCTGTGATTTCGCTAAATCGCTTCACACAAATGCCAAAATGGTTCCTTTAAAAGGGCATGGCCAACTTCCTTCCCCATCCTTCCCTAATTTGATGGGACTGATGACCTCGCTGTTTTATCCCCTCTCCCAAACCAACCAAGCCACCTTTTCTCAATGTTGACCTCCACCTCAAATATGGCTACATCTGTACCTTCCCCCATATCAAACCTACTAATCACCAGCAATACCTCCACTTTGGCAGCTGCCACCCATTCCACACCAAGAAGTCCCTTCCATACAGCCTAGTCACCCATGGCTGCTGCATCTGTAGTGACAAGCAGTCCCTCTCAAAATACACCAAGGGCCTCACTGAGACCTTCACAAACTGCTGGTGACTTCAATACAGATTTTCTAATGCAATCTTCCAGTAAAGTTAATGCACAACAGGGAATCAGCGATCATAAAGCGGTTACGGCATCGATGATTTCAGCCGTAAATAGAAATATTAAAAAGGGTAGGAAGATTTTTCTGTTTAGAAAAAGTGACAAAAAGCAGATTTCAGAGTACCTGTTGGCTCAACACAAAAGTTTTGTCTCAAGTACAGATAGTGTTGAGGATCAGTGGACAAAGTTCAAAACCGTCTTACATAATGCGTTAGATGAGTATGTGCCAAGCAAGATCGTAAGAGATGGAAAAGAGCCACCGTGGTACAACAACCGAATTAGAAAACTGCTGCGGAAGCAAAGGGAACTTCACAGCAAACATAAACATAGCCAAAGCCTTGCAGACAAACAAAAATTACGCGAAGCGAAATGTAGTGTGAGGAGGGCTATGCGAGAGGCGTTCAATGAATTCGAAAGTAAAGTTCTATGTACTAACTTGGCAGAAAATCCTAAGAAATTTTGGTCTTATGTCAAAGCGGTAGGTGGATCAAAACAAAATGTCCAGACACTCTGTGACCAAAATGGTACTGAAACAGAGGATGACAGACTAAAGGCCAAAATACTAAATGTCTTTTTCCAAAGCTGTTTCACAGAGGAAGATTGCACTGTAGTTCCTTCTCTAGATTGTCGCACAGTTGACAAAAGGGTAGATATCGAAATACACAACAGAGGGATAGAGAAACAATTAAAATCGCTCAAAAGAGGAAAGGCCTCTGGACCTGATGGGATACCAGTTCAATTTTACACAGAGTACGCGAAGGAACTTGCTCCCCTTCTTGCAGCGGTGTACCGTAGGTCTCTAGAAGAGCGTAGCGTTCCAAAGGATTGGAAAAGGGCACAGGTCATCCCCGTTTTCAAGAAGGGACGTCGAACAGATGTGCAGAACTATAGACCTATATCTCTAACGTCGATCAGTTGTAGAATTTTGGAACACGTATTGTGTTCGAGTATAATGACTTTTCTGGAGACTAGAAATCTACTCCATAAGAATCAGCATGGGTTTCGAAAAAGACGGTCATGTGAAACCCAGCTCGTGCTATTCGTCCACGAGACTCAGAGGGCCATAGACATGGGTTCACAGGTAGATGCCGTGTTTCTTGACTTCCGCAAGGCGTTCGATACAGTTCCCCACAGCCGTTTAATGAACAAAGTAAAAGCATATGGACTATCAGACCAATTGTGTGATTGGATTGAGGAGTTCCTAGATAACAGGATGCAGCATGTCATTCTCAATGGAGAGAAGTCTTCCGAAGTAAGAGTGATTTCAGGTGTGCCGCAGGGGAGTGTCATAGGACCGTTGCTATTCACAATATACATAATGACCTGGTGGATGACATCGGAAGTTCACTGAGGCTTTTTGCAGATGATGCTGTGGTGTATCGAGAGGTTGTAACAATGGAAAATTGTACTGAAATGCAGGAGGATCTGCAGCGAATTGACGCATGGTGCAGGGAATGGCAATTGAATCTCAATGTAGACAAGTGTAATGTGCTGCGAATACACAGAAAGATAGATCCTTTATCATTTAGCTACAAAATAGCAGGTCAGCAACTGGAAGCAGTTAATACCATAAATTATCTGGGAGTACGCATTAGGAGTGATTTAAAATGGAATGATCATATAATGTTGATCGTCCGTAAAGCAGATGCCAAACTGAGATTCATTGGAAGAATCCTAAGGAAATGCAATCCGAAAACAAAGGAAGTAGGTTACAGTACGCTTGTTCGCCCACTGCTTGAATACTGCTCAGCAGTGTGGGATCCGTACCAGATAGGGTTGATACAAGACAGAGAGAAGATCCAACTGAGAGCAGCGCGCTTCGTTACAGGATCATTTAGTAATCGCGTAAGCCTTACGGAGATGATAGATAAACTCCAGTGGAAGACTCTGCAGGAGAGACGCTCAGTAGCTCGGTACGGGCTTTTGTCAAAGTTTCGAGAACATACCTTCACCGAAGAGTCAAGCAGTATATTGCTCCCTCCTATGTATATCTCGCAAGAGACCATGAGGATAAAATCAGAGAGATTAGAGCCCACACAGAGGCATACCGACAATCCTTCTTTCCACGAACAATACGAGACTGGAATAGAAGGAAGAACCGATAGAGGTACTCAGGGTACCCACCGCCACACACCGTCAGGTGGCTTGCGGAGTATGGATGTAGATGTAGATGTAAACATTTACTGTAGTTAGTAATGTTGTCTTTCAATCTAACTCACACTGTGAACTTTCCAACTAGGATCACTAAATCCTCAAGGACAGCCATTGATAACATTTTTATAGACAAATCAAAGGAACAAAATGGGATTGTCAGGATCAGTAAACAATGCCCTCAAATATCTGAAACTAGCCTTTACAAATAGCTTCAGCTACATGAATATGTCACTCACTTCACCAAAAGAAATAACTTCCACAATAAAATCTTTGAAAACAAAAACAAAGCATTCTAGTGGTTACGATGAAATATCAACAAAGTTAATTAAGGCATGTTCTTGTGAGTTTAGTACAATTCTAAGTTACTTGTGTAACCAGTTACTTATAACTGGGACATTTCCTGACTGGCTAAAATATGCAGATGTTAAGCCTCTATTCAAGAAAGGGGATAAAGAGATACCATCAAACTACAGACCGATTTCACTTTTGCCAGCATTCTCAAAAATTTTAGAAAAAGTAATGTACAGGCAGTTTCTCAACCATCTGACCACAAATAACATATTATCAAGAACACAGTTTGGATTTCTGAAGGGTTCTGATATCGAGAAGGCTATTTACACCTACAGTGAAAATGTACTTAATTCATCAAATAACAAATTACAAGCAGCAGGTATTTTCTGTGATTTGTCAAAGGCATTTGATTGTGTGAACCACAACATCCTTTTAAATAAATTAGAATTCTATGGTGTCACGGGCAGTGCTGCAAAATGGTTCAAGTCATACCTAGCTAACAGAAAACAAAGGGTGTCAGTACAAGGGACTAGTGAATTAAGTCATCAGTCATCATCAGAATGGGAAGAAATTACATGTGGTGTCCCACGATGATCCATCTTAGGGCCATTGCTTTTTCTTGTGTACATTAATGAACTCTCATCAGTTACACTGCCAGAAGCAGAGTTCGTTTTGTTTGCAGATGACACAAGTATTGCAATAAATAGTATTTCGAGTGTAGTTTTAGAAAGATCTGCTAATGATATTTTCATGGATATTAATAAATGGTTTAAAGCCAACTCATTGACATTAAACTTTGAAAAGACTCACTATATGCAATTCAGAACCTGTAAGAGGTTTCCACCCAGCATATGCATAAAGTATGAAGAAGAGCAGATAGAAGAGGTTGACAGTCTTAAATTGCTGGGATTACAACTTGATAATAAATTCAGTTGGGAGGAGCACACCACAGAACTGCAGAAACGCCTTAACAAATCTGTATTTGCAATTCGAGTGTTAGCAGACATAGGCGACATAAAAATGAAAAAGCTTGCATACTTTGCCTACTTTCATTCCATAATGTCATATGGCACAATATTTTGGGGTAACTCTTCAAGTCAAACAAAAGTTTTCAGAGTCCAAAAACGTGTAATACGTATTATTTGTGGAGTAAATTCACGGACGTCATGTAGAAACCTCTTCAAAGAACTGGGTATACTAACCACTGCCTCTCAGTATATTTACTTCTTAATGAAATTTGTCCTAAATAATATATCTCTTTTTCCAACAAACAGCTCAGTTCATTCATACAATACCAGGAACAAAAATGATCTGCACAAAGACTTAAAAGCACTTACTTTAGTTCAAAAAAGGGTCCACTACTCAGGAACACTCATCTTCAATAATTTGCCAGCAAACATAAAAAAATTAGTTACAAATAAAGATCAATTTAAAAGGAGCCTGAAAGACTTACTAGTGGCCAACTCCTTCTACTCCATTGACGAATTTTTTAATAGAAACAAATGATGTATTGTATATATTCATACTATTAGTATTGTTATTTCAGCTAAAAAAGTTGACATGTTCCACATCCACTAGGATCTCCTCAGCATGGAGCTATGGAACAAAAAACTAAGCTAATCTAATCTAATTACCCTCCCAACCTTGTACAAAAATAGATCTCCCATGCCTTATCTCTTCAGTCAACCACCACCTCCCAAAGTCCCACTGACCAGCCACAGAGAAGCATTACTGTCATGACTTAATACAACCTGGACTGGAGCAACTGAATCATATTCTCTGCCAGGGTTTTGACTATCTCTCATCATGCCCTGAAATCAGGCATGTCTTATCCACCACCCTTCCCACCTGTCCCACAGTGGTATTCTGTTGTCCCACCGAACCTACACAATATCCTTATTCATCCCCACACAACCCGTGCTCCCAAACCCTTGCCTCAAGGCTCATATTCTTGCAATGGACCTAGATGCAAAACCCATCCCCTACATCCTCCCAACACCTACTCCAGTCCAGTAACAAGCATCATCTATTCCACAAAGGCAGAGCTACCTGTGAAACCAGTCCTGTGGTCGACAAGCTAAGCTGCAACCACTGTGCTGCATTCTATGTGGACATGACAACCAACAAGCTGTCTGTCCATATGAATTGTCACCAACAAACTGTAGCCAAGAAAAAGCTGGACCACCCAGTTGCTGAGCAAGCTGTCCAACACGACATTCTTCATTTCAATGACTGCTTCACAGCCTGTGACATATGGATCCTCCCCATCAACATGAGCTTATCTGAAATGTGCAGATAGGAACTCTCCCTGCAATATATCCTATGTTCCCATAACCCTCCTGGCCTCAACCTTTGTTAGTCATTGTCCTTACCAGCCTATCCCTTTCCCTGTTCCCATTCAAGCATTACACAGCCTTCTATTCCACCAACACACCTACAGTCTTTTTACTTCTCTCCTTTTCTGTCCCCCCCCCCCCCCCCCCGCCTTCCATCTAAGTTCCCAACTGCATCTAGTTGCTCTACCCTCTCCCCACCTCGTATCTGTATGCTCCGACAAGCAGCAGTTTACTGTCCCTGACCCCTGTCCTGTTATCCCTCCCTCTTCCTGCTACAGCCTCCTCCTTACCCACACCACCCAGTTGCTTCTCCTGTCGTGTGCTACCGCTTGCAGTCTGGTCTTGGCAGCCAGAGACTGCACTTGTGTGTGTGAGTTGCATTTGAGAGAGAGAGAGAGAGAGAGAGTATGTTTTGTCTGTTTTGATGAAGGTCTGTTTGTCCGAATGATTTGTTCGACAGTCTTCTTGTTGTGCCTATCTGTGACTTAGTCATTAATAATATATTCTCCTTCACTATGTACAACTGTCTGCCAATGCTGGGTAACTTTTCAATCTATAACTCTAGAAATCACATGATTTCAAGGTGAAGAACTTGTCACACCATGTTTGGAGTGCATTTTCATCTGGAAAGGAAGTTCCTTGAAGGCTGTTGAACAAAGAGCGGAAAAGGCGAAAATCTGAGGGCATAGATGAGGTGAATGGATGTGGAATGACTTCCCAACCCAACTCCTGTGTAGTGTTTTTTGTTAGTCTAGCACAATGCAAGTGGGCATCATCATGGAGCAACATACACAGTTGGTGTTCCACTAAACGCATAACGTTATCTTTTGTGGACGCGTGGTTTTTTCTTTTTTTTTTATGTGGCATTGCTGCCTTGTTTTGGGTCTGCCATAACTTTCTTTTCCTTACGTTAGCATAAAGACACCATCTCTCCTCAGCAGTAATGATGCAGGATAGGAATGATCAGTGTTATTCATGACCCAATTGATGACAAGCAAGCAGAGATGCACACCAGCTAATTTTGGTGATTTTGACTTACAGCATACAACCAATTTTTGAACCTTCCCCATGCAAGTGTTGCACGATGGTGGAATGATCAGAGTTCATCACACTTGCCAGTTCTCGAGTACACTGATGTGGATCATTGTGAATTAATGTGTTTCAATGATCATCAGCAAAACCCAGAGGTCTTCCTGAATGCGGAGAGTCACTAATCTCAAAACAATTCTCCTTAAAATGAGGAAACTATTTTCTCGCCATGCTCTGTCCAATGACATTATTCCCATACATGGCACAAATGTTTCTGAATGTCTCCACTGCTGTCATCCCTCTACTAGACTAAAGCAGAATAAGTGAGTTTTCAATAACAAAAATATGAGACGTATCACACGCTGTACTTCTAGATTTTATTGACTTAGAAGCTTCTTTTCTGTACAGAATGAAGAGACCGAATACATTAGTACGTGACACCAATTTCGTGTCGATACCTGTAACCATTCCCAAGAGAAAGCCGAGCAATGTGATATTCTGGCATTACGACAGTACGGACACAAATGACAAAAACAGAATGTTTTCTTAAGATTTTATTACAAATTAATACTTGTCTCGTTTTCTCTTGGCACTCCATCTTCTAGTGCCCAAAGCTCTCCTCACTATCTCCAAATGACAATATGTAAACTCAAACAGCAACAGTGAACTACAAATAAAAAATTACAATCAATACATAAATAAACCCATAGCCACCGGTGTACCAACATACAAAACAAAAATGCTACGAGGGCAAGTCAAATGAAAAACTTAAATATTTTTTTAAATATTATTTACTGTGCAGAAGTGGTACAAAGCTGTATCACTTTTCAACATAATCTCACCCACGCTCAATGCAAGTCCTCCAGCACTTACAAAGTGCATAAATTCCTTTACAAAAAAATTCTTTTGGTAGTCTGTGCAACCACTCATGCACCGTGTGGCATACTTCTTCATCAGAACAGAACTTCTTTCCTCCCATTGCGTCTTTGAGTGGTCCAAACATATGGAAATCACTTGGGGCAAGGTCTGGTGAGTATGGTGGATGAGGAAGACACTCAAAATGCAGGTCTGTGATTGTTGCAACTGTTGTACGGGCAGCGTGGGACCTTGCATTGTCATGTTGCAAAAGGATACCTGCTCACAGCAATCAACGTAGCTTTGACTTGATTGCAGGTCGCAGATGATTTTTTAGGAGATCTGTGTATGATTCACTGGTGACAGTGGTCCCTCTAGGCATGTAATGCTTCAAAATGACACATTTTTCATCCCAAAAGATAGTCAGCATAACCTTCCCTGCTGATGGTTCTGTTCAAAACTTCATTGGTTTTGGTGATGAAGAATGGTGCCATTCCTTGCTCGCTCTCTTCGTTTCCAGTTGGTGGATGTGAACTCAGGTTTCGTCCACAGTAATTCTTGCAAGGAAGCCATCACCTTCTCGTTCAAAGTGCCGAAGAAGTTCTTCACAAGCATCAACACGTCATTCTCTCATTTCAGGAGTCAGCTGCCGTGGCACTCATCTTGCAGACACTTTGTGAAACTGGAGCACATAATGCACAATGTGTTGTGCTGACCCATGACTAATCTGTAAACATGCTGCAATGTCATTCAGTGTCACTCAGCAGTTTTCCTTCACTATGGCTTCAGCTGCTGCAATGTTCTATGGAGTCACAACTCATTGTGCCTGACCTGGACGAGGAGCATTTTCCACTGAAGTCACACCATTTGCGAACTTCCTACTCCATTCGTAGACTTGCTGCTCTGACAAACATGCATCACAGTACTGAATCTTCATTCGTTGATGAATTTCAATAGGTTTCACACCTTCACTACACAAAAAACGAATAATAGAATGCTGTTCTTCCCTGGTGCAAGTCACAAGTGAGGCGGCCATCTTTATACTGATACTGCAACGGTATGTGTGCATCTGCACTACGCTGCCACCTATGCTGTTTGTAGCACGCTTACCAACTTAGGCCTACAGGATAACGGCGCGAAATTTCGTTTTGTTATTACAAATTTATGGTTTTCATTTGACTCACCCTTGTACAAAATTATGCGCCAACCTAATACACAGTAAAAAAAGGGCAAGCACTAATTGTCTCGGCAATTTGCACACATTGTATATATTTGCATTTTTACAATTACATGATTATATAAAAGTTTCTATAGAAAAATAAATTTGACTTACATTCATAAAAGGTTCTGTTTCATCTCATAATTTGGCAACAAACCAAAATTAAAGCTTCATTTCACGACATACTGATGGAGGACATTAATGGATGTACAACTGACTGTAGATTGATGCAGTCTTCTTGGGCTGGGATTTATTTTTCTTTCTTGACAGGCTGATTTTACCTGCAGTGGGAACAGACTGTTTGTGTGCAGCTGCTGAGGGCTGCTCAAAGGTCAAAATGAAATTAATGGAATATGAAGTCCTGTATGATTTACTAACAATCCCTTCTTAGAAAGTTATCTAGGCAGCCCACATGGACACTGTAAGTACAATCCTTTCTTGGAAATTTATTTGCAATCCCAAATTTTCCTTTGTCTTTCTTCTCATGCCTTTATTGAAACTATTAACCAACACAAGGACATGCTGAAAAGCAATGTCTCAGATTTTATGTGAAAACTCTTAAAGCTTTTTTTTAAAAATAAAATGAACATTATTAACATTCTACATCCTTATTCTTCTCAACATAGTTATCTTGGCGACGAGGCCATTTCTCCCAACAGAAGACCAGTTTGTTTATGCTCTCACTGTAGAATGTTTGACTTACTCGCATCAGTTCATCACTATCAAAGTTAAGTCCGTGATGTGTTCTTTAAGTTTTGTACACAGACACAAATCGAGTCTGGCTAAGTCGGGACTGCATGGAGGATGATCAATGATAGTGAATCCTAGATGTCATGCCAAAGAAGAGGGTGCTCCTTTTGTGGACGAACTCTTTCTGTACTTAGAAATTCAATTATAGCACACAGTTTCACACACACCAATATAGTTACGTTAATAAAGCCATGTTACACATTACAATTCAGAGCCCTCTAGTGACAGAGGGCTGCAAATATGTAGGCATGAAGAATAAAGATGCAGAACATTAATACTATATGTTTTATTTAAAAAGCCTGAAGAGTTTTCACATAAAAAATCAGAAACATTATTCTTCAGCACACCCCTGTACAATACAATGAGTATTATTTCAGTTTATTTGCAATGTATGTAAAGTAAAAATTGAAAATAAAAAGAAAAATTATCAGGGACTAAACCCCACGAACCCCAAATTACCTTCAAGTACTCTTTCCACAGTGCCAACTGCTGCCTGGCAACTACACTAACAAAAATTGCTCATGCCTCGCCCAAACTGTGTCAAAAATGCTATTCTTTCTAAATGCTGAGCAATTTGGAGCTCCCAGTTTGGTCACTTTCATTCCTGGCTACATTCTGGACGAAACTGGAGATAAGCAATAGGCAAGGCCCCCTTGTAAGTACTATCAAATTCATTGATGTGGGCACGTTTTTCAATATCAGATGGAACTGACGAACATCCAGGAAATGGATACATCATGAGACAGTTATTCCTTATTTAAACGGTATGTTACAAGCTGTATACAACTTTTTTCTTTGGTGTATGTAAATCACGTCATTTTCTTGAGGTAATTTATATTTCATTCTTCAATGTAACAAAAAATGTCATTAGTATAGACAGTATTACTTCTAGGATAATTAATGCATACTGGAGGAGATGAACAGGAGCTTTCATTTCATTGTGGGCAACTTTACAACAGTTATAGCAAGTTCTTTATCCTTTAAATTTCGCTGTAGTGTGGACATATTGCTCACATTTGATGCAGCTTCTCAGGTTTTTGATGAAAAAAACTCACCTTAAGGCAAATATATACATGATTGCAACAGAGAAAGGGGGAAGTGTGACACTGGTACAAAAAATACCTCCGCCACACAACATATGGTGGCTTGCAGCATGTAGATGTAGATGTAGACCAGCTACAAAAAGTAATCTTAGTTAAGTAACATAACCACGCATACCAGACACCAGGTGTGTGTATTTCTGTGGGGTGTTCAGATTGTCAGGTGTGTAATGACTCGTTCCTGAGTTTTTGGAACTCCTGACAATTCAAAATTTAACGCATATTCACTTCAAAATGGTCAAGTACATGAGTACATTGAAGTTCCAAAATTAGTTTCTGAACATGTTGGTGATGATAACCACTAAAGATGAACATGATGCACCACATCTCAGTCAGTCAATTAACAAAAGGGAAAACTCAGCGCATGTTGAACTGTATGTTTTGAAAACAGCCGTGTGACTTCCACTGTTGTGTTACTACCGCCATGCCACTTTTCTAAACAATGTTTTAACTGAAACTTCATTCTGAAATGTTTTGACTCCTTCCTTGCCAACCCCCTCCCCCCCCCCCCCTTCCCCCCTCCCACAGTCCACTGACGGGCAACTTCTCTTTCATTTCATTCAGTGAGTGGAAATATGATTTGTATGTAATTTAAAGCATAATGTATCTACATTGCAGCACCAAAGAAACTGGTACAGACATGTGTATTAAAATACAGAGAGATGTAAAAAGGCAGAATACGGCAAAGTAGTCAGCAACACCTATATAAGACAACAAGTGTCTGGAGCAATTGCTTGACCGGTTATGGCTGCTACAATGGCAAGTTATCAAGATTTACGTGAGTTTAAACGTGGTGTTATAGTCGCCGCACAAGGGATGAGACACAGCATCTCTGAGATAGCTATCAAGTGGGAATTTTCCCGTAAGATCATTTCACGAGTGTATCATGCATATCAGAAATCTGGTAAAACATCAAATCTATGACATTGCTGCAGCCAGAGGAAGATCCTGCAAGAATGGGACCAATGACAACTGAAGAGAATCGTCCAATGTGGCAAAAGTGCAGCCCTTCTGCAAATTGCTGCAGATTTCAATGCAGGGCCATCAACAAGTGTCAGCGTGTGAACCATTCAACGAAACATCATCAATATGGGCTTTCCGAGTTGAAGGCCCACTCGTGTACCCTTGATGACTGCACGATACATAGCTTTACACTCACCTGGGCCTGTCAACACCGACATTGGGATGCTGATGACTGGAAGGATGTTGCATGGTTGGCTGAGTCTCGTTTCTAATTGTATTGACCAGATGGACATGTATGCATATGGAGACAACCTTATGAATCCACACACCCTGCATGTCAGCAGGGGACTGTTCAAGCAGGTGGAGGCTCTGTAATGGTGTGGGGCATGTACAGTTGAAATCTAGACAAGACTCTGACAGGTGACACGTACATAAGTATCCTGTCTGAGCACCTGCATCTATTCATGTCCATTGTGCATTCCGATGGACTTGGGCAACGCCAGCAGGACAATGCAATACCCCTCAAGCCCAGAACTGCTTCAGGGTGGCTCCAGCAACAATCTTCAGAGTTCAAATACTTCTGCTGGCCATCAAATTCCCCAAACATGAACATTTCTGGGCATATCTGGGATGACTTGCAACATGCTGTTCAGAAGACATCTCCTCCCACTCATACTCTGATGGATTTATGGACAGCTCTGCAGGATTCATGATGTCAATCCCTCCAGCACTACTTCAAACATTAGTATGTTTAGCAACCAGCCTAAACAGCAGCCCGTCTTACATTCGGAGTTCCATCAGCATTCCTAAAAAATACAACACATGCTGTTCTTTATTGTGCATATGTTTCTTCTTCATATTTAACCATTTAGTGTGCAACATTTTTGTGTTAAGGATTTTTTATAGATGAACTTACTAGTGCTACAAACTGCCAAACTCCTATTAAGAAAACAAAATGAATGTGCTGTTTTCATGAAGTGTGAGAAATTATTCTTTGATAAAACATAAAACCAGCTGAGAAAAATTAAAACAGAGCTCACTGTAATTTGTGCCACAAACATTTTAGTACTGCCCTCAAGAAAGGTCAATAGTTCAAAAGGCCACAAGCAATGGAAATATTTTAGACCTCAAACTAGAAACAGGGCCGTTCTAATCAATGGCTTCAGTACACACACAGGGACTAGTGACCATGATGTCATCATAGCAACTTTGGATACTACAGTTAATAAAGCAATAAAGAGGGCTAGAAGAGTATTTCTGATAGAAGGGGCAGATAGATAGTTAGCATCCCACTCAGACAATGCACTGGCATCATTTATTTCCAGTAGGATGGACATAGAGGAATTATGGCCAAAAGTTAAATGGATTGTAAATCATTCTCTGGAGAGGTATGTGCTAAGTGGATTAAGGACGGAAGAGACCCACCACGGTTTAACAACGAAATTCGAAAAATTCTGAGGAAGCAAAGGCTGTTGCACTCTCATTTCAAAAGAGAAAGTGCAAATCACGGTGGTCAAAAGCTACTAGAAACTCATGTCTCTGTAAGAAGATCGATGTGCAAAGCTTACAACAACTACCACTATCATACCTTAGTAACAGATCTTGCCAGAACCAGAGAAAATCCTGGTGCTAAGTAAAATTGCTAAGTGGGTCTAAGGCTTCTATCCAGTCACTTACTGTCAGTCTAGTGTGGCAGTAGAAGACAGTAAAAGTAAAGATGAAGCTTTAAATTTCGCATTTAAGGAATCATTCATGCAGGAAAATGATACAAATATGCCACTGTTTGACCACCACACAGACTCCCGTATGGAAGATACAGTATTAAGCATTGCTGGTGTAGAGAAACAACTGAAAGAGGTGAAAGAAAATAAGCTTCCAGGTCTTGATGCAATCCTAATTCGGTTTTACAAAGAATAATCTACATAATTGGTTCCTTACTTAGCTTGCATTTATTGTGAATCTCTCACCCAGCACAAAGTCCCTACAGACTGAAAAACAGTGCAGGTGACTCCTATACAGAAGGGTAAAAGAATGGACCCGCAAAATTATAGACGGATATCTTTAATGTCAGTTTGTTGCAGAATCCTTCAACATATTCTCATTTCAAATATTATAAATTTCCTTGAGTGGGAAAAGGTTCTGACTGCGAATCAGTACAGTTTTAGAATGCGTGACTTGTGAGAGACTTAGCTCGCCCTTTTCTCACATGAGATCCTGAGAACTATGGATGAATGGCAACAGGCAGATTCCATATTCCTAGATTCCCATAAAGCGTTTCACACAGTGCTACACAACCGACTGTTAATGAAGGTACAAACATATGGAATAAGTTCCCAGGTGTGGGAGTGACTCAAAAGCTTTGTAAGTAACAGTAGTATGTTGTCCTCGGCGGCAAGTGTTCATTACAGACAAAGGTATCGTCAAGAGTGTCCCAGGAATGTGTGACAGGGCCACTGTTATTTTCTATATACATAAATGATCTGGCAGGCAGGGTAAGCAGCAGTCTCCAGCTATTTGCTGATGATGCTGTGATGTATGGGAAGGTGTCATCATTTAGTGACTGTAGAAGGCTACAAGAGGACTTGGAAAAAAAAAAAAAAATTCTAACTGGAGTGACGAATGGCAGCTAGCTCTAAATGTAGAGAAATGTAAGTTAACGCAGATGAGTAGGAAAAACAAACCTACTATGCTCAAATACAGTATTAGTAGTGTGCTGCTTGACATAATCATCTCAATTAATATAGGAGTAACGTAGCAGAGCAATATGAAATGGAATGAGTATGTACACCAAGATGACGAAAGTGATGGGATAGTGAAATGCACTTACATAGATAGGGGTAGTACGAGGGTGCTTTGAAAAGTTCTCGGAACAGAATAGGAAAAAAGTACTTACATCACTGAAGCTTTTTTTTTAATTTTTCAATGTAGTCTCCTTGTAGATTAATGCACTTGGTCCAACGATGTTCCAAGGCCTTGATCTCACCTCAAAAATGAGTTTCTTCCAGGCCTGCAAAATAGTTGTCAACTTCGGCTATCAATTCTTCGTTTGAAGTGAATCTTCATCCACCGAGGAAAATTTTCAGTTTTGGGAAGAGATGGAAGTCTGATGCACCTATATCAGGTCAATAAAGCAGATGTGGCAACAATGCATACCTCAGTTCGTGTAATTTTGCCATGGCGACAGCACACGTGTGCGGACACACACCAAGAGTCACGACACTCGTCTTGCAGACAATTTTTTCATTTCTAATTCTTCAGTTAAAATGTGAGATACCTTTCAGATGACATCTGGCAAGCATGAGCAATTTCACGCACTTTCAATCAGCAATCGCCCACGACCATTTTGTGCACTTTAGCAGTGATTTCTGGAGTAGTGACACATCTTGGCTGACCACTGTGCGGATCATTACCTAAACTCTCCCGACCAAATTTAAATTCATTTGTCCACTTGGCAACAGTTGAATATGAAGGAGCAGAGTCCCCCAGTGTATTCTGGAAAACGACAAGAATGTCCTTTGCTTTCATACCTTTCTTTACGAAGTACTTAATCACTGCTCGAATCTCGATTTTTCCATCATCGCTAATCACTATGCGGGAACAACAACACAGCCACATCACTGCCACAGCTCTCTTCCAAGAGCACTGATGTGGCATGTGTTTACAGGCAACAGTCCAATGAATATCACACAGAGAACTTGTCGCGCAAGCGCTGACCTCTCATGGTGATTCCGAGAACTTTTCAAACCACCTTCATATCACATACACAAGATATGAATGGATGGTGAATTGGCAGAGCTGTCATTTTTACTCGGACGATTCACGTGAAAAGGTTGCTGGCATGATTATGGGCACACGACAGGAATTAACAGACTCTGAATGTGGAATGGTAGTTGGAGGTAGACACATGGGACATTCCATTTCAGAAATCGTCGGTGGATTCAACACTCCGAGAAACAAAGCGTCAAGAGTGTGCTGAAAATACAAAATTTTAAGCATTACCTCTCACCACAGACAACGGCAGTGGCCAACGGCCTTCACTTAACGACTGAGAGCAGTGGCATTTGTGTAGAGTTGTCAGTGCTAACAGGTAAGCAACACTGCATGAATTAGGCTCGAAAACTATGGCCCGGTCAGATGAGTCCAGATTTCAGTTGGTAAGAGCTGATGGTAGGGTTCAAGAGTGGTGCAGCCCCCACAAAGTCATGGACCCAAGTTGTCAACAAGGCACTGTGCAAGCTGGTGGTGGCTCCATAATGGTGTCGGTTGTATTTCCACAGAATGGACTGGGTCCTCTGGTTCAACTGAAGTGATCATTGACTGGAAATGAATGTGTTCGGCTACTTGGAGACCATTTACACCCATTCATGGACACGTTCCCAAACAACAATGGAATTTTTATGAATGACAATGTGCCATGTCACCAGGCCACAATTGTTTACAATTGATCTGAAGAACATTCTAGACTATTCAAGTGAATGACATGGCCACCCACATTGCCCGACGTGAGTCCCAGTGAACATAATCGGGAGGACCATTCGTGCACAAAATATCGTGCCGGCAACACTTTCGCGATTATGGATGGCTATAGAGGCAGCACAGCTCAATTTTTCTTCAGAGGACTTCCAACGACTTGTCGAGTACATGCCACATCGAGTTGCTGCACTATGCTGAGCAAAAGGAGGTCCGACACAATATTAGGAGGTATCCTGTTACTTTTGTCACCTCAGTGTAAGGACTGTAGTAAGGAAGGCAAATGGTTGACTTTGGTTTATTGCGAGAATTTTTGGAAAGTATGGTCCGTCTGTAAAGGAGACAGCACATAGGACACTAGTGTGCCTCACTGTGCAGTACTGTTTGAAAATTTGGGATTCACACCAGGTCAGTTTAAACAAAGATGTCAAAGCAATTGAGAGGCGGGCTGCCAGATTTGTTACCAGTAGGTTTGAACTACACACAAGTATTATGGAGATGCTTCAGGGACTCAAATAGGAATCACTGGAGAGAAGACGACAGTCTTTTTGAGGAACACTATTGAGAACATTTATAGAACCAGCATTTGAGGCTGACTCCAGGAAGATTCTACTGCCACCTACATACATTTCATGTAAGGACCACTAATATAAGATCAGAGAGATCAGGGCTCGCACGGAGGCCTAGAGACAAGTGTTTCCCCCTCACTCTAGTTGTGAGTGGAACAGAAAAGGAAGTGACTAGTAATGGTACAGGATACCCTCCATAACGCACCATACAGTGGCTTCTGGAGTATGTATGTAGATTTAATTTTAGATAAATTTGTTGCCTAGGCCTACTTTCGATAGATATTAAGTCACTTCACATAGATGTGCCACTGTATCAACTTTTTAAATAGGACTAAGCTAATGTAGTCACTTAATGATTGAAAATTTATGTTTTCGTGGTGTCCTGCTGTTTAAGGCTTTGTACTGACATTTTTATCCACCTGTCTTTATTTTCTGCAACTTGGTTCCGGGAACAATAGTCACCTATAGTACTTGAAAGATATGTTACACTAGATAAAAAACAAACATGAACATTCACGCCCAAGACAGATTTCAAACCTGTGACCTCTGGTACAGCATTAAGCCACAAGGGGCTGGCAAGTACTAGTTTTCCTGGTCCACCCTGAATATAACAGTGCCAGATACCCAGTTTTCTTCCTGCTTGTGCATGCATAGCTATTTCTTACTGATGGCTGTATTTCTATTGTGCATGTGTTCAATCAAAATAACCGCAAGATGGCTGAGGATGAGTGAAAAGCCTAACTGTTGATTCTGCATGTTAAAAGTTGATTATTAATGTTTAAGTAACTTGTAAATTTATCCTGGTAAGTGAGAGAAATAATTATTAACTGGATATGTTTGTACTTTTGATGAACAAAACAGTACATCTTGGTACCAGTGTACCAACTTTATTCATCATATGCGGAACGCATTTCTAATGCTTCAAAATGTATATATTTTCATTTTTCTTTCACAATTTTTAGGCCCTGCTGATTTTTTAAATCACTTGTCTTTAATTCCAATTTTCTGTAAACTGGATGTGGCAACACATATCCGAAGCAATGGCACTCCAATCGGCAGCTGTCAGTGCAACAAACCAAAGGGAACATAACATGGTGCCATAGCTGATTGTGATGCTTGCATTGTCACCAGTCTATTGCGTACTGTCATACATATGACCACTAGCAAAAGCAGACGCATCATACATAAACATCAATGAATCTCTACAAAACTTGTTACGTAGTCCCTACCGCCCATCCATATCAATGAGCACTGAGAACTTGTCACGAAAGATAAGTTCAACCACAATATGGCAGATCATTTTTTTTTTGTTTTTTTTAATTTTTTTACTACAAGATGAATGGCTACTTCACAACCCCTTATCCGCTGTATCCATTCAATCCATTCACCAACACCAGTTTCTCTGAGTAGTGGAAATAGGAACCTCCCAACAACATGCCTTTCAGTCACACAATCCTCCTGGTCCAAAACACTGTTATTTCTAGAATGAATTCTATTTGATTTATTCTTCTAGTTTACTCTTATCATTTCTTTTCCATTTCCTTCAAAAATGCCAGCAAAGAGAACTTTAGTTCCAAGATCATGGGAGACAATGGCTACTTGTTAATACCAGTTTTGAAAAAATAGCAATTTTCAAGAACGTACCTGTGATAGTGGTTTAGGTGGAATTGGTGGTGCAATTTTCGCCAGCTCTTCTACAACTTCAGGTGGCGGCGGGGGTGGTGGAATGGAAGGCATCGGTGGTTCCCAGTCATCTTGGTCCTCATAATCACTGGTCTCTTCAGTTTCTCGAGTGTTCAGCTTCACAGAAGTGTCAGACAATGTGAGTGCCGAAAATGCGTGCTGCAGTGAGTGGCTTTGAAATTTTTTCTCTGGTGCTCCATTTTGTACAAGTTTTGGAGGCTGTGTAGACCGATTTGGTTTAGGACGGATAATAGTTGGCACTGACCCATACAAGGGTGCACTTTTTAGTGTAGAAGGAGCTGGTGGAATTGGCTTACTAAGCTCATCAAACCAGGAGGTAGTGTTCAACTTCTGTACAGGGAAACTCGCACTATGTACCATCTGTTGCGGTGTCTGTGGAGGTGGTGAGAATGGGTCTTGCTGTGTTATTTTCCAAGGATCATTTTGTTCATTTGCTTGTGGCTTTGTAGATGTTGAAAGCCAGAAATCAAAGTCCTCTTCAAAACCACTTTCAAATATTGAAGCATTACCACCAATTGCTGTGTTATTAGAAAATGAGCCATCACTTCCGAAACTATTAACACTAACACCATCACTGCTTGAGCGGCTGGTAGGCGAGGGAGAATATGGTCGGCAGCTTCCCGATAATGATGTTGCATGATTCTTTTGATTGTTAGGCTTGCTCCTGTTGGAGGTATTCGTACGTTGGTATCTTGTGAACAACCCGACAAAACGTCCCTGTGATGACACCTGAAATCAAAATTTTTTGAAGCTAATGAACAGGATCACCAACAATTACAGTAATTTTTTTAATACTTTAAAATTAAAAATACGATACATTGATAGGAAAGTTCTGGTACACACACACACACACACACACACACACACACACACACACACACACACATGTGCACCTACATTGTGCTGGCTGAACACAAAAGCTGGAACTGCAGTGAGGCAGGTGGGCTGGGCTGCGGCAGTGTGTCAGGTGGATGATGACTAAAACAATGATTTGAGGTGAGGGGCACTCAACATCATGGTCATCAGCCCTGACGAAAATTCCCCATGCCAATCTCGTGGAAGGGAACGAAGGCTTTCCCCACATGCGGAGCAATTTATAACATACTAAAGTCTGCCTCCCTTCCCCATCAATTTAGGATGAAGCCTGACTGTTCACAAAATTTCACCACTCTTGTAACATTGGAATCAGTATCAGTCAGGATGGTGGGCAGATCTCCATTGAGACAGGGTTGCCCTAATATCAGTATATAAGACACACGTTTCCAAAATATGCTGAACTGATAGTCTCACACCACGACCTGCACAGAGGGGTGGATCCTCCCACCAGGGGAAGAAGCTATGTATTAAAGGGATATATCCAATGCACAGTCTGATAAGCAGAACCTCCTTCCAGCAGTGAGGTTGACATGAAGTTCACCATGCCTGTGTGGTCGATTTGAGCGACCGCAGTTTGTTTTTTGTCACCTGCAACCATTCAGTCTCCCACTGATTCATGATGCATATGTCAGAAAATGAGATGATGGCTTGCAATGGGATGGGACATTGACAGACAGCACCATCCCGACATGCTTCCTTGGTGGCTTTGTCAGTCATGTTGTTTCCTCGTATCCGTATGTGACCGGGTACCCAGCAAAAGATCATCTCCTTGCCACGGTGCTGGAGCTGCTGTAAGGAATCACTGATGAGTTGAATCAGCTGGTATACTGGCTACATTTCGTAAAGAGCTTTTAGTGCACTAAGCAAGTCGGAACAGACAAGAAACCTTGTATGGTTATGTCTGTTAATCCTCTCCAGTGCCATCAGAATGCTACATAATTCCGCATCATAATTTTCAAAGTGTTCCAGAAGATGCACTATAAAAACCCTGTCAGTAGAAGATTGCAAAGCCATCCACAAACAGAGCATTTGACAGGGCTCCTGACTGTGGAGGAAATGCCATTGATAGCAATGGCCAACAATGTGACATTAAGGACCTGCCTTGGGGTATCCCATTCTCTTGAATACAGCAGTCAGACAAGGCATCGCCAATGTAATGTCGAAAACGCTTGTCCTCAAGAAAGAATTGGATAAGAAGTGGCAAGCATCCATGTAGTCCCCATTCATGTAGTTGGCAAAGAATGTTTTATCTCCAAGTAGTGTTGTATGCTTTTTTGAGGTCAGAAAACACACTAGACAAATGGTTTCAGGGTAAGAAGGACTCCTGTATTGGTATCTCCAGCAGAATTAAGCTGTCAAGGGTGGAACAGAAGTGCCTGCAACCGCACCGGGAACAGCTCAGGTGACCTCGGGATTCGAGCAGCCAGATGAGGCAGCAGTTGCCCTTGTGTTCAAGAGTCTTATACAACTGGTAAGAGCCAAACTCCAGTAAGTGTTAGGAGCGCTACTGTCCTTGCCTGGTTTCCAGAATGGAATTAACATTCCAAGCCATCAAACCCAACCTGACTGAAATAAGAGACGAACTGTCCTTTCACTTCAGGCACAGATGACTGACTATGGCTTAATGGATCTCATCAGGTCATGGAGCAGTGTCTCTGGCCACAGATAAAGCTGATTCCAGTTCCCACACCGAGAACGGAAGGTCGTAGACTTCCACATTATATGAGAAGAAATTGAGCTCCTCATCTTCACAGTCCTATGGAACACCTGACAAGTAGGAGCTTATCTAGATGATATAATGACAGTAAAAAAGTGTTCAGCTAAAACCTCAGCCATGTCTTCTGGCATGTCGACCGACACCCCATTACTTGACAAGGCCGTAAGGGGACATGTACTGCCCTTGCCTGAAATCTGGGGTAAACACATCTCTTGGTTTATTATTTACATAAACCATACACTCAACAGCAAAAAAGTGGACCACTATAGACAAAATGGTAGAAAAATTGGGCGGTTTGGCAATAGCAGCAAAAAAACTGGGCCAGGGTGTGACATCAGAAAGACAAAGTGGATCATTGATTCAGTAAACGTGAGATATCCGAGACTCACTCTGTACCCACCTACGCTCGAAGTGCCAAGGATTGCTTACTTTACAGCATAGATTGTGGACCTGACTGAATGTTTGAATCACAGTGACAGCACCTGGATGTCAATAAATATGTGGCACAAAAGCTATAAAAAGACAGAGAATATGTTTATAAGGGCTCATTATATACCAGGGGTTGGCAAGTAATTTTAGATGGGGTCCGGATACTTTTGAAAATTTTTATCAAGGTCCAGAAGAAAAACCTCAAATTCCTTACTGTCTGTGCTGAAGAGCAGAACGAGACCTCATAAAATTAATCAGCTTGATCAGCCTGTCCAATACTTCTTTCAGAGTCACACTAAGATTGGTCTTCCACGCAGTCCACGTCCAGACCACGGAAGGTCAAAAGCTGGCCTGCCAAAAATATTTTGAAAGTATAAGTTATATACTCAAAGTATTTAAAAAATATTTTTCTGTAGATAACAATCCATTTGAGTGCCATCCTTACAATTTTTTCTATTAGGATGAAGTTAATTGCTGAATAATCAGAATTCTTAATCGTTAGTTATCAAACTAAACTCAGCCCAAACAGGCCATCAAGACCCAATGGTACCGACTGGCCACTATGTCATCCTGAGCTCACAGGCATCACTGGATGTGGATATGGAGGGACATGTGGTCAGCACACCACTCTACCGGCTGTATGTCAGTTTACGAGACCAGAGCCACTACTTCTCCATCAACCTCTAAAAGCTCTATTAAATTGGAGAAGGTATATTCATTTAAACACCACTTTTTGTGCACGTAGTAACTCGAACAATAGCTTAAAGCTACTTCATGAAACTTTGAGTGAGTTTTACTTGGCATCAGCTATATTTGACAACAAAGCGCTTCATAAGCAGTGCGACTCCTTTGTGGTGCTGCTCCTTTGGTGTGTGGCAGCATTCACTTTGACACAGAAGTAGCTCCTTTGCTGTGCGCCAGCATGTGCTGCGTCGGACACCTTTATTTTTATAAAAAATTAATCTAAATAAAGTACACAAATTTTATTCCCACTTCATCAGTAGTTGCTGCGATCTCATACAGAGTGTTTTGTTATTACTGAGGCTTATAACGTTTCTTTAACATTAATACACGTCCTAAAAAGCATAAGGTTGTTACTGGATATAGGAAGTTTTTAATTAAGTTGACTGAACAATATTGCTTTATGCTACCTGATAGGCCTGGAGCTGTTCCAATTTGCCTCATATGCTCTTGTTGAAAGAAACCGTTTAAAGCAACACTACAAAACAACTCATCTGGAGTTCCATAAAAATTTTCCTTTAGGTAGCGAAGCTTGTCAAGAAAAACTCCAAGCATATCTAGCTTATTACAAAAAAAGGATGGCCTTCCTAGTTTACTCTATGAGCGAGGAAGAAAAATCTGCAGAATCAGTGATGCATTTGTGTTGGGCGCTTACTGAACACCAGAAGCCATTTTCACATTGAGAGATAGTAAAATATATATATTGGAAGTAGCCATGCCACTTTTTGAAGAGAAAAAGATGTTGTTGCTGCAGTTGAAGGTATTCCATTGTTGGCAAGAAGTAATACAAGGAGAACTGAAATTTTGGCTGCTGACAATAAAAGTAGTTTGCTCGAACTTCTGCAGAAGGCACCCTTGCTACATTATAGCTCTAGATGAATCGTGTGACATTTTTGACGACAAACAAATGTCCATTTTCAAGCAGTTTATGGAGAAAAAGTACAGAATGTACGGAATAATTGCTAACAAAATTGCCAGTGAAAGGCAAGACTCACAGAGAAGATTTAGTCAAGACTTTTGATGACTTCATGACAAAATCAAACATTAGTTATGATGAAATGGAGTCTCTTTGAAATGACGGGGCCCCAGCAATGATCAGCAAAGAAAAAGACAGAACTTTATTCTGTAAAGCCACACCTATCCATCTTTTGCAAATTGAAATGAAAAGTTTCCACATTTTGAAATGATGATTAAAGCCACAAAATTACCTTCTATCACCCTATTACCTTCTATCACCATATTACCTTCTATCACCATATAGTCATTTGTTCAATGAGACTACCCTCACATTTCTTCCTTGTGGCGCAATGGATAGAAGAGTGGAATGGTAACATAAAGCTGCAGAGTTCAAAGCTACATGCTTCCATTATTTTTATCGTTTATGCAAACTCACTAGAAAGAAAAAGACGGCAATATTTTGAACAATATTAACCCAAATTATGAAGTTTATTGTGAGAAAACTGAAATAGCTGTGCTTACTGCATAGCAGCTTCACAATAATTTGCATAGTTTTCTTCAAGTAGCTAGAGTGACAAACAATGCAGTGTCTTACAGCAGAGAAAATATCAAACAATAAAAGCAACATTTGGGGAGCTGTTCTTAAAAGATAGAATGGATCATCAAACCATTACAAGTTCAGCATAAGAAACGTTATAAATTAGTACAGCTAACCTAATATTTACATTACTATCCCTAACTGTTTAAGTGCTGGTTACAATTTCCCAACAAATTAATGATAGAATATTTCTACCAAAAGCAAACAAGTAAGAATGTAGCAAGTACTTCTGCGCCTACATACAGCCACTAAAGCCCTCGAGAATGGAGAATATTATCATATTAGTAACACAATGTTATTGGATCTCCAAACTGTCTGAATATATTAACTGTAATCTATTCAGTCCCTTAGAGACTGCTAGGAAAAATATGCCCACAATTAAATGCTTCCAGAGAAGTTTGAACTCAGATGTTTGAATCTCGAGGAGTGACATGCGCAGTTAATCAATTTAAAGCTCGGTATAGTTCGTTCAGCACAAACCAAGCACTGTAGAAAAGAATGAAAATGGTAAAACTCATGATTCACTGTATCTTCCAGTTGCTGGCCTAGTTAAGCCAAACGGTACATCACAATGCTCGATTATATACCAATAGAGCTCACATGTCACATGTACGGAACTATTATTTCACTTCTCATTACCATGCTTGTATACAATCCAGAACAATGTCGACACTGTGAGATGTAGTTCCACAAACTTTTCTTTGGCAAAAATGTCTCCAATTTCTTCATGGGGTTTAAAATATTATTCAGGTTTTCGCCATACATTGTTTATGTCTTGAGCGCAAAGTCTGGGACACCGCATATCATGTCAAAGACCCTGCAATTATTCACATACAAATCAACAACATACTAACTGCCCCAAAAAGGAACAGTGAGAAGGGAAAGATGAGGAAGAGGATGGTGAGGTGAGCGGAAATATTGTGATGGACCATTATGGCAGTGACAGCACAGGACAAAGAGCTGTAGATGAAGTCGTGTGAGGCACTTGAACAATAGCAGAACTGTAACTGTTAGTAACAAACATTACAAATAAACACACACACTCAGGATTCAAATCGAACTGTTGACCTCTACTTAACTGTAATATGCCCGTCGTGCTAATTGTCAATGGATGACTGTAAATGAGGTGTTGTCAAAGGTGTTTATGATGTATGTCAGACAAAGTATCTTAATCCGATGATGATTTCTCTCTCGTCTTGCTGACGATGGCAAAGGGGTTTAAAGAAATTTTCTTTGACCTCACAGACTGTCCTCTGTTGTAAGTGTAGTAGCACGTGCAAGGGATTCAGCAAACATTTGCAGTGTGCAGATGAACTGACTTACCAGCCACGCCTGTTGCATATCTGGCACAGTCAGGAGTTCTTAGATATCTTGTATTCACACCACAACTATTAAATGGCTGTAACATGTATTGTTAAAGCCATACAAGTTCACCTCAAGGACAATTGTGGGAATGGAAGTTGTCTGTGTATTGGGAACTGTGAATTAAATATCAACCCATGTGATGAATGGAACCTCAGAATGTCAACAGTCTATCCTCCGCCACACACCGTCAGGTGGCTTGTGGAGTATGGATGTAGATGTATCACTAGACTTGATCTCTGGACCCAATAAGTGCATGGCTTCCAGGACAAACCAACAACAGCCTGACATACATTTCATATATGTTTGCTGTAACTATTTCCAGTACATCTGATTCTTTGTCCTTTTGCTTAAGAATTCAATGTTGGACATATTTGTGTTACAATGGTTCAGTCTTGGACCAAATTTGAACTAGCAGCCTCTGTCTTAGATCCATCTGCAACATGTGTTTGGCCAGATAGACTTTTCCCCCGTCAGACTCCAACACATGTCTGCTATAGCCACTAACTACTGGTATTTAGCACCTTTACAGCACAGTTACCAACTGTTTTCAAGCATGTTTCTTAAGAACTAGTTAACAAATTTTTATTCAGGGTCAAACACGGGTATGCATAAACGAACATAAACTCAAGAAAAACAGTCCATGTCATTGATGGGACTTAAACACTCGACGTCTGATAAAGTGCCTCTGTCTTGGCCTATGCAGCGTTCATAGGCTGGAGCCATACAGGTTTAAAGGCTGACTTAAAGCGGCAAGTCTGTCACCACTGTTGCTCTTTTTGATGGCAACACATTTACTTCCGCCCCAGGCATCTGAAAAAGAGCAGCAAGCAGAAATAACATTGCGGGCAGTCAGACACAATGGCTCTGCACAAGCATTCCATTGGAGACAGAGTCAATGATCTGAGCGATTCAATTAAAGATGCTGGAAGGGGGTGTGGCATGCCACACGCTACCACAAAGAGATGGTGGAAGAATTGTGTTGAAAGATTCACTACCTGCAGACTCTGGCAGTAAGAGACTGACTAGGTACACAGCAGGACGACACAGAACTTGTGCGTAAGAGGTGACAGCTTCCGTTCCTAAATGTGAAGTTGTTGCTGCAAGAGACCAACTTCCCGGTTTCAGTGACACAATTTGCGCAAGGCTGCAGAAGCTGGACTGCACACACGGAAGCTGGACTGCACACACAAAGATCTGCTTTAAAATAGGAACTCAGATATGAAAATGTAATGTACCGACTGGTGTTGTAAGAGTGCCATCTGAATATGGTGTGGGAAAGTGTAATTTTTACAGATGACAAGATGTTTTCGATGAGCCACAATGGCCTGGAACATAGTTAACAGACCACGAGGGACAAGACATCGCAAGGAATACATATTTACAATAAGAAGAAGTGGCCAGATATCAGTTCTCCGCTGGGGTTGGATTTCTGTGAGAGTAGCAGTAAAGCTTCATAGAATTTTGGGGAACCCTTGATAGCAGGCAGTACGGCCACATATTGAAGAATGTGATGTTGCCTTCGGTGTGAACGCTACATAGTGAAGGTGGATTCACGCTACAGGATGATCATTCACCTGTGCATAAGTCCGCATTCATTCAGCAGTAACTGTCCAACTTGGATATTAATGACATGAACTGGCTACCAAAGGCTGCTGATATAAATCCCATGGAAAATATTTGGGTACAGTTAGCAGGAACGATGTCAGAGAACTGGCCACAAAACCAACCAGTTACAGCTGATGCCCTTTGGGACTATGTGCTCTTGAGGCCTGGGAGGAAGCTGCCTGTTCTATCAATTACATCCAACACCCCATTAATTCCATGCCAAATCGCATGATGTCAGAAATAATGGGGGTTTTTGGACAAAATATTAGAGAACTGAAAGCATTTTATTTTCTTTACTTGTTCTTCTGTCAATTTTCTGTCAGCGAGAGGCAGTGGAACATCATTTGGCAATGGAAAAACATCAAACACAAGATAAAAAAATGATTTAGTTTTCCTCTATGTCACCACCTTTTAATTAAAATAAATTTCTTTTAATTTTATGTTTTGAATACTAAATTATCAGTAATTGCTCTCAGCCTACGTATGTTGAAAGGAATACATCAAGAGGGCCTTTTTTAAGGCTATTTTTTGTTATTTCAAATTCATCTCTCTATTAGTCTGTATTGCCAATGGCCTTGCTGCAGTGGTAACACCAGTTCCTATCAGATCACCGAAGTTAAGCACTGTCAGGCTGGGCTAGCACTTGGATGGGTGACCATCTCGTCCGCCAAGCGCTGTTGGCAAGTGGAGTGCCCTTGTGAGACAAACTGAGGAGCTATTTGATTGAGAAGTCGTGGTTCTGGTCTCGTAAAGTGAAATACGGCCAGGAGAGCAGTGTGCTGACCACATGTCCCTCCATATCCACATCCAGTGACACCTGTAGACTGAGGATGATACGGCGGTTGGTCGGTACCATTGGGCCTTCATGGCCTGTTCGGGTGGAGTTTAGTTTAGTTTTATTAGCCTGTATTGCTACCCGCTTGATCCTTGATTCTCCGAAAAATATGTAAAATATTTCTTCTAATATTTACTAATATTTATTCACATTCAATATCCCCTACCACCCCTCCTCCCCCCAACCTGCTCTCTCATGTACACACACACACACACACACACACACACACACACACACACACACACACACAGAGAGAGAGAGAGAGAGAGAGAGAGAGAGAGAGAGAGAGAGATGGTCTTAACATCCATAGAGTTGCAGAACACAGTTACCAATTTCAGTAGCATACAGTTTTCTCCAGACAGCTATTTGGGATCTATGGTGATTGGACAAGCTACATGTTGAGTACGGAATGACTGAAAGAAGACTTATGTTTCTGCGCCCAAGCGTACAGGTTCATCAGCAGTTTCTGACTTCTTATGGCTTGTTTTGAGTAACTGCAGAGATGCAAGACATTACAGCAGTAGCTCCCAGTAGTGATGGCTAGTCAGCAGTTTTGTAGTCTCAAGTAGTAACATGGAATGTGGAGATGTAGAAGGAGCTGGCATTGTTAATTGAAGGCAGCACATCATGAAAATCATTAGCGGTCGGTAACTTCAAAAAAAGGAACGAACTATATTGTTTCCATGAGAGCTGACGTGCTTGATTTCCTGTGACTGTTGGATCTTTCTTGTTCTTGTGCTTTGAACATTGGTCTAGAGATTTTTTTTTTTTTTTTTTTTTTTTTTCTTCTCAGTTTTGATGCCCCTGTAGTATTCTAGTTCAGAGTTAAGTGGAGACCAGTACAGCAAATAACTAGTGATGGGAGTTGAATTTTGTCATGAGGGTCATTAAACTTGGAAAATAACATATTATTTTGAGATTTTGAACATGGCTGTGCTATAGCAACTGTGCATGCAAGAGCTTCAATGGATTAGAAATAACAGCCAACCAGTTGCAAAATACAGGTTTATTAAACCTTGAAGATATTAAATTTTCAAAATCTTGAAATTTGCACCTTCCCAAGTATCCAAAGCTGCATCTAAATATATGGACATTAAGCTGAAAATTGTAAAAGCAAGTCCTACATCATCTGAAGAAGATGGTTTTAAAAAAGTCGAAACCATGGTCAAGGTTTAATAGACCATTATTTTGCTACTGATTGGCTGTTATTTCTAATATATCACTCTGTTTAACTGGCTTCTGTGTTTTACTGAAATTTCGATGACATTGCAGGATGTTACATGGGGGTCATGTGAATAATGTCTCTGTTTCATGTTTTAGATTTCCCAATGACTTTTTCATGTTTGTTCATAATGATATTACCTGGAAGGTTGCTAGCTTTAATGTTTATTGGTCATTCTGGTTTTGCACTAGTTGCCTACCCAATTTTTTCAGTTAAAAGAGGACTGGTAAACATCAATATCTGTAGACAGTAAATGTGCTGAAGAGTTATCTTGACATTAGTGTACAGACTTTATGGCTGTTTTGGGATATGCTGAATGTTTCAGTGGTCCAGATCAAACAATGAGCATCACCTCATTTAACTAAAATTTTCACATAACACAGTAGCCTATTCTAGCAATTAGTCCCCCATAAGTCTCATATAAATATAGCGCTGACCTAGGGAAGTCGTTAATATGAAACTATCGGGCAATACATTATGGAAGAATTGCACTAACTGCGAGGCACTGCTTTGCAACTGTGTCCCACGGTCTGCTAGGTGAACCTCTTATTGGTCCCCCCCCCTCCCCCCCCTCTCTCTCTCTCTCTCTCTCTCTCTCTCTCTCTCTCTCTCTCTCTGTGTGTGTGTGTGTGTGTGTGTGTGTGTGTGTGTGTGTGTGTGTGTGTGTTATAAGTGTAGTGAAAATTAAAGAGCTTATTCATCTGAAGATTTTTGCTTTTATCAACAAACATCAGTAATGACTGTTTTGCAATCATAACAGGGGTGAAGCTACTTTTCGTTGTTCTGATTATTTTACACTGAGGTGATATAAACCATGGGATACCTCCTAATATCGTGTCAGACCTCCTTTTGCCCAGCATAGTGCAGCAACTTGACGTGACATGGACTCAACATGTTGTTGGAAGTCCCCTGCAGAAATATTGAGCCATGCTGCCACTATAGCCATCAATAATTGTGAAAGTGTTGCCAGTGCAATGTTTTGTGCATGAACGAACATCTTTTTTACGTCCCATAAATGTTCGATGGCATTCCTATTGGGTGACTGGGTACAGAATGTTCTTCAAATCAACTACGAACAATGACAGCCTGGTAACATGGCGCACTGGCAGACATAAACATTCCATCATTATTTGGAAACATGAAGTCCATGAATGGCAGCAAATGGTCTCCCAAGTACCCAAACATAACTATTTCTAGTCGATGGTCAGTTCAGTTGGACCAGAGGATCCATATCATTCTGTGTAAACACAGCCAACACCATTATGGAGTCACCATCAGCTTGCACAGTTCCTTGTTGACAACTTGGGTTTGTGGCTTTGTGGGCTCCGAGCCACACTCAAACCCAACCATCAGCTCTTACCAACTGAAATCGGGACTTATCTGACCAAACCACAGTTTTGCAGTTGTCTAGGATCCAACCAATATGGTCACGAGCCCAGGAGAGGTGCTGCAGGCAATTTCGTGCTGTAAGCAAAGGTACTCATGTTGGTTGTCTGTTGCCATAGCCCATTAACACCAAATTTTACCGCACTGCCCTAACGGGTATGTTCGTCATATATGCCACATTGATTTCTGTGGTTAATTCACGCAGTGCTGCTTGTCTGTTAGCAATGATATATCTCCACAAACACCACTGCTCTCGGTTTTTCAGTGAAGGCTGTTGGCCAATGCAGTGTTCATTGTAAGATGTAATGTTTAAAATTTGGTGGTCTCCACACACATTTGTCAGTGTGGATCTCGGAATATTGAATTCCCTACCAATTTCCAAAATGGAACGACTTATGCAATAGCTCCAATTACCATTCTGTACTCAAAATCTGTTAATTCCCGTCATGTGGCCATAATGAAATCATAATCCTTTTCAAATCAATCATTTGAGTACAAATGACAGGTCCACCACTGCACAGAGATCTTATACGTTGTGTACGTGATACTACTGCCATCTGTATATGTGCATATTGCTATCAGTTGACTTTTGTCACCTCAGTGTGGTCCGAATAACAGTTTTACTTTAGAACGACATATTAAAAACTGTACTGTCAGTGTATTGGATTCATTTTACAATCCCTGTTTTCTTTCCTTCATGCACTTGCAGTCCACTTTTTCGGTGATGGGGCATGGTTTACTTGCACAGTTCACTTCAATGATATGAGATATTATAGTACTTGTACCTTATGGAATTTCACAGTGGATCTCCATTTTTTGCAATCAGTGCTCTGTTATTGTCTTCTGACTTATGTTCCTCTGTTTTGGAGGTAGTGCCAAATATAGGATTCTCCAGAAATACCCTTTGTAAGTCTATATAGCTCAAGCAATGTTTCAGTGCACATAACGCTTACACTACAACCACTGTAGGTGCTGCAAGAAAGTGAATCACATCTGGTGAACGTGATTTTCAGTTTGTGGTATGCTTAAGAAAGGAAAACAATTACTGTGACACCTATTGATTTATGATTTTGAGCTTGCAATTTGCGCATCTCAGTGTCATTAGTATCTATGCTCTAAACCCTAAGCCCACTTATAGAAATGCGAGTAAAAGTCATTGGCTTATACTTTTGATGTTTTAGCCCTGGATCAACTCTGTGGTGCATCTTTGATATATGAGCTCTACTTCTCACATTTAAGCCTGCTCAGGGGTAGCCATCAGCCATGCAAACATATTATTCCTGTGGCTAGTATGATGGGCACCATCGCATATTATGTCTGGCAACTCCGTTATATTGGCAGCCCTGAAGCCGATTACGAGTGCTTTTTGCTTGCTGTGTTACAAAATAAGTAACTTAGCTAGTAATTAAGCATTTTTGATGTTTATTCTATAGTATTTACGTGCATTAGTGTCAGATACACATGATAAATTAAAGGTTTCAGTTTTTATTTGCATCTGAATAAGATAAGCGAAGTTTCTACTTAGGACAGTTCCGGGTGTACGCAAATGTTTGTTTACATTCTTAACTGACGTTAAATACGGGGGATTATCAATTAATTCAGTGCACAATACTCAGTATTCGCGATTATTAGTGTCATTTAGGCTCGATAATTTTGAAGGTAGCAGTTTTTATACGTTTTATTAGGTTATTTTTCGAGTGAACGTAAACATTTGTTTACATTATCAATACGAGGGTTAATCAGTTTAAGTTAGAGTACAATACTCAGTATTCACGTTTATTAGTGTCATTTAGACTCGATACATTGAAGGTAGCAGTTTTTATACTATTTATTAGGAATAGTGATACTGACAGTGATTTATAAACTCACTTCTATACTTTTGACTAGCGCAACCTGCGACCGTTAACAGTTAAGCAAACGTAAAATATGTGGTAAATTAGTATTACACTACAATATCTGAGTAAATCAGTGTTACAATACAACTTCTGAGCCCTTCTTACATATGCAGAAAGCTAAAACTCACCTCGCCATCTGCTTAAAGTCCTTAGCTTGTTGTGGGCTTTAGTGATCGTGTACTGTAAGCCCATGAGTTCTAATAAAGTAGAATTTGTATTTGTGCTTTACATTCTGAACTCTAATTGTTAGCTAAAGGTTTTGTTTTGTACCTATATCTGTCAGTGTACAATACCCAGTGTTTACGTTTATTAGTGCCATTTAGACTCGGTACATTTAAGATAGCAGTTTTTATAGTTTTATTAGGTCACTTTCACGTGTACGTAAATGCTTGTTTAAATTACAAATACGAGGGATAATCAGTAGGTTCAGCTTACCGTAGGTCACTGTTTAATTCGTTTATAATATTCACTAGATAGCCCCTAGCTGTTTACTGTAGGTCACTGTCTTATTCTTCAGTATTCACTAAATAGCCCCTACCAGGAAAATAAGCACCAGATCTCGCTTCTACCATAAATTTTTATTTTCATTATAGAGTGACCTTTCTGCCAACTAGAATGTAGCTGTTAACCTTGTGTGACAGTAGGTTTCCTTAAGTTTTTTATAGTAAATCAGTTATTAGCTAGATGGATAGGGACTGTGTCTGTTGTGTGCGGATGCAGGAGGAGTAGGTCACAGTCCAAATGCAGCTGGAAGCTTTGTTGGCCACAGTCAACAAGCTCCAGAGTGCCACCTTGAGGTGCGGTGGGGATGAGGTGCCTGGGGCAGCCTCTGCTGTACTAGATGTGCAGGGGGGGGGGGGGGGGGGGGGGATGTCAAAGCTCTCTGTCACTGAGCCGACCTCAGGTGCGACTGAGCCGGCTGGCCCACTCTCACCTCAGTGTGGGTGCCAGACTGTGTCGAGGTCTTGAGCCTCAAGGCGAAGGCTGCATGGGGGACGCAGGCTCCTGCCAAATCCCATGCACTTTGCTAATAGATTCAGTGTGCTATCTGATGCTGAGGGGAAGGCTGAGCCGGATCAGAATGATCAGAATGCACCTTCTGCCAGGATGGTGGCCGCTCCTTCAGCTAGGTCCAGACAGGCACATGGGGGTAGGCATTTGTTAGTTATTGGGAGCTCCAATGTTAGGCAGGTCATGGAGCCCTTCAGGAGCATAGCGGCTAGGGTGGGGAAGAAGTCCAACGTTCACTCGGTGTGCTTGACAGGGGGGGGGGGGCTTGTCCAGGATATGGAAGAGGCTCTTCCAGTGGCTATCGAGCGTGCAGGGTGCAGGGTGCAGAGCTAGCTGCAGATTGTTGCACATGTCCGCATCAACAATGCCTGTCGTCAGGGTTCCGAGGAAATCCTTGGGTTCTTTCGACGGCTGACTAAATTGGTGAAGGCGGCCTCCATCTCTCGAAGAGTGGAAGCCGAGCTGACAATCTGCAGCACTGCACCCAGGGTGGACCGGGGTCCTCTGGTTTGAAGTCGAGTGAAGAATCTAAACCAGAGGCTATGTCGACACTGTGACGAAAATGGTTGTAGATTCCTCGACCTACGCTATGGGGTGGAAGGTTGTAGGATGCCCCCCCGATACATCAGGGGTGCACTACGCACAGGAAGCAGCTACATGGGTAGCGCAGTACTTGAGGCATGGACATGGTTTTTTTTTAGATTAGGTTCCTCCCCATGGGAAACAAATCGCTGACCTGAAAAATTACCAGTTCATGACACTAATGTGGGCACGCCAACTGTAAAAATTGTTAGTTAGCCTAAACAGGTCATTCCAAAGGATTTAAATTTGCTTAATCTCATGTTAGTAAATTGTCGAAGTATCTGTAGCAAGATCCCCGAGTTAATCTACGAAATAAACAGTAGTAATGCCAATATTGTATTAGGTACCGAAAGCTAGTTGAAACCAGACATAAAAAGCAGTGAAATTTTGAACTCATTGAGATTGATACTGGGTCAGACTGTGAAATAGTCTGGAAAAGCTGTCAATCAGACAAGGATTGACCATGTATTAGGATGTTTTTATAGACCACCAGCATCCGCAACAAATGTCGCAGAATGTTTCAGGGAAAGTCTTGAGCACATAGGAAGTAAATATCCAAATTATCCATTAGTTATAGGTGGAGACTTTAATCCAGCATCCATTTACTGGGAAAATTACACGTTTATCACAGGGGCAGAAGCAAAGATTCATGTGAAGTTATTCTAGAAGCACTTTCAACATACAACCTTGAGCAGTTGGTTAGAAAAGCAATTCGAGATGGGAATATATTAGATATCTTGGCGACAAACAGACCTGATCTTTTTGAGGAAGTTAATCTAGAAGAAGGTATTAGTGACCATAATGTTGTTGTGGCTTCTATGTCAGTGGAAGTTGCAAAAAAAAACCAGCATAGAGTTTTCTTGTTTGGGAAAGCAAATAAGTGTCATTAACGAATATCTTCATAGTCAGCTCCAAGCATTCACCATGGGACACAAAGATATTGAGCATCTTTGGTCGGAATTTTAAAGGTATTGTCCACCATGTACTAGAGAATTATGTGCCTAGCCAAAGTATAGGGGAGGGAGGGAGGGGATCCATCTTGGTACAACCAACATATTAGAAAGTTGCTGAGAAAACAGAGAATTTTGCACAGTCGTTTTAAACAAAGTCACTGCCCCGCTGACAAACAGAAATTATGCGAAATGAAAGCAGCTGTCAGAAGGACAATCAGAGATTCTTTTAACGAATTTGAAAGCAATATGGCTGACATAGTGTTTAGTGTATCTGGGATTGTAAAGCAGTTAAGATCCTTAGACGCTAGGAAGGCGTCTGGCCCAGATGGTATCCCCGTAAGATTTTATGTTGACTATGCCTCAAATATAGCACCATTCTTATCCGTCATCTATCAGTGATCATTGGAACGGTGGAAAGTTCCACGGGGCTGGAAGATGGCCAAGGTCATAGCAATCTATAAAAAGGGTAGAAAATCGGATGCACATAATTACCGGCCAATTTCACTGACATCGATTTGCTGTAGAATCATGGAACATATTTTGTGTTCAGACATAATGACCTTTCTAGACTCTGAGAAGCTCATCTGCAGAAACCAGCACGGTTTTAGGAAACATCAGGCATGCGTGCATGATATACAGCAGGCTCTAGATACCGGTTCCCAGGTTGATGCCATATTTCTCAACTTTCAAAAGGTGTTTGACTCAGTTCCGCACTGTCACTTGCTACAAAATGATCAGATTACACAAGTAACGGATAAAGCGAACTCTAGATTGCAGTTTATTGGTAGAATCCTGAAGCAATGCAGTCCTTCAACAAAGGAAATAGATTACAATACGTTAGTTCATCCAGTCTTGTAGTATTGTTAGTCTGTATGGGACCCTTACCAGTTGGGTCTGATTCAAGAGATTGAGAAGGTCCAAAGAAGAGCGGCAAGATTCGTGACTGGTACATTTAGCCATCACGAAAGCGATACAAATCTCATAGAAAGTTCAAAGTGGGACACACATGCAGATAGACACTGCACTAAACAGAAGGGGCTGCTCACTAAACTCCGAAATCCGATCTTCATCGAGGATGTAGAACATATATTATTACCACCAACTTTCAAATCGCACAATGATCACCTTTCAAAAATAAGGGAAATAAGAGCTCGTACTGAGGCATTCAGACAGTCATTTTTCCCTTGGGTGATCCATGAGTGGAGCAGAGTGCGGAGGGGGAATATGACTTTGGCGCGAATTGTGCCCTCCACCACACACCGCTTGGTGGCTAGTGGAGTATATATGTAGATGTCAAGTTACTGTGAGGGGGCGAGGGAGTACGACACTTTGACTATTTTAGTAGCATACAGTTTTCTCCAGACAGTTATTTGGGATCTATGACAATTGGAGAGGGAGAGGGATGGGGGTTGGCATTGGGAGGGGAAATTAAAGGTGAATAACTATTAGAAGAAATGCTTTATGTATTTTTGGAAGGGTCTAGCAGGTGGCAATACAAGGGAATAGACAGACGAATTTGAAATAATAAAAAATAGCCTTATAAAAGGCAGTCTTGGTATATTTTTTTTACATATGTAGGCAGAGAGCATGTAAATATAATTTAATATTCGAAACATAAAATTAAAGGAAATTTATCTCATTTACAAGGGTACCATGAAAGAAAACTAACTCTTATTTTTTTATCTTGTACTCAATATTTTTCTGTCACCAAGTGAACTCCCACTGGCTATCGCTGACAGAAAATAGAGCAGAAGAACAAGTAAAGAAAATAAAATGCTTTCAGGGTGTAACATCAATAATCAGCAGATTTATGTATATTCCATATAACTTCTATGCCAACATTGTACACTAGTGTAACTGCATAGTCAATATCTTTGGTTATGTAAATATGTGATAATTATGTTGATTATATTTGTGTTCTGAGAAATTACTTTGAAACTGTACCTCTGGTTTTACATGTAATACTCCGTGAATGTAATAATTTGTAAAAGCTCGGTATATTTTACTGGTCCATGAGCAGGTAATCTAAATGTAAAACCTGTAGTAAAGCCCCACTGCTACGGAAGTAGTTTGGTGGGACTGGAAAAGGTGGACTTGGTGCGCAAGGCGCTTGATTTATTTGTGGCGAGTCGCAGTTTGAGTTCTGACTGTGATACTGAGTGGAATTCGAATTTCAACTATGATGCTGAGTGGAATACGAGTTCTGACTGTGATGCTGAATGGAATATGAGTTCCGACTGCGATGCTGAATGGTCAGTGGCAACCTTTGTCAGCTATTTTGGTTAATTTGCATGTATAAATTAAGGCAAGAAGAGCTTGTGAGCATGTATATTAGCCTCAGATGGAATGTAAAGTGACCTACTGACCATGGTATCATTATTGGCCCTGTTTGGTTACATTTATGACATCAAGAAGAGTTATATCAGGATGTGGTTAATATCAAGTACCATGGTTGCTTTACAGCCTGTTTTACAGCCACTGTAATTTTCCACAAGTGCCACTACCTTCAGCAGAACTATTATCTAAATATGTACATCCAACAGACCACATATTACGTATTGAATAATAACTTTTTGTGAAACTTCTAAGTTACATGTGCACACCCATGATTATCCTGTCACATTCCTACACAGGGTCTTTTCCAAGTGAATTAACTCTAAGTATCCTGTTTTTATTAAACTGACAATTTTGGCAGTAAAACAATTTGCAATTTGTATTAACTTTGTGATGTATGAAGTTCAGTTAGTTTTTTATATAGGAGAAAATGATTTACGCTACATAATTTTTCATCTTAAAGTTTCCTAAAGTGTGTTGTTAAAGAAAGCTTTTCATTAAATAAGAAGCTGCCATTAAAATAACCAATGGCAAAAATATAAAGTGCTTGTAGCCGTATGTAAGTAAAATTTGTGAAAACAGCAGTATTACTTCACTTTGAACAGATTTGTAAATTTGTCATTGTCTGTTTCTTTGTATATGTTGTTTTAAAGTAGTTTTTCAAGTTGTGCAGTCATTTACAGAGCCAGTTTGACTGAGTCCAATGAAAGACTAGTTGCTAGTCTCATTGTTAGTAGGTTCATATGCCCTTCTGCATTTGTTCATTATACTGCATAGTACTTTTTGCCAATAGTAAGTATTATTCTGAGACAGTGGGTACTGCTGCATCTATTGGCCATTCTATCTTATACGTAACAGTTAGCTGTTGTGTTGTTTGCATAGGCAAGTTGCTGTATAACATTGAGAGTAACTTTGTTAGAAGAGATTAGTTAGGGTATCAAGTGAGGTTAGTTTTCTTAGGCACAGTTTATTACCGCTTTGCCATAAAACTTGATACTGCATTGCCTACTTAGGCTGGTGATCACATGTAAATATAATTAGAGTTTACTTTCATATTAGTAGAATGTCAGTTCAATACCCATCTGCTCTGCTGTTGTTATTGTTTCACTTACTTTGCACTTACGAAACTATAGACCTTGTCATTAGGTACAGTCAGGGTCAGGCTAACCCACTCACAGAAGGTTAATATTATCAGTGACTGCCAATTTTGAAAGGGATGGTAGTGTTACAAGTGACTTTCAACATAATTTTTCCACCAGCTCTTTGCAGTAGTAGGTTGCACAAGATACCTCCTGCCGGCATATCCAATCAAAAACTTGCCTTCTTCAATCAGAGCAATGACTCTGTCTCCAATGGAACACTTGTGCAGAGCCATTGTGTCTGACTGCCCGCGATGTTATTTCTGCTTCTGCTCTTTTCAGATGCCTGGGGCGGAAGTACATGTGTTTCCATCAAAAAGAGCAACAGTGGTTACAGACTTGCCGCTTTAAGTCAGCCTTTAAACCTGTATGGCTCCAGCCTATGAACGCTGCATAGGCCAAGACAGAGGCACTTTATCAGACGTCGAGTGTTTAAGTCCCATCAATGACATGGACTGTTTTTCTTGAGTTTATGTTCGTTTATGCATACCCGTGTTTGACCCTGAATAAAAATTTGTTAACTAGTTCTTAAGAAACATGCTTGAAAACAGTTGGTAACTGTGCTGTAAAGGTGCTAAATACCAGTAGTTAGTGGCTATAGCAGACATGTGTTGGAGTCTGACGGGGGAAAAGTCTATCTGGCCAAACACATGTTGCAGATGGATCTAAGACAGAGGCTGCTAGTTCAAATTTGGTCCAAGACTGAACCATTGTAACACAAATATGTCCAACATTGAATTCTTAAGCAAAAGGACAAAGAATCAGATGTACTGGAAATAGTTACAGCAAACATATATGAAATGTATGTCAGGCTGTTGTTGGTTTGTCCTGGAAGCCATGCACTTATTGGGTCCAGAGATCAAGTCTAGTGATACATCTACATCCATACTCCACAAGCCACCTGACGGTGTGTGGCGGAGGATAGACTGTTGACATTCTGAGGTTCCATTCATCACATGGGTTGATATTTAATTCACAGTTCCCAATACACAGACAACTTCCATTCCCACAATTGTCCTTGAGGTGAACTTGTATGGCTTTAACAATACATGTTACAGCCATTTAATAGTTGTGGTGTGAATACAAGATATCTAAGAACTCCTGACTGTGCCAGATATGCAACAGGCGTGGCTGGTAAGTCAGTTCATCTGCACACTGCAAATGTTTGCTGAATCCCTTGCACGTGCTACTACACTTACAACAGAGGACAGTCTGTGAGGTCAAAGAAAATTTCTTTAAACCCCTTTGCCATCGTCAGCAAGACGAGAGAGAAATCATCATCGGATTAAGATACTTTGTCTGACATACATCATAAACACCTTTGACAACACCTCATTTACAGTCATCCATTGACAATTAGCACGACGGGCATATTACAGTTAAGTAGAGGTCAACAGTTCGATTTGAATCCTGAGTGTGTGTGTTTATTTGTAATGTTTGTTACTAACAGTTACAGTTCTGCTATTGTTCAAGTGCCTCACACGACTTCATCTACAGCTCTGTGTCCTGTACTGTCACTGCCATAATGGTCCATCACAAGATTGCCGCTCACCTCACCATCCTCTTCCTCATCTTTCCCTTCTCACTGTTCCTTTTTGGGGCAGTTAGTATGTTGTTAATTTGTATGTGAATAATTGCAGGGTCTTTGACATGATATGCGGTGTCCCAGACTTTGCGCTCAAGACATAAACAATGTATGGCGAAAACCTGAATAATATTTTAAACCCCATGAAGAAATTGGAGACATTTTTGCCAAAGGAAAGTTTGTGGAATTGCATTTCACAGTGCTAGCATGGATAGGGTACAGGGAGTCTTGAGAGGTTAAGTAGAGAAGATGCAAGTTGAAAAGGTTGAGCAGGATAGGGCTACCGTATTTACTCGAATCTAAGCCGCACTTTTTTTCCGGTTTTCGTAATCCAAAAAACCGCCTGCGGCTTAGAATCGAGTGCAAAGCAAGCAGAAGTTACGAAAAATGTCGGTACATGCCGCCACAACTAACTTCTGCCGCCGAATATATGTAGCGCTACGCAGGCATGCTTTGTAGGCACAAGGATAAATACTGGCGCCAAAATCTCAGCGTCAGTAAATAAAAAAAAGTGGAAGACGAGCTTTTTTTTCTCTGCCGCGAGTTTCGACCACTGCATTTTCATACATTATCCAATGAAGTAAATACAAATTCCGTATTGTTCATCTTCGAATGTAGCACAATTTCAGTGTACTACGAAAATCTGACTGGCAAGACTGTTTGGGATGTTTGTCAATATGGCCAACTCTACGTTCTGAATTTTTTCCTATCTGTGAGAAAAGATGGTTGCTAATAGGAACCTGATGAAATTTGAATCATATACAGTATTCTCTTCACCATAAGAATTATACGAATATAAACATTTTGCCATGTATTCTTTCATGTTTGCTGCTATCTCATTTAAATCCAACTACGAAACTAGAGTGAGACAACAGCAAACGCGGAAGAATATACGTATAGTGTCATGTTTATATTCGTATTATTCTTATGCTTAATAGTGATACAGTCAGAAATGAAGCACGGCAAGTGACTAGATTTTTAAATCTAAAATGACTCTAATTTCTGTGCAGAATTTGATGTAATAAAGAAGCGACCGCAAAGATTTTCAAACGGAGAAAAATTTTCGCCTAACTTTAGTTCAGAACATGTTCTATCATACACAGTCTATTATTTGATTCTTGTTGATCATTATCAAAGAAAGCAGCAGTGTAAGTAACAACAAATTGCGGTCTCTTGCCATTGTTTCGCTAATGAGACGATTCCTCTTTTTTTGTTTTAATTGTACACGGCGGTAGCGCGCACAAAAGCAAGCCGTGCCGCGAGCCGCGACAGGTCGTAAACACGCACTATCAGAATGCGACAAACAATGCATGACACAGTGCAGTAATGCATTTTCAGCTTAAGAGTGACGCAAACACCTATAACAAAGAAAACGGCAATTATCAGATCAAAGCAAAATAAGCAATCGATTCAAACCAGACGAAGCACGTGAAAAAGGAAGGGCACCCGTATAAATACAGACGGAGCGCCTGACGCGTAGCAATGGCTACGTGGTAAAGCTTAACTGCTAAGCTTAGACTCGAACCAAGCTACTGTAGCTGTATAGTCATTCATTCGACCTAAATTGTGTCTCATATTACAATGGACAAACTTTGTTTCGATTTGGAGGTGCGGCCTAAAACTTTTCTCTCCCCTTGAATTTCGAGTCTCAAATTTCAGGTGCGGCTTAGATTCGGGAAATTTTTTTTTCCTTTATTTCGAGTCTCATTTTTCAGGTGCGGCTTAGATTCGAGTGCGGCTTAGATTCGAGTAAATACGGTAAGTGCAAATTGAGAGGCGTATAGCACGTGTGACGTGACACAACAATACAGTGCGATGCACATGTTGCACACATGTCATGCAGGTCCAACGCATATTGAAATGTATCCACATAATTCGCACGTGTCGGTTGGCAACACTCTGCGCTGAAAGAAACGAAGCAAGCGCACACTGTAATCTTTCTCAAACAATTTTACAGAAACTATTCAGTAAATACATTTCATTTTTACCTCGCTTATGGTTCTATATGTCAGCTTCATGGCGAAGTGCCCATCATCTCGCTAATGGTCATTCTTATTGTGGTGTACACATCTTAGTAAGACACTAAGCAAAATTTGAAAAGTTTGCAATGAAAAATAAGGGTTGCTATGATTTTGCATTTGGTGTGTATTACACCATATGTTGCTGCATATGAAATTTAGCTAACATGTTGAATTTTTCTTTAGACTCGGGAGGAGGTCTGTATCTGCCTCTGATCTCGAGAAAATGGATCCTATGTAGTGTACTCACTCCCCATCTCACAACTGTGAGAATTAAATATTCACAACAGCCCTCACATCTCCGAAACCCCTTGTGACATCGAATTGAGATTTTGGTGAATGATAGCACACAAGGAGAAGAGTATTTTGCCAATTCGTAAACATACAGAACTTTCTTATCTATGTCGATACATCAGTAGTTATACTTCATTTTTTTTTTTTTTCACCCTAGTGACTGTAATTTTTTAAGAGTTATCGACAGCTAGTGAAACAAGAGTTTCCTAGTGTGAAAATAAATATGAAATTTCTGCTCTTATATTACTGCAAACCGACACTATGGGGTTTCTCATAACCTATTGAGCTCTCTGACTGCCAATTACTTGTTTAATGAGGCACTCTGTTTGAGGAAACTGTCACAATAGCTGTTTTGGGATGAGTTTGTACAAATTACACTGTGTTTTAGCAAAAGAAGTACAATTAAACCTGTCACCAAGAGAAATGCGGCCGTTACTCATAAATGGTGATGCTTCTTCGAATGAGAAAAGGTTAACAATTCACACAAAATAAATTGCCAATTCTGCTGGAATTTTGGTTGAATCCCCATAACACTGAGAGACTGGAATGGAAATTTACCGAAGAATTTTATTCCTGCTCTTTATCTGAGCAGTATTAAAATAATGACAAATGTTCCCTTCAGACAGAATGACAGGCACACGCCAGATGCTGCTTACCCACCTGCGGTTTGACAAACTGACAATGTGTGATTCCCGAATAAAATAGTTGTTATTGAGAAAAATAACCAATTGATCTGTCGCACAACACAATGGTCTGTGTATTGTCAGCAGCTGAGAATAATGCACGTGACAGGAGTGCGGAAGTTAGGCATATGTGCCTTGTGAGCAGGAGTGCACGTCGTTCGAAAGACACTGTCATGAAAGTAGATCTGCCTTTGACAGCAATAAATTTCAACAAATTAAATATATCTAATCACCACACTCTTTCAGGATACTCATACTTCTGTAATAATACCAACCATTTTTTTCATTTGTGTACCTTGTTGTATAATTAGTTTATGAATGCTGATAATGCGTACGCTTTTTCTCATCATGGCAAGCCAATTAAAACATTGTTATTTGTAAGGGCTTCACGGCTGTTTCTAGCTTGCAGTAGAAATGTGACGTTCACATGTACGTAGTATAATGTGTCTTATTGCATCCATATCCAAGTAACAATAGTGAAACTTCTGTACTTCATCTCTTGGACGCTTTTTACCTGAAGCACGAAGGGGTCATATCTGTGGAAATTACGCCTTTTCGACGTTTTGCAACAGATCATAGAGATACGTCAGCGTAACAGGCAGGAAGTAATAACCTTCCTCTCTGCTTCCTCACGATTCTTTCTTCCTATTCTCTACGAACTCAAAATATTCCTCACATCCCGAGGCCTGCTTTCCATTATCCATTTGTCATACTCTCTCCACATCTTCTCCGTATAATCTGGAGATTTGTGATAAGTTATTTCCCTTACCTCAGTGTTGAATATTTTCAATGCCTTATGCTAGGCGCAAATGGAGACGCGTATTGCACGTGTGGCGTGGCGCAGCACACATTTTTGTAACTTCACAGGTTCAAATAGGAATGCGCAAATTGAGACTTGACGTGACTGGGACATTACATGTGACTGCACCAGGTTGCACGGCGTTGTGGTTGCGGCGCAGTTTCTCGCGATGCGCACCACACAAGTACTGTGGAAGGGGTGAGGTGGGGAGCGAGAAGGCAGTCCTGCCATATGCTCACTTCAGCTGTCGGCATGGCGTATTTGGGTAATGGAAGTATTGCCCATCTGAAAAATATGGCCTGTAATGTATACTGAATTTTATAATAACCGAGTAGTGTTTTTTTTTTTTTTTTTGCCATGCGCTCCATCTCTTTTCATTAGTACGTAATAGTTTTCAGGTACACATATTTGTACAGTTCTTTTGTTTTGTTTATTCTTTTGTCAAGAGCAATGCACAGTTCAGTAACTGGTGAGCCATTAGCCACTGGGATTACATTTTCTGCCTCCACAATGTTTTCAGATCGTAAGAAGGGACAGACGATTCATCGTGAGGGTAGTGAATAAGGAAGTAAGGAATAACACAAAATCACGTGATCTAGAAGCAAGGCTCCCCACCTCACCCCTTCCACAGTACTTGTGTGGTGCGCATCGCGAGAAACTGCGCCGCAACCACAACGCCGTGCAACCTGGTGCAGTCACATGTAATGTCCCAGTCACGTCAAGTCTCAATTTGCGCATTCCTATTTGAACCTGTGAAGTTACAAAAATGTGTGCTGCGCCACGCCACACGTGCAATACGCGTCTCCATTTGCGCCTAGCATAAGGCATTGAAAATATTCAACACTGAGGTAAGGGAAATAACTTATCACAAATCTCCAGATTATACGGAGAAGATGTGGATAGAGTATGACAAATGGATAATAGAAAGCAGGCCTCGGGATGTGAGGAATATTTTGAGTTCGTAGAGAATAGGAAGAAAGAATCGTGAGGAAGCAGAGAGGAAGGAGGAGGAGGAAGACGAAAGAGGGAGGAGCAGGCTGGTGGATAGTTTACCTGTTCCTGTAGATTAGCCACTACCACCGATGTAGATAAACCTGTCCATCCTGTGAAGAGGAGGACAGAATGTTTCATGTAGTTGGCCAATTCTTTTAGTGACAAGACTAAATTAGTGGTAGACAGTGTCGAAATACAAGTTCCTGGGAATTTATGTGAAACAGATGGTAATGATATTGTTGATGTTAAGGAGACTAATGTAAAAGTACCAGCTCCGATATCCACTGGAATTGTGGAGTCTGAGGTATTGGGGGATCAGTGTGGGCTGTAACAGAGTGGTTAAGTGTGGGGATAATAACATGGGTGATTTAAGTGCAGTGGTATATGCCCCACTGGGTGGTGATGAATGTTGTGTTGAGGCCAAAGATCCAGGAGCAGATACACAGGGAAGTGCACATGCCAGGGTTTTTGCCCCATGCAGAGTGGAATTGCAAATGGTTTTGTTGTTTCAATTGCTACAGGGAATGTACAAAAAGTTATTGATAGTTATATTGCTGATGTTGAGGTAGAAACAATACAGACACAGTTAGAAGTAGGGCGAACAGAGAAAAAGAAAGAGGAGACAAGTTCGCAGAGTGTATTATCAAGCCAACAGGGCTGTATTTGTTGTAGAGTATATGCCAGAAGTTAAGAACATGGCACAAGTGCTGGGTCACAGCACTGTAGGGCAAGCAGTTGATGTGTGCAGCAAGCTATTTACAACACAGCCACAGTCTGGTGTATATGATGAGTATGAAGTGGGTGAAGGGGTCAACGCAAGCCTGAAAGTAAACATTCTGACTGAACATCATGCCGAAGTTAACCTTTGGTGACAGAAAGCTACTGCCAGTTAAGAGTTGTCAAGAAGTATATCTAGTGTATAAGATAAACCAGTTAAACCATGTACAAATACATTAAGAAGTAATTCACATCGTACAGTGCCACCAGGCACCAGAAAGTTGTTTTGAATGTAAGGAGTGCTGCAGTGGGAGGAATAAGCTGAGAAGCTGGGCCATGTTTGTTGAAGTTGACATATTAAGGATAATCTATTAACAAAAAAAGGAGTGTCATTTTTATTTTATAAGTGTAGAATGGATATTTAGAAGTTGTTTTTGTTTAAGAATGGTGAGAGGCCTAGTAATCAAATATGTTTCGTACTATTTGAGATAATGAGCAGGGCAAGGGACCATACAAATGTGAAGAGATCACACAGTACAAGCAAGAAACAAGTTCATAGACTTTAAGGATTAATGTAACAACTGTGTAATGTTTAAGAGTTAAAAGTTGAGAGTTGAGTAGTTAAGTGCTTGTTTTACAAATTAATGGTAATCACAGTAGAGAACTGGGTTGGAGCAAGACCTGAGGGACCAGGTCTTCTCTGTGGAAGGGGCTGGGTAGTGCCACTACACAGTCTTTGAGCAAAAATGGTAAGTCTTTATCAAAACTAAGGATAAGTAGTGTGGTAGCTGCTGTGGATTATTGAGTAGCAGTCAGTAGCCGCCAGCATGGTGACATGAGGGTCACAATAAAAGACATGCAAAGGGATTAAAAATCTGGGATAGCCAAGTGCAGCAGTAAACTGTATCACACAGTGGTAACCACATAACCAAATGCACACTAGAGGCATAAAAATAAGTCTGAATTTCGAGGCAGGGGATCTCTTCTTGTCGCCAAAAACCAACGATACCACCACAATGCCAGGGCTCTATGCCAACCAACGAACGACTGGACATCACCAGCAGCAGCCATGGGTTCCAGACCAGGCTGCACCTGCAGCCAGTACAAAGTCCTTCACAGGACTTTGTGCCACAGACCCACTGACCTGCCATCCATTCCTGCAGCTAGTGATGCAGAGTTCCTAGTTGGATTTTGCACCACAGCACCAGCCATTGTCCGACTTCTCCCAGAGGGCTGCCAGTCATACCCCAAGCACAGCCGTCTTTGCATGCCGTCACAGTGACGTAAGTGCAGCGCAGGGCCACGCGGGGGGCACCTTTCATTTGATATTTTAGATAAGTATGACCACATTTGAATTCGAGTGCCCATTTCTGAACTGTTGAAATGAAGCAGCAGACTGCTTGTAAACCTTTATGGGTAGTGGATGAATTTCTATTGGTGTTAAACTGTCCCATCTGTGCCAGGCAGAGAACTTTTTATGTGGCCGTTAGAAGTGAAGGGGTCTCTAAAAGTTGACTGTATTGAAAAATAAGAGCATTATTTACCTAAAAAGGTTTTGCACCATAAAGCCAAGAAATTCTATCATTGATCTTATAGGCTTATTGGCAAAGCTCCAAGAATCTTTTACTTATCAACTTTAATTTATTGTTTGTTTCTCTGATTTTGTGGGAATTTCTTACCCAAAGCTACTATCAGGACAATGTCAACACATATGGCTCACTGATTAATGAACAAACCAAAATAAAGAAACAGAGACCTCCAGTACTATACATACATATGAGTATTATATTTCAGCAAATTGTTCTCAGCTAATATAAAGAACATCTGCACAGAATGAAAGGAGCACTGCAAGAAACCCTTATTTTTAAAATTTGATGTTCTCACTCAATTAAAAAAAAACATATATTCGAGTCCTACTGAAAATGTAATCTGCAAAATAGTTTTGGTGTTTCTGTGTAATTGTAAAGGAAATGATACCCAACAGCAAATATTTTTTTCCTGGTGACCACTACAGCTCTTATGAATGAGTCCACAGTACTAACCATAAATCTCAGAAGGGTACTGGTAGAGGGATGATAAGGTAAAGGGTTAATGAAGATCGGGAACACAGACTACAGATGGTTTTGTTGGTTCTTTTCCTAGCTAAGAGTATCCTTTGCAAAATGACAAGGGTTTCCTGAAAAATATAGTATTGTAGGACCCAACAAGAAACTAGCTTTCATGTTTCATCATCCACAAAAGTGGGGTTATCCTTAATGAAGAGAAGTTTGTGCATAAAATACGGAACTAAATACAACCAATATAGCTTACTTTTTATCCCTGTACTACAAATTTCAAATACTCTGCTTATAATTATTTGATAATCACTTCTTCATTTTCACTTTGGCCTGGGAGACCATATGCATTCTCTACATTCGTCTGCCAATCATTTCTGTTTCTGGCTTTCGTGGTCCATTCTCCTTTCATCATGCCCATAATCTCTGTACCCCTGCTGATATCATCCTTCCATCTTGTCCATAGACTTTCTCTACCAAATCTGCCCTCCACGGATCCTGAGAATAATATGCACACTGCTTGGATTTTCCTTCATTCCTACTGATGTCTCGATGCGTCCTGAGGTGCCAACCTCTCATAGCTGCGGACAAGTTACTTCGATATCTCAGTGAATAAAAAATCTTTTGACTATTTACCATACAACATTTGTGCCTCTTTGCTTGTCATCATTTGAAAAAAAAACCTCGTTTCGATATCTTGAACCATTTATGAAATATGAGACTGTTATGACCACATAATCACCAATTCACATGGATGGAAATGAGCGCTTCACGTGCAACCATCCATCAGATATAAAAATCAAGAACTTGAGTATGAAATGAGATATAGTTCTGCTCTCAATTTTAAATAAAATTTTGGTATCTAATCTACATTTTGTGTACCAAAATGTATGAGCTAAAATCAACCATACATAAAGTTTACACAATGTGTTTTCACCTCTGAAAACTCTTTAAAATTTCCTGCAATGTTTTACTCAACCTGATGCAGCACTGTAACTATGACATACAACAAAAAGACATTCAGTCTTTCAGCAAATTAATATATCAGACTTTAAGATATGCAAAAACCAAATGTTTTCAGCAAATAGTTTTCTTAAAATCGGATGATAAGCATTTCATAGCAACTGGTACTCCATCTCTCAACATAGGTATCAGCATTTGGCAAGTAGTACAGCCACAACAAAGACACACTTAGCAGGAAATGCGCAGAGCATATGTATAGCAGGGAAAGGGCTAATTAGGTGTCCTGCCCACATCAATCTTCTTTTCTTCAGCCTTCAACCAATATCAACTTGTGGGTATCGGTCTGCGAGTCCCTGTTTTTTTCTTTTTTTTTTTTTTTTAATATCCTCCATTCCTGTGACTGGGTGTCCTCCTTGGGGGAAAATATTTTCCTTAATTTCTTTCTTTCTTTCTTAGACTAGCAGTTTTTGTTCATCTGTTTTCCTTGATGTAAAGGTTTCAGACCCATACAGAGTTCCCAGGAGAATTCCACTGTGGTACAGTCCGATTTTAAAACTTCTCGAAATTGCTCTACTGTGCAGCACGTCCCTCATGCCAAAATATGCTCTTTCACCATTGTGATCTTTGATTTAATCTCCGTTGCTATTCTTTTCTATTCTGCTTGCTAAAAACACTTCCCAAATATTTAAATCTGTCTTCTTTTAAAAATGACTTAATCTACTATCAATGGGGGTACCATCATTTGGTGTGTTGCTCATGACAATGTACTCAGATTTCTCCTCATTAATCTGTAATCCTGCTTTCCTTGCTATATTTCTGTAAGAATTTGTTATGACCCGCCAGTCGTCTTTGCTGTCACTTATTAGAACACCACCACCCACTTATGCAAGCTGATTTATTGTTATTACTCAGTCTTAATCCAGATGGGTTTAATTTTTGATGTTCTGTGTCTACCTTTTCTAAAAATATATTAAAAACTATTGGAGATAATGCATCTCCTTCTCCAAGACCAATTCTGACTCCAAGATGCTCCGACACTCCTGTACTGATGTTTACTCTACAAGAAATTACCTTCAAACACGTACGTACTACACATATCAACGTTTGTGGAAACAAACTCTTCCCAGATGTTGGTGATTGTGCCCTTATGTATGCTGTCGTAAGCTTTTTCGAAGTCAACAAAAACCATGTGAATAGCAACATCATGTTCCCAACCTTTCTCGGTTACCTATCTGAGTGTAAAAAACTGATCTCTAGTTGTCTGTTCCTTCTGAAACCAAATTGACGGTCCCCCTATAAGTCCTTCTGTAAATGGGATAATTCTCGTCAGTACAAAAATTTTGTAGCTTACATTAAGGAATGCAATACCTCTACTATTACCACAGAGCAGGGGTCATTCTTTTTTAGTATAGGTCAGATTACAGTCATTTTATAGTCTTCAGGCGCTCTCATATTCCAACACATTCTTTAACAGTTCTGCAATTATTTTAACCAGTACCAATCTCCAATTCTTTATTAGCTCTCCGGCAATTCGCTCTTCTCTGAAAGCCTTATTGTTTTTTACAATGACAATCACTCGACAATAAAATGACACTTTTAGAAGAGCTCTGTTTCAGAAATTGTATTCAGTGTGACTTGTAGCAGGTCTATGTTTTCTGTGACATCTTTAACATTAGACTTCACACCTTTTACTAAACCCATACCTTATCTGCAAATACAGTTTTTGTAAAGATCTGTAATAGCAGAGCACAAAACAACTTACAACATTTCTCCATAGTTAAGAGAAAATATCTCTACCATAGCCCAAAAGTTGCCAGTAATTAAGTGCACTGAAATGACTGGAACAGAATGCACGGTGACAATGCCATTAAACTGTAATGACAATAAATGATACCACTGAAACCTGTTTCAAACTGCTGCACCTGGAATAATGAAAAATAAAAAATAAAAAATTCTGTTATGTTGAGATTCAAACAGAAATCTTCTGCTTAACCTGGGTAATCATCTTAACAAATCTGGACATCCAAGACTGAGACAAAGATTAATCGTCACACATTTCCCTTCAGGAAGAGCACCACCAGTGAAACCAATACAATGGGTTAGTGTGATTTACCCTATCATACAGATTATCCCCAATTGAATAAAATTAACTGAAATGAAATTAGTAGAATTAACCAGGATGAAATCAATGAAATGAATTACCATGACATATTAGTTAAATTTGTTCATAAAAGATTAACTTTTAACTTGATCGATTTTGAACAGGATTCCATCAACTTTCCACTCAAGTAAACTTGCTGGGTTTGGTGTACTGCCCAATGGCCTATCTGAACCACTGGGAGGATTTTTCTAGGAACTGATAGATGCCATTTTGATCTGACAAATAGCCAAGGATATGCATACTCTGGAAGGGCCTCTCATACCTGAACAAGATTAACAGAACTGAGGAGCAGAAGGTGTACGATAATTTGTCTGTTTATTAATTGTTCGCCTCAGGTAGTTGTGCAAAGAAACCTGTCCCCAGTCACACACAACAATCCACCGTAATGCTGAATGGTGTTCTCTGAAATGTGCACAGAGTTTATGGTAATAGGCATTTACCATCCTCAGGTCGAAAACTGTGGGTTCACCAAATCCATACGTGTAGCCCAGATTGCCCCCATTCCTTGAGATGCTTAACAACTGAAACAATCCAAGGAGTATTTTTATATCACTGAATGCTACATATGTAGCATCCAATCTTACACTAGAATCCAGATGTTTATCAATATCAAAATGGAAGTTAATTGTAATGTTCACCATTATATGTATTTCTACATCTACATCTACATTTATACTCCGCAAGCCACCCAACGGTGTGTGGCGGAGGGCACTTTACGTGCCACTGTCATTATCTCCCTTTCCTGTTCCAGTCGCGTATGGTTCGCGGGAAGAACGACTGTCTGAAAGCCTCCGTGCGTGCTCTAATCTCTCTAATTTTACATTCGTGATCTCCTCGGGAGGTATAAGTAGGGGGAAGCAATATATTCGATACCTCATCCAGAAACGAACCCTCTCGAAACCTGGCGAGCAAGCTACACCGCGATGCAGAGCGCCTCTCTTGCAGTGTCTGCCACTTGAGTTTGTTAAACATCTCCGTAACGCTATCACGGTTACCAAATAACCCTGTGACGAAACGCGTCGCTCTTCTTTGGATTTTCTCTATCTCCTCCGTCAACCCGATCTGGTACGGATCCCACACTGATGCGCAATACTCAAGTATAAGTCGAACGAGTGTTTTGTAAGCCACCTCCTTTGTTGATGGACTACATTTTCTAAGGACTCTCCCAATGAATCTCAACCTGGTACCCGCCTTACCAACAATTAATTTTATATGATCATTCCACTTCAAATCGCTCCGCACGCATACTCCCAGGTATTTTACAGAAGTAACTGCTACCAGTGTTTGTTCCGCTATCATATAATCATACAATAAAGGATCCTTCTTTCTATGTATTCGCAATACATTACATTTGTCTATGTTAAGGGTCAGTTGCCACTCCCTGCACCAAGTGCCTATCCGCTGCAGATCTTCCTGCATTTCGCTACAATTTTCTAATGCTGCAACTTCTCTGTATATTACAGCATCATCCGATTTGCCAACTGTTCCTGAAACAATTCTGTCTCTTGCACATTTTAATTTATTGTACTCCCCCGCATCAAAAACAAAGATTTTTAAGATGTTATGTGACTCACAAGGTATGGTCAAAATAAAATCAGTCAGTCTCAATGGAAAATCAAGTGGCTTTCTCTAAAGCAAGAAAAATCATTAATAATCCATAGTAGTCAAAAGTTACATCAAAAGGGGAACAACCAGAGAAATAACAAGAGGCAAAACCCTCTGTGTACCAATATGAGAAGAAAAAAATAGGTAATAGCAATAAACAGCCAGTGATACCTGTTTTTGTTGCTTCTTATTTTCAAATTTCGGTGGTGGTGGGCGAGGTGGTGGCTTCTTCTTGGCCGTTGTCAGCTGATTTGATACAAAAGTAGATGGTTGACTGCCAAAAAAGGGATCATTTCTGAAACAGAATTTTGATTAATCATTTAGAGTTTTAAGTAAATTTCTCAAGAGGAAACTACTATATAAGAGTTACACTAGTAACGAAAGTCTATAGGTACAAGGAAGCCTATTTTCATTCAACGTTGAGTAGGATTTAGGACTGCTTTTATCACAAGATGAGACCAATGAGTAAAATGGAAATTTTGCAAACAGTAAAAAAGGGACAGTATCTTCATGTGCTTGAAGAACTGGAAATTTGTACTGCCAAAAGAAAAGAACCTGACAAGAATCTTCATGAATGGAATGAATGTTTGTGCAATGTTTATTTTAATATTTACGATGACATTCTCCAGTAAATGTACAATGCGAAATGTGCTCCCTCATTTCCGCTAACGCGAATGTATTAAATCATGACAGTTGGCTATAGATGCACAGTCACTGGCACTGATTACAGCCTGCAATATGCAAATACACACTATTGCCTTGCTCATCACCCAACATGTTATAATATGTGGAGCAGCACCCAACTGGTCACACTGTTTTCCCACACTATTATCATGCAACTCCTTTGTTAATATGTAGTAATACTGTTTGCTAAAAGTTCATACAGCTGTTTTTGGAACCTAATTTCTTTTTCATTTTTATCTTAAATCTGAGAGTCCTGAATGCTTTTATTTGATTAATGAAGACAAGGAAGGAAGGAAGATTAGGATTTAATGTCAGTTGACACCGAGATCATTAGAATGAAGCACACACACTAGTTGTTTCAAGGATGAGAGAGGAAATCAGCGATGCCCTTTTGAGGAACTATCAGGCATTTGCCTGGAGCAATTTACAGAAGTCACAGAAAACCTAAATCTGGATAGGTGAACATGGATTTGAACCACAGCAATTTAGGAAGCACACAGAAAACCTAAATCTGGATAGCTGAACATGGATTTGAACCATTGACCTCTCCACAGGAAGATAAGTCCCTAAAGTGGTGTTTTAACAGAGAGATGACTCAAATAATGCAAGTTAGATATGCCTGTTAATTTTGCACTTCCTGTATTACAAAATGTAGAAACAAACACCAAAATGTCCAATGTACAATTTACTGTGAAGTTGTTTCCTGCTTTTGTATTTTGTCTTTCATTTATAATGATTGGTATTATTGATAGTGTTACACTTATGTCATTTTTTATATTGTTACACCTAATTTTTCCTTTTCCCAACTTAGACCTCAAGATGATCTGCTAGTCAGATTGAAACTAGGCAACATTAATAAAAACAGATAGTGATCCAGATTTTTAATGTGTCTCTGTCACACTCTAACATAATCATTTTAATATGATGTTATTTGACCATTTATTTGTAACAAATCAGCTTTTTAGTCAGAAAACCATTCTTCAGGAGTAACTCTTCTGGAGTTTTGCTTTCCAAATGTTCCAACAAAATTTTTACTACCCACTGTCATTTGGTGCACCTCCATGTCACTGATTGCAACAGTTTCACTGTAACATCAGTACGGTGATAATGTTCCCCTGAGTATAAAAAGAAGCATAACAATTAAAAACTATAACTGGTTTCCAACTAGTGTAAACAGAACTCATTAACAACAAATTTTTAATTCATATTTAACCATTTTTCACTCACATTTTATTTCTTTATGTCGTGATTCAATTTGCAAATAGGTTAGATGCAATCAGCTTAGATTTTTATAAATTTAACACATATCATTGGGATTTTCATTGTAAATGTCAATGTACACTTGTCATTCAGTTGTATGGTTACACACTAACTTCCTTAGTGCTCATAAAGTCATTTTCATCTCATTAACTAAAATCTTTTGTATATAATACATTTTCAGTAACAAACATTATTGTGTTAACAGAGTCTTAAGCAATTAGACTACTAGTATTCTTTTAAATGTCAGCTGGAAACTGATTTAGACTGTCAGTTGACAAGCAAGTGGAAATAAAATACAGGAAACCATTCTATGACTGTATTTCCTTATCCTCATGCATTAATATTGTAGTTAGTTATTCGCTTCATTTCATGTTGTATGGCTCATTTGCACAATAAATCATAATAATGCAGAACAAGTCATTTTAAACTCACATCACAAATTAAGTTGTAAAAATAGCTACATGCTGAATATTTATAAGTTCTTTTTTTTTTTGCTATATTATTATTATTATTTAATACACAAATATGAGTTAGTAATTCATACCCACCACCTTTTAAACATTATAATAACATAAACTCTCCTACGGAATAAAAAGAGTTGTCAATAAGAAACTTTTTCAGTTTGTTTTCAAATTTTATTTTGCTGTCTGTCAGACACCGGGAAAGATATAAAAAATTTAATTGCAGCATTGTGCACCCCTTTTGTGCTAAAGACAGCCTTAATGTGGATTCCCTCAGGTATTGCAATTATATACATCACTGTTCCTTTTTAACTGCAGTGACTGCTTTACAACAAACTTCATGAGGGAATAAGTATACTGTGAAGCAGTGGTAAGAATGCCCAACTCCTCAAACAGACGTCTACATGGTGTTTGTTGAAGAGCACCATATACTCTTACAGCATGTTTTTGAGGAATGAAGACTGACTTTCTTTCTTAAAGATGAGTTATCCCATAATATTATTCCACATGACATTACTGAATGAAAATATACAAAACATGTCAACTTATTGATTTGCCTCTCCCAAAGATCTGCAATGATTTGAAGTGCAAATGTGGTTGAACTAAGTTGCTTTAGGAGTTCTAAAACATACCTTTTCCAATTTAAATGCTCATCAATACGGACACCTAAAAATTTTGAAGTTTCTGCCTTATTTACTACACAACATTACAAATTATTTGTAACATAACAATCACTTTTGGCCTCAACATACAGCCAATTCAGTGCTGGCAAATCCAGTTTCCTATACAAATCATTATCAGGTTAGTCTCTGTTTATTCTACGACTTATTCTGTTTTTTCCTCTCCTCCTTTCACAGCAATGCCATCATTTTATGGGGACCAAATATACACTTGTTTCCCCATATGATGAAAATTTATTTCAGTACCTGTATGATAGAAAAAGCAATGCAATGAACTTCCCAAGTCCAGTGTATATTTCTCATTGCTCAAACCCAATATGAAGCCACTGTTCTCATAGTTTTTCTTTACAGTGACATTTCTGGAGGACAGCATTCAACAGAACTATTTCAGACAGTATCTAGTTACACTTATTTTGCTGTGAGGAAAATACTACCTTACCAAGTTTCACACAGTTACATGCCATCAGATTTTCCTCGCGCATACATCATAACATCAAAATAACTCGCAAATTTTTTGTGTCATCTGTGTTTTTATCGTCCTTTGGGCACGTCAAAATTGTCAGTTATAGTAATTCGTTTCTTCCACATATGAATATTAGAATACCTTCTTAGAGTGTAGAATGTGTCAATTGCTTTATACACCAAAACCTCTTTACTTCAAATTAAAATATTTCATCAGCAATGCACATCTCACCAGGCACCCTAATGTACATTCAATAGCAATGTATTCACAAGCTAGTGTGATTTTCTTACCTTTTACACGTGTCACTCATTTATTGTTTACAGGTAAGAGACTGCATCTCTTCCTTTTAACTGCAGCTTCCATATTTGAATACTCATCATCATAAACTGATGAAAGCAACAATTAGTGTGTATGGTTTGTATAATGGTGTTTGAGATAAGGGCAGTCAGAATGTCCAAATTTATGACAAACAAGTGGCTGTGAAACAGCCTTCACAAATTTCAGTAGTAACCCCCCCCCCTTTTTTTTTTTTTTTTTTTTTACACCAGGGTTGCCCACAAAGTAATGCACTGCATTTCTTTCACAGCCGAAAACAATGCTACCAATGTGAAACGTTACATATGTATTATCTGAAGTCTCCTGAGTGAGAACGTCAATTTTCCGTCACTTCTGACAGGTAGCGTACCTGCAGGACGGTTTCAAAATAGCGTCTGTAGGTGATGTTCTTTACAAGCAATGCGCCTTCATTGAATTTTCCACTGCAGAGAAAGAAACTGTGAGCAACATTCACAAATGCTTGTGCGAAGTCTATGGAGCATCTGCAGTCAACAGAAGTACAGTTAGTCGCTGGACACAGACAATGAGGTCATCGGAAGGCAGTTTGGGGGAGAGACCATCCATGTCTGTCAAACCTGACATGTTGCAGTGAGCTGATGATGTCGTTCACAAGGACAGATGTATTAACACTCGGCAGTTGGTGCTGCACCTGTCAATCAGCAAAGGAAGTGTGGATGCAATTATCAGCACTCTTGGATATTCTAAAGTGTGGGCAAGATGGGTCCCGTGGTGTCTAACGGTAGATCAAAAATTGCACAGAAAATACATTTGCCTTGATCTGTTGCAATGTTTTGAAGCTGAGGGGGAGGTCTTCTTGTCCCACTTTGTGACAGGTGATGAAACGTGGGTTCACCATTTTGAGCCCAGAACAAAACGACAGTTGATGGAATGGCACCATTCCCATTACCCACAGAATAAAAAATTCAAAGCAACTACTTTAACTGGCAAGGCCACAATCACCGTATTCTGGGACTGTGAAGCTGTAATTCTCATTCATGTGATGCCAAGAGTCAGTACCATTAATTCGAAAGCATATGTCAACACATTAACAAAACTCAAGATGCACTTCCAGTGACTTCGGAATCACAGTAACCCACAAGATGTTTTGCTGCAACACAATAACGCTCGGCCCCACACAAGTCTGAGGACTGCTGAACACATCGCAAAACAAGGTTGGACAGTGTTACCCCATCCACCACACGACCCTGACCTAGCCCCCTCGTACTTCCACTTGTTTGGGTCATTAAAGGATGCCATTCATGGAAGGTGGTGATTCACATAGTGAAGCACTGGCTCCTCCACCAGGACAAGGATTGGTACCGACAAGGCATACATGCCCTTGTTTCGCACTGGAGGAAGGCCATAGAACAGAATGGAGATTATGTGGAAAAATAGGGTGTGGAGATACACCACTATTCTTTCGTGTGTGTAATTCTCATTACGTTCAATAAACAATTGTTGAAGGAAAAAAATGTGGTGCATTACTTTCTTGGCAACCCTCGTAGAAGGACAAAAGGCTTTCTCAGCACCCTGAAGTGGTCAAGATTTTGCCTCCTGAAGGTAAGTTCTTGCCAGTAATTCTGTCTGATTATCTTACAGTTTTCACAAGTGAATTTTCTTTTTCATACACACACTATCCAGTCACACTAATGTGACCACCTGTCAAAAGTCCGAATACCCATCTTTTGTAGTGTGGACTGCTGCAAGACGTGCAGGAAGAAAATCAGTGAGGGTCTGGAAGTTACCAACAGGGATGTGGGGACCTGCCGACTACAGTGCTGTGGCCAGCTGTGCTAGGTTTCTTGGTTGAGGATCTATAGTGCAAACTGACTGACTGAGATTCTCTCACAGATTCTTGATAAGGTTTCAATCTGGGGAGTATGGTAAACTCATTCTGTTGTTCTTTAAACCATGCACCCACTCTGTGAGCCATGTCACACATTGCATTTCCCAGCTGCTACACATCACTGTGCCAAGGAAAAACAAACTGCATGTAGGGCTGAAAAATGGTCCCCCAACGTCAGTTGGATACCTGGGTTGATCCACTGTGCCTTCCAAAATGTTGAAATTACCCAGGGAATGCCAGGAAAACATTCCCCAGACCATATCGCTCCCTCCTGGTTGCAGGGTGTTTGCTTTCAGACATTTTACACTGTACACACCAATGGTCATATGTCTGATGGAGCATAAAACATGAGTCATCTCAAAAAGCCACCCGTCACCACTCAATGCACATCCAGTTATCATACTGGCAGTACAAATTCCAGCCTTTGTCACCGATGAACAGCAGTCAGCATTGGTGCATGACCCAGACCACTTTTGTGGAAACCCATACACAGCAACATTTGCTGAACGGTCATGAGAAGAAATTGTTAGCACCTTGGTCCATCTGGGTGGCCAGTTGCCCAACAATAGCACATCTATTCACCCATACACATTGCCGCAACCGCCACTCACTCCTGTCATCTACTGCATCTGGTGCACCCAGTTGCCTCAGTGCTGGTTTTGGATAGTGCCTTTTTTCCATGCACGGTATAGTTTAACTACTGTGACACACTAACAGTTTACAAACTTAGCTATTTCAGAAATGCTTACACCCTTATGTTGAAAGCCAATGATCATCCCCTTTTGGACATCAGACAAATTGCTCCTTACACAACAAAAGCACTCTCAAACCAGAAATTCTGCTTTAATTACAGCAGAAACTACTCTATGTTTATGACTTACAAACAGCTTAAGAGATCTAAATGATTAATGGAAAATCTCATATAGAAATGTGAAACAAATACTAACAAAGAGATAGAGGGGCTGGCCAGTACTTACCTCAGCTCAGTACAGCCGATAGATACACACAAAACAAAACCGAAAATTTATGTTCCTAGCTTTCGAAACAAATGTTCCCTCTGACAACCATGCCTCCATCCTTGCTACCCTCCCTAATTTCCTTTCCCTGTTGCTTCATAACCTGGGTTGTGAGTAACTGAATCTCCTTTCCCTTCTTCCCTTCTTTCCCCTCTCTCCTCCCTGATGAAGGAACATTTGTTTCGAAAGCTAGGAACATAAATTTTCGGTTTTGTTTTGTGTGTATCTATCGGCTGTACTGAGCTGAGGTAAGTACTGGCCAGCCCCTCTATCTCTTTGTTAGTATTTGTCAAACAGCTTAAGAGCATTTGTGTTTTGTTATTGGACAGATGTGTCAATCCTAAAACAAAATTTCCCCCAAACTGAAAATGTTGGTTGGTTGGTTGTTTGTGGAAGGAGACCAGACAGCGTGGTCATCAGTCTCATCGAATTAGGGAAGGATGTGGAAGGAAGTCAGCCGTGCCCTTTCAGAGGAACCATCCCGGCATTTGCCTGGAGTGATTTAGGGAAATCACGGAAAACCTAAATCAGGATGGCAGGACGCGGGATTGAACCATCGTCCTCCCGAATGCGAGTCCAGTGTCTAACCACTGCGCCACCTCGCTCGGTCTGAAAATGTTAGCTATAAAAATGAAATGTCACTATCTTCAAAGGAAAAGCTAATCTGTCATTTTTTGGTGATTTTTAAATTCAACTGATGAAAATTTGTAAGAATTCGCTATTTTTGAGCACAAAACATTTTTATTGTTGGCCAGTGTTACTGATCTTCCCATTGCTTCTAAATGTGTTACGATTTTCGATGTAATGATATACTAACAAGAGAATGCAACAATTCCTTCTAAACGTGTCCTATGTCTGCTCTGCTGCTATCTCATTGGCTGCATAGATCCAGCAACTGACACACACAGCCCTTTCCTTCCGATCATACCACATGGCAAGCGTTGACAACATTGCTGACGAAACATGTAGGCTAAGCATACCACTGGCCTTGATCTAGACATTTACCAGGACTTAATAACAGAGAAAATGAGGAAAATTACGCCTACACTATTTCATAATTCTTCACAGATTATTCAGTTATATTCAACTATGAAAGTGTGCCTTAAATTTTCACAGTCACTGCTTCGATATCTTTCATTCTTTCTTGGAATGAAGTTTGTAGGACAGACTACACTACAGCACAGTTATATGTCGAGTTTAGGTTGGATGGTGATTGATTGTGAGATAGAATAGCCAAGAAATGTGATCCTGTAAGAAAGGTCAGCCAGTCAGTGAACGTAATGATTCACATTTGTATCATATTACTTCACATTTTATTTTTGACTCTGTATCGTGCTACAAAAAACCATTTTTATTGTTATGGGAAAAATCTTTTGAACTCTTGTTATTACAATGACCATTTTATCTAAGTACATTTCACATTCTCTGGTTATATTCATGTCAGTATTTGACACAACTTCAACTCAGCGAGAGGAAAAATCCATTATTTGTGAGCTGCTCTCACAGAGTACTTACAACTAGCTGTTGACACAATTTTGCATTTCCATCATATCTCATGCATGTATTGCCAACATTGCTCCACAAAACACACAGGTCAATCTGTATGAAGTGATCCAATGAAGGTTGCTTGCCATTTTCAAATATTTCAGTTTTCTGTATGTGATTACTCTACAATTGAGAAGTTCAAAACAGTGTTTCAAACAATTTACCTTGCACCATTACTGAATTGTGGCCATATTTATTTGTAAGTGCATGACAGTTTTTCATTTTGGAGACATCAGCATTAATTAGAATATCTCTGGACTGGGTTAAGTTACAACATTGCAATTAACATTAAGTTTAGAGAAGTCTCCTCTACAACACTGTTTATTATCCAGAATACCCTAAATTCAGAAGTACCTAGTCAAAATGACCTCCAAAATTTGGTGCTGAAAATTTAGAATATCCACTTTTTAGACCCAAAAATAACAACAAAGGAGTGATTTACCAGAGTGCATTTTTTTTTCTCTAGTTAGATATCATAAACTAATAGCATTAGATAGAGCAAGAACAGTGACAAATGTTTCCTTAATTTTTTATAAATTTTTGAAATGTGACAAATTTTAACTTTTTGTAAAGTTTGGGGCTAGTTACCTCTGGTGTGACTGAATATAAAAAATTGATTTTTGCATGTTCCATTGTAACAAAATTTGCTTGTGACCTGTATTTAGTTGACACTATCAACCTATATTTAGTTAGTATTATTTATTTCAATAATAAAATATTTATCAATAGGAGCTTTTGCTTTAGTTCTATCTTTAAAAATTGCCTATTTACATCTTGGTTTATTCTCAATTAAGTAGCACATTACCAAGATCAAAATGACAAAACTAAAATAATAAACATGTGAAATTTCTCTGTTGTTGAGTAGGGTACAGTTTTGTGAGTAAGTGTAGTCCTCAAGACAAGTGCGTACAAAAACTCAGTGGATAAAGCAAAAAGTCTGTACAGGAGCCCAGCAGTCAGTGTCAAGTCTGTACATGAACTTTTACTTCCACTACATTTGCTGGGTGTGGCATTTTTGTAATCTGTTCCCAAACCTCTGTTAGAGTGGATGTACATACTTCACCGAGAGTGTACAATGTTTTATGTGCTTTTGTTATATGATTTTTAATTACCTAAAATAATTTCAAAATTTAATAATACATAAATTTGAAAGACTAATTGGAATGCAATAAAGTGAATGAACAGTACTTACTGGACAGAGTCTGTGAAGTGTGTCACAAAAAAGTTTATGGTTCAGTTTCAAAAAAACTTAAAGAATGTTAATGACTTTGATGAATGTAGACGAACTTTGTTTATATTACAAGACAGTTGTTCTAGATCAGTTTGTATCATGAGAAAAAATATATTTTGAAGTACAGCCATATTTTTGGAAGAAAATGCTGTGATTGACTAAAAGTTCATAAGAAGCCAGTTATTAAAGGTTTGAGGGAAATAAAATTTGAACATTTGTACTTGTTAAGCGCGAATAAAGCAGCTTCCAGGGTGACACTTAATGTGATTCCTGGAAATTCCATGTGCCCAAATTATTACTTGAAAATATTTATCGTGAATTCAGAATCAGAATCATGTAACCTTCTTAATGACATTTATATTACTAATGAGGAAGCTACTAGCAAATTGGATCTTGCTTGTTCTAATTTAGAAGTATCTCCTACTTTGGAAAATAAGAAAATTGATTAGCTGGAAAAAGAAAAGCAGCTACTGAAAGCAAGGTACAATGAATTTCAGACAAAATTACAAAAGACTTAGGATCATGCTTTAATACTGCACATACCAACAGTATTTCTAAGAAAGAAAAAAATTTACATCCAGAATCATCTGACACTGAATATTTGAGCTTAATTAAAAAATTAAAAAGTAAGTGTTTAGTTATACCTAAAGCAGAAAACGTTAAAATTTTACTTTTGCTCCCTGACACATGGTCAAGAGAAAAAAATTATTCACGAGTTCAACTTTTCTGATAGTTTGGTTGGACTAACCTGAACATTACTGAAGCAGCAAGGCAGTTTTAGGAAAGAGGTAATGAGTGGATATAACTGAAGAAACACTGGAAAAAAATCAAGCAGTTTTTTGAAGATTGTGAAAACAGTACAACATGTCCGGGTAGAAAAGATAGCAAAAGATTTGTTATGCATGGAGTTAAAGCAACAATACATAAACTACTAGTGCTGTCACATTTAAATTAACTTTATGCAGCTTTAAGAAATGCTCAACCTGAATGCAAAACTGAAAGGTCAAAATTTTGTGATCTTTGCCCTAAGTGGTGTCTTTACTCGGGCTCCGCAGGAACAAACTCTGTATGCGTTTGTATCATCAAAATGTCAAATTGATGACAGAGTGCAAAACTCACTGATGTTAACCACAAAGAGTTGCCAGATTTAATGGCCTTTTATGCTAACAATGACAACTGCATGATGAATTTGTGTGATAAATGCCCTGCTAAAAAAACCACTCTTGAATTGTTTAACAAATCTGAGGAGGAAATGCCCGAAATGTTACCTTCAAACATTAGGTCACAACCGATACAGCTGAAATGACAATAGTGGCTAAATCTCAGGAAGAGTACTTTGAATCTTTAATTGATGATTTAGAAAATCTCAAAAGTCACCACTATGTTTCTAAAATCCAAAGCAAGTTCTTGAAGGGCAAAAAAGACAACTTTTATGAAACTCAATACATAGTTCTAGCTGATTTTGCAGAAAATTCTATTAGTGGTTCAGGATGAAATACATGGGTACCACTGGGTCAATGACGAGGCAACAGTACATCCATTTATTCTGTACTTCAAAAATGAGATGAAGTTTGCAGTTCTTCAATTTGCATTCTACACGACTACTTCACGCACAACACTTCGCTTGTCCATGTGTTTCAAAGTATGTAACAAATTACATAAAAGAAAAGTTGTTCAAGTTTGAGAAGCTCATACTTTTCAGGTGGAAGTTAAAGTCAATAAAAGAACAAAAAAAATTTTCAAGTCTTTGCAACCGCAAAGTAGATTTCAGGTTGGAGGCCACATGGCACTTTTTTGCCTCATGCCAAGGTAAAAATGCATGTGATGGAGTAGGAGGTACAACAAAATATGGAGTGAGTAAAACCAGTCTACAAAGAATGACCACAGACCAAATTCTTACAATAGAGGACATGTATTCCTTTAGCAAGAATAATATTACAGGCATCACCTATTTTGTCATCAAGACAGAAGAGATAGTTCTTCATATCAAAACAACACTTCAAACCAGATTTGACAGCTGTATAGCAATAAACAAGCTAATTCCACAAACTCCTTGGCATTGCATAAAACTTAAGTTGGATTCTACATAACATCAGAAATCGAAATTTGCATCAGTAAAATTAGTTCTCAGTCTTTTAACACTGAATGACATAGCGGCATGTGTGTATGATGGACAATGGTGGCTTGCCCACATTGAAAGAATAACTTGGGAAAATAATGATGTTTCTATGTACTTTTATCACCCAGCTGGCCCAAGAATGTCATTCATGAAGTCTAATAGTGACAGTTTTGAGACCAATGAAAAATGTATTAAGGAAGATTTTAGGGCTTGAACATACCACAGCAACTGGAAGATCTTATTCTATATCACAAAAGCTGTCTGAAGAAATAAGTGTTCTTTACAATCACCTCTAGGATTAGGAAGCACCACATCTCAAAAGTACATTAACTGAAATTATTTATTTTAAATTTGTCAAGATAATACAAGTGTTTATTTCAGTAATTTTTCATTTTTTCTGCATACAATTCAGCACCTTAACTTCAATAATAATTGATTACATCCACCCAATATCACACACGAATTAGACAATAGCCATAAGATCAATTCTAGTTTAATGTGAATTATTTGCCCATTCTCAAAAAGTCATATCAAAGTCAAAAATTAAAAAAAAATTAAGGAAACATTTGCCAGTGTTCTTGCTCTATATAAGGCTAGTGGTTAATGATATCTTAACAGAGAAAAAGATACACTCTGATAAATCACCCGTTGGTTATTATTTTTGAGTCTAAAAGTGGATTTTCTAAATTTTCAGTGCCAAACTTTGGGGATCATTCTGAGCAGTTATTTTTGAATTCAGAGTATTTTAGGTAATAAACAATGTTGTCGGGGACTTTTTCATGTCAATTGCGATGTTGTAACATAAACCAGTACAGAGATATTCATATTAACACTAATGTCTCCAAACTGAAAATTTGTGTGCTTACGAATAAAAATGGCCAACATTCAGTAAGGCTACAAGGTAAATAAAAAAAAAACTGTTTTGAACTTCTCAGTTATATGGTAATCATACATAAAAAAAAATATTTAAAAATGATAAAGCAACCAACTTAATTTTTATTGGATCACTTCACTTGGATTGACCCACACATGTATACTTCGATTAAAGTAACTTTACGATTGATGTTTCAGCAAGTTGAGTGGCAGGAAGGCTGCAGGGTCAATTATTCTCTTTTTTTTTTTTTTTAAAACATTCAAGCTGTATGATCAAGCATAACAAATGTAAATAGAAACTCATTCTACTTATCTGCTTAAGATGCTTCAATGCTAATAGTTCCTTAAACTTGCCCCTCTCGAAGCATAATATAAATCAAAGAGGAAGAGAGAATCTGTGATAAAAACTGCATAGGTCAACAGTCTATAGATATCACATGTCAACCCCCTTCTGTGAAATGACAATGATGACGACTGTTGCCTGTGATGTCTTACGTGTGCAAACACGAAGAGAACAAAACACAGGTTTTTTTTCCATGTATGTTATATAGTAGGAGCCAACTAAGGTGAATACAAAATCTTAGTTGCGGTGACATACTGATCTGTAGCATAGCCTGCGGCCTTGAACACATTGAAAGGTAACAGTTTTATTACGAGTTGGAGCAGCAGTGTCGAAGGCTTCAGTTAACCCTCAGCCACACTTTAACAATTAGAGGAAACATGCATATTACCAGGGGAAGAAAAACTAAATCAGATCACAAGTTTGAAAAGTATCTAGCTACTAGCAGGCTATAAGAGTATACAGCAAACTGCCACAAACATTAAACAAATGAGGAAACATATAACTTAGGAACATTCAACATCTTTTCATAAGCAACTGCTTTTATTCAGCAAAAGAGCAAACGTTGGTAGGAATGCGACTGCATGCAAATGAGTAGACAATATTGAATGTCATGATCATCATTTATTGATCCATTCTGATCCATTACATACTTGAACAGTACAATGGATGCTGCCATTAGACTTGATAATGTTACATAATGTTTCTGTTATTCAGATAGATAATTACCAAATGAAAATTATGTATGAGACCTAACGTTCAAGATTGAGGGATCACACGGGTAAAAACTTGCACAGAATAAACAAACAAAAAAATTATGCAGAGACGCCATTAAAAACTTTATTTACAGTTCCTAATAAGTTATGATATTTCACTTACCCATCGTCCCAGTCGAAAAATGATCCCTGAATCTTTCGTCTGTCTTTGCCAGGTGGTGCAGGTGCTGGTCGCACGGGTACATTCATTACTACAGATTTCGAAAGGGAAAACTATTAGTAAATAGGAAGAGCGCTGCAAAAACATATTTTATTACATCAAGATGAGATATAAATGTCAAAATCCATTCCGACATAAATGTATTAACACACTTCTTTTCTTAAGTCAAATTAATTCAATATCACAAGTTCTGAACAGTGAAGCACAAGCAAAACCTGACAATTCTGATATTTAATTCGTCACAACAAATTACACAAGTGCGTACTTTGAATGACGCCTTCTTGTCGTCCAATTACAGTTTTTAAAAAAGGCACTAAACACTCCTCGAATCCAGTTGACTCGTTCCGCTTGAACACCTCCGTTGACAAACATCAACAATGTACACTTCGTACATCTGTACACGATCTTTTCTGCGTGTAAAACTATAATTTAACAGCATACTGATTTTACAACAAAAACAGACAACTACCACACCTGCCCCCAACCCGCATCGTTCACTTGTTCTCCAATGAGCAATCTCTTTGCATCACAATCAGTGACAAACTTCACTGTAGTTTCATTCAGGATGACATCCGGTCATCGACGCAAAATGAACCGTCGCATTTAACAATAGGACAGAAAAAGAGGCTTCACAACACATACATGTAAGAAAGCCACGTAGCTTCAATGCTTAAGAGGAACTCAGTTTTCAGTCCTTTAAATATTTACTGTAATGTGGTATTGGCTCTGGAAAAGACCAACACATACTTTGTAAGTTTGTATCGTAAATGAATGAAAATTAAACAAGTATAAAGCCAGTAGCTCAACGCAATTAGTTTGGGAAAGTAGCGTATATACTAAAAACGCTTTATTTTTAATTCACGAGGTTCTGCATGGTAATCCTTTGTGGAGGAGAACACATGACGAAATTATGAATGAAAACACGCACAACACTGGTGTAATATTCTACAATATTGTGGAATGTTACACCAGTGTTGTGTGTGTTTTCATTCACAATGTATAAAATATTCTACCAGGAACCGACGGAACACTCAATTAATGCATATGAGGAAATCTTAAGTTTTTTTTTCTTTGATTGAGAATATGACTGCTTTACTATTTTCAGGCTGTATACATGTGAATAAACATCCACAAATCAGGTAGTGAATTTACGTAACCCCAAGACAAACAGAAATTAAAAGGAATTTGCTCAAGGACATGATGAAAGGTTAAAACATTCCACAACGCATTTCAAATGACAACATTCATTCAGACCGTTACCGGAACAGACTGGGCTACAACATTTCCGGGGAAGAAAGGTTTGAGGTTAACACTGGTCGGCTATAACGATGGTATCGTGTGCTAATGGCGCACTCACGCATGTTGCAGTAGTGGAGTGTTGCTTTGGCTTCTTCTTAATCTTTATTTTATTGTTTCCTTTATTTTCGGGACAAGGTCGATTAACAGCAGGCGTCGTCACCATCAAATGGTGGTGTGTTCACACTAGATGAAATGTCAACACAACGACACTTCGTTTAGTCAAAGCTTTCAAGGTGGTGAAGGCTTAGGCCCAGTATCGAATAGTGAGAGTGAGATTTTGAGATACGGAATTGACTTTCTTATTGTTGTTGATGCCTCAGTGTTCATCTGAGGGATTTAAGGCTTCAAAAAGCACACACACACATTATTAAGTGTGGTGGCATCAGTGGCAGACTCATATGGGGAAGGGCAACCCCCCTCGCAGGGCCGCCCGCATTGCCACCCGCTCCGCCAGCCCACCAGTCATCCTGCACGCTATTCATTTGTTTCTTTTGTCAGTCGACTCGACTGAATCGAGTTATCGAGTAGTTGTACTTTTCTATGTAGCACGCGCATCTGGGTCATCGTATTTTATACGTCTCTGTCTGGCACATAGATACACTATGTGATCAAAAGTATCCAGACACCTGGCTGAAAATTACTTACAATTTCTTGGCGCCCTCCATCGATAATACTTGACGACAGCTTCCACTGGAAATGGAAATGTCGTGTGGCTAGGGCCTCCCGTTGGGTAGACCGTTCGCCTGGTGCAGGTCTTTCGATTTGACGCCACTTCGGCGACCTGCGCGTCGATGGGGATGAAATGATGATGATTAGGACAACACAACACCCAGTCCCTGAGCGGAGAAAATCTCCGACCCAGCCGGGAATCGAACCCGGGCCCTTAGGATTGACAGTCTGTCACGCTGACCACTCAGCTACCGGGGCGGACCATCGTAGGCATACGTTCAATCAGGTACTGGATGTTTCTTGGGGAATGGAAGCCCATTCTTCACGGAGTGCTGCACTAAGGAGAGGTCTAGAAAAAGATTATAGTGTAGTAGGAGTAAATTTAGAGCTCTCCAAAGCTTTTGACACTGTGAAACAGGACGTTCTTTTAGAAAAATGGGAAGCGTTGGGTATACATGGGATAGGAAAAAAATGGTTTGAATCATACCTAAAAAACAGAACACAGGTTGTAGGACTGACATCAACTTATTCCAACCACAAAATAAATTCAGTATCAGAGGCAATGTAGAAATAGGAGTACCACAAGGCAGCATCATAGGGCTCATATTGTTTCTTGTCTGTATAAATGATTTTCACACCTCAGATGATGCAGCCAAAGCAATAATATTTGCAGATGATACTAGTGTGACAATAACTGCACCAAAGCAATTGCTACCAACAACTGCTGATAAAGTACTAAATTACATCCACTCTTGGTTCAATGCAAACAGGTTGACATTGAATGTAAATAAAACAAATCATATGCAGTTTGGGAAAAGATGTCAAAATGTAAATTTCGATCTGGTGTGGGGTGGCAAAGCCTTAGACAGAGTGACATCCACAAAACTGCTGGGGATTCATGTGGATGAAAACTTAAATTTTAATGACCACATAATAAAACTTGCACAGAAACTTAATTCAACCTGCTTTGCCCTCAGAATTATTGCAAATGTTTGTACCTCAGAGAGTGCCAGAATGGCATATTTCGGCTATTTTCAATCTCTTGCCACATATGGAATAATATTTTGGGCTTCCACAACAGGGCGCCTAAAACAAATTTTCTTGTTGCAGAAGAGGGCCACCCGAATAATAATTCACAGTCATCCACAGACACACTGCAAACCCATAGTCAAAAAGCTTAGAATACTTACTATACCATCATTTTACATATACAAATGTGTATTGTATGTCAGGACCCACATTTCAGATTTTCAGACAAATGCCGACTTTCATAACTACAATACCCGTAATAGTGCAGCACTCCATACTCAGTGAACAAAAAGAACGAATACACAAAGGCATGTGAGCCATATCGGTGCAAAACTGTACAAAGCACTGTCAGTCAACATGAGGCAGTTAGAAGATGATAACAAATTTAAAACAGAATTTAAAAAATTTCTAGTAGAACAATGTTATTATTCTGTAAATCACTATGTAGGTCAATAAATTTTTTCTGATGATATTTATAAAGGCAAAATGGAAAATACTCTATCTGTACCTAATCATTCATTACCTAATCATTCATTGCATTTACATACTTAAAGGACAGCTACTGTGTGATGTAAATATATACTTAAGCAGTGTTGTGTATATAAGGACTTTCCATTTAGGGAGGACAAAACAAAAGCCTTATGAAAAACAGACTATGCCTTTAAAATAACAAGCAGGGATGTATATAGGCTATATTAATTTCATTGTATTATTATTAACTTCATTGTATTATTTTGTTTTGTACTTTTCTACGTATATATTGTGTGTGTCCCATTTCTTTGAAATGGCTTACATGTACCCTTGACAACATCCATACAATATTTATTGTCAATGGTTGGATAAATAAAATAAATAAATACATAAAATAAATAAATTGATGTCGGTCAGTGAGGCCTGGCACGAAGTCAGCGTTTCAAAACATCTCAAAGGCGTTCTATGGGGTTCAAGTCAGGACTCTGTGCAAGCCAGTCCATTACAGGGATGTTATTGTCGTGTAACCACTCCGCCACAGGCCGTGCATTATGAACAGGTGCTCGATTGTGTCGAAAGATGCAATAGCCATCCCAAAATTGCTCTTCAACAGAGGGAAGCAGGAAGGTGCTTAAAACATCAATGTAGGCCTGTGCTGTGATAGTGCCAGGCATAACAACAAGAGGTGTAAGCTCCCTCCAACACCACAGCCTCCGAATTTTACTGCTGGCACTACATATGCTGACACATGTCGTTCACCGGGCATTCGCCATACCCACATCCTGCCATCAGGTCGCCACATCGTGTACTGTGATTCGTCACTCCACACAACGTGTTTCCACTGTTCAGTCGTCCAATGTTTACGCTCCTTACACCAAGCGAGGCTCGTTTGGCATTTATCGGCGTGATGTGTGGCTTACAAGCAGTCGCTCGACCATGAAATCCAAGTTTTCTCGCGTCCCGCCTAACTGTCATAGTACTTTCAGTGGATCCTGATGCAGTTTGGAATTCCTGTGTGATTGTCTGGATAGATGTCTGCCTATTATACATTACGATCCTCTTCAACTGTCAGCAGTTCCTGTCAGTCAACAGACGAGGTTGGCCTGTACATTTTTGTGCTGTACATGTCCCTTCATATTTCCACTTAACTACCACATCGGAAACAGTGGACCGAGGGATGTTTAGGAGTGTGGAAATCTCGCCTACAGATGTATGACACAAGTGACACCCAATCGCCTGATCATGTTCGAAGCCCATGAGTTCTGCGGAGTGCCCCATTCTGCTCTCTCACAATGTCTAATGACTACTGAGGTAGCCAATATGGAGTACCTGGCAGTAGGTGGCACCACAATGCACCCAATATGAAAAACGTATGTTTTTGGGGGTGTCCGGATACTTTTGATCACATAGAGTAGCTAACACGCTGTACAAAATATTTGCTTGTCTACCTGCATCTATTGGTGCAGTAGAAAGAAGTTTTTCAAGATTGTGGCATACAAAGACGTGGCTGAGGTCGACAATGAAGGAGGATCGATATAATGGCTTAGCTCTGTTGAGCATTCATCCTAACATTTATTGTCCTATTGACGGTGTAATTAACCAATTTACCAGGAAGAATAGGCGCATAGAACTCATTATTTAAGGAAGAGAACCACAACTGTAACTTTTTTGTATCATACAATGGCATTGTCTTGTATATGTGTATAATCAGTTTAAATAAAACTTTCTTAAACTTTGCATGTGACTTGATTATTTTTTTTATTATGGTAAAAGTAAAGGTAGCTCAAGATATCTTTAACGCCCCCTCCTTGAGGTTTTTCTGTATCCACCACTGGGTGAACTTGTACATTGCAGTATATTACTGATACAATATTTACAACATTAAAAATAAAGTATGCATTTCATTACTATTCACTAATCAATCACATCCTAATTTTACAAATTAGATGTTACAGCCACACCATTTTCTTGGCCTTGTGGCGACCTATCAGCGATTGAGTGTTCAAACGAAAAAATTCTTTGGGTGGTGCTGCAGCTCTGCTGTAGCAGCAATCTCTGACTCAGTCATCTGTAGACTTCTGTTGTGCACACATATGTTTTGTGTATGTGTTTGTCAGTAAATAAAGTGTAGATATATGATATTTAGGTTATCTTTCATTCCAAATGGAGCATCTCTACCTACATCTACACTACACTGGTGATCCCACATAAAACAAGACTACCAGCTCTGAGCTATTTTACATGCTTCAGCTTGTCTTGTTTGCAACAACAATGGACCCATCACGCTACTTTACAGCTGGGAAACAACAGTTACGAGACAGTGACTTATTTGGTGTTGAGTTCACTGCTTTACAGCGGCAGCAACAACTCTTATCTTGGGTTAATCATAAATCTGACATTCTCTCATGTTGTGTTAGTGGTAACAACAATGACCTTCTTGTACCCAGATAGTATGTACCAGTGGCAGACCGTCTGTGTAACTAATGATTTCCTGCTCTTCCACAACCAAACAAGGTACTTCCCAACAAACGACCATGGACAGAGACGAACTGATGCTGTTCAGCCATATCACACCTCCCACATCGTGTAAGATGTTGCCAAACATGCTTGTATAGTAATATGAGCCCATCTGGTCAGGCCATGCAGATACTCCTGGATTTTACATCTCTGCCATGGCTTCCTCATGAGAGCTCGTCCATTGTCGTTCTCCAACCAAATACAGTGATACATGGGCCTCAGAAACTACACAGCAGTGTAGCGCATCTTAATTCATCAGCCAAGCTGCCACCCTTCCATCCTGATCAACCAAACTTGGGTTTCACCAGCAATGAGTGCATTTTCCGGACTCATGGCATTGCTGATTACAGTTTAAAGTTCGTCACTTCGTCATCTTGGTGAGCATTTAGACCTTATTAGTGTTGTTGTAGTGTCCCCCAGGCTATCAACAAATACCATGTGGCAAAGACTGCTCTCATTAAACGTCTCACCTAATCACCAGAACAGCAACTACTACGAGTTATCTACGCTAAACGTTTAGGCACAGAACCACCTTCTCAACTCGGGAGACATCTTCGACAATTAGCTGCTGTAACACTCGTGCCAGACCACATTTTTGTGGGCTCCATGGATTGTAAAATTGCCTCCTCAGTTACACTTAGCAATGAAGTGATCTCACTTGAGCGTGAACCGTTTGAGAGGAGATTAATTTTGGCAGATAAGAGTCTTTGCAGCATTGCAACATCGACAATGCATTATGCAATGGACAACAATAATGAGCCATACCTTAATCAGAGTACAGGCTGTGACTTGTGGTAGCTTGCAGCTGAAAGGCATCAAGCGCTCATGAACAGCTCTGAATATAATGTCACTCCCACCCACACTGAGCAACGACCTTAACCCAGCCAAAACAAACAGACAGCTGGCCAACGACAACCTTCCACCTGCTGACAAGTAAAAGGAAGAGACCATACCTCTGCTGGTTTCACATATGCTTTTGTAATAAAGCTCACAATTGCACAGCATCTTCCAATACCCAAACCGGAAGGATGATTCGAAAAGGCGCACCAGATCGTCACACCAAGTCAAATACCATCCCGAGATGTGAGTTAATTTCGTCATACACTGCCTTTCTACCACAGACTCTATGTCTTGGTCTACTCTACCAATCAGTATTTTCTCATCAACAAGGAGTCTGAGATGAGTGTTGTTGCAGATGATCTACCAGCAGCAAGAGAAACCTTATCTGCCTTCCAATGCCATGTGGTGAACGATTCATGCATCACATTGTATGGAACCACACCTCGAATCTTAGACTTTGGTTTAGAAGCGAGGTTCTCTGGAAAATTTTTTACTGCTGTATCAGCGAACCAGTATTGAGGGCTGACTTTCTGAGGCATTTTAACTTCTCTCGCAATATATCTGTTGCAACTCTTTTGCATCACAGCAGCGGATGTTTTGTCACTGGATTTATCAGCACTACCCCGTCCATTATGCAGCCAATGGCTACTGACCTCAGCTTGCAAACCATCAAGTCAGTTGACACATCTAAACACTACTGACAGACATGTCTAGACTGCACATCATCAGTGTTGGAAATACAACATGCTACCCAGCAATACTTTGACATAAAACAGAACACACTTCACCTATGGAAGAAAACCTCTAAATACATGACAAAATTAACTCACCAGCAGACAAGCGCACTACTGCATGTACACACCTGGAACAGCTCACTCAGGAGCAGCCTCAACATCCCACTTCTCTCTTCGTGAATGGATCAAAGGACATGGGACAGACTCCAGCGGATACTCACACACCACCAAAACAGCTTGCAACAGCTTCATCAGCATCTGTAGAGATCATTCAAGTGTATTACTCCACTAGTGCCCGTGCACCTGCTGTATGTGTTTTCCCCACCCCACTTAATCCCCGTGTGCATTTCCAACAATGCAGTATCAGTAATGGTACAGTTCATAAAATAAACACTATGCTTGGCCTGTCAATCGGACACAAAGCACATAGACTGGCTCCTTATAGACTCTACACAGCCACGTTAGTTATAGAGGAATTGTTGCATGCTGGGATTGTTAGACTGTCCGATAGCACTTGGGCCTCACCCATTTGGCTCGCACCCAAGAAGGAATGTACTTTTAGACTACGTGGTGACTTATCAATTGAAGACATGAGGTCTGTATATAAGTCTGCGATCATTTTATTTTTAGCATTTTTATTTTCACAAGTCCGTCTTGATCACATATATTACTTTACACTTCATGACCAGTTTCGGCTTATCGTCAAGTTAAACATGTTTAACTTGATGATGATTTATATCAGAATATTTTAACAATCTGAAGATGGCGATAAGCCGAAACCGGTCGTAAAGTGTAAAGAAACCTATGTGATCAAGACAGACTTGTGAAAATAAAATATGTAGTGACTATTGGTTGCTCAGTCCCCACACAAAAGTGAACAGTCACCCTGTCCACATATATTCTGGACTTTGCGCATTCTTTAACAGGTGCCTCAGTTTTCAGTGTATAAGAGTGTAATAAACCATATTCACAGATTCCTAAAGAAGCTGATGATGTCCCAAAGACCACTATTAGCACCTATTTTGGACTGTATGAATTTCTTTATACGCAATATGGACTAAAAATGCAGCACAAACCTGGCCAAGATCTGAAGACAGTGCTCTTTCTAAATTCCTCTTCTGCTACACATGCTTGAATGCCATTTTACTTTTCTCTACTTTCTGAGAGGAGCACGAAGAGCACCTCAGAGTAGTTTTCAGTACTTTAAACAAACTTGGCGATATAATCAATAATGATAGATGTCAGTTGAGACAGTCTCAGATTAGCTTCCTTGGTCATCTCGTTTCGCATGATGGCAGACAGCCTTCACTTCATCATGTCGAATTAATTCATCATCTGCCACAACCACTGATCTTTCAATACATATTCCAGTTCCTCACCATGATAAATTTTTGTCATAGATACCTTTCTAATGCAGCTGCCAGAGACATTTCTTACAGATACGCTAACAAGTAAACACACCTCAGATAAAAAGACTATTAACTTGACTCCAGAGATTGCTTACACTACACTTGTCTGTCCTCTTCTGGTGTATTGCTGTGTAGTGTGTGATCTGCTTCAGACAGGTTTGACTGAAATCATCGATAAAGTTCAAAGAAGGGAAGCTCGCTTTGTATTACCGTGAAATAGGTGAGAAAATACTACTAATATGATACACAAATTGGGGTGGCAGTCACTGAAACAAAGGAGCTTTTCACAGGACCTTCTCATGAAATTTCGACCACCAACTTTCTCCTCAGAGTGTGAAAATATTTTGTTGGTGACAGCCTACATAGGGAGAAATGATCATCATAATAAAATAACAGAAATCAGAGATCGCACAGAAAGATTTAAGTGTCCATTTTTCTTGTGTGCTGTTCGAAAGTGGAATGGTAGAGAAGCAGCTTTTTCCATTTCCATTTCAATTTTTATTTTCACATAACATGCCTTATACAATCAATGATTGTGACATGGCGACTTGTCAGTTTTACACTATATATAATAATACTAAAAATAGACAATAAACTAATAATACATATGGTGTAACATCTCCAAAGAGGTATTTTAATTACAATTATAATGCATTGTTGCCATTCAAGAAATCTTCTACACTATAGTAACATTTATCTTTCAGATATTTTTCCAGGTCTCTTTTGGTACCTTTTACATTTCGGTCATCCATACCTTTCCATATTTTATTTACAAATTTCATGCCCATATAGTATGGGGTTTTTTCATATGATTTTAATCGGTGGGTAGGTAACATGTACCTCGTTCTATATCTAGTATCATACTGGTGCAAGAAGCAGTTGCCCTCAAAAAGTTGTGGGTTTCTTTTTGTGAAAGTGAGAGTTTCATAGATGTATATGCTTGGAATGTTCATTAGATCTAGTTTTACAAATAATGGTTTATAATGTTGCTTTGTTTTTGATCCCACCATTGCTCGGATGATACTTTTTTGTAGTCTAAAAGCTCTAAGTAAATTTGTTTTTTCAGACCCCCAGAAGATTATACTATACCTAATGATTGAAACAAAATATGCATTATATACAGTTTTTCTTACAGCTAAATCAGTAATACTATACAAGATATTCATAATATATACAAGGCTACTCAGTCGACCCAGTATGTTCTCCACATGGTGACTCCATAACAGGTTTTTATTGACTAATACGCCAAGGAATTTGACACAGTCTGCAGTCTCTAATTTTTTGTCCATATACCTTATTTGACTTATAGACTGTGCAGATTGTTTTGTGGTGAAATGAACAATTTCTGTTTTTATGAAATTTAATGTCGAGTTATTGTTTTTGACCCATGCCTCCACTTCCCCAAATGTTTGTTCAATATGACGAATTAGGTCTACCTCATTTTTACAACAGACTACAGCTGTTGAGTCATCTGCATAGGGGATAGTATCAGACTGGACCTGGTACGGCATATCTTTAATATAATACAGAAAAAGTAGTGTCCCTAATATTGAACCTTGTGGAACACCTAATTGAGTGTGTTTCCAGCCAGAGAGAAATTTCTTGCTATTGAAGTTAATAAGTACTCTTTGTTTTCTGTTAGCCAAGTATGATGACATATGTCTTGCCAATTTTTGGAGAAGCAGGTCATGATTTACTGTGTTGAAGACTTTGGACAGGTCACAAATGATGCCTGACACACACATTCTGTCATTGAGACATCTGCTGACTTTTGTGACTAATTCATTTATTGCATGGATTGTGCTGCGGTCTTTTCTGAAACCATATGGATTGCATAAGATAATGCTGTTAGATGAATTGTGATTTTCGATCTGATCACATTCATCTCTTTCAAATATCTTTGAGAAAATTGGTAACAGTGAGATTGGCCTATTGTTGCCCAATTCATCTTGTTTGCCTTTATTATGTACTGGCTCGACTTCTGCATATTGTAATCGATCTGTGAAACATCCCTCATCAAAAGATTGGTTGATATGAAAGAGAGTGGATATGCAATACTGTTATGGACTATTTTTATTATTTCAGTGGGGACCTCATCCCACCCCACAGATTTTGAATTTTTTAGGCACATTATGATTTTGACGACATCTGAGATGGAAACATGAGAAAACTTAAAACATGGGCAATTACTGTCTGTCATAGTGGGCATTGTTTTTAGTGGTGAACAGTCATCAAATTTGTTACCATTTATAAAAAAGTCATTGAATGATTCAGAAATGGCACTGGGTTCTGTAACAGCTCTACCATTTATCACTATTTTAGAAGGGCATTTTCTCTCTGCCTAACTGACTACTTTGCTTCTTATAACAGACCAAACAGCTTTTGATTTGTTTTTTGCATTTGAAGTGAAGTTATTATTTGCAGTACATTTTGCTAGTTTAACTAGTTTGTTGACTGTTTTTTTTGTATGTGCTTACATACTTAAGAAATTCAGGGCTTCGATTTACTTTTGCCTCCATGATCTACTTTTATGGGACCTCGTCCTCACTGTTACAAAAAGGAAGCATTCATTGAATATACCCAAGAATTCAGTTAAAAATTTATTGTAATTGTCACTTGTGGAAGTGTGTTTGCTGACTGTCCACTTGGTTTGGCTTAGTTTTTTAGAAACTACTTCCACATTTTCTTGACTGAAATTCTTACATCTTTTTGTTGTGCAGACTGAATTTTGCTTCAGTAGTGATACAAATAGCACTTTATGGTCTGATACTCCTAAATCTAGAAGAAAGTATTCTTTTACATAATAATTGTAACTACTTACAATATTGTCAATACATGTTGCAGGGGTTGTAATTCTTGTATACTGATCAAAATTGAGATTTAGCCCATTTGTGGCTACCAGGTTCTTTAAGTGTGAAGAAAATTTGTCATCAGTCTTTACACCTATGTTAAAGTCTGCACATATAACTACTTTGTAGTACAGTTTCTCACTTTTTAATTTATTTAGCAATGTATCACGCTTATCTAAAAATACAGAGCTTATATGGTACCCAGGGGTGCCATATGTGCTGATAATTAATATGTTATGCTCTTTAAGTTCTATATAACAACTTTCAAATGTACCTGCTTCATTCAGATGGCTAAAATTCTGTCTGATATCATAGTCTATCGAGGAATGAACTAGTATGCAAGAGCCTTCATACCCATTGGCCCTACAAAAACTGGTAGCCAGTTTATAGCCTGTAAGTTTATTCAGGAGACTGATATTTTAAGATTTTAGCCAATGTTCATTAAGACATATTACTTTCACAGATTGTTTCACACTTTCTAGCAAAATTTCTATATCATAAAGCTTCCTGATCATTCCTTCAGACAGACGTCTGATATTTAAGTGCATAATGAAATTACTGCTGCATATATTATTAGGTAGAGGGTCTTTAAAACTAATTTGACTGTAAAGTAATGGAGCGTCCACCTGAGTGTTGACTGATTGTTCTGGATTCGTCGTATTGGGCCAAATTCGGAAAGAATTGGCCCCTTTCATCAGTTTCCCTGTGTGTGTGAGCGTCTGGATGATGAGTAGGTGCAGTTTTTGTTGACGATAATTGCAGTCTCTGCTGTATCTTCTGAGGCTGGTTCTGGCACCGTCTCATCTCCTGGACGTCAAGTTACTGTTTGAGCTGGCGCTGTGGCTGCGATTTTGAAATTGTATTCCTGTTTATCCATTTCCTTGGTCGAAACTGGTTGCATAGCAATTGGTTTTCTTCCAACGTCATCATCTTTTTATATTAATTTTGCTAGCATTTTGCCAACGTATGACTTGTCAGCGTTATTATAATGTAGTCCATGTTTCGTAAACAAATCTCTTGCATCAGGTAGATAAAAAATTTTACATTTTGATGGGACTTGCATATTTTGTAGAATTGTCTGTTTACTTTTGCAAGCTCTAGATTTACAATGGAATTGTCTTGCAGGTCGTATCTGTGAGGCAAGCTAGTAACTATGACGTTCGGAACTTTCAGAGCAAGTAATGTTGTTTTTAAACACTGGGTCGCATGTTTACCCTAATTTCTGTATGTATCATTACTTCCACCCATGATTATGACGGCATCAGTCTTAGATAGCTCATTAAGTGAGTTGCTGTTCTTCATTATCTCAGTCAAAGGTGCACTGGGTTCCGTCATACCTGTTGCCGTGAATATCGTACTGTATTCATTTATTTTTTCAGCAATTTTCTTGGCATGGCTATCACCAAGTACAACAACTCGTCGTTTGATGTTCACTGGTTAATTTTTCGTATTAGACGTTTCCTTGACTGCGCACTCGATTGGAAATTTTGTCACTGATTTTAGTTCGTCATTCTTTATTGTCTTATCACATTCTTCGTCTAGTGCTGTGAATTTATTTGATCGCCGGAACTGTACTCACTGTCTGTTTATTTGTTGTTTTCGGCACGAGCCACGTTTTTTGCACAGAACGACGGTTAACAACACTGTCTTGTGCTAGACGATGATCTCATTCTATCTCTTTGTATTTCATTTCCAGTCCCTGATATTTCTGCCGAAGTTCTTCATATTTCGTATTTGTAGTCATTAAATCATCTGTAAGCACACTTATTATTTTTGTTTTGATTTTATCGTGTTTAGTACCTCTTTTTCGTGATACTCGCAACGCACTTACGGCATGCCCAATCCTGTTCGTCTTTTATATATTTTAGATTCACTTTAACACATTTATCATGATACCACTACCTGCAGTCGATGCATAGGATACCTCTCTTTACCTTGTTTACGCAGATTTTACACACATCACTACCACATTTTAAGGAAACTGAGACATCGATACAGAACAAAGTTTCATTCGGCGCCATCTTGCGGACTGTCCACTTGAAGACGGTCCAGTGAACCCTCTACCAGGCATTTAACTGTAAACCGCAGAGTAACCAACTAGGTGTAGACGTGGATGCTACTGCTTTTCCCAGGCTATAACTCTGGCTCAGATCACTATCACCACGGATGCGAGAGAGTTTGCTGTTGGCACTGTCCTCCAATAGTCAATACCAGGCACGCAACAACCACTATGTTTCTTTTCCAGGGAGCTGACATACTCACAATGTAAGTGTGGCAGAGAACTATTGGTGGTGTACAAAGCAATAGGGCCCTTTAATGATGACACTGAGGGCAGACTTTTGACAGTTAATACAAACCATCCCCCCTAGCAGATTCCATATAAATTTCCACAAAAGTCTGTTGTCCTCAGTGCTTTCGCCATTTGGACTTCATCCCACATTCACAACAGATGTCTGACACAATGTTGTAGCTGATTTCCTTTCATGGGTAAATGCTCTATCAGTACATACTGATTTTGATAAACTTGTAACAGCACAAATAGAGGACCTACAGATAACTGTGGGTCCTCTATTTGTGCTGTTGCACAAAAACACAGAGGGGACTGAAACGTGGCTCATTCTTCAAAACAAGTATTATCTCATGTCTCCCAAAACCACCTTCATCCACTGGTACCACACACCATGAGACAATCCATTTTAGATAAACTACATGGACTTTTACACCCTGAGATTCACCAAGTAACGAAGTCTGTCACTGACCACTTCGTCTGGCCATATGTCAAGAAAGTATGTAAATCTTGGATGCAAGTAGGCACTACCTGCCAGTGTTCCTAAACAGGAGAGTTTCCATAACCATGACTCAGCCATTACTCTATTCCTAGGAGTCGTTTTCCGCACAACCATTTAGATCTCGTTGGGTCTCTTCCACATTCAAAAGGGTATAGATATAGTCTTTCAGCAATTGACACACTGCGTTGAGCGTTGAAGCTACACCAATTCCTGACATTACTACTGAAACAACTGCAAAAACATTTATCAGCCAACAGAGTTCTCGTTTCAGTTGCCCTGCCACAATAATAACGGACCAAGGAAGGGAATTCGAGTCAGCACTTCTATTGAACTCTATCTTGTATAAAGTGTCCTGTGCTTTCGAACAACAGCTTACCATGAACAAAGTAATGGGCTCCTAGAAGTCTGACCCACACCCTAAAAACCGCTCTTGTGTTCCGTGAAGGGAAATGGACTGATACCCTTCCATGGATTCTTCTCAGTGTGTGTACAGCTTATAAAAAAGCTCTCTGTGCATCTATCGTGGAACTCATTTATGGAGAAACCGTCACATTGCAGTGGGACTCGTGGAACTGTCGCACTGTTTACAGACTGCTGCAGCTTGTCTGCAAATTCAAGCAACAAAATGCACACTAAAGATACCCCCACAAGCATGTGGACCACAGAAAATTTTCATCTCTAAAGCTTTGTGAGATTGTGGCCATATAATGTTTGCAACGATGCTGTCCAACCGCCATTACACAAGCCCTACTCAGGATCTCACACAATAATTAGATGGGGCGACAACACCTTGGGCATTTCACTGCACAGTAAACTAACCACTGTCACAGTCAACAAACTTCAACTGGTTTGGACCCTGTATGACGCCACTGACATGCCAAGTAGTATCAGTAATTACCATGCACGGTTCGTGGTTTCTGCAATGGAAAAGACTGCGACATTTATCAGTTGGAACTAACTTAGACCTCAGGCTACGCTACAGATGAGTCTGTCACCACAACCAAGTTTTCAGGAGATAGAGGGGGGGGGGGGGGGGCAATACCACACTCTATCGAAACGTTTACGTATTGTATCTTCTTTCCATTTCATAATCAACTACCGAATAACAGCAAAAGTTAATTTCAAAATAAAATCTATAGGTAGCTTATCCCCCATATCATATTTCCCGACAGTTTACGACAATGAATCGAACTGAAAGACATGTTTTGGGTAGGTCTTTAATACGATGTATGTTAGCTTCGCTGCTTGTTAATGTATTTGGTATTTTCATTTCTAAACTTTAACCTATTGTGCGTTCAAACAGCGAAGTTTATGTGTTCATGTGATGAAACAGTAACGTTTCCATTACGTCACGGTTCTTATGCTGTGATTGGCTGACACGAGCAACTCAAGCAACTCCCATGATAATTTACCCCCTGTATTTATCGTACTAATACATGTGTGTTACAAAGGTATGCATCTGAAGTGATATAATGCACGCAACAAGTCAGTTGCTATGTACATTACTGTGTTAAAATTTCGTGTATATCCTTGTGTGGATTTACACTGTTTTTGTTGAGTTATCCATCAGATCTGGGCGCAACAAGTTCATCACTTTCATCCTACCTGCACGTTCCAAAATTTTACCTGATAAGTTGCACACTGAATTCATACTATGTTTTTCAATGCTTGATATGCTACTGTTATTCGCAAGAAAGTATAACTTACTAAACCGCCGCATAAAACACCCACAGATTAGATTAGATTAATTATTCATTCCATAGACCTACAAAAGATGGGATCCTCCTTGGTGTGGAACATGTCAGATAAACTCATTACAAAAATGTAATTAGAAAAGCTTGTGTTTCATTAATTTTAATGATCCTCAGTCAATAAACACTAAAATTATGTACATGAATTAAAATTAAACTTCTAATACTTTCATTAAATCCATCATTCACATAGCAGCAAGTTACTTGGCTATTACAACCAAGTATTGTCAAAAATTAAAGTTATTTATTCATTTCAATGATCCTCAGTTAAGAACAGTCAAATTATGTACAAGATTTAAAATTAAACTTCCAATAGTTACAGAGTTAAGACTTACATCTGCTCTCCATGCATCCAGCATTCACACAGTAGGTAGTTACTTGGCTGTCACAACCAAGTGTTGTCAAAAATTAAAGTATAATAAATTTTCATTGAAATTGTCTACTGCACTTGAGAAATTCATGGATGGAGGAAGAGAAGGAGGAAATTAGTGTTTAACATCCTGTCGACAACGAGGTCATTAGAGACTTCATGGATGGAATAGAAGGAGTTGGCCACCAAAAATTCTTTTAAATTATGTTTACATTGTGCATTGTCTGAAACTAAACACTTAATGGTTGCTGGTAACTTAATGAAAATATGTGTTGCTGAATACCGGACTCCTTTCTGGGCAAGAGTAAGCGATTTTAAATCTTTATGTATATTCTTCTTATTCCCACTATTGATACTGTGTACTAAGCAATTATTGGAAAAAGAGATGTATTATTTACAACAAACTTCATTAAGGAATAAATATACTGAGAAGCTGTGGTTAGTGTGCCCAATTCTTTGAATATGTTTCAACATGATGTTCTTGGATTTACACTACCCATTACTCTTATTGTATGCTTCTGTACTCTAACCCCAAAATATGATACCATATGACATAATGGAGTGAAAGTAAACAAAATATGCCAATTTTTTTATATTTATATGTCCTATGTCTGACATCATTTGTATTGCAAACACAGACTTGTTTAGGCGCTTTAGGAGTTCGTTAGTATGTTGCGCCCAACTGAATTTATTATCAAGTTGTAATTCCAAGAATTTTACACTCGCAACTTCTCCTATTTCCATGTCATCTTATTTCAGACACACACTAGAAGGTAGTCTCTTGGAAATTCTGAACTGCATATAGTGGGTCGTTTCAAAGTTTAATGACAGTGAATTGGCTATGAACCACTTATTAATATCAGTAAAAATTTGATTAGCTGCCCTTTCTAAATTTATATTTGATTTACTATTTATTGCAGTGTTTGTATTATCTGCAAATAAGACAAACTTGGCATCTGGTAATTTAACAGCTGACAGGTCATTAATACACACAAGAAAAAGTAATGGACCTAGTATGGAACCTTGGCCAACACAACATGTAGTTTCTTCCAAGTCAGATGATGTCTGATTGCCTACTGCTGAAGTGTTACATAATGACACCTTTTGTTTTCTATTAGTAAGATATGACTGAAACCACTTTGCAGCACTACCAGTGATGTGACACTACTTTAATTTTATTAAAAGAATGCTGTGATTCATACAGTCAAACACCTTTGACATGTCACAGAATATGCCAGTTGCCTCTAACTTGTTGTCTAATGAATTAAGGACATTTTCACTGTAAGTGTAAATTGCCTTCTCAATATCAGAACCCTTAAGAAACACAAACTGTCACTTTGTCGGTATGTTATTTTCACTAAGGTGCTTAAGTAGACGCTTGGACATAACCTTTTCATAGATTTTTGAAAAATCTGGCAAAAGTGAGATCGGTTGGTAATTTGATGGCATTTCTTTGTCCCCTTTCTTGTGGAAAGGTATAACTTCAGCATATTTAAGCCAGTCCAGGAATGTTCCTGTGATAAATGATTGATTACACAAATAACTTAAGATATCACTAAGCTCACATGAACATTCTTTTGTTAACTTTGTTGATATGTTATAACCACTATAATGCTTTGATTTCAAGGACTTTATGACTGATTCTGTTTCTTTGGGTGAAGTAAGTGCCATTTTACTGAGATTGATTGTGCGCAAAGGTCTCAGATAATACATTGCATTATTTACTGAAACTGACAACCGCGTGCTATCAGTCATAGAGACAAAATACTTGTTTAAATGGTTTGCAACACAACATGCGTTTGTTACCAGGGTTTCATTTATTTTTAGAGCTATTTGTTCCTCCTCATTTCTGGTCCTACCTGTCTCTGACTTAACTATATCTCATATTGTTTTTATTTTATTGCTGGATGTATTTATCTTCTTCTCATAATTCAGGTGTCTAAATTTCTGGATAACCTTCTTCAATATTTTGCAGTAATTTTTGTAATGAGCTATAATGCTAAAATCAAAGGTGTCCCTATGTATCAGGTAGAGTTTCCTTTTTGTCTCACATGATATCTTTATCCCTTGTGTGATCCATGGTTTCTTATTAGACTTCTGCTTAATTTGAGTTACATTCAGGGGAAAACAATTTTCAAATAAGGTGCTAACTTTATTTATGAATGTTTTTTATCTTCCATTTGTGTCTTGGTTGCTGTAAACATCCATCCAATTAATTTCTTTGAGGAATCTCCTAAATTTCTCAGTTTTTGACTGTTTTATTGGCCTTCTGTTCTCAGTTCTGATAGATGTTTTCAAAATTTAATGTTAGGTGTTGCATGTCATGGCCAGATAGCCTATTTACTACTGGTTTTGTAATGTGGCGTAGTTGCCTAGAATTGCCTACAAAGATATTATCAATGGCAGATCATTTGTACACCCTAGTTAGGAAATTTACAGTAGAAATTAAATTGAATGACAAAGAAACTTACTAATAACACGTGTTACCCACTATTAGCAAGCAACAAAAATAAAGTAACAGGACATATTTTGCTCACAGGATATGCATCGTGCACTTTTTCCTTTAATTATTCGTGAAACTCGCCCTACGTGGTGATACTTATGTTACCGCACTTTAGTGCACTCTGGCGAGACATTTGCAAACTTATTCCAATGTTGTACAAACCAGTCAATGGCAGAAACAAAAAAACTGGCTAAAACACTATCAAAACAACAATTCTAAATGTCGATTAATGATGCATGAAAGCATAACAGAGATATGCAGAGACAGGGATTCGACAGTGATGTTTCTGCAACTCTGTACATTTCCTTTTGACGTAAGCAATGGAACATGAAGAATGTGTGCACGTTGGTAGAACACCCTGAAAGGCCAGAGTTATTGGGACACCCATGAGAGTTGTACTCCGAGGAAACAATGCCTCCAAACCTGCACCACATAGAGCTAAGCGACATTTCAAGGCACAGCTGAAGACTACCTACGACCTGTTCGAAAAACATCGCTTGATATCACATATCAACAGTTCCAAAAACGTTAACTAACATTGTTAAAATTGGTGTGGAAATATGTGAAATGAGTTCTGATAAATGAAATGCTGTAATGCGTTACTGAGACACTTATTTTAATATATATTTTGGGGTGACTCCGCCTCAGAGCAGTTAATTACGAGCAGCACCTGGTAATTACATGGATGATGGCAGTGGACTTACATCAGGTCCCACCTGAGGTATCAGTCAAATTAACCAAAGAATTTATCATCATGGAAGGGCAACAAGATGAGCATTACATCCATGACAGTACACCACCAGAAACGTTCTTCTAACAATATCAGTTCTCATCAGGGGTCAATCTGGATTCCATCACTGGGTGCACCCAACTGCAAATTGTTGCTCATGTCGGCACCAATGACTCCTGCCGCCTGGGTTCAGAGGTCATCCTCAGTTCGTACAGGCGGTTGGCGGAATTGGTGAAGGCGGAAAGCCTCGCTCGCGGGGTGGAATCAGAGCTAACTATTTGTAGTATCGTATCCAGAACCGATCACGATCCTCTGGTATGGAGCCGGAAGCGGCTACAAGGGTAGCGGAGTACGTGTGGAGTACACATGGGGGTTTTTTTAGGTTAGAGAATTCCCTCCCTAGGCCCGACAAGACGCCTCCTGAGACGCGGCAAGGTAGGAGTAGGCAAAATGCAACAGGGAATAACAATATTAATGTGCTAATAGTCAACTGCAGGAGCGGCTATAGAAAGGTCCCAGAACTGCTCTCATTAATAAACGGTCACAACGCCCATATAGTACTAGGGACAGAAAGTTGACTGAAACCAGACGTAAACAGTAATCAAATCCTAAACTCAGATTGGAATGTATACCGCAGAGACAGGCTGGACAGTGAAGGGGGAGGCGTGTTTATAGCTATAACAAGTGCAATAGTATCGAAGGAAATTGACGGAGATCCGAAATGTGAAATAATTTGGGTGAAGGTCACGGTTAAAGCAGGCTCAGACATGGTAATTGGATGTCTTTATAGGCCCCCTGGCTCAGCAGCTGTTGTGGCTGAGCACCTGAAGGAAAATTTGGAAAATATTTCGAGTAGATTTCCCCACCATGTTATAGTTCTGGGTGGAGATTTTAATTTGCCGGATATAAACTGGGAGACTCAAACGTTCATATCGGGTGGCAGGGACAAAGAATCCATTGAAATTTTTTTAAGTGCTTTATCTTAAAACTACCTTGAGCAGTTAAACAGAGAACCGACTCGTGGCAATAACGTATTAGACCTTCTGGTGACAAACATACCCGAACTATTTGAAACAGTTAACGGAGAACAGGGAAACAGCGATCATAAAGCGGTTACTGCATCGATGATTTCAGCCGTAAATAGAAATATTAAAAAAGGTAGGAAGACTCTTCTGTTTAGCAAAAGTGACAAAAAGCAGATTTCAGAGTACCTGACGGCTCAACACAAAAGTTTTGTCTCAAGTACAGATAGTGTTGAGGATCAATGGACAAAGTTCAAAACCATCGTACAATGTGCGTTAGCTGAGTATGTGCCAAGCAAGATCGTAAGAAATGGAAAAGAGCCACCGTGGTACAACAACCGAGTTAGAAAACTGCTGCGGAAGCAAAGGGAACTTCACAGCAAACATAAACATAGCCAAAGCCTTGCAGACAAACAAAAATTACGCGAAGCGAAATGTAGTGTGAGGAGGGCTATGCGAGAGGCGTTCAATGAATTCGAAAGTAAAGTTCTATGTACTGACTTGACAGAAAATCCTACGAAATTTTGGTCTTATGTCAAAGCGGTAGGTGGATCAAAACAAAATGTCCAGACACTCTGTGACCAAAATGGTACTGAAACAGAGGATGACAGACTAAAGGCCGAAATACTAAATGTCTTTTCCCAAAGCTGTTTCACAGAGGAAGACTACACTGTAGTTCCTTCGCTAGATTGTCGCACAGATGACAAAATGGTAGATATCGACATAGACGACAGAGGGATAGAGAAACAATTAAAATCGCTCAAAAGAGGAAAGGGCGCTGGACCTGATGGGATACCAGTTCGATTTTACGCAGAGTATGCGAAGGAACTTGCACCCCTTCTTGCAGCGGTGTACCGTAGGTCTCTAGAAGAGCGTAGCGTTCCAAAGGATTGGAAAAGGGCACAGGTCATCCCCGTTTTCAAGAAGGGACGTCGAACAGATGTGCGGAACTATAGACCTATATCTCTAACGTCGATCAGTTGTAGATATTTGGAACACGTATTATGTTCGAGTATAATGACTTTTCTGGAGGCTAGAAATCTACTCTGTAGGAATCAGCATGGGTTTCGAAAAAGACGGTCGTGTGAAACTCAGCTCGCGCTATTCGTCCACGAGACTCAGAGGGCCATAGACACGGGTTCCCAGGTAGATGCCGTGTTTCTTCACTTCCGCAAGGCGTTCGATACAGTTCCCCACAGTCGTTTAATGAGCAAAGTAAGAGCATATGGACTATCAGACCAATTGTGTGATTGGATTGAAGAGTTCCTCGATAACAGAACGCAGCATGTCATTCTCAATGGAGAGAAGTCTTCCGAAGTAAGAGTGATTTCAGGTGTGCCGCATGGGAGTGTCATAGGACCGTTGCTATTCACAATATACATAAATGACCTGGTGGATGACATCGGAAGTTCACTGAGGCTTTTTGCAGATGATGCTGTGGTGTATCGAGAGGTTGTGACAATGGAAAATTGTACTGAAATGCAGGAGGATCTGCAGCGAGTTGATGCATGGTGCAGGGAATGGCAATTGAATCTCAATGTAGACAAGTGTAATGTGCTGCGAATACATATAAAGATAGATCCCTTATAATTTAGCTACAAAATAGCAGGTCAGCAACTGGAAGCAGTTAATTCCATAAATTATCTGGGACTAGGCATTAGGAGTGACTTAAAATGGAATAACCATATAAAATTAGTCGTCGGGAAAGCAGATGCCAGACTGAGATTCATTGGAAGAATCCTAATGAAATGCAGTCCTAAAACAAAGAAAATAGGTTTCAGTACACTTGTTCCCCCATTGCTTGAATACTGCTCGCCGGTGTGGGATTCGTACCAGCTATGTTTGATAGAAGACATAGAGAAGATCCAACGGAGAGCAGCGCGCTTCGTTACAGGATCATTTAGTAATCGCGAAAGCGTTATGGAGATGATAGATTGACTCCAGTGGAAGACTCTGCAGGAGAGACGCTCAGTAGCTCGGTATGGGCTTTTGTCGAAGTTTCGAGAACATACCTTCACCGAGGAGTAAAGGAGTATATTGCTCCCTCCTACGTATATCTCGCGAAGAGACCATGAGGATAAAATCAGAGAGATTAGAGGCCACACAGAAGCATACCGATAATCCTTCTTTCCACGAACAATACGAGACTGGAATAGAAGGGACAACCGATAGAGGTACTCAGGGTACCCTCCGCCACACACCGTCAGGTAGCTTGCGGAGTATGGATGTAGATGTAGATGTAGATTTTCTGCAAACAGGTTTCACACAGACACAGCTACTAGAAGACAGTGTTAGTCCCAACTTCCTCTATCAGATCAAGACCATCCACTGCATCAGCTCACCGCAGCTCTTACCTCAGCCTCCACCACTCATCAACACCAGTCTTCATTCTAGTTTTGGAGGACTTCATAGGCCACGACATCGCCATGTATAGTACTACCTCTGACTGCTATTGGCCACACCCACTCAACCCTCTTATTGTAATGAGAAACGATCAATAGTATAGCAGGAGAGTTCTGGCATGTTGGCGTCATCGATGATGTCATCAGCTTTTCCCACTGCTGTTTGAGAAAGGCCAATTGCTCCAGTATAAAATGGTGTGAATTCAAATTTTGGTGATAAATTCAAGAAATTGACGGAAAATTAAAAAAAAAAACAGTTGTGTTAGTGTGAAAGTAGGACTATCGTCGTAAGCATAAATTCGTGAGAAAAACAAATTGGTGCATTGTCATACTAGTTGACTTGGAATACTGTGGCAGGGAATCTGAGACTTGGAATACTGGTGCATCTTGATATGATATCAGAATACAAGATGGCTGACCTGGAGAAAATATGGCCGACACAAGATGGTCAACCTCGAATTCTGGTGCAGTCTCAGTATGATGTCACAACCAAGGACTTCAAATACTGGTAAAGCCTTGCTATGACATCAGAATACAAGATGTTCGTGGAAGATGACAGACCTAGATAAAATATGGCTGGCACAAGATGGACGACCTGGATAAAGCGTGGCTGACATGGAATTCTGTTGCAGTCTTAGTATAATGTCACAACCCAAGACTTGGAGTACTGGTGCAGCCTTCCTAGAGCTCCTAAAAACACAATCTGCGCATCTGCCATTTTGTTTCGCAACAAATGCTAAACACAGCACGTAGCTTATGTGAACTGAGTTGTTTTGTTCAAGTTTTCTGAAATATTTTAGAAGTGTCCTGCATAGAGCCTTAGATCCTGCTATTTTGAGCTTTCATTCCGCTCATGTTTACATCGATCTCGCGTTTTATTTGCTTATTGCTGTGTTTCTTTGCTGTCCGAATGAAGAATAAGGGTACAAGAAACATGTTTATTTCAAAAATCTCGCGTTTTATTTGCTTATTGCTGCTTTTCTTTGCTGCCCAAATGAAGAATAAAGGTGTAAGAAACGTATATTTCTATGATAGAATCGCGTACTATGTTTATGTTTTATTTTGTAAGCGGAATTCAAATTAAATATTCGATAATGACGTTTATTAAATCATGGACCAGGCACCTATAAGCACTTATGTAGTACACATCTTGAACTATGGTAGCATAAGATATATTATAAAGCTATTTTCATGAAAAAGTTTACATTATTTGACATTTCATAATAACGTTCCTTCTCAAAATTAAACATGGTATACAGCATAGGTAACATATAATAAAACTCTGCACATGAACATTAATTATGAAATATACAACTTATGCCATTTTCTGCTTCTTATATACTGAGGCAGATCCAAAAGACTCATTTCGTTCCTTTACTACAGACATGTTTTGCAGTGCCCCTACATATTACACTCAAATAATAGCTTATAATTTACTGTTTTACACAGCAACACTATTTAAAAATTATATTAGGCACCTTTGAAGAGTTTTTTCAACAAAGTGTTCATTTACACGAAATTCTTCTTCTAAAACGGATTCCTTAGAGTCTTGCAAAAAAACTTCATCTTCTTTACATAACCTGTAAATACCAGATGATGGCTCCTTAAGTCCTCCTAAATCTAAGTATTTTGTGAGATATGCGATATTTTCATTTATTTTAGGTATTCCTGGATCTTTGACACAATTAATAGCATCCATGCAGGATGCACATATTTTCTGCTTCAAAATAGCATTCACAGTAGCTCCAACAATATAAGACATGTGGGGTTTCTGGCATTAGCGACTGATGACGCACAGAAAACTCCAACTTATTACAATCAGGCACTTTTATTAAGGTTCATATCAAAGAAAACAATACAGAAAATCACAACACAAACATCACAAAAAAATGGCTCTGAGCACTATGGGACTCAACTGCTGTGGTCATAAGTCCCCTAGAACTTAGAACTACTTAAACCTAACTAACCTAAGGACATTACACACATCCATGCCCGAGGCAGGATTCGAACCTGCGACCGTAGTGGTTGTGCGGTTCCAGACTGTAGCGCCTTTAACCGCTCGGCCACTCAGGCCGGCCAAACATCACAACCCAAATCAACAAGACCAATCCAAAGAACAATGAGTCCCAAAGACCATTATACTGCAATTCGGTAATGGCAGTTACTGGCGGTCAATGGTCCCCACAGAGACCCGCCCCCCACCCGAGAGTGCAGAGCACTGGACGATAGACGTTGGTGTCTTGCTGTGTAGTGGTGTTGTAGGATGCTTTTTGGCTGATAGAGGCATGTGCGAAGAGTCCATGCTGTCTGTGCAGGGTGGACTAGCGCTGGTATAGTCCACCATCCAGTGGGATAGGGGGGGGGGGGGGAGGGAATGATCGACCTGTATGCGTTAACTGGACTGGCACAGAAGAGGTCGGCACTGCAGTACAGGCAGAGGGGGGATGCAAATCTTGAGCATCCCGTCGGTGCTGAACATTGCAGGTATGCCAGCTGTATCCATCCCATTTGGGATAGGGACTGTGCGCCGTATGGTGATATGTGATGTGGGTGTGGACTCATGTGAAGTGTCCACTATGTGGAGGTCAAAGATGGATCTCTCATGGAGCTGCAAGGAAAGCTCGTCATGTGGACACTCAGAGGCTTTGATTGAGATGCAAATTTCGTTGACAGTGGACATAGGGGGCACTTGGGGTGGTGGTGATGGAGGGGGCGGGAAATACCATAATTCAAGAGAAACACTAGAACACTTTGTGGGGGTATTGGGTGCCAAAACTTGTGATGGGGTAATGTGACACGCAACATGTGGTTGGGCCTGAGGTTGTGGATTGTCACATGCAGTGCCTGAGTGTAACGAGGGTAGAGGATTGTCACATACAACAACTGAGCTGCCCACAGGTGTAGGATCGGTCCACATATGATCATGGTGGGGCCCCAGGGGAGTGGGCGGTCTGTGTGAGATCTGGGTGGTCACCTGACAGAGGAACACTCGGTTCAAGAGGGTGTGGTACAGATTCCTTGATCGTCCAGGCTCGTTTCACGCGTGGAAGGGAAACCGTCTGCTGATGGCCATTGATGAGAATGTCCAGAGTATTGTCTACGCAAGCCACTACTCGATGCGAGCCAGGGTAAGGTGGCTGTAATGGCGGTATGACTGTGTCATCCTGTAACATAACGAACTCGCAAGAGTCCAGTGCGGAATGCAGAAAGACCCGAGGACAGGCGTGTGGTCGTGGAGAGGGAGTGCAGATCACAGCTATGTGCATTCGGACACGCTCAACTAGAGTGTGGAGGTCAGATAGGTCGACGATTGCTTCATCATTGATGAACCCTGCGGGGAGAACTTGGGTCTCGCCGTGTAGTAGCTCCGCAAGTGAGGCCTGGAGGTCTGTCTTGTAAGCCCTGCATATTCCTAATGTAACCCAGGAAAGGGCGTTGAACCTTTCACCACCGTGGCATATGAGGGCCACTTTCAGAGTCCTGTTCCACCACTCGGCCAGTCCGTTGCTCCGTGGGTGATGGCAGCAGAGCAGACTCTTTCCATCCCACACAGTACGAGGAGTTTGTTGAACAGCAGGGATTCAAACTGCCTTCCCTGGTCGGTGGTGATGAATGTAGGGCAGCCAAATAGATCTATCCGGGAGCATAGAATGTGCGTGCTATGGAATCCCCTGTAATGTCCTGCAGCTGTATCGCTTCCACCCAATGTGTAACGCAGGAAATGACAGACAGGATATACCTGAAACCATCAGACAGGGGTAACATCCTACGAGGTCCAGATGCACACGCTGGAAGCGGCCTTTCGGGATGTCGAATTTACCTAGACCGGGTTGTGTGTGCCTGCCGACTTTACTGCACTGGTACTGTAAACAACACGAGCCCAAGTACGACAACCCCTCTTCACACCCGGCTACCAAACATTCTGTAACAAGGCATGTAGTAGCCTTAGCGCCAGGATGTAAAAGGTTATGTAACGTAGTGAATACTTGGAGACACAGCACAGGGGGAACAATAGGCCGGGCAGCGCCCATGGACGTATCGCACCACAGTGGCCTGACCGAGCCTGGTAGGTTGTAGGAAACGATGTGGAGGGAAGTATCTGGGTCCTGTAAGAGCTTGTGCAATTCGGTATCACTGCCCTGTAAGTGGGACAATTCATCGAAATTAATGGGGGACGAAATTACATTGATATGTGATAGGTAGTCAGCCACCACATTTTCTGAACCTCAGATGTAATGGATGTCTGTTGTGTATTGGCAAATTAAGTCCATCTGCCGAAACCTATGTGAAGGAAAGTCAACAGCGGGGTTACAAATAGCCTCCGCGAGGGGTAAACGATCTGTGAAAATTGTTATGTTCCTTCCTTCAATGTCTGTGCAGAAATATTTTGCAACTTCATAAGCCACAAGCTATTCTCTGTCAAATGCTCACATTTACGTTGAGCCATAGATAGTTTTCTGAAAAAAAAAGAACAAAGTGGCTGCGTTGTGTCACTGACACACTGTTGGAGGACTGCACCGATTGCAAAATCGCTTGCATCCGCTGTAATAGAGATGCAGGCATCTGGCAAAGTGTGGGAGAAAGTGACACCACGTGCTAATGATGCTTTAAGGTCTTCGATAGCTCTCACCATGTTGTCAGACCACTGTCCCCGGTGATTGCCTGAGGTTTGTTTACCGGCCAAGGCGTCAGTGTGTGGGGCTTGAATTGCTGCCGCCATCGGCAGGTTACGACGGTAGAAACTGATAATTCCTAAAAACCGGCGTAATTCGCGAAATGACACTGAGAGAGGTAGATCACAAATGCAGTTAACTCGCTCCTGCGGGGGACGTATACCCTCTGAGGAGATGGTGTACCCCAGAAAAGTGACAGCGGTGCATCGAAGTTGTGACTTCTCGTTACTGATCTTGACTCCACTACGTGTCAATAAGTCCTGTATCGTGGCCAGGTGGAATTCGTGTTCTCTGTCAGAGGAGGAAAAAATGAGTATGTCGTAGAGGTATGCGTAACAATATGTGCAGTGAAACAGAAGTGAGGCTATAAAACGTTGATAAGTTTGGGCCACGTTTTTGAGACAATAAGGTATATAACAAAATTCGTAGAGACCGAAAGGTGTGATCAACGCTGTCTTTGGTATGTCACTCGGTTCCAGGGGTATCTGTAAGTATGCCTTGCGGTAGTCCAAAAAACTGAAGACGCGTGCTCCGCTAAGTACTTGGCCGATGTCTTGTGTATGACGTATTGGATAATTGTCTAATACGGTCCACACGTTGCGGCGGCGATAGTCGCTGCAGAAGCGCACAGTGCCGTCCTTTTCGGGAACTAAACGTATGGGCGAAGACTGGCTATTGTCCGACGGACGAACAAGTTACTCCACTGCGGCCTTAGCAAGGCTTGGTTTATGTGGCGACAATCGGCGCGCTTTATGATGCACTGGTGGCCCGCCTGTTGTGACAATTCTGTGTGTCTCGCCATTCGTGATAGCATCCAGCTGGGCTGGCGAACTCGCTCGGGGGGCATCGCGGACGGGAATCGGTAGCACATAAGAGTGACTAACCTGATGTGAAGGGGAACCTGTCCGCGATACGCACACGCCCGACGGTGGATGTACATGGTTATTACAAATGATTGAAGCGATTTCACAGCTCTACAATAACTTTATTATTTCAGATATTTTCACAATGCTTTGCACACACATACAAAAACTCAAAAAGTTTTTTTAGGCATTCACAAATGTTCGATATGTGCCCCTTTAGTGATTCGGCAGACATCAAGCCGATAATCAAGTTCCTCCGACACTCGGCGCAGCATGTCCCCATCAATGAGTTCGAAAGCATCGTTGATGCGAGCTCGCAGTTCTGGCACGTTTCTTGGTAGAGGAGGTTTAAACACTGAATCTTTCACATAACCCCACAGAAAGAAATCGCACGGGGTTAAGTCGGGAGAGCGTGGAGGCCATGACATGAATTGCTGATCATGATCTCCACCACGACCGATCCATCGGTTTTCCAATCTCCTGTTTAAGAAATGCCGAACATCATTATGGAAGTGCGGTGTAGCACCATCCTGTTGAAAGATGAAGTCGGCGCTGTCGGTCTACAGTTGTGGCATGAGCCAATTTTCCGCGGGCTACGCGTGAAACTTGCCCGCACGCGTTCAACCGTTTCTTCGCTCACTGCAGGCCGACCCGTTGATTTGCCCTTACAGAGGCATCCAGAAGCTTTAAACTGCGCATACCATCGCCGAATGGAGTTAGCAGTTGGTGGATCTTTGTTGAAATTCTTCCTGAAGTGTCGTTGCACTGTTATGACTGACTGATGTGAGTGCATTTCAAGCACGACATACGCTTTCTCGGCTCCTGTCGCCATTTTGCTCACTGCGCTCTCTAGCGCTCTGACGGCAGAAACCTGAAGTGCGGCTTCAGCTGAACAAAACTTTATGAGTTTTTCTACGTATCTGTAATGTGTCGTGACCATATGTCAATGAATGGAGCTACAGTGAATTTATGAAATCGCTTCAATCATTTGTAATGGCCCTGTATAACCACAGGATTAACAACCTTGACAGTATTAGGCACTATGCTGCGCGGAGGGAGGTGGCGGTGCCGAATAATGGCGTATTCCTGGTCTGCCAGCTGTAGTTTATCCTCTAGTGATGCTGCGGTGTGTGGAAGCAAATGTAATTGTAGTTCTTGCGGCAGCTTCACCAACCACAATGTCCAGAGTGCTAAGTTTGGCAAGATCTTGGTACTGGCCTGTGCACGCAGGCATCGCCACGGCTGTGGGGGGTTCTGTCACCTAAAGCCTCCTCATAAATAATGTTGTGAATAGTATCAGCTGGCGGACGAGAAAGGCATTCGATGAGTAGTGCACGTGCAGAGGCATATTTGTTGTCCTGGGTGGGTTCAGCAACAAGTCACTGATGAGGTCAGAGTGGTCATGCAGGTGGTTCACTAAATACACAAAACGAGTGCTGTCGTCCGCAATGCTGTGTATGTCCAATATGTTGTCCACCAAGGTAAACCACGTCACTGGGTTGTCCAGTTGTAACAGCAGCAGCTTCAGAAATCGGCCAGTGGCCAGTGCTTGTGGGAGTGTAGGAAAGGTACTAATCATACGAGGATTTTGCACAGTGTTCACTGATGCGAACTGTGTCTCAGTGACAGGTGATGTGGTTCACTGAATGTCCAGTAACTGTGGGCAAGATGTGATATCCATTTCTTGTAGGCAGGAAATCTGTATGGTCACACGACGAGCATGGCGCAGAAGGCATGGAAGGATCAATGGACGATGCAGAAGAAACATCGAGCAGAGGCGCGAAATCGCGATTGAGTGCCGAGTGACAGGGCGGAACCACGGCAGGTGCGTCGCTCGAGGTGTGCGCGGGGCAGCGGCCTGGTTGATGCGAGGCGTGGTTGATGCGAATGTCTCCACGACTGGTGCGGAGGGGGCCACATTAAATGGTGGACCGCTCTGAGGAGGGGGTGGCCATGCATGTGGACCCAGAAACTGGACAGCTGTGTGGTCCATGTTGTGCGGTAAAAACTCGGACGAGGGGTTTCCGGAATTTTGTGCTGGAGGAGCATTCTGTCAAGCATAGAATGCCATAGGAGGCGACCGCACCGATGTGTACAGCGACCGGTGTGGTGTGCTGGCAGAGGTTAGGATTGTCTGGCCAGTCGAAGCAAACACTGGAGACAAGCACATTACCGGTGTATTAGTAGCACATGGGGTAAAGCACTGCACTTCAGAGTCTAAGGGTCATTCTGTGGCCGTAGCGTACTGCACTGCCGGAAAAACTGGAAGTCGCGACATTGTCTATTGGCGCGTAACTGGTGATCCACAGCGAGCGAATGCAAAGTATTTTCACGACTCGGGGTCACCAATGTGGGATTTCTGGCTATAGCGACTGACCGTGCACAGAAAAGTCCAACTTATTAAGATCAGGCACTTTTATTAATGTTCTTATAATTACACAAAACACAAGGAAAACAATACAGAAAATCACAACATGAACATCATAACCCAAGTCAACAAGACGAATCCAAAGAACAATGAGTCTCAAAGACTGTTTACACTGCACTTCGTAGGTGACAGTTACTGGCGGCCAATGGTCGCCACACACATATAATTTTTGGTTGGAAGTGACAAGTCACCTGTAACTGTTGTAGCTCCTATATCTTTGGTATCATTCTCTTCTTCTCTGCCAGACATTATGGGATCATTTTGTTCACCTTCACCAGATCAAGTACACTTATTGAGACTAGAATAATCCAGTAAATAAATATCACTGTCCAAAGCGTAATTTGTTTTGCACATCAAAAACAAATTATGACACACAAATCATCTTTATTACTTTCCTCACTTTTAAAGCAGATATAATGATACACAATAATGTGTAACAGGAATTATATGTATCACACAGATGAACCAGACACAAGGTGTTTTTGGCAGGGAAGGAGGGAGAGACTATCCCTCATTAGCATCACCCTTATATATGGGTAATACGGCACAATAGACAGAAGGTAATCTGGTGCTGTACTCGAATATGGCTTCAGGTGTGATAGTACAGCACATTAGCCTGATGGTAGAGCATAGTGCTGCACTTGAACATGGGTTTTGATGGATGGTACAGCATATTAACCAGACAGTACAATACAGTGCTGTACCCAAATGTGTGTCCAGACAGTATCCGAGAATAGTTTTGGACAGGATGATACAGTGGACTTGCTGGGCAGTAGACTATAGCGCTGTAGCCAGATGTGGTTTCAGACGCGATGATACATCACATAATGTGCACAATATACTGTAGCGCCATACTCGAATGCGGTTACGGGGTTAAGCGGTCTAGGGCAGGGTGACGTTCGAGAGAGGTCGGCTCTCCATCCCTCTCTGCTGCAAGCACCTTGGATGTGGTTCACCTTTCTGGTACATATAATTCCAGCTACAAACTCTGCGAAGGGTGTGGGTTCGTTGTGAGGTGTGTCTGAAGTTGTCTGTGTGATTGTAGTCGGTGCTGTCATTGCCCAAGTGGGTTTTACCTGATCAATGGAAACCTTGATCGGCTTTCCCTGGAGGAGGATATCCATTGTGTGTGTGCCCCATCCTAGCATTTAGTATGGTCCAGAGTACAACTGCTGTAAAGAATGACATACCAGGTCTGTGCGGAGCATGATGTGAGAACAAGTATCGAGGGACTTGTGCATGAACACTGGGTGCCTGCCATGCTGACACTTGGGGGCTGCACATAGCATCTCTGCCTGTTTCCTCATTTGTTGCAAGAGGTGGGGTAGTTGTATCTCATCTGGGAGAGGAACTGGTGTAAGGAATTTCACTGAAACACATAGTGGTTCTCCATATACCAACTCTGCTGAGGAACACCTGATGTCTGTTTTTAATGCAGTCTGTAATCCCAGCAAAAGCAATGGTAACACTTGAGTCCATAAGTCCTTGTGGCACATCAGGGAAGTCTTTAAAGTCTGGTGCCACCTTTCCACCAAACCGTTTCTGGCCGGGTGGTAGCTAGTTGTCCGGTTTCATTGGAAGCCGCAGAGCTTCAACAGCTGTTGGAACAGTGTGGACTCGAATTGGCGTCCTTGGTCGGTGGTAACGAAAAATGGACATCCAAAACGAGCTACCCAAGTTTCCAAGAATGCCCACACAGTAGTCTCTGCAGAAATGTCCCTCATTGGTGTAGCCTGTGCCCACTGTGTGCAATGATCCAATACTGTAAACAAGTAGCTGTAACCTTCTGAAGGAGGGAGAGATCCGACCAAGTCAATGTGTACATGCCCAAAACATGCTGTTGGAGTTGTGAACATGACGTCCCACTTTGCTACATTGACACTGATAGCAGCTGCAGGCCCACTTCTGTGTATCTTTCTTGATTGAAGGCCGCACGAAATGGTCCGTTACTAACTTCACTGAGACATTGGTTCCTGGGTGAGCCAGGTTTTAAATGCCATCGAATACCTTTCGTCGGAACCTGGGAGTGGTGTATGGGCGTGGTCTAAACATAGAGGTGTCGCACCATACTGCAAATGGACTGCAGGGGGCATCCACAAGTTGTAAGCATAGGCCAGTGGATGAGTCCACCAACAAGGACAGCAGCTGCGCATCTGAAGCCTGAGCCCTTGCCAATTCAGAATAATCCAACATTGGACTTATCCTTTTAATGCGCGAGAAATAGTCTGCCACAATGTTGTCAGCCCCATGGATGTGACACACATCTGTCGAAAACTGGTATGTAAACTCGATATGGTGGACCTGGCGGGGGGGAACATGAATCACTGATTTTCTAGAAAGCTGCCATGGGAGGTTTATGGTCAGTGTATATGTTGAACGGCCTGCCCTCAATGAAAGGGTGGAAGTGCCTGAGACTTTCATACATTGCACGTAGTTCCCTGTCGTATGCACTCCAACGAGTTTGACCCATCTGTAGCTTTTGTGAGAAAAAACTTAGTGGCTGCCAATGACACTTCCCTCTCTGGTGAATTGCTGCACCTATTGCAACTTGGCTTGCATCCACTACCAGGGCTAGCTGAGCTCCTGGTGTGGAATGTGCAAGCCCCACTGTGTCATGCAGGCTGTTTTGCAGAGCCACAAAAGCAGAGTCCACTTCAGGTGTCCTAGGGAGTGGGCGCTTGCCAATTTTGTTGTGTCCGGTCAAGGCATTGTTCAATGGTGTCTGGATAGCTGCTGTTCCGGGGAGGTGGCGACGATAGAAATTTATCATTCCTAGGAATCGTCAGAGATTGTGGTAGTTTTGAGGCCGTGGTAGGGTACGCAACAACTCAAGCTTCTCTGGCAGTGGGAAAATGCCCTGAGCTGACACTTTATAACCCAGGAATATCACCACGGGTTCCCCAAACACACACTTGTCCCTGTTAAGTTTTATTCCATGAGCACTAAGCCTGCTTTGCACCTCGTTTACGTGTTTCTGATGGTCAGAAATGTTCTCATAAAACACCAGAATATCGTCTAGATAAGCAAAACAATAGGTAGCCCTCTTACCACGCTGTCCAGAAACCGTTGCCATGTTTGGGCAGCATTTTTCAGCCCAAATGGCATCACCAAAAATCCAAACAGCCTGAATGGGGTTGTGACTGCAGTCTTTGGTGTGTCCTGCTCTGCCATTGGGATCTGATTATAAGCTTTACGGCAATCTAAAACACTGAATATGGTCGCCCCTGCCAGTGAATGGGTGAAATCCTGCATATGTGGCACAGGGTATCTGTCTGGAACAATTTGGGCATTCAAAGCTCGATAATCAGCGCACAGGCGCCATGACCCATTCTTTTTTATGGGCAAGGTGCAGAGGAGAGGACCATGGACTGCCAGATGTCCGTATAGTTCCTTCTTGTAGCATCTCTTTGAAAATGGTCTTGGTTTCTCACAAACAATCAGGTGCAAGCCTGTGAACACGTGAGGAAACTGGTGGGCCTGGAGTTGTACGGATGTGGTGCACCGTCTCATGCTTTGCCCTGTTCTTTCTTGTTACATGTCATGGCTTGGGTGTTGCCTTTGGGGTTGAAGCAGTGGGAGCCTGTTGTTGTGCCATCAACTGTTTTGATGTCATTTGGGCCAATTCCAGGTCAGATTCCTTCGTCGCTATGGTCTCCTCCCAGGTGGGCGCGCAAGCCGGAATGGCCGAGAGGTTCTAGGCGCTAGAGTCTGGAATGGCGCGACCGCTGCGGTCGCAGGTTCGAATCCTGCCCCGGGCATGGATGTGTGTGATGTCCCTAGGTTAGTTAGGTTTAAGTAGTTCTAAGTCCTAGGGGACTGATGACCTCAGAAGTTAAGTCCCATAGTGCTCAGGGCCAAACCAGGTGGGCGCGCTTAAGTTGTCTACTCTTGGGCATGCATGAGAGGTCAGAACCGGCCGTGGTGGCCAAGCGGTTCTAGGCGCTTCAGTCTGGAACCACGCGACCGCTACGGTCGCAGGCTCTAATCCTGCCACAGGCATGGATGTGTGTGATGTCCTTAGGTTAGTTAGGTTTAAGTAGTTCTAAGTTCTAGGGGATTGATGACCTCAGCTGTTAAGTCCCATAGTGCTCAGAGCCATTTTGTAGAGGTCAGATGTCCTTGTATTCCCGGGATAGTCCATCCATTGGCAGAATGGACCGTAGCCCAATGTCCACTGCCAGTATTTTCTGTCCATATGTGTGGATGACTGAATCGTTGACTGCTTTCAAAGTGGTCTCTTCAGCACGCTTGTTTGAAGGAAAGGAATTTACAGCAGAGTGCTGACACGTGAGCCGGTGTCAACCAAAAACATCCATCCCGCAGAGCGATCAGGAACAAAAAGTCTTTGTAAAGCTGCGTGCCTGACAGCTGTGGGAGAAGTCGATCTGCATAACGTAGGCTCGTACTGAAACGGAGGTGTCCTCCTCCCATGCATCTGTGAGTATAGGCGCAGTTGCTCGTTGTTACGGTCGGCTGCACCTAAAGTCGGCCGTGGGGCATGTTTGGGTGCGAGCACGGCGCCTTACACTTCGTAGCTTGAGCGCCGAAGCGCTGGTGGAACCAGCAATAACTGGTACCGTTGTTTACGTGACGCAGCGCGTGCGTCAGCTGTCGAGGACGCGTGTGTGTGTGTGTGTGTGTGTGTGTGTGTGTGTGTCAGCCGCCACAAAGTCGCATGGTAACCGCTGTAGCTGGGCGGTCAGTTGATCGATGGCAGCGCGGAGAGATCGGAAATCTTCGGTCGTGTCCGGCGATCGTCGTGCAGTCGTGGCGTCACAAGCTGGAGGCGACGCGTCAGTACTCAGTTGGCTCCGGCAGAGCTCAGCGGGAGTCGTTAGCCGAGGGTGGCTGCGGCGGCGGTCACTGTGGCGTGCGAGTCGAGCAGGGAGTGTGCTCTATCGGCCATGCGCAGCAACTCGTCTAATGGCCGTTCCTCGTACACAATTAGGTTAAGTGCACCCGCGAAGTTAACTGCTGTTGCCATTTCATGACACTGGTGTGGGTGTGCCAACTATAAAAATGGTTTGTTCGCGTAAACAGGTCATTCCAAAAGATTTAATTATGCTTAATCTCATGTTAGTAAATTGTCGAAGAGTCTGTAGCAAGATCCCCGAGTTACTCTCCGAAATAAACAGTAGCAGTGCCAATATTTTATTAGGTACCGAAAGCTGGTTGAAACCAGACATAAAAAGCAGTGAAATTTTGAACTCGAATTGGACAATGTTTAGGAAGGATAGGACTGATGCTATGGGAGGTGGTGTGTTCATTGCAGTTAAAAGCTGTTTAAACCTAGTTGAGATCGATACTGGGTCGGACTGTGAAATAGTCTGGATAAAGCTGTCAATCAGACAAGGACTGACTTTGTATTAGGATGTTTTTACAGACCACCAGTATCCGCAACAAACGTCGCAGAACGTTTCAGGAAAAGTCTTGAGTACACAGGAAATAAATATCCAAATTATCCATTAGTTACAGGTGGAGACTTTAATCTGGCATCCATTGACTGGGAAAATTACACGTTTATCACAGGGGACAGAAGCAAAGATTCGTGTGAAGTTATTCTAGGAGCGCTCTCAACATACAACCTTGAGCAATTGGTTAGAAAACCAACTCGAGATGGGAACATATTAGATATCTTGGCGACAAACAGACCTGATGTTTTTGAGGAAGTTAATCTAGAAGAAGGCTTTAGCGACCATAATGCCGTTGTGGCTTCTATGTCAGTGGAATTTGCAAAAAACCAAAGATACAGTGTAGAGTTTCATTGTTTGGGAAAGCAAATAAAAGTGTCATTAATGAATATCTGCATAGTCAGCTCCAAGCATTCACCGCGGGACACAAAGATATTGAGCATCTTTGGTCGAAATTTAAAGGTATTGTCCACCATGTACTAGGGATGGGCTATGATCGCGCTCGAGAAACGCGTGACGCGAAGGCAATTTCTCGAGAATGTCTCGGGTACGCTCGAGAAGTTGACAGTGCTGCGCTCTCTGAGAAACTGCGCAAACCTTCAGTACACGAAGCACTAAGCCGCAGCAGTCGTACGTACGTACACGGAAAACTTTGAAATTCTATGATTGATATCAACTGTACTACCGTTATTAATGTGTACTGAAGTATTAGTATATGTCTCATAAGACAAAAATCATAGAACTGTTGTTTAAAACAAAGCACAGAACTCGCATGATACAGAAGCTTTATTCTTACAAAATAAATTACCTTCTACATTCTGCATGTATGCATGCATGCTTAAATGCAAAAGAGAAGTGCTATAGCCTTTTATATACAGAAACTGCGTACATGCGTTTACTTACTGAAGAAAGAAAGGAAAAAATGGTTCAAATGGTTCTGAGCACTATGGGACTTAACATTGGAGGTCATCAGTCCCCTAGAACTTAGAACAACATAAACCTAACTAACCTAAGGACATCACACACATCCATGCCCGAGGCAGGATTCGAACCTGCGACCGTGGCGGTCGCGCGGTTCCAGCCTGATGCGCCTAGAACCGCTCGGCCACTCCAGCCCGCAAAGAAAGGAAACAAAAGTTGTTCAGCAGACGGCATTTTTACATGCCATTGCTGGACTGTCGTCGATTTTTGTTTAGAAATATGATTTTGTTAACCAACTGGCCTTTTAGTCTGTTTCTTTGTTTGTTTATAAGTAGTCCTGTTTTAGAAAATATTCTTTCACTGGGAACAGAAGTTGCAGTTATTGCACGATTTTTTTTTTTTGCCACGACAGCTAGACTTGGGTAACTGTTTTAATTTTTTTACAGTAGTGTAAAGGATTATCCGTGTGTTGTAGGCACTGTTCTTCCGAATATCATTGTACCTCCAGGTCTATGCTATCACAAACGCTTTTCATTAGATTTTTATTGGAAACCTCTTCATCAAAAGAAGCCCATAAGGAACTACTGGCGTTTTGTACGAAATGGTACTCGTGGCTAGTGTCGTTAGCAGCCGAATGAGTAGATCGTATGGTCTCTACCACGTTTGTGCACTCTGCAATTAGGATTGCAACGGTATGTTTTGGATGAATGGGATTCGTAAATGGTAACGTTTTGAATCTTGGGTCGAGAACTGGGGCAACGGCATGTACGGTACTTTGTTTGTTTCTACTAATCCTAGCCAGGCTATTAGAGAGTTGTGTAAATGTTGCTGTAGCTCTTGCACTGTCGTAGTAGCCCACTTCACATTGCATACGGTTAGGATTAGCTGTCTGATTACTGGAATAGTTTTCGAAAGAGAGGTATAGTTTTCAGTTGAGGTTTCACTTGTTACCACTTCAAATGGCTCCAGTACACATAAACATTCGCTCAAAATTCGCCACTCGTCAGCTGTGAGGTCCTCTACACCTGAATACAAAGATGATAAACAGGCTGCAATGCATTCCTTTTGCTCCACTAAACATTGTAGCGTATAAAACGTACTGTTCCATTGGGTTTCGGTTTCCTGAATCAATTTATGAACATGTTTTTTCGTTAGATCCTGGATCTCGTGGAGTTTTTCATTAGCATTGCAACTTGTTTTAAAATAGCTAACGATTTTTCTGGCCTTTTCCCGCATTATGCAGAGCTCACTGTTGCTGTTCAAAGAACTTCTCACAACTAAATTGATGGTGTGTGCTAAACAAGGCACATGTTGCATATCTATGTTGCCACTGTGAATAAGTTGTACGGCTGCCGTCATGTTACTGGCGTTGTCAGTTGTGATGCTTACAACATTGTTTTCAATGTTCCATTTCGAAATCACGTTATCTAACGCCTCAGTAATATTTAGCGCTGTATGCTTTTCCGGGAAACGGAATGTCTCGAGAGCTAAAGCTTTCAGGCACCAATTAGTGTTAATGAAATGACCAGTTACAGCAATATATGCCTCACTATTGAGTGAGGTCCAAATATCGGTCGTTAAAGAAACACAAGTAGAGTCTTCCACGGCCAGGTTTACAGCCTCTTTCTGTTTATGGTAATCGTCCCCAATCATGAGGCGCAACTTTTTCGATTTGGTATCGAGTATTGTGGGTGCAACAGTGAAACAAAACGTCGAAAACCAGTGTCCTCGACAATTGAAAGCGGTTGAAAATCGTCTGTTATCATGACCTCTAGTGCTTCATCTAGCTGTTGTTGCTGTTTACTTCCCTCTATGAAGAGAAACGTAAGATTTAGATCAGTACTCCTGCAAGGGGATACTTTATGCTCGACAGCTAGTCCAATAAAATTAAATATCGTATCATGCAAAAGCTAGGATAGTATAGGTTTGATTTTGGGGTATGTTGTATGTTATCGGAGTACGATTAAAAAATCAATGTTTTTTAAGCGTGGCGGACCGCTTCGGACACTATCCGAACTTTTGCACGGAATTCATCTTTTGTATCATACATACCTGGATATTTTGTCTGCCTCGCACTATTGGAAGAATGAGCCTCTATATCCACGAACGTCGCTGTTTTATTGCTCGATAAATTGTGCAATTTAAGATGTCTAATTATGCCCGTTGTATTATTTGATACATTACGGAGATTTTTATGACAAATGTTGCAAGTAACGTTATCTCCATCCTCCGTAAAGTATTGCCAGCAGCACGATGTTCGTTTTCGAGTGTCCATATTGATCTGAATAACAACTTTACTCGAATGAAACCTGAGACATACTAGTTACGAGCACAGCGAGCAGCTAGCGTGTTTGTCTAGCGGCGGCATTCAATTCATAAAACAGTGGCGTGGCGTATGTTGTCGCGGCCAACTGGCGCGCAGCGGCACACGCCGCCGAGCCGTTTCTCGTGAGCTTCTCGAGAATTGCTTGAGAACTAGAGGCTCCAGGAATTCTCGGTGGCCGGCCGGCGTGGCCGTGCGGTTCTAGGCGCTACAGTCTGGAGCCAGGCGACCGCTACGGTCGCAGGTTCGAATCCTGCCTCGGGCATGGATGTATGTGATGTCCTTAGGTTAGTTAGGTTTAATTAGTTCTACGTTCTAGGCGACACATGACCTCAGAAGTCAAGTCGCATAGTGCTCAGAGCCATTTGAATTCTCGGTGTGCTCGAGTCGCCGCGCCGCGCCATCCCATCACTGCCATGTACTAGAGAAGTATGCACCTAGCAAAAGTATATGGGAGGGAAAGGATCCATCTTGGTACAACAAACATATTAGGAAGTTCCTGAGAAAGCAGAGAATTTTGCACAGTCGTTTTAAACGAAGTCACTGCCCCGCTGACAAACAGAAATTATGCGAAATGAAAGCAGCTGTCAGAAGGACAATCAGAGATCTTTTTAACGAATTTGAAAGCAATATTTTATTTGCAGATTCTAAAAATAACCCCAAAAAATTTTGGTCGTACATAAAATGTGTGAACGCTACAAATAATTCAATACCTTCTCTTGCAGACAGTGCAGGTAATGTAACTGATGATGATAAATAGAAGGCCGAAATTCTAAACCTAGCTTTCAAAAACTCGTTTACGGTAGAGGCCTGCAGCACCATTCCCCCTTTCAACTGTCGAACAAACGAAAGCGTGGCTGACATAGTGTTTAGTGTATCTGGGATTGTAAAACTGTTAAGATCCTTAGACGCCAGGAAAGCATCTGGCCCAGACGGTATCCCCATAAGATTTTTTGTTGACTATTCTACAAATATAGCACCATTCTTATCCGTCATCTATCAGAGATAACTGGAACGGCGGAAAGTTCCACGGGACTGGAAGAAGGCCCAGTTCATAGCAATCTATAAAAAGGGTAGAAAATCGGATGCACATAATTACCGGCCAATTTCACTGACATAGATTTGTTGTAGAATCATGGAACATATTTTGTGTTCATACATAATTACCTTTCTAGACTCTGAGAAGCTCGTCTGCAGAAACCAGCACGGTTTTAGGAAACAGCCGTCACGCGTGCATGATATAGAACAGGATCTAGATACCGGTTCCCAGGTTGATGCCATATTTCTCGACTTTCGAAAGGCGTTCGACTCAGCTCCGCACTCTCGCTTGCTACAAAAAGTGCGCGCTCACGGTCTATCCGATGACACATGCGGTTGGGTAGAAAGTTTTCTAACAGACAGGGAGCAGTATGTCGTCCTGAACGGGGTGTTCAACAGAAACAAGCGTAACTTCAGGTGTCCTCAAGGGCAGCGTAATAAGTCCTCTGCTTTGTACGATTTACATAAACGATCTGGTTGATGGTATTGACAGCGGCCTTAGACTGTTTACCGATGGTGTTGTAGTCTACAGGAAAGTAGTATCACACGAAAGTTATGAACAAATCAATGAGGATTTGCAGAAAATAAATGCGTGGTGTAATGACTGGCATTTATCTCTCAATATTAGTAAGTGTAACCTACTGCGTATAACAAGGCGAAAATCCCCATTAATGTACTAGTACAGAATAAATGCCCAGTCTTTGGAAGCGGTAACGTCCGTCAAGTGTCTGGGTGTGACTATTCGAAATGATCTCAAATAGAATGATCAGATTACACAAGTAACGGTAAGGCGAACTCTAGATTGCGGTTTATTGGTAGAATCCTGAAGCAATGCAGTCCTTCAACAAAGGAAATAGCTTACAATACGTTAGTTCATCTAGTCTTGGAGTATTGTTTGTCTGTATGGGACCCTTACAAGTTGAGTCTGATTCAAGAGATTGAGAAGGACCAAGGAAGAGCGGCAAGATTCGTGATGTACATTTAGCCATCGCGAGAGCGTTACAGATCCATTAGAAGGTTTGAAGTGGGACACATTTGCAGATAGACGGCGCGCTAAACAGAAGGGGTTGCTCACTAAATTCCGAAATCCGATCTTCACCGAGGATGTAGAGCATATATAATTACCACCAACATCCAAATCGCGCAATGATCACCATTCAAAGGTAAGGGAAATAAGAGCTCGTACTGAGACGGTCAGACAGTAGTCTTTCCCTCGCCCGATCCGCGAGTGGAACAGAAAGGGGGGGAGGGGGCGGGGGAGGAGCGGGCGAATATAGTTCAAATGACTCTGAGCACTATGGGACTTAACTTCTGAGGTCATCAGTCCCCTAGAACTTAGAACTACTTAAACCTAACTAACGTAAGGACATCACACACACCCATGCCCGAGACAGGATTCGAACCTGCGACCGTGGCGGTCGCGCGGTTCCAGACTGTAGCACCTAGAACCACTCGGGCACACAGGCCGGCGGGGGAATATGACTTTGGCGCGAATTGTGCCCTCCGCCACACACCGCTTGGTGGCTAGCGGTGTATATATGTAGATGTTGCCAGATGTGCACAGGTAATGTGTTTGAGAACACAGAAGGTCCACCATAGCACGTAAATGCCGGTAAGAGTCTGAAGGCGACCTGTCACCGCGTTTCTCGGGGTACAGCAGCTGTGTTATCCGCTGATCCACAGGTTTTGTGCAACGCGAAATTAACGCCGTCTTGAGGGTGACGTAAGCTTGTTGTGGTGCGGGTTGCACAATTATATCCGATACCACTGACGAAGCACGTTGGTCCGCGTTGTACATCACTAGCGTAAACCGTATAAAGTCATCGACTGTTTGTTGCTGCACGAAAATGTTGTACATAGTAGCGAACCTACGTTTCTAGCATTTGTAGACTTAGAGAAAGCTTTTGACAATGTTGACTGGAACACTCTCTTTCAAATTCTGAAGGTGGCAGGGGTAAAATACAGGCAGCGAAAAGCTATTTACAATTTGTACAGAAACCAGATGGCAGTTATAAGAGTCGAGGGACATGAAAGGGAAACAGTGGTTGGGAAGGGAGTGAGACAGGGTTGTAGCCTCTCCCTGATGTTATTCAATCTCTATATTGAGCTAACAGTGAAGGAAACAAAAGGAAAATTCGGAGTAGGTATTAAAATCCATGGAGAAGAAATAAAAGCTTTGAGGTTCGCCGATGAACATTGTACTTCTGTCAGAGACAGCAAAGGACTTGGAAGAGCAGTTGAACGGAATGGACAGTGTCTTGAAAAGCGGATATAAGATGAACATCAACAAAAGCAAAGCGAGGATAATGGAATGTAGTCGAATAAAGTCGGGTGATGCTGAAGGAATTAGATTAGGAAATGAGACACTTAAAGTAGTAAAGGAGTTTTGCTATTTGGGGAGCAAAATAACTGATGATGGTCGAAGTAGAGAGGACATAAAATGTAGACTGGCAATGGCAAGGAAAGCATTCCTGAAGAAGAGAAATTTGTTAACATCGAGTATTGATTTAAATGTAAGGAAGCCGTTTCTGAAAGTATTTGTATGGAGTGTAGCCATGTATGGAAGTGAAACATGGACGATAAATAGTTTGGACAAAAAGAGAATAGAAGCTTTCGAAATGTGGTGCTACAGAAGAATGCTTAAGATTAGATGGGTAGATCACATAACTAATGAGGAAGTACTGAATAGGATTGGGGAGAAGAGAAGTTTGTGGCACAACTTGACTAGAAAAGGGGATCGGTTGGTAGGACATGTTCTGAGGCATCAAGGGATCACCAATTTAGTATTGGAGGGCAACGTGGAGGGTAAAAATCGTAGAGGGAGACCAAGAGATGAATACACTAAGCAGATTCAGAAGGATGTAGGTTGCAGTAGATACTGGGAGATGAAGAAGCTTGCACAGGATAGAGAAGCATGGAGGGCTGCATCAAACCAGTCTCAGGACTGAAGACCACAACAACAACAACAGAAGCGAACCAAATTTCCAGACGTTCGGGAACGAAAGGCAGGGGCGGCATTTGTAATCGCGACGCGGGTGGGCCGCCAGAGCCGGCGAACGGAAAGTTTGAAGCTAGCGGGAGCGGCACCGACGCGGGTGATGAAAATGCGAGCACATTTGGTTTGATATCGGTGTATCCTGCGGGCTGGTTGAGCGAGGCATTACCCTGTGGCGGCGGCGCGGGAACCGCCGGTACATGCGGCGCGGTTGGAAACGTAACGTCGAGGACGAAGTCGGTATGAGATGTAGGAATCCGCGGCACTGTGAACTCAGTGGTTTGCTGCATCGTGTCGAGCTCGTTCTCGATATTCTGGGTGACGCCGTCGATGTCGCGGAAGAAGTTCTGAGCAGACGACGTGTCGATACGAAACGGTGCGGAAAATGTGTAAAGAAACTTGTCTACTGCCGCACCACTGGAGTGACGGGGTCACCACTTATGCAGAGGTAATTACACTACGTAAAGGAAAACGCTTGCGTGGATTTTACTCTAGAAATAATCACTTTTATTATAACGCACGAACACAATACAAACCTACGTTAACGCGGGAAACGAGACGAGGTCGTTTTCCCCAAACAACCTCATTCGCAAACAGAGTGTTTCAGTGTCAATCTTCAGGTTTTCGCGGCGCAAAGACTGCTCCATTAAGTTTCGGGAATGCAGCCGCATGAAAGGCCACATTCACATGGTATCTTGTAAACTCCAGGCTTGCGGAGTAGTAAGTCATCTTTAACGGAACCCAGGAGTGCAGCCGTCTTCGCCGCCGGACGAAAAATCACTTTTACTTTATGTTTAGTGAGGATCCGTCCTATTTTGGATGAAAGGCTTCCCACATACGGCAGGAAAGCCATGGATTTAAATGTTTCCTCGTCATCTTCTGCATTCCTTACGGACACCTTAGGTTTTGTTTGTAGTGCCTTACGTATCTGTTGTGGAGAATACCCGTTGTCCTCAAAAACTCTCTTCAGATGTAAAAGTTCGTCTTTTAAACTACTTTCATCAGATATGACGTGTGCTCGGTGTACCAAAGTTCTTAGAACACTACTCGTCTGCGAAGGATGGGGACAGCTATTTGCATGTAAATATAAGTCCGTATGGGTCGGTTTCCGATTTACTGCATGACCCAAAGTGCCATCTTCTTTCATATATCGGACAAACGAATCGTACAGTCCAAGAGAGGTGTACGGAACATCGCAGGTACACTCGGCTCTTACAACCCAGTAAATCGGCTGTGGCAGAGCATTGTATTGAATCTGGTCACTCTATGGTATATGAAAATGTCGAAATTCTGACTTCTGTTTCATCTTTCTGGGACTCCGTAGTAAAAGAGGCCATTGAAATCCGCTTGACGAAGAATTTAATTAATAGAGACAGCGGTTTCACATTAGATAAATCATGGAATCCTGCACTTTCAATACTGAACTTACAAAGACGTCGCTACAGTTCAGCTCCCAGTAATACATCGACCTCCCAGCATGGATCGAATGCGCAGCCACAGACGTAACTCATGCATTTTGTACGTCTTTGCCGCCGATCAACATCACTGGCGCCTTGTTTATCTGTGGCCGCATGCGCAGTGGCGCGGTCCGCGAGTTTAAAAGGATGGAGCGAGCGCTTGAGCGTCAGTCGTACGGCTCTCTCTGAAGATGGCTGAAAGGTATACAGCCGAAATATTAGAAGAAGCAGAATTCATGCGGCTGCATTCCCGAAACTTAATGGAGCAGTCTTTGCGCCGCGAAAACCTGAAGATTCACATCAAGTACCTCATCGGGGAGGAGATGGTTTTATGTGTTCGACGATTGGACAAGCTACGACATTTGAGAGCGAGATTATTGAGCTCTTCAAGTTTTTTACTGAGGTGCCGTGACCATGGCATAATTCCGAAGTTTGCCAGGTTAGTACATTTTATAAAATCGACTTCCATGAATAAGATTTTAATTATAGCTGGTTCTGCTATCGTTAAGGAGAGGATCCGATTTACACGAAGGAAGCTGGATCTTGTTTCTCAAGAACTTTATCGTCTGCACCTGAAGATGTCTGTGGAGTTACCCAGCAACTCTTGGAACTGGATAGAGGGTACAACATGGGCCAAATCAGACTGGGTTCGTGAGGTAGCGACATCAAGACAGACTGCAAAGTTCAGCCGACTTGAGCCATCTCCCCAGCAAGAAAGTATCTCGACGCTCCGTCATTAATATGACGGGTAGAGATTTGGACGATGCTACGATGATGGTTTTAAGCAAAGGACTGAATTTTGCACCCACGCCAAAGGTTTTGCTTATACCTGCATTCATCAGTGCCGTTGAAGAAGCTGTTCGACCACTCTCTACGGATTCTGCAGATGAAATAAGACGCGAAACTTGTCGAGCTGTTATGAAGGCTCGCCCACAAAGAAGCAATATATCTGTGGCAGAGAGGACTGCACTACGTATGCTCCGCCAAGATACCGAAACGGTGGTTCTCCCTGCTGATAAAGGTAATACCACTGTTTTAATGTCACGTGACGACTATCATGATAAGATATACAGCTTACTGAATGATAGTATGTACCGGAAGATTGTAACGCTACCGCCCGCTCGGGCATACGTTAGCTCTTTAAAGCCTGTACTGTAATAAGTTCACGGGCTTCACCTTATAAACAAGGATTTTAGTACATAAGTTGACCGCGTGTACCTAATTGGAAGCAATTCGGACTTATATCCAGTCAGTAACTACAGTGATGCGTCAAGCAATTGTAAAGGATAATTACGCGTTCGCATGGACAAGAAGTACACACAGTAGATTCTACCAATGATTAATAATACGGTCGCCAGCCTAATTAGGCATTGAGTGAGTTTTTCCTTGTACAAGTGGGTGCATGTACAAGTATAATAACACGTAGTAATGTTGCGTTTTATGGCAAAGATTGGAACCGGAAAAATCCACTGAACTAAAGTTTTCTCCTTTTTGTACTAATTTGGACGAGCTAAAATTACACAACACCACACAGCAATGATTACTACGAACTGCATTTTGTATATTGATCAGACTGAAATCGGGCATAGATTACCCTAGAATTAGCAATTTTGAAAGCACACATACAATATCACTATTAAAATTGGAAAAAACACTAATACACTTAGGTTTAATACAGAACTTAACTTTGCTGTTCAAATCTGATCAGTACACTTCAAGATTTGAAAGAATGGACAAGAGAAGGGGGGGCCCTGAAACTGTTATGGTCGTTATACTGAAACTATTAAGTACTGAAGGTAAAATAACACTAAAAATTATCAATCTATGGATAACTACTCTTTTGTCTTACTTCTGAATAATTTAACTGTCATTATTTCTGTCTCAAATTAATTAAATAACATCGCTAACTCAATTCAAAAAAACTCTCTTCCAATTTAGTCATACTTTTGTTCTTTATCAACATTTGCAATAACACACAGAATTTTAAACTTCTTTATAGCATAGATTTATCTGCTGATAATGTTCGTTAACACTAACTTTAAACTTTCAGTTCGGGATACTCGGGTTGCACAATATGTGGTAAGGACCCTGTCTAGGTCAGTGATCAGGATAAGTAATGGCTGAGGCAATTCTGGTAAAAGTCACGTTATTATTGAACAGTTAGAAACATTTTCGACACTGGTCCACACAGATACAATTCTAAAGATGAATTAAATGTTTGACCTGTGCAAGTCGGTGCAGCGGTTGGCGGGCAGCGAGATAGCGGGCAGCACAGCACACATACAAGCACGGCTAAGGCTCTCACTGCATCGGCACTTTCCTTCTTCTTAGCGTCGCAATCTTTCCAATTCAGTGCCTAAGAATATAGCCATGCCATGCAGTCGTCTGAATCGGCACATCCGAGGCTCAATGGAATCCACTTTTCCTGGATAGCCTCCTCGGTACGGTACGTGTTCCTCTGACCGATGCCCAACTCTGACTGTTCTACTGAGCCCGTTGTGCCGAACCGCACCAGTGTGCGTTTTCCCGCACTCGCCTGCCTCCACCTTTTCCTGCTCCCCTACAGGTAGGGTATTCACCACAGGTTTTCTACTTCACATATCTTAATACCTTTCCTACGTATGGACCAAGTGTATAAATTAAAATTTTCACATCTTACAATAGTTTTAACATTAAGTACATTTCCTTTTGATTATCACATTGCTTGAAATCTAACATAAATAATAACATTCATTTTCAAAAGTTGCTCACAGTTTCTTTAACATGACACGAAAAGAAAAAGACATTCAAAACATTACTTACACTAATCTCTCGAAATTCAGAAAGAAAAAAATTTTATCATATGTACAGTTGATGTTGTTACAAGATCAGTAAGGACCCCACCAACAAGGTGGTAAGGAAGACGGCGTCGCTTTTGAATGCCTCCCCATTTCCACTGGAAGTCATACGAAGACTGAAACCAAGTGGTGCAGTGCCTCCAAGGCTTTATGGACTCCCAAAGATCCATAAGAAAGACGTTCCTCTACGTCCTATCGAGAGCAATATTGGTTCTCCCAACTATGACAGCGAGAGCGAGAGCACCAGCAGCAGCACAGTACTGTTTGTATAAAGCGTTTATTTTGCATTTTGTTTACGACCTTCCACTAAGGAAGGGATTCTATTTGTGTTTATCTGCTCTGCATAGTAACTAACAGTTCTTGATAAAACTTTACGTAGTTTTTGTGTTAGATTTCTTAGTGTTTTCTTGATCGTTTAGAACAGAAAGCGCCCTAAAACCGTCATTTGTTTGTTTCGCGGCCGTTAGCCACTAGTCACTTGAATCAGCAGTTGTCTTGTGACAGCGAGAGCGAGAGCACCAGCAGCAGCACAGTACTGTTTGTATAAAGCGTTTATTTTGCATTTTGTTTACGACCTTCCACTAAGGAAGGGATTCTATTTGTGTTTATCTGCTCTGCATAGTAACTAACAGTTCTTGATAAAACTTTACGTAGTTTTCGTGTTAGATTTCTTAGTGTTTTCTTGATCGTTTAGAACAGAAAGCGCCCTAAAACCGTCATTTGTTTGTTTCGCGGCCGTTAGCCACTAGTCACTTGAATCAGCAGTTGTCTTGTGACAGCGAGAGCACCAGCAGCAGCGAGTACTGTTTGTATAAAGCGTTTTTGTACTTATTTGCTGCGCTTAGCTTTTAAATAGTTTTTCTGGGAAAACCTAGCGTAGTTTTCGCGTCTCGTATTTCAGTGAGTGTTTCTTGATTATCAGAGTAGCTCATCAGAAGATTATCTTGGGAATTTGTCACCGTATAGGGTAGGGTAAACATAGTCATGTGTAGGGACTGTGGTTGTTGTGAGCGGACGCAAGGAGAATTGGCCACTCTTCGGGGGCAGGTGGAGGCTTTGTCTGTTAGGCTCATCGAGCTCGAGGCGCAGGCGTCGGCTCGTAGTGGCGTTGGGGCAACTGTGGTGAGACCTATGCCTACTTCGGTGGCCTTGGAATCACATGGAACCCCTGATGTCGCTGCGTCTTCCGGCAGTGAGCATCTTACCGGTCAGCCATCACTCCAGGGTGAATGGCGGACAGTGGTGGGCTCTCGCGTGCCTGGCCGAAAGGCGAAGGTGGGATCTGGCCGCGTGGCAGCTGCCTTACCCCTTTCCAACAGGTACGGGGTGCTTCCTAGTGGTGATGACATCGTTTCCGAGCCACCACAGGATGCCTCGCCTGTTGGGCCAGTGGCCGATTCTCCGGCAAGGTCCCGACAGTCACAGAGGGCGGGCCTATTAGTTATAGGGAGCTCCAACGTTAGGCGGGTTATGGAGCCCCTCAGGAAAATAGCGGGTAGGTCGGGGAAGAATGCCAGTGTGCACTCGGTGTGCTTGCCGGGGGGTCTCGTCCGTAATGTGGAGGAGGCCCTTCCGGCAGCTATTGAACGCACTGGGTGTGACCGGCTGCAGATAGTAGCACATGTCGGAACGAATGACGCCTGCCGCTTGGGTTCTGAGGCCATCCTTGGTTCCTTCCGGCGGCTGGCTGATTTGGTGAAGACAACCAGCATCGCACGCGGAGTGCAAGCTGAGCTTAATATCTGCAGCATAGTGCCCAGAGTCGATCGCGGTCCTCTGGTTTGGAGCCGTGTGGAGGGTCTAAACCAGAGGCTCAGACGACTCTGCGACTATAATGGTTGCAAATTCATCGACCTCCGTTATTGGGTGGAGAACTGTAGGGCCCCCCTAGACAGGTCAGGCGTGCACTACACACCGGAAGCAGCTACTAGGGTAGCAGAGTACGTGTGGCGTGCACACGGGGGTTTTTTAGGTTAGAGGGACCCCCCCCTTGGGCGAAACGATAAAATACCTGACGGCTTACCAGAGAGGACATTATCATCGTTGATAAAGAACGTCCGTCCTCAGAGACCAAAAACAGGAAAAGTTAACGTAATATTGGTAAACTGCAGGAGTATCCAGGGCAAGGTTCCTGAATTAGTATCTCTTATTGAAGGAAATAGTGCGCATATAGTATTAGGAACGGAAAGTTGGTTAAAACCGGAAGTGAACAGTAACGAAATCCTAGACACAGAATGGAATATATACCGCAAGGATAGGATAAACGCCAATGGTGGAGGAGTATTTATAGCAGTAAAGAATTCAATAATATCCAGTGAAGTTATTACCGAATGCGAATGTGAAATAATCTGGGTTAAGCTAAGTATCAAAGGTGGGTCAGATATGATAGTCGGATGCTTCTATAGACCACCTGCATCAGCAACCGTAGTAGTTGAGCGCCTCAGAGAGAACCTGCAGAACGTCGTGAAGAAGTTTCGTGATCATACTATTGTAATAGGGGGAGACTTCAATCTACCAGGTATAGAATGGGATAGTCACACAATCAGAACTGGAGCCAGGGACAGAGACTCTTGTGACATTATCCTGACTGCCTTGTCCGAGAATTACTTCGAGCAGATAGTTAGAGAACCAACTCGTGAACCTAACGTTTTAGACCTCATAGCAACAAATAGACCGGAACTTTTCGACTCCGTGAATGTAGAAGAGGGTATCAGTGATCATAAGTCAGTGGTTGCATCAATGACTACAAGTGTAATAAGAAATGCCAAGAAAGGAAGGAAAATATATTTGCTTAACAAGAGTGATAGGGCACAAATCGCAGAATATCTGAGTGACCACCATCAAACGTTCATTTCTGAGGAAGAGGATGTGGAACAAAAATGGAAAAAATTCAGAAACATCGTCCAGTACGCCTTAGATAAGTTCGTACCGACTAAGGTCCAAAGCGAGGGGAAAGATCCACCGTGGTATAACAATCATGTACGAAAGGTACTACGGAAACAAAGAAAGCTTCATCATAGGTTTAAGAGTAGTCGAATCATAGCTGATAAGGAAAAGCTGAACGAAGCGAAAAAGAGCGTAAAGAGAGCAATGAGAGAAGCATTCAACGAATTCGAACATAAAACATTGGCAAACAATCTAAACAAGAACCCTAAAAAGTTTTGGTCATATGTAAAATCGGTAAGCGGATCTAAATCCCCTATTCAGTCACTCGTTGACCACGATGGCACCGAAACAGAGGACGACCGAAGAAAGGCAGAAATACTGAATTCAGTGTTCCGAAACTGTTTCACTGCGGAAAATCGTAACACGGTCCCTGACTTCAGCCGTCGCACGGACGCCAAAATGGAAAATATTGAAATAAACGATATCGGAATTGAAAAACAACTGCTATCACTTAGTAGCGGAAAAGCATCCGGACCAGACGAGATACCCTTAAGATTCTACAGTGATTATGCTAAAGAACTTGCCCCCTTTCTATCAGCAATTTATCGTAGATCGCTGGAAGAACGTAAAGTACCTAGCGACTGGAAGAAAGCGCAGGTCGTTCCCATTTTCAAGAAGGGTCATAAATCAGATGCGAATAATTATAGGCCTATTTCGCTTACGTCAATCTGTTGTAGAATAATGGAACATGTTTTGTGTTCTCGTATTATGACGTTCTTAGATAATACAAATCTCCTTCATCATAACCAACATGGATTCCGCAAACAGAGATCATGTGAAACTCAGCTCGCCCTATTTGCCCAAGAAATTCACAGTGCCGTAGACACTGGCGAGCAGATTGATGCCGTATTCCTGGACTTCAGGAAGGCATTTGATACGGTTCCGCACTTACGTTTAATGAAAAAAATACGAGCTTACGGAATATCGGACCAGGTTTGTGATTGGATTCAGGATTTCCTAGAAGAAAGAACACAACATGTCATTCTTAACGGTTCAAAATCTGCAGATGTAGAGGTAATTTCGGGAGTACCGCAAGGAAGCGTGATAGGACCTTTATTGTTTACAATATACATAAATGACTTAGTTGACAACATCGGTAGCTCCGTGAGGCTATTTGCAGATGACACGGTTGTCTACAAGAAAGTAGCAACATCAGAAGACTCGTACGTACTCCAGGAAGACCTGCAGAGGATTAATGCATGGTGCGACAGCTGGCAGCTTTCCCTAAACGTAGATAAATGTAATATAATGCGCATACATAGGGGCAGAAATCCATTCCAGTACGATTATGCCATAGGTGGTAAATCATTGGAAGCGGTAACGACCGTAAAATACTTAGGAGTTACTATCCGGAGCGATCTGAAGTGGAATGATCACATAAAACAAATAGTGGGAAAAGCAGGCGCCAGGTTGAGATTCATAGGAAGAATTGTAAGAAAATGTGACTCATCGACGAAAGAAGTAGCTTACAAAACGCTTGTTCGTCCGATTCTTGAGTATTGCTCATCAGTATGGGACCCTTACCAGGTTGGATTAATAGAAGAGATAGACATGATCCAGCGAAAAGCAGCGCGATTCGTCATGGGGACATTTAGTCAGCGCGAGAGCGTTACGGAGATGCTGAACAAGCTCCAGTGGCGGACACTTCAAGAAAGGCGTTACGCAATACGGAGAGGTTTATTATCGAAATTACGAGAGAGCACATTCCGGGAAGAGATGGGCAACATATTACTACCGCCCACATATATCTCGCGTAATGATCACAACGAAAAGATCCGAGAAATTAGAGCAAATACGGAGACTTACAAGCAGTCGTTCTTCCCACGCACAATTCGTGAATGGAACAGGGAAGGGGGGATCAGATAGTGGTACAATAAGTACCCTCCGCCACACACCGTAAGGTGGCTCGCGGAGTATAGATGTAGATGTAGATGTAGATGTATGATTGTGCCAAGCACCTGGCGTCACTATTGAGGCCGCTTGTGGGAAAATGTGATCATCATATAAGGAACTCTGCAGATTTCATTGGCAAATTAAAATCTGAAACCACTGATCTATTAGTCAGCTCTGATGTAGTGTCGCTATTTACTAAGGTACCTCTCTCTGAATCTTTAGATCTCATTGGAAAAAGTTTTGATCAGGAGATTTTAGCTTTGTTTCACCATGTGATGACCTCCACATACTTTTTATTTAAGAACAACTTTTTTGAACAGACTGACGGTGTTGCCTTGGGTAGTCCATTGTCACCCTTGGTGGCCAATTTGGACTTCGAGGAGAAGGCCCTGGAGTCTGCTAGTTTGAAGCCTACAGTTTTTTGGAGGTACGTTGATGACACCTTTGTAGTGTGGCCCCATGGCGAGGACAAATTGCAGGACTTCTTAAACCATCTGAACTCTATCCATGGACAAATTCAGTTTACAATGGAAGTGGAAAAGGAGGGTTGTCTTCCATTTTTGGATGTCTTGGTTCGGCGCAAAGAAGATGGCACTTTGGGTCATGCAGTATATCGGAAACCGACCCATACGGACTTATATTTACATGTAAATAGCTGTCACCATCCTTCGCAGACGAGTAGTGTTCTAAGAACTTTGGTACACCGAGCACACGTCATATCTGATGAAAGTAGTTTAAAAGACGAACTTTTACATCTGAAGAGAGTTTTTGAGGACAACAGGTATTCTCCACAACAGATACGTAAGGCACTACAAACAAAATCTAAGGTGTCCGTAAGGAATGCAGAAGATGACGAGGAAACATTTAAATCCATGGATTTCCTGCCGTATGTGGGAAGCCTTTCATCCAAAATAGGACGGATCCTCACTAAACATAAAGTAAAAGTGATTTTTCGTCCAGCGGCGAAGACGGCTGCACTCCTGGGTTCCGTTAAAGATGACTTACTACTCCGCAAGCCTGGAGTTTACAAGATACCATGTGAATGTGGCCTTTCATATATCGGACAAACGAATCGTACAGTCCAAGAGAGGTGTACAGAACATCGCAGGTACACTCGGCTCTTACAACCCAGTAAATCGGCTGTGGCAGAGCATTGTATTGAATCTGGTCACTCTATGGTATATGAAAATGTCGAAATTCTGACTTCTGTTTCATCTTTCTGGGACTCCGTAGTAAAAGAGGCCATTGAAATCCGCTTGACGAAGAATTTAATTAATAGAGACAGCGGTTTCACATTAGATAAATCATGGAATCCTGCACTTTCAATACTGAACTTACAAAGACGTCGCTACAGTTCAGCTCCCAGTAATACATCGACCTCCCAGCATGGATCGAATGCGCAGCCACAGACGTAACTCATGTATTTTGTACGTCTTTGCCGCCGACCAACATCACTGGCGCCTTGTTTATCTGTGGCCGCATGCGCAGTGGCGCGGTCCGCGAGTTTAAAAGGATGGAGCGAGCGCTGGAGCGTCAGTCGTACGGCTCTCTCTGAAGATGGCTGAAAGGTATACAGCCGAAATATTAGAAGAAGAAGCAGAATTCATGCGGCTGCATTCCCGAAACTTAATGGAGCAGAGTGTTTCAGTGTCCTGTCGACTATCGACTTGTCACTCCCACACATCGTGTCACATACTATAGCGCACATATCATATGGGTATATACAGTTTGGTGTCGGCTACTGTGGGAGTCAGTACCGACACAAACAACGAAGGAGAGAAGTTGCAATGGCCAGTGGCGGAATCCAAAATCATCTGTGCAAAACACTTTCAGATTAATAGAACTCTTTATTTCTAAAAAGAAAGGGAACAGAACTTAACATTTTGTGATGAAGTGGCTTGCTGTGCCTCCTCCATGCAATTACTTTGACATACTTATTACTCGTACTAATGCTCTAGAAGTCTGCGACTTATCTTGGCTCGATCAGTGACGGGCAACTGGATACGTCAGCATTGGCAGGGGGCACTGAACTCTGTCTTCCTGGAGGTGTGGTGCTGCCCACCGTTTGCATTGGTGGGTGGGCCAGCGCCTTCTTTATCTGTTATCAGTGATGGGCAGCTGGATACGTCAGCATTGACAGGGGGCTCTGAACTCTGTCTTCCTGGAGGTGTGGTGCTGCCCACTCTTTCCATTGGTGTGTGGGCCAGCGCCTTTTTTATCAGTTATCAGTGATGGGCAGCTGGATACGTCAGCATTGACAGGGGGCTCTGAACTCTGTCTTCCTGGAGGTGTGGTGCTGTCCACTCTTTCCATTGGTGTGTGGGCCAGCGCCTTCTTTACCAGTTATCAGTGATGGGCAGCTGGATACGTCAGCATTGACAGGGGGCTCTGAACTCTGTCTTCCTGGTGGTGTGGTGCTGCCCACTCTTTTCATTGGTGTGTGGGTCAGCGCCGGCGCTGCACCGGTGGGTGTGCAGTCGATGCTTCAAGACTACACACTCCTCCCTCCACTCCCCACCCCCACCCACAGAATGCAGCACTGTTGTCAAGTAGCCATCTTACAACGACTGGGAGGGAGGCAGGAAGCTGGGTGGCTAGGGGAACGTCGGTCGGAAATAACTAAAAAGGCGCCCACCCTCTTCCTGAGCCAGTCCGACGAAAAAGGGATGAGGGGGGGATGACGATGCCCACGGCGTGCACTGCGGCGTGGGGCGGGAAGCTTATCTGCTGCGGCGGCAAAGGCGACGGGTCCAGTCCCACCAGTTCTGCAGGCGGTGCCAAAGAGGCACGTAGGGGCTACCGCGCCAGCCACAAGGTCCCGGTAGTATGCGAATCTGCTCGCAATCGATAAGCTCGAGTCTGGTTCTGATGGCGGCGTAGGAGCCCAGCAGGACCTCGAATTAAATTCGTGCAAGCACCCAGATTTCGAAGGATCGTTCCTCTCTCCCACCGCCTGGTGCTACCAAAAACTCTCGAAAGAATAGAATCATTAGGCTGAAAGCGTGGCAGGGCCGTGCGCTGCGGTGGGTGCAGCGACTGGAGCAGTGGCCACGTAGAAACTCCGCCTGCGACGGGCCGTCGCGGGGCTGGGAGCGAGGAACAACAGCAGCGCCGGAGGCACGTAGTCCGTTCATTTGTTGCTTGACGTACGTACAAATCGTTCAGCTTCTCCGTTCAACTGAGGATGAAACGGAGCACTGGTAAGGTGAGTGATACCATTGGTTGTACAAAACGGTTAGAAGTCCTGAGCCATAAACTGTGGTCCGTTGTCTGTAACTAACACTTCAGGAAAACCTTCCAAGCAAAAATAGATGACAAATCCTGAATGGTACTACGCGACGTAGTCGAGTTCGTGTGCACTGCCAACGGATATTTGCTAAACGAATCCACAACAATAAGCCGACGAATGCTCCAAAAGGGACCAACAAATTCAATATGCACTCTTTGCCTTGCGATTCAGACTTTAGCCAAGCTGCAAATGTTGGCTTGGGGCCAACGTCATCTGTTCACTACAAACGTCCTTGCCTGGCCAAGTACAGTGCTAACGCATTAACTGTTTTGTGCACAGAATTCTCCAATGTCCTTGGTGGTTCAATCGCAACACATCGTTTTGCAACAATTTAGGAATAATCACACGCAATTGTTCAGAGTCATTTTGCAATAAAATCACACAATGCTGGACGCAGAGGCTACGCCGACGAGGAATTTATCGGCTCACAAAATAATTCCGATTGCTTTTCAATGTACGGGGTCAAGCAGTACGGATGCAGTGCATTAAAAGGTTCAAGTAAGGGTATGATTCTGTGACCTGTGCAAATTTCCTATAGTGCGCTGGAAAAGTCTGTAAAAGTTCAGAGTCCTGCGCATCGATCAGACAACAAGATGCGACAGTAGCATCGAATTCAGAATCAGAATCAACTGGAAAGCGAGAAACGGCGTCAGCATTTGCATGCTTCGACATGGACCAGTACAATATTTCGTACTGATACTATGACAATAAAAAATCCCAACGTTGCAGCTTAGCAAACATGCGTGGTGGAACAGGTTTGGACGGATGAAACAAATGTGACTTATGGTCCGTCACTAGGTAAAACTTCCGACCAAACAGATAAAGGTGAAACTGCCACGCCATAAATAATAGCGAGCGCTTCCTTCTCGATTTGGGAGTAGTTGAGTCTTGGTCAATAACTTGGATGTGAAAGCAATCGGCCTGTCCTGTGAATCAAATCTGTGCGAGAGAACAGCTCCGATTCCATACGAAGACGCGCCCACTGCCAAAATATCAGGCTTGGCGGGATCGAAATGAACAAGGCGTCTATCACTCAATAAGGCATTTTTAAGTTTCTAGAATCCATCCAGACACTCTTTGGTCCGAACAAAAGGCACATTATTCCAGCGCAAACGATGCAACGGAGCCGCGATCTGGGCTGCGTTAGGTACAAACCTCTTCCCGAGGACTGACTGCAATTCCGTCACTTCCGCGGGGCAGGGAGATACCGGATGGCCAATAAATGTGGTTGAAGTTAATGAACACCCTGGCTATTAAGAACATGGGCTAATCACTGAATTTCCGTCTGAAAAAAAGGCACATTTGTCCAGGCGACACTTCAAACCTGCAGTTGAAAGTATTTGAAAAAGCGTTCCAAGGTCCTGACACAACAATATCGTCCAAGTAATTTAACGGAAGTAGCTTTGGAATATGGCAGGCGCGGAAGCACTGCCAAAGGGTAAGCGCAAAAATTTGAACAACCGCAAATGTTTGTTGACTATAAAAACTTTCTGAGACTCTTCATCTAGCGGAATATGGAAATACCCATTGCGTAAGTCAGTTTTTGAAAAATAGCGGCTGCAGCAAGCCTGTCCATTAATTCCTCGGGCCGAGGAAATGGATAAGTTAATTCATTCAATTTAAAGTTAACACAGAGACGAAGTCTTCCACAAGGCTTTGGTAGGATGACTAAGGGAGAATCCCATTGACTAGCCTGGACGAAGCAATAACACCATTGTCTTGCCATTCTTGAAGTTCACTTGCAATTTTATCTCCATGTGCGTAAGGGCCGGAACACGCCCGAAAAACTTAGGTCACGCATTGTCGTTAATTGTAACGTGCTCCACAAAATTATTTGCTCTGACAAGTCATTCAGAAAATAAATCAGGAAACTCCTAAATCAATTGAATACCACTGTCTTTTGGGTTTTAAAGCAGAAATAGAAAATACATTGTCCTGAATACGAAGACTAAACGAATCAAATTAATCTAACCAAAAAATATTTTCGCAGTTCTGTGAATGCAAAACTGTAAAGGTGACTGTTTGGTGCGAGACTGGAATGCGGCAGGCAAACTACTCGTACCAAGCACTGTAATGTCCTAACAGTTATACGCAGTAAGTGCCAGGCAAGATTTCTCAACTGTGGCTAGTCCAACTGCTCATAAGTGCACGATTAAGCAATGTAATGGAAGTGCCAATGTCTAACTGAAGTTACACAAAGCGTCCTGCAATAACTAAGTTCGCAAACAGTTTTTTTAACTGTCGGTGCACAGCATTTGGGCGAGGTGAACGTACATCCTGAATTTGGTCATTACTATTACTGTAGCCGATTTAGAAAAACTGTAAAAAACAGTAGCTATGTGAGAAGGTGCTCCGCGTTTACGAGAGGGAACGTAGGTAGAGTTCTTTTTCTGTTGCAAGCGCACAGAATGTACATGACCTGGCTTTCCACAAGCAAATCTAGTCGCTTTCCGCGAAGGACAGTTTTGTCTTTTACGTGTGGAAAAGCAGCAGGAACATGATTTCACAGCAGACACATGTGTTGGCATTTGCATACTCTGTTCACGGAGCGGTGGCCTGTTTGCATGTGATGATCAATACCAAGGCCGTACCTGTTAGTCACTTTGCATTACGCTGCAAATCGGAGCTACCTCAAAGTTTTCCACGGCGCTACCACATGAGTCCTGATATTCAATAATTTGTAACACTTGTTTTAAGGTAAGCTCAGAATGTTTGAGAATTTGTTCACGAATTCTACTGTTCGGCACATTGTGGGTAATTACACCATGAAAATGGCGTCACTGTAGTACCGTCCACAGCTATACTGAAAACGGCACTGTCGTGTTACACCCTGAATTTCAGTGACCCACTGACGGTATGTCTTTTCTGGCTTTGAACAACTGACAAGTTAAAACAACTTGTCACGAGCTGCAGCAACCTGTACCTGATCCTCGTAATACTTAGTGAGGACGGAAACGAAATCTTCAGAAACTAACAGCTCTGGCCTACTAGTTGGGAATAACTTCTGAGCGAGGCGGTAAACTCCTGTGCCGGCCGTAGGCAGGAAATAAGGAAGTTTCACAGTACCTTGCACTTGATGTGTAGTAAAATGAACATCAAACTGAGCACAGTACTCATTCCATTCCTCTTATTGTTCATTGAAAGCTCAGAACGGTGGAACGCACAGAGGTGGCGCTGTGGATGTGGCTGGCTACTGTTGATTGCAGCAGGAGCTTGTGCATTAATGAGCTGCTGCACTGCTGTCATCAACTGCTAGATTTGGTGGTTCTAAAACGTTAGAGCAATGCCAGCAGCAACTGGAGGCGTAGGCGGATGTGGTATAAAGGGTGAGTTAGAGGCCATTTTAATGAGAGGAGCGCCACAACAAAATAATTATAAGCAGTTGAAATACACAAACCGTCTTCCTCGGCACGGATGCTCTCGAAGTCTGCAACCAAACTCGGCCCGACCAACGATGGGCGGCTGGTTAAGTCAGCATTGACAGGGGGCTCTCAACTTTGTCTTCCTCGAGTTGTAGCACCGCCCCTCTTTCCATTGGCGCTCACGTCAGCGCCTTCTTAAGGAAACCCGGAACCTAAAAATGATGAAATTTTGGGTTTTCAGTTTATTGTGAAACAAAATACTACAGATCTTCCTCTTTAAAATGTCATATTAATCTTGCCTGTAGCTCAACTCCAAGTATTGAAAATATTATTTTCAATAATGTGCTGTAGAGGGCATGTCGCGACATTGAATTTCCATGGATACATGTTCATTGAAAACATCGTTTTTCAAAACTTCCGGTATTTCCAAAGACTTTATATTATGTTGACAACACGATTTGATAGGCAATTGTTTTGTCTGCGTATTGTAGTCTTCGGATACTGTTGTTTACATTGAGCATTTGGTGGTTATTGCACGATTTGTGTTGTATTTCTATTGCCTAACTGGAACTTATCAAAGATGCCTCGATTTAGTAACAGAGTTTACAAGAGAAAGAAGCCTCCTCCGAAGTACACTAGTGGAACTGTGACAATTTCTGCGACCTTGGGAAATGATTCTGAAAATAGTGAGGTTATTCATGAAGTGAAATCTACTCCTGTCTCTAGCACAAGCAACAAGTTGCATGGATCAACAGAAAAATACTGCAGTCTATTGGAGAAGTGTAGTGAGGATAATGTGAACGAAATAATTAACATTTCATTGCTCTCAAAGGTGATTGAGAGTTCAGTACTGTGTAAGGAATGTTGCAAATTGAGTATGTCAGTAAATGTCAAGCGACACATAGGACTTGCAGCAAAAATCTGTCTCCATTGTACTAGTTGTCATTACAATGTTTCATTTTGGAACTCAGAATATGTCGAAATAGGTCAAGGTGAAACTGATAGTGAGAAAAGCAAGTACTATGGTGTAAATATTAGATGTGTTTATGCCCTAAGGTCAATCGGTAAGGGATACTCTGCTGGTCAAATGTTTTGTGGTGTAATGAATCTACCACAACCACCAACGCAATTCTCAAAAAAATAACTCGGTTGTTGGATTCGGTGTTGAAGATATTGCCCAAGAATCCAATCCTACAGTTCCTGGGTGATGGTGATTCGAAGTCTTTTGGTGCTGTATCTGAGCTGAAACCTTATGGAAATGATGTTACCAATACTAAACAGGGGTGCATAGGTCGCGTTCAGAAACGTATGGGAACAAGGCTGCGTCGACTGAAGACCACAATGAAAGGCCAAGTACTCAGTGATGGAAAACCTTTGGGTGGTGCTAAAAGATTGACAGACGAGGTAATCAACAGATTGCAGAGAGACTACGGACTGGCAATAAGACAAAATACTCACAGTGTTGATGCAATGGAAAAGGCTGTAATTGCACTTTACTACCACACCTTATCGACTGACGAGGAACGACTACATGGACTATGCCCACAGGGACCCAATCCCTGGTGCAAGTACAACAAATATCAGGGATCTGAACGTGTATACAAGCATCATCACAGTCTACTAGAAACTGTCATGAAGGCTATAAAACCAATTTTCAGAGATCTTTCTGCAACTGTACTTTTGAAGAAATGTCTCCATGGACGTACACAAAATCAAAATGAGAGTGTGAATAATGTAATTTGGACCAGAATCCCAAAAAATGTGTTTGTGGAAATTCATACTCTTCATTTTGGAGTATATGATGCCACTGCTACGTACAACAAAGGTGACATTATAAAGTGCAATGTGCTGCAGAAGTTGGATGTGATGCCCGGAAAGTACATGGTGAGTGCAATGAGAGGAAACGGGATGCTGAAAGGAAAGAAAAGGAGTGTGAGAGGCAAGACAGAGAAAGAATGAAAGGTGTGAAAAGAAGGCTAGATGAGGAGATGTCTAGTGACACTGAAAGCCCCTCTTATGGTGCTGGACTCCACTAAAATGTTAGTGAAACTTTGAAACTCGTCTTCCACAAGTTCACTTTTTTGCCATATAAGGAACATTTTCTGCTAAACTATTAGAGATAAAGACTTAAAATTTTCAAGGAATGTAAACAGTGTCAATATACACGTTGTATCATACCCTTTTTGTGATATATAATTGATAATAAATTTTATTTCAAAGATACTATGCCAAAAAATGTGTCAATTACTTTCAGTAACAAAATAATTAATATCTTCCCAAAAACACCAATAAATTAAAATCCATATGGTACATGGTATTAAATATATGTAATGTTATACTGTAAAAGTTTCATCATTCTGGTGTTAATAGTTCATAAGAAAATGTTCCTTACATTTAACATTAGAGGTATAGGATATTCCGGGTTCCTTTAAACTATAAAACACATTAAAAACTGATTGCACCATCAGAATCGTCGTGTAAATAATGGTAACGTACATGTTTCTTTTTAAGGTATCATGATTCATCTGGCTGCTATTAATTTCTATATGAACTGTGAAATGTCTGTCATTAAGGTTTCACAAATTCCGCCACCTTTGCACTCTCGACATACAAGTCTCTTTCATCGACACAGCGTCACCAAGGGATTCCCAGTCACGTGGTCGGCCTGGACCCTGGCTAACATTCTGCACCACACGGCCACCGACAATCTGTGGACCAACAAGAGGCCCCAGGGCGGCCACAACTCTGAACTTAGAATATTTTCAGGGCGCCACAGCTCGCCCATGACCTCACACACCTCCACTTATTAACATTCCGGCTTGCCAGAATGTTCAGAAGTAGCACCCTTCAGTTCATACAAGCACATATAAAACAAATTTCAAAGAATAGAAATTAATTATTAAAATGCCATGTTTAATAGTGTTTACAAATTTTTTGTAGTGGTGTGGGAGCAGCATGAATTCCTAAATAAACTTAAACTAACACAAATTATCAATGAAATGGCATATTAATTAAATTCCTGCATTTCAGTTATCCATAAACAAGCATGAATTTCGAAATAAACTAATACAAAGTATGAATGAAACGGCATATTAAATAAATGCCTGTTTTTCTGTTATGCATAAACAATTTTTTGGACAAGAAATAAAATTTATTAAATGCACTTTCACTTATGTGCGATTTTGTAAGCAGTTCTTGTGCCACTCACTCAGTGCTAACGTGCCTTCTTGCACTAATTTTTCCGTGCACTACACACCCTCACACGGATTTTAGCACGACGTATTGATCAACTCACATCAGTCTTTTGACCAAGTGCCTCGTAGAAATCGTGTCTGCCTCTGAATTCCGAGTTCCACCGTTTATCGTGACAAATCTGTCTACAAAGAAAACCAAAAGTAGAAACCCATCAACAAGCCATTTCCCAAGCCAACCAGGATTCTCGCTAAAGATTCTCTCTAGCGGAAACGATACTTTAGGAACAAAGTCACAAGACAAACGACTAAATCACAGTAAGCTCAAATTCCCACTAATTTTATTTAATAGACTTTAATAAATCCTTCCTACCTCCACACGCCAAAAACTGCATGCACATACAATTACCATTTTTAATACCCTTCAAATTTACCACTAAATTCTTTGCCACAGTCTTACACAAAGCATAAGTCAATATATATTTTACTAAAATCACAAGGTCACTGACCTCCACACACCCTTAGTGCCTAAACTTCCCCCTCTAGCACACGTACAGAGCCACAATAAACTAATAAATTACTAATGAATCCTCAAGTAAAACATATAAATTATCGCTCCAAAATTACTACCACTAATTACAAATTAGAAAAGCTTTTCATTTCTTCCCTTTCTGTATATACTCTTGACTGCATAAATCAGTTCCTTAGTTCAGTAACTATGGTATGAGCAATCTGATTTCCACCTGTAAAAAGTCTTTTAAATTTTATTGCATTTTTTCATTCTGAAATTCAAATTCTAGGCATTTCCCTACATAATTAAGCGCAGTATTGTATTTGCACAGGAAATCAGTACCTAAAATAACCTCCTTTACTAGACTACTCACTACAAATCATTCTATCTCGAATTTATTTTCTCCACATTTAAATTCTAAAAGTATTTTTTGTCTTATTGGCTTACTCATACCATTAATCTGCCATTTTAACCTGAACGTCAGTGACTGGGAAGATTACTAGTTTCCTATTTTTGATCATGTTCACAAAATGTTCCGACACCGGTGACACATTACTACCTGAATCTAGAAGTGCATCTACCATTTCTTTGCCAAATTTAATTTCAATAATTGGCTGTACCTCGTTCTAAATATTTCTCCCTTAATAAATCATTTTCTATGTCTTATACGTTCTCTTCCAATTCTAACGTACACACATCCTGTTCTATCCGTCCCTCAATCTCATTATCATTCCAAAACAATTCATTAAATATTTCCTTCGCCACCAATTCATTCCTTCCCTTTTCTAATCCCGTAGCAATTTTAAACCTCTCTCATTTCCACATATGCGGCAGTAACGACAGTACCAACGCCAATCAGTCACACTAAAATCACACTCCTCCTTCATATACCAATTCGTACGAACTTCATTACACAAATCATCCCCATCCACACTATTTACTTCAGCCCTCTCTAAATTTTCTGTTAGTTCTTCCACACATTTCGCCGATTCACTACCCACATCATGCACAACTTCACTGTTTTTCCCCTCCGAAAATATCAACTCTTAGCAGCTTCGACAGAATTACACGTCAATTCACTGTTAAAAACTTTATCTTCCTTAAATAATACATCTATGCCTAAGCCATCATCACCATAAATCACAGCAACTTTTACTGCTGATACACCATATAAATCACTACATAAATTCACATCAGAAACCTTACTTTCCCCCGTCGACAAATTAACTTTATGTGAATTGTACTCAACTTTATCCTCCGTCACAACATTACACAAATTGCTGCTACCTTGTTGTACAATTTTGGGACTTCCAGCCTTGCTACATTCCTCTGTGATCGGACAAAAATCAGCACACACTGCCATTTCTACACCCTTTTCATCCAGATTAACCCACGATCTTACTTTTCATACATTCTCACATTCATACTCTGACAAATGTTTTAGATCCACACATTCACCAATAAGTTTCCTTTCGCCTTTATTCGTGACTAGAAACGCGTAAATTCCTCCGAAGTATCAATACTAGTAGCTCTTACTTCATTACATTAATTACCATTACTCTGTTCCTTTCAACAGAAATCATCTACCTCTGGCGATACGCTTTTAACTTCAACTGCTGGCGAGACCAACGCTAAGCCTCCCTTAGTAATATAGACGCTTTCAGGCGAAACACAATCACCCTCGCTCGTAGCTGGCGAGACCAAAGCTACGCCGCCTTCACTAACATCGACGCTTTTCGCCGACTCATAAATACTTGCTACTACAACACCTTCCTTACTGCAATTGCTACTGTTTGCTAATATCTCTTCAGAACTCTTCACACAATTTGCTTTCACAAAATTCATCCCCACTTTAACTTCTTTTTGAACCACTGAATTTTTCCATTTATCACCATTCACACACTCATTCATTACACATTCATAACTTACATCAATTGCTTTTTCAAAGTTACCCAAAATTTTTTCAACTTCCTCTTTCACAGTGGAACCTATTTCAGTTCGCATTGTAGCTATATTAGTCCGAATGGTATCCATAACTGTTTGAATTGTACTGATATTATTTGCCATTGTATTCGTATTATTTCCTATTCTGATGATACTATTTCCCATTGTATTCATATTATTTCCCAGTCCCTGGATCATTTCCATTAGCTGAGACATCGTATCTCCCTCACATTCATTCCCGTTGCCTGAATTCCTACTGGTTACACTTTCGAGCTCTGATTTCGGACTAACCGGCTCACTTCCATTTTCAGCATTACACAAACTAGGTGACTGTTTTGTATCCGCGAGATCTATAAGTGGACCTTGAACTTCAGAGTCAAACACTTTCTCACTATTTGCGCAGGCACTTATCTGATCTGAGATGGTTCCCTCTGCCATGGCGATGCCGTCGGTCGCAGTGGAAGTCGACATTGAATACTGCCCTGAAGTACAGGGCTATTACAAATGATTGAAGCGATTTCATAAATTCACTGTAGCTCCATTCATTGACATATGGTCGCGACACACTACAGATACGTAGAAAAACTCATAAAGTTTTGTTCGGCTGAAGCCGCATTTCAGGTTTCTGCCGTCAGAGCGCTCGAGAGCGCAGTGAGACAAAATGGCGACAGGAGCCGAGAAAGCATATGTCGTGCTTGAAATGCACTCACATCAGTCAGTCATAACAGTGCAACGACACTTCAGGACGAAGTTCAACTGCTAACTCCATTCGGCGATGGTATGCGCAGTTTAAAGCTTCTGGATGCCTCTGTAAGGGGAAATCAACGGGTCGGCCTGCAGTGAGCGAAGAAATGGTTGAACGCGTGCGGGCAAGTTTCACGCGTAGCCCGCGGAAAATTGGCTCATGCCACAACTGGAGACCGACAGCGCCGACTTCATCTTTCAACAGGGTGGTGCTCCACCGCACTTCCATGATGATGTTCGGCATTTCTTAAACAGGAGATTGGAAAACCGATGGATCGGTCGTGGTGGAGATCATGATCAGCAATTCATGTCATGGCCTCCACACTCTCCCGACTTAACCCCATGCGATTTCTTTCTGTGGGGTTATGTGAAAGATTCAGTGTTTAAACCTCCTCTACCAAGAAACGTGCCAGAACTGCGAGCTCGCATCAACGATGCTTTCGAACTCATTGATGGGGACATGCTGCGCCGAGTGTGAGAGGAACTTTATCGGCTTGATGTCTGCCGAATCACTAAAGGGGCACATATCGAACATTTGTGAATGCCTAAATAAACTTTTTGAGTTGTTGTATGTGTGTGCAAAGCATTGTGAAAATATCTCAAATAATAAAGTTATTGTAGAGCTGTGAAATCGCTTCAATCATTTGTAATAACCCTGTACTTGAAGACACCGCCGTCGTATTGCTGTCCGTTAAACGCGCTCACCGCTACTGTTCCTCCACTCAACTTATTTAGACTCTGAACCCCCATGCAAATTGACCTTAACGTGATAGATTAGGACCTCTATCGATACCATGTGTTAGTTATGAAAATTACTCCGTAATTTCACTATTTCCAGACACCTATTTGCAGAAAAACCGGTCTCACACTGTGTTTTGTGAGAGGTTCACTGTACAGAAATCTCTATTGGTTTTTCAAAGGTTTTTACACTTCGCATAGTGTGCTGAATAACAGAGAGCAAAGCAGTTACCACTTTGCAGTGCACAAATCCCGGACGAGAAACCTCCAATTGTGGGCATTCAAATAAGATGAAATGATGGTATGGTGGCCGTCAATTACGTACCCTCTGACTCAGAGTTGAAATATTAAAAGTTTTGGCTGGTTTCGTTGTCTAGGGGCTGGGATATGTAGTTGCCGCAATACAAGCCAAATACTGCTGAGTCTACAGTACACAATATCAATAGACACATGAATCGAATGGTCGAAGGTTCCTATCACTTGACAATTGCGAATTTTTGATGAAACATAGTAATTTATAAATGAAAGATTGCAATTAAATAAAATCTGCAGGTACTATCTTAACGGCTTTAAATGAAGAGTACAATAGCAGAAGTACCTTTTAGAATGCCGTTTATTACTGCAAAACACTTACTGGTGTCGATGGTACAGCAATTAAAAAAAACATAAGTTGTGATTCTTGAGTTTCTCCCGGCGTATTTGATAATCAAAATATCCACGGGTATGCTGCCGGTCTATAGTGTCCAACGGGCACAATATTTCGGCGATCAAACATGTCGCCATCATCAGGTGAACTGACGGACTGAGCTCCTGTGAACGTGCCGGCACGGAGATCCGTACGCTATGGCTGCTCAGAGGGAACTGGGTTTGGTCGATTTAAATACCCTCCGCCCGCGGCGCGCTCCCTCCGCCGTCCGCGCCCAGCGCCACGGTCGCGCGGTGGAACAGATTGGGACGGCGTCTGAGATGACGTCGGTGTGATGGCTCTGTCCGCCGTGGTCGTCACAACTATACGTCTGCTCGATTTACTCTTGATTAACCCGATCGCTGGTTCCCAAGCCTTGCTAAGATTATAGCCACAGTCCCGGTTTATGAGGTCGTCATTGGTGCGAATTTCGATGGCCTCTCTAACAACGCTGTCCCAGTATCTCGACGTCTGTACCAGAATCCTCGTGCGGTCATACTCCATGGCGTGATTTTCCGACAAACAATGTTCAGCGACCGCCGACTTGCTCGGATACATCAGTCGAGTGTGCCTCTGGTGTTCACGGCATCGATCCTCGACGGTACGCATCGTCTGACCAATATACGACTTGCCACATTGACACGGAATCTGGTACACGCCGGCCTTCCTCAAACCGAGGTCATCTTTGGCGCTCCCCACCAGTGCACGAGTTTTATTTGGAGGACAAAACACAGTTCCGACCCGGTGTTTCTTCAGAATGCGGGCGATTTTCCCCGAGAGTGCGCCTGTGTATGGAATAAATGCAATGCCTACCTCCTCCCTCGTGACTTCATCCATCTCAACAGGTTGTGCTGCAGTGGGTGGGCGGAGAGCACGTTGAATCTGCCACTCTGAGTACCCATTTTTTCGAAATACAGTTCTCAGATGTTCCAATTCCTGGGGTAGACTCTCTGCGTCAGAGATAGTGCGCGCCCTATGTACTAGAGTTTTAAGTACCCCATTCCTCTGTGAAGGGTGGTGGCAGCTGTCTGCATGCAAATACAGATCAGTGTGCGTAGCCTTCCGATACACCCCATGACCTAGGGTGCCGTCAGCCCTTCTCTTGACCAAGACGTCAAGGAAAGGTAATTTACCCTCCATTTCAGTCTCCATAGTGAATTTGATGTTGGGGTGTATGGAGTTTAGATGTGTAAGGAAGTCAAGGAGTTTATCCATACCATGTGGCCAGATGACGAACGTGTCGTCCACGTAACGGAAAAAGCAAGTAGGTTTCCATACGGATGACGACAGGGCTTCCTCCTCGAAGTTCTCCATGTACAAATTCGCTACCACCGGTGAGAGTGGGCTACCCATGGCGACTCCTTCCGTTTGTTCGTAGTATTCTCCATTAAAAAGAAAATACGTGGAAGTCAAGACATGCCTAAAAAGTTCAGTGGTCTTCTCATCAAACTTCTGACTAATCAATTCTAGTGACTCTCGCAGGGGTACCCTCGTAAACAAGGAAACGACATCAAAACTCACCATGATATCTGACTCATCCAACCTGAAGCTATCAAGGCGTTTAACAAAATCCACGGAATTACGGATGTGATGAGGGCATTTACCCACATAAGGACTTAATATTCCCGTCAGGTATTTGGCCAACAAATATGTAGGTGCCCTGATGTTGCTGACAATGGGGCGTAATGGTACCCCCTCTTTGTGAACCTTCGGGAGTCCATATAGTCTAGGCGGTACCGGACCTTGGGGTAACAATTTCTTAGCGTCACCCTCCGGTAAATCTGCGTCTTTGAGAAGCGCCCTCGTCTTGTTCTCCACCTTCTTTGTAGGGTCAATGCTGATCTTCCGGTAGGAATCGTCATTTAGCAGGCTCTGCATCTTATCAGTGTAGTCCTTATGGGAGACAACAACTGTAGCATTGCCTTTGTCAGCTGGTAAGACAACAATTTCAGAGCGCTCCCTCAGATCACGAATGGCCGCCCTCTCTTTACTGCTGATATTTGACTTCATCGGCTTGGATTTCGTCAACGCACGACAAGTTTCACGACGTATTTCCTCGGCTGATTCTGGCGGAAGTCGAGCTGCAACCTGTTCAACAGCACTAACAATTTCTGCGACCGGAGTGAACTTGGGGGTGGGAGCGAAGTTGAGACCTCTCTGCAAAACCGAGACCGCATCATCACTCCGCGGACGGCGGAGGGAGCGCGCCGCGGGCGGAGGGTATTTAAATCGGCCGCCGCCGCGACCAAACCCAGTTCCCTCTGAGCAGCCATAGCGTACGGATCTCCGTGCCGGCACGTTCACAGGAGCTCAGTCCGTCAGTTCACCTGATGATGGCGACATGTTTGATCGCCGAAATATTGTGCCCGTTGGACACTATAGACCGGCAGCATACCCGTGGATATTTTGATTATCAAATACGCCGGGAGAAACTCAAGAATCACATCATACACCTTTACGGGGAGGAGATGTATCGCAGCATGAAGAAATTTGAAAAGTTGCGCCACCGTAGATGTCGTTTGCTAAGTACTCTTGCCTTTCTAAAGAGATGTCGTTCCGAGAATGTTGTTCCAAATTTTGCTAAGGTTATGCATCACATCGATTCTGCAGCAGCTAAAAGAATCAAGAAACGAGCCAGCCTCGCATTGGTACGTGAGAGAGTGCAATTCACCCGCCGGAGCCTTGAGTTTATCTCACAGGAATTACTCAAACTACATTTGCAACTAGCTAGTAAGTTCACTTCTTGTTCCTGGGATTGGATTGATGGTGTCACCTGGGTGTCAGCTGACTCCGCCATAAGAAGGCTACAGGACGTCAAACAGCTAAGTTCTCACGTCTCCTTGACAAACCATCCCTGCAAGTTCCGTCAAAGACTGTCATCAATTTGAGTGGCATGGTGTTGAGTGATGATGCGGTCTCGGTTTTGCAGAGAGGTCTCAACTTCGCTCCCACCCCCAAGTTCACTCCGGTCGCAGAAATTGTTAGTGCTGTTGAACAGGTTGCAGCTCGACTTCCGCCAGAATCAGCCGAGGAAATACGTCGTGAAACTTGTCGTGCGTTGACGAAATCCAAGCCGATGAAGTCAAATATCAGCAGTAAAGAGAGGGCGGCCATTCGTGATCTGAGGGAGCGCTCTGAAATTGTTGTCTTACAGCTGACAAAGGCAATGCTACAGTTGTTGTCTCCCATAAGGACTACACTGATAAGATGCAGAGCCTGCTAAATGACGATTCCTACCGGAAGATCAGCATTGACCCTACAAAGAAGGTGGAGAACAAGACGAGGGCGCTTCTCAAAGACGCAGATTTACCGGAGGGTGACGCTAAGAAATTGTTACCCCAAGGTCCGGTACCGCCTAGACTATATGGACTCCCGAAGGTTCACAAAGAGGGGGTACCATTACGCCCCATTGTCAGCAACATCAGGGCACCTACATATTTGTTGGCCAAATACCTGACGGGAATATTAAGTCCTTATGTGGGTAAATGCCCTCATCACATCCGTAATTCCGTGGATTTTGTTAAACGCCTTGATAGCTTCAGGTTGGATGAGTCAGATATCATGGTGAGTTTTGATGTCGTTTCCTTGTTTACGAGGGTACCCCTGCGAGAGTCACTAGAATTGATTAGTCAGAAGTTTGATGAGAAGACCACTGAACTTTTTAGGCATGTCTTGACTTCCACGTATTTTCTTTTTAATGGAGAATACTACGAACAAACGGAAGGAGTCGCCATGGGTAGCCCACTCTCACCGGTGGTAGCGAATTTGTACATGGAGAACTTCGAGGAGGAAGCCCTGTCGTCATCCGTATGGAAACCTACTTGCTTTTTCCGTTACGTGGACGACACGTTCGTCATCTGGCCACATGGTATGGATAAACTCCTTGACTTCCTTACACATCTAAACTCCATACACCCCAACATCAAATTCACTATGGAGACTGAAACGGAGGGTAAATTACCTTTCCTTGACGTCTTGGTCAAGAGAAGGGCTGACGGCACCCTAGGTCATGGGGTGTATCGGAAGGCTACGCACACTGATCTGTATTTGCATGCAGACAGCTGCCACCACCCTTCACAGAGGAATGGGGGTACTTAAAACTCTAGTACATAGGGCGCGCACTATCTCTGACGCAGAGAGTCTACCCCAGGAATTGGAACATCTGAGAACTGTATTTCGAAAAAATGGGTACTCAGAGTGGCAGATTCAACGTGCTCTCCGCCCACCCACTGCAGCACAACCTGTTGAGATGGATGAAGTCACGAGGGAGGAGGTAGGCATTGCATTTATTCCATACACAGGCGCACTCTCGGGGAAAATCGCCCGCATTCTGAAGAAACACCGGGTCGGAACTGTGTTTTGTCCTCCAAATAAAACTCGTGCACTGGTGGGGAGCGCCAAAGATGACCTCGGTTTGAGGAAGGCCGGCGTGTACCAGATTCCGTGTCAATGTGGCAAGTCGTATATTGGTCAGACGATGCGTACCGTCGAGGATCGATGCCGTGAACACCAGAGGCACACTCGACTGATGTATCCGAGCAAGTCGGCGGTCGCTGAACATTGTTTGTCGGAAAATCACGCCATGGAGTATGACCGCACGAGGATTCTGGTACAGACGTCGAGATACTGGGACAGCGTTGTTAGAGAGGCCATCGAAATTCGCACCAATGACGACCTCATAAACCGGGACTGTGGCTATAATCTTAGCAAGGCTTGGGAACCAGCGATCGGGTTAATCAAGAGTAAATCGAGCAGACGTATAGTTGTGACGACCACGGCGGACAGAGCCATCACACCGACGTCATCTCAGACGCCGTCGCAATCTGTTCCACCGCGCGACCGTGGCGCTGGGCGCGGACGGCGGAGGGAGCGCGCCGCGGGCGGAGGGTATTTAAATCGACCAAACCCAGTTCCCTCTGAGCAGCCATAGCGTACGGATCTCCGTGCCGGCACGTTCACAGGAGCTCAGTCCGTCAGTTCACCTGATGATGGCGACATGTTTGATCGCCGAAATATTGTGCCCGTTGGACACTATAGACCGGCAGCATACCCGTGGATATTTTGATTAAAACATAAGTTGACTAACAGGGAAACAATAGATTCCTACTTCGTGTAATTAGTTATGAATAACAGCACAACTCGGGTGATATTCACTTCTAAACGCATACTACGTCTTCACTGCAGAAGCCACGGTAATTTCAAAAGTGCACAAGTCGGCACTATGAAATATTTCTGTCTTCCGCTACCATGCGCAGAAATGCTCTGCTCTCCAAGCCTTTCCCGTGACTGTGCCCCGGTCACGCCGTTCTGTCCAGTACTCTCACGTGTCCTCTTCTGTACTGTCCTGAACCCTCCGTGTCCCTCGCGCCGCACTGTTCAGAACACCCCCTACATTTACTTCGGTAGTCGCCTCCCTTAGTAACGAGCACTGTGATTGGCGACAGCGCTCCCATCATGTCTCCAAGCCAACGCACACTCACAAACATTTTGAAACACATTTGAAATACTGGAGTTACATTTAAATAACTTGAAATTAAATAAATATTCCTACAGCTGGCCATAAACACGCTCTGACACACTTTTTTAAATACATAAACAAATTAAATGAACATATATCAAAGGAATATAACAGCAGTAAGCCATTAGCCTATTGTCTTTGTACTTTCTAAAACACAGTAAATAATTGACCAATTTCTTCATGAATAGTATATATCGGATATAAACAAAGACACAGACGAATAAATATATTTATAAGCGTGCTACTACCGTTTTTTCGTGTAACTGTGGAGTACTTATGGACTGACGCGATCGATAGTAATCGACCACTTTGACCTCCAATAACCCATGTACTATTCAAGTTACATGCCTGTAATTTACACGAATTTAGGTTTAGACTAATAGCTTTTTAAAGACACGTCGATCGAGAAAATTGGATGAACCGTTTAGATTTAGGTAATTCGTTGCTGGGTGTTATTTGTATAATTTATCGTCAGATACTAAACTTTAAACTAATAAAGGTATTGAAAATCTGATTACACCATCAGAATAGTCGTGCAAATAATGGTAACATACATGTTTCTTTTTAAGGTATCATGATGCATCTGGCTACTATTAATTTCTATATGAACTGTGAAATGTCTGCCATTAAGATTTCACAAAGTCCGCCATCTTTGGCACTCTTGGTAGACAAGTCTCTTTCATCGGCACAGTGTCACCAAGGAATTACAATTAACAGCCACGTGGTCGGCCTGGACCCCGACTAACGTTCGGCGCTGACAAGCTGCCGCCCGCCGAGAGGTCCCAGGGCGGCTACGCCAACTCCGAACTTAGTATATTTTCAGGGCACCACAACTCGCCCATTACCTTACAGCGATAAGGTAATAAATGATCCACAACACACAGCAAACTATCTAAACGAGCATTTTTCAAGTATTGCAGAGAAGTTACAGCAAAAATTCCCCATAACAAATATAACACCTGTAAATAATGTTGCACTAAATACACTCCTGGAAATGGAAAAAAGAACACATTGACACCGGTGTGTCAGACCCACCATACTTGCTCCGGACACTGCGAGAGGGCTGTACAAGCAATGATCACACGCACGGCACAGCGGGCACACCAGGAACCGCGGTGTTGGCCGTCGAATGGCGCTAGCTGCGCAGCATTTGTGCACCGCCGCCGTCAGTGTCAGCCAGTTTGCCGTGGCATACGGAGCTCCATCGCAGTATTTAACACTAGTAGCATGCCGCGGCAGCGTGGACGTGAACCGTATGTGCAGTTGACGGACTTTGAGCGAGGGCGTATAGTGGGCACGCGGGAGGCCGGGTGGACGTACCGCCGAATTGCTCAACACGTGGGGCGTGAGGTCTCCACAGTACATCGATGTTGTCGCCAGTGGTCGGCGGAAGGTGCACGTGCCCGTCGACCTGGGACCGGACCGCAGCGACGCACGGATGCACGCCATGGCCGTAGGATCCTACGCAGTGCCGTAGGGGACCGCACCGCCACTTCCCAGCAAATTAGGGACACTGTTGCTCCTGGGGTATCGGCGAGGACCATTCGCAACCGTCTCCATGAAGCTGGGCTACGGTCCCGCACACCGTTAGGCCGTCTTCCGCTCACGCCCCAACATCGTGCAGCCCGCCTCCAGTGGTGTCGCGACAGGCGTGAATGGAGGGACGAATGGAGACGTGTCGTCTTCAGCGATGAGAGTCGCTTCTGCCTTGGTGCCAATGATGGTCGTATGCGTGTTTGGCGCCGTGCAGGTGAGCGCCACAATCAGGACTGCATACGACCGAGGCACACAGGGCCAACACCCGGCATCATGGTGTGGGGAGCGATCTCCTACACTGGCCGTACACCACTGGTGATCGTCGAGGGGACACTGAATAGTGCACGGTACATCCAAACCGTCATCGAACCCATCGTTCTACCATTCCTAGACCGGCAAGGGAACTTGCTGTTCCAACAGGACAATGCACGTCCGCATGTATCCCGTGCCACCCAACGTGCTCTAGAAGGTGTAAGTCAACTACCCTGGCCAGCAAGATCTCCGGATCTGTCCCCCATTGAGCATGTTTGGGACTGGATGAAGCGTCGTCTGACGCGGTCTGCACGTCCAGCACGAACGCTGGTCCAACTGAGGCGCCAGGTGGAAATGGCATGGCAAGCCGTTCCACAGGACTACATCCAGCATCTCTACGATCGTCTCCATGGGAGAATAGCAGCCTGCATTGCTGCGAAAGGTGGATATACACTGTACTAGTGCCGACATTGTGCATGCTCTGTTGCCTGTGTCTATGTGCCTGTGGTTCTGTCAGTGTGATCATGTGATGTATCTGACCCCAGGAATGTGTCAATAAAGTTTCCCCTTCCTGGGACAATGAATTCACGGTGTTCTTATTTCAATTTCCAGGAGTGTATAATGATGCTACTTCCACCACAGAGAATGAAGTCAATAAAACTGTTCAAAAACTAAAAAATTAAAATGTCAGTAGGCTTAGATGAAGTGTCAATGTGTGTACTGGAACAGTGCGCAGGACTATACAAGGCCCCTTAACAAATAGAGTAAATGAATCATTTACATCAGGGACATTTCCAGAGCAGTTAAAACAGGAGAGTGTTGTACTTTGCTTAAGAAAGGTAATGCAGAAGACATAGAAAATTACCGCCCCATTTCCCTGGTGTCGCCATTTTCTAAAATATTAGAGCAATTATGAAAGACAGATTAGTGAATTACTTGAATAAATACAATCTTTTAAGAGAATCACAGTTTGATTTCCCAAGTGGCAAAAATACTGAGTCATACATAGTAGCATTCACAAAAGTTGTACTTGATGCTCTTGACAAAGATGAGTGTGTCACAGGCATACTTTTGGATCTTTCTAAGGCCTTTGATACAGTCAAACAAAAGATTCTATTAAATAAATTAGAAGCATTACGAATAAGAGGGGTATCTGATGACTGGTTTCGATCATACCTAGCAGATAGGGTACAAAGTGTAGAGATAAGACATACTTCAAATAGATTTAAACATTTAGTAAAACACTTATCAGAACCAAAATACATTAATATAGGGGTTCCGCAAGGTAGCATACTAGGACCAATACTATTCCTGATATACATCAATGACTTTCCCAGTAGTGTTGCTCATGGTGAAAAAATTCTCTTTGTTGATTACAGCAATGTTATAGTCACTGAGAAAACAAGAGAACTACTTGCAGAGAAAACAAATGAAACTCTCAAGGAAGTTTACGATTGCTTAATAAGCAATAAAGTGACATTGAACATAAAGAAAACTAAGGCCATGAATTTCAGTTTGAAGAGGAAAAATGACAATGTTAAATTAAATGCAGATGGCTCCTTTATAGGCTGTGTAACAAATGCAAAATTTCTAGGAATGAATACTGATTCTCAGCTGAAGTGCTGTGAACACACAAAGGTACTTGCAAACAGAATGTCATCAGCTTGTTATGTCCTTAGAATCCTATCATCAGTGTGTAACATGTAGTGTCTTTTAGTTACATATCATTCATATGTACACTCAATGCTTAGCTATGGCGTTATTTTTTTTGGGGAACAAATGCACAAAATATGAACACAACTTTCATACTCCAAAAAAGAGCCGTAAGAATAATAACCAAAAATACTAGTAGAACTCATTGTAAAGATCTGTTCAAAACACTGGGTATTGTAACTGCTCCATGTGAATACATTTACCAGTCAGTTGTACACATCAAAAATAACATTGGTTAGCTGAAAGTAGCAAACCTACAGAGTACAATGTATATGAGTAACTGTTTTGTAGATATATCGTGGGTGCTGCACTGGGACGACGCGCCACGGGCCTCTGTTATGCTGGCGGCGGGGGGGGGGGGGGGGGGGGGGGGGCTTGATGTTGCATATCTTGCGCATGGACTACTCAGTTTGTATATTTTGCTTATTTTTTCATAGTTCCACACAACTTCTTCCTGTTTTCTCGATTGATCTGTGTTCAGTTTTTCAAGGCCTATCCACTGTGCCAATTTATAACTAAATCTGAGGGGGGGTGCGATGGGGAGGTTCCCTTGTAAGTGGCACAGGCTCTGTCACTCCAGTGCGTCACGACGGACGACGTTGACTAGCTGCTGCCGTGGGTAAACACGGCTTTGACCCACTGATGTCTGCTGTTCTTCTTCCCCAGTAGGTCTGTCGAATGTTCTGGTGCTGCTCGGCTGGCGTAACTGACTCGATTACCGCCCTGGCGTGTGGCGAGCTGACCGTTGACACAGCGTTCTCCTTCGTGTTGCTGAACTCGGCGCTCCACAGACACAATTACGCCACGGTATCGCAGTACTGAACTGTGTAACCGAATGTAACACACATAAGATTTCTGGCTCCCAATATTCCTTCACATTTTAACTATAACATTTCAACAGTAGAATAAAGAAACAATTACATCACATGTTCGGAAGTAATACTAATACTAATAATGGCTCTGAGCACTATGGGACTCATCTTCTGAGGTCATTAGTCCCCTGGAACTTAGAACTAGTTAAACCTAACTAACCTAAGGACATCACACACATCAATGCCCGAGGCAGGATTCGAACCTACGACCGTAGCGGTAATAATAATAATAATCGACTACAGAAGGCAGCGCCGCAGTACATCAGATGTTCGTGTTGTGGCTAGAGTTTCGTGTTTGTGCACACACAGACAAATGGGTCTGAAGTTGCTTCCAGTCTGCACGCTACAGGTACTCCTGTTGTGCTACATGAATCCCTCGACCGTTATTGACATGCTCGTCGAACTGTTGCATAGCAACTGTGTATGTACAACAACGGAAATAACTGAATATGAGAGGAAGTGTGTAGCATTACTACTGGACATAATAGATCAATGGAGTGCGTCGAACGTCACGGAAGAGGAAACATTACATATCGATGAGCGCACGCCAAGTGGAGCGGAATCGTTCGTTAGTGACCAAGTGAATGGATTAGAGTCGACATCTTAGATATCGTTCCCAGAAGGGACCTCAAATGATGGAAATGATGAAATACCGCATACTGCAGAAGGAAAAAAGGGTATTGTTTTACTCCAGAAACGAGAAAATCGAAATTTTGGGAAGATGTGGTTCATCTGTAAAGGAGACCGCTTGTAAAACACTAATACGACCTATTCTTGAGTACTGCTCGAGCGTTTGGGATCCCTATCAGGTTGGATTGAAGGAGGACATAGAAGCAATTCAGAGGCGGGCTGCTAGATTTGTTACTGGTAGATTCGATCATCACGTGAGTGTTAAGGAAATGCTTCAGGAACTCGGATGGGAGTCGCTAGAGGAAAGGAGGCGCTCTTTTCGTGAATCGCTATTGAGGAAATTTAGAGAACCAGCATTTGAGGCTGACTGCAGCGCAGTTTTACTGCCGCTAACTTACATTTCGCGGAAAGACCACAAACATAAGATGAGAGAGATTATGGCTCGTACAGAGGCATATAGGCAGTCATTTTTCCCTCGTTCTATTTGGGAGTGGAACAGGGAGAGAAGATGCTAGTTGTGGCACGAGGTACCCTCCGCCACGCACCGTATGGTGGATTGCGGAGTATGTACGTAGATGCAGATGTTCAAATATTGGCGTAACGTCAAAAAGCAGCCGGAGCCAACCCAAACATTTCCACATCACACGATGTGTGCAATGAAAAACAGATTATAGATGTCCTGCACAGTGTTCAAATGGCTCAGCACTATGGGACTTAACATCTGTAGTCATCAGTCCCCTAGAACACAGAACTACTTAAACCTAACTAACCTAAGGACATCACACACATCCATGCCCGAGGCAGGATTCGAACCTGCGACCGTAGCGGTCACGCGGTTCCAGACTGAAGCGCCTAGAACCGCACGGCCACACAGGCCGGCTGCACAGTGTATGTTGTATGAATGGAAACAGCAGTGAGTAAGTGGAGAGTTAATGTCTGTGAAGGAGAAGTACAGACATATTACAATGCATGTGATGTAGATCTTCGAACACCGTCGCCAGGAAGGTCGATGTGTCCACGACGTAGACATCAAATTGTGGACGAAAAAAGACACTTCAATTTCCCAAGATTTTACGCCAGTGACAGTTGGGTCTTGCACTGGAAGGGTAAAAACAATATTCTTAGCTGTGAAGTCAAATCTTTTGTTGCAGTGAAAATGTAACACAATAGAAACGACATCAAGAAAATGGTATAGGACTGGCAACAAGCATCTCGTGCACACGTGACAGCCTACACAGATGCAAATATCTACAACGCCGACGAAAGTGGATTCGACAAGGATATGGTTGTGGGGTGCACTCTTGCAACTGGAGGCTCTAAAGATATTGTAGGGGCTGTACAGTCCATTCACGCGACAACCCATACTTACACAATTATTCCATTGCTTTCACAGATGTGCAAACTTACTCCAAAGCTCTTTGTTGTCCTTCAAGAGCCTCGTCCTTGGAGTTCTCATACACATCAGTCCACGTTCCCAGGACCAGATTTAATCGTCCACTCTCACTCCTCTGGCAAAATGACCAAAGAACTGTCCAGGCGTCTCTACAAGAAGCAGTAGTGGAATAAACCAGTAGAGAGAAACTTATGCTAACACTGGATTCTTATGGGCCCCACAAAGACGCTAGTGTTCTTCATGACCTGCACGCACAAAATAACGTACCAGAAGACAAAATCACAATTCCATAATTCCAGCAGACACAGCCTCCATTTTTCAACCGCTTGATCTTCATTGCTTCAGCATGTACAAGTATGACTCGTAAAATGTTCGATGCTGCTCGAGATTCTTCGGAAGAGATTAGTTTGCAACAATGGAACAACGTTCTTAAGCTGCAGTCCCTCACATGCAAACAGTTGTGTTCTTCATGTTTGTATGATTCTCACCGTCACGGGTGGATAATGGCACAACTCGTGGATGAACCCAGACCCTTTGAAACTTCGACAAAGTTCTGTTTCAGACACAAGCTTTCATTCTGAAATCTACTGGGTGGATGCGCAAATGTGGGGTTGGGTTGGGTTGTTTTGGGGGGAAGAGACCAAACAGCGAGGTCATCGGTCTCATCGGATTAGGGAAGGAAGTCGGCCGTGCCCTGTGAAAGGAACCATCCCAGCATTTGCCTGGAGCGATTTAAGGAAATCACGGAAAACCTAAATCAGGATGGCCGGACGTGGGATTGAACCGTCGTCCTACCGAATGCGAGTCCAGTGTGCGCAAATGTGGGATTCGTCATATGTGGTTGGTGTACAAAAGTAATTTGCTTCACACACTTCTTGGTATGCAACCATTGTTGTGAAGCCTTCGTTCCTGAATGCGTGACACTGTGTGTGTGTGTGTGTGTGTGTGTGTATGTGTGTGTGTGCGTGTGTGTGTGTGTGTGTGTGTACACCTGCGTGCGTTTTTGTGGTCTTCTTTGCATTGATTTTTGAACGTTATGTACTTATTATATTGTTGTTATTAGTACTATTAGTTTTATTATTATTACTATTACTTCCACACGTGTGATGCAGTTGTGTCTTTATTTTTCTGTTCTGAATGTAGACTCTGTGATGCTACAAATGTACTCTATGGATCTTCTACTTTCAAAGAAACGAAACCAAAGCAGACTGCCAAGAGAACATTGCTGTAAAGTCCAAACAGCCAATTTACAGGGGATAGGCAAAATATTGTGAACAGTGGGAGTAATGGGATGGTTGTGTTTGACGGTCAACAACGCAAGTAAGGCACGTGTTGTACTGGACTGTGGGTGTTCAGTACGGACTAGGCATCAATGTAAGTTGTTTACTATTAGTGCACACTTCGTATTTGCCTTCGCCGAGGTCGACGTACAATGAAAGACCTAACAGAGTTCCAAAGAGGGCTGACTGAGAGGGCCCCATTAACTAGAGCAACACTAACCAAGACAGCCAACTTATTGGATGTTTCAAGAGCAACTGTTCCAACAGTCATGACATCCTACACAAAACATGGTAAGACATAATCGTGTAAGCGTAATAGTGGGCGCATTTCAAAACTAAATGACAAGAGATCTTCCTACACTAACACGAATTGTGCCAAAACACAAAACTACGGATCTTTCGACACTCTCTGCCGAGGACTCCATAAAGCGAATATCCATGGACGAGTTGCTATACCAAAACCATTAGTGAAGACAACCAACGCAAAGAACCGTAAAACATGGTGTCAGGAGCATAAATACTGGACGACTGATCAGTGGAATCACGTCATACGGTCCGACGACTCGACGGTTTCCTTATTTACAACATCGGGCCGCGTTTACATCTGGAGAACGCCAAAAGAAGCCTACAATTGTGATTGCTTGATTCCAAAGGTTAAGCATGGACGTGGAAGTGTGATGTTGTGGGTAGCCATTACTCTCAAAGGCCGTGTTATAGCCAACGAGTATGTGAACATTTTAGGTGACCAGGTGCACCCCATGTTTCAAATGTTGTTCCCCATCAATGATGCCGTATTTCAGGACTGCAATGTACCCATTCACGCAGCCAGGACAATACAATCGTGGTATGAGGAGCATGCAACAAAACTGCAGCGTCTTTCGTGGCCAGCACAGTTCCCGATTTGGACATTATCGAACCCTTGTGGGGGGTATTGGAGCGCAGACTCCGGAGCAGATTTCCGTCTCCCTCATCACTACAGGAGTTGGAAGAGGTTCTGATCGAAGAATGGCGTAACATTCCACTGGAGGCTATACAACCATTATATGCCAGAATTCCAAAGAAGAATCGCAGCTGTATTACGGGCAAATGGGGGTCCAACCCCTTATTAATAAACCATTCCCAAGTAATTACAAGTGTTGACATTATTTTGACTAACCCCTGTCTATGTCATAGACATGTTGTACAAAATAATACTTTCACGCATAATACAGGAAACAAAACTGTCATCATAGTGATTTGAATCCAGGACACCTTTTACGACGATCTAACACTCTACCAGCTCCCCTACGGAAGCCATGTGTTTCAGTTACTAGCAGTTATGCATTTATGTGCTCCATAGTTCTGGTGTTACCTTTAATTAACGCTTAAGCCCGTTCTGCTGGACGACAGCATATAGTACGAACTAAATCGGAGTTTTGATTGATACTCTATCAATATACAACGTTTGATGTCGATCTGAACGTCTCAACAACTGGAGGTTTGGGTGTCAGTAGCAAGAAGCAACACCATTCAAAGCAGAATTGCATACTCATTCCGTGGAGAGATATAATAAAATTGAATACCAATACTGTCAAAAGCTCCTAACATGGAGTCCTCCGTTAAATGAGAGAACCTATGGGAAACGGATGCTAACAAAAATAACGTAGACTAGGAGCAATATACTTACAATGAATCTAAATCGAACAGTTCACTCAGATTTGTAAGCAATAACAGATACATGAGTTCGCAGAACATCATGCAGCGTGATCTTGAACTTAGCAAAAAATATGCATCAGTGCTTCTCAACATGCTTAAGTATATCTCAAGCAGTTCTCATTGTAACGGTATACTAACAGAAACTAGCCGTGACTTTGAAATACCTAAAAAGTTCCGCTCCAAATCTGGTGAAACAGTGTACAAAGTACCGTTGCAGAATCGTTTTGATGCCTTGTATCCAGGCACAAACACGATAGGCCGCGAAACGTGTGAACTAAACAAACATTCACAAGAAAAGTGCATAAACACAATTTCTGAGTGCAATGAAACACAAGACTGTTACACAACTGTACAGACTGATGTAAACACAGTAGGCCTAGCGGAAGAAACGTGTGAAGTGAACAAATTCAAAATTGATAAATGCATTATCGGAAGAACGAAGACGAAAAAGTGTTATAAACGTACAAAAGTAACAGTTTACTCTGATAGCCATGGACGCAATCTTGCAGAAATATTGCGTGCTGAACACAATGTGATAGCGTGTGGATATGTTAAACCAGGGGCTCCTATACAGGAAGTAGCTAAAAACATTGAGCAAGACAGATTACAAAACAAAAATCGGCGCATTGTACTGATTGCGGGCGCAAACGATGTGTATAGGAACGAACTGGCAACTGCAGTCCGCAACCTAAAGAAAATTCTTCATGCTACCGAAAAGGACACAGTGATAGTAACAGGAATACCTCATAGGCATGATCTCATACCTAATTCTTGCGTAAATTTAGAAATTAAAAAAGCAAACAGGCAATTCCAGAAAATCTGTAAAGCCTACTCAAATGCCTATTTTCTCAGTGTGAATTTTCTTCAGAGGTGCAGCTACACAAATCATGGAATGCACCTAAACAGAAGAGGCAAAAGACTGCTCAGTGAAAAAATCAGTGAAACTTTAGACAAACTCAACATGCAAGACGACTTTTTAACTGAAACTGTTATGCCACTGGACTTTCATGCAGAAAGGAATGATGACCAAAACACACATTCAAAGGAGGTGACAGCAGAATTAGCCGCCATCCCAGGCTATCCCAATAGCAAAAACGATGAAAACTCAACACTAGTAGAAGTAAGAGTAACATCAACAAAAATAGATGCAGAAACACCAGCACAACTGCCACCAGTGTCACTAAAAGCAGCAGTACCGGAAACAGCAGACACAGCACCGTCAGCAGCAGCACAATCAACAGAAGCAGTACAGACAACAGGAGCAGCAGCAGTTCCAACATCAGCAGTGGCAGAAAAGTACACAACCTCACATGGAGCAACAAGCAGACGGAAAAGAGTGCCTCCCTCCCATCTGCAAGATTTTTTAGTCACAAGCATGATGAAAAAGAAACCTCCAAGATAAGTAACATTAAATCTCTAACAGTGCTTCACCAAAACATTCAGAGTGTAAAAAGCAAAGTGCAACAGCTAGAAGTTGAGTTACAATCCTTAGACAGTCCAGTTATCTGCATCACAGAGCACTGGTGCAAAGTCAATGAAATTCAATACATAAATTTGCCCTCATATGTACTAGCTTGTTCTTATTGCAGAAACTCAATGAAAGGTGGAGGATCATGTATTTTTGTTAAGAGTGGTATTTCATTTAAAGTTAGGAATGATATTATCCTACTAAGTGTAGACAAGCATTTTGAAGTGTCAGCAGTAGAGATACCAGCTGTAGATATGCCCAAAAAACTAATTGTACTATGTGTATACCGTTCTCCCAGTGGTGATTTAGAAACATTCTTTTCAAAACTTATGCAAAGCCTAGAACAAGTGTCATCCCTGAAAAGTAATATACTCTTGTGTGGTGACTTAAACATTAACACAGCTAAGGCAGATGAAACCAGTAACACTTTTCTGAATATTCTGAATAGTTTTGGCATGTCCTCTTTAGTTAATTGTGCAACAAGAATAACCAAACACTCAACATCTACCATTGACCATGTAGCTACAGATATAGGTGGGGAAAACTGTGTCATAACTGTCAAAAATCTTGGACTGTCAGATCATTTATGCCAAATCATAAAAGTAAAAGCTTCTGTAGAAAAACCAGTAAACCTCCACATGTTTAAAAGAGTCTACTCAGACGCAGCAATACAAAAATTTTGCTTACAATTAAGACATGAAAGATGGGAAGAAGTATATTCAGAAAATAATGTGAATCAGAAATTCTCCAAATTCATGTCGAAGTTTAAGATAATATTCGAAGAAGCCTTCCCCAAAGCACTAAGTTCTACTGGAACATCCACCAAAAATAAGTGGATTACCACAGGAATTAGAAAATCTGCCCAAACTTTTAAATACCTAAACTCTATAAAAAACAACAACAGTGATCCAGATTTTCTTCATTACTACAGAAACTACAAAAAAATCTATAGGAAGGTGCTCAATGTTGCAAAAAAAAAAGGCCAATGATAGACTAATAAATCTAGCTAAAAATAAAAGTAAAGCTACATGGACTATAGTGAAACAAGAGACAGGAACTGCAACACAAAGGCAAATAAACACCCAAATCAGGAACAAAGAAAACCTAACAAGTACCCCAAAAGAACTAGCAAACTTTGTTAATTCTTACTTTAGTAGTATAGCTACAAAGTTACAGGAAAATTTTTCAAAATCTCATAATCCACGAACACGGGAATATACATCAAATTCAATGGTATTGCTACCCACTACTGAGGAAGAAGTATGTAATGTGGTAAGGAAATTAAAGAGCAAAAATTCAGCAGGTTTAGATGAAATTCCAATGTCTGTGCTGAAAAAATGCATAAATAGTATCAAAGCCCCCCTAACCAATATCATAAATGAATCTTTCAAAGCCGGTTGTTTCCCTGATTATCTGAAACATGCAAAAATTTTACCTCTACACAAAAAAGATGATGTAGAAAACATTGAGAACTACAGGCCAATTACCCTACTGTCATCATTTTCCAAAATAATAGAGTCCATAATGAAGAACAGACTTATGAGCTATCTAAACAAATACAACCTTCTTTCAAATGACCAATTTGGTTTCAGACCCGGCAGAGATACAGAAATGGCAATAGCACATTTCACTAAAGTGGTTTTAGAAGCACTGGATGAAGGCAACTATGTATCTGGCATATTCCTTGACCTGTCAAAGGCCTTTGATACAGTTGACCACCAGAATCTATTACTTAAGTTAGAAGCACTAGGAGTAAGAGGGGTAATCAACAAATGGTTCCATTCATACCTAAAAAATAGAGTACAGTGGGTAGAGATCTCGCATGTCTCCAGTAGATCAAAGTTCATAGAAAAACACCTGTCAGATCCACAACATATTAATATTGGGGTCCCTCAGGGAAGTGTGCTGGGTCCGGTGTTGTTCTTGATTTATATAAATGACTTTCCACAATATATCCGACATGGAGAGAAGATATTGTTTGCCGATGACAGCAATATTATAATCACCAGTGAGACATCAGCACAAATGTTGGAAAATTGTAATGAATCACTGAAAGATGTCTACAAATGGTCTACAGAGAATAAAGTGACCTTAAATATTAAGAAAACAAATAGCATACGCTTTAGAATAAACAGAAAAAACAGTCCCCTAAAGTTAAAGCTACATAACACCTCTGTAGACGAAGTGCCCACCACAAAATTCCTAGGGTTGCATATTGACAGCCAGCTTAGGTGGAGTGAACATGTTAAAAAACTCACAAAGAAGATATCTACAACGTGTTACGCACTTAGAGTTCTCTCCTCAGTATGCAGCGATGAATGTCTAAGAACTGTATATTTTAGCTATGTACATTCAGTCATAAGCTATGGGATAATTTTCTGGGGAAATAATGTACTCAACCTACAAACAGTTTTTAAAGTGCAGAAGAGAGCAGTGAGAATTATAACTAAAAGCAGTAAGTGGGCTCACTGCAGAGAACTATTCAAAATACTTGGTATTCTAACTGTTCCCTGTTTATTTATGTTCCACACTATAGTATATATAAAGAAAAATATAGTGAATTATAGTACAAACAGCATTTTACACAGCTATAGCACAAGAACAAGCCACTGCCTTCATCTAGATAGGAGAAATAAGCATAAGACCCAAAAAAGTTTCTTGTATCAGGGTGTAAAATTGTATAACAAGCTGCCACAGGAAATCAAAGAAATTAACAGCATGTACTGTTTCAGAAAAACTCTTAAACTGTATTTTCAGGAACACTGTTTTTACACAGTAAGTGAATATTTAAATGTTTGAATGTAATTTAAGTGACATAATGACATTGTATTGTATATTCTGTAAACGTATAACAAGCTGCACAGGACATCAAAGAAATTAACAACATGTACTGTTACAGAAAAACCCTTAAACTATATTTTCAGGAACACTGTTTCTAAACAATAAGTGAATATTTAATTGTTTGAATGTAATTTAAGTGATAAATGTCATTGTATTTGTATACTCTGTAAATGCATATAAAAGTGTCAATGTATCTGCAAAAATCACTGTATCCAAACTGACAACATCCATACATTGCAAAATGTCTACGGATGGCTAATCAAATAAATAAATAAATAAATAAATAAAAGCAGCTTCACTTTTATATGAAACAAAAACAAATTTGAATCATTTACTCCACACACCAACATGTTTACACCACAATTTAAAGAGAGGAATACAGACTAGAAGTTGTAATCAGAAGCATACTGTGATGAAACCAACTTCTATTAACTATCAACCGAAAACAATCAGCCAACAGGAAAGCGAGGTGGTGGATTGATAAACTTGCAGTGATCCAACTGGCGTGGATAACTTAACCAAAATTCTCAGTTCTGCTTGCTTGGCACTTAGGAACTCACTGTGTTGACATGTAAAAGGGATTGCTAGCATACTTTAATTCACTGTTGTCCTATGTCATTTTACGTGATAGTGTAGCAAAACGTAGGCACTATTTATTCTAAAGAAAACTGCAGTCAGAGTATTGTGTTCAACTGATCATGAAAGATTTTGCAAAAATGCCTTCAGGGACATTGGGAGACTTCCGTTTTACTTTCTAAAATATCTGCGTCATAACAACAATGAATTAGAGGTGAACCGCAGAATTCATTACCGGTACCACAATGCTCGAAGTGAAACTTGCGAGATAGACTATGAACCCCTGTTTAGAGTTCAGAATTGAGTTTTATATTCTGGTGCAAAAGTTTATAACAGGTTGTTCGTACACTTCAGCAGCGAATTAAAAGCCTCACCTCAGAAACAAACTAAAGTATAGCTCACTGGCTATACGTATAATTTCTGAGAATACTGGTATACTAAGTTTCAAATGCATCTAAAACTGTAAAAAAATTATCTGTAATTTGTCAGGATTTATCTATTACAGAACTGAGGTACTTTATTTAACTTCGTGAAATCCTCCTTTAGGACAACAAAAATAGCTACATATTTGTTGGGTATGATTTTCACACAATGTTTATTTCGAAATTGCAGAAGAGAATTCTAGCTCATTGTAGCTTCTTCCTGTTGTCAGGAATCTTAACGTTAGTGTCAGTCAGTTATGTGGAATAATTGCTCTCCTCATACAAATATTTTTCCGTATTATACACTTATTTTTACAAGAATTTGATTATAAGAGGGGTTATGAGCGTCAAAAGCATCATATGCAAATAATTACACTAGTTGTCGGGTTCACCCTGCAACCTGCGATGTAAATTCGTGTGCGAAAACTGCCTTCGCTTAAGCTGCCGCTGTCTAGACCATTTTGATAGGTCTTTCCGTTCCTCACCTTTGTTTTTACAAAACATGTTGCGAACAAAAACTATAACAGCATTTTCTCCATTACGAATTGCTGAATAAATCAAATAAATTTGAGGTTGCTACAGCCTAGTCATTTGTCGCTAAAATTTCTTTTCTAGACACAGTAGACCGACAGATGGCAGGAGAGCAGTAGATTGGAACTTGTGTCGTGTGAACAGCACAGACCTGGCACCTAGACTGTACATAAATAGGAATAGTCCTTGATGAAGCTATTTTCATTACATAACATTTTAAGTGAAAAAATCAGCATTAGTGAAGGAGAAAAATACTGGTGTTTACGACGTTATTAGTAACATAAGGAAAGAAACATAGTAGATAAGATAAATTGGCTCTATTTATTCCCTTATAAATGTTGTTTTATATGCTTGTATGCATATACTTTTGCTGGCAACTAAATGGCGATGTTTTGAAATCTTGTTTCACTTCTCAACACTTTACTCCACAAAACTGATGAATAACACTTGTTACGAAGTTTGCTGTGGCCATTATCGTTGTTGGCTCCTCACGATAGCTCCTCAGTTCCAATATTATACTCCAACATTTTGTACCACAGGTAGTAGCCCATAACAATACTTTCGCCATTCAGTACTTGACTAACCAAAGTGATGTGATGTAATGTGATGGGCAGTGTGAATACCTCCTCATGTGATGGGGCTGTGATGTCACATGAGATGACGCGATGGCCATTGTGAATTGGCCTCTAACAGATAACAGTTTGATCCATTGTTATGCACACAGTGGGATGCTAGCAGCCACACTTTTATTGTGGCAATACATAGTCTATTTCTGTGATTTATTTTTATTAAATCAATTTTACTAACCATGCACTCACAGCTAGTGCAGTAGACGTAATGTGGAGAAAGAACAAACTGTTTTAAGTTTAAAAGTGCAAAATTACCTCATTCTTGATTAATACATCACTATCCATGGAATATGTTTGTCGCTCCTATACACACCGCGTACTGGGTACTTGATACACCAAATAGGGAATGATGGGAGATAGGAATAGGCAGAATCCCTTGTAAACGTTCACAGACCCCACCCCCACCCATCCCTCCCCCACAAGAGAAAGAGGCTGTGGAGAAACATATAGGTCAATTTCCAAGTATTTAGTTTTCATTTTTTGAGACCTATCTGTAAATCACATTAGTAGATTTTAATATAAGACTGACAATTCCACATACATTTCGGTAAACATCATTGTTGCTCTGAAAATACGGATTGTTAGCAGTGAACTTGGGTAACGTATTGAACTGTTGTTTTCTACAACATTTTGACACTGATGTGCAAAATTTAAGGACGAAAGTAACTTTCGAATGATGTGTCACTGCCAAGTAACATAGTTCGTTGAAAACTGGACCATACATAGAAAGAACAGCTACAGTATAGTGCAGAAGCTAACTGAAAGAAATACATAGTAAGATGAACAGAAATGACACTTTTATGAAGATACAATAGTTATACTGAAGTCACTGCAATTTATGATGGTCCTCTGAACATTAGGAAAAGTGGGACATGGTTTTGAAGGGTGTGTGATCACCATGGGTGGCATGTATGCTCTGCAACATGCTCCTATGCTGGCCGTAAGGTTGATAAGGAGTTTTTGTTGTATGACATTCCATTCTTCCACCTGTCCAGTTGAAAGTTGCTGGATGTTCATTGGTGCATGTGGACATACTGCAATACATCTCTTCAATGCAACCCACAGACGTTCAATGCGATTTGAGTCGGGGGAATCGGCAGGCCAGTCTATTCGCCAAATATCCTCTCATTCCAAGAGCTCCTCCCCCACGCATTTCGGTATGGTTGCACACTGTCATTCATAAAAATTAAGTGAGAGCCAAATGCACTCATGCACGTGGGGAAGGAGTACAGTGTCACAATAACGTTGACCAGTGAGTGTACTGTGTTCAAAGTTTTGGAGGGCAGTAAGCCCATGAAACATTATGCCTCCAACACCGTAACACCTGGAGCACCAAAACGATCATGTTCGACAATGTTCCTGGGTGCTTTAAATGCTCCCACCACTCGCACTGTGATGGTGTCCCCAGAATCATGGAAGATCAAGGCTTGACGCCTGGCCGACATGTTGCCAAGGTGTTTTCAGGTACGCTGCAGAAGTTTCACAGGGAAGCACTTACAGATCATCCATAGAAACATGATCTCTTCCCATGCGATTTAGATATTTCTGGAACCCTAAAGAAACACATTTGTGACTGTCAGTTTACTACATATGAAAAGATGCATTTCTGGCTACAATCATGGCTCTGCAGGCAACCGCAAACATTTTTCGATGAAAATTTTGTCTCGTAGTGGGATAAATGTATTAATAGTTATGGCGAGTACTCTTGAAATATTAAAGAGTTTACTTACTCTTTTCCATTTGTCTCGTTTTCATTTGAGTGCCCTATATATTAAGTTTACATTGCTGAAACTTTCACACAGTTTTTGTGGCACTGAATTGTCAATCTCTGTTTCCATATTAACGCAAGATCACTGTGGAAGATCATACTGTATATTTACGTTTATGATGAAAAGATTGGTATGTTGTAATTGTGACAATTATTTCCTGTAACTTTGCAGTGCTTATTTGCTTTCATTTTTATATACATCATTGGCCCCACCTATAATCATAGTACAATCGTCTTTGATCAGTCTGTTTGACCCTATGGTTAAGCTTTCCGCTACAGAATTGGGTGTAGCTCCACGCTTGATGTTAACAAATACAGAATGATCTGAATTCATTTTTCATGGAGTGAAACAGAGAGACTTATAGGATTTTGTTTGCTTGGAAATCTGTGACTCTCTAGTGAATGATTCTAGGGTACTTTGAACGTCACACATTTATCGCACTTCCAAATTTATGTTTGACAATGCATGACACAAACAACGTTGTGCACTTAACACAACAAGAATATAGGACTGAAAAACTAAAGATATCAGTCACTGAATTAGATTTTAGTGTTCACAACCGACGTGTCGAATACCAAGGACGCTACGCCAGACCTCCCTCCAACCATTGTTTTTGAAACCAGGAGCATAGAAGATGCAAGGGAACTGGTATTCTACTGTTCTGGCGGCTCATGTGACAACTGATTGCGGTGCTGATGTATCTGCAGCCTTCCCTGAAGCAGTGGCATGACCAAAGATTCTTTCTGTTCTTCTGAGTCTGATAGCATGTGAGGGGGAGAGTGATGTGTACTCTCCATGCTGGTGGACGCTGACTCTGTGACTGTTGGTGCCATACCATATTTTGACTCCTCTAGGATCGCTGGTTTGAAGCGTTTAATTGACTTCGTCTCTTATTTGCTGTTCCGTTCTGTTTCGGAGTTGTGCACACCTCTCTGGAGATCCTTGTAAGGTGTGTTGTGCAGTGGCCTTTAGGGAGGCCATACGCTGTCGTCTCTCAGCCAGATCTGCAATTTGAAGTGCTTTGTGTATGCTTGAGCCATTCTTATTTATAGTTGCTGATTGTACTCCATTGTGGTTTCTGTGGTTGTAAGATGCTGTGGCTTATTATAGATGAGCCCAGTGGGAAATCATAATAATTGCTCCCCATAAACCAGTTATGTTGCGCAGCAGTGCAGGTCCTTTTTAACTGCTGTTCATAGCCATAACAGCACTAGTGGTAGCAATTTGGTCCACTGGCCATAGCTGCATATTAAAGCCATTTTTAAGGTTCCCATTGCTTGCAGGACAGTAGCAGGCGATTCTTGTGATTGCACTCATATTCACACAGCAGCTCATGGAATAACTGAGACATTGAATTGCTTCCCAAAATCAGTTGTTAGAGTTTGGGTTACCAGTTTCACAAATCTTGCGATTTAGATCATGATCAGGGCTCTGGCCACTGTTTCTGCTGCCATGTCTGTGATGGAGCCTCTGGCCATTATGTGAATCTGACTACAATAGTCTATAAGTAACTGTGCTGGCCAGAGCTCTAGCGGTTCTACTAGGTCCACATGCACAAGCATGTTGTGTCGATGGTACCTAACAGTGCAGAGACGTGCCTGACAATCCTGCTCCACAGACAGCTCTCATAGGATTCCAACCCTTCTTGATGCCTGGCCATTTCATCTTCTTGGTGACCAATTTGTCTGTCTCTTTGACATCAGGATGCACTATGTTATGGAAGGCCACGAATATCTGACCTCAGAGCTCTTGTGGTATATTTGAGCACCATATTTTGTGGGCCATCTAGCACCACAATACTGCTTGTTGTTTCACAGCTTTGGGCATGCGCTGACAGTAACAATTTAGCATTCCTACAAAGTGTCTTAGCTTTTTGTAGGTTTGCGGAGCTGGCATGTTTTGAATGGCTGACACTCTCTCTGGCACTATTTAGATGACTGTTCCTGACACTCAGAAACAAATAAAATCCACTTCCTCTCTGTTTAGACAGCATTTTTCTCTATTTATGACTATTCTTTACTGTCTTAGTAATTGAAAAGGAAACAAAATCCAAGCTTCTAATAACTTGGTGGATGAATTGTTGGCAGCTTTCTGCTGCAGTCTTCTAACTGTAAGGCATGCATTAGTACTTGAACTGGTTGACCAGAGTAATGATGGCTGTGTTTTTGACATCTTCCGAGTATTTGTGAGTAAGTTGTCTCCCACTCAGTAAAGCTAAATATCCATGGGTTTGCAATTGGATTATTGAAGTCTATTGCATGCAGAATCGGGTATCTGTCTGGCTCTATCCTTGCACTGAGTGCTCTGTAGTCACCGCACAAGTGCCATGCATTGTTTTTCTTTAAAACCATATAGAGTGGCGAGGCCCACTGACTGTCCAAGGGTACCAATATACCAACCTTTATGATGAAAGTAGGGTAACTCTGCTGGTACAAGCTGAAATCACTTTTGGTGGCAGGTTACAGCAGAGGTAATTGCAAAATTTATATTAAAGGTCACCCTATCCCCTCCACTACCCTCCCATTCCCTCCCCCCCTCCAGACTTACTGTGGGTGGATCCACCTTCAGATGCTACCCTTGACTCCATACACTCCTGGAAATTGAAATAAGAACACCGTGAATTCATTGTCCCAGGAAGGGGAAAATTTATTGACACATTCCTGGGGTCAGATACATCACATGATCACACTGACAGAACCACAGGCACATAGACACAGGCAACAGAGCATGCACAATGTCGGCACTAGTACAGTGTATATCCACCTTTCGCAGCAATGCAGGCTGCTATTCTCCCATGGAGACGATCGTAGAGATGCTGGATGTAGTCCTGTGGAACGGCTTGCCATGCCATTCCCACCTGGCGCCTCAGTTGGACCAGCGTTCGTGCTGGACGTGCAGATCGCGTGAGACGACGCTTCATCCAGTCCCAAACATGCTCAATGGGGGACAGATCCGGAGATCTTGCTGGCCAGGGTAGTTGACTTATACCTTCTAGAGCACGTTGGGTGGCACGGGATACATGCGGACGTGCATTGTTCTGTTGGAACAGCAAGTTCCCTTGCCGGTCTAGGAATGGTAGAACGATGGGTTCGATGACAGTTTGGATGTACCGTGCACTATTCAGTGTCCCCTCGACGATCACCAGTGGTGTACGGCCAGTGTAGGAGATCGCTCCCCACACCATGATGCCGGGTGTTGGCCCTGTGTGCCTCGGTCGTATGCAGTCCTGATTGTGGCGCTCACCTGCACGGCGCCAAACACGCATACGACCATCATTGGCACCAAGGCAGAAGCGACTCTCATCTCTGAAGACGACACATCTCCATTCGTCCCTCCATTCACTCCTGTCGCGACACCACTGGAGGCGGGCTGCACGATGTTGGGGCGTGAGCGGAAGACGGCCTAACGGTGTGCGGGACCGTAGCCCAGCTTCATGGAGACGGTTGCGAATGGTCCTCGCCGATACCCCAGGAGCAACAGTGTCCCTAATTTGCTGGGAAGTGGCGGTGCGGTCCCCTACGGCACTGCGTAGGATCCTACGGTCTTGGCGTGCATCCATGTGTCGCTGCGGTCCGGTCCCAGGTCGACGGGCACGTGCACCTTCCGCCGACCACTGGCGACAACATCGATGTACTGTGGAGACCTCACGCCCCACGTGTTGAGCAATTCGGCGGTACGTCCACCCGGCCTCCCGCATGCCCACTATACGCCCTCACTCAAAGTCCGTCAATTGCACATACGGTTCACGTCCACGCTGTCGCGGCATGCTACCAGTGTTAAAGACTGCGATGGAGCTCCGTATGCCACTGCAAACTGGCTGACACTGACGGCGGCGGTGAACAAATGCTGCGCAGCTAGCGCCATTCGACGGCCAACACCGCGGTTCCTGGTGTGTCCGCTGTGCCGTGCGTGTGATCATTGCTTGTACAGCCCTCTCGCAGTGTCCGGAGCAAGTATGGCGGGTCTGACACACCGGTGTCAATGTGTTCTTTTTTCCATTTCCAGGAGTGTATGTATGGCTCCACCTTCACACGCTATACCAGATTTAAATGTGGGTGGAGACAACCTGAACAATATACTGGGCATAATGCTGGCAGATCCACCTTCGGTCACTATCCCAGACTTAATATGGGTGGGTCCACTTCTGTCCCTATCCCATGTGTGTGTGTGTGTGTGTGTGTGTGTGTGTATGTGTGTGTGTGTGTGTGTGTGTGTGGTGACTGAGGTTTTCTTTCTGTGTTGTCATATGGAGAAAGAAAGAAAGAATTGATCTTGCAGACATCTAGAATCTCTCTGGGTTGGTGGAGGGATCCAAATCGCTACTGGATACTAAAGACACTAGGTAGGCACACAATAAGACCATCATATATTCTTGTAAATTTACATATAGAATATACATTGATGGAGAAAAGGTAACATAAAAAATAATTAATATAGAGTAATGAAATTTTGGGAATACATTGTGTAAGTAACATATTTAAGTGATTAACATTGCACGATCACAGGTTAATGTAAGCGTGAGATAAGCCATTGAAAATGTCAAATGCTGGTAATTAATAACCGGTCTAACCACCAGAATGTTTAATGCGAGTATGCAAACATACAGTACATGCGTTGTATCATGCAGGTGCCAAATGTCAGTTTGTGGGATGGAGTTCCATGCCTGTTGCACTTGGTCAGTTAATACAGTGACTGTTAATGCTGTTTCTGGATGACGCTGCAGTTGCTTCATCGGAGACAGACCTGGTGCTCGAGCAGGCCGAGACAACATTTTGACATCATTGAGAGCATGTCAGGCTATAACAGCGGTTTGTGGACGAGTGTTATGCTGTTGGGAAACACATCCTGGAATGCTGTTCATGAATGGCAACACTACAGGTTGAATCAGCAGAGTGACATAAAAATTGTTAGCCAGGGTGCATGGGATTACCACGAGAGTGTTCGTGCTGTCATACGAAATCGCACCCCAGAACATACCTCCAGTGTGACTATGATACCGACAGGTTGATTGCAGGCAGTCGACTGGCCTCCTCCTTACCAACACACTGCCATCACTGGACACTGAGGGAGAACCAGCTTTCATCAGAAAACGCAAAAGATTTCCAACCTGATCTCCAATGAGCTTTCACTTGCCACCACCGAAGTCGCAAATGGTGGTGGGTTGGGGTCAGTGGAATGCACATTACAGGCAACAGTTCGTTGTGTCACTGTAGTGCCAACTATCGCTCAAATTACTGCTGCAGATGCAGTTCAGAGCGCTGGAGCCATATGCAGAACACAGTGGTCTTCCCTCTTGGTAGAGCGACGTGGCTGTCCAGAGCCCAGTCTTCTTCCAACTGTACACTGTCATGAGCCCTGTTGCCAGCAATCATGAACATTCCTGCCAAGTCTTGCTACAATAACGCATCCAGCTTCTTGTGGACCTTTCAGACGACCTCGTTCAAACTCAGTGAGGTGTTCATAATGGCATTTTTTTCCCTTTAAAGACATTCTTGACAGCATCAACTCACCACATCCAACACAAAGTAACTAACGTTCACGACCGTTACAGTGTGTATTAAAGCCAATCCTGATTTGAATCCTCATACTGGTGTCACTAGCGCCACTATTATAGGACTTGGTAGAGCGACGTGGCTGTCCAGAGTCCAGTCTTCTTCCAACTGTACACTGTCATGAGCACTGTTGCCAGCAATCATGAACATTCCTGCCAAATCTTGCTACAATAACGCATCCAGCTTCTTGTAGACCTATTAGACGACCTCGTGCAAGCTCAATGAGGTGTTGATAATAGCATTTTTTTCCTTTAAAGACATTCTTGACAACATCAACTCACCACATCCAACTCAAAGTAACGAACGTTCACGACCGTTACAGTTTGTATTAAAGGCAATCCTGATTTGATTCTTCATACTGGTGTTACTGGCTCCACTCTTATGAGACTGGCGCGAAATTTGGACAGACATCATCCTTCAGATGTAAAAACACGCCTACCAACTTTCGTTTATATTGCACAACCCCTTCTTGGTGCTGTGATTTTTTTCTGTCAGTACGTCATAAAAATATGGAGAAATATAGAAAAATGGTACGAATGTAGAAAAACATGGATACAGAGTAGGAATACAGGATATGCAGTATTTATGAGGAGAAAGTAATCGAAATTTGCAGGATATGCATTGGATGTTCTGGAAACTATTTAAAGGAAAATATAAAACAACCCTATGGAATACACCGTGATCTTAACGCAAGCGACCTGCCATTTTTATAACCTACACTACCAATTTCCTATCAATTTTATGGGTTGTCCTACCAATTTGCCAATTATTCCTAATAAGTGGCAATTTTGGGGCCCATCCTACCAACTTCCTGACAATTTTTCCTGCAAATTCACCGGTGGGCCGGGCAATAGTATTGAAAGAGATCCTGGCTATAATATAGAGTGTGACCTGGCAAAGATTGCATCAGCAACGAGACATACCAGTGTTGAGTTTGTGTCTTATCTGAGACGCCATGACCAACCTCATTTAAACTCTTCTGTTGGGAGAGTTAATTTGGAGTTGGAATGGTTGCTTCGGTCAGGTGCAGGGTCACATGTTGATTTGGTTCCTGTTGATTCTCTCAGTAGGTGGGATTATACTAGACATGGCCTACACCTCAACAGGAAAGGGAAGGGTAAACTGGTTGGGCTAATAGCAGGAAATGTAAGGGGGGGAGGCACTGCCATGAGTGGTAATATACCAGTGGTCATAGGTGTTGGAGAAGCACCTTCTTTAGGATAGGTAGGACAGAAGGAAGTCAAGTTCTGAGAGAAGTAAAGATTGAAACAAACCTTCAGTTTGATAAAGAAATCAAACAGCATAATCCTGGCACATTGGATCAGCAAACACAGCTCTTGGTTAAAAATTTACAGCAATCAACAGAAATTTTATTTCCACCCAATTTCATCTCGGTAAATGTGAAATGCCAACTATCTTTAGTGCATCAAAATATTCAAGGGCTTAGAAGTAAAATTAATGAACTACTTGTGTGCATTGATGAATTAGAGTATTTGAACCCAGTGGACATAATCTGCCTCTCTGGACAGCATGTGAGCACTGGTATAGATATGTTAAACCTTACGAAATTTAAGTTAGCCTCCTACTTCTGTAGACAAAAGATGGAGAAAGGAGGAGTTGCCACATTTGTTAAAAACAGTTTTAAATTTAAGAATATTAACATTAATAAATTTTGCTTAGAGCAGCACTTAGAAGCATGTGCAACAGAGACAGATTTTCATAATAGGACCTTTATAATAGTTGCCATATACAGAGCACCTTCAGGAAATTCCAACCTGTTTATAAACGGTCTTGAAGATTTATTATTTCATCTAAAATTAAAAAACAAAGAACTAGTGGTTGCTGGTGATTTTAATATAGATGTCCTGAAAAACACTGTCAGTGAACAGATACTGAAATCCATTACATTGTCATTCAATTTAATTTCTACTGTAAATTTCCCAACTAGGGTATACAAATATTCTAAGACTGCCATTGATAATATATTTATAGACAATTCTAGGCAACTAAGCCACATTACAAAACCAGTAGTAAATGGGCTATCTGACCATGACATGCAACACCTAAAATTAAATTTTGAGAATTGGCAGGTTAAAACATCTATCAGAACTGAGTACAGAAGGACAATAGAGCAGTAAAAAATGAGAAATTTAGGAGATTGCTCAAAGAAATTAATTGGATGGATATTTACAGCATGCAAGACACAAATGGAAAATACAAACATTCATTAATAAAGTTAACATCTTATTTGAACATTGTTTTCCCCTGAAGGTAACTCAAATTAAGCAGAAATCTAATAAGAAACCATGGATCACACAAGGGGTAAAGATATCATGTGAGACAAAAAGGAAACTCTACCTGATACGTAGGGACACCTTTAATTTTAGCATTATAGCTCATTACAAAAATTACTGCAAAATATTGAAGAAGGTTATCCAGAAATTTAGACACCTGAATTATGAGAAGAAGATAAATACATCCAGCAATAAAATAAAAACAATATGGGATATAGTTAAGTCAGAGACAGGTAGGAACAGAAATGAGGAGGAACAAATAGCTCTAAAAATAAATGAAACCCTGGTAACAAACGCATGTTGTGTTGCAAACCATTTAAACAAGTATTTTGTCTCTGTTACTGATAGCATGGGGTTGTCAGGTTCAGTAAATAATGCAATGGAATATCTGAGACCAGTGGACATAAGCAATCTCAGTAACATGGAATTGACACTTACTTCACCCAAAGAAATAGAATCCATTATAAAGTCCTTCAAATCAAAGCATTATAGTGGTTATGATAACATATCAACAAAGTTAATAAAAGAGTATTCATTATCTTAAGTTATTAGTGTAATCAATCACATGTCACAGGAACATTCCCGGACTGGCTTAAATATGCTGAAGTTATACCTCTCCACAAGAAAGGGGATAAAGAAATGCCATCAAATTACTGACCGATCTCACTTTTGCCAGCTTTTTCAAAAACCTTTGAAAAGGTTATGTTCAAACGTCTACTTAAGCACCTTAGTGAAAATAACATACTGTTTAAGTCACAGTTTGGGTTTCTTAAGGGTTTTGATATTGAGAAAGCTATTTCCACTTACAGCGAAAATGTCCTTAATTCATTGGACAACAAATTAGAGGCAACTGGCATATTCTGTGACCTGTCAAAGGCGTTTGACTGTGTGAATCACAGCATTCTTTTAAGTAAATTAAAATATTATGGCGTCACTAGTAGTGCTGCAAAGTGGTTTCAGTCATATCTTACTAATAGTAAACAAAGAGTGTCATTGCATAACACTTCAGCAGTAGGTAATCAGACATCATCTGACTGGGAAGAAATTACATGTGGTGATCCCCAAGGTTCCATACTAGGTCCACTACTGTTTCTTGTGTATATTAATGGCCTGTCATCTGTTACATCACCAGATGCCAAGTTTGTCTTATTTGCAGATGATACAAACATTGCAATAAATAGTAAATCAAATATAAATTTAGAAAGGACAGCTAATCAAATTTTTACTGACATTAATAAGTAGCCAATTAACTGTCATTGAACTTTGAAAAGACCCACTATATGCAGTTCAGAACTTCCAAGAGACTTCCTTCTGGTGTGTGTATAAAATATGATGACATGGAAATAGGAGAAGTTGAGAGTGTAAAATTCTTGGGACTACAACTTGATAATAAATTCAGTTGGGAGCAACATACTAATGAACGGCTAAAGCGCCTGAACAAGTCTGTGTTTGCAATGCAAATGATGTCAGACATAGGAGATATAAATATAAAAAACTGACATATTTTGCTTATTTTCACTCCATTATATGGTATAATATTTTGGAGTGACTCCACTGATCAATACCAAGCATCCCGATGGGAACAGAAAATTATTACATCCATGTTGTTACTAGTCCACACTAAACATAGTTTCTAACCAGACATTGAAATGGCTGACCATGTTGTAATGTACAATCCAATTTGCAACACTAAAGTAAATTTCGAACATAAATATAAACCACTAGAACACAAAGGTTTACATTTCCATCGTAAATGAAATGTAGAGTCAGAAGTTTCGGTTCTTAATTGCAGAAACAGGCATACTTGATATTTGTCATTATATCACCATCTACCACGAATGAAAAACAATGGTTTGAGTAAACTGTACATATTTTCTGGCGTAGAATCATAATATGGAAACAAGGGGGTTCCATCTGAAAATACAGAGCTGACCTCACCAATGTGGAAATGGTGGTTAGGAGGTGGCCAGTTATAGCACAGGAGTCAGTGCTGATGTTTACAGAGCTCGTGGCATGAATGAAAAATATAACACTTTTGCTAATAAAGTGCTTACCTTATTCGAACACTGTTTTCCCCCCAAAACTTACCAAGGTTAGAGCAAAGTCCACAAAGAAACCATGGCTTACACAAGGAATAGGGGTATCTTGTAAAACAAAAAGAAAACTGTATCTGTCAATCCGAAGCAGTTCCGATGTTGATGGTATAGCACATTACAAGAAATACTGCAAAATATTAAAGAGTGTAATATGGACATCAAAGCAAATATATTACAAGGAAGAGATAGTCATATCAGATAACAAAATACAGACAGTATGGGATACAGTGAAGGAGGAGACCAGTAAAACCAAACATGAAGAGGAACAAATAGCATTAAGAGTAAATGATACATTGGTGACAGATTTGTATAGTGTTGCAGAACTTTTTAACAAACATTTTATAACTGTTATTAAAAAGATGCTGCTATGGAATACCTCAGACCAGACATTTCAAGTAACTTCCATAATATGAATTTGACCCTCAATACCCCAGCAGAAATAATGTCCATCATAAAATCTTTAAAATCAGAAACGTCTAGTGGGTATGATGAAATATCAACAAAGTTAATTAAGGAATGTGATTCTGAGCTAAGTAACATATTAAGCTTCCTGTGTAACCAGTCATTCATCAGTGGAATATTTCCTGAATGGTTGAAAAATGCTGAAGTTAAGCCACTGTTTAAGAAGGGAGATAAAGAAATAGCACCAAATTTCTGTCCAATTTCACTGTTCCAGCATTCTCAAAAATTTTAGAAAAAGTAATGTACAATCGACTTTATAACCATCTTATCACAAGTAACATACTGTCAAAGTAACAGTTTGGATTTCTAAAGGGTTCTGATATTGAGAAGGCTATCTACACTTACAGTGAAAAAGTGCTTAATTCATTAGACAAAAAATTGCATGCAACTGGTATATTTTGTGACCTGTCTAAGGCATTTGACTGTGTAAATCACAATATCCTTTTAAGTAAATTGGAATATTATAGTGTAACAGGAAATGCTGCAAAATGGTTCAAATCTTATATCTTTGGCAGGAAACAAAGGGTTTTATTAGGAAAGACACATGTATCAAGCTATCAGGCATCATCCAACTGGGAATTAATTACATGTGGGGTCCCACAAGGTTCCATTTTGGGGCCCTTACTTTTTCTTGTGTATGTCAATCAGTAACATTACCAGATGATATTATAACTTCTGCACAATTTCAGTGCAGTAATGTGTTCATTGTAAAAAAATATGTGTGTGTGTGTGTATGTGTGTTTGTGTGTGTGTGTGTGTGTGTGTGTAAGTACAATCTAACGTCTGCACCATTTCAGTGCAGTAATGTGTTCATTGTAAATAAGTATTATAGTAGTTGTATTGCTCATTTATTACCTTATAAATAAATAAAAACTTTTTTATTTTAGATTCAGTGCATCAGTATTTGTAAAATGACTCTTTCATATAGCGTTCAATAAAAAATGATGATCATTCCACTTGGGACCAGTGAAATGGTACATTAGCTTATTTGTTTTAGTTCTAAATATTTGTCATGTATTGTTGTTTTTCTGACATGTTCTACATCCTGGAAGACCTGACTATGCATCAATTGGAATGAAAGTAAATCTAATCTAATCTAATCTAAGTACAAAACTTCATTTTACTATTCAAAGTAGCATGTAACAGCATTTAAATGTATTCTTATTCAGTATGAGACTACCTTATACAAAATATCTCCCATCACTCAAACATTTTAAAGTGGTGCAAAATTTGTACTGTAATTAATTTTTCAGCAAAAACTTTACATCTAATTTTCTCAAGACTTTCTAATTATGATTTATTTCCGTTGTGCTTAAGCTATATACATCCCCCATCATTTTTCTTCAGTAGTTGTGCTATAAGTCCCCATAGCATGAATATTCGTTCACAGTTTTCGTATACACTTTTCATAAATTTCAGACTTATTCTTCTCTGTTTTCCAGCTTACTGTGGGATTGAAGGGACCAGACTACAAGGGCCATCGGTCAAACTTACTGTATCTTATTCTCTACAGTAATGTGATTGGAGACTTTCATCTAATAGTATATGCTCAGGTTGTCACATTTCAATTTCTTATTGAAATAATCCTTAGAAGCGGGACTCCATATGGTTTCTTTTTTGTCTGTAATCATCTGTAAATTTAAGTGTGCTTCCTTTGGAGCCAACAACCACTATTGCACATAAACCCTTTCATAGCTTAGCCTCAATACACCAATGAAAAACACATGGGCCCAGTTGCCTTGTCGTCTGTCAAAAAGCACAAGGATCCCCACCGAAGGCGGGAAGCAATGCGCCTCAAGCCTAGTCTACACGACGACATTGGGTTGCGCCACTCGTTGCGTGGAATGAGTTGCACGCAAATGGTTTCATATTTGCTGTAGACACGGCGAAACCAGTATATACTTCAGTTTCGTGGTTTTGTGAGTTCCTGAGTCGTGTCTGAAATGAAAGTTTTGGCAGCTGCACGTCGCACGAGTTGTGAGTTAAAGCCTGTTACGTGGAATCGCTGCATAAGAAACGTTTTTCGATTCGTGACTGGATGAAGAAAAGACGTCAGCACGGTTGCTCAGCATCCTTGCTGAAATAATTTGTAATGGAAGACCCAAGAAGTTCTTTTAATTATATTAGAATGTCACCAGACCTGTTAACGTTTCTTCTAAACAGAGTTAATTATGCGATAAGGAATAAAGATATTGTAATGCATGAAGCACTCACTGTAACCAGAACTGAAATTAAATATCACATTGTATGCATTACAATCGAGAACACTCGGCATGCTATAACATCCTGGAGGTTTACCTCCATGTATAACATGCGGTTTTAGTTGGTGATAACGCTTTTTCATTAACACCAATAATTATTAATATTAACAGTAATAATTATTAACATTAGCAACAATAATTACTCAAAGCAGGCCGGATTAAGAAGAGAATGGTTTGCAATCTACTCTCTTGAAGAGAGATCTTTACAGTGACAAAATATTCAAAATTCTAACATATGTGAATGGGGAGCACTGCAGCGACGTTTTAAAAAGATGAATAATGAATGAAGAATGCTGCTTCTTGAATTTGTATAGCCTTCCCTCCTGTCAACAATATTCCTTAACAAGAGTTGGCCAACTCTAACGATGGGATTTTAGTCTTGTTGATGAGAGCATTACCACAGCTAAAACTACACTTACTTATATTTTTCTTAATTCAGTTGTATATGTGCTCCCAACTCAATAAATTGTGCTTTCCAGCTCAGATATTGTCAAACCATCTATGTTATAATCGCACGTGACGGTCTCAGCGGCAGCAATATGTTGCTTATTTTTGTAATCAGCATCACTGAAATCCCACAAACACCTATGCAAAGCATAGATATCCAAAAAGCGAACATTATTCTCCGTTCCCCACTTCATATTTCAGTTTTTCTACACTCTACGAACACACATAACCTCAAAACTCGTGCAACTAGTGTCGCCAAAGTTTGAACACGCCGGATGTGTCTAGTTTCACCAACGAGTTGTGCGTATGCGCAGTGGCTGGTAGCGCAGTTGCCTGCAACCTAGTGTCGTCGTGTAAACAAGGCTAGGCGTAACCCACCGTCTGCAGTCCCAGGAAATCACGCATGCACAAACGCGCATGCGTTCTTGCCCTGTTGCAAATTTATACGCATGCGCAAAGTTGAACAGAAAGAAAGGCATCGTGTGGACTTCGTGCCTTGCGTTTCTGTTTTTGTGTTCTGTGGTGTGATGGCAGATTGCAGATTGGTGTTGACGTTTGAGCGTGGTGGAATAAGATGATGAAGAAATTAAAGGGTTTAGGTCTCATTCGTGAGAGGAAACCCAGTAAAATCATCTGATTTTGTGTTTTACTTCAGTTAAGTCCTGAATGAAGAGTTTTATGTGTGAAGAAAAACGGGCTTTTTAAAGTGGGCGTATTGTGTTTCACAGAGTGGTTGTAATATGATGGACGTCTATTAAATTGTGCGATACATTTTAAACTTGGAAAGCAGGTATGATACACACAAACAGTGCCAAAAATCATCTTAAATATGGAGAATTTCAGTAGATTCATGCCCAGCCACATTTTTATGTCTTCCACTTTATTTCGTACGCAGCATAGTAATCACAGCGTTTGATTTATGGTCACTCCTTTGTGATTCGTTTCCATAAAGCCGGCAATGGCAACTGCCATTTAATGGATGAAATTTCTACATAAAACTGTGGCGTTAAATGTTTCAGCATATAATCAGTGTAATGAGTTGTTACGAGATTTGACGTGTGCTCGTCAACAGGAGGTCGTTCCAAAGTAGTTTGTTTCATTATGGTAGCACAGATTCATTATATTACCACAGATACGACGTACGAAAAACAATGGATGTTTTTAAAGCAGTTACAGGCGTACTGTGCACGAACACTGCGTGTGACAATTTCGTGTGAACGTCATGCCTGTAGGCCTACGCCCGACGAATCAGGATGAAATCTGTCAGTTCAGTTCTAACACAATGGATGAAGTCCATAATTTTTGTGTTATCTGCAGTATGTATAGCTAGTTACATTTACTGCTATGTAAGGGGTAAGTAAACATGAGGTTAAAGAGATAGGTAGGCCTACTTTTGGGTACGTGTTTCTAGTGGGTACAAATTTCTTTTAGTTGCTCGCGTTGTGAGGATTAATATAATTTAAATCCCAAATGCTAATTTTAATTATACAAACATTGGGGAAAAAAGAGTGAAACCATAGAATGATATAGTCCCTGCAGATTAGTTCATAAATTTGCTTTATGTGGGTAGTGCAGGTGGTCAACCATGGCCTTGATGAAGGAACCACCCCAGAATGCCTAAATCAGAATGACCAGACAGAGGAACCTCCATCCTCCCAAATATGTCATCAGCGTCAATTGCACTTAGTCATTCAGTTGGTCCAAGTTTTACAGTGTTCTTCGATAAAGGGTAGATTTTGCTTTTCAGCACTGTAGACATAAAGGAAACATGCTGGTGATTTCAGAACCATGAACTTGCTGTCATGCCCTTTTCACGGACATTCACAAAACTACCTTCAAAGCCCATAAATGTATCATTATTTGCTAACTTTTTTGCCGTGTCTTATTCTGTCTGGAAAGTCATTGATATACCTATGTTAAAAACAGAATTAGACCCAATACATTACTATGAGGTAAACACATTTATCTGACAACTATTGTACTAAAATTTATCAGTTGATTTGTGAACACACTGTACCTACTGCAACTTTTTTTCCAAGGAAGACTGGAACCAACTCTTTCCTATACCTCATACATCTAGCACTTTTAGCTTATTTAGTTGTGTTTTATGATCAATAGTGTCAAAAACCTTAGAAGAGTCTACAGAGGCCTCTTACACTTTCTGTAATGTTATCTTTCAATATATTGACAGTGTGACGGCACATATTTATATAGGCCCTACTGTCAGTTGTACATACCACTTTAGGATACTCTGACATTGCGTACTATATTAATTTGAAAATCTGCTATAACCTCGTGAATTACACAGCACTTCAGAAAAATGCTTGTACTGTGAAAAGTATTATATCTACAATGAATAATAAGAAGTCTGTGAAATGGATGAGTCACCAAATTATCACAAAACACAAATTTTGTAAATTAATTATGTTAATGTAGCCTTCCTGGACAGATATAGCTGCTGCACAGGTTTCCATAATGATTTCATCAATTGTTTGGTGATATTACAGAAGTAAACTTACTGTTTGAATGACCTTTCTGTCTCCAGAAATCTATTAGGTTATTCCTAATTTCTTGTTGTAGTGACTGATCACCCATTGACATATTTTCTTCCCTAATGTCATATCAACATTATTAGTTGTGTGATGTGGGACTGGTGTGAAAATAGTTTATGAAATCTTTTGGAAATGTGGTTCTGATGATTTGTCAGTAAATCAACGTGTGACAAGTCGCTCTTCTTTCTCAGCCACTTTCTGACCCTTATACTCTTTTTCAATGTTTTCTGTTTTTTCTTGCTAGCTACAGCTAACATAATTGCAGTACATTGGGTGCTCGTCATCTTAACTTTGTAAAATTGTGTTGTCAACTGACAATATTAACAATAATAGGAAATACGGAAGCGTCCGATCCCGCCCGTCTGCTTTGACCCATGACGTCACAAATATGGCGGAAACGACCATAAACCACGATTCCAATATGGCGCATATAAAGTCGTTACGTACACATTATGAGGACGAAAATACATCGAAAAACAAACACACACACACACACGTTCCACAAAAAGCCTAATGACACTAACGGGACAAGTGCGGTAAATAGGGGGTTTTTGGGTGGGGACAAACTAAATATAAACAAATTTAAGACACCCACCCCCATACAAAACCACGCAAAACAACAAAAAACACCGACATCACAAAACTCCCCAAATACCACTAAACACAATATCATCTGGAATCGGCCACTTCCCTTGACCTATATAGCTCAACAGCAGCTCCCGATCCCATAAATTGGGATTGAACACTTCCCTTGACCTACATAGCTCAACAGCAGCTCCCAACATTCACAGCCACACATTCGGATCGAACACTTCACCTTACGACATCTCCACATACAGCCGTCCCTGGTCCGCGACGCCGGAACTTTAAGTAAGCCTCATTTCTTCACGACATACTGAACACTTCACGACTTCATCCAAAAATCCGAATAGTTGAAGAAATTTTATTAGAGACAACGCACTGTCCCCCATCATAGCCGACAACTGAAAACTGTTGATCCTGTCAGTCATATCCGTACCTACCAAAGACATAAAAAATGCAATTCACACACGACGCCAAACTCGCAAACTAAACCAAAACCATCACCTAACACCACCAGAGAGCACCACCGATCGCATCAAAACGACACCTACAAACACGCCACTCTCACAAACTAAATTCCGCGGCGTTGTGACGTCACACACCAAAACAGCCTTACGTCACGGGTCAAAGCCGACGAGTGGGATCGGACGCTTCGGTCGACCCCAATAATACTAAGTGATATTTGCTTTAAAAAAAAAGTGTACTGTTTATGATTGATATAGATGTTATGTGTGCCACCGCAAATACAAGTACGCGATCCACACCCTTTACAGTAGTTTCACTGCAGCAGCTTGGGCATTCTTATGGAGATAGCACTGTATGCTGTATTTGGTAATCTCTATACCAGTGCAGTATAATAGAATACTACCATGCTGCGAAATACTGTAATTCAATTTCAAGCTGGTGTAATTGATTTTCAATGGACTGAACATTTTGATGAAAAATTGATAATTTTGAGCAAATTTCTGATATGTGTGCGTGCCTTTCAGTGTGGTACATTCCATCTTCTGTGTACATTTTGAAGAACTCTCTGGACTCTCACTAATCAACTCCACTAACCTCCCTTTTCCAGTCCTGTCTAGGTGCAGACCCTGTCAAGTGTAACCCATCTCCCGATAGCAACACTGGCACCAGTGCAATGTGCACACGGTCAGCAATCGTTAGCACCAGCTCTTCATTTACTGACTGTATAGCACTGCCAAGATGAGGCGGATCATGCTGCTGGAACAATTCAGCTGTGCTCACATTGGTGGCTCTAGTGAAGGAAGCTATCTTTCTCAGGTACACAAACTACGATGTATGCCATATCCCTACCTGTACTACTCCCTGCCCCATCCAGTATCACTACCGGATAATCTTCAATTAAATCCTTACACAAATGCCCTAACCCTGAATCACACGATTTAGCTCAGCACTTGGCTTGAAAATGCTGGTGACTTGGTACTTTTCCCCCTAACTTCTCATGTAACTGAGGGCCTATGCCTCTGTTGCAGCAGTTTTCTCTTTTTTACAAATATTGGTGCTTTTTGTAACCTTTGTGGTCACAAGTGGTCTGCTGCACATTTCCTACTTGTACACCCGATTCCATAGTGAAGTGATAAAAAGGTTATTGTGCTTCTGTGTGGACTAATGCTGAAGTTTGCCCTGTTCTATAAAAAAAATTCTTGTGAGTTGATGGTGTATTGGTTCATCTTTCAGAAATTCCTCCTATCCATACTACTCTCCTGCATTCAGGGGCTTCAGATTTTGGGTGGGGGGATTTTGTTTAAATGCACAGAACACGCACTTCTCTGTTCAAACTATCTCATTTTCCACCTAAGAAGAGAATATTGCTGCAGTATATATAATGAGAAAAACTAATGTGTGTCGTACTACTGGAGAGAGAATTTTTTCTGTCTAAACACTTGTTTCACGTTATTCTGAAAGACCACATTAAAGTCACATGTGGGTATAAGACTACTTATTATAAGAGAAAATTGTGCAAAGGGCATTATGGTACAAATAATTTTCAGATGGTATATTTTACTGTGTCAAACAGGTGTCGTACTCGGCTTCATTACTGGGATATTTAACCAAATATGTTTGAAGATGATTACACAATTTGTAGTCTAAGAACAATGATCTTTCAAGAAGCTGATGTTGGTTGCTTGGAGAGAATTGAAACCTGTGGCAAATTGTACACATGCATTTGCTTGCCTGAAGTGACAGATTAAGATACACTTAGGTATAGGTATCTTATGATTAATCAAAAGTTTATTCAATATATGTAGTTGCTGTGTGCTTCAGAATACTGGGGGACACTCCTGGTGCCCTTTTCTTACTACATCAGCCTTTGTCTTGATTCCAGAAGTGACTGATTGGCTACAACAATGGCAGTAGTATGTCTGCCTTAATTAGAGACATTACAGAAGACTTTCAAAATTCTATGGACACCATGAGTACAGTACTACTTAAGACATTTCACTTCAGGTTAAACATTATAATATCTAAAACTGATGATTTCGATACCTCTTCCTGTAGATACAAGAAAAGTTACATAGCTAGTATCTCCTTGATATGTTCGTATATTGCTGCAAGTGGCTTTTCAGAACTGAGCAGCATTAGGACATAACACTTGGAATGTATTTTTAGTATGTGGTTACACATTTATGTGTAGCATAGCCTGTTGTCTAGGTTATGTTGGGAAGGTGGTAGTTTTGTTGAGTGTTTGTGGAGTATACAAATGTGATGACATGGGAACCTCGGCTTCAGGTAATGATCAGTTCAAGTAGCAGTTCTGAGGCAGTTAGAGTGTAGAACTTACACACAGATCATGTCACTTTAAATTGTAACTTCATCTTCATTTCATATATCACAGAATTGCATTGGTTTTGGTGTCTATCTTGTAAATGTGTTGTAATTAATTGTGCCATTTCAAGAATTGAGACAGCTTAACCAGTTGCTAATGGGCCTAACTTAGTTTTACTCATGTTTACTAAACTATTTTTATTACTCTGTTACTGTAGATAATTTCATATGACTGAAATATTTCATTGTGGAGTTAGTTTTCTTAGAAGACATTTGTGACAGTAAAATTAGCTTACTATAAATGAACACTCAAGATATATTCCATTTAATTTCTCTTCGTGACATCTTTCAGACATGAAACTGATAGTATGGAAAGATAGAATTTGCTCATCAGCTTGCAGCAGATAGAAACCTGTAGAAAGATGTAATATTGTTCAGTGTTGGAATTAGGTGTTCTTCTACCCTGGCAGAAGAGAGAAAGGGATTTGAAGAAAAGAGACTGTTGAGGCTTCAGGATTCATTAAAGTCACCCAGGGCTCCAGATATTTGTAGACTAATCAGACAAGATAGAATGGAATACTGGATTTTTAGTACTAGGTGGAATTCGAAACTTGGGAAACTAAAGAGGGCAGAGAGAATAATTGGCAAGCCAGAAATGAGTGGAAGTCTGTCATGAAAGAACCAAAAAGAGGGAGAAATTAAAGTGCATGAAAAAGGCAGAAGGTGCAAAAAGAAAATATGGAAAGACCAAGATAAACAACAGTAGAGGAGTAAAGGAAAAAATGTAATAAATTGGGACCAAATGGGTGGCAGGAATCAATAACATGTTGTAAAGGAAGTTACCATTGGCAAAATTCTATGGAACTAAGGCCTGGAGGGAGAATATAAGACAGAATGTGGTAAATTGGGCACAAAGGTCATCATTATTGTGTTGCAGAACAGAATCTGCAACTGGGTGTTTTGTGTTGCAAGTATAATCTTTGTGGATTCATCTTTACTGAAAGCTGGGTGACTGTCACACCAATGTAAAAGGTTGTGCAATGACTGCTCGTAAGTTGGAATATGATGTGAGTTGTCTAGCAGGTGGATCTCTCTATGATGGAACAGGTCCTGCCAGTAATAGGGCGGGTATAGATAGTGTTAGAAGAGTTCATAGGAAAAGTCTTATAGTGGGGGAATTCAGTGATAAAATTCATAAGGTGAGGACATGGCTTTAAAGAAAAGCTATTTTAGGTTGTGTGGAGACAGTTATGAATAGGGCGGACCTCATTTCATGGTATGATTTCAGAAAATTACAGCCCATCTGAAGATGTTGGTTACTATACTATATACCAGCATGGTACAAGTTAATGAGAAGGTGCACCCCTTTGTTACTTTTGAGAGGAATCAATAGTTCCAGGATGAGCTGAGGCCTGTGAGAAAATCTATTTGTGAAATATGCTAGTGGCATAATCAGAGGCACTGGTAGGCTATTAAGACTGGTAGTGTGTTCCCATAAGGAGTCAGTATCTGAGGGGAGAAGTTTGCTGTGAATGCCTTACTCCTCATGGAACGGATAGCAACTGTCAGACTAGTGTTGTTTGTTGGTTGACTTGAGGTATGTTGAGGTGTAGATATGGTTTTTGGTAAGGCTAAGACAGACACAAAGGAAGCTGGCATGACAGTTTGAGAAACACTACTTGAAATGTAGCTGTGAAAAATAATAAAAAATGCAACAGTTATCTCACCATGTGTCTGTATGACAATATTATCAGTGTATCTAAACCACACAAATAGCTGAAGGTGATATAAAGCTGATATTAATAAATTTTCATTTTGTTTGAGTGCCGAACTACACTAACAGATAGTAAATGTGCAGTTAGAACACTTTTCTCATAATTTTTGTCATTGACATAAAATTTTTTAAAAATCTGGTTCTAAACTGACCAGCTTTTATCATCAACTGCACGAACAAAAACTCATTATTGCTATCTTCCCACAGTCAACACAGTTGAGTGTATGATCCATTGATGAGGGTTTGTCTAAATTTTAATTCATTTGTCATTCCATTCTTGTGTGGAAATGCACAGCACTTAGTATCATAAAGAACCAGAACTTTGATAAACAATCGGGCAGTACTGTTGTAAGTACCAGAAAGAAGTTTCAGCTGCCAGAGTTGATTGGAGAAGATCCTCAAGCAGAAGTAGAAGCAGTAGCAGTGATAAGGAAAGCTGGTGACATTCTTAATGTCTGGAAGAAGAAAGTACTGCTGTTGGTAGTAATCACACCAGAGATATAGACCATAAGTTACAAAAGTTAGGATCACAGTATCAAGTCACAACTGTTGTTTAGCTGAGCAAGGCTGTCGGGTGATATGACTTACTACCCCTATGTAAGGATTTCAATAAAGATGACCAGGAAGTAATAGTGGGTGCAGCATGAAACAGCTTAGACAGAAATGGTGTTTGAAGTAGGTACTGACCTGAACAATATGGACTCTTTAACTGGTGGTACAAATGTATGCTATGTTTAGCTAATCCAGCACCACAATGAATCTTGTCTCTTCACTACTGTGTGGTGATTTAATGTGGACTTGGAGAGGGTGCTAATGACTGTTGATAGTGGTATACATTCCATGAAGAACATGCTAAATTATTAACTGCAAAAGGTAGACTTAAGTGTTCAAGTTCCACTTTGGCCTGGAAGTACACAGAAACAGTTTACATCACTGTAGCCATGGTTTCTAAGTTTTTATGTGTTTAAGGAAATAATTTTGAATTTTGATTCATTTTAAGATTTATTGAAGATTCGAAATTGTGTATTCGTGCGTCCTTTAACAAATAAAAATGCACACCACTCTTGAAACTGTAAACATGTCATGGCCTCCTTGTTGGAATGGTGGCACTGTTTGTGCAGTGGAATGACTATGTAATCAGCAGGCTGCCCCTATTAACTGTTAATGAAGGAATGAATACATTCTAGTCACAAGTTACACTCTGCACAGGCAGAGCGATTAATGAGTTGTGGCCGCACTGGAGTGTTCAGAAGGAACAAAGATGTCGAAGGTGTGTGAGAATGCCCTCATCTCGTGGAGCTATCTGGATACATTGGGTTGCCAAATGAACTCTGAGGCTGCCTCTTAGTGCCAAGGCATGACTGTTATTGATTCATTTAAAATTACTGAAATTGAAACAGCAAGAAGGAAAGCATTGTAATAACAACTTAATAGCTTCCCCATTGCTATCAAAAATAGGGATGAATGGCGAAAACTCATTTTTCTGTTGGTGAATTTTATGCTATTAAAAATTTAGTAGGCTTGTGAACGAAACATGGTCTTTGTGTAATAGGTACAAGTCTGTAATAGTGTTGTTTTAGTAGTTGCACTAAATATTGCACATGCGTACCTTGTTCTGATTCTGGTAGGGAATACTGGGGCCGTGGCATTTCACTAGGCATGGCCTGCACCTCAGCAGGGTTGGGGTGAGAAGGTTTGTGTAACTAGGTAGTAAGAGTTCTGAGGGTAGGGATGGCTTGCCACTCATGGTCAAAGCTGTTGTCATGGGCAAAAGAACTAACCCTTTCATAGGATAGACTGTGAAAACAGATTCCCCTACTTAAACAGTGGTTTCATCACATTTAGAGATTTCTGTAAAAGGTTCACAGAAAGTAGAATGTGTCATACAGGAGGGAGCACTTACCAGTGACATGAAAGAAAAAGAAAGTGTAATGACAAACATCACAGAATTATAAATCCCTTATCAAGATATGTAGCCTACCGAAAACAAACAGCTTTCCACATTCAGGTTGGCACGTAATTGTGACTTGTTTTGTTTTGTAATAAAAAGTCTTTAATACACAGGTTGGTCAAAATGTTGTAACACTTTTGCACCCTCATTATGGAAACATGGAAACTACCTGAGAAAAGCAATGTAGAATACCTTGCAGTCTCTTACTGTGGGCAGTGTGTAGTCAAGTCCACTTAAAATGCAAGGTCTGCAATCCAGTTTGGATGTTCTAATGTTTGTTCCTGAACTCCTTTTTCCATCATAAATTCAACATTAGGGAGTTGTAAATTGAAAAGTCATTCCAGGCATGCTCGTTGACTTAACCAAAACACTTAACAGTAATATATAGTGTCTCCATAGTCTTTGTTCAGTTCCATTGAAAACCGTTGCAGTTGACGCACTGCATACGACTTCAGAAATTTTCTATTCCTACCACCAATTTCTATTAGCTCCAAGTCTGAAAATTTAGCACAAAGTGCTTTTGATGTACAGAGCAATGAATCCCACCTGTTAATTGTAGTCAGTTTTTTCTCTCTCATTGCCAACTAATACAAAAGAGTTACATGTTTGCACCTGTTACTGTCCTTCAAAGTAGTCACTAGCGTTGTGTAGAACCAGTTGCCAGCGATGTGGAAGGTGTAGTATACCATTAGCAGAGCCTGTTCTGTTGATGGTGCGAATGGAGAGGTCTACTGCCTGTCGAATCTCTCGAACAGTTCAGAAGCGAATGCCGTGACGTGGTTCCTTCATCCTCGGAATGAAATCAAAGTCACAAGGACTTAAGTCATATTACTTTTCATTTTTGGGGCATCACCTGCGACCAGCTTTGCGAAAGAAGCGGCGACACTTTCTGTGCAACCAACCCATCATTTTGCACGACAATGCATGGGCGCATACAGCACAAGCTGTGGCTGCTCTGTTCGGTCGATGGGACTGGGAAGTACTGTACCCTGTACCATCCACCAAACTCCCTGGGCTTAAGTCCTTGTGACTTTGATTTGAGTCTGAAGATGAAGGAACCACTTTGTGGTATTCACTTCAGAACTGTTCCAGAGATCTGACAGGCAGTAGACCGCTCCATTTGCACCATCAACAGAACAGGCTCTGCTAATGGTATGCTACGCTTTCCACATCACTGGCAATGGGTTCTACACAATGTTGGTGACTACTTCGAAGGACAGTAACAGGTGCAAACATGTAACTCTTTTGTATCGGTTGTGAATAAATAGTTGTCACTATTGAAGTTCCAACCCTCGTATATATAATTCTCATCACTCTTCTGTAATTCCCACTCATTTTTAAAGGCTTAAGACAATGGATTGCTAGACTGCCTCTTTTTATCCAAACAGCCACTGGATCTGTGACATCCTTCTATCATGAACAAACAGTGAAGGGTAAACAGTGCAGACACCAAGATTCTGCCAAACTGAAGAGAGTTGTGCTTACTGATAAATGCCACATCGCAGTATTGAATGGAATGTCGTGCTGTACTGGGTACTTCCCGCAAGGAACAAGCAAAGCCGAGACAGGCCATGCCATGGCCTGTATGCCCTGCACACGTGACGTTCGCACCCTGTGGCTGGCCCAGCATTACATAGTGCTGGTGTACAGACACTGAAATACAGTGTGTAGTGCTATCACCATAAGGTAGGACAGCTGCTACTGTAAAACTAATGTATGTTGGGGGACCATGCATTTCTATTAGAAATGGAACGCATTAATAGATAGAAAAGATCTAATCACAATGTGCATGAAATTTTTGAAAAGTCAGCCACTGGAGCTTGACATCCATGAAAAGTTAATCATTTTGTGCATGTATTTCTCGCATAGTGGCAATGTGCACACCTTTTTCAACAAAGTAATTAAAATCCTGGGTAGTCTCTCAGCTCACAAAACTAATAAAATCTTATCTGGAGATTTGAACATAGACACTAGTGTTAAGGATGAAATGAGGAACTTTGTAAACATCCTGAGTACTTTTGAAATGTTACAAATGGTGAATACAAAGATGGCTAAAAATGCACCTTCAGCCTTAGGCAATATGCTTAAAGATATGAGCCAGTAAAATTTTCAGTGTGCTGGTAGATGTGAAGTATATGTTATGCCTCTTATTTCACAACTGCTCAATAATAAAGTTACTTTGCTGACTTTGAAAATCTCACATAACTACATACTTATTAAAGAATCTTGTGAAATGTAAAATAAATACTTTCTCCAGGGTATTGGTCAACCAAACTTTGAATGAAGTGTGTACAGAAAACTATTTTCAGAATTCTGGATATTGTTCCGACTAGCTGAGGGGACATTTCTAAACATGGTCACTTCAGCAGCAGTAACACATTAGCAAAGGAAAATAAATAGATAACTATAAATACCTGCAATTCTGTACAAAAACACTTACTATTTCACAGTTCCTAAATTCTTATCACAGTACCGACTGTAGAGAGGGGGGGGGGGGGGAGAGGGAGAGGGGGGGGGGGAGAGAGAGAGAGAGAGAGAGAGAGAGAGAGAGATTTTAGAGGAGGGAGAGAGAGAATAATATAGAATGCAGAAAATTGGTGTGGGACATCATAAAATGGGAAAAGGCAGATTGAAGTACAATAACAAAGAAAAATGTGGAGGTAGATAAGCAGAACATCCACAGGGAGTAGTACATTTTGTAAAGGTCTGTTTTTCAAGTATTTCAAAGATACTGCAATAAAATTTCCCTAAAACAGGTACAACACCCAGTATGAATTATGTAGCAAGCATAGTGTTTTTGTTTTCCAAAACAGAATTTGAAGTCAGGAAGGAAATGCAAAAATTAAAAAATAGGAAGTCAGCAGGCACAGATTATGTAACAATCTATTCTGAAGGCATTCTTAGACAGCATAGAAACTCCACTAATAAACATAAATGATTATTATAATTCAGTTATTTTTCCAGACCATCTAAAGCATGGATGACTTGTTCTTCTACTAAAGAAAGACAAAACAAGACATACTGAAAGCGACAAGCCAGTTTCCTTAACCCCCCCCCCCCCCCAAATCAGTGTCAGAAATAGCAGAATCTATCATGAAAGGCAGATAAGTGAGGTACAGTAACTGAATAAATAATACCTTCGCAACAAAAACAGTTTGACTTCTGAAGAAGTAAAAGTACAAAGAATTTACAAAAGTGCTGCTTGAAGTATTTGATAATTGATCATAAACTACCACTAAAAATTAAAAGCATTAGGTATAACAAGGATATCTAATGATTATTTATAATAATACCTGAAAATTTGGGTGCCAAAGTTAGCAACAGCTCAGGACATAAAGAAAACAAATAGCATTCACTTCGGCGTATGAGAGAAGACAACTTTGTCATGTTAAACAAACGAAAAATCTATAAACTGTGTGTTAAAGATCAATATTGATTACCAACTGACGTGGAACGCACATACACAGTAATCATCATAATAATACAGACAGTGTGTTATGATGCGACCTGTCGTTCATATGTTACACTTAGTTCTTAGTTATGGAAGTCTTCTGTGGGGATGAAATGCACAAAACGTGGACAAATTTTCAAACTGAGGAAAAGGACAATAAGAATGATAACTAAAAGCAGTAGTTGGGCTAGTAGTAGTAAAGTATTTTACTACCTTTAATGCACCAAGTGAGTTCATATACCAGTCTGTTGTGCAAACCAGAAAAATCATATGTAAATATGTCACAAGTAGTTCTATACACTATCATGTAATAAAAACTAGTTTGCACATACATTTTCAAAGGAAAAATAAATTTAAATCTCAAAACACCATTTTCTGCAAGGGATTAAAATTGTATAATAAGTAGCCCAAGGAGATGTAAGGGAAAACTAAAGTACATCAAAAAGGCAGAGTGCACATCTTAAATAATGCATGTTACACAGTGAAAGAATAGTTTGAGAACTCATAGTGGAGGTTAATAAAAAGTGACACCTAAAACATAGGTAGGGTAGACATGGAGATGTAACAGAGGTCTAACGTGGCATAGTCATAACCCTGAAGTCGCATGTAGGTGTGTGTTGATAAGCAGTGAACAGTTCCATCTTATCAAACTAATAGTTTCAAGTATGTATAAATGTGAGAGCACTGTACATTTGGTATAAACCAAATAAGGTAGGGCATCTGTTAAGACATTAGCTTCATCTTAAGTTTTCTTAGATCACTTCGGCCAAATGCTGGAAATTATTTCAACAAAGCCACAGCCAACTGTATGCCCTCTTTTCATTAAACACATTTATAAATTTATACATCTGTATAAAGGACTTAAATTTTTTCTTGTAGTAAGCCGACAAAACGTATACCATTGTAATTGTAAAATCCCCCCTTTGGTATCGAGGGCTATCATAGACCCACGGTTTTTCCTTGCCTGTCGTAAGAGCAACTAAAAAGAGCCTTATAACTTGTCAAGCTTTTAACATGATGACTCAGCTATTATTAGGACACCTGTAACAGTTTTAGCACAGCTTACAACCTTTCCCTTAATCATTTGGCTTAATTACTTAGTCCCCTTATAGGGTTTGACCTCCACTTTTCTAGATTTCATAGAAGTGTGGGCCATTTGGAAAGAACACCTAATGTGGAGTAAAATTTATCCATCATGTGCTGTGGTCTTCTGCACCTACTGTTCGAGTGGATTTATGTTTGGACCCAAAATTCTGCACAGGAGCCAATCCACTATTGAGGGAGGGGTCGGGTCAAAAAGCTGTCAATCTGTCAAATCTGACAGTGAAATGTCAAATTATAAAAATTATGAGAAAGGATGATTCACAACAGCAGCAAACCAACCACAAGGCAACTGATAGCATGAGAGTCCTAAGTCTTCACAACATACGAGGGTCAGTCAAAAAGTAATGCCTCCTATTTTTGTTTCTACGTTTAATTGTCAGGAAATTTAAATGCAATTACATAGGTTGAAAACCACAACATTGAGGATCATTTTGTCATTTTTCAATGTAATCTCCGCCCATCTCTACAGTTTTGGTCCATCTTTGAACAAGGGCATGTATCCCAGCACGGTAAAAATCACAGCTCTGCTTCCTAAGCCATTGACGCACGGATGTTTTGACGGCCTCCTCATCTTCAAAATGAATCCCACGATGAGCTTCTTTTAGTGGCCCGAACAGATGGAAGTCTGATGGTGCCAGGTCAGGGCTGTATGGGGGATGAGGCAAAACTTCCCATCCAATTTTGACAATCTCGTCAGAGGTGTGACGACTGGTGTGTGGTCTTGCATTGTCATGCAAAAGAAGAACATCTGCCATTGATTTTGTTGGGCGAACTCGCTGAAGACGTGCTTTAAGTTTGTTGAGGGTTGTGACGTATTGAACAGAATTTATTGTGCATCCCTGCTCCAAAAAATCAACCAGAATCACACCCTCTGTATCCCAGAAAACTGTTGCCATAACTTTCCCTGCCGATCGCACAGTTTTGAATTTTTTCTTCCTCGGCGAGCTTGTGTGACGCCACTCCATTGACTGCCTCTTTGATTCGGGTTCAAAAAAATGCACCCATGTTTCGTCCCCAGTCACAATTTTTTTCAGAAACTCATCTCCCTCCAAACGGAAGTGCTGCAAGTGTTGGGAGGCTATTGTTTTCCTTGCCTCTTTATGCTGATCGGTTAACATTCTTGGAACCCACCGTGCACAAACTTTTGAGTACCCCAATTGTTTAATAATCGTGATCACACTGCCTTTACTAAGAGAAATAATGCGACACACTTCATCTGCAGTCACCCGACGGTCACCACGAATGATGTCATCAACTTGCTGAATGTTGTGTGGAGTCACTGCACTCACCGGCCTGCCGCTCCGCTTTTCGTCAGTCTACGCTGTTTGCCCTTCAGCTTCCTTACAACGGCGAACCCATCGTCTAACAGTGCTGACATCCACTGTCACAACACCATACACCTTCTTCAGTCTTTCATGAATGCGTATGGGCGTTTCACCTTCTGCATTCAAGAATTCAATCACACAACGCTGTCTCAAACGAACATCGATGTCGGCCATCTTACAAACTTCTGCTGTGCTGCCACCTGTTGACACAGAAAGTTACTACTGCAGTGGATTGCAGAAGAAGGTTTGAGGAATGGCGCCAAATTCAAATTTTTCACTTAACTTAATTTCTTTAAGTAGAAAAAAAATGGGAGGCATTACTTTTTGACCGACCCTCGTAGTAACAGAATACAGTGATAGCGACTTCATGGTTTGAAGATGGCAGTCTAGCCAAATGGATACATCACAGTAAAAACACTGAACTACTATCAAACTTTGCAAGCATTGTGTCAAAATCCACACCTAGCAAGATGACTGGGTCTCAGACAGCCACTGCTGGTTACATGCCTATGCCTGTTTTTCAGATGTGAGAGGATATATCAGCTCCCTTGACCTGAAACAGACAGCACTAGTGCTAACCACCACATCAGTGGAGCTGGAGATACACATCATCAGGGAAGAGGACACTTGCCAACCCCCCCCCCCCCCCCACCATCCCCCTCCTCCCCTTGAAGGACTAAACATATCAACTGTCTACTACCAACCAGTGGCTGATAGTCACAGGCTGTGGGTTGTAGAAGAGAATGGTAATCTGCCTCAGAACCCAAGGCAGGAAAAAGTTCCAAAAACTGCAACCTTGTAGTGACAAGAAGGGAGAGTCAAACATTAAACCAAATTTTGCAGCTCCAGTTAATACAGCCCCAACCCCCCAGAAGTTGAATTTATGAATGGCAATGAAGAATCTCGCATTCAGGTGGAACATGACTCCGCAGCAAAGTAACTGAGACTCCTGTTTCCCCATCACTGCTTTCTCAGATCCCAGTCTGATATTCTTAAATGGAACAGTAATGACTACTGTAAAAATCACAGTAACACTGAGAGCGCATCTTAAGGAGTCTGCACACCCATTCACTCTGATGCATTCAATAAGCTGTGCAACTGACCACTGCATTAGAAGCTGTGGCTGCCAGTGCCTGCTTGTCAGTTAAGGTAACTGTACCAACCCTGACAGATCTATAAGATATCAAGAGCTGGTTGAATTAGTAGAACAGCTGCCTCCACCCTTCCTCCTACTGGTAGACTTTAATCCCCACAATCCTCTGTGCAGCAGTGAAACTACATCTAGCAGGGACCTAGTAATAGAACAATTAATTTCAGAGCTGGGAGTCAGCCTACTTAACACTGGAGGTACAACACATTTCAGTAGGGCCCATGGAACATTCTCGGACATAGATCCTACAGTCTGCCAGTCTTGGCATCTCACCTTTGGCATCTCATCTCACCTTTGATCCATTGGTATGTCCATAGTGCGCCCCCCCCCCTTCCTCTCTCTCTCTCTCTCTCTCTCTCTCTCTCTCTCTCTCTCTCTCTCTCTGCTCCCTCCACCCCCTCTACTCCAACTGGCTAATCTGAGACGAGTCTACATCCATACCCCAGATACATGCAGCTAACAGCATGTTTCATGAGGAAAAATACATTTTAGTGTAGACTAGCAAACCTGGCAATGCTTCGCAACTGCTAAATATGTTTGATGGTTGGGTACATGTCCTCATCTCCTCCTTCCCCCTCTCTGTGTCTGTCCCCCCCCCCCTCCCCCTCCACTCCTCCCCATTTCCCTTTCCACCAACTCTGATGTTGAACCTTGTTTGCTGTTATTGCAAACAAAACCTTGTCTGGGTGTTGACACTGCTTAAAATTAATGGGAAAACAGTTTGTATTATTGTTATATGGGATATGAGAGGGATCTCTCCAGCTGCTGTATCTGTGAGGCTAGTAGCTTCAATGACAATATTTTGTGTAGTTTTTAATCTTTGAATGGGTAGGGTTACATTTCAAATGATTCAGATTGCGTGCTAGTATTCTGATCATACACCAGTAAGCCACAAAAACTAAATTTCCTATTTTCCGTTAAAACCAACATTGAGGGAGAAAGTACTACAGCACATTATTGTGCATACAATTTTTTAAAATGTATATGAAAAAGAAGAAGAAGAAGAAGAAGAAGGTATTTGAGAGAAACCAGTTGACTGCTGGTTTAAATGCCCTGGTATCAGTTAAAATTGACTCTGAAAAAGTTTACAAAACTGAACATTTTCACATCACTGTGTTTTCTTTCTCGCAGTTGGTTGTAACAGAAAACCTGCAAATTGTTATTGAAAAATTACATAATCTGTGTCAGAATGCATTTTTATTATAAAATCTTGTAACAAATTTAAGTAAATTGGTCAAGCACTTTTCAAGACTTTTTGCTTACAATGTATCTTCTGTATATTGTGTATACGTGAAGTGAATCGGTCAAGAACTTTTCAAGATTTTTGCTAGAGATCTTTCCCTTTTTATATGCTACATATATATTTATATACCACATATGTTAAAGAAGTATGTGGTGTATGTCCGTCTGAACATTTATTAGAGTATCGTGCAAAAATCTGAATCAAATTGGTCAAGAAATTTTTGAAAATTTTGCTAACAAAGTCAACCGATGACTTGTTTTTGTATAGATGTATCGATTTAATGCATCTCAATATTTTGCATGTGAGGAGTGAATGTATAAGGGGTAACTTGTGCTGCAATATGTGCACCATGTGGTCTCCAACTACTTTTTACCTCTGCACTGTCAAACATTTTTAAATGTTTCATGCATGTATTTTATTAATGTAATAGGTTAAGCTAATTGACTATATAGCCCATACTGCCCTCATTTTCACACCCCATTTTAGTAGTACTGTCTATGATGACCCTTCTTGGAGTATCCTTCAGTGACAGGTTACAGTTTGTAGCTGCCTAGGTTTTCCCTCACTTCTATCCATCTGACTTAACATCTTGTCATGCATATTTTTGATGACGATGATGATGCCACAAACCCTGAAGCTGTCAGCTCTTCTTCTCTTGTTCCCCATAATATTAGGTAAATTTCTTGTGGCGACGAGGGACCGATAACAAAGATATTAAGTCCCTTTAAATCCATAATCACCATCATCTGTAATTTAAAATAATCCTTGGATGAATAAATTATTAATACTAACATTAATACTGGTTGTCTGAATTTATGAGACTATTTTTGCCAGCCTCAGTGTGATACTCACTGTAACAGGTAACTTATATGTGATATTGTTTTCTGCTACATAGGCAATCGTGTATTACAAACATGGATGTTGAACAGTTAAAAGCGGAAGCAAGAGCCACAGCAGCAAAACATGTAATTAACATGTTACAACGACCTGACCAGTTGGAAAAGGTAAAACTGCAAAACATCTATCACTAAAACTACTACAAAGAAGAGCTTCCTTTTCAGTATTATTAGAGAACATTGTGATATACATGTATGCAAAACAAACACACACACACACACACACACACACACACACACACACACACACACACTGTAAGCTATTGCTTATGTGCATCATAATTTTGTGTGTTTATGGCTTTCACATTAGGTTATTCTTTATCTTATTACACAGAATTTCACTCAAATACATCAACTTTTCTTTCTTTTACTTCAATAGAAAACCATGGAGTTCCTAGCTTTACTGTTAGTTTCCTTGAAGTGTGTCTGTAGTCTGTTACAGTTCTGTGTTGTATAACAAACTATTTAGCCCCCCCCCCCCCCATCATATTTAAACAGGGTAAACTAAACATGGTTTTTCCATAAGATTTGAGAACATCGAAAAAATGAGGACATTTGGAGGAAAATAAGTGCTGTGTGAATTTGAACTGTAGGATACAAACTTGGCTTTTCGTGTCTAATTAATTCACCCTGTGAGCAAATCAGTATCATAATTCCAGGGAAGTAGCATTGTTTAACATGAAACCATTTAAAATATGGAGGATAAACACAGTGGATGGAACTTAAAGATTATTCAAAGACTAGTTGTTCTTATTGTTGCCTTTAGTGTTTTAGAAACACTGGGAACAGTGGAAACCTGTAAAAAGTAACTGCACTGTTTTAATTTCCTTTGGTTGGCATAAAAGCCACACATTCAGAAGTAATGGTTATCTAAATTACCAAACTTTTGAAAGGTATATAAATTGGGGAAATGCTTTGAAGGTGGAGTGGAATTTTGTGTGTTGATTTCATAACCTTTTAAGATGAAGTCCATTAAATGTGTTTTCGACAAATATATTCACTATAAACTGGAAACTTGTAACTTTATTATTCCAGTACTTTTTCAGTTAGTAATAAAATTTCTGCTTTTGAAGGTTGAACAGTATAAGAGACGGGTAAGCAGAAAGAAAGCATCTGTTGAAGCTATGTTGAAGACGGCCATGCAGAGCCAGCTTGATGGTGTGAAAGTTGGGCTAAACCAGTTGCAAACAGCTCTCAATGATATTCAAACAATAAAGGAAAAGTATGTCTTCATGTATTAATAATAGCTTAATTGGAATGTTACAGTTAATGCTCTTTTAATAAGCTTTACAGATAGTCTTCAGTTTTCTATTTATGTAGTAATAACTTCTACAAATTTTAAATATGAATGGTAATGAACTTCCGCAGCTAGTTAAAGATACAGTAGAGTATAAATTTACTGTTGACTTTACACATTAGCTCATGAATACTGGGCACTCTAACTCAGTATTTCTTGAACAAGAAGGCTGCTACAGGTTATCCAGTGCGACTAAGCTGTCTGCCATGGAACCCATGTCACTGATATGCTTATGATTTGTTTGGAGTTTTAATGAAAACTGTGTCTGGTTAAACATGTACTACCCAACAGCCGAGAAACCATTCGAAATAAGTCAGTAGGCCTACTCAAGCATCCACTACCACATTCATATTCTGTATCATCTGTCATGTCACTTGTTTTATTAGCACTACTGCTGGCAACCAGACATTGAAACTAAGCTAAAATTTTATAAATCAGCTACACCTACTGCACTCAACTAGCATGGATGTCTGAATTTTATGAGAGTTGGTAATTGCAAAATACTGTCATGTCACAAAATCTGTGTTGATGGATAGACAGCTACCTGCATCTACAAATTATCTTAGCTAGTATTCCACTCTGTGTGTTAACTTACATGTCTCCCACAACACTCAGTGTCTGTTGTCACAATCTTATTTTCCTTGACAGCTTATATTGTCACACATTGTCACCTTGCTTGCTACATAGCTTAAGTCGAGCAGCAGTTCCAGTTCCTTAGTGGCAGTACTTGTTCTCACACATCTGCAGTGTTGCTCCACCAGTACTAAGTACCACACCATCCTACCAATCTTGGTAGAACAACTTCTACTAATTTCCTTCCTACACATCTGCATGCCCTTTACTTGTAAATACTTCCTGGTATAGTTTTCACATGCTTTACCAAATATAAACTCAGCTACACTGTCGAGAATCAATAATTCATCACTAATTAGACCCAAAATAGTGCTTCCCTGTTGCTCTTGGGTGTCTGAGCAATGACTGTGACTGGATTTTTTCAAAGCACGATTTGTGAGACTCAGTTTGTATTATGATCAATGCATCACAAAGTAGATACAATGTTTAAAGTGCCAGAAGTTCATACAGTGTGGGATTTAATTTTCAGGTAATCAACAGGAAGTAAGCGTACAGCCAGCACCTCACCAAAGCATGTGTTAATTGTTTTTCGAGTTAGTTGGTATGGACTAATAAATATCCAATTGTTCTGGAATAAAGTAGGAAAAGATCTGTAGGTGGCAAAATGTATATATTATGCCAAGGCCAGAATGACACAAATCTCTGTTCACCTCCATATTGCAACTTCTTTCATGCCAATCATGAATAAGATAACACACAGACCAAAGGCATTACCCAAAGCTCAAGTCATGGAGGCAAACATGTAAAGAAAATAATGTCCTTGTCATGGTAGTTCAATGCTTTTTTTGTAACTGTCCGACTCGAATTTGGTAGCTTTACTGAGATAACGAGCTTTGTTACTAAATAACTTGATCATGTGCCTAATACAATCACATGTCTCTTTCATTTTGCAAATATTAATTCTTAATTACAAAATAAAAATGGAAAATTGAAAGAATAACAGTGTAGATTATTATTATTTCATTTTATTCATTCCTCTGGCACATACCACACTCCCTAACAATGCGTAAACTCGCCCACTCTTGTGGTAACAGTTGAGCTCATTTCACATTCATACTAAAGAAACCACTGCTTTTATTGCACTTTCACATTAATTTAACAGGTAATAACTGATCACAGAAACCATTCTGTATGTATTTAAATTACAATATATTCCAATAACAAAGTTACTAATCATTAACTACAATACCATTTTGTCTATAACCTCCATTAAATAGTTCTGTGCACCTTTCTGTGAATAAACAGAATTACTCAAACATACTTTTACCATATGATATGACAAAACACTTTCAGCTTTTAATTATATTCTTTAGCAAATTCTTCATACTATTTATGTACGACGCAGCTTGCACGGCTGCTTTTTACATAACCTCAACGACAACTTTCTGCACCCTAACTTGGTGCATGACCAGTAGCACTTCGCCATTGTTGACATTAAACCAAGACAGACCTTCTGCCAGAGAAAAAGTGTGCTCCACTTCAAAACTGTCAGAGTACTATATCACCCCATCACAACACCAAAGATAGCAGTACTACTTACAAAAACAATTGCTCGTGCAGGTACACCTTGAGAAGTGCCATCACTGTTTAATCTGCTACTTTAGTGCTAAATCAATTCCAGTAATCATAGGGCTCAGCGTCTGAAGGAGCAACACCATTCCCGTAAAAACCATCGAAACACATTGTGTCCAACCCAGAAATAACACCTTTTTAATCTATAGAAATGAGGTGGTTTAGGGCAAGCAATAAGAAAAGTTTCAGGAAACAATTAAAGCAAGCTATTCAGAACATCGCCTTGACATTGGGAGATGACTTAATGTAAGTTGAGGTCTATTTGAGTAACTTGTCAAATGACACTCTGCAGTTAGGGCCCAACATGTTGTGGTGTGACTGTTCAAAAGTCGGTCATCTGCACAAATCTTCAGTGGTGTTAAATCTTCTAAAAAAGCTAAAATAGATAAAATGATGGGTGTTAATATGAGTCATTCCTATTGCATTTATAATTTATCTGAACTTTGAGTGAGGATAACTATTTAAGTTTTAAAAATTCAGTTAAGTTTTTGGGCTTCTCCTTCGATATCTTAAGTCCACTCCTGTGCATGTTGTCTATAAATGGCATACTGAGATGGCTGAAATAGTTCTCCTTGCTTATGTTGCAAATATTGCATCCAGCCATGGAGTGGTAACCAACAGAGAGTATGAGAGATTGTTCTCCAAAATCAGCAAATTGCCAGTAGCAGTATTTAGAAAGATATTTCATTCATTTCTCTACAGGACAGAATATAACACCATTAATAACAATATATCATGGGGTATAGGAAATATGTGGAAAATATTGTTCAGAATTCTTGGACATGCATATTAATATGAACTTAAATTGGAAGTCACTTCTCACAGATAATATAAAATGGTTAAGTCTGACAATATTTGCTTTATGTGTGATTGCTGCTTTTGGTTATAAAATCTCCAAAATGTTAGCTTAATTTGTACATTTCCGTTCACTAATGTTACATAGAATAATACTCTAGGGCAGTTCCTTTCTGTGATCTTGAAGTATTCATTGCACAAAAATGATCTCTAAGAATATTATCTGATGTAGTTCCTCAAACCTCATGTCAACAGTTGTTTAAAATCTAGGTGTGTTAACAGCAGTATCATGATACTCTTATTTATGGATTTTGTTGTTACAAACCAGGTAGTCTGAAAATAGTATTGTTTGTAATTACAACAAACCACCTAGGGGGCTCACTACTCTGGTGAGTACGTGCTTGGCTACCAAGGAGCCCCAGCCTTTGCAGCACTACTTCACCTTTCTGTGCTGCCAACCTACACTTCAGCTCTCTCTTATCTCCTCTCAGTTTCCATTGGATGGTCCATTTCGTGCAGACCCTGCCTGGGACTCATTCACACTTTTGGTCTTGATTTCTAGTTTCCTTCGTGGTGCTGTCTTCACCTTCCGTTAACAATTATATGGTCCCCATTCTTGAGTTTGACCTGACAGCTTTCCAAATTTTGCAGAAGTATGTGTGATGCAGGGAAGGTGGCCCATTTTGGTGTAGGCTCCACCGAGGTCATCAAATACCTGCACGATGGTAGTCCCCTGACCGTGCAGGGTTTACACTATTGGTGCCTGCACTGCACACTTCCTGTGTATGCGATGGAGTATGTACCCCTCATGACTGGGGCATGGGGACTCCAGGCAATGGGAGAATGGCCAGGTAGCCATTGCTATGGCTGGGTGGTGCCCATGGGGAGAGCCCCTGTCCAGAGTGGGTGGCACCATGGCAGATACTTCGCACATCCCCCCTGTGGGTCCGGGGATTAGAATAGGCCCGAGGTATTCCTGCCTGTTGTAAGAGGCGACTAAAAGGAGTCCATCCCCCTCACGGGGGTAGTTAGCGCCTGCGTCCGGAGACGGACGGTTTCACGACCTATAATCGTGGTCTTTTTGGTTTTTCACTTCTCGTTTCTTCCTTCCTTTTGTTGGTCCCTTTCTTTGCTCTTCTCCACCTCACTGTCTTCCTTACTCTTTCCCTTGACTTCTCCTTGCCTTCTCATTGCCTTTTTCTCCTTGCCTTCTCATTACCTTTTTCTCCTTGCCTTCTCATTACCTTTTTCTCCTTGCCTTCTCATTGCCTTTTTCTCCTTGCCTTCTCATTGCCTTTTTCTCCTTGCCTTCTCATTGCCTTTTTCTCCTTGCCTTCTCATTGCCTTTTTCTCCTTGCCTTCTCATTGCCTTTTTCTCCTTGCCTTCTCATTGCCTTTTTCTCCTTGCCTTCTCATTGCCTTTTTCTCCTTGCCTTCTCATTGCCTTTTTCTCCTTGCCTTCTCATTGCCTTTTTCTCCTTGCCTTCTCATTGCCTTTTTCTCCTTGCCTTCTCATTGCCTTTTTCTCCTTGCCTTCTCATTGCCTTCTTCTCCTTGCCTTCTCTGGTCTCCGCCTCGGCGTTTGAGACAGTCTGTCCTCTTTCTCCCTCTCTCTCTTCTTTTTCCTCTTCTTCCTTCCTCCCTGTGCGTGTCTGAAGGCCGACCCACGCGTTCGCACGCGTAGCCGGTGACGGGGTAACGCGTAAGTCCCCGCCCTGGGTAGACATGTAAGGCACGCGCGTACCCCCTGGTAAAGGCCAGGCCCGGGGAGGGGTGATTGCCTGAGCTGATACCTTCTGACCATGCCGATTGGTCCCTCCGTCTGTTTCTCGGGAGGTGTGACCTGAGGTGTAAACATTCACCTAAGGCGGGAGTGCCCTCTGAGAGGGTCCCCACAAGGAAGGAGCGCGCCATCGGAGACGCTGGCAATCATGGGGGATTCCTCCGCAATGGATTCTACTCCATCGCTTTCGACTTCGACCCAAAAACGGAAACGTGACCAGCCAACAGTGACAAAAGTACTACCGCCTGCCCCACAGTTCCTCGTAGTTTCTCGCACTGAGGACGGAAAGAGATTTTTCCTCTGTCAACCCTTTTGTTATTCAGAAGGGCGTTGATGCCATAGCCGGATCTGTCAAATCTTGTACCAGGTTGCGTAACGGCACCTTATTACTCGAAACTGAGAGTGCCTTTCAGGCACAAAAACTGCTTCGGGCCACCCTCCTGTACACGTTCCCTGTCCGGGTGGAGGCCCACCGAACTTTGAATTCGTCTCGTGGTGTAGTGTATACTAGCTCCCTCGACGGATTGACTGACGAGGAGCTTCAATCTTTCCTCGCTGAGCAGGGCGTGACGGCTGTCCATCGGGTCATGAAAAAGGTCAACAACGACCTTGTGCCAACCCGGACACTCTTCTTGACCTTCGATAGTGTTAAGCTGCCATCGCGCATCAAGGCGGGCTACGAGGTTATTTCTGTTCGCCCCTATGTCCCGACACCTACGCGCTGCTACCAGTGTCAGCGTTTCAATCACACTCGACAGTCTTGTTCCAATGCGGCTAAATGTGTCACTTGTGGCAGGGATGCCCATGAGGGTGACTGTCCACCTCCGTCTCCTCATTGTGTGAACTGTCAGGGTGACCATGCCGCATCCTCCCGCGACTGTCCTGTCTATAAGGACGAACGTTGCATCCAAGAAATTCGTGTCAAAGAGAAAGTGTCCACCTCGGCTGCTCGCAAGCTATTGGCTAGTAGGAAGCCCACGCTGCTCCCAGCGGGGAAATATAGTACTGTCCTCGCCTCTCCTCGGACTACCCGGGAGGTCGCAACCCAGACATGCGATCTGACCTTCAGCACCACGGTCATCCGTTCGGCCAGTGCTAAGATCGCGCGGTCGACGTCTCCTCTTCCTCCCATCACACCACAGACACCGGCCACTTCCTCAGCTTCTGCTAAGTCGAAGACCCCGAAGTCAGATGCACGGTCCTTCAAGAAGGAACCATCCCGTGCAGACTTCCTCCGTCCCTCGACCTCCCAGCCTTCGACCGGTACTTCCACCAAACGTCCTTCCAAAAAGGCGCATAGGAAGCACAGTTCTCCTTCTCCGCCACGGCGCATCTCTTCTCCTGCGCCACCCAGCGGTAGCCGCCCCAGGCTGTCATCCGTTTCGCCTGGCCGCATCGCCGGTAGCCGTACATCTGGCCGTTCACCGGCGGAGGAAGCTCCCCCTCCCGGCCATCCTCCCGAGATGGCCGATGACCCTATAGACCCAATGGACGATGACTGTCCGCCTACTGATAGCGGCGGCAGTGCTTGCTCGAAGCCAGGCCCTAAGCGGCCTTCGAGGTGACCCCTTCTCTCATCTTCCTTTTCTTACGATGGCACTTATTCACTGGAATATTCGCAGCATTCGCTCCAACCGAGAGGACTTGAAGTTGCTGCTCCGCTTGCATCGTCCGCTCGTCGTAGCCCTCCAGGAAACGAAGCTACGCCCATGCGATCACATTGCCTTGGCACACTACACCTCTGTGCGTTTTGACCTACCCCCTATGGTAGGTATCCCAGCTCATGGAGGGGTTATATTGCTGGTCCGGGATGATATTTACTACGATCCCATCACGTTGCACACCGGCCTGCAGGCAGTCGCCATCCGCATTACTCTCCCCACTTTTACGTTTTCCTTTTGTACCGTTTACACTCCCTCGTCATCTGCCGTTACCAGGGCAGACATGATGCAACTTATTGCTCAGCTACCTGCACCGTTTTTGTTAACTGGAGACTTCAATGCCCACCATCCCCTTTGGGGTTCTCCAGCCTCCTGCCCGAGGGGCTCCTTGTTAGCAGACCTTTTCAACCAGCTCAATCTTGTCTGCCTTAATACTGGCGCCCCTACTTTTCTTTCGGACGCATCTCATACCTATTCCCATTTAGACCTCTCTATATGTACTCCCCAACTTGCACGCCGGTTTGAGTGGTATGCACTTGCTGATACTTATTCGAGCGACCACTTCCCGTGTGTTATCCATCTCCTGCAGCATACTCCCTCTCCGTGCTCCTCTAGTTGGACCATCTCCAAGGCAGACTGGGGGCTCTTTTCTTCCAGGGCGACCTTTCAGGATCAAACCTTCACAAGCTGCGATCGTCAGGTCGCACACCTCACGGAAGTCATTCTCGCTGCTGCTGAATATTCCATCCCTCACCCTACTTCTTCTCCACGTCGCGTACCGGTCCCCTGGTGGACCGCAGCATGTAGAGACGCTTTACGTGCTCGTCGACGTGCTTTACGCACCTTTAAACGCCACCCTACAGTGGCGAATTGTATTAATTATAAACGATTACGTGCTCAGTGTCGTCGTATTATTAAAGAAAGCAAGAAAGCCAGCTGGGCTGCTTTCACAAGCACCTTCAACAGTTTTACTCCTTCTTCTGTTGTCTGGGGTAGCCTGCGCCGGCTATCTGGCACTAAGGTCCACTCCCCAGTTTCTGGCTTGAAGGTCGCGAATGAAGTCCTTGTGGCCCCTGAGGCTGTCTCCAATGCCTTCGGCCGCTTTTTCGCCGAGGTTTCGAGCTCCGCTCATTACCACCCTGCCTTCCTCCCCCGCAAACAGGCAGAGGAGGCTAGGCCACCTGACTTTTGCTCCTCGAATTGTGAAAGTTATAATGCCCCATTCACCATGCGGGAACTCGAAACCGCACTTGGCCGATCACGGTCCTCCGCTCCAGGGCCTGATTCTATTCATATTCAGATGCTGAAGAACCTTTCTCCTGCGGGTAAAGGTTTTCTTCTTCGTACATACAATCACATCTGGATTGAGGGACATGTTCCCGCATGCTGGCGCGAGTCTATTGTTGTCCCGATTCCTAAGCCGGGGAAGGACAAGCACTTGCCTTCCAGTTATCGACCTATCTCACTTACCAGCTGTGTCTGTAAAGTGATGGAGCGAATGGTTAACTCTCGATTGGTTTGGCTGCTTGAGTCTCGACGCCTACTTACCAATGTCCAATGTGGATTTCGTAGGCGCCGCTCTGCTGTTGACCATCTGGTTACCTTGTCGACCTTCATTATGAATAACTTCTTGCGGAAGCGCCCGACCGCGGCTGTGTTCTTTGATTTAGAGAAGGCTTACGACACCTGTTGGAGGGCGGGCATTCTCCGCACCATGCATACATGGGGCCTTCGCGGTCGCCTCCCTCTTTTTATTCGTTCCTTTTTAATGGATCGACAGTTCAGGGTACGTGTGGGTTCTGTCCTGTCCGACACCTTTCGCCAGGAGAATGGGGTGCCACAGGGCTCAGTTTTGAGCGTCGCTCTGTTCGCCATCGCGATCAATCCAATAATGGATTGCCTCCCAGCTGATGTATCAGGCTCTCTTTTTGTGGACGATTTTACCATCTATTGCAGCGCGCAGCGTACACGTGTCCTGGAGCGCTGTCTTCAGCGTTCTCTTGACCGTCTTTACTCCTGGAGTGTCGCCAATGGCTTCCGTTTTTCTGCCGAGAAGACGGTCTGTATTAACTTCTGGCGCTACAAAGAGTTTCTCCCACCGTCCTTACGACTTGGTACCGTTGCTCTCCCAATCGTGGAGACAACCAAATTTTTAGGCCTTACCTTTGACAGGAAACTTAGCTGGTCTCCACGTGTGTCATATTTGGCCGCCCGTTGTACCCGTTCTTTAAATGTCCTCCGTGTTCTCAGTGGTATGTCGTGGGGAGCGGATCGAACCGTCCTACTTCGTCTATATCGGTCGATCGTCCGCTCCAAGCTGGATTATGGGAGCTTCGTATACTCCTCTGCACGGCCATCCATCTTACGCCGCCTCAACTCCATACAACATCGGGGTTTACAACTTGCGATCGGAGCATTTTATACCAGTCCCGTAGAGAGTCTTCATGCTGACGCTGGCGAATTGCCACTCACTTACCGGCGCGATATACTGCTTTGTCGGTATGCCTGTCGGCTACTGTCAATGCCCGACCATCCGTCTTATCGTTCCTTTTTTGACGACTCTCTTGACTGTCAATATAGGTTGTATGTCTCTGCCCTGCTACCCCCTGGAGTTCGCTTTCGTCGCCTCCTTCAACACCTTAATTTTTCACTCCCTGCAACCTTTCGAGTGGGCGAGAGCCACACGCCACCTTGGCTCCAGGCTCAGGTCCGCGTTCACCTTGACCTCAGCTCGCTCCCAAAAGAGGTCACCCCCAGTTCGGTCTACCACTCCCGTTTTTTGGAACTTCGTTCGAAGTTCATCACCATGACTTTCATTTATACAGATGGCTCTAAGACCAATGACGGGGTCGGGTGTTCCTTTATTGTCGGGGCACAAAGTTTCCAATACCGGCTCCATGACCATAGTTCGGTCTTCACAGCTGAGCTCTTTGCCCTCTACCAGGCTGTTCTTTACATCTGCCGCCACCGACATTCTGCTTATGTCATCTGCTCAGATTCCCTGAGCGCCATCCAGAGCCTCAGTGATCCGTACCCGGTTCACCCTTTCGTACACCGGATCCAACGCTCTCTTCAGCGGCTGGTGGACGTCGGTCCGCCGGTTAGCTTTATGTGGGTTCCTGGCCATGTCGGTATCCCTGGGAACGAAGCTGCAGATGCCGCGGCCAAGGCTGCGGTCCTCCAGCCTCGGACAGCTTCTTGTTGTGTCCCTTCGTCCGATTTTAGCAGGGTCATTTGTCGGCGCGTTGTGTCGCTGTGGCATGCCGATTGGGCTGCACTTACCGACAACAAGCTTCGGGCCTTAAAACCTCTTCCCGTGGCTTGGACGTCCTCCTCACGCCCTTCTCGGCGGGAGGAGGTCGTTTTAGCAAGGTTAAGGATTGGACACTGCCGGTTCAGCCATCGCCATCTGCTGACGGCTGCGCCGGCGCCGTTCTGCCCATGTGGGCACTTGCTGACGGTTAGACACATTTTAATGTCCTGTCCCGATCTTAACCAACTGCGCCTCGATCTTAACCTGCCTAATACTTTCGATGACATTTTAGCGGATGACCCACGAGCAGCTGCTCGTGTTCTTTGTTTTATCAATTTGACACACCTCGCTAAGGACATTTGATGAAGTTTTTTAATCCTATGCCTGTCAGTCTGTCTTTTATTGTGTTTTTCCTTTTAGTTGTTGTTGTCAACTTGTGGCTCGCGGTGCATTTTTAGAGTAGTCAGGGCGCTAATGACCATTGAAGTTGTGCGCCCTAAAACCACAAAAAAAAAAAAAAAAAAAAAATACTTCGCACATGAAGCGACTTAAACTTTGTCCTGCTGGTGGTCACATGGCCCCAGCAGTCTCTTTGAATATAAAGGCCTTTTATGATGCAACAAAGTACGATCCCAATGCGTTTCCTTTCCCTTCTTTAGCCACGCTGTGGGAGGAATGCAGGACGGGAGGAATCCAGGACTAGATTACAAAGAGCAAAATCCTCTCCTCAATACCTGGCCTGTATCAGGATTGATGGGGACACCTTTTTGACTCCAAAACTTTTATTTTTTGTGGAATACATTGAAGACAAATACAGGGGAATGCAGCCATCTCTAAGATGAAGAGTGGTTCCCTCCTGATTAAAACATCATCTCCTGCTCAGTCACAGGCAAAGTTGGGTAACATTCGTGTGACAGTCACTCTCGACAAGTCTCATAAGGTGCAGGGCATCATCTTTCACCATGATCTTCTTTCGCGATCTGATGATGAGCTACAGGTCAACTTAGAGCGATGGGGTGCGCTTTGTGTCCATAGGGGACCAAGGGAAAACGGAGTTGCTACTGTGACCTTCATCTTCGCTTGTGAGGGTGATACATTGCCTGAGAAGGTCAAGGTGATGGTATACCAGTGTGATCTGAAACCCTATGTTCCTCTACCTATGAGATGCTTCAGGTGTATGAAGTTTACACACATACTCCCATTGAACCACTAACCCTGTCTGCCGGGATTGTGGGCATCGGCTGCACTCAAACGTTCCTTGTGCCCCTCCCCCCCTCTGTAAAACTGTAGTGAGCACGACTGTCCCTGCTCACCAGGTGGCTCCATTTTAAAGTGTGAGAAGAAAATCCAGATGTAGATGATCCTGGACAAGCTCATATCGAGAGGCCAAAAAAAGTATGAGCGTCTTAATCCTGTACAAATGGCTCAATCGTACACTACGGTTGCAATGTCATTGCCTTCTCTCTCTCGACAGTGCCTTCTTCTGTTGTGCTCCGTACAGTGGGCCCTCAGAGCCACTTGCTAATACCTGCCTGCCCAGGTGGTTGGGGGTGCTTCTGGTGCCTCACCATGCCCCCTTCAAGAGTATTGGCGCCCCACCTGCTGGGGACACAGCTCCCCATTCCCCAGTTTGAGGTGCCTCATCCTCCTTTGGCTTCTCCAGCTAGGAAGAGGTCCTTCGGGACTCTTCCTTCCATCGTTCCAGCTTGTCCACAGTCAGATGCCAGCTGTTGGACTTCTTGTTCTTCCACTGTCCCTGAAACCAATTCAGGAAACCTTTCCAGTCCTCATAAGGAGAAGAAGGACAAAAAGAACTCCTCTAAGACAAAGGAAATTACAGTGACCCCCACATGTATTCCTGTGCCCCAGGTGGAGATCCCAGTGACCCCTGAGACACCAGATCTCCTATGGCAGTGTGCTGTAGAAACCTGATGACCAACTGGTTGCAGCATGTAACCCTGGGTTATAACCTCACCCCCTCCCTCCTTCCCTGCCCCCCTCCACCCTGGTCACTTCATGCCCCCACAGTATTCAGAGAGTGTGATCCTCCAGTGGAATTGTAATGGATTTTTCCTCCACTGGGCTGAGCTACAGCAGCTTTTAAGCACTTATGCTGCATCCTGTATTGCCATCCAGAAAATGTGGTTTCCAGTTGCTTGGACCCCTGCCCTTCGTGTTTGCCGAGGTTATTTTAATAATCGTGCCAACTATGAGATGGTATCAGGTGGAGTCTGTACAAATGTGCTGGACACTCTATACATTGGCCTTGTGCCTCTTGATACATCTCTGGAGGCTGTGGCTGTTTTGGGAAGGGAACATCTGGATTTTACCATCTGTAATGTTCATCTCCCTCCTGATGACGTTTTATTCCAGGATGTACTGTCTGCATTACTCTCTCAGCTCCTCCCACCTTTCCTAGTCCTGGATTACTTCAATGCCTATAACCGTGTGTGGGGTGTTACAATGGTCACTGGCTGTGGTAAGGACATTGAAACTTCACTGGCACAACTTGATGCTTGCCTCTTGGACTCTGGTGCCCCCACACACTTCAGTTTAGCACACAGAACTTATTCAGACATTGATCTGTCCTTTTCCAGTCCTGGTCTTCTACCGTCTATCCACTGGAAGGTCCACAATGACCTGAGTGATAGTGGCCACTTTCCAATCTTCCTGTCCCTTAATCAGCATTACTCCCCTGGACGCATGCCCAGATAGGTTCTCCGTAATACTGACAGGGATGGGTTAACCTCTGCTGTTGTCCTTCTCCTGATTGCAAGGCGGTATCGATGCAGCTGTTCAGCATACAATGGCAGCCACTCTTTTGGCAGCCAGCCTCTTCTTGCCAATCCACTTGTCAGAAGATGGTACCATGGTGGACCGCAGAGATCACTTCAGCCATTAGAGATTGTAGGCGGGTTCTCCATCGCCAAAAGTGGCTCCCTTCCCAGTTGTGATGACCAGGTAGAATATCTTACAAACATAATCCTTACCGCCACAGAATGTTCCATTCCTCACACTTCCACTTTACCATGCCGTGTCCCGATCTGTTGGTGGACTGAGGCATATGGTGATGCAATTCGTGTGCAGAGACATGCTCTTCACATTTTTAAACATATCCTAAGATGACAAATTGCATTCATTATAAACAGTTGCTTACACAGTCTCATTTTGTTCTTCGGTATAGCAGAAAATGCTAGCTGGATTTTCTTTACTAGTTCTTTTAACAGTTCCACTCCCTCTTCTGTTGTGTGGGCCAACCTCCTATGACTCTCTGTGGCCTAGGTCCATTCCCCTATTTCCAGCCTGACAGTAGCAGATGATGTCATAGTGGATGCCATTGCTATCTCAAACACTTTGGCCACTATTTTGTGGAGATTTCAAGCTCCACCCACTATCACCCCACCTTCTCCTATCAGAAACGAGTGGAGGAGGCTTGTGCGATACCCTTCTCTTCTCAGCATCGTGAGTGCTACAATGCCACATTTACTATTAGGGAACTAGCTCATACTCTTACTTCACCCTGATCCTCTGCCCCAGGGCTGGACGATGTTCACATTCTGATGTTGCAGAACCTTTCTCTTGTGGGTAAGCACTTTCTCTTTCATACGTCTGATAGCATTTTGGCAGAGGGTATGTTTTGCAGATGCTGGTGTGAAGCAACTGTCATACCCATACCTGAGCCCAGTAAGGACAAACACCGTCCTTCTAGTTATCACCCAATTTCTCTCAGCAGCTGTGTTTGCAAGGTGATGGAGTGTATGATATATGCCCGGCTGGTATGGTGGCTCAAATCTCGCAATTTATTAACCACTGCGCAGTGTGGATTTTGAGCGCGCCGTTCTGCAGTTGACCATCTCTCACTTTGTCAACACATGTCATGAATGGTTTTTTGCAGAATAACCTGACTGTGGCCATGTTTTTCAATTTGGAGAAAACCTACAGCATCTGCTGCAGGACTGGTATCCTCTGTACACTCTACACATGGGACTTCCATGGGCGCATGCCCCATTTCCTTTAGGAATTTTTAAAAGACAGAGTTTTCAAGGTACGTGTGGGATCTGCCTTCTTGGACACCTTTATACAGGAAAACGGTGTGCCTCAGGGCTCCATCCCAAGCATCATCCTCTTTGCTATCTCCACTAACCCTATTATGGCCTGTCTCCCACCGGGCATCTCCTTTTTTGAAGACGATTTTGTGGTCTTTTGCAGTTCTCCATGGATTAGTGTCCTTGAGTGGCATCTTCACCAGTATCTCGATCATCTCTACACATGGAGCATTGACAATGGCTTTCGCTTCTCCACTGACTGACAAAGCTCGGTACGGGCTTTTGTTAAAGTTTCGAGAACATACCTTCACCGAAGAGTCAAGCAGTATATTGCTCCCTCCTACGTATATCTCGCGAAGAGACCATGACGATAAAATCGGAGAGATTAGAGCCCACACAGAAGCATACCGACAATCCTTCTGTCCACGAACAATACGAGACTGGAATAGAAGGGAGAACCGATAGAGGTATTCAGGGTACCCTCCGCCACACACCGTCAGGTGGCTTGCGGAGTATGGATGTAGGTGTAGAACTGTTTGTATGAATTTCTGGTGGCGCAGTTTGTTTCTTCAGCCCTAGTGGCACAGTTGGTTTCTTCCACCGTCTTTACATCTTGGGCCTGTTGCTCTTCCGTTTGCTGAGAATATGAAATTCCTGGGGCTCATACTCGATAGGAAACTTTCATGGTCCTCCCATGTCTTACCTGGGTGCTGCCTGCTGTACTCGATTCCTCAGTGTCCCACATGTCCTCGGCAGTACTTCCTGGGGAGCAGGTCAGATCACCCGTGTCCATTGTACTGGTCCCTTGCCTGTTCAAAACTAGAATATGGGTGTTTTGTTTATGCATCTGCAAGTCCGTCCCTCTTACACCATCTCAATACTATCCACAATCATGGCATCTGTTTGGCCACTGGCACCTTTTACACTAGCCTGGTTGAGTGTCTGTATGCAGAAGCTGCCGAACTACTTCTGTCATATCGCCGTGATTTTCTAGTCAACAGATACGCATGCTGTTTGTCTGCCATGCCTGGCCACCCATCCTGTACCACCTCCTTCGATGACTCCTTTGATTGCCAGTATGGGATGTGTTCCTCTTCTCTGACCACCTGGAGTTCGCTTTCGGCTCATGCTCTGGCAGCTTAACCTGTGCTACCTGCCATTTCTCGATGAATGTGAACTCTTCACCACCTTGGCTTCATGTGGTGACCCGTGTTCATCTTGACCTTGATTTGCTTCCTAAGGACACTACTCCAGCCTCGCTCTATCACCGTAAGTTTCACTACCTTCACACAGAGCTTCACGTAGTACCTTTGTGAACACTGATGGCCCTCGGGCAGACAGTGGTGTCGGATGTGCCTTCGTCATTGTCACCAATGATTTTTGGTATCAGCTTCTGGAACATTGCTCAGTATTTACAGCAGAGCCCTTTGCCCTGTATCAGGCCTCGCAGTACATCTGGCAACAGAAGCTTTTCAATTGTGTCAGCTGCTCAGACTCTCTTCAGTACCCTTCAGAGCCTCTGTGTGCTGTACACCGTTCATCCATTAGTGCAATGGGTCCAGGAAAGCTGTCACTTGTTCACTCACGATGTAGCCATTGTGATGTTTATGTGGGTTCCTGGTCATGTCGGTCTGATGGGAAATAAGGTCGCAGACGCTGCTGCAGTCCTCGTACCTTGGTCCACTAGTTCTTCCATTCCCTCCTATGGTCTCTGTGTTGCTGTCTGTCAGCAGGTGGTGTCACTTTGACATCACCACTTGTCCTCCCTTCATGGGAACAAGTTCCAGAGAATTAAGCCTCTCCCAGCAGCTTGGACAACCCCCTCTTAGCCCGATCACCACGAGCAGATCATTTTAGCTAGGTTGTGTATTTTTAGCCATCACCATTTGTTACATGGTGCTCCCCCACCACTTTGTGCTCATTGCCCTCAACCTTAGACGGTTTGACCTTTCCTGACGGAATGCTGAATGCCCTATTTTAACCACTTACATTCTCTTTTATGGTTGCCATCTGAGTTATCGGCTATTTTAGCGAATGATGTGCGGGCTGTCGACCGCGTTTTACTTTCTATCCATCGTAGCGATATGGTGAAGCAGGCCCTCTGTTTCTCTATGGTGTATTTTATGGACCTTTCTCCAAGTCCCTGTTTTTAGCTGTCTTTCCTTCCATCGATTGGACTTGACATGTAGTTGTTTTAAACTCCTTTTTTTGTTGTTACGTTCTATGGTTTTGTCATGGGTGCATATGACCCTAGTTGTTTTTGTGCCCTTAACCAAAACAAAAACCTTTCATGCCCTTTAAATCTTGTAACTGCCCAGAGTCTTTACAAGTTGTTAGTAACTTTTTCTTCACTGTATTTTATCTCTGCTATATTCGTAATTTCAAAAGTGCATTTCAGTTATCAATGTTAAAAGCTTTCTCTAAACCTACAAATGGTATAATTGAAGGTTTGTCTTTTTTTAAACCTATCAGCCAAGACAAGTCTTAGGGTCAGTATTGCCATGTGTGTTCTTACATTGTTCTGGAACCAAAATTATCTTTTCTGAGGTTCGCTTCCACCTATTTTTTCATTTTTCTGTCAATAATTGATGTTGGTATTTTGCAACCATGATTTCTTAAACTGATGGTTCGTTAGTAATGCACCTGCCTTTTGTGGAATTGAAATTATTTCATTCTTCTTGGAGCCTTGACGGTATTTCACCTGTCTCATATATCTTGCACACAACATGGGATAGTTTTGTCTCCCAAGCATCTTAATAATTTTGAGGAAATATCATCTACTCCAGGGGCCGTGTTTCAACTTAAGCCTTCATATCTACTACCTTATCTTCATCTTCTTCCTGTGCTTTAAAGTTCATTTCCTTTTTATAGACCTTCTATATATTCCTTCCACATTTCAGCTTTCCCTTCTTTTCTTAATACTGGCTTGCCTTCTGAGCTCTTGATGTTCATACAGATACTCCCATTTTATCCAAAGGTTTCTCTAATTTTCCTTGAAGCATCAATTATTTTGCCTGCAGTTCTGCATGCATCTACAGTTTGCATTTCTCTTCTAGCCAGGAACTTTGTCATTTTGAACTTTCTGTCAGTCTCATTTTTAGGCACATTTATAATCCTTTTCTACAGCTACATCTACATCTACATTTATACTCCACAAGCCACCCAACGGTGTGTGGCGGAGGGCACTTTACGTGCCACTGTCATTACCTCCCTTTCCTGTTCCAATCACATATGGTTAGCGGGAAGAACGATTACCGGAAAGCCTCCGTGCGCGCTCGAATCTTTCTGATTTTACATTCGTGATCTCCTCGGGAAGTATAAGTAGGGGGAAGCAATATATTCGATACCTCATCCAGAAACGCACCCTCTCGAAACCTGGATAGCAAGCTACACCGCGATGCAAAGCGCCTCTCTTGCAGAGTCTGCCACTTGAGTTTGGTAAACATCTCCGTAATGCTATCACGCTTACCAAGTAACCCTGTGACGAAACGTGCCGCTCTTCTTTGGATCTTCTCTATCTCCTCTGTCAACCCGACCTGGTACGGATCCCACACTGATGAGCGATACTAAAGTATAGGTCGAATGAGTGTGTTGCAAGCTGCCTCCTTTGTTGGCGGGCTACATTTTCTAAGGACTCTCCCAATGAATCTCAACTTGGCACCCGCCTTACCAACAATTAATTTTATATGATCATTCCACTTCAAATCGTTCCGTACGCATACTCCCAGATATTTTACAGAAGTAATAGCTACCAGTGTTTGTTCCGCTATCATATAATCATACAATAAAGGATCCTTCTTTCTATGTATTCGCCATACATTACATTTGTCTATGTTAAGGGTCAGTTGCCATGCCTTGCACCAAGTGTCTATCCGCTGCAGATCTTCCTATATTTCGCTGCAATTTTCTAATGCTGCAACTTCTCTGTATACTACAGAATCATCCGCGAAAAGCCACATGGAACTTTCGACACTATCTACTAGGTCATTTATATATATTGTGAAAAGCAATGGTCCCATAACACTCTTCTGTGGCACGCCAGAGGCCACCTTAACATCTGTAGACGTCTCTTCATTGGGAACAACATGCTGTGTTCTGTTTGCTAAAAACTCTTCAATCCAGCCACACAGCTGGTCTGATATTCTGTAGGCTCTTACTTTATCAGGCGACAGTGTGGAACTGTATCGAACGCCTTCCGGAAGTCAGGGAAAATGGCGTCTACCAGGGAGCCTGTATCTAATATTTTCTGGGTCTCATGAACAAATAAAGCGAGTTGGGTCTCACGCGATCGCTGTTTCCAGAATCCATGTTGATTCCTACAGAGTAGATTCTGGGTTTCCAGAAATGACATAATACGCGAGCAAAAAACATGTTCTAGAAGTCTACAACAGATCGATGTCAGAGTTTTTCGCATCTGCTCGATGACCCTTCTTGAAAACTGGAACTACCTGTGCTCTTTTACAATCATTTGGAACCTTCCATTCCTCTAGAGACTTGCGGTACACAGCTGTTAGAAGGGGGGCAAGTTCTTTCGCGTACTCTGTGTAGAATCGAATTGGTATCCCGTCAGGTCCAGTGAACTTTCCTCTGTTGAGAGATTTCAGTTGCTTTTCTATTTCTTGGACACTTATTTCGATGTCGGCCATTTTTTCGTTTGTGCGAGGATTTAGAGAAGGAACTGCAGTGCGGTCTTCCTCTGTGAAACAGCTTAGGAAAAAGGTGTTTAGTATTTCAGTTTTACGTGTGTCATCCTCTGTTTCAATGCCATTATCATCCCAGAGTGTCTGGATATGCTGTTTTGATCCACATTACTGATTTAATGTAAGACCAGAACTTTCTAGGATTTTCTGTCAAGTCGGTACATAGAATTTTACTTTTGAATTCACTGAACGTTTCACGCATAGCCCACCTTACACTAACTTTGACATTGTTTAGCTTCTGTTTGACTGAGAGGTTTTGGCTGCGTTCAAATTTGCAGTGAAGCTCTCTTTGCTTTCACAGTAGTTTCCTAACTTTGTTGTTGAACCGCGGTGGGTAGTCTGAAATCTGCCTTCTATTACTTACTCTTGCTAAACAGATAAACCTTCCTCCCTTATTTTACATCCCTATTTACTTCCATATTCAGGGATGCTGCAACAGCCTTATGATTACTGATTCCCTGTTCTGCACTTACAGAGTCGTAAAGTTCGGGTCTGTTTATTATCAGTAGGTCCAAGATGTTATCTCCACAAGTTGGTTCTCTGTTTAACTGCTCGAGGTAATTTTCGGATAGTGCACTCAGTATAATGTCACTCGATGCTCTGTCCCTACCACCCGTCCTAAACATCTGAGTGAGTGTCCCATGAAATCTCCACCTAAGACTATAACATGCTGAGAAAATTTATGTGAAATGTATTCCATATTTTCTCTCAGTTGTTCTGCCACTATTGCTGCTGAGTCGGGAGAATGGTAAAAGGAGCCAATTATTAACCTAGCTCGGTTGTTGAGTATAACCTCCACCCATAATAATTCACAGGAACTATGCACTTCTATTTCACTACAGGATAAACTTCTACTAACAGCAATGAACACGCCACCACCAGTTGCATGCAATCTATCCTTTGTAAATACCGTCTGTGCCTTTCAAAAAATTTCGGCAGAATTTATATCTGGCTTCAGCCAGCTTTCTGTACCTATAACGATTTCAGCTTCGGTGCTTTCTATCAGTGCTTGAAGTTCCGGTACTTTACCAATGCAGCTTCAACAGTTTACAATTAAAATTCCGATTGCTGCTTGGTCCTTGCATGTCCTGACTTTGCCCTGCACCCTTTGAGGCTGTTGCCCTTTCTGTACCTGCCTGAGGCCATCTAACCAAAAAAAACCGCCCAGTCCACACCACACAACCCCTGCTACCCATGTAGCCGCCTGCTGTATGTAGTGGACTCCTGACGTATCCAGCGGAACCCAAAACCCCACCACCCTATGGCGCAAGTCGAGGAATCTGCAGCCCACACGGTCACAGAACTGTCTCAGCCTCTGATTCAGACCCTCCACTCGGCTCTGTGCCAAAGGTCCGCAGTCAGTCCTGCCGACGATGCTGCAGATGGTGAGCTCTGCTTTCATCCCGCTAGCGAGACTGGCAGTCTTCAACAAATCAGATAGCCACCGAAAGCCAGAGAGGATTTCCTCTAATCCATAGTGACACACATCATTGGTGCCGACATGAGCGACCACTTGCAGATGGGTGCACCCTGTACCCTTCATGGCATCCGGAAGGACCCTTTCTACATCTGGAATGACTCACCTGGTATGCACACGGAGTGCACATTGGTTTTCTTCCCGTCCCTTGCAGCCACATCCCTAAGGGGCCCTATTACGCACCTGACGTTGGAGCTCCCAACTACCAGTAAACGCACCCTCTGCGACTGCCCGGATCTTGCAGACGAGAGGCAACCTCTGGAACACGACAAGCAGCCATGTCCGGCCGAAGATCAGTATCAGCCGAAGACAGAGTCTGAAACCAGTTCGTCAGACACTGGAGAGGCCTTCCGATCAGCCCTCTGGAATGTCTTTCGCCCCCTGCCACACCTCGAGGTCGAGACGACATCCCACTCTACCACGAGTGAGGGGTCAGCCTCATTGTGGGCAGTATCCTGGGCAGCCACAGCCGTAGTCTGATGGGGGGTGTGTGGGATGAGCTGGCCGTCCCCTACAAACCCCCGTCTGGATCCCCACAGTGATGCCCATTGGCAACGGCCTCAAGCTGTGTGACTGAAGCCAACACTGCCTGAAGCTGGGAGTGAAGGGATGCCAACTCAGCCTGCGTCCAAACACAGCAGTCGCAGTCCCTATCCATGCTATATACTGTTGTGCAAAGAACGTCTAAACTCTTCTACAGAGAGCACAAACAATCCGACACAAAATTTAAACGGTTATTAAAATACAAGACTGTCTAGTAAATGCAGTAATGCTGCTATTTGCGCACTGCTGGCACACTGTTCAGCGGCAGAAGGATGCTTTATATACTAAATTTCTTAATTATTATGTCCATTTGTTAATTAAATTCAGTATCTTGTTGGTTACATGTTGGTCCATATATTTTTATATATTTGATCCTCTGCTTTCTTCACTATATCACCTGTGAAAGCTACCCATTCATCTTCTATTGTGTTCCTTTCCTCCATTTCAGTGAGGTATTATCTAATGCTCCCTCTGAAGCTCTCAACCTGTGGTTCATTCTATTTATTCAAGCGCTGTCTCATAAATTTCCAAACTTTTTTCAGTCTCTTCAGTTTAAGTCTGCAATTCATAACCAATGAATGGTCAGAGTCCACATTTGCTGCAGAAAAAGTCTTGCAGTTTAAAATCTGGTTTTGAAATCTGTGCAGTAACATCATGTAATCAATCTGAAACCTTCGTGTCTCCAGGTCTCATCCACATATACAACCTTCTTACATGATTGTTAAACCAAGTAATTACTGAAAAGACTGCTTCCCCTCTTGTGACACACACTTGTTCTATATTGTACTATAGGTTTATTCAATTGGACCTTTTGTAACATTGGTAATTGTTACAGTAAGTGCAATGAAGTCTGCTGATTACACCAATTTTGTTGCTAACTGCTTGCATCCCTTCATTGCTGCTTTGTTAGCCACAAGATGTTACATTTTTAGTAAGGCACTTGTTCATGCCACAGAGCCAGAATTGTGTTAATGTTTTCATGATCCATGGTGAAAGCCAATTGATACTCTGGCCCCAAAATTCACAATATATAAAGCCTGTCAAGCCCATCTTAGACATTGGCTTGTGCCAACTTGGAGGTTACAGACTACTTCCTTTAACAACAAGAGTTGTGCGCATGTACTTCACCATCTGGTTCTCACTACCTTGTAAAATCCATGCAGTGGTGAAGTGGTGTGGTTTTGTGTGACTAAGGTGAATTGAAACACTTTTAAGTGGGTGGTCATAATGTTCTACCTGTTCAGTGTATGACTTATTTGTCAGTTTGCATGCAGGACCTAACAAAATCTACACTGTGCAAAAGATCTTTTAAGTTATTGTTTTGTGTTGCATAAATACTTCAGTCTAATGATCACTTTTACAAAAATAGTCCAAATATTAATGCTTTTGTATGTTTTATCCAGCTTAAAATGGATCGAAGATTCATTTGTAGCAGTTCCTGAACTTCATTCACAATTACAAGTTGTCTGTGATGAGAATATGAGACATTCTCAATATGTGACAGCCATGGAGAATCTTAAGCACATTTTTACAGTGCGTGAAAGTGTTGAGAGAACGAAACAGTGGATGATAAATGAAGGAAAACTTTTATACACACATCAGGTAACGTATTTTTATACAACATTTACTTTCATGTATTTAGTTGGGCATTTTTGTTTTACGCAGTAAAATTTGTTTATTTATTTGTGCATTTCTTTATTTGTATATGTTTGTTCCAGAGTTTGAGTGATCTAGAAAATTCTAGAGATGATCTTCTCTATGAACTACATAAGTTGCCTAATCAGGCCCCTGCAGATAAAAGCATGTTAGAAGCTTATTTCCAGGATGTGGAAGAGCTGTCCAATCTTTTGGAGAAGCAGATACGCCTTATCTTGAGCCGCACACTTAATACAGTGAGGAAAGAGCCCACAGTTATTGTAACTGCTCTTCGCATTATCGAGAGGGAAGAGAAAGCGGATAGTTTTGCTCTTCAGGTTGTCATAAATATTTGTTTTGAAATTAAGTCACCGGTCATGCAACACACACCATTCACCTTCCAATTTCTCATTTTTAGCGTCAAAAACAGAGTGGGTTTTTACCGCCAGGTAGACCAAAGAAATGGCGCGAGAAAGCTTTGGATGTGCTTGAAAAATCTGTAGCTCAACGGATTGAAGGTACACAAGTTGATGAGAGAGAAGACAATAAAATGTGGCTAGTGAGATACTTAGAGGTCAGTATATCATGTAGATAAGTATTCGATTCAAATGAAGTTAATCCAGTTTATTCATGCATAAAAATACAAGAACTCTTGTGTTCATATTGACTAGTTGTGTATTTAATTTTATGAAAGTGCAAATTTTGATGGTGGTGTGTTCTGCAAAAGACGATAACCTGATAAATTTCCGGTGGTTATGAAATCACCACAAATTGGATTTGGGACTGTTATTAATGCATTTTCAAAATTTTTATCCTAATAACCCAGACAATGGTCTGAAAGAATTGTTTGTATTATTTGTTTGAAGTAGCAAGCAATTTGCACTATCATACATTTGAACGGAATGAGATTCTCACTCTGCAGCGGAGTGTGCGCTGATATGAAACTTCCTGGCAGATCAAAACTGTGTGCTGGACCGAGACTCGAACTCAGGACCTTTGCCTTTCGCGGGCAAGTGCTCTACCAACTGAGCTACCCAAGCACGACTCAAGCCCCGTCCTCACAGCTCTAATTTCCTCATTGTCAATTTTACATGAAACCATAATATTAAATTCTTCTTCCAAGACAGTTTGCCTCATTTTTATGGAACGTACAAACAGTACTTGCTAATAGCTTTTCTATTAATATTTTGTGAGCAGATAGAACTGTCCTTTGAAGCTTCAGAATAATTTACTTCTGATTGCAGTCTTACTCTGAGAGAGCACACTGTTTTATTTTTGTTTACAATATACAGATCCTGCACTTTGTCACAGTTCATAATAAGGAAACATTATTTTTCCAAATCTGTCATAATAAAGATGTTTTATGAATTTCTTAAATTAAAGTGACTGTAAATTGGAACTTTTGGAGGCCACATTTAATTACTTCCCATATTGATGAAAGGGGAGCTAGTTGCTCATCTTGATTAGGGTATTCCTCATTTCAGGACACAATGAGAGAGAATCAAAGCCCTGACAAGGATATGGTTCAGTTGTTCCAGTCCAGGATGATACTGGGGTGACAAGGGAGGTGGTCTTTTGTAGTTAATTTTTGGGGTAGTGGGAGGATTGGGGGTATGTAAGGATATGGCATGGTAAATCTGTCTGTGTGGACTAGGTTTGGTGGTAGTGCCTATCTGTAAAGACATGTTCATCCTTTTGATACCGAAGAGGAGTAGTGAATCCTTGGCCAGATTATTCATATTTCTCAGTTGGTTACTTCATTGGCGAAGCTCAATTTGCGAATAACCAAAGCTACCAGAGCATAAACACGAGGGATCCTGAGGGATATTATGCCAAATTCTGTCCAACTGGTGTGTTAATCATCAACATCCCAAGCTGGTTGGAGGGCTCGGCCCATAATGCTCCAAATGTTCTCAATTGGGAGGAGATCCGGTAACCTTGCTGGCTAAGGTAGGGTTTGGCAGTACAAGCTCTTGCTATGTGCAAGTGGGCATTATCTTGTCGAAATATAAGTCCAGGATGGCCTGCCATGAAGGGCAAGAAAATGGCACCTAGAATATCGGTAACATACCACTGTGCTGCAGACTGCTGCGGATGACAACCAAAGGCATCCTGCTATGAAATGAAATGGCTCCTGAGACCATCACTCCTGGTTGTCGGTCCATGCAGCGGCCAAGTCAGGTTGATATCCCACTGCTGTCTGGAGTGTCTCCAGACACATCTTAAACAGTCGTCAAGGCTCAGTTCAAAGCAGGATTCATCTTCACCACTGAAGCCAGTTCTACTCCAGTCGATATTTCAGGCCAAATGTGCCAACACCACTACAAATTGGCTTGGTGTACAGAGGTCAATGGTGGTCGGCTCAAAGGGCACCGTGAACTCGACCCCCTCTCTGTGAAGAGTCACCTACTAATGCTCCGTGTGATCACTGGAGCACCAGCTGCACATTGGGTGAATGGTGCCTCTGATTGCTCTGTCCTCACATTCTCATATCTGTAGGTCGACTGCTTCCTTATTGATGCTGCATTCGGCCATGGTTCACCCATTCCTGCCCACATTGTTGAATAGGGGCATTGCTCCTATTCAAATGTTGAGCTATTCTCCCGTTACTCCAACTGTCTTCTTTGAGCCCATCTTCAATTCCTCTGTCAAACACTGGCATCTATATGTATTGTTCAGGCACCTGTTGGCAAGTCTTAGTTACTGTCCAACTGAGTACTCCAAATGAAATTTGCAAAGACTTTATGCCCTGGTGTCGACAAGTCCCCTGTTTGCTATCCATGCTAGCTGCATGGTTGAATTGCACTGCAGTGTCACACATTCATCCATTGGCCACCAAAGTTAATAATTTTCCATTGATACTTGCCCGAATATCAATTCGTGGCCAGTTTTGTTTAGTGTACTTGAACATATAGAAGAAAAGGGTTAATAATGATATTATGATTGTCTTACCTTTCACTTATACATTTTCTTTGTGTTATATCTCCATCCTGGCTATACCTAATTTACTGTGGAACCTCCTCAATTTTTTTTTTTTTTTTTTTTTTATATATTTAATATTGTGCGTTAAATGAATTAACCTTTGTAGTACCACTTTCAGTATTATGCAAAGTGGAATTAAATTAATAAACTGAATTATTATTCTGGAAGCACAAAATGATACAGAAAGAAAATGCTTGTGCCATATGAGGGGGGAAAAAAAATCATAACACTTCCCGCTTCATTGATTTTCTGTCCTAATGAGGTAAAATAAGTTTATGTCAAATCACAATATAATATATTATTTGGAGATATTTGTTGCTTTGTTATTCTCCTTTCTTTGACTTTAACTGAAGAATATTTTTCCTCCTCCTCCTTCCAGATGACATCTATATTGATGAATGTTGTTTGCAATTTTCTGTGCACACTAATTAATTTCTTTACCCCCACAGCTCACAAGACAGCTTATCCTGGAAGACCTGAGAGTTGTAAAGACATTGTGTGTGCCTTGCTTTCCACCACAGTGGGATATTTTGAATACATATGTTCACATGTATCACAAATGTCTGTCTAGACACGTAAGTAGAAAAGTGTAAGTCGAAATGTAATTCTTCCTAACCGTGCACAGTGCTTAAAACTTTATTTAACAGACTAAAAAATAGGCGAACTTGTGCTCTGATTCTAAATAACAGATACTTAACACATACTTCAGCAAAAAATTGTGCTGTGGAAATTGGAAACTGTAACTGCTTTTCCTGCTTGATTTTCGATTGGCGCTGGTTCTCATTATGTATTCAAACAAATCTGCATTGTGATACTTTTTGGCCCTCAGACTGGTCTTCATTAGAATACTAAAATGCAGAAAGTGAGTATGCTTGGATTGGACTTTCCTGTGTTATAATTTTGTGTGTTTGATACAACTGTATTTTGTCTTTTTGCAGCTGCAGGAGCTGATCAGCAATGGCCTGGAAGGCAATGAGTATGTTTCCATACTTTCATGGATAATGAATACATATGTTGGTCCAGAACTAATGCAGCACCCAGAACTAAATATTCAGTCTGTTGGACCACTCTTAAACAATGCAATTGTAGAAGATCTACAACAGAAATATTTAAGTGTGAGTTTCTTAACTATGAACTAAATTCAGAGTACTCTGTCTTGAAAAAATAACAGATTTTTGGCTCCCCTTCTGTTTGTAGAATATGCAAAAGAACTATATTGAGTGGATGCAAAAAACGTTGGAAACAGAAAAAACAGACTGGAACAGTGGGGCTTTACCAGAAGTTGGTGATCAAGAAGGTTATTATCACACTGCTGCTCCAGTCATTGTGTTTCAAATGATTGATCAGAATCTTCAGGTAACAAGAACTATCAGGTAATATACTTTCAGTATTTAGTATTGTTATGGCATGGAAAGAATGCACCTTCTCTGGTATGCAGCAATTCGCTGATTAAAAGAAAATATTGTACTTAGTAATATTTACTATAAAGGCATATTACTTGCTCTCAGTATCTTTAGTGAATAATTTTTGTGTGATACTAATTAAGTTGTGATACGTAACAGGTGTCCATGTATAGGTCAATAGTAGCTAAATTGCTATTTCTCTCTGCATATATCCAAGCAGTAAACATAAAATGTAATTCCAAATCAAAAGTAAGGGGCACCCCCCCACCGTTTGTATAATATAACTTAGATTATTTGTTACTGGGAAAAGCTAAGATTGTTTAATATCATGACAGAGAATTCAAAGAGGTCTGGGATACACTTCTTGAGATCTGCCCTCCCCCGCCTTCCTCCTCCGCCTCCTCCTCCACATGGGTCAACAAAGCAAAAGTGTGGTTTGCCACATGACGCTAATGAACAAGTTGCCAACCAACCGTATCCCAGACATGTTTGAACATGTAAAACAAAGGAAGCACTGGTACCAGTCATTCTTTGAAGAAGCAATCCATGTTCCCTACCATGTGCTCATAGGAAAACTATCAAAATGTGGGATGTGGAGTTGTCTGAAGGTGGATTAGTACCAAGGGCTTTAAAATCTCTCCGATGTAGTAGCAGTTTCTGTTCAGGTAGCGTTAAATGTAAAACCATGAATGTTCTATTTCATTCCAGTGGTGCCCCAATCAATCACACTTCATGTTGAACCAATATGCCAAGAAACTGCAGGCTGTCATGATTGTGATCATCAAAATTGCATCTAACACAGTGGTTGCCAAACGTATGAAGCTTCTGAGCCACTGTACTGTTTTTGAGTCCAACTGGGGGGCATTAAAAGAAATGGGACAAAAATAAGTACTTTAAAAGATCTTAAAGTTGTTTGTTGTCTGTAAATTTATATTTCTAGTAAATGTGAAAGTGTAGTGAGTAATAAATTACAAATGTAAGAACAGATTTTTGTATCAGCCTTACTAGCTTTAATGAGGGGATGGCACTTTTTTTGTCATCAACAGGTGTTCTTTTTAGTGTTGGGAGAATGGGTAGTGGCTGTCATTCAAATATAGTTGTCAGTATTCACTAATGAGTCTGTTTCTCTACTTGTTTTATATAAATTTCATACTAGTAAAAGAAACCTCACATAGGTATGTAAAGCTGAACGTTGCCTTCACTTTAGGACCAAACTGGACATAAAGTGAGTAGTTTACTTTAGGAGCAAGAGATGAAATGTTTTCAGAGCTTGAAGAAAGTGATTTTAAAGATAAATCATTTTGAAAATCATTTCCAGCTCCACCAAAGCAGGGTCTTCTGTGAAGGGTGAGCGTTTTATTGAGAGGAAAAATGGTTTTTTGAATTTTTTTTGAATTTTCCTTTTTAATTGTCTTTCATGTGACACACTGTACTTCTCTTTGGTAAGACAATGGCTGAGCCTGGGCCTGCATAGTACTGGATGTTTTGCGGAACACCCATGCTCAGTCGATGTAAACACCATCCCATGTAGTACTGCTGACGAAGGGACACACAATGATGCAAGCTCTGCCCATCAATAGGACAGTGGGGGGGAGGGGCACATGGGACGCACCAGATGGGTTGATGAGAATGTGTCAGTAGTCAGTACTGGGAATGCTCTCTTGCCTGCCAGCTGAGTCCACAACTGATGTCTACTAGTTCCTCCCTTTGGGGGCGCAATGCCTCTCAATTTAACTGCAGCAGCCTCCGATTGTCATAGCGAGTTTGAGTTAGTGTAACCCATAGGCATAGGCATAAGCTTTTGGAGAAATAACATCTTCACTGGTGACTGGAAACAGTATTTTCTTTTGAAAGTTTACTCCTAACACCACCAGACACTTCACTCATTTTCCCATCCTGCCCAAGTTCAGCATTTACACTTATTTAGACTCAATGTTCCATGACATAAATAGAGGAGTCTTCACCATAAACCTTTGTAAAACATGATTTAACAGACTGTTCAGCAATTGAAAATACTTTTGAAATCTTGGAAGCATTTTTGAATTCACTTCTCTACTCCGAAAGAATGTCAATGTATTGATGTTGAAGAACTTGTCATCAAGGGTTTGTTTAAAACAGAAAAAGTGTCACATTTTGAATCTCTACATCTACTAAGCCAAACTTAGTAGGAAGCAGTAAATACTGAAGTAGAATTCCATGTACTCTAACTTTGTTCACTACTTTTATGACTGTTTCCGTTATGTTGTTCGTGGTTAAATGCTTTCCACACAGTGACTGCTGGTGTATTACATGATGTTAAGCCAGAAATTTTGGAAAGCTATTATTTTTCCAACACAAGGCTATGAATACCTTTTCTCTCCTTTCCATCGCAGGAGCCCCATCAGTTGCTAAGCCCACAATGTTCTTTACAGGAATGTTGAATGAGGCAGCACAGTGGTTAGCAGACTGGACTCACATTTGGGAGAACGATGGTTCAAACCCACGTCTGAACATCCACATTTAGGTTTTCCATGATTTCTCTTAATCACTTAAGGTAAATGCCTGGATGCTTCCTTTGGAAGGGCATGGCTGATTTCCTTCTCTGTTCTTCTCTAATCCGAGCTCATGCTCCATCTCTAATGTACTTGCTGTCGACAGGATGTTAAACACTAATCTCCTCCACCTCTTTACAGGAATGTTTTCAGAGTTGGTTTGTTTATAAATAACACTTCTGCTACTAGTCAAGGTTATCTTTTATTTTTATTTTACGTGACATGTATCAGTAAATGATTCTCGTTTTCAAGTGTCTTCTTCCCCCTGTACTATGCCACTTATTCGGGATGTTTTTGATGTGTGAGGTTCTGCAGTATTCTGTTGGTCAAAAATGCTTTAATAGGATGCCAGTAGATGTGCTCTTGATGTATGTTGACGACGAATTGAGATATTGGGGTACAGTACTGCTCATCGTGGCAGTCACATACAACAAAGCGGAGCAAAACAGTACGGGCTTCATACCGTTTTTCCTGCTCCAAGGTCTTGAGGCTGAAACGACAATGGATACACTCTTGTTGTTTTAGTTGGACGATACTCAGGTTGACTGTGAAACACCACATCGCCAGGACCAAAGAAGCAATACTGCTTGGTCACATACGGATCCTGGACACTCAGGTGCTCTAGAGCAGCATCTAGAAGCATGTGCAACAGAAGTATAGTTCCATAACAGATCGTATATAATAACTATTTACCAAGCACCTGCAGGAAATTAAAATCTATTCATAAATCATCTGGAAGCTCTTTTGGGTTATTTAACAGGAAGAAACAAAGAAATTTTGATTGCTGGTGACTTTAATACAGATTTTCTAATGCAATCTTCTAGTAAACATTTACTGCAGTTAGTAATGTTGTCTTTCAATCTAACTCACACTGTAAACTTTCCAACTAGGATCACTAAATCCTCAAGGACAGCCATTGATAACATTTTTATAGACAAATCAAATGAACAAAATTGTATCATAAAACCTGTAATAAATGGACTATCAGATCATGACATGCAGCTCCTTGTTTTAGATGTAAATTCTAAGCAGATTATCAATACTGCTAAATCTGAGTACAGGAGAGTAGTCAATCAACCAAAAATTGAGTGTTTTAGAAAACTGCTCAAAGATATGAACTGGAAAGATGTTTATAGTGCTCATGACATGAATGAAAAATATAACATTCATGAACAATGTCAGTACCATGTTTAAAAACTGTTTTCCTCTAAAAGTTACTCAAATTAAACAGAAATCTATAATAAAACCATGGATTGCACAAGGAATAAAGATTTCCTGTCAGACAAAAAGAAAAATGTATCTGTGGACCAAGAATAGCTCCAATGCTGATGATTTAGCTAAATACAAGGTTTACTGTAAAATATTAAAAAAAGTAATTCAGACATCTAAACAAATACACTACGAGAAGAAGATAGCAATTTCAGGGAACAAAATAAAAATGATATGTGATATGGTGAAAGAGGAGACTGGTAGAACCAGAAAGGAACAGGAGCAAAAAGCACTAAGGGTAGATGACACATTAGTAACCGATGGACATAGTATGGCAAATCAATTTAAAAAGTACTTTATATCCGTTACTGATAGAATGGGATTGTCAGGATCAGTAAATAATGCCCTTGAATATCTGAAACTAGCCTTTACAAATAGCTTCAGGTACATGAATATGTCACTCACTTCACCAAAAGAAATAACTTCCATAATAAAATCTTTAAAAACAAAGCATTCTAGTGCTTATGATGAAATATCAACAAAGTTAATTAAGGCATGTTCTTGTGAGTTTAGTACAATTCTAAGTTACTTGTGTAACCAGTCAATTATAACTGGGACATTTCCTGGCTGGCTTAAATATGCAGATGTTAAGCCTCTATTCAAGAAAGGGGATAAAAAGATACTATCAAACTACAGACCGATTTCACTTTTGCCAGCATTCTCAAAAATTTTAGAAAAAGTAATGTACAGGCAGCTTCTCAACCATCAGACCACAAATAACATATTATCAAAAACACAGTTTGGATTTCTGAAGGGTTCTGATATCGAGAAGGCTATTTACACCTACAGTGAAAATGTACTTAATTCATTAAACAACAAATTACAAGCAGCAGGTATTTTCTGTGATTTGTCAACGACATTAGATTGTGTGAACCACAACATCCTTTTAAATGAATTAGAATTCTGTGGTGTCATGGGCAGTGCTGCAAAATGGTTCAAGTCATACCTCACTAACAGGAAACAAAGGGTGTCAGTACAAGGGACTAGTGAATTAAGTCATCAGTCATCATCAGAATGGGAAGAAATTACATGTGGTGTCCCACAAGGATCCATCTTAGGGCCATTGCTTTTTCTTGTGTACATTAATGATCTCTCATCAGTTACACTGCCAGAAGCAGAGTTCGTTTTGTTTGCAGATGACACAAGTATTGCAATAAATAGTATGTAGAGTGTAGTTCTACAAAGACCTGCTAACGATATTTTCATGGATATTAATAAATGGTTTAAAGCCAACTCACTGACATTGAACTTCGAAAAGACTCACTATATGCAATTCAGAACCTGTAAGAGGTTTCCACCCAGAATATGCATAAAGTATGAAGAAGAGCAGATAGAAGAGGTTGACAGTCTTAAATTCCTGGGATTACAACTTGATAATAAATTCAGTTGGGAGTCAGGCTGAACAGTGAAGGGGGAGGCGTGTTTATAGCGGTAAGAAGTGCAATAGTATCGAAGGAAATTGACGGAGATCCGAAATGTGAAATGATTTGGGTGAAGGTCGCGGTTAAAGCAGGCTCAGACATGGTAATTGGATGTCTCTATAGGCCCCCTGGCTCAGCAGCTGTTGTGGCTGAGCACCTGAAGGATAATTTGGAAAATATTTCGAGTAGATTTCCCCACCATGTTATAGTTCTGGGTGGAGATTTTAATTTGCCGGATATAGACTGGGAGACTCAGACGTTCATAACGGGTGGCAGGGACAAAGAATCCAGTGAAATTTTTTTAAGTGCTTTATCGGAAAACTACCTTGAGCAGTTAAACAGAGAACCGACTCGTGGCGATAACATATTAGACCTTCTGGTGACAAACAGACCCGAACTATTTGAAAAAGTTAACGCAGAACAGGGAATCAGTGATCATAAAGCGGTTACGGCATCGATGATTTCAGCCGTAAATAGGAATATTAAAAAGGGTAGGAAGATTTTTCTGTTTAGAAAAAGTGACAAAAAGCAGATTTCAGTGTACCTGTTGGCTCAACACAAAAGTTTTGTCTCAAGTACTGATAGTGTTGAGGATCAGTGGACAAAGTTCAAAACCATCGTACAATATGCGTTAGATGAGTATGTGCCAAGCAAGATCGTAAGAGATGGAAAAGAGCCACCGTGGTTCAACAACCGAGTTAGAAAACTGCTGCGGAAGCAAAGGGAACTCCACAGCAAACATAAACATAGCCAAAGCCTTGCAGACAAACAAAAATTACGCGAAGCGAAATGTAGTGTGAAGAGAGCTATGCGAGAGGCGTTCAATGAATTCGAAAGTAAAGTTCTATGTACTGACTTGGCAGAAAATCCTAAGAAATTTTGGTCTTATGTCAAAGCGGTAGGTGGATCAAAACAAAATGTCCAGACACTCTGTGACGAAAATGGTACTGAAACAGAGGATGACAGACTAAAGGCCGAGATACTAAATGTCTTTTTCCAAAGTTGTTTCACAGAGGAAGATTGCACTGTAGTTCCTTCTCTAGATTGTCGCACAGATGACAAAATGGTAGATATCGAAATAGACGACAGAGGGATAGAGAAGCAATTAAAATCGCTCAAAAGAGGAAAGGCCTCTGGACCTGATGGGATACCAGTTCAATTTTACACAGAGTACGCGAAGGAACTTGCCCCCCTTCTTGCAGCGGTGTACCGTAGGTCTCTAGAAGAGCGTAGCGTTCCAAAGGATTGGAAAAGGGCACAGGTCATCTCCATTTTCAAGAAGGGACGTCGAACAGATGTGCAGAACTATAGACCTATATCTCTAACGTCGATCAGTTGTAGAATTTTGGAACACGTATTGTGTTCGAGTATAATGACTTTTCTGGAGACTAGAAATCTACTCTGTAGGAATCAGCATGGGTTTCGAAAAAGACGGTCATGTGAAACCCAGCTCGCGCTATTCGTCCACGAGACTCAGAGGGCCATAGACACGGGTTCACAGGTAGATGCCGTGTTTCTTGACTTCCGCAAGGCGTTCGATACAGTTCCCCACAGTCGTTTATTGAACAAAGTAAGAGCATATGGACTATCAGACCAATTGTGTGATTGGATTGAGGAGTTCCTAGATAACAGGACGCAGCATGTTATTCTCAATGGAGAGAAGTCTTCCGAAGTAAGAGTAATTTCAGGTGTGCCACAGGGGAGTGTCATAGGACCGTTGCTATTCACAATATACATAAATGACCTGGTGGATGACATCGGAAGTTCACTGAGGCTTTTTGCAGATGATGCTGTGGTGTATCGAGAGGTTGTAACAATGGAAAATTGTACTGAAATGCAGGAGGATCTGCAGCGAATTGACGCATGGTGCAGGGAATGGCAACTGAATCTCAATGTAGACAAGTGTAATGTGCTGCGAATACACAGAAAGATAGATCCTTTATCATTTAGCTACAAAATAGCAGGTCAGCAACTGGAAGCAGTTAATACCATAAATTATCTGGGAGTACGCATTAGGAGTGATTTAAAATGGAATGATCATATAATGTTGATTGTCGGTAAAGCAGATGCCAGACTGAGATTCATTGGAAGAATCCTAAGGAAATGCAATCCGAAAACAAAGGAAGTAGGTTACAGTACGCTTGTTCGCCCACTGCTTGAATACTGCTCAGCAGTGTGGGATCCGTACCAGATAGGGTTGATACAAGACAGAGAGAAGATCCAACGGAGAGCAGCGCGCTTCGTTACAGGATCATTTAGTAATCGCGAAAGCGTTACGGAGATGATAGATAAACTCCAGTGGAAGACTCTGCAGGAGAGACGCTCAGTAGCTCGGTACGGGCTTTTGTCAAAGTTTCGAGAACATACCTTCACCGAAGAGTCAAGCAGTATATTGCTCCCTCCTATGTATATCTCGCGAAGAAACCATGAGGATAAAATCAGAGAGATTAGAGCCCACACAGAGGCATACCGACAATCCTTCTTTCCACGAACAATACGAGACTGGAATAGAAGGGAGAACCGATAGAGGTACTGAAGGTACCCTCCGCCACACACCGTCAGGTGGCTTGCGGAGTATGGATGTAGATGTAGTAGTACACCACAGAACTGCAGAAACGCCTAACAAATTTGTATTTGCAATTCGAGTGTTAGCAGACATAGGCAACATAAAAATGAAAAAGCTTGCATACTTTCATTCCATAATGTCATATGGTATAATATTTTGGGGTAACTCTTAAAGTCAAACAAAAGTTTTCGGAGTCCAAAAACGTGCAATACGTATTATTTGTGGAGTAAATTCACGGACGTCATGTAGAAACCTCTTCAAAGAACTGGGTATACTAACCACTGCCTCTCAGTATATTTAGTTCTTAATGAAATTTGTCCTAAATAATATATCTCTTTTTCTAACAAACAGCTCAGTTCATTCATACAATACCGGGAACAAAAATGATCTGCACAAGGACTTAAAAGCACTTACTTTAGTTCAAAAAAGGGTCCACTACTCAGGAACACTCATCTTCAATAATTTGCCAGCAAACATAAAAAATTTAGTTACAAATAAAGATCAGTTTAAAAGGAGCCTGAAAGACTTACTAGTGGCCAACTCCTTCTACTCCATTGACGAATTTTTTAGTAGAAACAAATGATGTGTTGTATATATTCATACTATTAGTATTGTTATTCCAGCTTTAAAAAATTGACATGTTCCACATCCACAAGGATCTCCTCAGTATGGATCTAAGGAACGAAAAACTAATCTAATTTAATCTAAGAGAGTGCTGCAATGCCAAGCACCAATCAGGGACAGTGAGATATAGCCCACAGGATCCAGTTTGAATTTGTATGCCTGTGCATGGAGTAAGGATTAAAGTACCACTTTGTGCCATATCATATGCTTCCTTGCTTGTCGGATGTCACATAGAAAGTAGAATATTATGACCCTTCATCAAGATGACAAAAGCACAGGTATGTCATTCATATCCTCTGCGTGAAGCCCTGCTACAGTCCAGAGGTGCAGATTGACAAAGGAAGGTTCAAGGAAACTGGTCGATCACAAGGCTTTGACAGGAGGGGCTAGTTTCAATGCTCATCATAGTGAAGATGATGTAACATGACCAGAATGTGAGGAGTCACCAGTGACTCCGTATGGAAGACAACTGACAAAATCTACAGTCGGAGTGCAGTAGTTGGCTCCAATGAGAATTTCTGAAACATTAGGTCACTGTTTCTTCTAGAAACTGAACAGTGCCACAACCAATGGTGCGTGCAGTGTGGTGTAGTGATTAGCATCACTGGTTGCTGTGCTGTGGTTTACCAGTTCAACCATTGTGACAAGCAGTTATTTGCTGTTTAGTACTTACAGTTTATGGAATGTTCTTCAAATATGTTTTGCTTCTATATTTTGTGATCTTAAATATTTGTATAAATACCAACATTCTGGAATATTCAGTGTTTGTGTAAATAGCAGTACTCTCCATCCAAAGTTTGATTTTGTTCTGGCTGTACATTAGTGTCAGTAATAATTGTGCTGCATTTCATATATATTTCTCATTATCTTGCATTTCATTGGCTGAATTTAGAAAGTAATTGATGTTCTCATTTCACATGAATCATTCTACATTAAATCTAAATAATGTCTAAGTGGAAGGAATGTGATTTAGATGGTGGTATGACCATGATGATTTTTGGTTTTTATTAATTTCAAGTAAATACTAAGATGTTTGAGCAAGGACACAGACAATTTTTTTTCTGTATTCTGGACCAACTGGTGTAATGCTCAATCTCAAGGCTCGGTATTCGAGAATTATTGAACTACGTCAAAAGTTATGGAAGACTAATGCTATTTAACCCTTATAAATGTGGGTAAATCACCAAACCAATACTTTCCATTTCATTTGAATGTTGACATCTGTGAATAAGAATAAATAAACTTTTCTAGCAAAGTGAGAGGGTTTTAAGAGTATTTTAATTGCACAGTGCATCTTTAGAAGTAAAATTGTTGTCCTCAAATGTAGTGTAGCCTTTAATGTGAGTGAGTGAGTTTGTCAACATGTCGTGTTAACTGACTTGTGTAACTGGCTCTTTGTGGCATGTTTCGCCCATAATACTGAAAACTGCTAAACAATGACTTGATAAACTGCATAGAGTAGCTTGGTAGTCAGTTCACTCGTGCACTAAAGAACATACCAAAATTTCATTTATTAAGGACAACCAAATATTATTTTACTGGTACACCCCATTATCTGCAGTGTAAAGTTATACATTTTTAGACAAAGTAATGTGTCCTTGAGATGTTCATACTTAAAATGTTAATTTGGTGTTCAAAAAATTCCAGCCAGGACCTCACATTTAGAGCACTGATTCTCAGCATGGAACAAGTAACGCAATACGGAAAGATGTATGGTGAAGCGATAGTGGAATTCAAAAAGAAGCATTTTGAAGATAGGAGTCAGGTAGGTCATTGTTTCAGTGTTTGTGGTCATTGTTAAAGTATAAGCACCATGTAGTACAGTGTGTAGGCACAGGAGTGTTTTCATATAATTAAATGAACTTTTCCCGTAATATTTCTTTATTATGCAGTACTCATTTTCAAAATTGCGTCAAGGTTTCAATAAAAGACATTTTTGTTATTTATTTGAAAAGCAAAGTTTATGCTACATTATGAAATGAAAATCTTCTTTACATAGTAGTGTAGAAAAGATGACACATTCTGTGACATCACTACTTCTTTTGTTGTAATCTCATTGAAGAGGTTCTTGAGTAAATTTCTTCATTAAATCATCACTGGTAACAAGAGTCCGGATAGCAGTACAAAAAAGATGAAACAGAGTGGTCACAGTGGAAGCCAACTGAACGTTCAATCGCTACACGAAGATTACTGCATAATGAGCTCAAATTTGTCATTTCGCTCATGCATTACAAGACTTTAAGGCATCGTTGTGTCATTCCCACGAAATTTCTGTTTGTGAGTACTCTTGTCACCTAATTACTGAGAGGAAGAGGAGAAAATGTCTCAATACCGTATTTACTCGAATCTAAGCCTCACTTTTTTCCGGTTTTTGTAATCCAAAAAACCGCCTGCGGCTTAGAATCGAGTGCAAAGTAAGCGGAAGTTCTGAAAAATGTTAGAAGGTGCCGCCACAACTAAGTTTGCCGTCGAATATATGTATCGCTACACAGGCATGCTTTGCAGGCACAAAGATAAATACTGGCACCAAAACCTCTTTGTCAGTAAATAAAAAAAAAGGTGGAAGATGAGCTTTTTTCCTCCGCCCCGAGTTTCAACCACTACATTTTCATACATTATCCAATGAAGTAAATACAAATTCCGTATTGTTCATCTTCAAATGCAGCAGCATTTCAATATACTACGAAAATTCGACTGGCAAGACTGTTTAGGATGTTTGTCAATATGGCCAACTCTACATTCTGAATTTTTTCCTACCTGTGAGAAGAGATGGTTGCTAATAGGAACTTTTCTGTATTGTGAATCACATGCAGTATTCTCTTCACCACAAGAATAATATGAATATAAACATTTTGCCATGTATTGTTTCGTGTTTGCTGCTATCTCATTTAAATCCTGTCTGCCTAATCAACTACAAAACTTGAGTGAGACAACAGCAAACGCGGAGGAATATACATATAATGTCATGTTTATATTTGTATTATTCTTATGCCTAATAGTGGTACAGTCAGAAACGAAGCACGGCAATTGACTAGATTTTTAAGTCCAAGATGACTCTAATTTCTGTGCAGAATGTAATGTACATGCCTGCAAAGATTTTCAAACGGAGAAAATTTTTCGCTAAACTCTCGTTCAGTACATCTACTATCATACGCAGTCTATTATTTGGTTCTTGTCCATCATTATCGAAGAAAGCAGCAGTGTAAGTAACAACAAATAGCAGTCTCTTGCCATTGTTTCGCTAATGAGACGATTCCTCTCTTTTGTTTTTTAATTGTAAGCGGTGACAGGTTGTAAACACACATTATCAGAATCCAACAAACAGTGCATGACACACTACAGTAATGCATTTTCAGCTTAGAGTGACGTAAACACCTAAATCAAATAGAACAACACTTATCAGATCAAAGAAAAATAAGCAGTCAATTCAAACCAGACCAAGCATGTGAAAAAGGAAGGGTACCCGTATAAATACGGACAGAGCACCTGACGCATAGCAACCAAACTACTGTAGCTGTATCGACATTCATTTGACCTAAATTGTGTCTCATATTACAATGGACCAACTTTTTTTCTCTCCCCTTGAATTTCAAATCTCAAATTTCAGGTGTGGCTTAGATTCGGGAAAATTTTTTTTTCCTTGATTTCGAGTCTCATTTTTCGAGTGCGGCTTGGATTTGAGTAAATATGGTATTTCTTTTAGCTGAAAAGAAAAGTTTTGTTCATACCTTTATAGTAACTTAACAGCATTTGGAGACAGATTACTAACCAGTGGTGGCTACTGTCCAAAAGCACTTTAACATGCTAACTTTTGACACCTTGAGGATTTATTGGTTATTTTTCTTCGAATGCTGTTAAATGTAATGTAAATGCGGTAATCTGAAACAGGCGGCACTACATCTCCCATGCTCTGCTACATATTGCTCCTCTAGTTTCGGTGAAACTTGACACCAGGGTCATGAGGTCATCTCCACTTCCGGACGTTTTGAGGAGCTTCTGCCCTTGCACAACTGGTGTGACGTAATTGCCTTATGGCACTCTTGGAATTTTCTATTTTATTTTCATATTATCATATTGTATTCTTTTGACAAAAGAAATTATGTATTTATTTTTATTTTTCGCAGATGCCATACTTCACACAGTACATGATAACCATTGTTAACAATTGCCTACACTTTGTCGAATTGGCTCAGCAGATGAAGCAGCATTATTGGCTTCCAGGTGTACGGGACAATGAGGGAGGCATGAAATTTGAAGCTTTGTTAAATACATTCCAAGTAAGTTGCTACTTTAATTATTGTGCCCAGTTTCATTGGGCGAGGTTCATTTTTTGATATTTTTTTTCCCCCCTAGCAACTGAGGGACGATGCTGCACAGTATCTTCTTGATGAAGCCTTTTTGGACTTGGACAGCCATTTTCAGAGTCTGATAACACCTAGATGGGTTGGGAAAAGTGAAGCTGTAGATACAATATGTGTAACCTTAGATGATTATTTTGTTGACTACAGTCATTTAAGACCACGGAATTTTGATTACGTTCTATCAGAGGCACAAAATTTAGTTGCAAAGCGGTATATTTCTGCCATGCTTCACAAGAAACTTTCATTTAAGTCTTATGAAGAACGGAGAGAATGTGCTATCAAGATCATGAAAGAAGCTAATCAGTTGAAAGACTTCTTTGTTCGTATTGCTCCAAAGCTGTCAAAATTTGATTCGCCATTTGACATAATTGCCAATTTGGCTGAGCTTCTAAAGATTCAGGATCCAGAGATACTGTCACTTGATCTTCATGGTCTTGTAGATAAATATCCAGATGTCACAAAAGATCAGCTGGTACAATTTTTAAGTTTAAGAGGAGATATTTCCCGTTCAGAATGTGTTGAAAAAGTTAGCTATATTTTCCAAACAAATAGTAGTAGACAAAGAGCTTCTGTTCCAAAAACTATTTTTTCTCAGTTGAATTAATAGTAGAGTTCCTCTTTCAATGAAGTGCTCATTAGTCATTATTGTGGGACACAAATTGCTGAAATGTATGTTAGTAATTGTTGTTAATATATTCAGTTAGTAATTGTTGTTAATATATTCAGTGTTTGTGAATACCATTGTACTATCATGGAAAAAGTACATTTGTTACAATTTTGTGTGTATGTTTAAAAGTAGTAAAATTGCTCTTGTATGGAGAATAGTGCGCTAGCTGTTGGCTTCAAAATGTGCAATAATATGTAAATACTAAAATAAATTGTAGATAACCAAGTTCATATCAACATTAGTAATAGCAGACATAAAGAGTAGTGGGAGAGAAATGATATAAGGTTCAGAATCATGTACATTAACTTCGATGTGGAAAGAATGGTATAAGGTACAGAATCGAATGGTATAAGGTACAGAATCATGTAAAATATGTATAATGGTAGATAGGTGGTGTGTGTGTGTGTGTGTGTGTGTGTGTGTGTGTGTGTGTGTGTGTGTGTGTCAGTTTTGTTAATTAAATTAGTAATGATTGGAAGAAGAGATGTGGTATAAGGCCTCCTGTAAATTAACTGTTTTTCTGGAAAGATGTGGTATAAGTACGGAATCATGTAAATAAAATTAATTGTAATGAAGCATTATTGAAACTGGAATCAAGTGTGTGAAAACCTTTGATAGAAAGACTAATGTGCAAGAAAATATAAATATTTTCAATCATTTGTATGTGTTTTTATTATAATCTTGATCACCTGTTTATTTTTTTTCCTAACACCTTTGCAAGATGTAATCATTGTCAATCATTGTACCATCAGTATGAGAGGTAGAAGAGAAATAGGAATAGCTGAAACAGAGCTGACTAGCAAAAAATAGGATACACAAGTGGTGTCTGTTTTAGAACTTCTATAAATATCAGAAGAACAGGAAAGATAACTATTAGGGAATATATAGTTCTAAATTCTGGACTGGGACAATGTGAAGAGAAGAATTAGAAATAGCATTTATGCATTTTTTTTTTCTGTGTTAGCTTTAACCAGTAGCTTTTCTTCTTGTAGACTTTTTTGGACCTGTAATTATCGAGAAGATTGTATAAGCAGGTGTTTTGACTATTGCATGAAGGTAATTTGATGAAGTAACAAAGTTTTGTTTCTCTTAATAGTGTTAGATAAAAACAGCTGGTGGACTTTAGACCTGTGTTACATGTCACTAAGTTGCTTCACAGGAACAAGATACATTTCACCAGAGACAGGAATATATTCCTTTCTGCTGCTGTTACGCAAAATTTTGTTCTTCAGTTTGTTCTATTCATGTATGTCCCATTGTCCACATAATAGGCAATGTTAGGTTGAACCCTTTTTAAATCAGCTATCTGGAACCATTATCAAATTATTGCAAATTGCCGTTTGGTGCTACAATAATTGGGATGTGTGTTATAGGTTGGGCAGGGTCATTCTTCGAATCACATGTAGAAACATTGGAATTGTATACTTGAAGAAGAAGAAAAAAAAAATATTCCTGCACCTTACAAGGGGTCTGTATGGTCTCAGAAATTCAGTTTGGAATGACACTTTGCATGTTAGTAGTATACCTCATAAAGGTTCTAAAGCACACTAGCCAGAAGAAAAAAAAAAAAAGATGCAGCTCTAAAGTTTTACATGCAGCTCATGTACCAGCCAGTTTATATACTGTGGCAGCACAGCGAAATGGTGCGCCTGTAGCAGACTCACTTGCCATATGGGCGAGTCAGGTAAGATCCTACCTTTGGTTTGTTGGAAAACACTCTGTTAACATTCATGAAAATTTCTCTCACATCAGATAGCCTGGAAGCATACCAGGCATACTGGGATCATTTCATTGAAATTTGCAATGACAGTTGCTTTTATTTTTATACAGTCCTCATGGGAATTTATTTCTGTTCTTTTCAATCAGATAAGCGCAATTTTGTACACACTTTATTAAATTTTTTTACCTGTCTATAAAAAGACATCAAATGATTGGACAAGAGTACATTTTGGGGAAATCACTTTATTTGTACATGTCAGTGATTTCTTGTCGTTCTGAAAGATTTCATCATACGTTTCAGGCTTTGCTTGCCCATTCCAAGACTGAATAATTAATAGAAACTGTTCTTTTCCCTAATAAGACTTTAAAATACTGTTGAAAAAGTCAATATACAGTATACATTAGCTTGGCAGATTTCAAAGACGTTATTACGACATTTTTATATTTTTGTGCATATTCAATTACTGTTTTTTTAAACTCAGGGGTCAAAGTTACTGGTTGCTTCTTGTAAACAAACAAATAATTCAGGTAGACTTTCATACACAGAGTGAGATCATATTTAGTGGTACATGTCACTTTATTTGTGTCCTTCCTTTTGATGAAAATAGTTCTGCTTCCTTTTTCAGCCAGAGTCCAGTTGTACTGTGGGGCGGCGAGTTACTCGGTGATATTTAAATTTGCTGTATAAATGTGCTTGCAATACAAATGTTTGAATGTTGAATCAGTTTCAGGCTTTTAGAATGTTGTTAATGCTGTCTTTCGCCGTTCTCAACACTGGCTCTCTATTTACTTTTTTTAGCTCCCAGAAAGTGATTTAACCAAACATGAAGCCGGTAATTAGAGATCCTAGTGCCCACTTCATCTGAGAATACCATTATAGCTGCAGCTTATAGCTCTGAGGAATTAGGAGATTGTCCGGGATTTCTAATCAAAAACGATTTTCCAAAATAGTTGAGTATATTCTGAAATTCACTGATAAAAAAAACACAAGTATCCCTACAACCTAACTAACAGAGCAGTTCAGAGTCTAATGCGCTGATGCAACTATAAATGTCCGAATTAAATGTTAACAAGAATGCTCGCCAAAATTTGATGAGAATATGTCATCAAACGCCACTCTAAATAATTGGTAGAATGTCTGTCCCGCGACGACACGTGAAAATACGACAATACGCTAACTGAAGCTAGATAATGAAAATCATCCCAGAATTAGCCCTTCACTTGAAATGATTTCATGGTTCCGCGTATATCTAGTAACTTAATACGGCACCCGAGGCTGTTTGTAGCAGTGCTACCGAAGCGACGCGACTCCCGATACAGCTGACGTGCTATTCAGTGTCTGGAGAGAATTGGGGCCTTCCTTCCTCGCGCAGCGCTCTTATATATATATAGCCGCGGTGCGGACAGCTAAGGGAACGCCTGATCAAATCAGCTCTCCCGACTAGCCGCTGGGCTAGTAATGCACCACTTCAAGTTACATAATAATTTATAGCTTCTTTTGCTGATGGCCGATGAAGCTCTTAATTTAAACGTGCATTCAGCACGCAGGTAAGTATTGATAATAAAATTTCGACGTGGCTAAGTTAAATATTTTGGGCGAGAGAATTAATTAAGTTACACTGCACGCAGCAGATGAGCTCTGAACTGGCCCTTTTGAGATCCGCTATCGCTATAATTTTATAGGTATTCAAAAGAAACTTTTCACATCTTCACAGTCATAGCGGACCTCCAACCTATTTAAATCTAAACATCCTAGCCTTATTTATTAGCCTACTTAATCTATCGCCCGCATCTCGTGGTCGTGCGGTAGCGTTCTCGCTTCCCACGCCCGGGTTCCCGGGTTCGATTCCCGGCGGGGTCAGGGATTTTCTCTGCCTCGTGATGGCTGGGTGTTGTGTGCTGTCCTTAGGTTAGTTAGGTTTAAGTAGTTCTAAGTTCTAGGGGACTGATGACCATAGATGTTAAGTCCCATAGTGCTCAGAGCCACTTAATCTATCTTGCTTCCTTCAGTTTTGAGACGAAAACCAGAAAATCATGAATTTCCACTAAAGTCTTAATTTGTGAAATCCAAAGTACTGTTTTTATTAAATCATTATGAAAGATGAATCTAAATATAAATTTTGAAGTCTCTAGCTCTTTTCTGTTGCGCCAATGATTTTTTTAGAAAAACGTCCAAATTTTGAAAATGGCTGAAGTTATTGAACTGATATTTAACACACATTAATTTAGTATTATTCCTGACATGCTAGAAAAGTTTTAGGTCATTTGCTTGATTTTTAAGGTATTGCGCAACATTTATGATGTCAGAGCTAGTTACAGCAGACTGGCTGCCACACAATGGAAACTGATGTGAATTTACTACAGCGTGAGTAGGCTGCTTCCCTACAGTACACCACCTGATACCAGTGTCTTGGAAAAAGACAACAACCGAAATTTGAAGTATTTTGCCAGAGAGTCATAAAAATAGATAGAAAAATAAATTTGTAAATACTCTGCAATAATCTGCCTCTCTAGTCAGTGTTGATATCACCATCTTTGTTGAAATTAAGTATCAATTTTAACTTTTGTGTTCAAAAAATGTCTTCAGAACGCAAGGTTTCTTTGATATTTGCCGTCTCTTTTTTTTGGAACAAGCTTCATCACTTTTCATTGACAAATTCAATGTTTATTTTTTAATTTATAAACCCAGCTTGTCAAAAGCTTTAAATTCAAAATCTGTAAATTGTTGTGCTGCTACTAAAGCCCATCATTGTAAATTTGGAGTAGTCACGTGTTGATAATTCTCTCTGGCTTTAACAAAATGATAATATGCCCAGGAATTGATTGTTGATACTTATCAAATGAAGTGCCTCCTTTTTATATTTCTCCTTCCCATGAGGATAAATATTCCTTCTTTTTTAACGGACTGAGTCTTCCCCAATGGGATCGGCCTCATCTGATGAGTTACGGTCTTAGAGTTTTGAAAAAGGTTCCTTGTCGGAGCCAGCGTGTCCATTAAATTCATAAATTCATAAATTTTTTCACCCTCTGACATTGCTTCACGAGAAATTGACAGTGAAGATTCTGATGTAATCAAATTATGTTTAGCCAGAAAGTTTTTCTGTTGGTGTACAACATAACTGCGACTGAAAAAGTAGGCAAAACTATTTTCGTCAACCTTGCCTTCAACATTTTACTATATATTGAATCTTGACTGACTTCATCTGCAGCTTCTCATACTTTCACGATGTTTTCATTAACAGACTTTTTAATTCATAATATTTCAAAAATTCCTGTAATACATAACAGTAAAGAATGCTCGAATCTCTACGAAAGTCAAGAATGAACTGGCACATTAAGAGTTTCTAGAAGAATAAGGGTGGGTGCAACTGTATATATCATACTGTAGCAGGTAGGGACCATTGGTTGATTAGTTCCATGAGGGTGTTGACACCTGACAATATGCCTATTTTTATGTACAACACGGCAACAGCTATAGTTTACTCTCCCATGTAGAAACTGGTTCCTCAAATTTACAATGAATGTTTTTAATCTCTCCACAGCTTATATAATCATCAAATTTTTAGTAACATTTTAATGACAATAGTAATCAAAGCTTTAATTTACCTCCATTAAGATGCACTTGAAATTATTCAACTTTTTAAAAAGAAAATATTACTTAAAATTCATATTTTATGTTAATTAGTTGTAACAGTAATTTCATAAATTAAATTATCTTGTTTGTGATGTAACTAATAATATTTTAGGTCATTGACTTATTTAAGAGTAAAATTTTTAAAACAATTGAAAAAATAAAATTGTTTCCCAAAGGTGTGAGCTTACCTGGATGGCACTGATGGCAAACAAGTCTACTAAAGGCCCAGCCATTTCGCTATGCTACCATAGCATATAAATTGTCCGGCATACAAGCTGTGCATAAAACATAACAGCCCTTTTCTCAGAATCTTCTGGCAAGTGTGCTTTACCTTTTATGGGAGTGCACCCTTGAGGTATACTGCTAACATGCAATTTCTCATCGTGAACTGGATTTCAGAGACCTTAAGGTCCCCTTGTTAATGGAAAAAGATATGAGCATGGCATTCTCCCTCTGAGCCGCTCAATGCTAGAGATGGATATCTCTGTTTGTACATAGGCAGCTGCACATGGAAGCTCTTGTACTAATGTCCTTTACAGTAAGCTTTCTCCATGTATCCTGTCACCTCTGAATCCAAAATTAAAATGTCTGTCATTTGCAGAGGCTTCCTAGTAGGAATGAGAAATGAGTGCCTGTCTCAAGAACATCACAGTGCATTTCTACATCGAAACAGATACTCTGAAAGCCACTGTATGGTCGTGGCAGAGGGTACCCACTACCACTTAGTCATTTCCTTCCCTGGTCCTCTCACAAATAGAGCAAGAGAAAAACAACTGTCTGTATGCCTCTTAGGACACTTTAGAATATAGAAATCCTTCTGGTGTTCTGAATTTGGATACTTGAGTGTCTAAGATAGCAAAAACAAGAAATTAAATCAGTTGAGAACTCTGTTCTCTAGAACCAATGGAACACATTCACATACGAAAACAAAGGACATTTATTTCTGGTATATGTGTTGTCTCAAGTTGTACATGTGAGCATGTTGCTCAGATGTGGAACGAGACAACACATGAACTACAAATAGAAATACATTGAATATAAATACAAATTTCTGCTGCTGCTGCTGCTGCTACTACTACTACACAGTAGTGAAGTTTATAGACAGTGGTATGTTCCACAGTTTTTTCCCCCTTAGTTTAGAATGGCTATTTTCATAGACAGTTCACAAGGATTTCCATTTCTGTACATAGTGTAAATGGGTGTCTAGCAGATACCTTAAAATGTTCTGAAGTAAAGTTATATTATTTCTTACTCATTTGATATTATTTTTCAATGAACTTGGGACCTTTGCCTTTCGTGGCAAGTGCTCTACCATCTGAGCTACACAAGCATGACTCGCACCCCTTCCTCTCAGCTTTACTTCTACCAGAGTACTTGCCTGCGAAAGGCAAAGGTCCCGTGTTCGAGTCTCGGTCCGGCACACAGTTTTAGTTTGCCAGGAAGTTTCAGAGCCATTTATGACCGAACACATCAGGGAATATAGGCCTATGTACTGTGATGTTGCAGTAGTTATACGGATTTCATGAAAAACGTATCCCATACACGATTCAAATTACTCTTTTCCATAGAGTGAAAATTGTTTTTGATGCTGGCATGTTGCCCCAGAATATTATGGCATTACACATTATTCAATAAAAATAACCAAAATATGCTGCCTTTCGGATACTGCAGTCACGACGAGGGAGATCACGCTTCGAGGAAATTTTGTAGTGCATCTTTTTTTTTAGTAAGCCACTTGCATATCTACATCCTTTTTTGTGGTATGTACCTTCCAGATGCTAATTAGCCTCTGTAGTACTAAAAACAATGCATGTTCAGGGAAAGATAAATTGAATTTTCATCAGTAATAATAATAATGCGAAATTATTCAGAAGTCAATACTTTTCCTGTTTTCAACCCATCATCACAGTTCGTCATCCCAGCCAATGCATATTTTTTTCTAAAAAGATGCATGAAGACAAGTAGTAGAAACTCTTGCTGTGTGCGATTGGGTGTTATCTTGCTGAAATGTAAGCTCAGGATGGCTTTCCATAAAGGACAACAAAATCAGCATACAATATGATCGACATACTGCTGTGCTGTAAGGGTGTCATGGATGACAACCTAAGGGGACCTGCTAAAATGAAATGGCACGCCAGACAATCACTCCTTGTTGTCAGGCCATATGGCAGGCAATGGGTGGGTATCACACCACTGTCCAGTGCATCTCCACATATATATTTCTGGTCATCTTGGCTCAGTTCGAAGTGGCGCTCATAAAAAAAAAAACATTTCCACAGTCCTTTGGGCCAGATTTTCACAATCGCTCTTCTTTTTTGCAGCTTCAAAGCTGCTGCTAATTTTAGACTGCTGCTTTATTGGCAAACTGGTCTACTTCAACTTGTTGCCCTTATGTTTTTCAGTCTGCACATATTTCACTGTTGAATCTTTACACTCCCTTGAAACACTGGTATTGCAGAATTTACAAAACACTGTTAGCTTATCAGGAGCATATAAACCACCGATCTCAAATGCCCACACCCTTTTGTCAGCAGTTACTGTAGGCTTCACCATTGTGATGTGTTTGTGATAGGTTTTCATTGCGCCACTGCTTTGAAATGGCATACTGTGGCGCATACACTACAAAAAAGATAATCGGAATTCGCACAGTGGTCATTTGTACACGCTCGCAAAAGTCGATAGTCGAAAGGCCACTAGTGACGCCACAACTGCAAAAAGTAGTAAGACGGTAAAACATGGAACATTTCAACATTAAGTATGTTTCTGACATCATTAGATTTATGACACTTCTTACGAGGACACAGAAAAATATTGTTGAAAAACACTGATTTTGCATTACTTCCTCAACAACTGCCGAATTTGCGTTACCTCCTTAAAAACTGCCGAATTCGCATTACTTTCTTAAAAACTACTAAATTTGCGTTATTCGTCGTGTTATCATTTAAACGAATTTTTCCTGTCCCTACCAATGTGTTATTGACTTGCTCAATTGGTAAACCTCTTCCTCTGGAATAAATCATCAATTTTTTCTGAAACTGTAATCTTGTGTTAGTTACTACATGTGGATCACATCTACCAATTTCCATCCCATTCGGGTAATTGCTTCATGATGCATCACTGTTTTTGTCTTGGAGTGTAGTTGAACCTTCGACACCTAATAAATACCTCCTTCCACCATTGAAAATTATCTGACCTGTTGAAAATCACAGAAATCCTGCCAGTGTGTAAAAAATGAATTTAAGTTAACACAAAAAATTACAAAAGAATATCATTAACTTCAGAACTTGTCAAATTGCTAGAGAAAGTTATAGTACATAAAGTCAAGGCTTATTTCATGAAATATAATCTACTCAACAATCTAGTATGGTTTTAGAAAAGGAAAGTCTACCATAACAGCTGTAGGAACATTTATACACAAAACATGAAGCAAATTTGATACAGGAGACAAAGTAACAGGTGCTCTCCTAGATGTGAGTCAAGTTTTTGATATTGTGGTTCTTATCATTTTGTTGCACAAATTAGAATAATGTGGGATGAGAGGTGTAGCCTTAAAACTTCTTACCTCTTATTTACAAGAGAGGAAATAGTGCATTAGACTAACTTATAAAAGAAATGAACAGTTGCTTATAGCTAAATCCACTTACAGGATACTTCAGTGTGGCTTGCCTCAAAGAAGTGTACTAGGAACTTTCATGTTTGTCGTATATGTAAATGTTTTATCTGAACCCCAAAACTGCAGGTTCATAAGCTATGAGGATGACATATCCTTTGTCAGCCGGAGCAATGATACGGAAACTACTGCCAACAGTAGAGAAATCAGTTACAGTACTGTCAGCTTACTGTATTGCAAATAACCTATTTGTGAATAAAGAAGACAGGAACAATGCAATTCCTGCTTAACTATAATTTACATAAAAATGTAACTCCGATCATACTTCCATTTGCATTCAGCTATACAAATAAACTAAAAGTTTTGGAAATAATCTTTGGGGAACACATGGTATAGGAAGAACAAATAGATTATGTTTGGAAGAAAGTACAGATGTGTATTTTATAACATGAGTATCAGCCTTTCTGAACCATGTCACCTTAAGACAAATATATTTTGGATTGATAAATCCACATCTGTGATGTGACATTGAGGTACTGAGTGGGGCACCAGCAGCCTATTCTGATGGGCCTTATGAACTATTAAAAAGGCATTAGGAGTGGTAGATAAAGTAAATAAGAGGGCCTTGTAGAGATATTTTCAGAAAATACCTGCCATCTACTCCACATACATCCTGTTAGCAATCACGTTTGTTTAAATTAAATCCAGAATATAATGTAATGAACAGTAGTGTATGTAATTAAAATATACAGGAAGGGAAATTTTCACATAATTACCTGTCATAAAAAGACTGCGCACTTCAGTCTGCATACAATAGGGACATTTTTTTAATAGACTACCATCTGATTTTAAGATACCTAATTAAAATATCCTGAAGAATAGCTTGGAACACTTACTAACAGTGTATTCAGTAGAATATTCCAAATTTAATGTTCCCTTGTAAAACTGTTGTGGTCAGAAAGTCTGAAAATCTTGTAAGGGTGTTGGAGCGTAGGTTGTGCTAAAAAATAATGGTTAACAAAAAAAATTAGACCCCTTAGGTGGCTCACCACTCTTTGGCGAGTACATGCATGGCTACCACACTACATTTTCTTTCTTGCTGCAAATCTCGCCACCTTTGACTTTCCGTAAGATGGTCCTTTCGGTGCAGACCCTGCCTGGACTTCATTCACGATTTTCATCTTGACTTTGGTCTAATTTCAATATCGGCACTATCTTCACCTTCCATTAACAATTATATAGTCCCCATTATTGGGTTTGACCTGCCACCTTTTCCAAATTTTACAGAAGTGTGTGTCGTGCGGGGAAGGTCACCCACTGTGGTGTATGCTCCTAATCTGTTCCCTTCCCACCACAGCACCCTTCCTTCCTGTTGTTGTAGTATGGCCAAAACCCAGCACGGTAAGCCATCCAGTTGTGGGGGCTCATCAGGTACCTGCACGATGGCAGCCCCCTGACCACAATGGGACTGCACTCTTGGTGCCTGTGCTGCACACTCTACATGTACAGCATTGAGTATGTGCCCCTCATGACTAGGGCACAGGGACTCACAGCAATGGATTACTGGCCACATAGTCAATTCTGTGGGTAGATGGTGCCCATGTGGAGAGCCCCTGTCCAGAGTGGGTGGCACCATGGCAGATAGTTCGCACATGAAGTGACTTAAACTTTGTCCCGCTGGTGGTCACATGCACTCAGCAGTCTCTTCAAACAGAAAGGCCTTGCATGATGAAAGGAAGTATGATCCTAATGTGTTCCCTTCCCTGGCCACACTGTGGGAGGAATGCAGGACTAGATGACAAGGAGCAAACTCCCGCAAACAGCACTTGGTATGTACCAGGATTGTCGGGGACACCTTTCTGGCTATAAAACCTTTATCTTTTGTGGAACACATGAAAGGCAAATACATGGAATTGCAGCCATCTCCAAGAAGAGCAGCGCTTCAATTCTGATTAAAATGCCATATTCTACCCAGTCACAGGCACTACTCACTTGTGAAAATATGGGTGACATTCCTGTGTCAGTCACTACCCACAATAGTCTCAATATGGTCCAGGGCATCATCTTTCACGGTGATGGTCTTTTGCAATCTGATGATGCTCTGCAGACCAACTTAGAGCAACGGGGTGTGCAGTTCATCTGTCATGTCCACAAGAAACCGAGGAAAAATGGAGTTGCTACCAGGGCCCTCATCTTGGCTTTCAAGGATGATATGTCAAGGTCAAGGTGATGGTCTAACAGTGTGATATGAAACCCTATGTTCCTGCTCCTATAAGATGCTTCAGGTGTGTTAAGTTCAGTCATATGTCTTCCCATTGCACCACTACACCTGTCTGCAGGGATTGTGGACATCCGCTGCACACAAATGTTCCTTGTGCCCCCTCCCCTCCCCCCAGCCATTTAAACTGTGGCAAACACCACTCTCCCTGCTCACCAGATAGCTCCATTTTTAAGTGTGAGCAGAAAATTAGTTTTTATAAGACCCTGGACAAGCTCACACGTCAAGAGGCCTTCCTCTGTTGCGCCTCTTACAGTGGTCCCTCAGAGCTCCCCTTTGATACCTGCCCCCATGGATGGTCTGGGGCCCTTCTGTTGCTTCCATCACAGCCACTTCGGGAGCAATTGCTCCTCACCAGCCAGGTACACTGGTCCGCATTCCCGAGTAAGAGGCTTCTCTAGCTAGGAAGAAGTCCCTTCCTTCCTTCCACACTCAGACACAAGCCTGTGCATGAAGGAAGCACAGGCTGCTGACCATTCAGAATCAGAATTTTTTATTGTCCCATAACATACAAAGTCAAATAACAGATCTGATGTACAGGGGACTTGTCAACACTACATTTACAATACAATTATAGTTTGTATATACAGTATTACAAAAACAATATACCAACACTCCAGTTTACATGTTTTTGTTGTTGTTGTGGTCTTCAGTCCTGAGACTGGTTTGATGCAGCTCTCCAGGCTACCCTATCCTGTGCAAGCTTCTTCATCCCCCAGTACCTACTGCAACCTACATCCTTCTGAATCTGCTTAGTGTATTCATCTCTTGGTCTCCCTCTACGATTTTTACCCTCCACACTGCACTCCAATGCTAAATTGGTGATCCCTTGATGCCTCAGAACATGTCCTACCAACCGGTCCCTTCTTCTTGTCAAGTAGTGCCACAAACTCCTCTTCTCCCCAATTCTATTAAATACCTCCTCATTAATGTGATCTACCTGTAAGAACGCTGCGCGAGAGAAGAAAGGCCCCAGTTCTCTCCAGACGCTGATTAGCGCACCACCTGTGCCGGGAGTCGCGTCGCGTCGGTATCATTGCTATAAACAGCCTCGGATGCAGTAATAAGTTACTCGGGATACGCGTAACCATGAAATAGTTTTCGAGTGAAGTGTTAATTTTGGGATGACATTAATGATCTATCTTTAATTTGCGTATGTCGTATTTTCACGTGCCGCCGCAGGACAGACATTCTACCATTATTTAGCGTGGCGTTTGATGAACATTATCATCAAATTATGGCGAGAATTTACTTAAACATTTAATTTGAACAGTTATAGTGGCATCAGCGCATTAGACTCTGAACTGCTCTGGTAGTTGGACTGTGTGGATTCTTTTTGGTCTGTGACTTTCAGAATATAGAAAACCATTTTAGAAAGAATGGTTTTTGATTATGAATCCCACACAATCTCCTAATTCCTCAGAGCTATAAGCTGTAGCTATAAATGTATTTCTCAGATGAAGTAGGCATTAGGAATTCTAATTACAGGCTTCACATTTTGCTAATCACTTTATGGTTGCTAATATTGTAGTTAGAGAGCCGGTGTTGAGAATGGCACACAGCATAAATACAAAACATTTATTCTAAAATATCCACCCGCCGCCCTACATACCCATCTAATATTCAGCATTCTTCTGTAGCACCACATTTCGAAAGCTTCTATTCTCTTCTTGTCCAAACTATTTATCATCCATGTTTCACTTCCATACAAGGCTACACTCCATACAAATACTTTCAGATACGACTTCCTGACACTTAAATCTATACTCGATGTTAACAAATTTCTCTTCTTCAGAAACGCTTTCCTTGCCATTGCGAGTCTACATTTTATATCCTCTCTACTTCGACCATCATCAGTTATTTTGCTCCCCAAATAGCAAAACTCCTTTACTACTTTAAGTGTCTCATTTCCTAATCTAATTCCCTCAGCATCACCCGACTTAATTCGACTACATTCCATTATCCTCGTTTTGCTTTTGTCTACAAATGCTAGAAACGTACGTTTGCCTTTCCTTAATCTTTCTTCTAAGATAAGTGGTAAGGTCAGCATTGCCTCATGTGTTCCAACATTTCTACAGAATCCAAACTGATCTTCCCCGAGGTCGGCTTCTACCAGTTTTTCCATTCGTCTGTAAATAATTCGCGTTAGTATTTTGCAGCTGTGACTTATTAAACTGATAGTTCGGTAATTTTCACATCTGTCAACACCCGCTTTCTTTGGGATTGGAATTATTATATTCTTCTTGAAATCTAACGGTATTTCACCTGTCTCATACATCTTGCTCACCAGATGGTAGAGTTTTGTCAGGACTGGCTCTCCCAAGGCCGTCAGTAGTACTAATGGAATGTTGTCTACTCCCGAGGCCTTGTTTCGACTCAGGTTTTTCAGTGCTCTCTCAAACTCTTCACACAGTATCGTATCTCCCATTTCATCTTCACCTGCATCCGCTTCCATTTCCGTAATATTGTCCTCAAGTACATCGCCCTTGTATAGACCCTCCATATACTCCTTCCACATTCCTGCTTTCCCTTCTTTGCTTAGAAATGGTTTTCCATCTGAGCTCTTGATATTCATACAAGTGGCTCTCTTTTCTCCAAAGGTCTCTTTAATTTTCCTGTCGGCAGTATCTATCTTACCCCTAGTGAAATAAGCCTCTACATCCTTACATTTGTCCTCTAGCCATCCCTGCTTAGCCATTTTGCACTTCCTGTCGATCTCATTTTTGAGACGTTTGTATTCCTTTTTTCCTGCTTCATTTACTGCATTTTTATGTTTTCTCCTTTCATCAATTAAATTCAATATTTCTTCTGTTACCCAAGGATTTCTACTAGCCCTCGTCTTTTTACCTACTTGATCCTCTGCTGCCTTCACTACTTCATCCCTCAGAGCTACCCATTCTTCTTCTACTGTATTTCTTTCCCCCATTCCTGTCAATTGATCCCTTATGCTCTCCCTGAAACTCTGTACAACCTCTGGTTTAGTCAGTTTACCCAGGTCCCATCTCCTCAAATTCTCACGTTTTTGCAGTTTCTTCAGTTTTAACCTACAGTTCATAACCAATAGATTGTGGTCAGAGTCCACATCTGCCCCTGGAAATGTCCTACAATTTAAAACCTGGTTCCTAAATCTCTGTCTTACGATTATATAATCTATCTGATACCTTCTAGTATTTCCAGGATTCTTCCATGTATACAACCTTATTTCATGATTCTTGAACCAAGTGTTAGCTATGATTAAGTCATGCTCTGTGCAAAATTCTACCAGACAGCTTCCTCTTTCATTTCTTACCCCCAACTCAGTTTACATGTATAACAGAGTAATATATAACAACAACGTTTATGTAAAGAACATATTTTTACAATCATTTATTTGATACAAAACTGCTAAGCTTAATTTGCAGGTGATGTTTCCTTGCTCAGACTTCCACATCATCATTCATAAATTCTTCTACAGAGTAATAACATTTCTCCACTAATAACTTATGCAGCTTTGGTTTCAGTTGCCCTAGCTCCATGCTGTTTATTTGTTTCTTTTTTAGCATGCTAATAACTTATGCAGCTTTGGTTTCAGTTGCCCTAGCTCCATGCTGTTTATTTGTTTCTTTTTTAGCATGTTGTAGATTTTCACACCCATATATTCTGGGGTTTGTGCATATAACTTTAACCTGTAGTAAGCATGAAGTTTGTCTTATTCCTAGTGCTGTATCGATGATTAAAATTGTTGTCTGTGAATAACTAAGGGTTACTGTATACAAAAATAATCAGTTCATAGATGTACAAACAGGAGGCACATTTTTTTTTAACAGTGGGCGACAAGATTCTTTTGGTCTTGTGTTACATATATTTCTAACAATTGATTTTTGTAATTTTAATATTCTAATGATTTTGCTTGTATTACCCCAAAAGATAATGCCATACCTTATAACAGCTTCAAAATAGCTGTGATAAACTGCTTTTCTTATCTCCATGCTAGTTGAATATGACAAAATCTTCATAGCAAAGGTCAGGCTGTTTAACTTACTTGCTAAGCATTGTATATGTGAAGATCAGGATAAAACACAATCTGATTCTTTCAGTTCCTGGTTTCTGCAGGTAATATGAATTTCATTTATCTTAGAGTATTTAGTTTTAAACTGTAGTAAATGTGTTTTCCCAATATTCAATTTTAACCCATTTAGTTGGAACCAGTTTTCTAAACTGTCTAGTAGCTTTGTGACAGTTGAGAGAATTTTTTCTGAGTGATTGTTTTCGATGAGGGCAGATGTATTGTAATGTGCCGTGACATCTCCTTATTTATTAGTGCCACTTAAAGTTCACGTCACAACCGGATGTACCGGTATTGAAACATTTCCTCACCTAGTAGAAAGTGCACAGTGTTCTCGACCTACCTTGCTTTGCTTATTCAATACTGTCTTCCTGGTAGCTGCGTCTGTCTCGCCTAAATCAAACTGAAATTAAGAAGCCAGGATCCTAGATTAAGTTTTCCAAAATCAAAAGTCAAGACCGTATTCATTGTTGAACATTTATGTCAACCACAGTGCAGTTTATGTGTTATCACTCGCACACACAATATTCATGTGACCAGGCCTCTTACACTTAATCGTCACATTAGGTAGGTCAAAAACTTCCAGTCTTTAACAATGTTCACAATTACAATTACCGAAAAATTAACCAACTTGCCGCACTTGTGCTCCAAGAGAATCTGACGGAGAACTACTTGAGAACTGCACCAGCTCAGACCTTATATAGACGAGCACTTGAATATTTGACTATTTCTGTTAATATATTATAGTTTATAATTTCCCAGGGTTAAAATGATCCTTTCTAACTGGTTTTGAAGTTAACTATTGGGTTTTATTATCTAAATAACATGAACGAGCTGTATCAATTAAATATGCAGAACTAACTTATGCATCCGCTGTGGGAATTCGCGACTTATAACCATGGCAGCCCTCTTGGACAATAATTTTTACGTATTCAAATTTACTTAATTCTTGATTAATGCACTTACAAAGTTGAGACTGGAGTCATTTTACGTAGAAAAATATAGGTAGCAAAAGTATCAAAACAGATCTCGGAATTATACAGTAGTTTGGTCACAATTGGCGCAGAAAGTCATACAGGTTACAGATTTCAAGTCTTAATATCTATTTAACTAATAGACTTTACATTAATTTAAACACTTTGCTGGAATCAGTAAAATTTATGCATTCTTTTGGATGCAGTCTTATAGCTGAATTCAATCTATTACGTCACTCAAATTTTACTTAATATGTATTGCACAATACACGTCATTGTTCACAACTTTTAATAGGATGCATTTCCAATCAAATTAATTAGCTCATGACTTTCAGAATAGACATTAGAATGTACTGAAATAAGAGATTTTACTAGGGAATTTTATTTAAACTATTTCTGAATTCTGTACTATGAGGCTGAAGGTCACAAAATCTGTAGTCAGAATCTGCGTAGTGAAAATAAAAAAAAAAAGTTCATTGCATAACTAAGTTACTGAAGGAGTGTAAAACCAAAACAGGATAACAGTGGGCAACCCTGCTTCGTTACATCACCCCCTCCACGGAATTATACTGGTGAATATTTTTAAATATGAATCTGGATAATTCCATGGAAAAAAATTTACATACAGGTGTTACATATATACCAACATCATTTCACTTTAAATTCACACGTGTAGCATTTTATACACTAAAACATTTCAATAGAAAACCCTGGAGGCACTGGTCATCAAATAACACATATTATTCAAAAAGACAGAGTAAGAATTAACACATTTAAATTTGAATTTTCAGTGACATATTGAAATCTTCCTATCTCAATACAAGAATAGTTATAAAACAAAAAACAACATGTACAAAAAATTGACATAATAATATTTACAGTACATGAAAATATTCTCATTTCACACATATGACAGTTATCTGACAGCTTGTCAGTTGTATCGATCATATAACAATTCGTAGCTTACTGGTGAGTCTTTCCTCACACTTGAGCTAACTCATTCCTCTTGTGATCACTGCCATAGTGTCCATTATTTACCTATTACCCAGGAAGTCTTGTCCTTTCACCACTAGGGTGCTTTGTTGCTTCTTTCAATCCCACATTACTGATTAAAAAATAACTTTCTGTCATTCATTTTAAAATTATCTAAGGTAACATACAAATACATATTTAAGACTATTTAGTACTGCAGATCAACAAGGATTTCCTCAAAGCTTTCAATAAAGTTATAGTATTATATAAACATTTTATATATACAAACATTTCTCTTTATGGAAACTGTTTCTAATATAAGTTCTCCACTTATTGTTTCCTAATTAATTAATTAATTTATTTATTTATTGTTTTTCCCCCAAGGAGGTAAGATATGATGGAGTCTAACCAGCAGTACACATACTTTGTCAAATGCTATATATTTTTTGTAATTTGGATTCAACAGGTGCCATTTTAATAATTAATTCCTTAGGAGTGTCATATTGATTATAGCAGAGAACCAGTTTGTTGACTTTCTTTACCCAGGTGTCATAATACCTATTTGTATTCTAGTTCTTGACTCATTATAATGCTTATCTATATTTCAGTTGTGCCATACTCTCTTTTTTCCTCTCTTAACTGTAAATATGTGAAGTGTATCCCTACTAAAACATTAATTACAGTAGACACAGGGTCCCTAACTATTCCTTACTCCAAATAGGCAACTCTGTTTTATCACTTGACAGTATAACCAATATTCCTTCTAATTACATTTGGAAAAAAAAAGAAAAAAATATATAGCATTATATTTCTCATATTATTTTATAACCTCACAACATTATTGCTGCTGTTCACTGATACGCTATTACTCTACGTTCAGGCAAGTGTTTTCTTACTTTAATTTTCATTTTCCCATTTTCCTTTTATTTCCTAGGTTCCAAAATAAACATAATTGCTGTCCAAGTAATCCATAGTGTTTCTATTCAAATTCCAATACATGTTATATTTTTAAAACTTATTTCAAATCCCTTTCCACCCTTTGTAGCTTCCTATTCCACCAGTTACCAAATATCATTACTAATACATATATAAATAGTAAACTGAAAATTAAATTTGCATGGCCTAACTTGTACGATAAGAACACCGACCAGCTAAGATATTCTCAAGGGCCACTTGCCAAGTAGAAAAATGGGTAATATCAATAAAGTGTATCATTAATCATATTTCCTCCTCTGCAGCTTTCTATCTAATTATTTCTCCAGATACTATTACAAATACTATGACAGCACCTTCAAATAACAATTATTCACAGACCACAGCAACATTGATCAATCTTATAGACAAAGCGATAGTTAAAAATAATTGGTTTTGTTTATACACTTAACACGGGATAGCAGAAAAACAAAAAAACTTGCCTGGAAGAATGGCAAACACAGCTGGGGAGGCACCAAACACCAACTTGGTGTGTCCATTAAAATAAATATAGACCCCCTATCTTAGTAGGTGGTGAATTTTTATGTTCTGTTTACCATGCCCTCAAATCTATTTGCAAATTGTACCTCCCAGTTTTTTAAACAGCTCCACTTGCTGTGGATCAATCTTTAAATGTCTGACTGGCAGAATATATGGTTTTAGATCAATAATGTTCTTAAGGCCGTAAATTTTACCTGATTTAACATAAGCCAATTCATATGCGTTGTCATGTGCTATCCTTACCTATTTAAAAGGTCCATGGAAAATGTGTAAGAATTTCTTAATTTCTTCATTTACTTTACTTGACTTTTCCTTGGTTTTTACTAACACCAAATCATTTGCTTTAAAAGTAACAGGGTTTGGATTCTTGTCATGCCTTTTCTTCATACCCATGGCTTTCTTTTTCATTATCTCTTTTGCAAGTCTAATTTTTTCGTCATGAGCTATTTCACTGATCACTGGAAAATCTACCTCCTCACTTATAATATTTGATGGTCTCTCTCCAAACATTAATTCCACTGAAGCAAATCCTGTTGATTCATTCCACATATGATTAATGATATCTTCAAAGGATTTAATATAAGTTGCCCATGCAGTGTGCTTTTTGCTACAGTTTAAATTTGACACAGTCTATTTATTTCTTTCATTACTCTTTCACTCATATTTCCTTGGGGAAAGTAGGTTGATATCTTAATGTGTTTTATTTTGTATATGCTCATGCAGTGCATAAATCTTTCTGATAAAAATTGGGGCCCATTGTCAGACAGTAAAGAATTTGGTGCTCTTACATTAGGAAAATAATCTGTCTCTCATTTTTCAACTATTGTTTTAGTATTGGCCCTCTTAATGGGGTACAACTTAACGAATTTGGTGAAGGTGTCCAAAACAACAAATATATATTTACAACCTCCTGTAGAAGCAGGAAGGGCTCCTAGTAAGTCAATCGCCAAAAATTCCTTAGGTTCTGAAGGGAGGACAGGATGCATTAAACCCCTAGAAGTATTATTAGCTGTTTTTACTCTCTGACACAAGTCACACTTTTCTAATCTCTGTTTTACCTTTCTCCATAGATTATTGAAAGTTACTGTTTCTTGAATCTTAGCAACAATTTTTCTAACCCCATAGTGTCCACAGCTTTCATGCAAACAATCTATCAGTTTGTCAACATGTTGTTCAGGATAACACAATTTCCAGTCCTGATCATTTAAGGATTTTCTTCTAAATAGAACCTCTTTATACATAGTATAATATTGTTTTACCTTGGGATAATCATTGGATTAGTAGTATTGTATAACCAATTTTAAATTAGGGTCACCATTCTGTTCTTTCTTCATTTGTTTACAAATTTTCCTAACAGCTCTCTCATCCTTCACCCCCTGCATATAGAACAGTTTAATATGGTCTTCCTGCCCATCTTCATTTTCCTGGTCATTTCTACCCAATGGCATTCTAGATAAAGCATCGGCCACTATATTACTTTTCCCAGTTACATATCTCACTTCCAAATCAAATTGCTGCAAATACATAGCCCACCTAGTTAACCTGCCATGTTTCAATTTACATTTTTGTATGTAGCTCAAAGCTTTATAATATATACACTCCTGGAAATTGAAATAAGAACACCGTGAATTCATTGTCCCAGGAAGGGGAAACTTTATTGACACATTCCTGGGGTCAGATACATCACATGATCACACTGACAGAACCACAGGCACATAGACACAGGCAACAGAGCATGCACAATGTCGGCACTAGTACAGTGTATATCCACCTTTCGCAGCAATGCAGGCTGCTATTCTCCCATGGAGACGATCGTAGAGATGCTGGATGTAGTCCTGTGGAACGGCTTGCCATGCCATTTCCACCTGGCGCCTCAGTTGGACCAGCGTTCGTGCTGGACGTGCAGACCGCGTGAGACGACGCTTCATCCAGTCCCAAACATGCTCAATGGGGGACAGATCCGGAGATCTTGCTGGCCAGGGTAGTTGACTTACACCTTCTAGAGCACGTTGGGTGGCACAGGATACATGCGGACGTGCATTGTCCTGTTGGAACAGCAAGTTCCCTTGCCGGTCTAGGAATGGTAGAACGATGGGTTCGATGACGGTTTGGGTGTACCGTGCACTATTCAGTGTCCCCTCGATGATCACCAGTGGTGTACGGCCAGTGTAGGAGATCGCTCCCCACACCATGATGCCGGGTGTTGGCCCTGTGTGCCTCGGTCGTATGCAGTCCTGATTGTGGCGCTCACCTGCATGGCGCCAAACACGCATACAACCATCATTGGCACCAAGGCAGAAGCGACTCTCATCGCTGAAGACGACACGTCTCCATTCGTCCCTCCATTCACGCCTGTTGCGACACCACTGGAGGCAGGCTGCACGATGTTGGGGCGTGAGCGGAAGACGGCCTAACGGTGTGCGGGACCGTAGCCCAGCTTCATGGAGACGGTTGCGAATGGTCCTCGCCGATACCCCAGGAGCAACAGTGTCCCTAATTTGCTGGGAAGTGGCGGTGCGGTCCCCTACGGCACTGCGTAGGATCCTACGGTCTTGGCGTGCATCTGTGCGTCGCTGCGATCCGGTCCCAGGTCGACGGGCACGTGCACCTTCCGCCGACCACTGGCGACAACATCGATGTACTGTGGAGACCTCACGCCCCACGTGTTGAGCAATTCGGCGGTACGTCCGCCCGGCCTCCCGCATGCCCACTATACGCCCCCGCTCAAAGTCCGTCAACTGCACATACGGTTCACGTCCACGCTGTCGCGGCATGCTACCAGTGTTAAAGACTGCGATGGAGCTCCGTATGCCACGGCAAACTGGCTGGCACTGACGGCGGCGGTGCACAAATGCTGCGCAGCTAGCGCCATTCGATGGCCAACACCGCGGTTCCTGGTGTGTCCGCTGTGCCGTGCATGTGATCATTGCTTGTACAGCCCTCTCGCAGTGTCCGGAGCAAGTATGGTGGGTCTGACACACCGGTGTCAATGTGTTCTTTTTTCCATTTCCAGGAGTGTATATACTATTACTTTATGACCCAACAAATAGTACTCAAACTTTTGACACCCAAAGATGATAGCTAAGGCTTCTAATTCTGAAATATAATAATTTTTCTCATGATCATGTAATGTACGGCTGGCAAAGGCTATAGTTCTGTGTTCAACACCATTTTCAATCATAGTCAATGGAAAGATTTCAACTCCCAGCCCACAAATACTGGCATCAGTACTCATACAAAAAGGTTGTGAAAAGTCAGGATGGTACAATAGCTTACTGTTTACTAATCCTGTTTTTAATTTCTGAAAAGCTTCTTGGCATTCCTCTGTCCAAACCCAGGGTACATTTTTCCTCGGTAAGTTACCCAAACATGGATGATTGAATGATTGATCAGATACATATTTTCTGTAGAATCCAAATAGACCGAACATAGCTTTCAATTCTTTCTTATTTCTGGGAGGTGTAAATTCAGCAATTGCAGCCAATTTACTTTTGTCTGGTAGTATCCCTTGTTCATTAATTCTGTCTCCCAAAAATGACAGTTCCTTCTTAAGAAATTCTGATTTACTTAATTTCAGTTTCATCCCTCCTTGGTATATAGCTCTCAGTAGTTTCCAAAGTTTTACAGTGCTGACACCACTCGGAATTTGCAACCAATATATCATCTACATACACTGTTATTTCCTTGGATAATACATCTCCTAATACTTTATCCATTGCCCTGATAAAAACACATACAGATATATTTAGCCCAAAAGGAACCACACAGTATTGGTAGCACTTACCTTCATGTAAAAATGCTGTACAGGGCCTAGAGCTCCTCGCCAGACTAATATTCCAGTATCCACAAGTCACATCAAAAGAAGTCAGAAATTTACAACCATAAAACTTTTGTAAAATCTCATTCATGTTAGCTGGCCTGTCACTCTCTTTTATTACTATTTCATTCAATTTCCTAGCATCAAGGACCAGCCTAACACCTCCATCCTTCTTTTTTACTACAACTAAGGGGTTTGAGTACCTGCTCTTTTTTATCTTTCAATTATGTTCCAGGACAACATCCTTTGTATTTCTTTCCTTACAGCTTGCTTTCTAGAAAATGGTATAGCATATGGCTTTTTAAAGAATGGTTCATGCTCTTTTAACCTCAGTTCACATTCAAAGTCTCTTACTAAACCAGGTTTATCAGAAAAAGATTTAGCCTACTATTTTGTAACAAGATCCCCTTCAGTTCCTCCTTTTGTTTGACTGTGATACCCTCAATAGCTTCTACTTTCTTTACTATTTAATTCTTAATCTTTTCTTCCTCACCATACTCAAAATTTGTTTCCACAGAGACATATCTTAAAGGTAAATCTAACCCACTTTCATTAGCACTATTGACCTTTTCTGAAAATGCCATTTCGTACATATGCTATTGGCTCTTAAAACTAAATTTACCATTTGCAAAATCAATGTTTACATGCCATTTACTCAAAAATTCAATCCCAAAAATAATACCAACACAGACAAGGAACCACTAGGAAGTTGCATTTTAATAGTTGGTCTGCCAATTCCACATTTAAGAGTATTTCATGTTTTATGCTTTTAGATAGTTTACCAGTAGCACCAACAATTTTTATACCAGATACATGCACAACAACTATTCCTTCAGTATCTTTTATAGATTCAAAGAAAGCTTGTGAAATACAGTTTAAATCACTACCACTGTCCAGTAAACATTTCACAGGTACACCCTGTATCTTAGCAGTAATCACAGGATGCCATATCTCACTAACTCTAGCCTCTGTGTTCTCCTCATACAAAAGATATTCAATGATTTTCTCCCTGCTAAAATGGTCATCTGGTTCCCCAAAACCTTCATTAACCACAGCTAAGTGACAGACAGCTTGTTCCTCTTCACTTACCATTTCTTCATCATTTTCTAACATTTTTTTCATTACCTGATAAGACTTACATTTAATATTCCTTTTACTTATTAAATTATTCTCATTATCCAACACAAATTCAAACACTTCTTCATCATCATCAGTACTAGAATCATCACTATCCTCACCACTACTTACACTATTCTCAGACTCTGAACTACTGTCACTTTCACTTTCTTTCAATAATTGATCTATTAATTGTTTCTTACCCTCTTCAGATGACCATAAGGCTAAACACCTGAATTCTCTCTGATAACTTGTACTTGGAACACTATTAGCATCAATATGGCACACACTGCTATCCCTGAATAGAAGTACTTCTACTCAATTCATCAGCATTAGCTGATGGAAAAACCATTTCAGCACTTACTCTCTGGGTACTGCTGGCAAGATTTCCATTTGAACTACTATGTCTATTACACTTTTCACTTATTCTATCATCTATGCTCCTCAATAGTTACTGTATAATCATTTGTCTGTGGCTCTACATAGTACCTTGCCCAAGTGCGAGCCTTCACAGGAGCCTGTCTTAGTTTAAATGTCCTAACTGAAAATTAAATTTCCTCCCTCTGTTCCTATCTCCAGACATTCTCCCTTTGCTACTGTCTCCATTCTGGTTATTTTCCCTCCAATTACTCCTATTGGCGTTATCATAGTTTCTAGAGTTAGATCCACTCATATTATTAACATGGAAATCTCTCCCTCGATTAATACTGTCATCAAAACTTCTCCTACTGTTATCAACGATAGGTTTTGCTCTCTCCACTTTGTCCGCATAACTTAAAAATTCATTAATGCTACTCCTTGGAGCAGGTACCAGCAATTCTCTAACCTTTTGTGGTAACTTTGTTTCCAATCCCATAACAATCACTTCACTACCCAATTCCTTATGTAAATATTTCAGTTTGTTAATCCGGTACTGACAAAAGCCTTTGACAGTACCCTTTCTAGATTCATATCTCTCTCCTCCCCCAAAACTCACTCGGAATCTTTTGCTGTTTCTCCTTAGACCAATATTGCTTCAAAAATGCAGTTTCGAAGTCACCCCATGAGTTACAAGAATCAGCTGCTTGTGCAGCCCAACCATAAGCATCTCCTATCATAAAACCTCTAGCAAAAGACTTTTTTTTTTATTACTCCAGGTATCAGGTAAGTCATTGAATTCTCTAACAAAATCTAATGGATGCACTCCCTCACGTGGGTCAAAGTTGCTGAATTTCTTACAACTAATAAAAGAACTATTTACACCATTACATGAGTTGTGCTTTCTTTTCCATTTCAGCTAACTTAGACTCCATACTAGTGTTTACATTCAGTAGCTTAACATCTAGTTCACTCTCTACATCCTCAATTTTCAGCACAAAATTTCCTAGTTGCTTGTACATCCGCCTTACCCTTTTTCTCAACAGCCTGTACTGTATTCACAAAGTCCTCACATAACTTCCTTCTCCCCTCAACGCAATTAGTACTCACTTTTTTAAGATTGTTATCAGTCTCTTCCCTTACTTTTATCATATTATTATCACAGCTCTTTTCTACTTCATTCACATGTTGTTCTAATCCAGACACTTTTTCTTGAATGAGACTAACTTCCTTTTTAATGTCATTAGCTAGTATGGTCATTCTGGTACCCATGCTAATCATATCACTCCTCACCTTACTAAGTTCTGCATTACCACTACTTATATCATTACCCATATTATTCATAGCCCGCTTGATTTGCATGGTCATATCTTATAAATAATTCTCATTTGACGAAGCCTGTGCCCTTTGAGCGCCACTATCAGTGTTCTTTTCCTCACTGAAGTCCTTCCCATCAACATTACTCCCTCTCTTCCCACGTTGTCTCTAATTGCAGTGGACGAAGCCTTAATTTCCTCGTCCTGAATACCACTTACTTCACGGTCAGTTATGGTCGAATTTAATTCTGACCTATACCCACTGTCGTCTCTGAATTCTAATACTTCAACTTTTCTACCCCCTAAAGTGTCACTCCCTTTCATTCCATTCGCAATGTCACTAATGTTTTCCACTCGCTCAGTCTATACTGCTTTGTTTTCCTCACTTTCCATTTTGACGAAAGTTACAATATATATACTGCTCGTACGATACCTTAAAGTTCCGGGTGTCTTCTCCGTCGGTCGTCAGCTGGTGTCTTGTTTAAGATGTCCGTGGTCTGCTACTGCTGCTGTTGCTGCAAACTCGCGATCTGCCAAGCTGCTCCCATTCGTATTCGGCGCCTGCTATCCCTGACCCTGGTCAGCTATGTCCGGCTTGCGTGGATTGGCTGCTGCTTCCATCATGGCCGCCGCTGCTACTGTTGCGGCTATCTTTGAACTGCGTCGGATGTAGTTATACATGCTCGGTTCTCACTTCTGCCGTTGTTGCTACTGATTTCACTCTCACTCGAAGTCGGTCTTCCAAATATAATCTTAAGGTTCGTAAGTTCGATTTCCTCAGCCAAAGGGGCACCACATGTAACGTGCCGGGACGTATCCTTGTCTTAGTGCCACTTAAAGTTCACGTCACAACCGGATGTACCGGTATTGAAACATTTCCTCACCCAGTAGATAGTGCGCAGTGTTCTCGACCTACCTTGCTTTGCTTATTCAATATTGTCTTCCCGGTAGCTGCGTCCGTCTCACCTAAATCACACTGAAATTAAGAAGCCAGATTAAGTTTTCCAAAATCCAAAGTCAAGACCGTATTCATTGTTGAACATTTATGTCAACCACAGTGCGATTTATGTGTTATCACTCGCGCACACAATATTCGTGTGACCAAGCCTCTTACACTTAATCGTCACATTAGGTAGGTCAATAACTTCCAGTCTTTAACAATGTACACAATTACAATTACCGAAAAGTTAACCAACTTGCCGCACTTGTGCTCCAAGAGAATCTGACGGAGAACTACTTGAGAACTGCACCAGCTCGGACATTATATAGACGAGCACTTGAATATTTGACTATTTCTGTTAATGTATTATAGTTTATAATTTCCCAGGGTTAAAATGATCCTTTCTAACTGGTTTTGAAGTTAACTATTGGGTTTCATTATTTAAATAACATAAGCGAGCTGTATCAATTTAAATACGCAGAACTAACTTATGCATCCGTCATGGGAATTCGCGACTTATAACCATGGCAGCCCTCTTGGACAATAATTTTTACGTATTCAAATTTACTTAATTCTTGATTAATGCACTTACAAAGTTGAGACTGGAGTCATTTTACGTAGAAAAATATAGGTAGCAAAAGTATCAAAACAGATCTCGGAATTATACAGTAGTTTGGTCACAATTGGCACAGAAAGTCATACAGGTTACAGATTTCAAGTCTTAATATCTATTTAACTAATATACTTTAGGTTAATTTAAACACTTTGCTGGAATCAGTAAAATTTATGCTTTCTTTTGGATGCAGTCTTATAGCTGAATTCGATCTATTACGTCACTCGAATTTTACTTAATATGTATTGCACAATACACGTCATTGTTCACAACTTTTAATAGGATGCATTTCCAATCAAATTAATTAGCTCATGACTTTCAGAATAGACATTAGAATGTACTGAAATAATAGATTTTACTAGGGAATTTTATTTAAACTATTTCTGAATTCTGTACTATGAGGCTGAAGGCCACAAAATCTGTAGTCGGAATCTGAGTAGTGAAAATGAAAAAAAAAAGTTCATTGCTTAACTAAGTTACTGAAGGAGTGTAAAACCAAAACAGGATAGCAGTGGGCAACCCTGCTTCGTTACAATATCGTCAGAGAATAAAACTGAGTGTGAATTTATGTTTAGTGGCAAGTCATTTATGTAAATTAAGAATAAAACTGGACCCAGAATTGAGCCTTGTGGAATGCCTTGTGAAATAATCATCCATTCAGAGAAGAAATTTCCCTTGCTTGATGATATAACTACTCTTTGTTTTCTCTTTGTGAGATATGACCTGAACCACTGTAAAACATGACCTCCAATTTTTCCATTTTATACAGGAGCAGTTGATAGTTTACACAATCAAATGCTTTTGTGAGGTCACAGAACAGTCCTGCAACTTTGCTAGACTTGTCTAAGGCAGAACAATTTTTTTTCACACACTTATTTATGGCGTCTATTGCGTTTTTGCCTTTCTGAAAGCCGTATCGATTAGCTGACAGTATGTCTGATTTTTCTATAAATTTTTTAATTTGCATTACTACCACTTTTTAAAATATTTTTGAGAAAGTGGGGAGAACAGAGATTGGGCGGTAGTTCCCCATATCTTCTCTTGAGCCTTTTTTGAACAAAGTTTTTATGTTGCATGCTTCAGCGCGTCTGGAAAGTGGCCTCCTTCAAGTGATTTATTGATTATTGAGCAAAGGGGGTGAGCTATCATCCTGGAAGATGATTCAACTACTTTAGTAGGTATGCTATCCCACCCTGTGGAATTTTTGTTTTTGAGGTGTAATATAGTGCTCTCTACATCTTTGGCTGAAATTTTTTAAAAATTTGTTAAAGCATTCTTCCGCCTTCTGACCTAATTATAATTTTTCGATATAACCATCTACATCTGCAACTGATTTTGATACATTTATAAAAAAATTGTTAACAGATCAGAGCAGAATTTGTTATAGTTTTATTTCCCACGTTAATTTCAGAGATAACTTTGCTGTTAGTTCTCATCCTCGATTTTACGACAGACCAAACTGCCTTTGATTTGTTTTCATGGGCCAAGATGTATTTATTATTTACCATTTCTTTTGCAGCTTTCACTACCCTTTTAAATAAGCCTTTATTCCGTTTGACATAATTTATGAAAATAGGGTCTTTGTTGTATTTCAACTCCTTGTGCAGTTGTCTTTTCTTCCAACTGGATATTTTTATTCCAGCGGTGATCCAATTTAACTTATTTGTCACCTTTGTGTGGAACACTCTTAAGTGGAAATATTTCATTAAATACATGTTAGAAATTTTCTAGAAACCTGTTAAATAGTACAGAGATTGGAGTATGATCTTCAACTTGCCACTCCACCTCTTCTAATATAGAGCAGAACTGTTTTAAATTTTCAGCAGTAAAATGTCTTTTGCCATAAGTATTTTTAGTGCTTGGTTCATTTGCATTTGCTATTTCAATGAACAGAGCAGAATGATCTGAGAGTACTAATTCCACACATAACTTCTTCGCATCATCAGATTTATAATTTGTTAAAATGTTATCAATACAGCTTCCTGTATTTTCGTTTTCTTTTGTAATTACCTTGAAAGTTTATCTTGAATCCAAATTTTTGGATTAAGTCCATAAACTTCATTGAGTCATTTGTTTGGTTTAATAAATTTATATTGAAATCAGCTGCTATTAATACCTTTGAGGAGGATTACCGGGTTGGTTGCACCAATAATCACACCCATTTAGCAATAGTTCATTTATTAACCTTAACACATACAAGGATCACAAAGAACTGACTCGAACATGGCGGAACAGCCAAATATAATGGTTAGAGTCCAAAGATGAATGCATATCGATGTTGATGTCGATTTCATCGGCGCCACGTAGGTCCCCCCCCCCCCCCCCCCCCAGTATGGAGTACTCTTGATATGCCAGGGGGGGGGGGTGTCTATGGCGTCGGCAGGGGTGGTCCGCGGGAGCCAGACCATGGTCACGGGGAGCTGGATGGGTAGATGTCGTGAAGGAAGGTTCGGCCACTGAACCTGGAAGTCGATGAAGCGAGCCGGACGTTGTGCTGGTCGTACGGCAACAGGTAGGCCGGCAGTTTGTGGGTGGAACAGAGCAATGACGACGATGTCTCCGGTGGGCGTGGCTAACACACGAAGCATGTCCAAGTCGACATCGGGCGGGAGGGAAACACATTTCACCAGGTGGCAGGGAATGGCGGAGGTTGTGTCATGAGCACTGGATGAAGAGAAACACATGATGAACAGTGTATGATCGTGCAGTATTATTGAGATGTTGTGGATTATGTCCAGGGGACAGGCACAAGCACCTCGAGCGAGGGCACGTTCAAGACGGTGGGGCGGGGGGGGGGGGGTGAGAAACCTCGACAGGGCGAGGCAGGCGACAGTGGAGAGGTCGAAGGGACCAGCAAAGGGACCGGCGGTGAAGGCATGATCGTAGGTAAGCTCGACGTGGGGAGCATGTGTTTTGACAGAATGCGTGAGATCGGCGTAGAGGCCGAGGTCGGAGGAGAGCTCGATGATTGGAGCTGGAAGTCACTCGATCGAGTGTGTAAGTCCGACATGGAGGGAGTGGTCGGAGCATCGTGAGCCACGACAGTGAGTGGCATGGTCGTGGCCTGAAGAGGGGTAGGCTCGACATGAGCAAGCGTAAGTCTGTTGATAGAGATTGTAACAGCTGAATCTTTCATCTGGATGTCATAGGTGTTGGCTGAGCACCGGAGAACTCGGTATGGGCCAGTATATGGAGGTTGGAGGGGAGCACGGACAGTGTCATCTCAGAGCATGACGTACTCGCAATTGTCCAGAGATTTCAGGACGTGTACCTTAGGGCGGGAATGGCTGGTGGGCGGAGGTATATGGGGGTTGATGAAGAGGCGTCTGACGTGGTCCACGAAGGAAAGTAAGTCAGACTGAGGGAGAGAAGTGGAAGGGCTCACAAGTTCGCCAGGGAGAACAATGTTCTGGCTGTATACGAACTTGGCTCATGTGCCTTTGAGGTCTTCCTTACAGATCGCACGAATGCCGAGTAGCACAACGGGAAGGGCCTCCGTCCATAGAGAGTCATGGCATCGAAGAGCCGCCTTGAAAATACGGTGCCAGCGCTCAACTAGCCCATTACTTTGCAGGTGATATGCTGTGGTATGGACGCGCCGGATGCCACAAATTTTACAAATCCCGTTGAACAGGGCCGACTCAAATTGTCTGCCCTAGTCAGTCATGGTGATAGCTGGACATCCGAAAAGCGATACCCATGACTCGATGAAAGCTCGACAGTTTCTGCTGTAATATTGGGGAGGGGGACAGCCTCAACCCAGCGAGTTTTTCGGTCAATAGACGAGGGAACATAACGAAAGTCGTTAGAGGGGGAGAGAGGGCCGACAATGTCAATCTGGATATGCTGGAATCGCCCAGGAGGGACCTAAAAGGTGCTGAGGGGGGGTGAAGTGTGCTTGTGTACTTTGCAGCATTGACACGAAACACAGGAGCGTGCCCATTGCTGGCAGTCCTTATTGACATTTCTCCACACAAAGCGCTCCGCTATGAGGTGGGGGGACGCACAAACACTAGGGTGGGCTAAATTATGCAATGTGTTGAAGACAGTTCAATGGAGCATGGTTGGGATGAGGAGGCGTAACGTGCCCGTATTGTCGTCACACCAGTTCTCACCAGAAATACCAGTGAAGGTGGTGCGGACGAAGTGTAGTGAAGAAGTAGAGTCGGAAATCAGGTTCTGTGTTTCCTCATCGGCGGGTTGGAGGTTAGGCAGTTCAGAGAGGTCTAACAGCGAATGGACAGCGTTGACTCGTGAAAGGAAATCAGCAACTATATTCTCAGCACCCTTTATGTGTCTGAAATCAGTGGTGAACTGAGATATGAAGTCCATTTATCTGAAGCAGCGAGGAGACGGGTCAGCTGGTGGCTTTGTAATGGCTGCAGCCAGGGGTTTGTGGTCCGTTAAAACATAGAAAGGGCATCCCTCAACGAAAGTCTTAAAATGCTTAATCGCGAGCAACTCCCTGTCAAATGCCGGCCGGGGTGGTCTCGCGGTTCTAGGCGCTCAGTCTGGAACCGCGCAACTGCTACGGTCACAGGTTCGAATCCTGCCTCGGGCATGGATGTGTGTGATGTCCTTAGGTTAGTTAGGTTTAAGTAGTTCTAAGTTCTAGGGGACTGATGACCACAGATGTTAAGTCCCATAGTGCTCAGAGCCATTTGAACCATTTCCCTATCAAATGTGGAATATTTCCGTTATGCATTGGTGAGCTTGCCAGAGAAGAACTGCAGAGGCGAAGTTTGGCCGTCGATTGTATGGTTAAGGACAGTTCCGATGACATTATTGCTCACGTCTGTGGTGATGAAAAGCTGTGCATTGGGATGAGGATGCGCGACGGTGCAGGCCTCAGCAAGAAGATTTTTGAGGGCAGTGAAAGAGTCAGTCAGCAGGGGTCCATGGAACGGGCCGAGGTCCAGAAGTGTTGGTGCCTGCCAAGGCGTCCGTCAGTGGAGCCTGAATCTCCGCAGCCTGAGGTAGATGTCGGCGATAATAATTAACCGTCCCCAGAAAGTGCTAGAGCTCTTTGAATGACAAAGGTCTGGGTAGGTTTAGTATTGTGTGAACTTTCTCAGGAGGCGGTGAAATGCTGTTGGCAGAGACTCGAAAACCAATAAAAGTGTCAGCAGGTTGATGTAGCTGCAATTTGTCCTGGTTGGTCTCGATGCCTGCTGCCGCAAGAGTGTTCATAACAGTTTTCACATGTCGGATGTTGTCCTCGACGGAGGAGCTGAATACAAGAATGTCAACAAGATATGCAAAGCAGAATTTTAGGTCGAATAGCACTACATTGATGAAGCGTTGCCAGGTCTCTGTTGCGTTTTTCAGACCAAAGGGCATGAATCGAAATTGAAATAACCTGATGAGGATGGTGATTGCTGTCTTCTCGATGTCTTCAGGTGCCATGGGGATCTGGTGGTAAGCCCGTTTGCAATCAATGACAGAGAACGTGGTCGCACCTGTGAGGGAACTGCAAAGTCAGCAAGTTAGGTATGGGGTAGGTGTCCATAATTGTTCGTGCGTTTAGTCGACGGTAGTATCCACACATGTGCCAGGACCTGGCTTTCTTGGATGTCACAAGTATGGTCATAGTCCAGCTGCTGGCAGAGGGTTCAATGACGCCGGAGCTTAGTAGTTCAGAAATCTGATTTCTAAGGTCGGAGAGGCACTCGGGACAAAGTCGACGTGGTTTACTGGAGATCGGGGGACCTGGCGTGAGGCGAAGTATGTGAACCGTGCCGTTGGTGACGACGGAAATGTTGCTGGTGGCACGGGAGGCAGTTTGTTTACAATGTGTGGCAGGTGGGACACGCGAGGCGTGGTCGAGATGTTTGGAGCCACTAAGCGGATCCGATGGGAGTCGAGGCAGCGAAGCATACCAGGAATCAACGCACCAAGATGGCCGCCGGCCCGAAGCAGTGGCACCGTGGTCGGGTGAGCTCGGTAGAGCTCGTGAGCCGTTAGTGAGTCCATTGTCCGAGGGCGCGGCCTGTGGCAGCACGGTCACAGGCGAAACGCTTGGCGCGAGTGCACTGTTTGTGTTGTCAGTGGCGGTCGCACGGCGACGCGCAGGAGCCGAAGTTGCACAGTTTGAGGTCCTGTCCGTGAGGGGCGGGGTAGGAGCCGTCAGTTCCGGAACACATGACGGTCGTTGCGCATGCGCACTTGTGTCCTACTGAGTGTCAAACGCTGCCGTGTTAGGAGGGTGTGGCCTTGCGGAACTGTCAGTACACGTTATGGCAGTCTTGATATCACAGTTGCGAGGGGTAGCGGGAGGTAAACACACGGAGGCTCGATTGCTGGGATTGCAAGCAGATTCGGCGCACTTACTGACCTCGCTTTGTCCTTGCTGTAGTGTCTGTAATTCCTTTGCTGCATTTGAGAGCTGGAGCTGTGTTTCATGGAGCCGGAGGGAGAGCTAGAAGTTTTCCTTGCGTAGGCGAGTGATGTGTTCAAGCTCGACAAGGCACTTGCGCGTGGTTTCTTGTAACATCGTCGACAGAGACGAGCACGTACGGATGAGATGAGCCCAGACCGATGTGTCACGGGGGAGGGGGGGGGGGTGCTCGTGCTCAACGGAGCACAGGGGAAGTGAGTCTTGGACGGACGATGAAACACAGTGTTTCGCACTAGGTCCGGTGAAAGTTTGTGGTGTCGCAATAAGTCAATGCCTAGTATAGGTTCATCAATTTCGCACACTAAAAAAGTCCACTCGAGTTTGCAGTTTGTGGAGAGTGAGAAGACGTGGGAAGTTGAACCCGAGCATTGTAGTTTAGTTGAATTCATGGCTTGCAGTGAAGTATGATGAGGGTAGATCTTCGACGACGCTAAGGATGTAGGCAGCAGCAAAACGTCGGCGCCTGTGTCTACTAGGAAAAGGTATCCCGACGAAATGTCTTTAATGTAAAGTCGTCCACAGTTATCCGGTTGTTCCCGGACAGAATGGAGCACTGAGGGGTGCCTGTCATGTTGTGTGCAGGAGGCGGCTTCCGGACCTACCTGCGATTGGCGTTTGGGAATTAGCAGGATGGTCTGCAGTTCCGTGCCGCCTCACCAAACCGTGTGTGGAAGTAACAGTACAGGTAGTGCGGTTGGATTTCCTGCGGAACGTTCGTTGCCAGTGACGGTGGCCGAGGTTCGGTGACCGCAGCAGGTTTGGTTGCAGGAGGGGGCGTGACTGTGGGTGGAGCCAGTGACGTCCCAGTTGCTTGTTTACTGCTTCCCGGAGCGAGCAGAACGGTCGGCACAGTACGGCCCTGGCCGCGTCCGGCCGCAGGGCGATGAGCCTGAACCTGAGACTTTCAGGTAGGCAGTGGCTGGCGAAATAGAGCAGTGATGCATCGTGTAGCTTGTCAGCAATTGTCATTCTTTGCTCAACAGGTTCAGGAGACCTTTGAGCCAGAGCAAAGCGGATGTGAGGAGATAGTTTATCTGACCAGATGGCGAGGAGAGCTGTGTCAGAGAGTAAATCGGCGCTGACCAAGGCACGTAGCCATCTCCAGAGCTGGGAAGTTTTGTCATTGCCTAGTTGCTGGACGTGGAGTACTTGCCGTATTGCTGTCTCAGTTGAGAGTGCAAGCTCACGTAGAACTGTCTTTTTGGCTAGAGTGTAGTGGGTAGATGAGTCCGGGGAGTCGACCAGGTGAGCAATCAAGTCCTCCTGGTCGTGCAGGTGGGACTAACAGCTACACCTCGTCATGCCCTACTAGTCCGAAGACTCGGCCCCAGGACGTTAAGCAGTCTCATGTGCAGTTCTCAGTTTCTTCTGTCACTGACAGAACGACACACAAGATAGTTACCACTGCCGACCCTCCTATTAGGCATAAGGTCCAATGCCTCAACCCTATCAAGTTGCGCGCTGTCCGGCAACAGATTAATGAACTTTTGGCAGCAGGTGTTCTGCAACCTTCAGACAGCAACTGGTCTTCACCAATCAACTTTGTCCCCAAACACGACGGATCTTTTCGAATGTGCGGCGATTACAGATGCTTAAACACTTGTACCATCATGAACCACTGCCGAACATCTATGACTTCACTCATATGTTATCGGGCACCAAAATTTTCAGTGTTACTGGTTATAAACGCGCCTACCACCAGATTCCCGTGGCGCCAGAAGACATTCCTAAGACGGCTATTATTACGTCGCTCGGTTTATTCCAATACCACTTCATGCCGTTCGGCCTAAAGAACGAGGCCCAAACGTGGCAACGTTTCATTGACTGTATCTTGCGACAGTTGGAGTTTTGCTTTGCTTATCTGGACATCATTCTCGCTTTTAGCAGCTCTGCGGAGGAACATGAAAATCATCTGTCTACGGTCCTCCAGACCTTGAACTCCAACGGTTTCGAGGTCAATAAAGACAAGTTTCACTTGTGCCAGGCGTCAGTCTCCTTCCTAGGTTACACCGTCTCCGCTGACGGAATACAGCCTCCCAAATCTTGTGTGCAGGCTATCACGTCTCTGCCGCACTCGGCTATTTACAAAGAGGTATGCTGTTTCCTCGGCACCATCAATTAGTATCGTCGCCATCTGCCTTCTGCCGCCGCTGTTCAGGCACCCCTGACGGACGTGCTATTAGACAAACAAATTTCCGGTATCAAACCCGTTTCTTGGACTGCTCCGATGCTAGAGGCCTTCAAGGCTCTGAAGAATTCTTTAACTCACACAGTGACATTCGCCCACCCTGACCCCTCGGCCCGAGTTATTCATCACTACGGACGCCAGCGACATAGTGGTGGGAGCAGTGTTGCAACAACGCAAGGGCGACATCGTTTCTCCCCTTCATTTCTTCTCCAAGAAACTATCTACGGCTCAGAGAAAATATTCTGCATTCGATAGAGAGCTCCTTGCTGTTTACGAGGCAATCAAACATTTCCTCCCCAAACGTCGAGGGACATTCGTATTTCATCCTCACCGATCACATACAATTGGCAGAAGCGTTCTGCAACCCACCTGAGGACCCATCCCCTCGACGTTACCGCCACTTTGACCTGGTTTCTCAATTCACAATGGACGTCCATTACATCAAGGGTGCAAATAACGTCGCTGCAGATTTCTTCTCTCAGATCAGTGCCGTTTTCCCCACATCATTGATTTTTCCAATCTGGCCTTCCTTCAAGCTTCTGACGAAGATTCTCAGGCTCTCCTACGAGACCCACAAACATCACTTGTTTTCACAAAGGCTAAATTTCCTGGCGTTTCCGATGAGGTGCGGTGTGATTCTTCAACCGGCACCCTACGCCCTTTGCTCCCACCCAGGCTGTGCCGACAGGTTTTCGACGCCCTGTATAACCTAGCCCACCCAGGCGTTCGAACCATCACGCGTTTCATGTCAGAACGTTTTGTTTGGAAGAATATCAAACGGGACTGTCAAACCCAGGCCCGCAGCTGCGTCGCTTGCCGGCGCAACAACATCAGCCGCCACACCTCCCTGCCTCTGGGCAAGTTCGACATTCCCGCAGGACGATTCCGTCACGTACATATTGATCTGATCGGGCCTCTTCCTCCTTCGGAGGGCCATAGATGTATCTTATCAACTATCGACCGTTTGTCTTGCTGGGTCGAGACTGTCCCTCTCCCTAACATTACTGCCGAGACGGTAGCCAAGGCTTTCACTGGCTCGTGGATTGCTCGTTTCGGGGGCTCGACCACTATCACCACTGATCGAGGTCGACAGTTCGAATCCTCCCTTTTCGCCATCCTCTGCACTATCAACGGTATTAAAAAAATACACACTACCTCCTATCACCCCCAAAGCAATGGGTTGGTGGAGAGATGGCACCGCACCCTCAAGATGGCCCTTCGATGCCACGATCGTCTCTGGTTAGTAGCTCTCCCGTGGGTGCTACTTGGTCTACACTCGACCTCTAAACCTGACCTACAGGGGACTATATCCAAATTTGTTTTCGGCGAGAATCTGGTCGTACCGGGGGAACTTATTCTTCCCCAGGTTAGCGAGGATCTCCCCCCCTCACCAGATTTCGTTAGCCGGATGCACATGCATTTTCAACAAACGCCTTTGCTCCCGCCCATCAGTCACTCACCGCTCGAGACTTAGGTTCCCACCACACTCTCCGACTGCTCCCACGTCATGCTGCGTGATGATGCGGCTAGGCGGCCTCTTCAACCTCCTTATCTTGGCCCCTACAAGGTTCTGTGGTGGGGGGACACGACTTTTGATATCATGATTAAAGGCCGCACGCAGTTTCTTTGCATCGCCTAAAACCGGATTGCATCGACCCTGTGGTTTCACATCGCCGCAGTAGGACACTGCAGACGATCCATCCTTGATCGAGAACAAAAAATACATGCTCCCATCAACCTCACCGCACACATCGTCCGCTGAAGACTGTTCGCCACCGTTCGCTGGTTTCCTCACCTCACCCCCTGTGCAGGTTTCGCGCCCTCACCTCCAACGTCGGAGATACACACTCCTACTATCAGTTTGTCCTGCAGCGAGTGAACGACGTTTCTATAGTGACGTTCGACGACCGAGTGCTCATTCTTTAGACAGATACCGAGGTCCCGCCATCGGACGGTCCCTTACACGTCAACATTGCACACAACCTCACACTCCCTCGCGAGTGTGACTAAGCATCTCTACGTGCTTTCATTTCTACAGACGGCTCGATCCACTTACGGGCCACACACACCTCCACCACGCCGTCGACTGCCCCGCCCGCTTGCTCCCGGGCCGGCCGCCGCCTCATCCAGCCAAGGTGGCTGACTGACTGCGAAGTGGACCTGCCTCTCACCGCTCCGCCTGCACAACCCAGCTCGTCCGAATGGAAGTACCTGTGGTGTGCCTGCCTACGTGCACGATTTCCACCGATGTGGACACCCACACACGCTCAACCTTGGACATCTGTAGTACTCCGTACTGTGGATGGGTGTGGCGTCGATAGTTCGTATGGACCACGAAACTTTATATCTGTGAACTCTAAGTGCTCTGTCGAGCCTCCATCTTAACTTTACTTTAGTCAGTTCTTTGTTATTCTTCATTCTGTACGGATGCAGTGTCAAGTGTAAATATATACGAGCTACGACATATATGGGAATTAAGTTTTCTATATCCCAATTACCGATTCCGTTCCCATAGTTTGTTAGCAGCACAAATTTCACGATTTACACACGACTAGATACATAAGTCATAACGAGGTGGTATGTTTACAACGCGAATAGTGGAGTGTATTAATTTGTTTAAACAGTTCTTTTATTAACGCGTTCGTTTCATTCCGATAAACATCGTTTGAGCCACCTAAAATTACGACAAAATCATCTTTATTTTTAGTTGGATATCTGAGCAGGATGTGTTTGTTCTGCTATATCACGAAACGGCACTCCTGGTTTGAAAAGGCCTTCGTGTTAGATATTATTACACATTGTCCACTGTTGTTTACGCTGGTAGGCCTACTGGTATGTCTATTTGATTTGTTTTGGCCGTTATTTTCACTCGGAAGTGTGAGTGATTTTTTTTACGCACTTTTGACTATTATTTCACACTGACTCATTCTCATGAGCAAAGGTTTGCATTTACATTGCTGCACCCTTAGATTGCTTTCCTTTTTGAATTGCATTCAGTGTTGTGGTATGCACGCTGTGTTGTGAACCGTGTTTTATTTTGGATGCCTCAAATCTGTAGTTTTTACACATTTCTTTCTTGGCTGAGTCTCGCTTCAGTAGTTCGCTTGTTAGTACACGTATAATTGTTTTCGAATACTTAAGTTCCTTTCTTACTATTCTGAGTTCATTCTTTAACTTTTCGCGCACACACACGTTTTTAACAGGTCTGTTTTGATTTCGTCCATATCGTCACATTCAGTACGAAAACAATCACTACATTTCCAGCTTTTCAGTCTATTCGTTGCATTTAGATACGAGTAATGGAATTTCCTCTTATACTTTGCACAACTAACGCCTTTTCTTGCTGTTTTGTTACAAGAACAAGGTTTGTTAGACGCTCCCTCACATATTTCGTAAATACACTCCTGGAAATGGAAAAAAGAACACATTGACACCGGTGTGTCAGACCCACCATACTTGCTCCGGACACTGCGAGAGGGCTGTACAACCAATGATCACACGCACGGCACAGCGGACACACCAGGAACCGCGGTGTTGGCCGTCGAATGGCGCTAGCTGCGCAGCATTTGTGCACCGCCGCCGTCAGTGTCAGCCAGTTTGCCGTGGCATACGGAGCTCCATCGCAGTCTTTAACACTGGTAGCATGCCGCGACAGCGTGGACGTGAACCGTATGTGCAGTTGACGGACTTTGAGCGAGGGCGTATAGTGGGCATGCAGGAGGCCGGGTGGACGTACCGCCGAATTGCTCAACACGTGGGGCGTGAGGTCTCCACAGTACATCGATGTTGTCGCCAGTGGTCGGCGGAAGGTGCACGTGCCCGTCGACCTGGGACCGGACCGCAGCGACGCACGGATGCACGCCAAGACCGTAGGATCCTACGCAGTGCCGTAGGGGACCGCACCGCCACTTCCCAGCAAATTAGGGACACTGTTGCTCCTGGGGTATCGCAACCGTCTCCATGAAGCTGGGCTACGGTCCCGCACACCGTTAGGCCGTCTTCCGCTCACGCCCCAACATCGTGCAGCCCGCCTCCAGTGGTGTCGCGACAGGCGTGAATGGAGGGACGAATGGAGACGTGTCGTCTTCAGCGATGAGAGTCGCTTCTGCCTTGGTGCCAATGATGGTCGTATGCGTGTTTGGCGCCGTGCAGGTGAGCGCCACAATCAGGACTGCATACGACCGAGGCACACAAGGCCAACACCCGGCATCATGGTGTGGGGAGCGATCTCCTACACTGGCCGTACACCACTGGTGATCGTCGAGGGGACACTGAATAGTGCACGGTACATCCAAACCGTCATCGAACCCATCGTTCTACCATTCCTAGACCGGCAAGGGAACTTGATGTTCCAACAGGACAATGCACGTCCGCATGTATCCCGTGCCACCCAACGTGCTCTAGAAGGTGTAAGTCAACTACCCTGGCCAGCAAGATCTCCGGATCTGTCCCCCATTGAGCATGTTTGGGACTGGATGAAGCGTCGTCTCACGCGGTCTGCACGTCCAGCACGAACGCTGGTCCAACTGAGGCGCCAGGTGGAAATGGCATGGCAAACCGTTCTACAGGACTACATCCAGCATCTCTACGATCGTCTCCATGGGAGAATAGCAGCCTGCATTGCTGCGAAAGGTGGATATACACTGTACTAGTTCCGACATTGTGCATGCTCTGTTGCCTGTGTCTATGTGCCTGTGGTTCTGTCAGTGTGATCATGTGATGTATCTGACCCCAGGAATGTGTCAATAAAGTTTCCCCTTCCTGGGACAATGAATTCACGGTGTTCTTATTTCAATTTCCAGGAGTGTAGTATTTAAATTTTCCGAACTTGTCGCGGCCATTGTACACGAATTAGTTACAAAACACAATATGTCCCTGTTCTTTGAACAGATCGCCGTATTTTTAGTTACTTCCGGAGAACAATTACTAATCCACATGTACACACCATAATATGTTTAGCTTGAGCTCGTTAAACTATCAAAGTAACTTATTTTATGCACAACATTATCAGTGCACAGCCATTCCAAAGACTTCCTCTGTCCCTGAAAGAAATTCAAGGAAACTTACCAGTCCTCATACAGAGAAGACGGACAAAAAGAACTCCTCTAAGACAAAGGAAATTCCGGTGTCCCCCACGCCACCAGACTTTGCATGTATCCCTGTGCCCACGGTGGAGATCCTGGTGGCCACTGAGCCACCAGGTCTCCCATGACAGTGTGCCATAGAACACGTGTCAGTGGATTCCCTGTAATCTCAACTGGCGGTAGCACATGACCCTGGGTCATAACCTGCCCCCCTCCACTCCCCAAACCCTCACCCTACCCCCTGTCACTTCATCATGTCCCCACAGTATTTGGACAGCAGAATTGTAACGGGGTTTTCCACCAGCTGGCTGAGATATGGCAGCCTTTAAGCACTAGCCTTGCATTCTGTATTTCCATCCAGGAAACGTGGTTTCGAGCAACTCGGACACCTGCCCTTCGTGTTACCAAGGTTGTTTTAAGAATCATACTGACTATGAATAAAACAGTAGGAGTGCGGGTAAGCTACTAAAAACAGCATAGTAAACGCATTATTGCGGCCAAGATAGACACGAAGCCCATGCCTACCACAGTAGTACAAGTTTATATGCCAACTAGCTCTGCAGATGACCAAGAGATTGATGAAATGTATGATGACATAAAAGAAATTATTCAGATAGAGAAAGGAGGCGAAAATTTAATAGTCATAGTTAACTCGAATTCGATAGTAGAAAAAGGAAGAGAAGGAAACATAGTAGCTGAATATGCAATGGGGGAAAGAAATGGAAGGGGAAGCCACCTCATAACTAACACTTGCTTCAAGAATCATGAAAGTAGGTTGTATACATGGAAGAGGCCTGGAGATACAGGAAGGCTTCAGATAGATTATATAATGGTAAGACAGAGATTTAGGAACCAAGTTTTAAATTGTAAGACATGTCCAGGGGCAGATGTGGACTCTGACCACAATCTGTTGGTTATGAACTGTAGATTAAAACTGAAGAAACCGGAAAAAGGTGGGAATTTAAGAAGGTGGGACCTGGATAAACTGAAAGAACCAGAGGTAGTACAGTGTTTCAGGGAGAGCATAAGGGAACAATTGACAGGAATGGGGGAAACAAAAGCAGTAGAAGAAGAATGGGTAGCTTTGAAGGACGAAATTGTGAAGGCAGCAAAGGATCAAGTAGGTAAAAAGACGAGGGCCAGTAGAAATCCTTGGGTAACAGAAGATATATTGAATTTAATTGATGAAAGGTGAAAATATAAAAATGCAGTAAATGAAGCTGGCAAAAAGGAATACAAACATCTCAAAAATGAGATCGACAGGAAATGCAAAATGGCTAAGCAGGGATGGCTATAGGACCAATGTAAGGTTGCAGACGCAAATATCATTAGGGGTAAGATATATATTGCCTACAGAAAAATTAAAGAAACCTTTGGAGAAAAGAGATCCACTTGTATGAATATCAAGAGCTCAGACGGAAAACCAGTTCTAAGCAAAGAAGGGAAAGCAGAAAGGTGGAGGGAGTATATAGAAGGGTCTATACAAGGGCGATGTGCTTGAGGGCAATATTGTGGAAATGGAAAAGGATGAAATGGGAGCTACGATACTATGTGACAGAGAAATCAAAGACCTAAGTCGAAACATGGCCCTGGGAGTAGACAACATTCCATTAGCCTTGGGAGAGCCAGCCCTGGCACAACTCTAGCATCTGGTGAGCAAGATGTATGAGACAGGCGAAATTCCCTCAGACTTCAAGATGGGTATAATAATTCCAATCCCAAAGAAAGCAGGTGTTGACAGATGTGAAAATTACCGAACTATCAGTTTAATAAGTCACAGCTGCAAAATACTAACGCGGATTCTTTACAAACGAATGGAAGAACTGGTAGAAGCCGACCTCGGGCAACATCAGTTTGGATTCCGTAGAAATATTGGAATATGTGAGGCAATACTGACCCTACGACTTACCTGAGAAGATAGATTAAGGAAAGGCAAACCTACTTTTCTAGCATTTGTAGACTTGGAGAAAGCTTTTGACAATGTTGACTGGAATATTGTCTTTCAGATTCTGAAGGTGGCAGGTGTCAAATACAGGGAGTGAAAGGCTATTTACAATTTGTACAGAAACCAGATGACAATTACAAAAGTCAAGGGGCATGAAAAGGGAGCAGTGGTTGGGAAGGGAGTGAGACAGGGTTGTAGCCTATCTCCAATGTTATTCAATGTGTATATTGAGCAAGGAGTAAAGGAAACAAAAGATAAATTCGGAGTAGGTATTAAAATCCATGGAGAAGAAATAAAAACTTTGAGGTTCGCCGATGACATTGTAATTCTTTCAGAGACAACAAAGGTCTTGGAAGAGCAGTTGAACGGAATGGACAGTGTCTTGAAAGGAGGATATAAGGTGAACATCAACAAAAGCGAAACGAGGACAATGGAATGTAGTCGAATTAAGTTGGGTGATGCTGAAGGAATTAGATTAGGAAATGAGACAATTAAAATAGTGAAGGAGTTTTGCTATTTGGGGAGCAAAATAACTGATGATGTCGAAGTAGAGAGGATATAAAATATAGACTGACAATGGCAAGGAAAGCGTTTCTGAAGAAGAGAAATTTGTTAACATCGAGTATAGATTTAAGTGTGAGGAAGTCATTTCTGAAAGTATTTGTATGGAGTGTAGCCATGTATGGAAGTGAAACATGGACGATAAATAGTATGGACAAGAAGAGAATAGAAGCTTTCGAAATGTGGTGCTACAGAGGAACGCTGACGATTAGATGGGTAGATCACATAACTAACGTGGAGATATACAGGGTGTTTCAAAAATGACCGGTATATTTGAAGCGGCAATAAAAACTAAACGAGCAGCGATAGGAATACCCCGTTTGTAGCAATATGCTTGGGACAACAGTACATTTTCAGGCGGACAAACTTTCGAAATTACAGTAGTTACAATTTTCAACAACAGATGGCGCTGCAAGTGATGTGAAAGATATAGAAGACAACGCAGTCTGTGGGTGCGCCATTCTGTACGTCGTCTTTCTGCTGTAAGCGTGTGCTGTTCACAACGTGCAAGTGTGCTGTAGACAACATGGTTTATTCCTTAGAACAGAGGATTTTTCTGGTGTTGGAATTCCACCGCCTAGAACACAGTGTTGTTGCAACAAGACGAAGTTTTCAACGGAGGTTTAATGTAACCAAAGGACTGAAAAGCGATACAATAAAGGATCTGTTTGAAAAATTTCGACGGACTGGGAACGTGACAGATGAACGTGCTGGAAAGGTAGGGCGACCACGTACGGCAACCACAGAGGGCAACACGCAGCTAGTGCAGCAGGTGATCCAACAGCGGCCTCGGGTTTCCGTTCGCCGTGTTGCAGCTGCGGTCCAAATGACGCCAACGTCCACGTATCGTCTCATGCGCCAGAGTTTACACCTCTATCCATACAAAATTCAAACGCGGCAACCCCTCAGCGCCGCTACCATTGCTGCACAAGAGACATTCGCTAACGATATAGTGCACAGGATTGATGACGGCGATATGCATGAGGGCAGCATTTGGTTTACTGACGAAGCTTATTTTTACCTGGACGGCTTAGTCAATAAACAGAACTGGCGCATATGGGGAACCGAAAAGCCCCATGTTGCAGTCCCATCGTCCCTGCATCCTCAGAAAGTACTGGTCTGGGCCGCCATTTCTTCCAAAGGAATCATTGGCCCATTTTTCAGATCCGAAACGATTACTGCATCACGCTATCTGGACATTCTTCGTGAATTTGTGGCGGTACAAACTGCCTTAGACGACACTGCGAAAACCTCGTGGTTTATGCAAGATGATGCCCGGCCACATCGCACGGCCGACGTCTTTAATTTCCTGAATGAATATTTCGATGATCGTGTGATTGCTTTGGGCTATCCGAAACATACAGGAGGCGGCGTGGATTGGCCTCCCTATTCGCCAGACATGAACCCCTGTGACTTCTTTCTGTGGGGACACTTGAAAGACCAGGTGTACCGCCAGAATCCAGAAACAATTGAACAGCTGAAGCAGTACATCTCATCTGCGTGTGAAGCCATTCCGCCAGGCACGTTGTCAAAGGTTTCGGGTAATTTCATTCAGAGACTACGCCATATTATTGCTACGCATGGTGGATATGTGGAAAATATCGTACTATAGAGTTTCCCAGACCGCAGCGCCATCTGTTGTTGAAAATTGTAACTACTGTAATTTCGAAAGTTTGTCTGCCTGAAAATGTACTGTTGTCCCAAGCATATTGCAACAAACGGTGTATTTCTATCGCTGCTCGTTTAGTTTTTATTGCCGTTTCAAATATACCGGTCATTTTTGAAACACCCTGTAGAATAGATTCGGGGAGAAGAGAAATTTGTGGCACAACTTGACTAGAAGGAGTAGTTGGTTGGTAGGTCATGTTCTGAGGCATCAGGGGATCACCAATTTAGTATTGGAGGGCGGCGTGGAAGGTAAAAATCGTAGAGGGAGACCAAGAGATGAACACACTAAGCGGATTCAGAAGGATGTAGGTTGCAGTAGATGCTGGGAGATGAAGCTTGCACAGGATAGAGCAGCATGGAAAGCTGCACCAAACCAGTCTCTGGACTAAAGACCAAAACAGCAACAACAATAACAACAAGAAAAACAACACTGACTATGAGAGGGTATCAAGTGGAGTTTGTACAGGGCTATTACAAATGATTGAAGCGATTTCATAAATTCACTGTAGCTCCATTCATTGACATATGGTCACGACACACTACAGATACGTAGAAAAACTCATAAAGTTTTGTTCGGCTGAAGCCGCACTTCAGGTTTCTGCCGTCAGAGCGCTCGAGAGCGCAGTGAGACATAATGGCGACAGGAGCCGAGAAAGCGTATGTCGTGCTTGAAATGCACTCACATCAGTAAGTCATAAAGTGCAACGACACTTCAGGACGAAGTTCAACAAAGATCCACCAACTGCTAACTCCATTCGGCGATGGTATGCGCAGTTTAAAGCTTCTGGTTGCCTCTGTAAGGGGAAATCAACGGGTCGACCTGCAGTGAGCGAAGAAACGGTTGAACGCGTGCGGGCAAGTTTCACGCGTAGCCCGCGGAAAATTGGCTCATGCCACAACTGGAGACCGACAGCGCCGACTTCATCTTTCAACAGGATGGTGCTCCACCGCACTTCCATCATGATGTTCGGCATTTCTTAAACAGGAGATTGGAAAACCGATGGATCGGTCGTGGTGGAGATCATGATCAGCAACTCATGTCATAGCCTCCACGGTCTCCCGACTTAACCCCATGCGATTTCTTTCTGTGGGGTTATGTGAAAGATTCAGTGTTTAAACCTCCTCTACCAAGAAACGTGCCAGAACTGTGAGCTCGCATCAACGATGCTTTCGAACTCATTGATGGGGACATGCTGCGCTGAGTGTGGGAGGAACTTGATTATCGGCTTGATGTCTGCCGAATCACTAAAGGGGCACATATCCAACATTTGTGAATGCCTAAAAAAACTTTTTGAGTTTTTGTATGTGTGTGCAAAGCATTGTGAAAATATCTCAAATTATAAAGTTATTGTAGAGCTGTGAAATCGCTTCAATCATTTGTAATAACCCTGTACATATATGCTACACTCTGTATACAGTGACCTTGAGCTTCTTGAAACACCTTTGGAGGCCATGGCTGTTCGGGTAAGGGCACATCTGGATTTTATCGTCTGTAACGTTGATCTCCCTGCTGATGATGTCATGTCCCCGAATCTACTGTGTGCATTACTCTCTCAGGTCCTCCCACCATTCCTAGTCTTGGGCAACTTGAACACCCATAACCCCATGTGGGAATGATCACTGGTCATGGTTAAGACATCGAAGCTTTACTAACATTGCTCGATCTTTGCTTCTTCAACTCTGGTGCCCTCAGACAGTTCAGTGTGGCACACAGAACTTATTCAGCTATTGATCGCTTGTTGCGCAGCCCTGGTCTTCTACCATCTATCCACTGGGGACGCCACAATGACCTTGCAGCCTCCATGGTCCCTTCTTCAGCATCACTCCGCTTGAGCCCTGCCCAAATGGGTCCTCCGTAATGATGAGTGGGATGGGGTCATCTCTGCTGTCGTCTTCAGCTGCCGACTGCAAGACAGTATTGATGCGGCTGTTCAGCATACAATTACAGCCTTTCTTTTGGCAGCCAACAAAGCCATCCCCTTTTCCTCTGGATCCTCCCTGTACGAAAACAGTACCCTGGTGGACCCCAGAGATTGTTGCGGCCATTAGAGATCACAGGTAGGCTTTCCAATGCCATAACTGGCACCCTTCACTGGAGATCCTCATTGCCTTTAAACAGCTCCATGCACACGCCTGCTGCCTCATAAAATGATGAAAGCAAGAATCCGGGAATAGTATGTATCCACCAGTATCCACCACTGGATCATGTACCTCTCCATCACAGGTATGAGCAAACATCAGATCCCTCTATGATTTCAAGGCCTCTACAGGTGTACCAAATATTATCTAAGGTGGTGCCATTTATACTGATCCAAACACGGTCACTGAACATTTTGCTGAGCATTATGCTTGGGCATTTGTGTCTGAGATCTACTACCTTTCGGTTCAGTAAACAATGGGTAGAGTGAATGCGTTCGTCTTTTATTACCCACCACCTGGCGCCATATGATGCTCCATTCAGTGAATCGAAAGTCTCCAGTGCTCTAACCCACTGTCCCAATAAGGCCCCAGGGTCAGACCACATCCCAAAGCAAATGCTGGAACATCTCAGTGGATTGTCAGCATCACATCCTATCTATCTTTAATCAGGTCTGGAACAAAGGTGAGTTCCTATTTCAGTAGGAGGACGAATAATAGTTCTGGTACTGAAACAGGATAAGAAACCACAAGAGATGGATATTTACTACCCAGTCAACGTTACCAACTTTCTCTCTAAGTTGCTCGAGCAAATGGTGAGCAGGTAGCAGGTGTCTGTGTTGACTCCTCGAGTCTCAGGACCTTTTGTCTGCATCTTGGGGCGGTTGTTGCAAAGGATGCTACACTGCTGACAGTTTGGTTCAACTGGAGTCTACCACCTAGATGGCCTTCGCACATCGTCAGCACCTCATCACTGTGTCTTTTGGCCTACCGAAGGCATATTACCCGATATGGCATCACTATGTCCTTACTACATTACGTGAGTGGGGTCTCTGGGGTCAACTCCCAATTTTTGTCAAGAACTTCCTGATGCTCCCTGCCGCTGTTGGATAAGCAGCTGCCAGCAGAAAGTCGTATACTCCTAGCTAACTCATTTGTTACATAATTTAATTCTTAATTTCTTTGCGTGTTTTTGGTACTCGCATTGTTTAATTCATAAATTTATGGCGTATTATAGTATTTGAGAGATTTCGATGTAAAGGGTTGTTGTTGTCGTTGTTGTCGTCTTCAGTCATGAGACTGGTTTGATGCAGCTCTCCATGCTACTCTATCCTGTGCAAGCCTCTTCATCTCCCGGTACCTACCGCAACCTACATCCTTCTGAATCTGCTTAGTGTATTCATCTCTTGGTCTCCCTCTACGATTTTTACCATCCACGCAGCCCTCCAATACTAAATTGGTGATCCCTTGATGCCTCAGAACATCTCCTACCAACCGATCCCTTCTTCTGGTCAAGTTGTGCCACAAACTTCTCTTCTCCCCAATCCTATTCAATACTTCCTCATTAGTTATGTGATCTACCCATCTCATCTTCAGCATTCTTCTGTAGTACCACATTTCAAAAGCTTCTATTCTCTTCTTGTCCAAACTATTTATCGTCCATGTTTCACTTCCATACATGGCTACACTCCATACAAATACTTTCAGAAATGACTTCCTGACACTTAAATCTATATTCGATGTTAACAAATTTCTCTTCTTCAGAAACGCTTTCCTTGCCACTGCCAGTCTACATTTTATATCCTCTCTACTTCGACCATCATCAGTTATTTTGCTCCCCAAATAGCAAAACTCATTTACTACTTTAAGTGTCTCATTTCCTAATCTAATTCTCTCAGCATCACCCGACTTAATTCGACAACATTCCATTACCCTCGTTTTGCTTTTGTTGATGTTCATCTTATATCCTCCTTTCAAGACACTGTCCATTCCGTTCAACTGATCTTCCAAGTCCTTTGCCGTCTCTGACAGAGTTACAATGTCATCGGCGAACCTCAAAGTTTTTATTTCCTCTCCATGGATTTTAATACCTACTCCGAATTTTTCTTTTGTTTCCTTCAATGCTTGCTCAATATACAGATTGAATAACATCGGGTATAGACTACAGCCCTGTCTCACTCCCTTCCCAACCACTGCTTCCCTTTCATGCCCCTCGATTCTTATAACTGCCATCTGGTTTCTGTACAAATTGTAAATACCCTTTCGCTCCCTGTATTTTACCCCTGCCACCTTTAGAATTTGAAAGAGAGTATTCCAGTCAACATTGTCAAAAGCTTTCTCTAAGTCTACAAATGCTAGAAACGTAGGTTTGCCCTTCCTTAATCTAGCTTCTAAGCTGAGTCGTAGGGTCAGTATTGCCTCACGTGTTCCAACATTACTACGGAATCCAAACTGATCTTCCCCGAGGCCGGCTTCTACTAGTTTTTCCATTCTTCTGTAAAGAATTCGCGTTAGTATTTTGCAGCTGTGACTTATTAAACTGATAGTTCGGCAATTTTCACATCTGTCAAAACCTGCTTTCTTTGGGAATGGAATTATTATATTCTTCTTGAAGTCTGAGGATATTTCGCCTGTTTCATACATCTTGCTCACCAGATGGTAGAGTTTTGTCAGGACTGGCTCTCCCAAGGCCGTCAATAGTTCCAATGGAATGTTGTCTACTCCGGGGCCTTGTTTCGACTCAGGTCTTTCAGTGCTCTGTCAAACTCTTCACGCAGTATCGTATCTCCCATTTCATCTTCATCTACATCAGCTTCCATTTCCATAATATTGTCCTCAAGTAGATCGCCCTTGTATAAACCTTCTATATACTCCTTCTACCTTTCTGCTTTCCCTTCTTTGCTTAAAACTGGGTTTCCATCTGAGCTCTTGATGTTCATGCAAGTGGTTCTGTTATCTCCAAAGGTCTCTTTAATCTTCCTGTAGGCAGTATTTATCTTACCCCTAGTGAGATAAGCCTCTACATCTTTACATTTGTCCTCTAGCCGTCGCTGCTTAGCCATTTTGCACTTCCTGTCGATCTCATTTTTGAGACGTTTGTATTCCTTTTTGCCAGCTTCATTTACTGCATTTTTATATTTTCTCCTTTCATCAATTAAATTCAATATATCTTCTGTTACCCAAGGATTTCTACTGGCCCTCGTCTTTTTACCTACTTGATCCTCTGCTGCCTTCACTACTTCATCCCTCAAAGCTACCCATTCTTCTTCTACTGTATTTCTTTCCCCCATTCCTGTCAATTGTTCCCTTATGCTCTCCCTGAAACACTGTACTACCTCTGGTTCTTTCAGTTTATCCAGGTCCCATCTCCTTAAATTCCCACCTTTTTGCAGTTTCTTCAGTTTTAATCTACAGGTCATAACCAATTGATTGTGGTCAGAGTCCACATCTGCCCCTGGAAGTGTCTTACAATTTTGAACCTGGTTCCTAAATCTCTGTCTTACCATTATATAATCTATCTGATACCTTTTAGTATCTCCAGGGTTCTTCCATGTATACAGCCTTCTTTTATGATTCTTGAACGAAGTGTTAGCTATGATTAAGTTATATTCTGTGCAGAATTCTACCAGGCGGCTTCCTCTTTCATTTCTTAGCCCCAATCCATATTCACCTACTATGTTTCCTTCTCTCCCTTTTCCTACTACCGAATTCCAGTCACCCACGACTATTAAATTTTCGTCACCCTTCACTGAATAATTTCTTTTATTTCATCATACAATTATTCAATTTCTTCGTCATCTGCAGAGCTAGTTGGCATATAAACTTGTACTACTGTAGTAGGTGTGGGCTTCGTATCTATCTTGGCCACAATAATGCGTTCACTATGCTGTTTGTAGTAGCTTACCCGCATTCCTATTGTCCTATTCATTATTAAACCTATTCCTGCATTACCCCTATTTGATTTTGTATTTATAACCCTGTAGTCACCTGACCAAAAGTCTTGTTCCTCCTGCCACCGAACTTCACTAATTCCTAATTCCCACTATATCAAACTTTAAACTATCCATTTCCCTTTTTAAATTTTCTAACCTAGCTGCCCGATTAAGGGATCTGACATTCCACGCTCCGATCCGTAGAACGCCAGTTTTCTTTCTCCTGATAACGACATCCTCTTGAGTAGTCCCCGCCCGGAGATCCGAATGGGGGACTATTTTACCTCCTGAATATTTTACCCAAGAGGATGCCATCATCATTTAACCATACAGTAAAGCTGCATGCCCTCGGGAAATATTACGGCCGTAGTTTCCCCTTGCTTTCAGCCGTTCGCAGTACCAGCACAGGAAGGCTGCTTTGGTTAGTGTTGCAAGGCCAGATCAGTCAATCATCCAGACTGTTGCCCTTGCAACTAGTGAAAAGGCTGCTGCCCCTCTTCAGGAACACACATTTGTCTGGCCTCTCAACAGATACCCTTCCGTTGTACTTGTACCTACAGTAAGGCTATCTGTATTGCTGAGGCACGCAAGCCTCCCCACCAACGGCAAGGTCCATGCTTCATGGGGAATAGTGTAAAATCGCGTAGTCTCCTTCCGCCGCCGAGCAGTGTGTCAGCAGTGCGCAAGTAGCAGCATTACTGCATTTACTAGGCAATCTTGTATTTTAATAACCGTTTAAATTTTGTGTCAATTTGTTTGTGCTCTCTGTAGATTAGTTCAGACGTTCTTTGCACAACAGTTTTTAGCATGGATAGGGACTGCAACTGCTGTGTTCGGATGCAGGCTGAGTTGGCATCCCTTCGCTGCCAGCTCAGGCAGTGTTGGGTCCGGTCACACAGCTTGAGGCTGTTGCCAATGGGCATCACTGTGGGGGTTCGGATGGGGGTCTGTCGGGGATTTCCAGCTCGTCTCACGCATCCCCCAATCGGACTATGACTGTGGCTGCCCGGGATACTGCCCACATTGAGGTTGATCCCTCACCTGTGGTAGAGTGGGAGGTCGTCTCGAGGTGTGGCAGGGGGCGAAAGACATTCCGGAGGGCTGAACGGAAGGCCTCTCCAGTTTGTCTGACGAACCGGTTTCAGGCCCTGTCTCAGGCTGATACTGATCTTCGGCCAGAGATGGATGCTTGTCCTGTTCCAGAGGTTGCTCCTCAGTCTGCAAGATCTGGGCGGTCGCAGAGGGTGGGCTTACTGGTAGTTGGGAGCTCCAACGTCAGGCATGTAATGGGACCCCTTAGGGTTCAAATGGCTCTGAGCACTATGGGACTCAACTGCTGAGGTCATTAGTCCCCTAGAACTTAGAACTAGTTAAACCTAACTAACCTAAGGACATCACAAACACCCCTTAGGGATATGGCAGCAAGAAAGGAGAAGAAAACCAATGTGCACTCCGTGTGCATACTGAGGGGAGTCATTCCAGATGTGGAAAGGGTCCTTCCGGATGCCATGAAGGGTACAGGGTGCACCCATCTGCAGATGGTCGCTCATGTCGGCACCAATGATGTGTGTCGCTATGGACTGGAGGAAATCCTCTCTGACTTCCGGCGGCTATCTGATTTGGTGAAGACTGCCAGTCTCGCTAGCGGGATGAAAGCAGAGCTCACCATCTGCAGCATCGTCGACAGGACTGACTGCGGACCTTTGGTACAGAGCTGAGTGGAGGGTCTGAATCAGAGGCTGAGACGGTTCTGCGACCGTGTGGGCTGCAGATTCCTCGACTTGCGTCATAGGGTGGTGGGGTTTCGGGTTCCGCTGGATAGGTCAGGAGTCCACTACACGCAGCAAGCGGCTACACGGGTAGCAGGGGTTGTGTGTCGTGGACTGGGCGGTTTTTTAGGTTAGATGGCCTCGGGCAAGTACAGAAAGGGCAACAGCCTCAAAGGGTGTGGGGCAAAGTCAGGACATGCGTGGACCAAGCAGCAGTCGGTATTGTAATTGCAAACTGTCGGAGCTGCATTGGTAAAGTACAGGAACTTCAAGCGCTGATATAAAGCACCGAAGCTGAAATCGTTATAGGTACAGAAAGCTGGCTGAAGCCAGCTATAAATTCTGCCGAAACTTTTACAAAGGCACAGACGGTATTTACAAAGGATAGATTGCATGCAACCGGTGGTGGCGTGTTCATTGCTGTTAGTAGAAGTTTATCCTGTAATGAAATAGAAGTGCATAGTTCCTGTTAATTATTATGGGTGGAGGTTGTACTCAACAATCGAGCTAGGTTAATAATTGGCTCCTTTTACCATTCTCCCGACTCAGCAGCAATAGTGGCAGAACAACTGAGAAAAAATATGGAATACATTTCACATAAATTTCCTCAGCATGTTATAGTTTTAGGTGGAGATTTCATGCAACACTCAGATGTTTAGGACGGGTGGTAGGGACAGAGCATCGAGTGACATTATAGAGTGCACTATCCGAAAATTACCTCGAGCAATTAAACAGAGAACCGACTCGTGGAGATAACACCTTGGACCTACTGATAACAAACAGACCCGAACTTTTCGACTCTGTAATTGCAGAACAGGGAATCAATGATCGTAAGGCCGTTGCAGCATCGTTGAATATGGAAGTTAATAGGAATATAAAAAAAGGGAGGAAGGTTTATCTGTTTAGCAAGAGTAAGTAATAGAAGGCAGATTTCAGACTACCTAACAGATCAAAACGAAAATTTCTGTTCCGACACTGACAATGTTGAGTGTTTATGGAAAAAGTTCAAGGCAATCGCAAAATGCGTTTTAGACAGGTAGGTGCCGAGTAAAAGTGTGAGGGACGGGAAAAACCCACCGTGGTTCAACAACAAAGTTAGGAAACTACTGCGAAAGCAAAGAGAGCTTCACTCCAAGTTTAAACGCAGCCAAAACCTCTCAGACAAACAGAAGCTAAATGATGTCAAAGTTAGCGTAAGGAGGGATTATGTGTGAATCGTTCAGTGAATTCGAAAATAAAATTCTATGTACCGACTTGACAGAAAATCCTAGGAAGTTCTGGTCTTACATTAAATCAGTAATGTGGATCAAAACAGCATATCCAGACACTCTGGGATGATAATGGCATTGAAACAGAGGATGACACGCGTGAAGCTGAAATACTAAACACCTTTTTCCAAAGCTGTTTCACAGAGGAAGACTGCACTGCAGTTCCTTCTCTAAATCCTCGCACAAATGAAAAAATGGCTGGCATCGAAATAAGACTCCAAGGAATAGAAAAGCAACTGGAATCACTCAACAGAGGAAAGTCCACTGAACCTGACTGGATACCAATTCGATTCTACACAGAGTACGCGAAAGAACTTGCCCCCCTTCTAAAAGCCGTGTACCACAAGTCTCTAGAGGAACGAAAGGTTCCAAATCATTGGAAAAGAGCACAGGTAGTCCCAGTCTTCAAGAAGGGTCATCGAGCAGATGCGCAAAACTATAGACCTATATCTGTGACGTCGATCTGTTGTAGAATTTTAGAACATGTTTTTTGCTCGAGTATCATGTCGTTTTTGGAAACCCAAAATCTACTCTGTAGGAATCAACATGGATTCCGGAAACAGCGATCGTGTGAGACCCAACTCGCTTTATTTGTTCATGAGACCCAGAAAATATTAGATACAGGCTCCCAGGTAGATGCTATTTTCCTTGACTTCCGGAAGGCGTTCGATACAGTTCCGCACTGTCGCCTGATAAACAAAGAAAGAGCCTACGGAATATCAGATCAGCTGTGTGGCTGGATTGAAGAGTTTTTAGCAAACAGAACACAGCATGTTGTTATTAATGGAGAGACGTCTACAGACGTTAAAGTAACCTCTGGCGTGCCACAGGGGAGTGTTATGGGACCATTGCTTTTCACAATATATATAAATGACCTAGTAGATAGTGTCGGAAGTTCCATGTGGCTTTTCGCGGATGATTCTGTAGTATCCAGAGAAGTTGCAGCATTAGAAAATTGTAGCGAAATATAGGAAGATCTGCAGCGGATAGGCACTTGGTGCAGGGAGTGGCAACTGACACTTAACATAGACAAATGTAATGTATTGCGAATACATAGAAAGAAGGATCCTTTATTGTATGATTACATGATAGCGTAACAAACACTGGTAGCAGTTACTTCTGTAAAATATCTGGGAGTATGCGTGCGGAACGATTTGAAGTGTAATGATCATATAAAATTAATTGTTGGTAAGGCGGGTACCAGGTTGAGATTCATTGGGAGAGTCCTTAGAAAATGTAGTCCATCAACAAAGGAGGTGGCTTACAAAACACTCGTTCGACCTATACTTGAGTATTGCTCATCAGTGTGGGATCCGTACCAGATCGGGTTGACGGAGGAGATAGAGAAGATCCAAAGAAGAGCGGCGCGTTTCGTTACGGAGATGTTTAGCAAACTCAAGTGGCAGACTCTGCAAGAGAGGCGCTCTGCATTGCGGTGTAGCTTGCTCGCCAGGTTTCGAGAGGGTGCGTTTCTGGATGAGGTATCGAATCTATTGCTTCCCCCTACTTATACCTCCCGAGGTGATCACGAATGTAAAATTAGATAGATTCGAGCGCGCACGGAGGCTTTCAGACAGTCGTTCTTCCCGCGATTCATACGCGACTGGAACAGAAAAGGGAGGTAATGGCAGTGGCACGTAAAGTGCCCTCCGCCACACACTGTTGGGTGGCTTGTGGAGTATAAATGTAGATGTAGATGTAGATGTACGTCTTGTGTTCAAAAGAGTGCTTCACTCAGTAACTCCATACCCAAGAGGAATCGGTCCCACAGGGCTCTGTACTGAGCGTCCTGCTTTTTTTTGGTGGCCATCAATGGTCTAGCAGCTGCTGTGGGGTCTTTGGCATGACCCTCCTTGTGTACCACTGTTTTTTGCTTTTATTATTGCTGCTCTAGTATGGGCATTACTGAGTGTTGGCTACAGGGCGCCATATGAAAGGTACAATCATAGGCTCTGACCCATGACTTTCAGTTTTCAGCCACCAAGTCTCATGTCATGCACTTATGCTGCCATTGTACTGTCCACCCACACCCAGAGCTTTACCTAGACGATCAATTACTTTTTGTAGTTGAGAGATTCCGCTTTTTTGACTGGTCTTCTTTCATAACTGACATGGCTTCCCCACGTTTGCCAGCTTAAGTGAAAGTGCTAGTGACACCTCAATACACATTGCTGCCTCAGTAATGTTAGCTGGGGTGCAGATTGCTCTACCTTTTTGCAGCTCTACGAAGCCCTGATTCTGTCCAGTCTTGATTATGGGATTCTTGCATATGGTTCTGCATCAACAACAGCATTGTGGATACTGGACCCTATTCATCATTGTGGGGTCTGACTCGTGACAGGAGCCTTCTGAAATAGCCCTGTGATCAGGCTACTAGTTGAGGCTGGTGTCCCTCCATTATCTATCAGGCGCCAACAACAGTTGCTGAATTATCCTCTATGCATTCGTAGCTTCCCTGAACGCCCCAACTACCATGTCCTTTTCCCTCCCACGCCAGTGATCCAGAACTGGGTTTACAATTGCTTCACACCTCTAGTGTCTCTGTTCGGAACTGCAACTTCCTCCACTGTCGCCTCTGGTCAGAAAGACATCGCATCTGCCCCCATGTCTTGTGCCCTGACCTCATATTTGTCTCGAAGTCTCCTGTGGTCCAAAAAATTCCGTTGACCTGCTCTTGGCTGTCATTGAGATGTAACCGGGTTTGGAAGTGGTATTCACAGAAGGCTCGCAGTCGATGGACAAACAGGCTTTGCATACACACTTGCATGGTGCAGTGAATTCCACTCTCTGCCAAATGGCTGCAGTGTCTTCACTTCTGAATTGATGGCCATTAAACTAGCCCTTATCCATGTCTGTTCTTGCACTAGCAAGAGTATCCTAATCTGTAGTGACTCTCTCACCAGCCTCAGGCTACAGACCAGTGCTGCTCTCCTCATCCCATTGGTTATGGCCCTCCTGGATCTTGTCTCTGACCTCCATCAAGCTGGATGGGCAGCTGTTTTCATTTGGACCCCCAGTCATATTGGGATTTTGGGAATGAATGAGCTTATCAGTTGGCCAAACTGACCACCAGGATGCCAATTCTGGGAATTGAGGTCACAGAACCGGACATTTGATAATTTATACGTCACTGATTGCTGGAAGTCTGGAACTCGGCACATTTGGCTGACCCATGGTTACTCTCTCTGACTTGAGGATATGCCTCGCTGCCAATGTGATTCTGCCTGGGGGTACCCCACTTACAAGTTCATAACCGATTGCGGTTCAGAAATTGTGGTATGTTCGCATCATCCTCTATAAAATGGATGTCAGCAATGATAGACATATGTGACGAAGTAGCTACGTGTTACGAGAGTAATACCTTGTTCCCTTCTTCTCTGTGATATCTCAACACAAAAAACAGTCACCAGTGCCAGATGCTAGACCACAGAGCATTTTAACACACGAAACAGTTGCCAGACCACAGCACTCCATGTATTTAACACCAACCAGAAGTGAGAAACTCTAACTTTGTTTTCCAAAAAATACTTTAACATAATAGAAGAGCATTTGAGATATGACCATCATAGATTGAGTATCTCCATAGCGATCCATATTGCAGAGTACAAGTCACACAGGTCACCAGAGCTGAATGCTTATATTTACTTGGCAGAGGCACATATTCGTTCTCCATTCGCTACAAATGCAGGTGGGTATAGCAAAAGAGGTCTACTCACAGCGAGAATCCAAGACAGAATACTGGCACCGACACTAGCTCCATGAGGTCACAATCCAGCTCAGACCTATTGTTCTGTTTACATCAGTGTAGAATTCTGGCATACTGGCCCACACTTGAGATGGTGGGACAGGTTCTATGACGTAAGAGCAATGTTCTGGAATACTAGTATTGTACAGGGAAATGTGCTGTAATAGTTGATCTGATAACATAATCGAAGACTAATTGAGATACCTCCACCACAGAGTGTCTCTCAATAGTGCTCCTTATTGCACATATTTGTTCTTCCATCGCTCCATATGCAGTGGAATAGAGAAAGGAACTGACTAGCAGTAATATAAGATATTCTCAAACATGTATTGCATGCAGGCTAACCACTTATCAAGAATCAAGTCGCTGTTACGGACATCAAGCATGTTATTCTCATCTGAGATTCCAACATAGTAAACCACAGAGCAGGGTAGCAGTATTTCCATGATGTCACCTTATGAGTACTAACCTGCATGGTTCTAAGTTTAGAATCTATGACATCTTTTACGACATCAGAATCCAAGATAGCTGACCTGGGAATATGAATGCAGTCCAAAATAGTTGTTCCAGTTTTCATGGCACTGTGATTGTTTAACTCCACCAGTCACCCTCAGTGCAGGCTTACCGGCCATTAAGCAAACCCACCAGTTGTGCTTTATACTCAAAATGAAAAAAAATGATCACCATCATCATCATAATCATTATCATCATCATAATCGTACAGCATCTTCAGAAGTCTACCACCGCCACACACACTCGATTATAAGCATTTAACCATTCATCTCTCTCTCAATGTTTATTATTCGTAATGTGTGTATGTATGTGTTTTTCACTGTTTTCTTTAATGTGTCCCTGAGTTCAACAGCTCCATATTGTAGACGTGGTGCCTGATACATTTGAGGAGCAGCAGTAGATATCAAGCCAGCAGTCGGATGCGCTCCATGATGCAGCTCCGAGCACTTTTGAGTGTAAATCAAGTACATTCGAGCAACAGAAATTAAGTCCGCACACAGACAAGCTCTCGTCACACTGGAGTGGATACCAAGTTAGCATGGAGAACTATTTTCAGACTTCGAGTTTCACTGTATCCACCACCAGCACCACTAAGGCAGCATGCGGACAAGATCCCTGGTCCAGCACCTGATATATTGCAGCAAGACACGGAATTGTTTCTAATCTTCCACATTTCATCATATTATTGTACTAAATAGAAATAGAAATGTAACTAAAGTAAGCCAATAAGTGATAAGCACTTAGTCCCAGTGGAACTTACGTGGGGGGTATACAAAATGGGTCTTATTCTTACTTTATGCCCAATATTCTGATGACATTCATCCATATACGCAAGTGATTGCTAATGTGGCACAGTATTCGATACACAAAAACTTGCTCATTTGTGGAGACATAAACTCTAGATCAGTGTTATGGCACTCAAACGAAACAAATGAAAGAAGTAGGATAGTCAATGATACAATATATGAAAACAACCTGTATATACTAAACAGGGAAGGGCAACCACCGACTTGGTGTACAAATACACATCACAGTCATATATATGTAGTAAACAATAACACCCTAAGGTTTGTGATAGATTGGACAGTTCATGAAGGGTACACTCAAAGTGATCACAATGTCATCATGATTAACATCCAAACTTGGAATGTGGAAGATACAACAACATATAATAGATTTCTCTTGAATAAAGCAGACTGGGATAGTCTGCGACAGATAACCTCGAACTACCAGCTATCAGACATTAAAGGTAGTGTGAATTGTAAAATACATAAACTGACAGATTTAATACAAGACGCGCAATGAAGATCAATACCACATATAAACAAAACTTCAAAACCACGCATAAAAATGCACTTGACTTGTGAACTTGCGGAACTAAGGAAAGAACACGGCAAACACGTAAATATTATCAGCGAGCAAATAATGCTAAGGAAGAACTGGCTAGACTGCAAACATACAGAGAGACTAAAGAACGACATAGGATTACTATACTAGAGATTAAAAAATGGCAATGGCACTCCTACGTACAGGGACAGTTACAGGACAATACGTGGGGAACCCCTTACAAAATTTTGACAGAAAGGGTCAAAAGCCCATTTGCTTTGGCTGCCCTGACAAAAGACGACGGTACATTGACACAAGGCTGGAGGGGTACTGCAGAATTGGTTCAAATGGCTCTGAGCACTATGCGGCTTAACTTCTGAGGTCATCATTCGCCTAGAACTTAGAACTAATTAAACCTAACTAACCTAAGGACATCACACACATCCATGCCCGAGGCAGGATTCGAACCTGCGACTGTAGCAGTCCCGCGGTTTCGGACTGAGCGCCTAGAACCGCTAGACCACCGCGGCCGGCTACTGCAGAATTCTTGATGCAGAAACTCCTCCCCAATGATGACATAAATACTGATCTAGAGATACATACTGACATTCGAACTGAAATGGAACAAGAATATGTAACTGAAAGGATAGTCGATCCATTTACAAACGAGGAGGTGGCTAGAGCAATTGCAAGACTAAAGGAAGGTAAGGCCACTGGCCGTGACAACATTCATGCAGAAGTGCTTCAGCAAATTGCACCATATACAACTACTTCTCTAACAGAGACCTTAAATGAGGCATTACAGTTTGGTAAAATACCCTTAACATGGAAGACGGCCAGTACAATAATTATAAACAAACCCACAGATAAATATCCCAAGGACCCAAAATCCTGTCTCTTAACACTTTCGCTGCGGCTGACGCTTGTAAGCCATGAGCCAGTGCGGCTGACGCTTACAATTGTCCGCGCTCACTGTCGGAGTGTAGTTGCAGCGTCTAACCTGGCGTCAAAGCGTGTAAACTTTTGTTTTGTGTGGTCAGTTATCGAACGTATATTGTTCGTAATGGCGGCTAATGAACCGACACCAGGTCCTTCCAATGTGAAAAGGAGCAGGAAAAGTGTTAAATTGACAGAGGAACAGTTACTTAGTGTACTAGACGACAGTGATTTTCTGTGTAGTGAGGACGAGGCATACCACGGAGATTGTCATTTAGAGGCTGCAGAAGAACTGCAGAGTGATGATAGCGTGGAAACACAGCTTTCGAATCTGTTTCGTGACAGTTCCGAATCTGACGATACGGATCACGACGATTGCGTGGAAACTGACGACGAAAAAGAGCCCGAGCTATCACACGGAGATAATCCAGGTGAGTCCTGGCATAAAGAACCACATAACATGCAGTATGACCCATTTACGAAGGAAGAAGTTTTGCAAATTCATCCTGCTGGCAATTCACCTATGGATTTCTTCAGATTATTGTTAACAGACGAATTTTTGCAACTTGTAGTTGACGAACCGAACGATAACGCAGTCAACATATTGCTGAGCGAAAATACAAAATAGGGATCTAGGATCTGTGAATGGAAACCTCTAAGTATAGGCGAATTACTAGTTTTCCTTGGTGTTTTGTTACATATGGGTAACGTTAAATGTACGCGATTACAAGACTACTGGAAGAAAGAACCGCTGTTTGAGAATAGAGGAATAGCGATGAGTATAAGCAGAGACCGGTATTTGATCGTATTACGCGCTCTGCATTTTACAAAAAATCCAATTCCAGGAAACCCGAAACCAGATGATCGTTTATATACTAAGATACGACCTATATTGGATTATTTTAACGAGAGAATATCTCAACTGAATTACCCGGGAGAGATTTATCAATAGATGAATCAATGATTCTTTGGAGGGGAAGATTGTCGTTTAGACAACACATAAAAATCAAACGTAATAAATATGGCATTAAGATGCACATGCTCAACAATCCAGACAGTTTCATAAATAAGTGCGCCGTGTTTGGTCATCACGTTTACATGGACAATTATTGTAACGGTTCTGATTTAGCTACAACTCTGTTGAACCTGAAAATACTTTCCACACGTACTCTGAAAGTAAATAGGAAATATACCCGCGAAGACGTTGTATCGGCAAAACTTGGGAGAGGAGAGACAATTGCGCGGTATTCTAATGGAGTTATGATTGGAAAATGGAAGGATCGACGAGAGGTTTCCTACATTTCCACAGAACATCTAAATGTTATGGAGCAAGTGACAACTGCGCGCCAGCAAATGGTCACGAAACCTTTGCCTATTATTAGGTACAATGCGTGTATGTCTGGGACTGATAAACAAGATCAGATGTTATCGTATTATTTATATGAACGAAAGACTATCCGCTGGCCGAGAAAACTATTCTTTTATGTCATTGACATGCTAGTTTTCAATTCCCTATATCTGTACAACAAATACTCAGGAAATAAAATGATATTGTACGATTACAGAATGAACATTATAAAGGGCTTCCTTCCACCAATGGACGTTCCACGAAATGTGAGCAAAAAACATCACAAACAAACACACGTTGTGCAAAAGAGGGAAGTTACTGCAGGGAAAAAGGAAGCGGTGTAGGAAGTGCGCGGAACAAGGCAAGCGCACTGATACACCATACGAGTGCACATCCTGCCCAGACAAACCTGGATACTGCTTGAACTGCTGTATAATTTCCCATAAGTGGCAAAAACGCGATAATATCGGGGAAATTCCGATTATCAAAGACAACTTATTTCTTTTGACATTGCATGGTTTCTTTTTATGACGTGAAAGGTTAGAACTTTTTTTCATGTGTACTCAGAAAATGAGGTTTTCTTTTGTGTTAAGTCGACTTATTTCTTATTGCGTTGTAAAGCGTTCACTTCAGTTTTTTTCGAAAGAATCTGTTGTGCTAAATTTGTTTTAATAGCACCGCAATTGAAGTGATGGGGGACACGAGAGAAGCCTCCACGTAGCGTGTGTTTCGCTTACTAATTTCTACACGTCCGGGCGTCCCCTGGGCGTCTATGATAAATGTATACGGCTAATTCTGTCATACCAGGGGCAAACATGCTACTAAATTGACGACCTCGATCAGAGTCAATCTTAAAAATGCGCATTTGAAGTCAGGATAATATCAAATGAATCCGGTTTCCGTTTTCCTTTTTTTCCTTCTTAAGAATTTGCGTTTTGGAATCAATTTTTCCTGAATGCAGTGGATTTGTTGCTTGTTTGAATTGTATTTTTTGTTACATTAACAACAAATCACGAACATCTGAATGACACCTGTGTCCCCTATAGGTGTCAGACAGGAAACAGACTTTAAAACATGACCACAATACAGTCGAAGCTTATTTGAAGTAATTCATCTAAGGTGTCGTCATTAAGTCAGTATAGAACATGATCCTACAGATCTTACAAGGTCTGAAAGCCTGTAGTTCGGGTGTGCTTAGGAGCGTCGGCTCCGAGCGGTACCTGCCGTTTCAGTGTGTTACTGCACGTTGCCGGGCCGCACTGGACAGTTGGGTGCCTGCACCAATGCCGCAGCGAAAGTGTTAAATATATAGCCAAAGTACAAGAGCGCCTACTATGCGATAGGCTCCAGGCTCATAGTTAGTTGGATTGAGTCCTTATCAATATGGATTCCGTAAACACAAGTCAATTGACGATGCAATCAAACAAGCACTTAGTGTAGTCGGTCACACGGAACTAAAATACTCCATCGCAATCACGATAGAGATAGCAGGTGCCTTCTATAATTTGTGGTGGCCTGCGATGTTTGCATGCCTCAGAGGGCTTTGGGTGCCAGCAGCCCTCTGTTATAGCCTACAGGACTACTGTAGACACAGGGTTGCTGAGTGGCGTGCAGGTAACCGTAAACTAATTGTAGCGGGAAGAGGTAGAAGGCCATATTAAGACTCAAGTGATTTATTGTTTCCAACTACAGTGCCACATTCCCTTCGGTTTGCATCACTGGGCCCCGCAAGCTCTCTGCCAATGTGTCAGCCTTGTACTGCCGCATTGATATGACGACGTCAGGGCTGCGCTGCCTCAGTGCCGCCCGCTGGCAACTGCAAGGTGTCCCACGCCACGCGTCCTCGCCAATGTGGCTTGGGTTGCAGCGACAAGTGCCCGCGATCCGGCAGCTGAATCTGCGGCCCTCGCCCTGGATGTCTCCGTTGTGTGCTGGGGAGCCAAGACGACTGCTCACTGTAGCAAGTCATGGAGTGGCCCGCCAATGGCTGGCTATGGACCCCACGTCAGCCTCAGGGGGTCGAACCAGTGACCCGCCGTGGACTGGAACGCTGGCGCCCCATCTGCTGCTGTGCGTAGCTGGTGGTGTGACACGCCCCACTATCCAGGAGAGCTGCCACACTTTGTTAGTGAACCAGCACCAATTTATATGTGGCTGTGTGCCTCTGTGTCACGTACTCATAACACTTAAGTTGGCCAGTGGGTCCCTTCTGCCTGTGACTTGCGCCATGCAAACCACTGCGTGTACATTTACCAGCGGTTCTACGCCCCTGTCGCCTTTATTTTACTTCACAACTGCTGGTGAGCATAACTCACTGTAAACAGCCCCACGCCTGGCTGTAACTTGTGAGCTCAGAAATATTGCGCCAAAAATGACTTTTCCAATCCCAAACGGTAGTGCCACTACATAATCAAAAACTTACAAATGGATGTCCACAAGGGTCAATTTGCGATCCCATGTTCTGGGACCTGACAATTGAACCCTTGTTACATTTAGTGGAAAACCACGAGTGTGCTGATGGAATTGTGGCCTACGTTGACGACATCTAAGTAGTTGTATCAGCAAATTCCAGAGCACAATTAGAAATGAGAGCAAGAGGTATAATGGGTGACATGGTAAAGTGGTGTACTAAATACAAATTGACAATTGCTCTGCATAAAACATTATACATAATGCTAAAGGGAAGTCTTAGTAGAGACCCCTCCATTAAATTAGGAACAATCAATATTTCTAGGAAAAAGACTACACGGTACCTGGGTGTCATGATTGAGGAAAGGCTCTCTTTTAGAGAACACATATGGATGACCTCTGATAAGGTAGAAAAATTACCACAGAAACTTGCTAGAATTAATATAATAGAATTCCGATTACCATTAAGATACATGAGGGTTTACCACTGTGCGATTTTTGAATCTATCATATGTTTTGCAGCCAGTACATGGGCTCATAAACTGAGCCTTGTGGTAAATAGAACTATTGTTCACTGCAGGCAGAGAGGGGTGCTGTTGAGATTGTCAGGCACCTTCAAAACTACATCACTGGAGGCCCTGTCTGTTGTCCTAGGTGTCTTTCCGATCGAAATAACTATTAAATACCGTGCCGCAGCATACTAGTTAAAGAAGGGCTGTAGAGATCAGGTAAGAGCTATAACAGGAGAAGATATTCAAGACAAATTACACTTAAAAAATTGGCGCCTAGATACTTGGCATAGAGACTGGGTTAAGAGTGAAAAGGGCCATAGGGTCCATGAGTTCTTCCCAAACATCAGGGAGAGACTACAAATGAAATACATAGATCCGAGTCGAGGCAAGATACACTTTTTGGCCGGTCATGGGCCTTACCCAGCACACCTACACCGCATGAATCTTAAGGAAAGTGATACATGCACATGTGGGGACATTGGGACCCCTGAACACATGATTATCTCTTGCATGCTATACACACATATATGACCCTCACATTTGAGACGGTTTAATATTTACAACTCCATTAGGGACCCAGTTGCGTGGACAGAATTAAATAACACAACAGACAAAATTTCAAGACAATTACAAGTAGAGTACAACAAAAGGAGACCATGGAGGCACTGACTGAGAGAACGAAGATCTTCCACTAATAACAGCAGTACTGAGGATTCTGATGATGATGTTACTGAATACAATAAAGACACAGAATTGGATAATATGACTGCTTCAGACATATAATACATTGTAGTAGAACAAGGTGTGAGGGTATGTAACAAACTGTAATAAGAAAATGTAATTAATATAAATGTGACAATTTGTAAAAGTATGAAATGAATAATATGAAATATAGTAGAGTAGTTTTAGACATAGAAATAGGATAGAAAACTGCTGGTGAGAGGGTCATAGCTCGATGATACTATTCCGAAAGTTGCCCCTCACATCAGCACCTATAATGTATGTAATGTAGTATCATTGTATCAAGGGCGCAGTACATGATTATAGATGTAGCATATGGACTCATAAATCTGAATATTAGTATTTAGGATGAGGCCAAAAGCGGTAAGGCTCGAGGAATTTTCCGAGGCTTTCTTCTCATGGCCTTGTTGGTGAAGGGATTTTCAGTAAATATCATTTCTTTTTAATTTTTCATTATTATAACATTTATTCTTTATATTAAAATAACTATAGATTTGTTTGTATTTTCAAAATAACATGTATGTCATTTTGTCTTTTCTTTTCTAATTATTAAAATGCTGCTCTGAACTAGTAAAAACTGCCAGACACTGCATATGGTCCACCTCCACGGGACGGGACACGGGCAACGGCACATCTGTCATTCAGGAAGATATATGAATCAGACTTAGTATGTGTACCTTCGTGTGGGTGTATGTTAATTATTATGTGGATTCTCCCCTTTACTTGCCTTTGAGTGACTGATGTAATGGCTAAGTGACCAACTGCAGTATTTACAGCCCACTATATTATAAAGGCAGCAGGCTTAAACGCCAAGCAGCAAGTGGAAAAAAAATCCACGTTATCCAACGTTTGCACCACTCATTCGATTCTCACCTAATTCGATACAGAGTGCTGTTGTTCAACACTAATTACCAACTGACCAACACTGGATCAATTCGTGTTAATGTTTGTTTAGCACTTGATACAGACTTCAAAGTTACAGTGGATAAAGAGAATGTCCAGTGAGGTACAAAGGTGCAGTTCAGTGATATAGAGTGGGATCAACTATACAGCAAGTTGAAATACATCACGGATTGCATGACAGTTGAGAACTATCCATTCCCTCGAGACATCAGTATCTCTGGCAGCAGCAGTTGAAACGTCCCCTTAGAACAATTATACATGACTGTGCTTAAACTGACACACAATATTTTTTAGCGCAACGCAATCTGACTTTCAGAAATCCCTACAAAGGAATGGCCCTGACTAACATTAACCTGTACCTTTCACAAATCACTTACCTCACCAAAAATCTTCGTTACTCGAACTACTGCAATACAGCGAGCGCCACTACTGCCAGCTAAATAAAAGATTCAAACTACGGAAGGCACTAACTACTGATAGGCATAGTTAGCAAATGAAAGATTTTAACAGAGAACAAACAATGTATTTACCTTAATAGTCATAATATATATAGCAGTTCATAATATCCAGTATAACAAATTTCAAAACTCCGCCATCTCTCTCCACACATCCACCACTGCTGGCAGCTCACCTCCAACTGCGCAACGCTACGCGCTGTTCACATCCAGCTGCCCAACACTACAATGGCAGACAACAATGCAAACTAGCCACAGACTGCACACAGCACAGCCAGTGATTTTCATACAGAGCGCTACGTGGCATTACCAATATAAAAATCTAAACAGCCTACTTACACAGTGTATTTGTTGTCGACATGTTTTGGAGTGGAGTGGTACAATGAAGTTAACATCTCAAGCCCTGAACAATATGTGTACAAGAATTGTTCAGGAGACAGTCCCAAACCAGCGTGTTCTGCACAATGCAATAAGGTTCGCCATGGAGAGACTCAGTCTGTGGCGAATGTGTGTTAAACCACTCTCTGATGATATTGTCAAGTATCTATTAGAACACGAAGTTCACAATGAGGATGATAAGTTAAATGTGTGTATCTGTGTGTTTATGTTTGCCATACCTAAGTCTGCTAGTGTTACTCCTATAAACAGAAACTGCATACAAGTTGAGTTTATAGAAGGCATTCCTCAGTCTATTAGTGTTCAAGATGGAGTGCATGAAGTACATACTGAATTTAAAGCATATAAAAACAGTTATTTGGAAAGTATTGCTGTGTGGTGAATAAAGTTGCTGTAGGAAAAGAGAATGACTTTGTTTTGAAGTTTAACATTAGGTGCATCCCTTGCAGTAATTGATATATCTTTGGTCCAATGTGTGGTATCTACGAAAAATCTTCCTCAGGAAATTTACACTCTGTCACTTCTGGAGCATTCATCCAGTATATGTGACAAAATTTTGGACAGGTCTTCGATGTGTCTATGGAAGCAACTATAATCACGGGTTACCTGTCCCCATGGACCAATATGTGCAACACAATAAGCATAAACCATTGCAGTTAACGTGTGAACTGTCTCACATTCTCCTTCTTCTGCAAACTGCACATTCTGCTTATTCTTATTAGACAAAACAAAATGTGTCTTCATGATTTAAGGCTTCTTCTATACTTCGGAATCCAAGGTGCCAGCACCTTATGTGATAGATGGTTGATTCTATATATACACATCTCATGTATACCCTATACCATGTGACGTGATGACTCACAGTCATGTACAACTGGAATTACATGTATCAAACAGGTGACCCATGCAAAAGGTGTTTGTGGCAGGGAGAGAGGGAGAGACTTCCACTCACATACATCACCCTTACACAGCACATTAAGCAGATGGTATAATATGGCACTGTACTCAAACAGGGGTCCAAACAGGACGGTACCGTGCCTTGGAGGATGATTATGCATCTTTTGATTTTTCAATTTCTATCCAGAATGTTCATATGTATGTGTGGGAAAAGATTTTTGGTGTTTCTCACTTAATATCCCAGCATTCCTCTCTCATTCAATGTTGAGTAGGCTTGGCTGGAGCAAATTTCTGGTGCTTCTCAATCACAGCATTCCTCTATCTTTTCCACTACTGTTATCTCTTACCTGTCACTTGTGTTAAAGAACAAGCAGTGGCCCTGCATTCTGATATATTCGGTGGTTTGTGGTGACATGTATCTTAGTGGCCGTGGGTGGACTTCTGTTGCTATCCTAGTCCCTGGATTTGTTTTAAACATAGCACATGTGGTGTTAAACTTAGGACAATGGGTGTGACTGCAGCGATGTCCCCCATTTTGCATGAGGTAATTGAATCAATGTTATGCATGTGACGTCTCAGTGCATGAAACTGTCACTGGTGTGACTCGGTGGTGAGTAACAGGAATTGGAGTTAGGAGGAGCAGTTTCCAGGAATTCTCTAAGTGACCATTCACCTCTGAATGAGAGCCTTTCCCTCCAAATGTGGTGTTAAATCAATAATGTGGAAAGAACCAAACTCCGAGTTAGGAGAAGCAGTGACCACACATGTCTGAGTGAATAGTAGCTGGGAAAAACATGTCACTGAGCTGGACGTGCACAAACATCCTTTGCATCAGAAGTCATAGTGTCAGTATTTGAGAATGTGAATCTGATGTCATAGAACCTAACCCAGTATATCAAGTCTGAGCATGATTCTGATGTCACGGTAGTTACGCCATTATTCCAGTTCTGGGACAGTATGACAGAATTCTACACTGTCATAAATAGCCTGACAGATCTGACCTGGATTGGGACGTCATAAAGTTGTGCCATTATGCAACAGTCGCCATCTTGTATTTCAGGTCACAGATCTTTGATTCTGACGTCATACTAAGGCTAGTGCACGTATTGTGATGTCACAGAGCCAGGGCCAGCATTCCATCGTGATATTCACCATTTTGAATTTCCTGGCAGTTTTTACTTATGACAACGCCCCCCCCCCCCGTTCCCCCCACCAAATGGGCATTGGGAGGGTGGGATGATGGGAAAATCCCAAATCCCATGATGTTGGTGACACTTTGGGGCCAGAAACGGCCATTATACTATTGATGTTGCCGAGGTCCAATTTTTCTACCATTTTGTCTACAGTGGCCCTTTTTTCCGTTGAGTGTACATATTTGAACTCCCATACATGGTGTGTGGATGTTAAGTCAAAAATATAAGGGAAACCACTGAAGCAAATAATATTTTCGTTATAGAAACAATAATGTTCTTCTCATTAGAAGCTGAATAAACTATGATCTAATACTATATCTTACATACTACATAAACAAATACTTTTCTGTTCATCTGTGTGGTTTTTTTTCTTCCCGACTTAGCATTTATGATTTTGAAAACTAAGTATTATCCATTAATTAGACCTTTTTGATTTCATATAGGCACTTTGGCTTCAAGTATAAGCGACAGTCAAATGAAAATGAGGCAGATGAGAAAAAGTAAGTAATGAAAGTAAGCAATCGCCATGAATGTTAGTCCATTTATTCCACTGTGAGACAAGATAGTCACTGTCTTCACTGAAAACTGTTTGCGGTTGTTTAAGAAGCCATGTTTGCACCCAGGCATGCACATCTTTATCTGAGGCAAATAGACAACCATGAATGTCTGTTTTCAGGGCTTCAAAAATATGGAAAATGCATGGAGAGAGATCGGGACTGTATGAAGTATGTGTAAGGGCTTTCCAACAAAACTTCAACACAGTACTTTATACAACCTTCGCAGCATTTGGGCCCACTTTGCTTTGAATGAAGAAGTGCATGCCTGGGTACAATCATGGTTCTGCAGACAACCACTAACATTTTTCCATGAAGGCATTGACAGTCTTGTCTCAGAGAGGGATAAATACACTCCTGGAAATGGAAAAAAGAACACATTGACACCGGTGTGTCAGACCCACCATACTTGCTCCGGACACTGCGAGAGGGCTGTACAAGCAATGATCACACGCACGGCACAGCGGACACACCAGGAACCGCGGTGTTGGCCGTCGAATGGCGCTAGCTGCGCAGCATTTGTGCACCGCCGCCGTCAGTGTCAGCCAGTTTGCCGTGGCATACGGAGCTCCATCGCAGTCTTTAACACTGGTAACATGCCGCGACAGCGTGGACGTGAACCGTATGTGCAGTTGACGGACTTTGAGCGAGGGCGTATAGTGGGCATGCGGGAGGCCGGGTGGACGTACCGCCGAATTGCTCAACACGTGGGGCGTGAGGTCTCCACAGTACATCGATGTTGTCGCCAGTGGTCGGCGGAAGGTGCACGTGCCCGTCGACCTGGGACCGGACCGCAGCGACGCACGGATGCACGCCAAGACCGTAGGATCCTACGCAGTGCCGTAGGGGACCGCACCGCCACTTCCCAGCAAATTAGGGACACTGTTGCTCCTGGGGTATCGGCGAGGACCATTCGCAACCGTCTCCATGAAGCTGGGCTACGGTCCCGCACACCGTTAGGCCGTCTTCCGCTCACGCCCCAACATCGTGCAGCCCGCCTCCAGTGGTGTCGCGACAGGCGTGAATGGAGGGACGAATGGAGACGTGTCGTCTTCAGCGATGAGAGTCGCTTCTGCCTTGGTGCCAATGATGGTCGTATGCGTGTTTGGCGCCGTGCAGGTGAGCGCCACAATCAGGACTGCATACGACCGAGGCACACAGGGCCAACACCCGGCATCATGGTGTGGGGAGCGATCTCCTACACTGGCCGTACACCGCTGGTGATCGTCGAGGGGACACTGAATAGTGCACGGTACATCCAAACCGTCATCGAACCCATCGTTCTACCATTCCTAGACCGGCAAGGGAACTTGCTGTTCCAACAGGACAATGCACGTCCGCATGTATCCCGTGCCACCCAACGTGCTCTAGAAGGTGTAAGTCAACTACCCTGGCCAGCAAGATCTCCGGATCTGTCCCCCATTGAGCATGTTTGGGACTGGATGAAGCGTCGTCTCACGTGGTCTGCACGTCCAGCACGAACGCTGGTCCAACTGAGGCGCCAAGTGGAAATGGCATGGCAAGCCGTTCCACAGGACTACATCCAGCATCTCTACGATCGTCTCCATGGGAGAATAGCAGCCTGCATTGCTGCGAAAGGTGGATATACACTGTACTAGTGCCGACATTGTGCATGCTCTGTTGCCTGTGTCTATGTGCCTGTGGTTCTGTCAGTGTGATCATGTGATGTATCTGACCCCAGGAATGTGTCAATAAAGTTTCCCCTTCCTGGGACAATGAATTCACAGTGTTCTTATTTCAATTTCCAGGAGTGTATATTAACAGTTCTGGGAATTATTTTTTAAATAATAAACAGTTTACTTACTTTTTTCTGTTTGTCCTGTGTTCATTTGACTGCCCCTTAATGTAGGGTCCATAGAAAAATATGTATTGTAATAGATCATTTTGTTGTTTGCGACTGTGAAGTCAGATGTTTACTGCAATGGCATGTAGTGAATTTTTCATTAAGATGAGCAGTCACAAAGTAATGAAACGCCTTTTAAAATTTGAAATTATATCTTTGCCGTATTCGTTGATCACTGGGTCATAATGCACAAATCTAAGACGCCAAAGGAGATCCTTTTCAGTTGACAATATAGCTAAGCTTGTAAGGTGTTCTTGAATTAATGAACTACATACATAATTTTTTATCCTTGTTATGGTTGAAGAGCTTCTCTCAGCTGAGGCATAGACTGCAGGAATAGTCAAAGTAAGATCAAAGAGGTTTACAGTTTTGACATAAATTTCAACAAATCGCCAATACATTCACGACGCGTTTCTCTGAAGGTAGAAGCAACGAATAACTGTTACCTTAACCAGAAAAAAAACAAAAAATGATCCATATCAGTCTTTTAGTGAGTGCAGTGAATTGCTTATAATGATCACAATTATGTAGATTTAAAAGTTCCATAACTAAGAGAGTCTTAGTTACAAACTCTGTTTTGTAGTGCCGCATGTGGTAGCCGCACGGTCTAGGGCGCCTTGCCAGGGTTCACGCAGCTCCTCCCGTCGGAGGTTCGAGTCCTCCCTCGGCCATGGGAGTGTGTGTTGTCCTTACCGTATGTTGGTTTAAGTTAGATTAAGTACAGGGCTATTACAAATGATTGAAGCGATTTCATAAATTCACTGTAGCTCCATTCATTGACATATGGTCACGACACACTACAGATACGTAGAAAAACTCATAAAGTTTTGTTCGGCTGAAGCCGAACTTCAGGATTCTGCCGCCAGAGCGCTCGAGAGCGCAGTGAGACAAAATGGCGACAGGAGCCGAGAAAGCGTATGTCGTGTTTGAAATGCACTCACATCAGTCAGTCATAACAGTGCAACGACACTTCAGGACGAAGTTCAACAAAGATTCACCAACTGCTAACTCCATTCGGCGATGGTATGCGCAGTTTAAAGCTTCTGGATGCCTCTGTAAGGGGAAATCAACGGGTCGGCCTGCAGTGAGCGAAGAAACGGTTGAACGCGTGCGGGCAAGTTTCACGCGTAGCCCGCGGAAGTCGACGAATAAAGCAAGCAGGGAGCTAAACGTACCACAGCCGACGGTTTGGAAAATCTTACGGAAAAGGCTAAAGCAGAAGCCTTACCGTTTACAATTGCTGCAAGCCCTGACACCCGATGACAAAGTCAAACGCTTTGAATTTTCAGCGCGGTTGCAACAGCTCATGAAAGAGGATGCGTTCAGTGCGAAACTTGTTTTCAGTGATGAAGCAACATTTTTCCTTGATGGTGAAGTGAACAGACACAATGTGCGAATCTGGGCGGTAGAGAACCCTCGCGCATTCGTGCAGCAAATTCGCAATTCACCAAAAGTTAACGTGTTTTGTGCAATCTCACGGTTTAAAGTTTATGGCCCCTTTTTCTTCTGCGAAAAAAACGTTACAGGACACGTGTATCTGGACATGCTGGAAAATTGGCTCATGCCACAACTGGAGACCGACAGCGCCGACTTCATCTTTCAACAGGATGGTGCTCCACCGCACTTCCATCATGATGTTCGGCATTTCTTAAACAGGAGATTGGAAAACCCATGGATCGGTCGTGGTGGGGATCATAATCAGCAACTCATGTCATAGCCTCCACGGTCTCCCGACTTAACCCCATGCGATTTCTTTCTGTGGGCTTATGTGAAAGATTCAGTGTTTAAACCTCCTCTACCAAGAAACGTGCCAGAACTGCGAGCTCGCATCAACGATGCTTTCGAACTCATTGATGGGGACATGTTGTGCTGAGTGTGGGAGGATCTTGATTATCGGCTTGATGTCTGCCGAATCACTAAAGGGGCACATATCGAACATTTGTGAATGCCTAAAAAAACTTCTTGAGTTTTTGTATGTGTGTGCAAAGCATTGTGAAAATATCTCAAATAACAAAGTTATTGTAGAGCTGTGAAATCGCTTCATTCATTTGTAATAACCCTGTATTGTGTAAGCCTAGGGACAGATGACTTCAGCAGTTTGGTCCTGTAGGAATTTACCACCACTACGTCACTACCATTGTCTCGTAGCTCTCCCATCACTATGTCCACTATTTTAAAGCAGATGTTTCTAAAATATTTTTCAAAATTGACTGTAGCACCATGCCTTGGACGTTTAGTTTCTAGTTCGCTGATATGTTGGCCATCAATGAGTCTGTGCCATATTTTTTAAAATCCGTGCATTTGGTTTTCCCTTCTTGGAATTCATAAATTTTTGTTACACATTTTCCAATGTTCTAAGCTCTGGCTTGCATATATCAAATAAGGTGTCAGTGAGAGGCATAATATCTGCAAAAGTACGTCAAACGAAACAAACTGACATCTTGCATCATGATTTCAAGGCGCGAGCTGCAATCTACGTTTCTTCGTTCGCTTATCAGCATCCATTTATCTTTTTGAAAAGTGAAACCAGCTGACTGCGATATAAAGTTTTCAGCAAACGAGATGCACATCTCCACAGCGTGGGAGATGCCTCAGGCAATTCTTTTGGATGATATGGAAAAAAAAGAGCAACACCATTAAACCCGAAGAAAAAAATTAAGCATTTTTTTATTTTTTGACACTAACTGCGATAACACTGAATACAGTGAATGAGCGAAATGGTGAATGAACATTGCAGTACAAAATGTGTTTATTACTCTTGACTGGAATCTTCAAATGGCTAGCCACTGCTGCAGCTTCTTTATGATTCTGAGAATGTTCGTGAATTTTAAGAAACTTTAATGGATTTTGATAGAAAGTTCAGGTAACTTGCTGTGTCACATTGAAATAAAATCCCACGCTTTGGATGATAGAAACAATCATCGAAAGCTTGGTATTTTATCCAAATTTGATGTGCCAAGATAACTGACAACTTTTTATCCGATTAGTCCATTGTGAATTGTGCATTTCACCAACGTCCGTGACGCAGTGAAGTAGTAAGAAGACCTGAGAGAAATTATACTCCTTGACTGCATGACCCATAATAACCGAGAAAAAAATTAGTTTCAGTTATTTACGTTCTTATTTTACTCATTTGAAATACAAGCATTCAGGTAATTCTGTATTCGATTTGACACTCCTGTAAGCAAAGAAAAATGTTCTAAATGATCTTTCAACTTTTCGTCATATTCACTGTGAAACCACAGAAATACAACATAATTCTATTTAGCTTTTGCATATTAATGCACCCTGACAGCCACTCGTTGTTGTAAAGTTTCATATCGAAATTTCGTATGCAAGATTTCATCTCACTTATGACGAATGCTTCAGTTGTAAGTCTACTGTAATTCGTTTCAAAAAAATTACGAGTAATCTTTAGCGTTTCGACATTATATCTAATGCTGAATAAAGACATACCGTTAATTGGGGCTACATTGCTCTTATGGGAGTTACTTTGCTTCAGAAATGAAAAGAGTTTCAAAGCACTCTGGAGGGGAGATCTTCAACTAAAATTTAAAGCTTTTAGCTTTAAAACATTGTTGGCATCACAGTCTTCCTTCCAGTACTTTCAGAGTCTGCCGTTTTGTGTTTGGTTCTTGAGTGGAAGCCACTGAGTTGAAGTGTTATTTATTAAACTCAAATTTGCATCTAAAAATTTGTCTCTGCAGAACGGAATTTTCTTACTGAAAAGATAAGTATATGACCATTTGCTGTAAAATTTAATGCTGAATTAAAATTTCCTTCATTTGATAATGTGGTTGCATTTGTTTTTATCTTATTCAAAAATAAATAAGTGAGCTTACATTTTCGACCATTGAGGGGCTACTTTGCACCACTCATAACGTGGAGCAAAGTAACCCCTCACACTTCTACAAAATGTATTTTAGTTATATTTCTGTATTATTTGTCATAGATATGGTTCGTGAATATGAAAGAAAACCAGGATCATATCGATACATCAATTATTCACCCCAACAGTTGGCACAATGTCTGGAAAGTATCAGGAACGGTACATTTTCCCGCAGAAAGGCTGCAGATCACTTCAGAGTCCCAAGATGTATGATTTTTAACAGACTTAAACAAAAACACCAAAATACTCCAGGAATGAAGCCTGTTTTTAATGGACATGAGGAGAATGCGTTGTATATAGAAATGATGCGTGATTATGGCTTCCCATTAAATTCTGCTGATCTGCATTATGTAGTAAAATGTTACCTGGATAGAAGGGGGTGTAATGTGAAAGAATTTTTAACAATATACCAGGGAAAGATTGGACAAAAGGTTTGCTACAAAGACATACTCAACTGACTGAAAGATTTGCTGCCAATATCAAATTCAGCACGACAGTTGTTGATGAAACCATGTTGCATAAATACATTGGAATTCTGTCCAGTGTAATGAGAGATGTAACACTGTGACACATCTGGAATCTAGGTGAGACAAATCTCACAGATGAGCCTGGTAAAAGCTGAGTTATCTGTTGCCGAGATGCAAAATACTCAGAAAGGATTTGTGACTTTTCTAAATCTAGTTGCTCCATTATGATGTGTGGCAGTGCAGCAGGGGAACTTTAGTCACCCTATGTCATCTACAACTCAGGCCAGCTGTGGAACACATGGACAGAGGGAGGTCCAAAGGGATGCAGGTACAATCATTCTAGTTCAGGGTGGTTTGATGTAGTGACCTACAGTGATGGGTTTGAAACCATTACTGCTGCCCAAGCTGAAGAAACTGGAAGGAAAAAAGGTTGTGATTGCTGACAATCTCTCTACATATTTGAACATCCAAATTTTCCAGAAGTTGTGGAGAAAATGACATTTCGTTTGTCTTCCACCAAACTAGACTCATCTCACTCAATCTTTAGATGTTGCCTTCTTTCATACCATGAAAGTTGCATGGTGGCAGATACTGTGTGAATGGAAGCAAACACTTGAAGGAATGAAATGTGTTGTTCTTCCTAAACACCAGTTTCCTGCTCTGCTGAAAAGGGCTCTTAATGTGATGCAGCCAAATGTAAAAAGTAACCTTTGGGAAGTGTGGGATATTTCCCTGTACTATTGAGCCATTGGTTGAATGCATCGGACACAGAGAGGTGCAACAAGATGATCTGAATAATTCATTTTTGCTCATTCTTCAAAGAAAGGAATCTCTCAACATTCCTGGGGATAAAGGTCACGTGAAAAGGAGAAAGAGTCCAGTCTCATCTGGAAAAAGTGTCTCTCATGCAACTAGTACTAGTAATAGAATGGTGGAGAATGTGGGTGTTGCAGCAGAACCTGCTTTACAAAGACATAGAGGCCAACCAGGGAAACATATAAGAAAGCAAATTTGGTATTCTGAGAGAAGTGAAGATCATTATACGCAAGACTCTTCAGACAAAGAATCCTGGGAATCTTACAGGAAGAGATGTCTTCTGGAAGTAGAGCATGAAGAAGAAGAGGAAAACTTACAGAACTCTCAAGGACCACACATTAAAACAGTAAAGAGATAAGTCGGTGATCTTTTACTGTGAGGATCATCTGTATCCAGGTGTTATTCAAAACTTTAATGAGACTGGGGCAACAATAAGTCCTATGACTAAGTCAAAAAATCATGCAAATGGTCACCAAAACCAGATGAACTCTTTTATGAATGGAAAGATATTATAGGAGGCATAGGTCCTTCACACACGGTGAATAAAAGAGGCTTTTTCCAAATTCGTTAACTGAGTGGTGTTGAGTGTGTAGTAATTAGGTTATGGTACCTAGATTATATAAACATGTGCTTTCGGAGAATTTGGTGTATTCAAGAAAAACTTATATTTACTTTTCTATAAGAATAATTTTGTAATTTTGAAAAATAAATACTGTATTTGTCTTGTGTACATCAGGCACATCTGGAAATACAAAATGAACCTACTTGTATCATCTTATCTTAAATATCGGATTTCAGCACCTCTCTCAGCCATCTGAATCATTCGACCTATAAAATTTCTGTTTCTCCTACCAATGGGAAATGATACGAATACAAATTCACCACTCCTGTAAGAACTGCAGTTTTCACCTTCTACAGTAGTTTCATCATAATGTATGTCACTAGACCTACCGATGTTATCCTCGATGATTTACTCTGAATCAGAATGCAACTGACTATCGTTTGATGATCCTGATGCATAATATCATCTGACTCGATGAGCTCATAAACCACTACTCCCTTGTCAGCTGCAACATTCAGACGTTTTCGCTTTGGGCATTTCGCGGTACTTCCGGTGGTCTCCTTCCATTGTTACTTTAGGTAGTCCACCAATGTGTCACTCCATCGTCATTCCAATTCTTCATTTTCCCTAGGAGATTTTGGAAGTTTCTTAAGGACAGCTTCTCGATTTAGAGGAACAAAGCCACATGCCACAAATCCTGCGACAATATTGGATGTTAGGTAAAGACCCACTTCATTGAAGGTCTTCCTCAGCATCTAAGGGAACTGACACTTAGGCAAGATTCCTATGTTTTTTACTTTCCATTCTTCTAAGCACTTTCTCCAAGCTCCTTTTAGTGAATGCAAGAAGGCTACACCAAGTGGTATGCAAACGTGGGTGGTGTTTAGTGGAACTAAAATGAAGTCAACTTCGTTCTCTCCTCACAACTGAATAACATGAAGAGAAAGATGAGTTGAGATGTTGTCCCCAGTGAGTACTTTTCTTCTACTTGGCTTACGAGCAGATGGGAGCAACAATTTCTCAAACCAGTCTTCAGATATTCCAAGGTCAATTCACCTGCTTGTGTTCCTGTTGTACCCACTGCTAGGAATTCCATTTCAATCCATTTTGGGTAGAGCTATTTTGCTTTATGTACCACCGAGCGAGGTGGCGTAGTGGTTAGCCCAATGGACTCCCGTTCGGGAATACGATGGTTCAATCCCATGTCCAACCATCCTGATTTAGGTGTTCTGTGATTTCCCTGAGTTGCTGCAGGTAAATGCTGGGATGGTTCCTTTCAAAGGACACGGCCGACTTCCAAATCTTAACCGATCATACCAATGACCTCGCTGTCTGGTCTCATCCCCCAAGTGAACCCAAGCCTTTGTGCACCACATGTGGCGGCAAAACAACACCTTCAGCTGTAACTGCAGTCATGACACTAACACTTGTCTTGGACGAATCCATGATTGTCTCTCTGTGCTTTACTCCTCTTTTGATCAGTGCTTTATATAGTTTGCCCTCGGTCATCTGTAAAGTTGGTCTCATAAAAATTTGTTATGTCACTAGGAGGCATGTTCGCAACGAATTCCTCCAGATTATCAAAATAATCATGAATAACTGCCTCACTAATTCCAGCACAAATTCTCTTAATATTTTGCACTATTTTTTCGGTAACCTCCTTGCTTCTTTTCATAATGCCTAAGAACCAGTCTCTTTCTGGTTTCTGGTTCTTAAAACGTTTTTCATGTCGCCCAGAACGATTCAAGTCCTCCTGTAGAACATTTCTCACTTCATGTTGTTCGAAGGAAAACCCACTCTCCCCACTTGATCAGTCCATGAGCTAAACATTCTTCTTCTTCTGCCACCGTACTTGTTTTTCATTTGCCTTTCACACTCTCGTTTAACGTTGTATAGGACACACCACATCACTCGGATGCTTTACGAATACCCAACTTCCTTTTGTTCACTTCCCGGACGGCACTTTCCAGATATACTTCATTGTAGTTCGTTTCTCCATCTACCCATCTACCTTACGTACATTCGTGGCATGATCGACTTCATCATGCAAAATATAATTAAATTATTGGATCAGTACTCGGCCATACGACAAACTTCAGCCATTGCAGATACGTAAATCGCATCGCAATGAATTCACTTACCGACTAACAGTCCGAAAACAGCTGGATTATATCCCATAACGCGGTACTGTAACACGTTTCGTCTGGCTCCATTCACAGGCCGCCAAAATGCATGTGTTTTTTTCCCAGTGTCAGCGAACGGAATTTCATACAGAACATTCTACATATAGAAAATACTATGCAACTAATTGGCTTCCACAGAGATTATATATCGTGAAATTTCCGGATTTGGCGATCAATTTCACCCCACCTGATCGATTTTACCCGTTCTGACGGTACCTCGTTGTGTTGTTCTCCTCTGGGATAGTGCGGGTAGCAAAGTTGTGCAGCAGAGCTCCACATTCACACAGGTGGTGTCCACCTTGGATTTTCAAGATTTTGTCGCTCAGCAGTAGAATACACAGCGAACCCAGTTGCTTACCTTCTGCTTACAGCAACATAACCATGTGAAATACAAGGGGCATTCAATAAGTAATGCAACATATATTATTATGAAAGCAGGTTCGTTTTGTTCACAATTCCTGTACACCAGATGTCGGCAAGTAATTTTAGATTAGCTCCGGATACTATTGAAAACTTTTATCGACGTCCAGAAGAAAAACTACCGTATTCCTTACTAATTTACTATTTTAATTTTCATTCACAATATAATATGAAATACAATAGGCATATTTGTATTCAAAATTTCAGAAAAAATCTCATATTCCTTACTAATTTTAATTTTCACTGTCATACTAATCTGAAATACAATAGATAGGCATATTTGTATCCAAAATCCGGAAAAACTTACATTCTTCACTATTTTACCTTCTATTCCAGTCTCGTATTGTTCGTGGAAAAAAGATTGTCAGTATGCCTCTGTGTGGGCTCTAATCTCTCTGATTTTATCCTCATGGTCTCTTCGCGAGATATACGTAGGAGGGAGCAATATACTGCTTGACTCCTCGGTGAAGGTATGTTCTCGAAACTTCAACAAAAGCCCGTACCGAGCTACTGAGCGTCTCTCTTGCAGAGTCTTCCACTGGAGTTTATCTATCATCTCCGTAACGCTTCGCGAGTACTAAATGATCCTGTAACGAAGCGCGCTGCTCTCCGTTGGATCTTCTCTATCTCTTCTATCAACCCTACCTGATACGGGTCTCACCCTGGTGAGCAGCATTCAAGCAGTGGGCGAACAAGTGTTCTGTAAACTACTTCCTTTGTTTCCGGACTGCATTTCATTAGGATTCTTCCAATGAATCTCAGTCTGGCATCTGCTTTATCGACGATTAATTTTATATGTTCATTCCATTTTAAATCACTCCTAATGCCTACTCCAAGATAATTTTTGCAATTGCCTCCTTCCAGCGGCTGAGCTGCTATATTTTAGCTAAATAATAAAGGATCTTTCTTTTTGTGTATTCGCAGCACATTAAACTTGTCTACATTGAGATTCAATTGCCATTCCCTGCACCATGTGTCAATTCGTTGCAGATCCTCCTTCATTTCAGTACAATTTTCCGTTGTTACAACCTCTCGATATACTACAGCATCATCCGCAAAAAGCATCAGTGAGCTCCTGATGTTATCTACAAGGTCATTTACATATACTGTGAATAGCAAAGGTCCTACGACACTGCCCTGCGGTACACCTGAAATCACTCTTACATCGGAAGATTTCTCTCCATTGAGAATTAAATGCTGAGTTCTGTTATCTAGGAACTCTTCAATCCAATCACACAATTGGTCTGATAGTCCATATGCTCTTACTTTGTTCATTAAACGACTGTGGGGAACTGTATCACACGCCTTGCGGAAGTCAAGAAACATGGCATCTACCTGGGGACCCATGTCTATGGCCCTCTGAGTCTCGTGGACGAATAGCGCGAGCTGGGTTTCACACGATCGTCTTTTTCGAAACCCATGCTGATTCCTACAGAGTAGTAAAATTCGTTATACTCTAACATAATACTGTTTCAAAATTCTTCAGCTGATGCAGTTTTATACTTTTGCAAGGAAATGCTTTCCTGCAAGTCTATTATATCCATTTGGAGTAAAGTCTTTGAACAGCAGAACAACTCTGCAGGCACATCCGTCCATTCTGCCACTGGAGAAACTTCTAAAGGCGATTTTAAGGATCGCGATAGCTTCTCTATCTATGAAAAGTCTTGGAATCTTGCTACAAATTCCCTCTTAAGATCTAACATATTTTTTTTATATTAAAAAATTGTTACAAAGTGAAAGAAGTCTTGATTTGCAATATCTTCTGCAACGATATCCAACTTTCGACGGAAAGAAGACACATTTTGTATCATATCGCACATTAATTTTCCATTTCCTCGTACTTCGGTATTGGGCGCATTTAAGTGTTTTAGAAAATCTTTCAAGAAAGCCACAACTAGCATACTGCAATCGTTTACTATTGACTCCAAATGGTTTCTTGGTTCTTGTGAATCCCAGGTTTCTGAGAAGTATGTTATTGCTTCTGTTGACCTTTACTTAGCCAACGCATATTGTTGCACTGCAGTACGTCAAAAGGCGCCAAATCACACTCAGGAAGAAACTGTTTGAACTGTCTGTGCTGAAAAGCAGAACGAGACCTCATAAAATTAATCAACTTGAATAGCCTGTCTAATACTTCTTTCAGAGTCACACTAAGCTTTCCACAAAAGGGCTGCCGGTTGAATTATGCACTGATACGATAGTAGCCCAGCATTCCTATCCTCGATTCTCTTTACAAGTCCTTATGGGATTCTGGGTACGGATCGTAATATACGTAATAAACAGTTCCCAAGTTTTCTATATACACATATATTTTATCATAAAGACTGATACACATGAACGCTGCATGAAGTACAAAGGCAGACTGGATTAAACATGGCGGCTCGTCAGAGCAGTTAATATTCCAAAGATTGTAATTTGTGTGGTCGATGTGACTTATCGACGCCACACAGCAGCCCCCCTCCCGCTGCCGTAGTACGGAGTATGGCCTATGAGACCTGAGGGGGTGGGGGGTCGTGTGAGAGTCGGGTAGCATTCATCTCACGCTAGGTGAGGAGACCCCTACGTCATAGTGACGTAACACTACGTCATCGTGACGTAAATAACCTAAATCGACTACATGAGCGCTGATATCGATCTTTGCGTTTGTACCGATAACGTCAAAGCTAAATGTAAATACATGTGTACACACGAAGTGACAGGAGTTATCTGTTACGCTCATCCCAGTTGAATTAATTATTAAGCTGTAATCCCAACAATTTGGGATAGTATTATGTGTTTCAGGAACATAATGAATGTCTGAACGAAAGAACCATAACGAAAGTAAAAAAAAGAGCTTTTAGTCTTTTTTTTCTAATCCGATGAATCGTGCATAAATCGTGTGGATAGAAACGTGAAATAATTTATTATTAAGCTGAAATCCAAAGAATGTGGGATATTATTGTGTGTTTCATGTACATAACGAATATCTGAATGAAGCAATCGTAACCATAACGAAAGTGTATAGGCATTTTTTAGTCCGGTTAATCGTACTTAAATCATGTGGATAAAAACGTGAAATAGGGAGAAATTAAAGTGTTTCGTATTTTTATAAAAGCCAATGAATTGTACATAATTCATGTGGGTAGAAACGTTAAACTGAGAAACTGAAGTTCGAAGTAATTCCGAATGTTGCTGGAAATATTAAACCATCTAGTTCCATTTAATTTTGCCTTCATGTTGTAAATCAACTAAGAACAATGAACAGTGCAGATTCAAGACGCACACAACACTCGATGTATACAGAATGCGCACAACAGTCGATAGGACAACTAGTGAAACTCATGATGACGCGTGCCTACGTCACGTTGACGTAGGGCTCTCCTCACCTAGTGTGAAATGAATGCTACCCGTGAGAGTCAGCGTCGGCGTGAGTGGTGCGAGGCGGCAGGCTCACGACCAGGAGCTTCATCTCCATCAGGGCGGCGTGCGAAGGGCGAAGGTGCAAAGGGTGGCCGCCGGTTCAACTCGCAATCCGAAAACCAGCGGGCGGGGGAATCATGCGTCAGCCAACTCGGGAGTAGCGGTATGGGAGAGGAGGCGGCGTGTAGGCGTGCCTTCCCCGAATGGAGACTGAGCCGTCCGAAGAAATGAAAGCTCGAATACATGATGGGTCGCGCTCTTGTGGGAGCGACAGGTCGTGTACTATCTTGACATTGTGTTCCTCGGTAAGCACATGATTATCTAACACCATAATCGACACGTTGCTGATGCAGTCAGGTGGTACATTGCAGCACAAAACGAAGGACGGGGAGTCCACGTCTGTAGTACATGAAATGTCTTCAAAACCTGTGAATGAGGATGATGATGACATGCCTGAAGAACCCACGAACTGCGGTGGTAAATCGTTGGACAGAGAAAACCCAACCATTGGTTGAACCTTCTCGTTAGCAGGTTCGTCAAAAGAACATGTGCTCGGGCAGTCCGACTGGGACGGCAGAGGGGTGTCAGAGTCAATGAAGGCAGACTCGAGCCTGTGTAAAGAAACTGTTTGCGGGCGATCTTTTATCATAATGTTGAACGTCATCTCGCCCCTCCAGAGTACTTCGAAGAGGCCGAGGTAAGAGGGTTGTAAGGGTTGTCTGACAGAGTTGTCCCTGAGCATGACGTGTGAGCAAGATCTGAGTGCGGTTGGTACGTAAGTGTCAGGTGGGGAATGGCTCACAGGTGGGTGTAGCCGGGTGTTTCTAAAGTGTGCACACATCCTTCCGATAAGGAGGGAAGGAGGGGGAATCCCCGGGCTCTTGGGGAAAAATTAGTTCCCCAGGTAAAACGGGTTTTCGCCGAAAACGAATTCGGAAATCGTCCCCTGTAAATTTGGTTTAAGTGTAGAACGTAGACCCCGCAACATCCAAGGAAGTGCCTTGGACCAGAGACAGTTATCGCACCTGAGTGCAGTTTTAAGGGCGCAGTGCCATCGTTCCACCAACCCGTTGCTGTGCGGGTGGTAGGCTGTCGTATGGATCTTTTTAATACCGCAAAGATTACAGAGAATCGTAAAAAGTGCAGATCGAATTGTCGACCCTGGTCGGTTTCCAAACCTGGCGATCCAAGAAGAAAAGAATCCTTTGGCCACACTTTCTGCTGTGATGTTGGGTAAGGGGACGGCTTCAGCCCAACGAGACATTCGGTCTATTGTGGACAGGATATACCTGTGGCCCTCTGACGGAGGCAGGAGACCGATAAGGTCGATGTGTACATGACGGAAACGTCCCTTAGGGATGTCAAACTTGCCGAGTGGTGGAGAGGTGCGACATCCTATTTTGTTTCATTGACAGGAAATGCAGCTGCGTGCCCATGTTTGACAGTCTCGTTTCACATCTTTCCACACAAAACGCTCGGTGACGAGGCGAGTGGTGGATCCGACGCCAGGGTGGGTGTCATTATGCAAGGCATCAAAAACCTGTCGGCGAAGCGTGGGTGGGAGCAAAGGCCGCAGAATACCCGTAGAAGAGTCGCACCATACTTCCTCCGAAATGCCAGGGAACTTAGCCTTGCGCCGGCCGGAGTGGCCGAGCGGTTCTAGGCGCTACAGTCTGGAACCGCGCGACCGCTCCGGTCGCAGGTTCGAATCCTGCCTCGGGCATGGAAGTGTGTGATGTCCGTAGGTTAGTTAGGTTTAAGTAATTCTAAGTTCTAGGGGACTGATGACCTCAGAAGTTAAGTCCCACAGTACTCAGAGCCATTTGAACCATTTTGAACTTAGCCTCGGTAAACACGAGCGAACACTGTGGGTCAGTGACCAGAACCTGAGTGTCCTTGTCCGAAGTCTGTAGAGCCGCGAGGTCGGATAAATGGACGATACTTGAAACAGCATTGATCCACGAGAGGAAATCAGTGAGGGTGTTCTACATGCCTATGATGTAGCGTACGTCCGTAGTAAATTGAGAGACCAGGTCGAAGTGGCGGAAACGTCGGGGGGGGGGGGGGGGGAGAATCCTCTGGCGGGTTCAGAAGGCGCCTGCCAGGGGTTTGTGATCAGCAAGAATGAAGAAAGGACGGCCCTCAGCGACAGTGCGGAAATGTTTGACGGCCTCGTACACCACCAGAAACTCTCTATCAAAACCGGAATATTTCTTCTGTGTTGTAGACAGTTTTTTTGGAGAAGAAATGAAGTGGTGAAACTGTGTCGCCTTTGCTCTGTTGTAATACTGCCCCGACCGCGATGTCGCTGGCGTCCAGAGCGATGAACAAATCGACAGACGGATCAGGGTGGGCGGCCATAGCACTCTTACTGTACAGCAGTATGTCAATGATATTCTACGCCCTGTTTTGTTGCCCTTGATGGCAAGCCATTCTGGGCTTACATTTCACTAAGATAATGCCAACCATTCGCACAGCATCGAGTGTGTACTGCCCGTCTTGGTGCTTGCCAGCCCCTACCATGACTGGCAAGGCCACTGGATGTCTCCCAATTGAGAACTTTTGGAGCATAATGGGCAGGGCCCTCCAACCATCTCAGGATTTTGATATCTAACGTGCCAATTGGACAGAATTTGCATGATATCTCTCAGGATGACATCCAATACCTCTGTCATCAATTCCAAGCCAAATAGCTGGTTGCATAGGGGCAAGAGGTGGACCAATGCGTAGGGACAGGAAAAAATCGGTGCTGTTTTATGGTCAAAATCGGTATTATTTTTTGTACTTTTCGGTGTTATTTATCTGTGTTATTTCTGGCAAGCTTTTTCTATTATCAGTTATCTATTTTTGTCACATTTAACCATTTTTCAATGCTATGTTGAAAATGTAACTATTTCTAAGATAGGATGGGCCAAACATGAGATGAGTGTAGAGAAAAATTGTTTTAACAAAACATTTTGACACAAATAATTATTTAAAAACAAATACCAAATGTTAAAATGAAAATAACAGCATGTTGCAGATATTTCATTGATGACATGTTTCGCGCTTCTTCATTTCGTTCTTGAGCTGTGGAGACCACAGAAGCCGGTCTCCACAGCTCAAGAATGACCTGAAGATGCACTAGACGCGTGAAACGCGTCATCAATAAAGTATCTTCAACAGAGACTATTATTTCAATTTTTAACATTTGTATACTGTTTCTGCGCTTGTCCAGAATGGTGTGGAGTGATAAATACACTCCTGGAAATGGAAAAAAGAACACATTGACACCGGTGTGTCAGACCCACCATACTTGCTCCGGACACTGCGAGAGGGCTGTACAAGCAATGATCACACGCACGGCACAGCGGACACACCAGGAACCGCGGTGTTGGCCGTCGAATGGCGCTAGCTGCGCAGCATTTGTGCACCGCCGCCGTCAGTGTCAGCCAGTTTGCCGTGGCATACGGAGCTCCATCGCAGTCTTTAACACTGGTAGCATGCCGCGACAGCGTGGACGTGAACCGTATGTGCAGTTGACGGACTTTGAGCGAGGGCGTATAGTGGGCATGCGGGAGGCCGGGTGGACGTACCGCCGAATTGCTGCGTGAGGTCTCCACAGTACATCGATGTTGTCGCCAGTGGTCGGCGGAAGGTGCACGTGCCCGTCGACCTGGACCGGACCCGCAGCGACGCACGGATGCACGCCAAGACCGTAGGATCCTACGCAGTGCCGTAGGGGACCGCACCGCCACTTCCCAGCAAATTAGGGACACTGTTGCTCCTGGGGTATCGGCGAGGACCATTCGGCAACCGTCTCCATGAAGCTGGGCTACGGTCCCGCACACCGGTTAGGCAGTCTTCCGGCTCACGCCCCCAACATCGTGCAGCCCGCCTCCAGTGGTGTCGCGACAGGCGTTGAATGGAGGGACGAATGGAGACGTGTCGTCTTCAGCGATGAGAGTCCGCTTCTGCCTTTGGGTGCCAATGCTGGTCGTACGCGTGTTTGGCGCCGTGCAGGTGAGCGCCACAATCAGGACTGCATACGACCGAGGCACACAGGGCCAACACCCGGCATCATGGTGTGAGGGAGCGATCTCCTACACTGGCCGTACACCACTGGTGATCGTGGAGGGGACACTGAATAGTGCATGGTACATCCAAACCGTCATCGAACCCATCGTTCTACCATTCCTAGACCGGCAAGGGAACTTGCTGTTCCAATAGGACAATGCACGTCTGCATGTATCCCGTGCCACCCAACGTGCTCTAGAAGGTGTAAGTCAACTACCCTGGCCAGCAAGATCTCCGGATCTGTCCCCCATTGAGCATGTTTGGGACTGGATGAAGCTCGTCTCACGTGGTCTGCATGTCCAGCACGAACGCTGGTCAACTGAGGCGCCAGGTGGAAATGGCATGGCAAGCCGTTCCACAGGACTACATCCAGCATCTCTACGATCGTCTCCATGGGAGAATAGCAGCCTGCATTGCTGCGAAGGTGGATATACACTGTACTAGTGCCGACATTGTGCATGCTCTGTTGCCTGTGTCTATGTGCCTGTGGTTCTGTCAGTGTGATCATGTGATGTATCTGACCCCAGGAATGTGTCAATAAAGTTTCCCCTTCCTGGGACAATGAATTCACGGTGTTCTTATTTCAATTTCCAGGAGTGTATATTTTAAATATTGCGAAGAAAATTATTTATCAATGATGTATCCAGTTTGTGGAATGTAATGTTGGCCTGCAAAAATGTTTCCAGTTATTTTGGGCCAGATTATTCACAATCGCTCTTCTTCTTTTTTGCAGCTTCAAAGCTGCTGCTAAATTGTAGACAGCCGCTTTATTGGCAAACTGGTCTACTTCAACTTGTTGCCCTTATGTTTTCAGTCTGCACATATTTCATCAAAATATCGGGAGTTTAAAGAATAAAATAGATGAGCTTCTGGTTTGTTTAGAAGATTTAGAAGCTGAGGATGAAATAGATATACTATGCCTGTCTGAGCATCACATTGTTACTGATATGGATAAGGTAAATGTAAGTGGATATAAGCTCTCTGCACATGTAATGAGAGAAAATATGGAGAAAGGAGGAGTTGCCATATATGTCAAAAGTTATCACTGTGCAAAAAGTATAGAAACAAAAAAGTTTTGTGTAGAGAAACATATAGAAGCATGAGCCTGTGAGCTTAAATTAAATAAAGGCACATTTATAATTGTAACTGTATATAGGTCCCCATCAGGAAATTTTCATCTATTTCTGAAAAATTTGGACTCCTTGTTGTGCTATCTGTCAGACGGGGGGAAGCAAATTATTATTTGTGGGGACTTCAATGTAGATTCTATGAAAGAGGGTAATAGGAAAAATGACCTTGAAGTATCACTCGGTTCTTTCAATTGACACCCGTTATTGATTTTCCTACTCGGGTGGTAAATGATAGCAGCTCACTGATAGATAACTTCTTTATAGACCAAGATAAGTTTAACCAGATAAATGCTCAGCCTGTTGAGAATGGTCTTTCTGATCATGGTGCACAGCTAGTTACAATATATGACATTGCTCCATTCAGCAATACTAAACAGTCCTCCAAAGTAGTACGTTCAGTCAACGATTTAACAATTGCAAATTTCAGGGAAAGCCTACAGCAGTTAGACTGCGATGAGGTGTACCGTGAACCTGATGCCAATTTAAAATATAATTTATTTCATGACATTTTTGTAAATGCATTTGAAAACTGCTTCCCCAAGAAAATAGTTAAATATACTCGTAAGAAACCTCGTAACAAACCATGGCTTACTGAGGGTATAAAAATATCTTGTAACCGGAAAAGGGAAATGTATCTGACAGCAAGAAAGAGTAGTGACCCAGAAACTATCAAACATTATAAAAACTACTGTGTTATATTAAGAAAAGTTATTAAAAAATCCAGAAGTATGTGTATCATGTCTGAAATCAGCAACTCTGATAATAAAATTAAAACAATTTGGAATATTATTAAAAGAGAAACAGGTCAACCAAGGGCACAGGAAGACAGTATTACCATCAAATTGAATGAAAACTTTACGAACAAAAAGTCAGAAGTTGAAAATATTTTTAATAATCATTTTCTAAATGTTGTGGATATAGTAGGATGCAGGTGTTCATTACAAGATGCTAGGCTGTTAATGGAAGAGGCCATACCTATGCAATTTGATACAACTGAAATCTCACCCACTTCTCCCTCTGAAATTAGGAAAGTAATAAATTTGCTTAAAAGCAAAAACTCACATGGAATTGATGGCATTTCCAGCAAAATACTAAAAGCTTGTTTTCAACAGATAAGTAAGATTCTCAGCCACCTGTGTAATAGCTCTCTGGAACAGGGCATTTTCCCTGATAGACTGAAATATGCTATTGTTATACCTTTGCATAAAAAGGGGGATAGATCTGATGTCAACAATTACCGTCCAATCTCCCTTCTAACAGCTTTATCCAAAATTTTTGAGAAAGTAATGTATTCAAGAGTAGCTTCACATATCTGTAACAATGAAGTACTAACAAAATGTCAGTTTGGGTTCCAGAAAGGTTTTTCAACAGAAAATGCCATATATGCTTTCACCAATCAAATTTTGAATGATCTGAATAACCGAACACCACCCATTGGGATTTTTTGTGATCTCTCAAAGGCTTTCGATTGTGTAAATCATGAAATTCTGCTAGACAAGCTCAAGTATTGTGGCATGAGTGGGACAGTGCACAAATGGTTTAATTCGTACCTAACTGGAAGAGTGCAGAAAGTTGAAATAAGTAGTTCTCATAATATTGAAAGATCAGCACATTCCTCAAACTGGGGAACTATCAAGAATGGGGTTCCACAAGGGTCAGTCTTGGGTCCTCTGTTGTTCTTAATATATATTAATGACTTTCCATTCTATATTCATGAAGAGGCAAAGTTAGTTCTCTTTGCTGATGATACAAGTATAGTTATCACACCTGACAAACAAGAATTAACTGATGAAATTGTCAATACTGTCTTTCAGAAAATTACTAAGTGGTTCCTTGTAAACGGACTCTCACTGAATTTTGATAAGACACAGTACATACAGTTCCATACAGTGAATGGTATGACGCCATTAATAAATATAGACCTTAATCAGAAGCATATAGCTAAGGTAGAATATTCCAAATTTTTAGGTGTGTCCATTGATGAGAGATTAAATTGGAAGAAACACATTGATGATCTGCTGAAACGTTTGAGTTCAGCTACTTATGCAATAAGGGTCATTGCAAATTTTGGTGATAAACATCTTAGTAAATTAGCTTACTACGCCTATTTTCACTCGTTGCTTTCATATGGCATCATATTTTGGGGTAATTCATCACTGAGGAATAAAGTATTTATTGCACAAAAGTGTGTAATCAGAATAATAGCTGGAGTCCACCCAAGATCATCCTGCAGACATTTATTTAAGGATCTAGGGATATTCACAGTAGCTTCTCAGTATATATACTCTCTTATGAAATTTGTTATTAACAACCAAACCCAATTCAAAAGTAATAGCAGTGTGCATAACTACAATACTAGGAGATAGGATGATCTTCACTATTCAAGATTAAATCTAACTTTGGCACAGAAAAGGGTGAATTATACTGGCACTAAAGTCTTTGGTCACTTACCAAATAGTATCAAAAGTCTGACAGATAACCAACAAGTATTTAAGAAGAAATTAAAAGAATTTCTGAATGACAACTCCTTCTACTCCATAGAGGAATTTTTAGATATAAATTTAAAAAAAATATTTAAAAAAAATAAAAATAAAAAACACAAAAAAATGAAAGAGTTGTTATATTAACTTAAGTATATTGTTAAATTAACTTAATTATGTCATGTATTGGAAAATTTGACTCGTTCCACATCATTACGAAATATCGTATTCATGATCCATGGAACTAGTATTAATCTAATCTAATCTAATCTAATCTAATCACTGTTGAATCTTTACACTCCCTTGAAACTCTGGTATTGCAGAATTTACAAAACACTGTTAGCTTATCAGGAGCACATAAACCACCGATTTCAAATTCTCGCACACTTTTGTCAGCGGTTCGTCAATGTGATGTGTTTGTGATAGATTTTCATTGCGCCATTGCTTTGAAACGACACACTGTGACACATACACTACAAAAGGAATAATCGAAATTCGCACAGTGGTCATCGTACGCGCTCGCAAAAGTCGATAGTCGAAAGGCCACTAGGACGTCACAACTGCATAAAGTAGTACGACGGTTGAACATGGAACATTTCAACATTAAATATGTTGCTGACATCATTATATTTACGACACTTCTTACGAGGACACAGAAAAATATTGTTTAAAAACGCTGATTTTGCATTATTTCCTTAAGAACTGCCGAATTTCCGTTACTTCCTTAAAAACTGCCGAATTTACATTACTTCCTTAAAAACTGCTGAATTCGCGTTGTTCGTCGTGTTACGTTTAAACGAATTTTTCCTGTCCCTACCAATGTCTTACTGACTTGCTCAACTGGTAAACCTCTGCCTCTTGAATAAATGATAATTTTTTTCTGAAACTGTAATCTTGTGTTAGTTACTACGTGTGGATCACATCTACCAGTTTCCATCCCATTCGGGTAATTCCTTCATGATGCATCACTTTTTTTGTCTTAGAGTGTAGTTGGACCTCTGACACCTTATAAATATCTCCTTCCACCATTGAAAATCATCTGACCTGTTGAAAATAACAGAATTGAATTGAATTGAATGAAATTTTATTGTCGTTTAACTATTACAGCAACTGACAAAGTCAAGTTACATATATACAAATTATACAGCATATATCCATGGGTTGAAGATCAATATATCACTATTGGTTTTCCATAAAACACGATATTTAAAATCAAATAATATGAAAACATTGGATCATAAATTACTCAGTTAAAGAAATTATGCTGTACTCTCCAAACCAATACCACTATGATATTTTACAGTCATAAAATTCCAGAACGGAGTAGCAAGAATTTGCAGCTAACCAACTGAATAATTTATCTTTAAATAAATCAAATGGAGCTTCTGGTCATTCTAGTGGCAGTTTGTTAAACATCTTCATACCCACCACTTCGTAGCTGTTCAGTGACTTGGATAACCTGTAGTAAGGTATGTCAAGATGGCTACTATTTCTGGTTCCGTGAGAGTGTACAATTCTTCTACGCTGGTATTCTGATAAGCTGCTTTTTATATGCAGTAGGGCAGTGTAAATATTTCATGTTTATAACAGTTAATATTTTTAAGTTGATAAACAGTGGTTTGCAGTGGTACAGTTTATCACTGTTTGTGATAATTTGAGTTACTTTCTTCTGAAGTACCAAAATATCCTCAATGTGTGAGCTATTGCCCCATATTAAAAACCCATGAGATATAATGCTTTGAAAAAAAAGCAAAGTAGGCCGATCTTACATAGGCTGCAGGTACATGGCTTTTTAAATTCTATAACAAATACACCACTCTTGACAGCCTTGCACTAACGTATTTAATATGTGGTTCCCAAGTCAATTTACTATCTATAACAATACCTAAGAACTTAGCACTATCCATAAAGTCTGCTACTGGCAGATCTCTTGAACTAAATACAGTCTTTTGAGTTTTACTCTTATTAAGCAGGAACCCATTAGCTCTAAACCAGACTGATGCTTGTGATCTTGTGTTATTGGCCACAGTTTGGAGCATATCCATGTCGGAGCTGATATTGAAAAAAGTGGTATTGTCTGCATAGAGAATGGAGTGAGTATTTATGTAAGAAGGTAGATCGTTTGTCATTAGGATAATACTGAGCCTTGTGGCACACTGCACTTAACTTCAGCTAGCTGTGACCTCTGTTTACAAATACAAACAATTTGTTTACGGTTGCTGAGAAAAGATTCGAAAATGTTGTCAACTTCACTGTTTGTGATTCTGCAATAAACTAGTTTGTTGAGGAGTGAAATATGCTCCACACAATCGAAGGCTTTGCTAAGATCACAAAAGGTAGCCTGAGCAAAATTTTTTTCTTCATAAGAATTAAGCACTTTCTTAATCAGAGAGTCAATGGCATGGACTGTGGATTTGCTCTTCCTAAAGCCAAACTGTACCGCAGTAATGATGTTATTACATATCAGATAATCGCACAACTGGGACTTGATGATGCATTCCAAAACTTCAGATAAAATAGGTGTCAGAGATATTGGGCGATAGCTAGATGGGCAATTTTTGTCTCCTTTCTTGTAAATGGGCACTACCCTGGATAATTTTAATACATCTGGGAATACTCCTTCAATTAGACATCTATTTATACATTTAGTAAGAGGATATACTATGTGCCCAATTATCTTTTTTAACATATTACAAGAAATACCATATATATCTTCACTATCAGAGGGCTGAAAATTATCTACAATAGTTAAAACAACATATGGTGTGACCTCTGTTAAAAGGAATTTGTATTTCAGGGTATAGTCTACATTGTGATATTTAATGAGATCAGCTACAGTTTCTTACGGCCTCCCAATACTTTCCCTAATTGGGTTAACAGATTTTATACAGCAGTTATTAAATTCATCTGCTGAAATTTCTACCTCAGCTTTCTGCTTGCTTTTGGTAAATGAATTTATTATAGTCCATGCTTTTTTGCATTTATTTTTTGATGACTCAATGCTGACTAGGTTATGTTGTTTTTTGGCCTCATTTAAAGCATACTTATATTACTGCTAGTGTGTAAAAAAGGAATTTAAATTGACCCAAAAATTACAAACCAATATCATTAACTTCAGAACTTGTCAAATTGCTAGAGAAAGTAATAGTAAATCAAGTCAAAGCTTATGTCATCAGATATAAACTACTCAACAATCTATTGTATGGTTTTAGGAAAGGAAAGTCTACCATAACAGCTGTAGGAACATTTATACATAAATTTGATAAAGGAGGCAAAGTAACAGGTGCTCTCCTAGATATTAGTAAAGTTCATTTTATTGCACAAATTAGAATAATGTGGGATGAGAGGTGTAGCCTTAAAACTTCTTACCTCCTATTTACAAGAGAGGAAATCGTGCGTTAAACTAACTTATAAAAGAAATGAACAGTTGCTTATAGCTAAATCCACTTACAGGATACTTCAATGTGGCTTGCCTCAAAGAAGTGTACTAGGAACTTTCATGTTTCTCGTATATGTTAATGTTTTATCTGAACCCCAAAACTGCAGGTTCATAAGCTATGTGGATGGCATATCCTTTGTCAGCTGGAGCAATGGTATGGCAACTGCTGCCAACGGTAGAGAAATCGCTTACAGTATTCTGTCAGCTCACTGTACTGCAAATAACCTGTTTGTGAATAAAGAGAAGACAGGAACAATGCAAGTCCTGCTTAACTATAATTTACATAAAAATGTTACTCTAATCATACTTCCATTTGAGTGCAGCTGTACTAAAGAAATAAAACTTTTGAAAATAATTTTTGGGGAGCACAAGGTATAGAAAGAACTAATAGATTATGTTTGAAAGAAAGTACAAATATGTATTTCATAGCATGAGTATCAGCCTTTCTGAACCATGACACCTTAAGACAAATATATTTTGGATAGATAAACCCACATCTGTGATGTGGCATTGAGATACTGAATGGGGCGCCAACATCCTATTGTAATGGGCCTTATGAACTACTAAAAAGGCAGTAGGAGTGGTAGGTAAATTAAACGAGAGGGCCTTGTGGAGATATTTTCAGAAAATAGAAAATACTTGCCATCTACTCCACATACATCCTGTTGGCAATCACGTTTGTTTAAATTGAATACAGAATATAATGTAATGAACAGTAATGTATGTAATTAAAATATACAGGGAAGGGAAATTTTCACATAATTACCTGCCTTAAAAGGCTGCACACTGCAGTCTGCATACAATAGGGACATTTTTTCAATAGACTACCATCTGATTTAAAGATACCTAATTAAAATATCCTGAAGAACAGCTTGGAACACTTACTAACAGTGTATTCAGTAGAATATTCCAGATTTAATGTTCCCTTGTAAAGCTGTTATTGTATATACAAGGTGGTCAGAAAGTCTGAAAATCTTGTAAGGATGTTGGAGCGTAGGTTGTGCTAAGAAATATTGGTTAAAAAAATTAGACCTCCTAGGTGGCTCACCACTCTTTGGTGAGTAAGTGTATGGCTACCACAGGACCCCAGCCTTTGCAGCACTACATTGTCTTTCTTGCTGCAAATCTCGCCACCTCTGACTTTCTGTAAGATGGTCCTTTTGGTGCAGACCCTTCTAGGAGTTCATTCATGAATTTCCTCTTGGTTTTGGTCTAGTTTCAATCTCAACACTATCTTCAGCTTCCATTAATTATTATATAGTCCCCATTATTAGGTTTGACCTGCCACCTTTTCCAAATTTTACAGAAGTGTGTGTCATGCAGGGTAGGTCACCCACTGTGGTATATGCTCCTCATCTGATTCCTTCCACCACAGCACACTTCCTTCCTGTTGTTGTAGTATGGTTAAAGCCCAGCGCAGTAAGCCATCCAGTTCTGGAGGGGGGGGGGGTCATCAGGTACCTGAACAATGGCAGTCTCCTGGCCACGCAGGGACTGCACTGTTGGTGCCTGTGATGCACACTCCACATGTACACCATTGAGTATGTGGCCCTCGTGACTAAGCCACAGGGACTCCCAACAATGGATTACTGGCCAGGTAGACATTGCTGTGGATGGGTGGTGCCCATGGGGAGAGCCCCTGTCCAAAGTGGGTGGCACCGTGGCAGATAGTTCGCACGTGAAGTGACTTAAACTTTGTCCTGCTGGTGGTCACATGGCCCTCAGCAGTCTCTTCAAACAAAAAGGCCTTGTATGATGAAGTATGATCATAATGTGTTCCCTTGCTGTGTCCTGTGGGAGGAATGCAGGTCTAGATGACCAGGAGCAAACTCCCACCCACAACACTTGGTCTGTACCAGGATTGGCGGGGATGCCTTTTTCTCTACAAAACCTTTATTTTTGTGGAACATATGAAAGACAAATACAGGGAATTGCAGCCATCTCCAAGAATAGCAGCAGTTCCTTCTGATTAAAATGTCATCTCTTCCCCAGTCACAGGTGCTACTCTCTTGTGAAAAGCTGGGTGACATTCCTGTGACAGTCACTACCTACAATAGTCTCAATATGGTCCAGCGCATCATCTTTCACAGTGATGTTCTTTTGCAATCTGATGATGCTCTGCAGGCCAACATAGAGCAACAGGGTGTGCAGTTCATCTGTCATGTCCACAAGAAACCAAGGAAAAATGGAGTTGCTACCGGGGCCTTCATCTTGGCTTTCGAGGATGATACATCGAGGTCAAGGCGATGTTCTACCGGAGTGATATGAAACCCTATGTTCCTGCTCCTATAAGATGCTTCAGGTGTATGAAGTTCAGTTATACGTCTTGCCATTGCACCACTACACCTGTCTGAAGGGATTGTGTACATCCGCTGCACACGAACGTTGCTTGTGCCCCTTCCCCCCCCCCCCCCCCCTCCAACTTTGTAAACTGTGGCAAACTCCACCCTCCCTGCTCACCAGATAGCTCCATTTTTAAGTGTGAGAAGAAAATTAGTTTGTATAAGACCCTGGACAAGCTCACATATCAAGAAGCCAGAAAGAAGGGTGAGCATCTCAATCCGATAAAAATGACATAATTTTATGCTAAAGCTGAAACATCATCACCTTCTCTTCAATGGTACCTTCCTCTGTTGCGCCTCTTGCAGTGGGCCCTCAGAGCTCCCGTTTGACACTCGGCCCCATGGATGGTCTGGGGCATTTCTGTTGCTTTCACGGGAGCAGTTGCTCCACAACGGCCCCCACTGACGTTTCTAGGTTCGATTTGTCTTGGTTAATATCAGTCATTTCCTCCAGACTTGCATACAGTTCGTTCAGTGCTCTTTTTAAAGCGTTGACTTCTCTTCGTTTGGTTGACCACCTAGTGTCACAATGACCCTTCAACGTAATGTCAAAGTTACTTAACACAGCTTGCCACCTTCCTGTAGAGCCACTGAAGAAAGTAAATATCTTTTGAACTGTTCCAAAAAAAAGAAATCATTAGAGGCGACACGATCCGATAAGGTTTAAACTATGTGCAGCACATGGTACAAACCGAGCACTATCATTTTGTTTGAGGATCTGAGCTTGCACACCGATATATTTTCCAGCCATATTGCTGCCATTATCATAACCCTGACCTCTGCAATTATCAATACTTAGCCCATCTTCTTTACGTTTTTTGAGAATGTCCACTGAAATGCCTTCACCTGTTTTTTCATTAGTGTTGACAAAGTCAACGAAACTTTCTTTAGCGTGACACTTCCCATCTGACAAGTCAACAAATCTAATAACTTGGCTCATTTGCTCAATGAGAGCACTGTCTGGTGTGCAGTCAAAGATGATCAAAAAGTATTTTCCATTTTTTATTTGATTCAAGATTTTCTGCCTTACGTTACTTCCAATTAAAGTTATGAGCTCGTTTTGGACTTTAGGGGAAAAGTAGCTGAGTGTCATTTTATTTGATTTAACGTATGCCATATGTTCTGCTAGTTTAGGATGATAGTGACTTATTAGTTCTAATGTGCTTAAAAAAACTCCACTACTTGACTCGCCAATGATTTCTTTATTTGCTGTTCCTCGAAGTGGTAGATTATTTTTAGCACAAAATATAATTACATCTATGACTACTTTCAGTACGTTCCTCCACTTCTCTACCTCCTTCTGAATATTTTCTTGAATTTCATCATCTACAGTTTTCTTTTGTTTTAGTCGGTTTTTCTTTCCACTGCATCCAACACAACCTGTGGCTGGACGAGTTTTCGTGATTGTAAATGAGAGGGTACAAGTGTTTCCTGTCATTGAAGCCTTTATTAAAATATGAAAATGAAAATGACTTTCCACGGTGATCCTTCCCAAAGAGGAGGCAGGGAAAACAAAACAGAGAATCTTCAGACTGGCTATAAAGTAAACATTGTCTTCGCACACGTTCACCATTTGTGAGCTTTTTGTAAAACCACTTGCCACTGAAACGTCTATCTCCATCCGACGCGGGGAACTTGAAGGTTGATACGGCAACTGTTTGAGGGCCACATTCAACCACCACAATTCGAATACTATAAGTAATCAATGGATAGCTAGGCCATTTTTTAGATCATTAAAAACTATTTCACTTATTTCTGGTGAACAGTCTTCTTCTAGTGGAGGTAAATCATGACAACCAACTGCTGATCCTTCCTCATCTAAAGAATTATGCATGGAAGATTCGTACTCTTGTTTTCTGAAACTGGTGGGGCTATATGATGGGAAGTTGATGGTTGTGGTTGGTTGTCATCACTTGTATGTGGATGTGTTTCCGTATCATCAGATTCAAAATCGGCATTACTCTCATCTTGATCTGTTGCAGTGTTAAGTGTGTCCACCTCTTTGTCGGGTTTTAGCCAATTTTTCAAGTCTCCTGAAAGGAGAACTGCAGTTCTTTCCTTTTATTTTTTAGTTTTTGAAATGCATTTCCAGATAGTTTTTTAGGTCCCATCTCTTTGTTGTATGAAAGGAAATGTTTAAACCTGGAATTAAATATAAATGAAAATAAAATGAACCTGTACGCATAATAATAACAATAACATATGAGTAATTAATAATGGGCCATACACAAAAGAAGCCTCTGGGCTGAAGTACCACCGATTGGCTCAAGTACTCTCCCCAGGTCAGGCCGAATCTAGACGAGATAATCAGACTTGTCATTTCGAAACTTGCCTCGATTTCTGCCACTTGTAGTTGACGTCTTTTAAACCCACATGCCGAATTTCAGCTGCTGAGACACAGTGGAAGTTGCCTAAAAGAAATCACGAAAGCATTTATTTAGTGTGTTGGCGCTTCCAAGGAAAGACCGGTCCACACGTTACGATAAGTCTGCCCAGATACCTGCGCAATTGTGTGTGCGTGCAAAAGATCGCCGCAAATCAGATATTAGATTGTAGAGCGTACTCAGGAGCCGATATAGACTCAGATCATAATTTAGTAATGATGAAGAGCAGGCTCAAGTTTAAGAGAACCGTCCGAAAGAACCAGTCGGGAATTAAATGTGATACCAAAGCTGTGAGGAATGATGAGACCCGTTTGAAGATCGCGAAGGCTGTGGATACTGCGGTCGTGAATACCAGAGTAGGAAGTTCAAGAAGAGTGGACATTTTTAGTAACAGCAATCACAGATGTTGGGATGATAAACATAGGAACGAGGAAGGTAAATACGAAGGAGCCAAGGGTAACAAATGAAATACTTATTCTGATCGATGAAAGAAGGAAGTATTAAAATGTTCAGGGAAATTCAGGAATACAGAAATACAAGTCACTTACGAATGAAATAAATAGGAAATGCAGGGAAGCTAAAGCAAAATGACTGCAGGAAAAATGTGAAGAAATTGAAAATGAAATGATAGTCGGTTAGACTGATTCAGTATATAGAAAAGTGAAAACAACATTCGGGAACATTAACCCGGCAGTAAACTCAGCTGGTCTGTCAGACCACGGAGAAATCTTCACATTTATACAATGTCTGAAAATTGGTTAAAAGAAGCCATCTTCTCGGCACATATAAATGATAACAATAAGAGTCGTCTGATAGTAATTAAAAATGGTTCAAATGGCTCTGAGCACTATGGGACTTAGCATCAACGGTCACCAGTCCCCTAGAACTTAGAACTACTTAAACCTAACTAACCTAAGGCCACCACACAACACCCAGTCATCACGAGGCAGAGAAAATCCCTGACGCTGCCGGGAATCGAACCCGGGAACCCGGGCGCGGGAAGCGAGAACGCTACCGCACGACCACGAGCTGGGTAATTAAAAATCGATGTAATCTGTAAGGGTCTGAAAGAACAGCTGCGTGTTTGACGTTTGTGCGTCCCGTTTCCAGGCGCGTGCACTGCCGGGTTAAAAGCAACGGTGGTAATATTAAGAGTGCAGTGGGAATTCCACTGCTGAGCGCAAAGCAGAGGGCGGATAGATGGGAAGAATACATTGAAGGACTCTATTAGGGGGAAGACGTGTCAGATGGAGTGCTGGAACAAGAGACGAGTGTTGACATGAAGACATAGGGGATCCACTATTAGAGGCAGAATTTAAGAGGGATTTGGAGGACTTGAAATCAAATAAGGCTGAGGGGATAGGTAATATTCCATCGGAATTTCTGAAGTCATTGGGAGAAGTAGCAACCAAACGACTGTTCAACTAGGTGAGTAGAATCTATGAGACTGGGGACGTACCATCAGACTTTCGGAAAAATATCATGCACACAATTCCGAAGATAGCAAAGGCAGATAGATGTGAGAACTACCGGACAATCAGATTAACATCTCACTCATCGAAGATACTGACGAGAATAATATATATAAGAATGGAAAAAAAGAGGATCTGTTAGGTGACGATCAGTTTGGCTTTAAGGAAGGTAAAGGCATCAGAGAGGCAGTCACGACACTGCGACTGATAATGGATGCAAGACTGAAGAAACATCAAGATACTTTCATAGGATTTGTCGACCTAGAAAAGGCGTTCGACAATATAAAATGGTGCAACATGTTCGAAGTTCTGAAGAGAACAGGAGTAAGCTATAGAGAAGGCTTATCCATCGACTCTTTGATTTGGTCTGAATGTCAAATATCAAAGTAAAAAACCAAAGCAGCAAAACAATGTAGAAGTATATCAGAAATAACGCTGACAATAAATGCATGACTTTTTAATATCTCTTTGAATTCAAACAAATTTAATTGCAAGGGAAACCACATTGCGCACACTATGTCGCTTTAGAGTAGACAATACTAACGATGTAAGAGCTAGAGAATTTAGAGTTAGCCTAGTTGTTTCAAAAAAAATTCCCGTAGAGAGATGCAATGTGTATCGAGAAACATATCGCAACCAGATGTGACTGAAACTGAGGTGCACAGAGCTTGTTTTACGAATGCAAATTGACTAGTGCGGTATCGCCAGTTTTAGTGAACCTTGAATCCACAATTCACGTGGATCTGATATTAAAAAGGGAATGAGCGTTAGAAGGACACTTTCAATCAAAGGTGCAAAATACAAAGGCGACTTTGCATTCAGCATCTGCTATTGACACTTTTTTACACAATAATGCCCGTTATTAACCTGGATGATCCATTGTTACCTGTGTGAATGGACCAGAAACTTTGGTTCACGCCTGATAATACCAGTTTTACATACAGAAAAAACTGTGAAGGGATCATCGATGTCTCGAGGAAAAAAAAAATCTGTAAGAGAGAGAAATAAACATCTCGCATTTTTCACACGTCAGGCTTCATTACCGTTTTAAAGAAAGTAGTTGTTGTCGTTCTGTGTCCTGTGTTCCATACAAATGCTTTGAGAAATGCAAGAAAATTCTGCTGGATTTCATTAACCCGGAGAGTCTCAGTGGAATGCACGGGGGGGGGAAACTTCGTGCCTCATGTGGCAAAACAGCAGATCGTAGTACAGTGGAAAAAATTCAGAGATACTATCAATATCTCGCTTCTACTTCGCATGTTGTAATGGTCGCCTGGTCGTAGATATTGCTAATTGCTATAATCGCACTACTCCACTCCCATTTACGGAGCTTGCTAGCACTTGATGTTAGGTTGGCGCCATTACAATGCATTGTAGTAATCACTGCTGCTTGCTGGATCGCTGCTGTGTCTCGATGTTGATGCCGGCTCTAAATCTGGTTGTCTAGGGTTAAAAACATGAGGTCCCGTGTTTTGTTTTATGTACTTTTAATGATAAAGGATGAACGAAACCAACAAATATGTAAACTTCAAATATTTGTTTCTCTGGTGGCCATCTTAATTCCACTGTCCACCAAAGACTATGACACAACACAACTTCCTTTACATGTTCTTTGCAATGTTTATCCACCTCAAACAATAACACACTAACACACTGTACCAAAGTGACATTCCGACGGCCTCTCGACCCTTCTTGCTGCTCGTATTTATAACATTGTCAAAGAACTACTAAAAAGAGATATAGTTTACAAGTCACATGTACATCTGTTATCATAATTTGTGCAGAAAAGTTATTAATTTGCCTCGAGTGACATAATTTAACATGTTATTAAAATGACAGACAGATTTGTTGACTTGACAGAATAATTCTTTGTTACAAAAAGTCCGTTTTTTAGAAGTTTGTCAATTGACTTCTCTAATTTGCATATATAAGTAATTAACATGAATTATTAAGAAATACATTGGCTTTCGTCTAAAACAGGATTGATTTCGTGAATACTAAGTGAAACCGCTCCTAGTGAACAAATAGGTTTCACTGGGTGATTTTTATTTAAGGAGGTCCAAAATACCTAAGTTGTACACTATTTTTCGTACTTCATATTAATTATTTAAGATGAACTCAGTGGTTTTACATGATGACATTTGCTGTATCAGTGATCAAGTGATATTAACTTTTGTGTGGGTTAGTTATTCAGTATAATTTAATGGGTTGACTGTTTATGGAGACATGTTACGCAATCATTGTTAACATACACAACAACTTTTCTATAATCATAAATACTCGTTAAACTGGTTGAATTTGGAGGGTATCGCATACTTCGGTACAGTAAAGCCTTTAATATGTTCCATTACAATACCCCCCTCGGGTAATATCATTTACAGAATGTTAATGATATTAGCCGACTAGGAAAAATGTGTCAAATCGTTAAAATTTGGAAAAGTACTACTTTAATAAAAATTTTTTGTTTTTTTTGTTTTACTATGCATAATGTGAATGTATGCAATGACCGTTACACCGTTCCAAAATGACTTTTTCTCGCAAATATTTTAGTTGTGTTGTTTCAAATGCACTTTGTGCTATGTCATTCAGTATGACAGCATAATAAAAATAATTAGTGATATATGAAAGTAAAAAAAATGTTAATCTTTGCTCCCAGTGAGCCACATGGAAAATGATTAAAAACAGACACAAATATATCACATGCGACTTTAAGATATATCAAAAATATATGTAAATTATTTCAAAGTCAGTTCTCATTGAGTCACAGATTAATCAAGATAATAGAAGGAAGATAAATATATTACATAGATGGACAGGTCATATGTCCATAGGAAAATATTGCAACTGTCTGCTCTTTTTGAGCCACATAAAAGAAATGAAAACAAAGAACATAAATATAAGTATGGACATGATATATAAACACAAACACTAGAGAAGTCACATGTATGAATATAATATGCACTTGCAAAAAAAGGAAATATTTAAAAAACTTGTCTCCCATTGAGACGAATAGTCAGGGCAATACAAGAACATATTAATACTAAAATTGGACACTTAAATTGGTCACAACATAACACAAACATCAAACTTGGTGAACATCTGATTAACTGTAGAAAATTGTACACAAATCTTATGCCTAAGAACACAATAGTCACAAAATGATGGGTCTTGCACAACAATTTTTTCATTGTCTTTTATTTGGTGCAAGTATGTCCCATATTCAACAATACAAAAGGAAAGTAATAAATGTTTGTCACCTTCTTGCCCGTTGCAAGTAAAGAAGATGTCTCAAAATTTAATATTCAATAGTGACAATATAAATATAAAAACATTCTCTCAGAGATCTGGAACTTCTCCAGGGTCTGTAGGATGAGTGGTAGTTGCTATTAGACACACCCAGTAAAAAACATTGCTGATAACATGCTTTATGGAAAATGGGTAAGTAACTGTATTCAAACAGGGAAATGTGCTTAACCATGTTTATATGGTTTCAATTCAGTGATGTTTCTTAATCCAAATAACCTTCTTGATCTGGGAAAGATAAGTCTATACGCATTAGGATGTGGGCTTTCTTTTATTTCAAATGGACCAATGTAAATATCAAAAAACTTTTTAAGTTCGGCTGACAATAATTTTGATTTCTCTTGTGTCTTGACGAGTACAAGGTGTTCTTCCCAAGTTTTCCCAGTGATTAAAATGTCATCTACATAAATGGTTAATTTTGAACTAGTTTCATGACCAAGTACAAAATCTAATGCTCTGATGAATTCCGCAACTGATACATTGAGACCAAATGGTACGACTGTATACTGATAACATTTACCATTATATAAAAAGGCTGTATATTTTCTCGAATCAGGACTAAGTTCGACTTGATGAAAACCAGCGGTGAGATCTAGGCTTGTCATATGTTTGACACACTCAAATTTACCTAACAGCTCATCTATACTTTCTGGGTGGTCGTTTTCTCTGATGAGATACTTGTTCAGATGTCTGGAGTCTAATACAATCCTAACGCTATTGTCTCCCTTTTTTACAATGACCAACGGATTGTTGTAGGCACAGCATCTCTTTTTGCAAATGGTATTCCATATGGTTTTATAAAGAAAGGCTCATGAGGTTTTAACTGTAATTTACATTGATAATAGTTCACTCTACCAGGTCTATCATCAAACACATCCTGGAATTCCCACAATAACTCTTTTAATTTTTCCTTCTGTTTACTATTTAGGCTTTCAGCTTCCCCCAGTTTTTTCTCTACTAACTTCTCAAACTCGTGACCCTCTACATCTTCCTCTAAGTTCTCATCCAGGTAATAAATATCCTCATTTTCATGATACACTGATTGAATGTGGTTACAGCTGTCACCACAGTTTAAAATTAACAAATTCACTACACAGCTTTGTTGCGTAACAGGTTCTATAATACACATTTGTTTTGCTCTAAAATTAAACCCAGCATTCACTTTTAATATCCAATCCATACCTAAAATGAAATTTTCATTCAGGTCATCTACTACTAAGCATCCATGTTCAAAATTTAGGTTATCAATTTTAAAAGTAAGTAACACTTGTTTCTTAACTACCTTGCTGGCTCTGCCTGCAGCTCCTTTCACTTTTAATCCAACAACTGGCATCTCAGGAAAACGTTGAGAATTTCTGAGCTTATCTCTAAGTCTAGAAGTGATGGCAGAAACAGGACTTCCTGTGTCTACTAACACTCTTCCTTCCCTCTTGTCAATGTTTACTTTAACATATGGACAACCTAACTCAACATCTTTGTCTATTTCTGTATTTTCAAACAATAGATCATTTTCAATTTCTTTAGTTCCTAAGTCTAATGTCTCTTTCCTACACTTAGACACATCCCTCTCTGTTTGCAAAGCATTGACATTTAAACATAAACCTTTATTTTCATCTATTCCTTTTAACACTGTGTTGTCACTTAAACTACTGTTTTCACCCCCTTTTTTATAAAGTCCACTACGGATTCTTGTCCACCATGTAGGATACAAGGTTGCACTTACCTTTGCTAATTCTTTCCAAAAGGCATCTTTGTTTATACAGTTTCCATAGTTGTTCCACAAAACTTCTAAAAACTTTTCCCCTTTCTCTTGAAAACACACATTTACATTCCATCCCTTTATATTTTCTTTAATATTATTATTATTACCATTCTCATAGATTAGTGTTTCATAGTTCCCAATAGGCAATAGCTTGTCCTCAGATACACATTCCCTAGTCTGCATTTCACTTACATTAACCTCATTATGACCCATGTTTGTCACACCACTTACCTTTACCTCATCATCACTTTTCAATTCTACAAATACTTTTATTTCTTCCTCCACACTCTCATCAACAACATCACTTGATTTAGGATCATTATTTAAATGTCCCTCTATTACTTCTTCCTCCTCCTCCGCAACAACCCCATCTTCAGTTTCCCCCCTATGTATCTGAATCTCAGCAATTGAGTCTTTGGCTCCATTAAACACTTCGTCATCCCCCTTCTTATCAAATAAACCCCCCAAAATAGATTCTATTTGTGGTGTGTCTGACTTGATATTAACACCAGTATCTTTTTCAGCCCAACTATGGAACTCTGCAATACCTTCAACTTCTGCACTTTCACTAACTACCTGTGCTTGAACACTGTTTTTATTAACTGTATCACTTTTACTCATAGTATCCCAAAACCTTTTATTAGATTCTAATTTATTCATTCTAACAACATCAGAGTTTTCATGGTACTTACTCTTTACATTGTATCCTCTCCTTTTCCAGTTTCGGTTATGTGTTGTCCTATCATAATATTGTCTAGCCCCAAAACTACGGACATCTAGTGGGACTGTCCACCGTTTCCCGGCTGGTTTCCTCGGTCCGTCCGTTTGTAGTTGTCGTTTTGTTCACTAGTTTCAGCAAACCCCCTTCTATCTTGTTCTCTTCCCCAATACCTACTTCTATCATTCCTGTTATCTCTCCTCCATCCTCCCTCCTGTGTATTGTTTCTGAAATCATTTTCATATCTCCTATCTCCCCTATTTGGAGCACTATTTCCAGAATTTTCAAAGTCTCTCCTCCCATAATAATCTCTATTTACATTCCTGTTCCACCCCCCATACTGGTTGTTGCCAGAGCCAAAACTTTGGTTATTTTCTCTTTCCAAGGCCCTATCTAATCTATCTACAAATTTCAGGAACTCTTCCATTGAATCGTCTGGTCCATGGACCAATTCCCACTGCAGTCTCTCTGGTAACCTTCTTTTTAAAACATCAATTTGTGTCATAATATCAAAAGAGTTATTCAAGTGAGCAAGCTTTTTCAATTGATCTCTGCAAAATTTTTGCATTCCCCCTACTTTCCCTCTATACACTGGTCCATTTAGAAATTCTGACTTTAATCTGGCTTGTATGGATTGTGACCAAAATTTGCAAATAAATTTAGCTTCAAACTCTTCAAAAGTATTCCAAGAATCATTATTCTCATTTGCCCAGGATAGGGCCTCCCCTTCTAGAAACCGTTTTACTAACTTAATTTTTATGTTATCTGACATCCCTACCACAAACATATCCTTACATTGGTGAATAAAGTCAATAGGGTGCAGATTTTCACCAGGAAAGCATTTCACTTGGATGTGCCCATACATTGTATTTTGATTGTAAATCGTTTGTTTGGACATCAATGCGTCCTCCAATTGTGTACATTTAGTGTGCATATTTTCTACTTTTGTATCTACATTAGTGGTATACAGGTTGTATTCTTGTTTAAGGTTTTCTGAAGTTTTGTCTATTCTCTGATCTAATCTTTCAACTTCAGTATCTACTCTGTTGTAGATGACAGCAATGCTGTCTGTGTTAGCTTGTATGTTTTCATTTAAACTTTCAACTTTAACTTGAAATTCTTTTCTGAAGTGTATCAACTGTTCTCTAGTGTCCTTACTGAGGGTAGTTTTAATTTCCTCACACTTCTCATTGAGATGAGTACTTAATACATCAAAATTGAAACTTAACTTATCCAGTCTATCTGTGTTTTCTTTCAGTTTCACACTTATTTCTTCACTGGATTGTTTAAGTTGCGAGCTTATTTGAGTTGCAAACCCTGCTAGCCACTCTGTTAAGTTTAATTGTTCACCATCCCCTGGTTAAATTTTTACATTTCCTACGATCTCATCACTCTCAGGTAGAGACATGTTAACCATTTATTATTTTAAATGACAACAACAACAAAATACCTTGCTTTATGCTATGATGTCGTGATCGGTGTTCCTGTTGGTTTCTTCACTTCTATTCGGTTTTATTGAAGCTGAGGTCTTGATTGATGAATTCTGTTGACATAATCCAGACGTTAATCTTCCGAGCGGTGTGATGATGGTTTTTGGTAGTCGCACAAACACACTTTATTTATTTATTTATTTTTGACATATTTTCACTGTTGCCACACTGCACAAATAAACTTTTTTTGGAATGCTAAGCACTTACGAAATTTATCGCTGCACTATTATCATCGATGCACCTAAAGATCCCAGCTGAGCCCCCACTTTTGTAATGGTTGCCTGGTCGTAGATATTGCTAATTGCTATAATCGCACTACTCCACTCCCATTTACAGAGCTTGTTAGCACTTGATGTTAGGTTGGCGCCATTACAATGCATTGTAGTAATCACTGCTGCTTGCTGGATCGCTGCTGTGTCTCGATGTTGATGCTGGCTCTAAATCTGGTTGTCTAGGGTTAAAAACATGAGGTCCCGTGTTTTGTTTTATGTGCTTTTGATGATAAAGGATGAACGAAACCAACAAATATGTAAACTTCAAATATTTATTTCTCTGGTGGCCATCTTAATTCCACCGTCCACCAAAGACTATGACACAACACAACTTCCTTTACATGTTCTTTGCAATGTTTATCCACCTCAAACAATAATACACTGTACCAAAGTGACATTCCGACTGCCTCTCGACCCTTCTTGCTGCTCGTATTTATAACATTGTCAAAGAACTACTAAAAAGAGATATAGTTTACAAGTCACATGTACATCTGTTATCATAATTTGTGCAGAAAAGTTATTAATTTGCCTCGAGTGACATAATTTAACATGTTATTAAAATGACAGACAGATTTGTTGACTTGACAGAATAATTCTTTGTTACAAAAAGTCCGTTTTTTAGAAGTTTGTCAATTGACTTCTCTAATTTGCATAAATAAGTAATTAACATGAATTACTAAGAAATACATTGGTTTTCGTCTAAAACAGGATTGATTTCGTGAATACTAAGTGAAACCGCTCCTAGTGAACAAATAGGTTTCACTGGGTGATTTTTATTTAAGGAGATCCAAAATACCTAAGTTGTACACTATTTTTCGTACTTCATATTAATTATTTAAGATGAACTCAGTGGTTTTACATGATGACATTTGCTGTATCAGTGATCAAGTGATATTAACTTTTGTGTGGGTTAGTTATTCAGTATAATTTAATGGGTTGACTGTTTATGGAGACATGTTACGCAATCATTGTTAACATACACAACAACTTTTCTATAATCATAAATACTCGTTAAACTGGTTGAATTTGGAGGGTATCGCATACTTCGGTACAGTAAAGCCTTTAATATGTTCCATTACAATGTACATCAAAGTTGCTTCTTTAACACTGCTTGCTTTTATCAAAAACATTCATCTGAGATTATAATGAAATTAGCGTGAATTTGATATTTATCGAATGTGATGACATTTAGGATAAAACAACTGATTTCATCTTCAATACTTTTAAATCTTATGTGTAATTTTAACTGGTACATCTGTTATAAACAATATTTGCAAACAGTCAAATCCCCTTAGATAGCATATCAAATGTTACTGAAATAAACAATAAAGGTGCTACAATTATCAAACACGAGTATGTTTATATTTATTAATTTTAGTAAATGAAATGTAGTTGTGAGAAAGAAAAATTGTATGACTGGCATTGTAGATGAATGAGTTCATATTATTCTTAATAATCAAAAGTGAAACTCTGGTTTTTTATGTACTCGTTATCAACAAGAATGATAATTTTAGTATCTTCCCTAGGGACGCTTTTGCCATCAGCTTTGTCGATTGAAACTTATAGTTACATATGCATGACTTTCCACAGATTTTGATATGTATACATTGTTATAATGCAGTTTTGTCTACTGCTACGAATCTCAAATCAAAAAAATTGACTGCAAAAAAAAATCAATCTATAAATTAAGCAGATATACGAAAGAAGCGTCAAATCATAAACAGTGCGATTCTACTGCGAGAAAAACGGGGAAAATGTTTAACTGCCTGGTAAAACAACATAAGGGTTTCATTCAAACATGAATGAATCATAGCTGCTTATGAACCATGAGCATGAGCACAGGAAACATATTGCTATTACAGAATACATTGATATACAACCGAGCGCTTCCTGTTGCTACACAGCCACAGATGAACTGGTAACTGTTGAGTTTTGCGGGGCTGTGTAACTGTGAATGCAGCTTAGGCGAGCCTTTGAGGTGGCTATGCCAAATCAACAGGCAGCAAAGGTCGTGAAAGCGTTAGTAAATAACTGCATTTTGAAGTTTGGTGTATCAGCGACAATAATTACCGACCAAGGGACCAACTTCATGTCGGATTTAATGATGCTGTGTAAATTGTTGAACGTAAAGAAGTTGAGGATGAGCGCATTGCATCCACAGGTCAGTGGAAGGACTGAATGCGTAAACAGAACAATCGGGAAGATGCTGAGTTTTCGTGTGGATTCTCATCACCGTCAGTGGGACGAATAATTGAAGCTAATTGTATGTGCATATAATGCAAAAGTCCATACAGATACCGGTTTGTCTCCATATGAGGTAGTGTACGGGTGAAAAATGCCGTCACTGTTTGATTTAGTGAAGCTACAGAAAGGAAGGACTGGTGACTCGGTACGTCAATTCGCAAGGACAATTCGAAATGTTTGGAAACGGGTACAAAAGGCGAATACAAAGGCTTTGGGAAGGCAGGAAGACGCAGTAAAGCGGAAAGGAAGTTTACCGCAGTATAAAGTGGGGCAATGGGTGATACTGTCCAGCCCCTATATGCAAAAAGGACAATTGATGAAGTTCCTCATGAGGTATCAAGGGCCATACCAAATTGTTGAAACCACATCTCCCATTCATATTAAGCTTCAACTGCCAACTAGAACGACGATAGAGTACACATTGGGAAGTTACTGCCATTTAAGGGCTGCCCAGATGTGATTCTAGGCGTGTGACTGGAAGGGAAGAGGAGGAAAGCGAGAATGAAGAGAGAGGTGCTAAGCGCAGAGAAAACCAGGAAGACAGAGTACAGCATGAAGTATCGTATGCTTTGCGATCGAGAAAGTGGTAGAGTATTTGTAATTTTTTTTTTCGTGGCATGTATCGTTGGGCTGGCGTAGAGTAATTGGACATTGTATTTTATATGTGTTTTCGAGTATTGTGAGCCTGCTGGGGCAGCAGTCCTTTTGAAGAGGGAGGAAGGGTGATGGTGATCCCTGTCCTCAAGTCACTGGAAAGGGACATGTAGCGTCTGACATATGTGGAGTGTTGTTGGAGGAGAAATCAAACGAAATTCTGGAGAAATAAATGCGTTGGAGTAAATTTTACGGCAAAGCCGTAATAAATATGTGTTGAATGATGTCAGAGTCGTATGATTTCCTGTTTAAATTTTTGTTATCGACAGTGCTGGGTCAGGAAAGTCGTGTTTATTGTACTAGTTCATATAATGTAAATTTAAGGATGAAAGTAGTCACTCAGTCGGTGTTGAGATTGGATTAAAAATAATGAATGTTGGAGGAAAATCTGTGAAGCTACAAATATGGGACACATGCACGGTGCAGTTATTTTTAGCTAAGGGGAAAGGAATAGACTTTCCAAGGGACATCATGGAGTCACAATTGAGCTTGCAACGGGTCAGGATGCATTGAATCTTCTCCACCTACGAGAATTTGGTAGTAGTAGCAAGTTGTTTTGAGCAAGGAGTGTTTACGGAAGCGAAACGCGTAGATCTCGAAGGAAGCAGAATTTTAATCAATGGAACTAAGTGTAACATAATAGGATCAACCTTCCATCTGTCAGCATCAATTTCAGGAGTCACGCAATTGAATGTTACGCAGCCACAGCTATACTAGCCAGAAGCCACTTTAGAGTTTTTGCCAAGGCAGAATCTGACCTTGTGAAATCAAACTCTGGAACCAAGTCTGTTGAGACCCGTAAAACAGTTCATTTTAGAGTAAGAGGGGTTCATATCAGCCGAACAGCTTGTTCAACATGTCGCGCAGTATAGGGAAAGGCAACGGCAAATAACGATCATTTTGAGCACTTCTGTGCCAAGTGTCATTGCAGCCTTAACTTATTTATGTGTTGTTTTCATTCTGATCAGGCGGAGAGCTAACTCCCAAAGGGAACCAAGGGTAGTCCAAGTCCCAGTGGATTGGGTATCGAGGGCGTGAGACAAGTAGGTAAGGGGTTGATCGAGCAGTGGTCGTCCAGTAAGGAATTTTTACGTTTTCTCTTATGTTACGGTTTTACAGGGCACTAGACCACATTTAAGTTGCCCATCTGCATCTACATACACATCTACATCCATACTCCGTAAGCCACCTGACGGTGTATGGCGGAGGGTACCTTGAGTACCTCTATCGGTTCTGCCTTCTATTCCAGTTTCGTATTGTTCGTGGAAACAAGGATTGTCGGTTTGCCTCTGTGTGGGCTCTAATCTCTCTAGTTTTATCCTCATGGTCTCTTCGCGAGAGACCATGAGAGGAGGGAGCAATATACTGCTTGACTCCTCGGTGAAGGTATGTTCTCGAAACTTCAACAAAAGCCCGTACCGAGCTACTGAGCGTCTCTCTTGCAGAGTCTTCCACTGGAGTTTATCTATCATCTCCGTAACACTTTCGCGATTACTAAATGATCCTGTAACGAAGCACGCTGCTCTCCGTTGGATCTTCTCTATGTCTTCTGTCAAACGTAGCTGGTACAGATCCCACACCGGCGAGCAGTATTCAAGCAGTGGGGGAACAAGTGTACTGTAACCTACTTTCTTTGTTTTCGGACTGCATTTCATTAGGATTCTTCCAATGAATCTCAGTCTGGCATCTGCTTTCCCGACGATTAATTTTATATGGTTATTCCATTTTAAATCAATCCTAACACCTAGTCCCAGATAATTTATGGATAACTGCTTCCTGTTGCTGATCTGCTATATTATAGCTAAACGATAAAGGATCTTTCTTTCTGTGTATTCGCAGCACATTACACTTGTCTACATTGAGATTCAATTGCCATTCCCTGCACCATGCGTCAATTCGTTGCAGATCCTCTCGCATTTCTGCCCTGCTGCACACCTGAAATCACTCTTACATCGTAAGACTTCTCTCCATTGAGAATGACATGCTACGTTCTGTTATCTAGGAACTCTTCAATCCAATCACACATTTCGTCTGATAGTCCGTATGCTCTCACTTTGTTCATTAAACGGCTGTGGGGAACTGTATCATGTGCCTTCCGGAAGTCAAGAAACATTGCATCTACCTGGGGACCCGTGTTGGTACCACTCTACTGATCGGCGTCAGAGTCAACGTCTTGCTGCATCAGCGACCTCCCCACCATCCATGTGTTGCTTCCTGCGGAGTGCATCCCTCGTTGGCCCAAACAGATGGAAGTCGTAATGTGCGAGATCCAAGCTGTAGGGTGGATAAGGGAGAACAGTATAATAAAGTTTTGTGAGGTCCTTTCGGGTGCGCAGTCTTGCGTGAGGCTTTCCGTTCTCATGGAGAAGAAGAAGTTTGTTCGCGCCTTGTGCCAATGAATGCGCTTAAATTGTTTCTTTAATTTCCTGAGGGTATCAGAAAACTTCAGAGTTGATTGTTGCACCATGAGGGAGGACATCAAACAAAATAACCCCTTCAGAGTCCCAGAAGACAGTCGCCATGATTTTAGTGGCTGAGGGTGCGGCTTTGAACTTTTTCTTCTGAGGAGAGGTGGTGTGGCGCCGCTGGATTGAATTCTGTTCTGTTTCCAGTTCGAAGTAATGAACCCATGTTTCATCACCCATGACGATGTTTGACTGCTCAGGGGGCTCAGCATTCATTTTCTGAGTATAGGCTTGGCGAACCCAGGTTCCCAATCTGGGGACTGGTGCGTGCTGCCACTTCTCTGTCACTGGACCTCTGGCCATGCTTCAACGTCCACCATGCGGTGCGGCGGTGGAATGTTGAGTGTGGGCCGGGATCTTGGCTTAACCACCTGGGTCGCGAGTATGGTAGCAAACTGTTTTAAAAAAACCTCAATCCTAAGGTGTGCTCCTTGCTGATAGGATGCATGGCTGTTGATGCAGAACAGTCGTAAGTTGGCGACCTCTGGGCAACCTGCCACACTTCAGTTGTACAAGGCTTATCCAGGCAAGCGGGGCTCTGTCTTGGTGGACATCCATTCCCTAGCTGCTCGTGGGACCACTACTGAGCCTCTTAATTCTTCAAAAACTGCTCCCAGTGGATCACATGGGCCACTGGTGACCACTACTACCCATCCCAATGAGGGAAGTGGTGAGGATACTTCTCCTGAGAATACTCCTCAGAAGTGCAGAATCAGTTATAGTAACAGGGCACCAGTGCAGTGCGTCAAAATGTTTTTGTGATAGTTAAAAGAGCCGAGGGCACATTTGCTAAGGTGTCCCCATTCCACATCCAGAAAGGTTCAGATGGTATTACAAGTGGTCTGAAGACAGTAAAAAGGCTCTGTAATGATACATTGTTCACGGAAACGACCACTTCATGGCAAGTACAGAGACTTCCAAAAGCAAATGCATTGGGTGAATACCATATTATTGTTGAACTGTAATTCCAGCCGTGAGGTGATAACATGTGAAGACCTCATGGATAAGAACATCAGTGTCTTACAATTGGAATGGGCAGACGAAGGTGTTACAGAAGTTCAAAGGGTGAAGAAGAGAGTAAACGGGCAGCTCGAAATGACACCTGCATTTATTCCAGCTTTCAATATGCGAGATCTGCCCAGCCACATTAAGGCAAGTTTCTTACACTAACCAGTTCGCCCTTTTTTTTCCCAGTCCCATGCGGGGTTTCAAATGTCAACAATTTGTCATACTACCATTGCGTGTAATAGTTGTGCTAGTTGTGGGAACCGTGTTCAAGCAGCTCATGAACCAGGCGTGGAATGTCCACCTCCATCAGTGTGTGCTAATTGCTCTAACTCACATCCAGTCTGGAGCAGAGAGTGTCACATCTATAGGGATATAAAGGAAAATTCAAGAACTTAAAGGTACATGTCGCATGTCATATGCAGAAGAAAGAAGATGTTTAAATCCAATCAGCCCACATCATTCGCTACCACATTTGTATCGGCTGTGAAACAGCCCACAGTTAAAATTAGTGTGACAACATAAACGGAAGTGGCAACAGCTGGTGCCAACACATGCCCCCCCCCCCCCCCCCCAGCAACTGAGGGACGATGCTGTACTGTATTTTCTTGATGAAACCTTTTTGGACTTGGACAGCCATTTTCAGAGTCTGATAGCACCTAGATGAGTTGAGAGAAGTGAAGCTGTAGATATGATATGTGTAACTTCAGATGACTATTTTGTTGATTTAAGTTGTTTAAGACTGCAGAATTTTGATTACGTTCTATCAGAGGTGCAAAATTTAGTTGCAAAGCGGTATATTTCTGTCATGCTTCACAAGAAACTTTCATTTAAGTCTTACAAAGAACAGACAGAATGTGCTATCAAGATCATGAAAGAAACTAATCAGTTGAAAGACTTCTTTGATCGTATTGCTCCAAAGCTGCAAAATTTGATTCACCATTCGACATAATTGCCAATTTGGCTGAGCTTCTAAAGATTCAGGATCCAGAGATACTGTCACTTGATCTTCATGGTCTTGTAGATAAATATCCAGATACCACGAAAGATAAGCTGGTACAATTTCTAAGTTTAAGAGGGGATATTTCCCACTCAGAATGTGTTGAAAAAGTTAGCTATATTTTCCAAACAAATAGTAGTAGACAAAGAGCTTCTGTTACGAGAACTATTTTTTCTCAGTTTAATTAATAGTAGAGTTCGTCATTATTTTTCTTCTTCTTCTGTAGTGGTCAATCCGAGGATTGGTTTGCAACAGCTACAATGGCAGCTTGTCTCCATTCTGTGCGTCTTTCAGTTTTTATTTTCATTTCTTTATAGATGTTACATCCCACATCTTTCACGATTTGATCCATGTACCTCAGTCGTGGTCTTCCTCTTCGTCTTTTTCCCTCGACATATCCCTCTATGATTGTGTTCAGGAGTCCTTTATGTCTTAATAGATGGCCTGTAAATTGCACTCTTCTTTTAACAATGAAACTCCAGAAGCTTCTCTTCTCACCTGCTCTTTCCAGAACCGTTTCGTTTGTGACCTTGTCGATACATTTTATTTTGAGCATGTGCCCATAGCACCACATTTCAAAAGAATTGTGGGGTACAATTTGCTGAAATGTACACTCCTGGAAATGGAAAAAAGAACACATTGACACCGGTGTGTCAGACCCACCATACTTGCTCCGGACACTGCGAGAGGGCTGTACAAGCAATGATCACACGCACGGCACAGCGGACACACCAGGAACCGCGGTGTTGGCCGTCGAATGGCGCTAGCTGCGCAGCATTTGTGCACCGCCGCCGTCAGTGTCAGCCAGTTTGCCGTGGCATACGGAGCTCCATCGCAGTCTTTAACACTGGTAGCATGCCGCGACAGCGTGGACGTGAACCGTATGTGCAGTTGACGGACTTTGATCGAGGGCGTATAGTGGGCATGCGGGAGGCCGGGTGGACGTACCGCCGAATTGCTCAACACGTGGGGCGTGAGGTCTCCACAGTACATCGATGTTGTCACCAGTGGTCGGCGGAAGGTGCACGTGCCCGTCGACCTGGGACCGGACCGCAGCGACGCACGGATGCACTCCAAGACCGTAGGATCCTACGCAGTGCCGTAGGGAACCGCACCGCCACTTCCCAGCAAATTAGGGACACTGTTGCTCCTGGGGTATCGGCGAGGACCATTCGCAACCGTCTCCATGAAGCTGGGCTACGGTCCCGCACACCGTTCGGCCGTCTTCCGCTCACGCCCCAACATCGTGCAGCCCGCCTCCAGTGGTGTCGCGACAGGCGTGAATGGAGGGACGAATGGAGACGTGTCGTCTTCAGCGATGAGAGTCGCTTCTACCTTGGTGCCAATGATGGTCGTATGCGTGTTTGGCGCCGTGCAGGTGAGCGCCACAATCAGGACTGCATACGACCGAGGCACACAGGGCCAACACCCGGCATCATAGTGTGGGGAGCGATCTCCTACACTGGCCGTACACCACTGGTGATCGTCGAGGGGACACTGAATAGTGCACGGTACATCCAAACCGTCATCGAACCCATCGTTCTACCATTCCTAGACCGGCAAGGGAACTTGCTGTTCCAACAGGACAATTCACGTCCGCATGTATCCCGTGCCACCCAACGTGCTCTAGAAGGTGTAAGTCAACTACCCTGGCCAGCAAGATCTCCGGATCTGTCCCCCATTGAGCATGTTTGGGACTGGATGAAGCATCGTCTCACGCGGTCTGCACGTCCAGCACGAACGCTGGTCCAACTGAGGCGCCAGGTGGAAATGGCATGGCAAGCCGTTCCACAGGACTACATCCAGCATCTCTACGATCGTCTCCATGGGAGAATAGCAGCCTGCATTGCTGCGAAAGGTGGATATACACTGTACTAGTGCTAACATTGTGCATGCTCTGTTGCCTGTGTCTATGTGCCCGTGGTTCTGTCAGTGTGATCATGTGATGTATCTGACCCCAGGAATGTGTCAATAAAGTTTCCCCTTCCTGGGACAATGAATTCACGGTGTTCTTATTTCAATTTCCAGGAGTGTATGTTAGTACTTGGCGTACAAAATAGGGTACGCAAGTGAGTGTCAATGTTTTACAACTTCTATAAATAGCAGAAGAACGGGAAAGATAACTATTAGGGAATATGTAGTTCTAAATCCTGGAATGAGAAAATGTGAAGAGAAGGAATTAGAAGTAGCATTTATGCATTTTTTTCTGTGTTAGCTTTAACCAGTAGCTTTTCTTCTTGTAGACTTTTTGGACCTGTAATTATCGAGAAGATTGTATAAGCAGGTGTTTTGACTATTGCATGAAGGTATTTTGTTGAAGTAATAAAAATAGTTTTGTTTCTAGAATGAGATTTTCACTCTCCAGCGGAGTGTGCGCTGATATGAAACTTCCTGGCAGATTAGAACTGTGTGCCCGACCGAGACTCGAACTCGGGACCTTTGCCTTTCGCGGGCAAGTGCTCTACCAACTAAGCTACCGAAGCACGACTCACGCCCGGTACTCACAGCTTTACTTCTGCCAGTACCTCGTCTCCTACCTTCCAAACTTTACAGAAGCTCTCCTGCGAACCTTGCAGAACTAGCACTCCTGAAAGAAAGGATATTGCGGAGACATGGCTTAGCCACAGCCTGGGGGATGTTTCCAGAATGAGATTTTCACTCTGCAGCGGAGTGTGCGCTGATATGAAACTTCCTGGCAGATTAAAACTGTGTGCCCGACCGAGACTTGAACTCGAGACCTTTGCCTTTCGCAGGCAAGTGCTCTACCAACTGAGCTACCGAAGCACGACTCAAGCCCGGTACTCACAGCTTTACTTCTGCCAGTACCTCGTCTCCTACCTTCCAAACTTTACAGAAGCTCTCCTGCGAACCTTGCAGAACTAGCACTCCTGAAAGAAAGGATTTTGCGGAGACATGGCTTAGCCACAGCCTGGGGGATGTTTCATATCAGCGCACACTCCGCTGCAGAGTGAAAATCTCATTCTGGAAACATCCCCCAGGCTGTGGCTAAGCCATGTCTCCGCAATACCCCTTCTTTCAGGAGTGCTAGTTCTGCAAGGTTCGCAGGAGAGCTTCTGTAAAGTTTGGAAGGTAGGAGACGAGGTACTGGCAGAAGTAAAGCTGTGAGTCGTGCTTCGGTAGCTCAGTTGGTAGAGCACTTGCCCGCGAAAGGCAAAGGTCCCGAGTTCGAGTCTCGGTCGGGCACACAGTTTTAATCTGTCAGGAAGTTTCATATCAGCGCACACTCCGCTGCAGAGTGAAAATCTCATTCTGGAAACATCCCCCAGGCTGTGGCTAAGCCATGTCTCCGCAATATCCTTTCTTTCAGGAGTGCTAGTTCTGCAAGGTTCGCAGGAGAGCTTCTGTAAAGTTTGGAAGGTAGGAGACGAGGTACTGGCAGAAGTAAAGCTGTGAGTACCGGGCGTGAGTCGTGCTTCGGTAGCTCAGTTGGTAGTGCACCTGCCCGCGAAAGGCAAAGGTCCCGAGTTCGAGTCTCGGTCGGGCACACAGTTTTAATCTGCCAGGAAGTTTCATATCAGCGCACACTCCGCTGCAGAGTGGAAATCTCATTCTGGAAACATCCCCCAGGCTGTGGCTAAGCCATGTCTCCGCAATATCCTTTCTTTCAGGAGTGCTAGTTCTGCAAGGTTCGCAGGAGAGCTTCTGTAAAGTTTGGAAGGTAGGAGACGAGGTACTGGCAGAAGTAAAGCTGTGAGTACCGGGCGTGAGTCGTGCTTCGGTAGCTCAGTTGGTAGAGCACTTGCCGGCGAAAGGCAAAGGTCCCGAGTTCGAGTCTCGGTCGGGCACACAGTTTTAATCTGCCAGGAAGTTTCATATCAGCGCACACTCCGCTGCAGAGTGAAAATCTCATTCTGGAAACATCCCCCAGGCTGTGGCTAAGCCATGTCTCCGCAATACCCCTTCTTTCAGGAGTGCTAGTTCTGCAAGGTTCGCAGGAGAGCTTCTGTAAAGTTTGGAACGTAGGAGACGATGTACTGGCAGAAGTAAAGCTGTGAGTCGTGCTTCGGTAGCTCAGTTGGTAGAGCACTTGCCCGCGAAAGGCAAAGGTCCTGAGTTCGAGTCTCGGTCGGGCACACAGTTTTAATCTGCCATGAAGTTTCTTATCAGCGTACACTCCGCTGCAGAGTGAAAATCTCATTCTGGAAACATCCCCCAGGCTGTGGCTAAGCCATGTCTCCGCAATATCCTTTCTTTCAGGAGTGCTAGTTCTGCAAGGTTCGCAGGAGAGCTTCTGTAAAGTTTGGAAGGTAGGAGACGAGGTACTGGCAGAAGTAAAGCTGTGAGTACCGGGCGTGAGTCGTGCTTCGGTAGCTCAGTTGGTAGAGCACTTGCCCGCGAAAGGCAAAGGTCCCGAGTTCGAGTCTCGGTCGGGCACACAGTTTTAATCTGCCAGGAAGTTTCATATCAGTTTTGTTTCTCTTAATAACGTTCGATAAAAACAGCTTGTGGACTTTAGACCTGTGTTACATGTCACTAAGTTGCTTCACTGGAACAAGATACATTTCACCAGAGACAGGAATATATCCCTTTTTGCCGCCGTTATGTAAAATTTTGTTCTTCAGTTTGTTCTATTCATGTATATTCCATTGTCCACAGAATAGGTAATGTTAGGTTGAGCCCTTTTTAAATCGGCTATCTGGAACCATTATCAAAACATTGCAAATTGCCCTTTGGTGCTACAATAATTGGGATGTGTGTTATAGGTTTGGCAGGGTCATTCTTCGAATCACATGTAGAAACATTGGAATTGTATACTTGAAGAAAAAAAAATGTATTCCCTGCACCTTACAAGGGGTCTGTATGGTCTCAGAAATTCAGTTTGGAATGAGACTTTGCACGTTAGTAGTATACCTCACGAGTGTCAACTCACAAATGTTCTAAAGCACTTCAGCCAGAAGAAAAAAAGAAACTCTAAAGTTTTACATGCAGCTCATGTACCAGCCAATTTATATACTGTGGCAGCACAGCGAAATGGCTACGCCTGCAGCGGACTCACTTGCCATATGGCAAGTCAGGTAAGATTCTACATTTGGTTTGTTGGAAAACACTCTGTTAACATCCATGAAAATTTCTCTCTCATCAGATAGCCTGGAAGCATTCCAGGCATACTGGATCATTTCATTGAAATTGCAAATGGCAGTTGCTTTTATTTTTATACAGTCTTCATTGGAATTTATTTCTCAGTTCTTTTCAATCAGAAAGGCGCAATTTTGTACACACTTTATTAAATTTTTTTACCTGTCTATAAAAAAGAGACATCTCAGGATTGGACAAAAGTACATTTTGGGGAAATCACTTTATTTGTGCATGTAAGTGATTTCTCGTCGTTCTGAAAGATTTCATCATACAATTCAGCCTTTGCTTGTCCACCCCAAGAGTGAATAGTTAATAGAAACTGTTCTTTTCCCAAATAAGACTTTAAACGCCTGTTGAAAAAGTCAATATACAGTCGTCATTAACTTGGCAGGTTTCCAAGACATTATTACGACATTTTTATATTTTTGTGCATTTCAGTTGCTGTTTTTTTTAACTCAGGGTCAAAGTTACTGGTTGCTTCTTGTAAACAAACAAACAATTCAGGTAGACTTTCCTACACAGAGTGAGATCATATTGAGTGGTACATGTGTCATTTTATTTGTGTCCTTCCTTATGATGAAAATAGTTTTGCTTCCTTTTTCAGCCAGAGTCCAGTTGTGCACCACCTGATACAGGTACCTTGGAAAAAGAAAACATCCGAAATTGAAGTATTTTGCCAGAGAGTCATAAAAATAAATAGCAAAATTAATTTTTAAATACTCTGCAATGATCTGCCTCAATGCTGAAAACAACATCTTTGTTGAAATTAAGTATCAATTTGAACTTTTGTGTTCAAACACTGTCTTCAGTCGGCAAGGTTTCTTTAATATTTGCTGTTTCTTTTTTGGAAGAGGCTTCATCACTTTTCATTGAGAAATTCAATGTTTACTTTTTAATTTATGAACTCGGGTTGTCAAAAGCTTTAAATTCAAAATCTGTAAATTTTTGTGCTGCTGATAAAGCCCATCATTGTAAATTCAGAGTAGCCATTTGTTGATAATTCTCTCTGGCTTCAACAAAATGATCATATGTCCAGGAATTGATTGTTGGTACTTATCAAATTAAGTGCCTCCTTATTTTTATTTCTTCTTCCCATGGGGATAAATATTCCTTCTTTTTTAGCTTGCTGCATCCTTCCCCAACGGGATCATCCTCATCTGATGAGCTACAGTGTTAGAGTTTTCAGAAGGGTTCCTTGTCAGAGCCAGCGTATCCATAGTACATTCATAAATTTCTTCGCCCCTTGACATTGCTTCACGAGAAATTGACAGCGAAGATTCTGATGTAAGCATGTTTTTCTGTTGGTGTACAACAGGACTGCGACTGAAAAAGGAAGCAAAACTATTTTCATCAACCTTGCCTTCAACATTTCACTATATAATGAATCTTGACTGACTTCATCTGCAGCTTCTCATACTTTCTCGATGTTTTCATTAGCAGACTTTTTAATTCATAATATTTCAAAAATTCCTGTAATACATCACAGTATAGAATGATCGAATCTCTACGAAAGTCAAGAGTGAACTAGCACAGTAACAGTTTATAGAGGAATAAGGGTGGCTACAACTGTATATTTCGCACTGTGTCAGGTAGGGACCATTGGTTGATTAGTTCCATGAGGGTGTTGACACCTGACAATATGCCTATTTTTATGTACAACATGGCAATAGCTATAGATTACTCTTCCATGTAGAAACTGGTTCCTCAAATTTAGTATGGATATTTGTAATTTCTCCACAGCTTATATCATCATCAAATTTTTAGTAACATTTTAATGACAATAGAAATGAAAGCTTTAATTTGTCTCCATTAAGATGCACTTGAAATTATTCAACTTTTAAAAAAGAAAATATTACTTAAAATTCATATTTTATGTTAATAGCTGTAACAGTAATTTCATAAATCAAATGATTTTGTTTGTGATATAACTGATAATATTTTAGGTCATTAACTTATTTAAAAGAACAATTTTTAAAGCAATTGAAAAAATAAAATTGTTTCCCAAAGGTGTGAGCTTACCTGGATGGAGAGCGAGTCCAGTAAAAGCCCAGCCATTTCACTATGCTACTATAGCATATAAATTGTCTGGCATACAAGCTGTACATAAAACATAACAGCCCTTTTCTCAGAATCTTCTGGCAAGTGTACTTTACCTTTTATGGGAGTGCATCCTTGAGGTATACTGCTAACATGCAATTTCTCATCATGAACTGGATTTCAAAGACCTTAAGGTCTCTCATTGGTGGCCTCGGTCTATATATAAACCCAGAACCGACACAACCAACCTCCATTGTCCTCAGTCTGCTGCTGTCCGCCTTCTTGCGTATACTTTCATCTCTGTGTGTGCGTGTGTTTTTCTCCCTAAGATGAAGAAAGGTAGCAGCAGCAACGATTCAGAGTGTAGAGTCGAGAGGCACAGAGTTTTGGAGACAGGATTACCAAATGAGTAAATAATTGGTATTTTGAGTGTAAATTTTCGTGTGTATGTTAATTCGCCTTATTAATTCCGTCTCCTTGCTATAGTACAAGGCCAGGATTTTATCTTGAAGTATGAGGAGAGACAGGAGCGGACTGGACCGTGACAGACTCTCGAAGCACAGCCTCCTGTGGTGCCTCACAGCCAGGATTGCCTTGTGGTTATAATCTTCACTGTAATTTGTTCTTGTATCGGAGTGATTCAAAAATTTTCTCATTTCATACTTGTTTTTTTTTCTGTAGATCACTTGATGCAAATGCAAACTGAGTTGGATGCAGAGCTGGAGGATAAAAAGAACTATCCACTGCAGCAGCAGCAACGCTATGTGGAACAGCTTCCAGCTGTGGATAAGCAACAGCAACACTCACAAAAGTATAGGAAAAAAATTCGTGTGTGATCTTTCTGTGTAACTCGACATTCGAAATATATAGAATTATGTCTCACCCTGTTACAGGAATAGCTCTAGAAGAGGAGCTCGATTTCTTGTACAGGCAGCTGGAGGCTTCTCATCAGCAGTTGCAGGAACACCCTCCAGCAAATAATGAGATGCCGGAGCAGCATACTTGTAAGTTGAAAAAAAGATTCTGTTTGTACGCGCCTCTAGTAATAGTAGAAGTAGTAGTAGTAGTAGTAGTAGTAATAGCAGTATAGGAAGTTTTGTTTTCTTTTTTTTCTCTAACAAGTCGGTTTATATATCTTGTTTGTTGATGTTGTAAGGGAGACAGACCAATTGCCAGACGCCGAATCTGATGAGGATAATGGTATGCCTAAATGGGTCAGGCAAAGGGCCGCTGTAATAGAGGCGGAAAGGCGTCCTGATCTGGTTCTGTTAGATGATGATGACGACGACGATTTCTTTGAGGATGTGGTGGAGTCGCCCAGTGAAGTGTTAATGCCTTGGAACCAGAGCGAAAAAAGTAATTACTCTGCGTATAACCTTGTGATCGTCAGTATCCTTACTTTCACTGAGCCAGCAGTGGTACGCAGTGTACTTAACTATTATTTTTTTATCTGTTCTTCTACAGCGGTCGTATGTCCGCAGCCAAAACACAGCATGGCGTGCATACCGGTGGTGGCTAAACCTTCTTCCTCGCCAAAGCAGCACCTGCTAAGACAGGCATCGCCTATAAGGGCGCCGCTAGTCGCCACGAGATAGATAAACCGTCGCCGCCGCCACGTTGGCTCCACTGCTCTGGCATCAGTCGGCCGAGAAACGATCTAAAACTCCTCAGGTTACCAGGTCAGGCTTGCAGTTCCCATTGGTCTGACCTGGTACCACCAGAACAGCCTCCTCCGTCATCATCATCATCATCATCATGTCAGCCTCATCAGAATCATCGAAAACGCAAGGTACGTGTACCTCGGCGCATTACAATTAAGCCCTCCACAGCACCATCATCAACGGGGTGGACACAGAGTAGCATTAACAGTAATAGAGAAGATGCTGTGGCTAGTGGCAGTTCTCTTTCCCATCCTTTTAGCGAAGAACGTCAGGTCAGTGACACCATACCGCAATTAGAATACTCGGTGATTGCAGACGCCTTTGAGGAGCGAATCTTGCTGATGAGGATCGAGAACCCGGCAGGAGGGGACCCCGACCCTGTATGTTTCCTAAGAGCATGCCTTCCTGTCGTTGACATGGAGCTTGTCAAAGTAGTCAAGGATCCGCAGTATCTCGCCATTAAATGCAGTGCGGTGCTCTGCATGGAACTGCCCCCCCCCCCTCCCCCCCCCACCCCGAAGTTGATTCTGATGTAGAAGAGACAAAAATGATCGAATGTGTGTGAAATCTTATGGGACCTAACTGCTAAGGTCATCAGTCCCTAAGGTTACACACTACTTAACCTAAATTATCCTACGGACAAACACACACACCCATGCTCGAGGCAGGACTAGAACCTCCGCCGGGACCAGCCGCACAGTCATGACTGCAGCACCTTAGACGTAGAAGAGACAACTCCTCGTTATCTTTGGGGAGAATATGGCGTAATAACGAGGATCACATCAATCGCTGAGTGATATCGTAAATCCATCTTGAATGCTATACTGGCCTAGTTTTTCCAAGATGGAAGTCAGAGGGTCAGCTAAAACACTCAGCCTAATACTACACCTGGACATCCAGACACATATCTGTGATCCGGTAAATGCAGGGTCTAGCTATATCAAGCTCCCTAAAGATATAGCTAATAAGCGGGCATGCATTAATGTCGAAAATAGAAAGGAACAGACTTGTTTTGCATGTTCAAACCCGGCCTGCGAGAAAAATTACAATTGAAGGGTAACCATAAGCAACATCACTTCCATCAGCAAAAAAATGGTTCAAATGGCTCTGAGCACTATGGGACTCAACATCTTAGGTCATAAGTCCCCTAGAACTTAGAACTACTTAAACCTAACTAACCTAAAGACATCACACACACCCATGCCCGAGGCAGGATTCGAACCTGCGACCGTAGCAGTCCCGCGGTTCCGGACTGCAGCGCCAGAACCGCACGGCCACCGCGGCCGGCTCACTTCCATCAGCAAAAGAAGTAATTTTAATTTGAAATGACATGGCTTGCCTTTCACATACCATTTGATTGTAAATTAACGATTCTTCAAGAGAGAGTTCTAAACATCATCTTCTGATAGCTTTGTACAAAGGACGAAACTTATATAATTTGTCACTTTTTGCTGCTGGAAAAACCTGTCTCTAGTCATAGTATCAAAGAAAAAATCTATTCCAATAACCTTGCCCCATTACATTCTAACTCGAGAAAAAATTGTAAGTTACTTATCGCTATATGCAGGTCAATAAGTGCTGTTCTTCCATCTGGGTTTGCTGCTTCGCAATTTATAGGAGAAGACCAAGGGAGACGTCTATACTTTATTTCTTCTTTCCTAGCGAGATAGTCATATTGTGATTCACTATTATCTACAGTTACTCCTTGTTCAGGTAGCTCATATGACTCTTCTTTAATTTGAAGACGATCATCATGAAATGAAGCTACCTCTATTGCAGCTCCTATGAATTATTTTCACGTCACCAACACATCTTCTGTTGCTGTCATTCTTTCGTATCCTATATTTGTACGACTACCTTAACAAACAAAAGCCGGAATTTTGTCAAGATTATCTTCATCGTTTGACATATTGGCCATTATTGGGTTGGCAGCCCTGCAGCCAGGCGACAAGCGCGAATTTTAGTGTTCTCGTAAAGATAAGTCATTTTAGATTATAATAACATTTAGTTTAGTACTAAATACGTGGTAAATATGTGTATTAGTGTGCTTTTTAAGCGTACCATTAAAGGTTTCATTTTTCTTTACGTAATATAGCAGAAAACGCGAAAAGATCGCACAGTCGGGTTATAGTCGTATTTGATGTTTACGTTTTGCCGCAACAAATCTATATAATTTCATTTAATTGTTCTTTGACCTCTCCAGCAATTTAACTGTAGCGTACCTCTTCATTATTTAACTCACATTTCCGGAAAGTAGCGTAAAGTTGAAGTTGTTGTTTTTGTTTCCATACAGTTGCGCATAGGCCAAATTTGTGGAGTCATATTTTCGTGTTTATTTGTAATTTAACTGATTAGATTAGATTAGTACTTGTTCCATAGATCATGAATACGACACTTTGTAATGATGTGGGACATATCAGGTTAATAAAAGGTGTCTATACAAGATATTACATTACACAATATATTACATGACACTTAGTATTTTTAATTTTTTTTGTGGGGTTTGGGGAAATTACCCACTTACTATATCCAAAAATTCATCTAATGAGTAGAAGGAGTTGCCATTAAGAAATTCTTTGAATTTCCTTTTAAATGCTATGTGGCTATCTGTCAGACTTTTGATGCCATCTGGTAAGCCAAAGACTTTTGTGGCAGCATAATTTACCCCCATCTGAGCCAAAGTTAGATTTAACCTTGAGTAGAGAAGATCATCCTTTCTCCTAGTGTTATAGCCATGTACACTGCCATTACTTTTGAATTCGTTCGGATTGTTAATAACAAATTTCATAAGTGAATATGTATATTGTGAGGCTACAGTGAAAATCTGTAGCTCTTTAAGTAAGTGTCTGCAGGACGATCTTGGATGAGCTCCAGCAATTATTCTGATTACACTCTTTTGTGCAATGAACTCTCTTTTACTCAATGATGAGTTACCCCAGAATATGATGCCATACGAAAGCAGAGAATGAAAATAGGCTTGGTAAACTAATTTACTGAGATGTACACTCCTGGAAATTGAAATAAGAACACCGTGAATTCATTGTCCCAGGAAGGGGAAACTTTATTGACACATTCCTGGGGTCAGATACATCACATGATCACACTGACAGAACCACAGGCACATAGACACAGGCAACAGAGCATGCACAATGTCGGCACTAGTACAGTGTGTATCCACCTTTCGCAGCAATGCGGGCTGCTATTCTCCCATGGAGACGATCGTAGAGATGCTGGATGTAGTCCTGTGGAACGGCTTGCCATGCCATTTCCACCTGGCGCCTCAGTTGGACCAGCGTTCGTGCTGGACGTGCAGACCGCGTGAGACGACGCTTCATCCAGTCCCAAACATGCTCAATGGGGGACAGATCCGGAGATCTTGCTGGCCAGGGTAGTTGACTTACACCTTCTAGAGCACGTTGGGTGGCACGGGATACATGCGGACGTGAATTGTCCTGTTGGAACAGCAAGTTCCCTTGCCGGTCTAGGAATGGTAGAACGATGGGTTCGATGACGGTTTGGATGTACCGTGCACTATTCAGTGTCCCCTCGACGATCACCAGTGGTGTACGGCCAGTGTAGGAGATCGCTCCCCACACCATGATGCCGGGTGTTGGCCCTGTGTGCCTCGGTCGTATGCAGTCCTGATTGTGGCGCTCACCTGCACGGCACCAAACACGCATACGACCATCATTGGCACCAAGGTAGAAGCGACTCTCATCGCTGAAGACGACACGTCTCCATTCGTCCCTCCATTCACGCCTGTCGCGACACCACTGGAGGCGGGCTGCACGATGTTGGGGCGTGAGCGGAAGACGGCCTAACGATGTGCGGGACCGTAGCCCAGCTTCATGGAGACGGTTGCGAATGGTCCTCGCCGATACCCCAGGAGCAACAGTGTCCCTAATTTGCTGGGAAGTGGCGGTGCGGTCCCCTACGGCACTGCGTAGGATCCTACGGTCTTGGCGTGCATCCGTGCGTCGCTGCGGTCCGGTCCCAGGTCGACGGGCACGTGCACCTTCCGCCGACCACTGGCGACAACATCGATGTACTGTGGAGACCTCACGCCCCACGTGTTGAGCAATTCGGCGGTACGTCCACCCGGCCTCCCGCATGCCCACTATACGCCCTCGCTCAAAGTCCGTCAACTGCACATACGGTTCACGTCCACGCTGTCGCGGCATGCTACCAGTGTTAAAGACTGCGATGGAGCTCCGTATGCCACGGCAAACTGGCTGACACTGACGGCGGCGGTGCACAAATGCTGCGCAGCTAGCGCCATTCGACGGCCAACACCGCGGTTCCTGGTGTGTCCGCTGTGCCGTGCGTGTGATCATTGCTTGTACAGCCCTCTCGCAGTGTCCGGAGCAAGTATGGTGGGTCTGACACACCGGTGTCAATGTGTTCTTTTTTCCATTTCCAGGAGTGTATATAGAATTATATCTCACCCTGTTACAGGAATAGCTCTAGAAGAGGAGCTCGATTTCTTGTACAGGCAGCTGGAGGCTTCTCATTAGCAGTTGCAGGAACACCCTCCAGCAAATAATGAGATGCCGGAGCAGCATACTTGTAAGTTGAAAAAAAGATTCTTTTTGTACGCGCCTCTAGTAATAGTAGAAGTAGTAGTAGTAGTAGTAGTAATAGCAGTATAGGAAGTTTTGTTTTCTTTTTTTCTCTAACAAGTCGGTTTATATATCTTGTTTGTTGATGTTTTAAGGGAGACAGACCAATTGCCAGATGCCGAATCTGATGAGGATAATGGTATGCCAAAATGGGTCAGGCAAAGGGCCGCTGTAATAGAGGCGGAAAGGCGTCCTGATCTGGTTCTGTTAGATGATGATGACGACGACGATTTCTTTGAGGATGTGGTGGAGTCGCCCAGTGAAGTGTTAATGCCTTGGAGCCAGAGCGAAAAAAGTAATTACTCTGCGTATAACCTTGTGATCGTCAGTATCCTTACTTTCACTGAGCCAGCAGTGGTACGCAGTGTACTTAACTATTATTTTTTTATCTGTTCTTCTACAGCGGTCGTATGTCCGCAGCCAAAACACAGCATGGCGTGCATACCGGTGGTGGCTAAACCTTCTTCCTCGCCAAAGCAGCACCTGCTAAGACAGGCATCGCCTATAAGGGCGCCGCTAGTCGCCACGAGATAGATAAGCCGTCGCCGCCGCCACGCTGGCTCCACTGCTCTGGCATCAGTCGGCCGAGAAACGATCTAAAACTCCTCAGGTTACCAGGTCAGGCTTGCAGTTCCCATTGGTCTGACCTGGTACCACCAGAACAGCCTCCTCCGTCATCATCATCATCATCATCATGTCAGCCTCATCAGAATCATCGAAAACGCAAGGTACGTGTACCTCGGCGCATTACAATTAAGCCCTCCACAGCACCATCATCAACGGGGTGGACACAGAGTAGCATTAACAGTAATAGAGAAGATGCTGTGGCTAGTGGCAGTTCTCTTTCCCATCCTTTTAGCGAAGAACGTCAGGTCAGTGACACCATACCGCCTTTGAGGAGCGAATCTTGCTGATGAGGATCGAGAACCCGGCAGGAGGGGACCCCGACCCTGTATGTTTCCTAAGAGCATGCCTTCCTGTCGTTGACATGGAGCTTGTCAAAGTAGTCAAGGATCCGCAGTAACCCACCATTAAATGCAGTGCGGTGCTCTGCATGGAACTGCCCCCCCACCTCCCCTCCCCCACCCCGAAGTTGATTCTGATGTAGAAGAGACAAAAAATGTTCGAATGTGTGTGAAATCTTATGGGACCTAACTGCTAAGGTCATCAGTCCCTAAGGTTACACACTACTTAATCTAAATTATCCTACGGACAAACACACACACCCATGCTCGAGGGAGGACTCGAACCTCCGCCGGGACCAGCCGCACAGTCATGACTGCAGCACCTTAGACGTAGAAGAGACAACTCCTCGTTATCTTTGGGGAGAATATGGCGTAATAACGAGGATCACATCAATCGCTGAGTGATATCGTAAATCCACCTTGAATGCTATACTGGCCTAGTTTTCCCAAGATGGAAGTCAGAGGGTCAGCTAAAACACTCAGCCTAATACTGCACCTGGACATCCAGACACATATCTGTGATCCGGTAAATGGAGGGTCTAGCTATATCAAGCTCCCGAAAGATATAGCTAATAAGCGGGCATGCATTAATGTCGAAAATAGAAAGGAACAGACTTGTTTTGCATGTTCAAACCTGGCCTGCGAGAAAAATTACAATTGAACGGTAACCATAAGCAACATCACTTCCATCAGCAAAAGAAGTAATTTTAATTTGAAATGACATGGCTTGCCTTTCACATACCATTTGATTGTAAATTAACGATTCTTCAAGAGAGAGTTCTAAACATCATCTTCTGATAGCTTTGTACAAAGGACGAAACTTATATAATTTGTCACTTTTTGCTGCTGGAAAAACCTGTCTCTAGTCATAGTATCAAAGAAAAAATCTATTCCAATAACCTTGCCCCATTACATTCTAACTCGAGAAAATTGTAAGTTCCTTATCGCTATATGCAGGTCAATAAGTGCTGTTCTTCCATCTGGGTTTGCTGCTTCGCAATTTATAGGAGAAGACCAAGGGAGACGTCTATACTTTATTTCTTCTTTCCTAGCGAGATAGTCATATTGTGATTCACTATTATCTACAGTTACTCCTTGTTCAGGTAGCTCATATGACTCTTCTTTAATTTGAAGACGATCATCATGAAATGAAGCTACCTCTATTGCAGCTCCTATGAATTCTTTTCACGTCACCAACACATCTTCTGTTGCTGTCATCCTTTTGTATCCTATCTTTGTACGACTACCTTAGCAAACAAAAGCCAGAATTTTGTCAAGATTATCTTCATCGTTTGACATATTGGCCATTATTGGGTTGGCAGCCCTGCAGCCATGCGACAAGCGCGAATTTTAGTGTTCTCGTAAAGATAAGTCATTTTAGATTATAATAACATTTAGTTTAGTACTAAATACGTGGTAAATATGTGTATTAGTGTGCTTTTTAAGCGTACCATTAAAGGTTTCATTTTTCTTTACGTAATATAGCAGAAAACGCGAAAAGATCGCACAGTCGGGTTATAGTCGTATTTGATGTTTACGTTTTGCCGCAACAAATCTATATAATTTCATTTAATTGTTCTTTGACCTCTCCAGCAATTTAACTGTAGCGTACCTCTTCATTATTTAACTCACATTTCCGGAAAGTAGCGTAAAGTTGAAGTTGTTGTTTTTGTTTCCATACAGTTGCGCATAGGCCAAATTTGTGGAGTCATATTTTCGTGTTTATTTGTAATTTAACTGATTAGATTAGATTAGTACTTGTTCCATAGATCATGAATACGACACTTTGTAATGATGTGGGACGTATCAGGTTAATAAAAGGTGTTTATACAAGATATTATATTACACAATATATTACATGACACTTAATATTTTTAATTTTTTTGTGGGGGTTGGGGGAATTACCCATCTAATGGGTAGAAGTAGTTGCCATTAAGAAATTCTTTGAATTTCCTTTTAAATGCTATATGGCTATCTGTCAGACTTTTGATGCCATCAGGTAAGTGACCAAAGACTTTTGTGGCAGCATAATTTACCCCCATCTGAGCCAAAGTTAGATTTAACCTTGAGTAGAGAAGATAATCCTTTCTCCTAGTGTTGTAGCCATGTACACTGCCATTACTTTTGAATTCGTTCGGATTGTTAATAACAAATTTCATAAGTGAATATGTATATTGTGAGGCTACAGTGAAAATCTGTAGCTCTTTAAGTAAGTGTCTGCAGGACGATCTTGGATGAGCTCCAGCAATTATTCTGATTACACTCTTTTGTGCAATGAACACTCTTTTACTCAATGATGAGTTACCCCAGAATATGATGCCATACGAAAGCAGAGAATGAAAATAGGCTTGGTAAACTAATTTATTGAGATGTATATTGCCAAAATTTGCAGTGACCCTAATAGCATAAGTAGCCGAACTCAAACGTTTCAGCAGATCTTCAGTGTGTTTTTTCAAGTTCAATACCTCATCAATGCATACACCTAGAACGTTTGAATATTCTACCTTAGCTACCGATTTCTGATCAAAGTCTATATTTATTAATAGTGTCATTCCATTTACCGTGTGGAACTGTGTGTACTGTGTTTTGTCAAAGTTTAATGAGAGCCCATTTCCAGAGAACCACTTAATGATTTTCTGAAAAGCATCGTTTACAATTTCACCAGTTAATCCTTGTCTGTTGGGTGTGATAGCTATACTTGTGTCATCGGCAAAGAGTACCAGCTTTGCATCTTCGTGAATATAGAATGGCAAGTCATTAATATATATTAAGAACAGCAGAGGACCCAAGACCAAACCTTGTGCCACCCCATTCTTGATTGTTCCCCAGTTTGAGAAATCACCAGTTTTTTGCATATTATGTGAACTGCTTATTTCAACTTTCTGCACTCTCCCAGTTAGGTATGATTTAAACCATTTGAGCGCTGTCCCATTCATACCACAGTACTTGAGCTTATCTAGAAGTATTCCATGATTTACACAATCAAAAGCCTTTGAGAGATCACAAAAAATCCCAACCGGTGACTTCCGGTTGACAGAGCATTTAATATTTCATTAGTGAAAGTATATATATAGCATTTTCCATGAAAAGACCCTCTGGAAACCAAACTGACATTTTGTTAAAACTTTACTTTACAGAGGTGTGAAGCTACTCTACAATACATTACTTTTTCAAGAATTTTGGATAAGGCAGTGAGAACAGAGATTGAGGGTAGTTGTTGACAGCAGACGTATTCCCTTTTTTATGCAGTAGTTTAACAATGGCATACTTCAGTCTATCTGGGAAAATACCCTGCTTCAGAGAGCTACTGCATATGTGGCTAAGAATCCCACTTATCTCTTGGAAACAAGCTTTTATTATCCTGCTGGAAATGCCCTCCTTCAGTTTAAGTTGACAGGCACATGCTTCTATATGTTGCTCTAGGCAAAACTTTTTTGTATTTAAACTTTTTACACAGTGATAACTTTTGACATATATGGCAACTCCTCCTCTCACCTTATTCTCTCTGCTCATATGTGTAGCTAGCTGCTTCCAAGATGGCCGCCGAGGAAGTGACGCCAGAAACCATTTCCAGAAAGTTAAGTGATTTAGACAGGAATATAATTTAGTTTAACGCCGACAACAAATTAAATACATGCATTAGTGTATCATTTAGTCGTGCCGTTAAAGGTTTAACTTTTCTTTGCGTATTTTTTCAGAAAACACGAAAAGATCGTAACTTCGCGAAGTCGCGCTTAGGCTTAAATTTTGTAAACGTGTTTGTTTCTTGTTTCACGGTAATTTAACTAATTTCTCGGTAACAAATAAGTAAACTGCCGTAAATAGCGTATAACTTCATTGTTTTAATACAGATTTCAGAAAAACAGCGTAACTTTATATCAGAAACTTGCTTATATACATTTATTTATAGGCCTAATTCTCGTAACGTTTTTGGAGAATCAAAGTTAAAGTATCTCGTTTAATTGTCCTTTTTTCATTCCATCGAGTGAAATATAAAATAAATAGCATATACCTTAATTGTTTTAATACAGATCTCAGAAAAACAGCGTAATTTTAAATCAGAAACTTGCTTATATACATTTGTGAATAGGCTTTATTCTTGTAACGTCTTTTTTGATTTTCGGTAATTTAATTGATTTATTCTAGCTAAAGTATTATTTTTGCCATGAGTGAGAAGTGCCTGACTTGCCGTAGAATTGTTAGTTCCGGGATTTGGTGTGATGGATGCAGTAGTTTTTTTCAATGGGGGGACTGCAGTGGCGTGGGTGTCGGGAAAGTGGATCAGGCTCATCAGTGGTCATGTAGGATTTGCAGCAGAGATAGGAAGATAGTGGAACAGGAGGGGAAAATTGCTGCCCTTCAGGCTCAGCTAGATCAGGCTAGGGAAGATCTGGACAAGTTAAGGAGGGAGAAGGGCAAAGAGAGGTGGGAAGTGGCAACAGGTAGCAGAAGGAACAGGCCTAGAACTAAGTCTGACAGTTTTGTGGTGAATGTCAAAAATAAGTTTTACCTGTTGCTTCAGTTAGAAACTGATGAGCCTCAAGCAGAGGTAGGTGTAGACAGGACACAACAAACTTTCAACAGGAAATTGAAAAATAATGTAGGAAAGCCATCGAAAAGGAAGAAAGTTTTGTTGTTAGCCAGTTCTCATGCCAGAGGTGTAGGCCAACTTCTGCAGGAGGAATTAGGACCAGAATACCAGGTCACAAATTTTTTCAAACCAAGTGCTAGTCTGGATCAGGTGACAGAGGATTTAGGTTCACTCTGTAAAGGATTTACCAGGGGAGACACCGTGGTTATTGTGGGAGGGCCAGGGAACAGCATCGACAGAGATCCTGGGTACAGTATAGAGTGTGACCTGGTAAAGATTGCGTCGGCATCGAGACACACTAATGTTGAATTTGTATCTGTCCTGAGACGCCATGACCGACCTCATTTGAACTCTTCTGTTGGGAGAGTTAATTTGGAGTTGTAACGGCTGCGTGGGTCGGGTGCGGGGGCTCATATTGTTGTGGTTCCTGTTGATTCTCTCAGTAGGTGGGACTATACCAGGCACGGCCTACATCTCAATAGGAAAGGGAAGGGGAAACTGGCTGGGGTAATAGCAGGAAATTTAAGGGGGGAGGCATTGCCATGAATGGTAAAATACCAGTGGTTACAGGTGTTGGAGCAGCACCTTTTTTAGGATAGGTAAGACAGAAAGATGTCAAGTTCTACGAGAGGTCAGGATTGAAACAAATCTTCAGTTTAGGAAAGAAATTAAACAGCACAATTCTAGCACATTGGATCACCAATCACAGCTGTCAATTATAAATTTTCACCAATCACCAGAATTTTTATCTCCACCAAGTTGTATCTCATTCCTAGGTAATTGCATTGATGAATTAAAGTCACCCAACCCAGTTGACATAATCTGCCTCTCTGAACACCATGTGACCACTGGTATAGCAACTAGGCCTAAGCACAATGAGAAACTCAGACAGGAGAGTACTGCAAATGTTAGAATAAGGAAAGGTTCTCATAAAAGTATAATTAAAAATAATGTAAGTATATTTCATCAAAATATTGGGAGTTTAAAGAATAAAATAGATGAGCTTCTGGTTTGTTTAGAAGATTTAGAAGCTGAGGATGAAATAGATATACTATGCCTGTCTGAGCATCACATTGTTACTGATATGGACAAGGTAAATTTAAGTGGATATAAGCTCTCTGCACATGTAATGAGAGAAAATATGGAGAAAGGAGGAGTTCCCATATATGTCAAAAGTTATCATTGTGCAAAAAGTATAGAAACAAAAAAGTTTTGTGTAGAGAAACATATAGAAGCATGTGCCTGTGAACTTAAATTAAATAAAGGCACATTTATAATTGTAACTGTATATAGGTCCCCATCAGGATATTTTCATCTATTTCTGAAAAATTTGGACTCCTTGTTGTGCTATCTGTCAGACAGGGGAAGCAAATTATTATTTGTGGGGACTTCAATGTAGATTCTCTGAAAGAGGGTAATAGGAAAAATGACCTTGAAGTATTACTCGGTTCTTTCAATTTGACACCCGTTATTGATTTTCCTACTCGGGTGGTAAAGGATAGCAGCTCACTGATAGATAACTTCTTTATAGACCAAGATAAGTTCAACCAGATAAATGCTCAGCCTGTTGAGAGTGATCTTTCTGATCATGGTGCACAGCTAGTTACAATATATGACATTGCTCCATTCAGCAATACTAAACAGTCCTCCAAAGTAGTACATTCAGTCAACGATTTAACAATTGCAAATTTCAGGGAAAGCCTACAGCCGTTAGACTGGGATGAGGTGTACCGTGAGCCAGATGCCAATTTAAAATATAATTTATTTCATGACATGTTTGTAAATGCATTTGAAAACTGCTTCCCCAAGAAAATAGTTAAATATACTCGTAAGAAACCTTGTAACAAACCATGGCTTACTAAGGGTATAAATATATCTTGTAACCGGAAAAGGAAAATGTATCTGACAGCAAGAAAGAGTAGTGACCCAGAAACTATCAAACATTATAAAAACTACTGTGTTGTATTAAGAAAAGTTATTAAAAAATCGAGAAGTATGTGTATCGTGTCTGAAATCAGCAACTCTGATAATAAAATTAAAACAATTTGGAATATTATTAAAAGAGAAACAGGTCAACCAAGAGCACAGGAAGACAGTATTACCATCAAATTGATTGAAAACATTACGAACAAAAAGTCACAAGTTGAAAATATTTTTAATAATCATTTTCTAAATGTTGTGGATGTAGTAGGATGCAGGTGTTCATTACAAGATGCTAGGCTGTTAATGGAAGAGGCCATACCTATGCAATTTGATACAATTGAAATCTCACCCACTTCTCCCTCTGAAATTAGGAAAATAATAAACTTGCTTAAAAGCAAAAACTCACATGGAATTGATGGCATTTCCAGCAAAATACTAAAAGCTTGTTCTCAACAGATAAGTAAGATTCTCAGCCACCTGTGTAATAGCTCTCTGGAACAGGGCATTTTCCCTGATAGACTGAAATATGCTATTGTTATACCTTTGCATAAAAAGGAGGATAGATCTGATGTCAACAATTACTGTCCAATCTCCCTTCTAACAGCTTTATCCAAAATTTTTGAGAAAGTAATGTATTCAAGAGTAGCTTCACATATCTGTAACAATGAAGTACTAAAAAAATGTCAGTTTGGTTTCCAGAAAGGTTTTTCAACAGAAAATGGCATATATGCTTTCACCAATCAAATTTTGAATGATCTGAATAACCGAACACCACCCATTGGGATTTTTTGTGATCTCTCAAAGGCTTTTGATTGTGTAAATCATGAAATTCTGCTAGACAAGCTCAAGTATTGTGGCATGAGTGGGACAGTGCACAAATGGTTTAATTCGTACCTAACTGGAAGAGTGCAGAAAGTTGAAATAAGTAGTTCTCATAATATTGAAAGATCAGCACATTCCTCAAACTGGGGAACTATCAAGAATGGGGTTCCACAAGGGTCAGTCTTGGGTCCTTTGTTGTTCTTAATACAGGGTCCGGCATAAAAAACTCCCCGATTACAAAGTAACGTGCAGCGGACAGTAGAAGGAGCAGAGTGGTGGGGGGCGCGTCGTTACGTAGCTGCCTACGTGCCGTTTTCAGTGTACGCCATGGCGTGGTCTGGTGAACATCGTGCCTTCGTAGTGGAAGATTTTATTCAAAATGGCGAATCGCCTATTAATACTCAACGTGCTTTTCGCGTTCGCTTTGCGCTCGGACGACGGGACCCTGTTCCCGATAAGAAAACAATTTATTCTTGGGTTGCTAACTTTCGTGAGACAGGTTCCGCATTAAAAAGGAAACCACCTGGACGACCACGGACTGCAACAGGCCCCGGAAATGTTGATGCAGTTAGAGCTTCAGTTGAACAATCTCCTCGACGATCCGCAAAAAAGCATGCGGCAGCATTACGGATATCTGATCGAAGTGTGGGAAGAATCTTGCATCGAGATCTTAAAATGCATCCTTACAAACTTGTAACTACGCAGGAACCGAGTGAACGAGACTGTGGTGTCCGAGTAAGTTTCTGCCAAGACCTTCTTCGGAACATTCGTCCCAACGATATTGTGATTTTTTCTGATGAAGCACACTTTCACCTTGCCGGAACAGTGAACAGCCAAAATTGCAGGTACTGGTGTGAACACAATCCCCAAGAACTTCATCAACGACCACTTCATAGCCCTAAAGTAACAGTATGGTGTGCTGTTTACAATTCCGGAGTGATCGGTCCTTACTTTTTCGAAGAAAATGACTTTCTCCAACCGCAAATAAGGGAGCTTTTTGGTGAAATAGAGAACGTGTGGTTCCAGCAAGATGGTGCTACAGCCCACACAGCGCGGCAGTCACTGGCATTGGTGAAGGAAATGTTTCCTGGACATGTGATCTCGTTGCATGGAGACATTGGCTGGCCCCCACGATCGCCGGACTTAACGCCCTGTGATTTCTTTCTTTGGGGCTATTTAAAAGCAAAAGTTTATGAACAACGTCCACAATCTTTACGAGCCCTGAAAGAAGCAATTACACAAGAGGTTGAAGCTATTCCACCTGAAATGACTCAAAGAGTAATGAATAACATCAGGAAAAGACTCAATCAGTTTGTCGACAGTGCAGGAAGCCATTTAAGGGATGTTTTATTTAAAAAGTAAGACCATAAGAGTATTTTCTAAAATGGCATAATATGTACTTTTATTTAGTATAAATAAAATTGTTCTACCTTATTTGGTTTTGTTTTTATTAGCTTTCCTTAAAGGGGAGGTTTTTCTGCCAGACCTTGTATATATTAATGACTTGCCATTCTATATTCATGAAGAGGCAAAGTTAGTTCTCTTTGCTGATGATACAAGTATAGTAATCACACCTGACAAACAAGAATTAACTGATGAAATTGTCAATACTGTCTTTCAGAAAATTACTAAGTGGTTCCTTGTAAACGGACTCTCACTGAATTTTGATGAGACACAGTATATACAGTTCCGTACAGTGAATGGTATGATGCCATTAATAAATATAGACCTTAATCAGAAGCATATAGCTAAGGTAGAATATTCCAAATTTTTAGGTATGTCCATTGATGAGAGATTAAATTCGAAGAAACACATTGATGATCTGCTGAAACGTTTGAGTTCAGCTACTTATGCAATAAGGGTCACTGCAAATTTTGGTGATAAACATCTTAGTAAATTAGCTTACTACGCCTATTTTCACTCGTTGCTTTCATATAGCATCATATTTTGGGGTAATTCATCGCTGAGGAATAAAGTATTTATTGCACAAAAGCGTGTAATCAGAATAATAGCTGGAGTCCACCCAAGATCATCCTGCAGACATTTATTTAAGGATCTAGGAATATTCACAGTAGCTTCTCTGTATATATACTCTCTTATGAAATTTGTTGTTAACAACCAAACCCAATTCAAAAGTAATAGCAGTGTGCATAACTACAATACTAGGAGAAAGGATGATCTTCACTATTCAAGATTAAATCTAACTTTGGCACAGAAAGGGGTGAATTATACTGGCACTAAAGTCTTTGGTCACTTACCAAATAGTATCAAAAGTCTGACAGATAACCAACAAGTATTTAAGAAGAAATTAAAAGAATTTCTGAATGACAACTCCTTCTACTCCATAGAGGAACTTTTAGACATAAATTTTTAAAAAAAATATAAAAAAATAAAAAAATAAAAATAATAAACACAAAAAAATGAAAAAGTTGTTATATTAACTTAAGTATGTTGTTAAATTAACTTAATTATGTCATGTATTGGAAAATTTGACTCGTTCCACATCATTACGAAATATCGTATTCATGATCCATGGAAGTAGTATTAATCTAATCTAATCTAATCTTATAACCACTGATATTTACCTTTTCCATATCAGACACAATGTGATGCTCAGACAGACATAGTATATCTATTACATTATCAGATTAAATGTCATTTAAACAAACCAGGATATCATCTACTTTATTCTTCAATCCCGGAATATTTTGGTAAAAAATTGTGACTTATTCTTAATAAACTATAACGTTTATCATAAGTGAAAAGTGCTTGATTTGCCATAGAATTGTTAGGTCGGGGCTTTAGTGTGACTGGTGCTGCAGTTTTTTGCGTTTGGGTGAGTGTAGTGGCGTGGAGTAGGGGAAGTAAATGAAACTCATCAGTGGTTTTGTAGAATATGTAGTAGAGATAGGAAGATACTAGAATAGGAGGGGAAAATTGCCACCCTTCAGGCTGAGTTAGACAAAGCCAGGGGAAATCTTGACAGGTTAAGGTGGAAGAAGGGTAAAGAGAGATGGGAAGTGGCAACAGGCAACAGGAGGAACAGGCCTTGAACTTTGTCTGACAGCTTCTTGGTGAATGTGAAAAAGAGATTTGACCTGTTGCTTCAGTTAGAAGCTGGCGAGCCTCAAGCAGTTGAAGGTGTAGACAGGGCGCAACAAACTTTCAGCAGCAAATTGAAAAGTAAGAATGTAGGGAAATCAGTAAAGAGAAAGAGAGTGTTGTTGTTAGGTAGTCCCATGGAAGAGATGTTGGCCAACTTTTGCAGGATTAACTAGGATAGAATACCAGGTCACCAATTTTTTTAAATCTAGTGTTGGTCTACAGTAGGTGACAGAGGATTTAGGTTCAGTTTGCAAAGATTTCACTCAGGAAGACAGCGTGGTTATAGTGGGTGAGCCTGGTAATAGTATTGACAGAGATCCTGGGTACAGTATAGCCTGGCAGAGATTGCATCGGCATCGAAGCATACTAGCGTTGAGTTTGTATCTGTTCTTGGTCGCCACGACCGACCTCATTTGAACTCTTCTGTCAGGAGATGTCAGGAAAGTTAATTTGGAGTTGGAACGGCTGCTTATGTTGGGTACAGGGTCACACGTTGGTGTGATTCCTGTTGAATCCTCTCAATAGGTGGGATTATACTAGCTGTGGCCTTCACCTCAATAGGAAACGGAAGGGTAAACTGGCTGGGAGAATAGCAGGGAAGTTAAAGGGGGGGCGGAGGCACTTTCATGAGTGATAAAATGCCAGTGGTTATTGGGCTAAGAAAAGACCATTTTTATGGTAGGGAGGAGAGAAAGAAACCAAGTTTTAAGAGAAGTTAGGATTGAGGCAAACCTTCAGTTTGAGAAAGAAACGAGAAAACATAATTCTAGCTTATTACATCAGCATAAACACCTGCTGGTTAAGAATTTTCAACAATCAGCAGAAATTTCAACTCTATTCAGTATTAAATCAGTCAATGTGAAATGTCAGCTATCTTTATTGCATCAAAATATTCGAGGACTGAGAAATAAAATTAACGAATTAATTATCTGCATAGATGAATTAGAGTCCTCAAAATCAGCTGTCGTAATCTGCCCCTCTGAACATCATGTGACCACTGATATAGAACTTTTAAATGTTACAGGATTTAGGTCAGCATCTCACTTTTGTAGAGCAGAAGTGGAGAAAGGAGGAGTTGCCACATTCATCAGGAACTGTCATAAATTTAAGAACATAGACATCCATAAATTTTGCCTATAACAGCATATGCAACAGAAGTAGAATTTCACAAAAAATCCTTCATAATATTAAGTGCATATCGAGCACCTGCAGATAACTGTAAGCTGTTCATAAACCACCTTGAAGCTTTACTGGCCCATTTAACAACCAAAACCAAAGAAGTAGTGGCTGCTGGTGACTTCAATGTAGGTTTCCTTGAAGACTCTCCCATTAAGAACTTATTTGAGCTAGTAACACTATCATTCAACATAATTCCAATTGTAAAGTTCCCCACTAGGGTAGCCAATTGCTCACAAACAGCCATTGATAATATCTTTATAGAAAAGTCCAATTAACAAAATTATATTACAAATCCAATAGTCGATGGCCTCTCAGACCATGACATGCAGTTCCTTCTGTTAAATGTTAATACTGAACAGGATATAAAATCCTATAAATCTAAACTCAAGAGGGTAATCAATAAACCAAAAATTGATTATTTTAGGGCACTCCTCAGAGGCATTCACTGGAGTGATGTTTACAGTGCTCATAGCACAGCATAGCATAGCATAGCATAATATAGTGCCTACCTTATCTGAACACTGTTTTCCTCCCAAAACTAACCAAAATTCGAGCAAAGTGTACACAGAAGCCATGGATTACTCAAGGAATAGTGGTATCTTGTAAAACAACCTGAAAACTGTATCTATCAATCCGAAACAGTTCTTATTTTGATGCTATAGCACATTACAAGAACTACTGCAAAATATTAAAGACTGTAATATGGACATCAAAGCAAATATATTACAAGGAAATGACAGTCATATCAAATAACAAAATAAAGACAATATGGGATATAGTGAAGGAGGAGACTGGTGGAACCAGAGGTGAAGAGGGGCAGTAAATGATACATTGGTGACAGATGTGTATAAAGTTTCAGTACTTATTAACAAATATTTTGTAACTATTACTGAAAATATGGGGTTGTCAGGTTATGTAGATGCTGCTGTGGGACACCTCAGACCAGACATTTCAAGTAACTTCCATAATATGAATTTGACCCTCACTACCCCAGCAGAAGTAATGTCCATCATAAAATCTTTAAAATCAAAAGCATCTAGTGGGTATGATGAAATATCAACAAAGTTAATTAAAGAATGTGATTCTGAGTTAAGTAACATATTAAGCTATCTGTGTAACCAGTCGTTTATCAGTGGAATATTTCCTGAATTGTTGAAATATGCTGAAGTTAAGCCACTATTTAAGAAAGGAGATAAAGAAATAGCATCAAATTTCTGTCCAATTTCACTTTTGCCAGCATTCTCAAAAATTTTAGAAAAGGTAATGTACCATCAGCTTTATAACCACCTTATTACTGTTAGAGTCGCAGTTCGGATTTCTAAAGGGTTCTGATATTGAGAAATCTATCTACACTAACAGTGAAAATGTACTTAATTCATTAGACGAAAAATTGCAGGCAGCTGGTATACTTTGTTATCTGTCAAATGAATTTAACTGTGTAAATCACAATATCCTTTTAAGTAAATTAAAATATTATGGTGTAACAGAAAATGCTGCTAAGTGGTTCCAATCTTGTATCTCTGGCAGGAAACAAAGGGTTTTATTAGGAAAGAGACATGTAATAAGCTATCAGGCATCATCCAACTGGGAACTAATTACATGTGGATAAGGTAATAAATGATCCACAACACTTAGCAAACTATGTAAACAAGCATTTTCAAATATTTCAGATAAGTTACAGCAAAAATTCCCCAAGACAAATATACCACCTGTAAAAAAATGTTGCACTAGATACAATGATGTTACTTCCAACCACAGAGAATGAAGTCAATAAAACTGTTCAAAAACTAAAAAATAAAAAGTCGGTAGGCTTAGATGAAGTACCAATTTGTGTACTGTAATAATAAATAGGAATTGTACAAGGCCGCTTAACAAATATAATAAATGAATCCAAATCATGGAATTTCCAGAGCAGTTAAAACAGGCAAGAGATGTACATTTGCTTAAGAAAGGTAATGCAGAAGATATAGAAAATTACCAGCCCCTTTCCCTGCTGTCAGCATTCTCAAAAATAATAGAAGCAATTATGAAAGATAGATTAATGAATTACCTGAATAAATACAATGTTTTAAGGAAATCACAGTTTGGTTTCCAAAGTGGCATAAATATGGAGTCAGCCATAATAGCATTCACAAAAGTTGTACTTGATGCTCCTGATAAAGATGAGTGCGTCACAGTCATATTTTTGGATCTTTCTAAGGCGTTTGAAACAGTCAGCCTCAAGATTCTATTAAATAAATTAGAAGTATTAGGAAAAAGAGGGGTACCTAATGACTGGTTTTGATCATACCTAACAGATAGGGTGAAAAGAGTAGAGATAAGACATACTTCAAATAGATCTAAAAATTTAGTAAAACACTTATCAGAATCAAAATACATTAATATAGTGGTTCTGCAAGGTAGTATATTAGGGCCAATACTGTTTCTGATATACACTCCTGGAAATGGAAAAAAGAACACATTGACACCGGTGTGTCAGACCCACCATACTTGCTCCGGACACTGCGAGAGGGCTGTACAAGCAATGATCACACGCACGGCACAGCGGACACACCAGGAACCGCGGTGTTGGCCGTCGAATGGCGCTAGCTGCGCAGCATTTCTGCACCGCCGCCGTCAGTGTCAGCCAGTTTGCGGTGGCATACGGAGCTCCATCGCAGTCTTTAACACTGGTAGCATGCCGCGACAGCGTGGACGTGAACCGTATGTGCAGTTGACGGACTTTGAGCGAGGGCGTATAGTGGGCATGCGGGAGGCCGGGTGGACGTACCGCCGAATTGCTCAACACGTGGGGCGTGAGGTCTCCACAGTACATCGATGTTGTCGCCAGTGGTCGGCGGAAGGTGCACGTGCCCGTCGACCTGGGACCGGACCACAGCGACGCACGGATGCACGCCAAGACCGTAGGATCCTACGCAGTGCCGTAGGGGACCGCACCGCCACTTCCCAGCAAATTAGGGACACTGTTGCTCCTGGGGTATCGGCGAGGACCATTCGCAACCGTCTCCATGAAGCTGGGCTACGGTCCCGCACACCGTTAGGCCGTCTTCCGCTCACGCCCCAACATCGTGCAGCCCGCCTCCAGTGGTGTCGCGACAGGCGTGAATGGAGGGACGAATGGAGACGTGTCGTCTTCAGCGATGAGAGTCGCTTCTGCCTTGGTGCCAATGATGGTCGTATGCGTGTTTGGCGCCGTGCAGGTGAGCGCCACAATCAGGACTGCATACGACCGAGGCACACAGGGCCAACACCCGGCATCATGGTGTGGGGAGCGATCTCCTACACTGGCCGTACACCACTGGTGATCGTGGACGGGACACTGAATAGTGCACGGTACATCCAAACCGTCATCGAACCCATCGTTCTACCATTCCTAGACTGGCAAGGGAACTTGCTGTTCCATCAGGACAATGCACGTCTGCATGTATCCCGTGCCACCCAACGTGCTCTAGAAGGTGTAAGTCAACTACCCTGGCCAGCAAGATCTCCGGATATGTCCCCCATTGAGCATGTTTGGGACTGGATGAAGCGTCGTCTCACGCGGTCTGCACATCCAGCACGAACGCTGGTCCAACTGAGGCGCCAGGTGGAAATGGCATGGCAAGCCGTTCCACAGGACTACATCCAGCATCTCTACGATCGTCTCCATGGGAGAATAGCAGCCTGCATTGCTGCAAAAGGTGGATATACACTGTACTAGTGCCGACATTGTGCATGCTCTGTTGCCTGTGTCTATGTGCCTGTGGTTCTGTCAGTGTGATCATGTGATGTATCTGACCCCAGGAATGTGTCAATAAAGTTTCCCCTTCCTGGGACAATGAATTCACGGTGTTCTTATTTCAATTTCCAGGAGTGTACATCAATGACTTTTTGAGTAGTGTTACTCATGGTGAAAAATTTCTCTTTGCTGATGACAGCAATATTATAGTCACTGAGGAAACAAGAGAACTCCTTGCTGAGAAAGCAAATGTAACTCTCAAGGAAGTTTATGATTGGTCAGTAAACAATAAAGTGACATTGAACATAAAGAAAGCTAATGCCACGAATTTCAATTTGAAGAGGAAAAATGACAATGTTAAATTAAATGTAGATGGGACCTCTATAGACTGTGTAACAAATGCAAAATTTCTAGGTATGAATATTGGTTCTGAGTTGAAGTGGTGTGAACACACAAAGGTACTTGCAACAGAATGTCATCAGCATGTTGTACCCTTAGAATCCTGTCATCAGTGTGTAACATGCAGTGTCTTTTAGTTGCATATTATTCATATGTACAAGTTCTTCGCTGTGGCATTCGTTTTTTGGGGAACAAATGCACAAAATATGAACACAATTTTCAAACTCCAGAAAAGAGCCATAAGAATAATAACCAAAAATACTAGTTGAGCTCATTGTAAAGATCTGTTCAAAACACTGGGGATTTTAACTGCTCCATGTGAATGCATTTACCTCTCAATTGTATACATCAAAAAGAATGTTGATAATTACTGTACAAACAGCTCTGTCCATGACCATGTAACAAGAGATAGACTCATCTTACATTTACCAGGACAAATAAACATAAAACTCAAAAGAGCATTTTCTACCAAGGAATAAAACTTTACAATAAATTACCAAAAGAGACTAAAGAAATTGAAATAATACCCTTATTTAAAAAGGCAGCTAAAAGTACCTGTTATGCAATACATTTTATACATTGAAAGATTACTTAGATAAAAAAGATTCTGGATTTGATAAAAAATGTTATACAAATAAATAATGAAAATGATGATTATATAACATCCAGCATTCCACAGAACACCTTCACTTTATTTTTTTCCTTCTTTTTTCCTTTCTAGAAATACGTACCTCTAAGCTATGCATAACACAATACTAACACCTCTTCCTCTTTCTGAGCTCAACATCTCACTCATTATGGAAGGATGCTGTCTCAGTTTTTCAGGAAAGCAAATGGGAAGTTGCGGTACAGAAAATGGCTCAGAGATCGCCAGTGCGCGCGCGCGCGTGTGTGTGTGTGTGTGTGTGTGTGTGTGTGTCTGTCTGTCTGTGTGTAGTGAGTGAAGTGATATGAGACAAAGTGTGTATAGTGTGTGCAGTGACTAATAGTGAGATATGAGTGAACGGTGTGACATTACATTATTTAATAAGTTATTTGTAAAAAAAGTATTATATACTAGGAGTAAATCTAATGATTGTCTCTAACTAGAAGGCTATAAATATATGTGTATATGAATTAGCTTATTTTAAATTGATCTAAACTTGTAAATAATTTGACATGTCCTATATCCTTGTAAAAAGAGAAATACGGATGAGTAAAGCTACTACTACTAATACATCTGCTCCAGAAGTCAATAACAAGTCCTCTAGAACTTCCGCATTCCGCAGTGCTGTGAGATAATGCATATGGCCGGATCTAGACTTTTGAGAGACAGACAGTTACAGCTTTTCTGTTGCACTGCACGACGTTTTCAACAAACAGATAGCGCAATAGAGTACCTCAAGTGGAAAGGAACACTTCCAATTTAAATTTCTGCATCCTACACTGTTGGCAGTTCTGTGTAGGTGGCAGTTATATGATTTTATTTCGGTGATTACAAAATAGAGTCGAATGTATGCACTGGGTAGTGGAGGCAGCTAGTTCATGGCGATTCGGCTAACCAAGTAAATGAACGAACTGAACATGCTGCAAACCACTACAAGGAGCCTGTGTGTCAGAATTCTCATCCAGTGTGGTGCAATGGTGTTATAACAGAAAAATGAGTCGCAGAGAAGGGGATTTGGTGGTCTGTTGGATTGATGGTAGGTTCATATAGTTATGGTCTGGGTTCCATTTCAACTTCTGCTGATGATTTTTGATAGGGAGAGACAGATTCTATTCCCTTCTGGCTATGCCAAGTGAAGAAGGTATAATGGCATTGTGGTCTGAAATTCACATTAATCATGATATTCCTTCTCAACGAAGTAGATGTCAGGTTGAACCACACCAAAGACAGAAGTGATGACATGTAGAAACTCTATCACGTAGGGTCACAGGTCACTTATTCCATCTTTTATTTGGGCTTCTGTATGTCGATAAAATTGGTCCTGAACTGGGAATGCAACTTAACGCGGAATTTGATCGATTCGTGACAATACAGGTCGATTATAAATTGTTGTTTCTTCAAAACTGCAGATTCCTCAACATCTCCACATATTGCGCGTGAATGGTTTCGAATCCTGGCCCGGCACTAAAGTTTTCATGATGTATTATCAAGTTCTAGCATGAAAACACCTATCTGCTGGTGGATAATAATTTTAATTTTTAATGCATTTTAATTCGTTGTCAACACTAACGATATCTGACGTGTTTGAATCCCATTGAGATACAGAACTATTTGCGAGATCACTGTAAGTTAAATGATGTTATTCCGAGCTGCTGTTGGAGAAAAATTCGGTAGCTGACCTCTCTTTGTGTGTAGTCAACAACGATATGTGTGGGGTTCGATTACCAGTCAGCACTGAACTCTTCGTCATATTATTTCTAGTTCAAACATGCTCACATGTCACTGATGGTGTAACAAACCCAAATTTAACGTTCGTTTTGTCTAGAATATAGCGGCAATAGGTGCCGGTTTGGAGTCCTGAGAAGGAAAAAAATTAATGTTTCGTTTCGTGATTTCAGTTAAAACATCTTGCTACTGCAGAGAAAATCCGATATGTCACAGTTGATTGTGCTTCGATAACAATCCGACTAGGTTCTGGGTTCGAATCCGTGTCCAACACAAAGCTTTATCTCACACCATTTCAAGTAAGTTACTTGTGAAGAAGCAATATTTAACATCTCTCGTAGTTCGTTCACAGGGACAACAGATGCTGGATAGGAATTTGCGTCCGTTAAAAATGTTTATGTTATGTAATTTAAAGTTGAAATTTGCTAACTGATACTGTCTAAAATCAAAGTATGTCACTCTCTGTATGCCTAGTCAGGAATGACTGTTAGTTTCCGTCAGTCACGAAATCTTTCCTTAGTCCTCATGACCTGGGTTTGAATCCATGTGCAGAACGAGACGGTTCGTCGTGTCATTTGAAGTTCATACATATTCTCAACTAGCTGCTCGTGAATAACTTAAATTTGTTAATAATAAATAATAAGTACAGTATGTTTCTTTGACAAGGAAATCATGAATATGACGAACCTACTACGTGCATTACCCATCTGACGTAATACAGTCTTATCTTTGATAAGGTGTTCCCCGATATTTGTAGTATCGTGGTATTACTTTACATCTTGAGTTATTGCGATACAGAGCAGTGTTTACCAGTGGTGACTTGTTGGAACCATTTTCAATAGTCAAACAACTGTACCGAGGAGCACACCAGTGACAGTTTCACGCACTGAGACGCCACATGCATAGCATTGATTCAGTTACCTCATGTAAAATGGAGTACATCGCTGCAGTCACACCCACTGTCCTGAGTTTAACACATGTGCTATGTTTAAAACAACTCCAGGGACTAGGACAGTAACAGAAGTCCACCCACCGCTGCTAAGATCCATGTCCCCATACACCACTGAATATGTCAGAATACAGGGCCGCTGCTTGTTCTTTAAGACAAGTGACAGGTAAGAGATAACAGTAGCGGAAAAGATAGAGGAATGCTGTGATTGAGAAGCACCAGAAATTTGCTCCAGCCAAGCCTGCTCAACGTTGAATGAGAGAGGAATGCTGGGATATTAAGTGAGAAACACCAAAACTCTTTTCCCACACATACATATGAACATTATGGATAGAAACTGAAACATCAAGAGATGCATATTCGTCCTCCAAGGCACTGGACCATCCCGTTTGGACCCCGTTTGAGTGCAGTGCCACATTATACCGTCTGCTTAATGTGCTGCTGGACCTCATGGCGAACACACTGGATGGAGCTACTGCCTATCACAACTCAAATTGTTTGAATAAACGGCCATTCTATCCAGCAGCCCAGCACAGACTGAGACCTTTTACCACAAATTCCAAGGAAGAAGTGGTGGTGGTTAGGTGACAGGTTAGTGGAGGTAGCCCAAGTGACTACTTTCCTGCCATTTTTTCACGCCAAAATTTTTCCTCCATTTCCTTGGGGAGGGTGAGAGAAGGGGGGGGAGGGGAGGGTTTAGGTTAGTGGTGGTTACCCAATTGTCCTATTTTCCCACCAAAATTTGCACTTCCTGACATGATGTCATTGCGACGTTACCACATCTATCGCCGCCATCTTGGATCCCTCATCTTGAATAAATTTGGCAACAGTGCAACGTGGGGCCATAGCCCTGTTGCCCCATTTCTCAGGCGGACTGCATTGCACCAGTTGATACATCGTCCAACAACAGATAACCTTCGAGCCTTTCGGTTAGCGGGGACCAAAGCCCGATGGACAGTGAAGGTGAGCAAGAAGCGATCATGGCACAAGTTTCTAAAGTCCATTAATCGGTCAACTTCCACCACTGCAGTATGGGAATCTTTAAGGTATATGTATATCTGGGAAAAGGATGTCATGTCCATTAGCTTTTGTGGAGGACAATAGAGTCCTGAAAGTAACGCCTGTAGATATCACTATCATCATGTCATGGTACTTGCAAGATGTAACTTGTCCATGAGTTCAGTTCCAGGTTTCCACACCTATCACGAAGTTTGGGAGAGGAGACGTCTTGTTTTTGCCTTCAGCAATGATGAGGCCTATAACCTACCATTCTCCATGTGAGAATTGGACGCAGCATTAGCTGCAGCTCGTGAGACCGCCTCTGGGCCAGACTTTATAAATTATGGTATGCTATTGCACTTTAACTGTGAATCTAAAAAATTCAACTTGCCCTCTTTAATAAGATATGGAGAGGTAGGGAATATTCTATCCCTTGGAGGGAATCCATAACGGTCCCCATTCTTAAACCAGGAAGAGACCCTACACTCCGAAGCAGCTATTGGAGTGTCGCTGTTGCCAGCTGTGTATGAAACACACTAGAGTGGATGATCAATTCCCATGTAGTCTGGACTCTGGATCTCTAAATCTCCTCAGGCGTTTGCAGTGTGGATTTAGAAGATATCGTTCTACTCTTCATAACCTCACCCTACCAGAGGTGGCTATACAGGAGGCATTCCTATGGAAACTCATTTTAGTATCCATCTTTTTTGATGTTGAAAAGGGATACAACAGTACATGGAGACACAATATACATTGTTAGCCACATGAACGGGACTTTCGTCGCCGCTTCCCCATTTCCTGCAGTCCTTTCTTGATGAACGGTGTTTCCGGTACAAAGTCAGGACTACTCTTTACGACAGATTTCCTCGATTTCATATATATGTAGCAGAACAATGAGAGCATGGCCCCACATTGCATTGTAGCCAAATTTATTTAATATGGCTGATCCAAGCTGGTGGTGATAGATGTAACAACGTAGCAACGACATAATGGCGAGAAGTTCAAATTTTGGTGGGAAGACAGACAATTGGGCCACCTCCACTATCCTAACACCAACACCCCTTCCCTCTCCCCCTCCCCAACTCAGAAAATGGTGGGTAGTTCTAATTTTGTGGAAAAAGGTCACTTGGGCTACCTCCATTAACATACGAAAATGGTGGGAAAATAGGTCAACTGCGCTGCCTCCACCAACCTAAGTCATCCGACTGCCACCTCTTCCTTGGAATTGGTGGGAAAGATGTAAGCCTGTGCTGGGCTGCTGGATAGGATTGATGTAAGTCTTTATATGCAGGCAGTCTTTACTTAAACCATTTGAGACAGTAGCTCCATCCACTGCGTTCACCATGAGGTCTGGAGTCCAACTGACTTGGTACACAGTAACAGTACTGCAACCAGAGGGCGCCGTCGTTCCATGGCGGTCTGGGGGGGGGGGGGGGGGGGGGAGAAATGCCGGGACAAGGTCTCAGCCTGTTCTGGACTACTGGATAGGAAGGGGTGTACTTTATTTATTTTGGAACAATTCATTTAAAGACGGATTTTATGTATTCCATTTATTACACTGATAAGAAACACTCGCCTGCAGGCCTGCAAACTACTCGAAGATCAACGAAATAATGCATGTAAAACACTCTGCAGACACGTTCAATAATTGTAAACTATCGAAATAAAGCAGTATACACCATACAGACCTGCAAACTTCCTTTAAATTAGCGAAATAATTTATTATCATTTACTATTATTTATTATTATTGACCTGCCTCCACTAGAAAATTCCCTCCAAATTCAAATTCCAACACGATAATGGCTGCAAAACCTTACTTTTGTTTATTATTATTCATTATCATTTATTAACATTCATTATCATTCATTGTCATTTATTATCATTCATTATCATTTATTATCATTTATTTTTATTATTATTTATTATTATAGGCCTACCTCCACTAGAAAATTGCGCCAAATTCGAATTCCAACACGATTATGTCTCGAAAACTGTACTTATATTTATTATTATCATTTATTATTTATTCAAGATGTCCGATTTTCTCTGCGAGAAAGGGTTCATTTGGCTCTGAGCACTATGGGACTTAACATCTATGGTCATCAGTCCCCTAGAACTTAGAACTACTTAAACCTAAATAACCTAAGGACATCACACAACACCCAGTCATCACGAGGCAGAGAAAATCCTCTGCGAGAAAGCCATTTTCCTTACATCCATAACAAAAATCTATCACAAGTTCAAATCCCAACACCATAATCGATCACACGTGCGAACTTTCTCCGTCACTTATCTTTATTCACTGGTAACCTATCAGAATCGCGTCAAATAATGAACTGCACTTATAGTAACGTAAGTCACGTCCTTTGATTTTGTAGGGGGGAAGGGACTGAAGACTTTATTTCAAGCAGTACGGTCATCACTTGTTCTCCAACACAATCAGCACGCCGGCCTTTGTGGCCGAGCGGTTCTAGGCGCTTCAGTCGGGAACCGTGCGATCGCTACAGTCACAGGTTCGAATCCTGCCTCGGGCATGGACGTGTGTGATGTGCTTAGGTTAGCTAGGTTTAAGTAGTTCTAAGTTCTAGGGGACTGATGACCTCAGATGTTAAGTCCCATAGTGCTTAGAGCCATTTGAACAATCAGCACACATTTTTGATATCGCAGTGCAGTCACCACGATGTCCGCGCTCCAGCTGAATTAGTTCAAATCCTCGCCACCCCGTGGACCCGCCGGCCATTGCCGACGCCTGTCACTGTCACGTGAGGCGGCCTCTCGCGCTGGACTGCCGATGCGCTGGGGGCGAGCCCAGCGATCGCTCCCACGTCGTAAACATGTTTTCGCTGGACACGCTGGAATTTGCCGAGTTTGACGTCACAGCGCTTCTCGTTTCCTCATCGGCAAATTTCACACTCAATAAAATTATATTTCTCCTTCTTAATATTCTACAGTTACTAAACAGTAGTATTGTGTCCTGTTAGCCCACAACGACCGGCAAAGAAACAACACAAAAGAAACACAGGAACAGCGAAACCACAACACATTATACAGCACTCCAACAACAAGAAGGCAACCTTCATTCTAAAACAGGGTTTCGCAAAATGTGTTCCCTGGAACACTGGTTTTCCGCAGGAAGTGAATAAGTACTCCGTGAAAAACTATGAATAGCATGGCTTTTGTTTTGCATTTTAACTACACTAACTATTTTTTTTAAATTTTGTTGTGACTCCTGTGTTATTTATTATGATTTAAAACTGAAGTAATCACCGGATAATACAAGTTATTCTCTTTCTTAAAAATTTTATGAACCTTCAAAGAAAACAAGGTGTTCCATCAAAGTACCACGATTCTCAAATCATTCCGTCAGAGAAAAAATTTGGAAACCCACGCTCTAGACGGCTCGTATCAAAAGCACTCTAAGCAAAGTAAATACTCTATAGAAGAAATGAACTACTGTAACAGTAGACTTACAAGAATAAATACGTTACCGGTATGTATTAATCAGTTTCTTATTGATAATCAATAGAACGCTATTCTAATTGATCGAATTATTACTACTAGCTTGGGCAACATAGGGAATTCTCCTGTAAGTTTTGCGGTACTGTCATAATGTATTTCACTGGATGCTAGTTAGAATACCATTCATCTCTAACTTGACAGATTTTTTTTTTTTTTTATCCAGGCACGGAGCCCCATAACGCGTGGGGCCAGAACATTTGCTCTTACTATGCGGCTTATCCGGCACTCGTCAAAACCCTGTTATCTTCTGCTCATTTCGGGTGGTTGCATCAGCGTAATTTTCGTTCTTTCTATTTGCTGTTACGTTTGAAGAGCCGTAGCTTCATTATCTTGCGTGTCGTATGCGGGTCTCTGCATGTCTTTCCTATCTGACTCGTTACACTTTGTTTTTATTCTAATTCCTTGACCTAAGTTCGTTTAACTCCACGTCTATTTGTTTCCTTCCTGCTGACTTTGGCCTTTGAGGTACTTGTATCGACTGCTCTTTTCTACTTTGGTAGTGCATTTCCCCTTGCGCTTGCGTACCAGTTTCTCTTGTGTGCTAACACTTTCTAGCTTGCCCTTTGTGAATGTAACGCTCTTTCAGCTTCCGTCTCCTTTACCTTAGGTATAACGTTAACTTCCCTACGGGCTTCCTATTGAACTTTTCCCAGCAGGAGCTGTGTTTCCTGTTGCATCCTTTCCATACACTGCGAGCTTGTCTCCTACATTCCATGCTTAATTTCGATACCCTATATTCTTTCCTCCTTTACTAATACTTCCACGATAAACTGATTAATCTGAGCACTATTCTTATTATGCCCGGTGCACTTGACGGCTTATCGTCTCGTACCCTTCTATAACAGTATTAGTGTAGGTTCCTCTGTGTTAGCGTAATTGTTGTCTTCCCTGGGTCAATCTACTGGATGCTTTATTTATTGTGTTGCCGCTTTCAAATGTTCCAGTGGAACCACAGACAGCGCAGGTACTGGCTGTCCTTTGTAAATACACTACTGGCCATTAAAACTGCTACACCACGAGGATGACGTGCTACAGACGCGAAATTTAACCGCCAGGAAGAAGATTCTGTAATATGCAAATGATTAGTTTTTTCAGAGCATTCACACAAGGTTGGCGCCGGTGGCGACACTTACAAGGTGCTGACACGAGGAAAGTTTCCAACCGATTTCTCATACACAAATAGAAGTTGGCTGGCGTTGCCTGGTGAAAGGTTGTTGTGATGCCTCGTGTAAGGAGGAGAAATGCGTACCATCACGTTTCCGACTTTTATAAACGTCGGATTGTAGCCTATCGCGACTGCGGTTTATCATATCGCGACATTGCTGCTCGCGTTGGTCGAGATCCAATGACTGTTTGCAGAATATGGAATCGGTGGGTTCAGGAAGGTAATACGGAACGCCGTGCTGGATCCCAACGGCCTCGTATCACTAGCAGTCTAGATGACAAGCATCTTATCCGCATGGCTGTAACGGATCGTGCAGCCACGTCTCGATCCCTGAGTCAACACATGGGGACGTTTGCAAAACAACAACCATCTGCACGAACAGTTCGACGACGTTTGCAGCAGCATGGACTATCAGCTCGGAGACCATGGCTGCGGTTACCCTTGACGCTGCATCACAGAGAGGAGCGCCTGCGATTGTGTACCCAACGACGAACCTGGGTGCACGAATGGCAAAATGTAATTTTTTCGGATGAATCCAGGTTCTGTTTACAGTGTCATGATGGTCGCATCCGTGTTTGGCGACATAGCGGTGAACACACATTGGAAGCGTCTATTCGTCATCGCCATACTGTCGCATCACCCGGCGTGATGATATGGGGTGCCGTTGGTTACACGTCTCAGTCACCTCTTGTTCGTATTGACGGCACTTTGAACGGTGGACGTTACATTTCAGATGTGTTACGACCCGTGGCTCTACCCTTCATTCGATCCCTGCGAAACACTACATTTCAGCAGGATAATGCACGGCCGCATGTTGCAGGTCTTGTACACACCTATCTGGATACAGAAAATGTTCGACTGCTGCCCTGGACAGCACATTCTCCAGATCTCTCACCAATTGAAAATGTCTGGTCAATGGTGGCCGAGCAACTGCCTCGTCACAATACGCCAGTCACTACTCTTGATGAACTGTGGTATCGTGTTGAAGCTGCATGGGCAGCTGTACCTGTACACGCCATCCAAGCTCTGTTTGACTCAATGCCCAGGCCTATCAAGGCCGTTATTACGGCCAGAGGTGGTTGTTCTGGGTACTGATTGCTCAGGATCTATTCACCCAAATTGTGTGAAAATGTAACCACATGTCAGTTCTAGTATAATATATTTGTCCAATGAACACCCGTTTATCATCTGCATTTCTTCTTGGTGTAGCTATTTTAATGGCCAGTAGTGTAATAAGGACCCTGAACCCTTATACCATGACGTAAGATGGGGTGTGTCACGTACATTTCTTTAAAAAAAATACACTCTACGTCGTTATCTACGTTAAAATATCTATTATTTATCTACTATTATTTAGTATGTGAACTATTTTTCTGTGAAGGAATTATTCAGTTTTGTACGATTCTGTTTCTACTGGGAAGTTAACTCGTACGGAACGCAATACTAATTCTACATATGTAACCACCACTTTAAAACTCCACCACATAATAATATGAATTTTGCTTCCCCTCTGGTTCCTTCAGTAAGTTTTGTACACAATTCAATCTTTAAGCTCCACATACAGCGCGAAAGCCATGAAATCGTACTGTATATACAACATTTCATTATCTCTCAGCTTTATTTTCTCAAACAGCCAATGATCTACATCTGTAATTTTTGGTCGCATTGAAACAAAGGGAAAAGCAAACATCAGCGTAGGTTTTTCTCACTCTCTGCTCCATTCGTGCTACGAAACAGTTCTGTTCACAATAGATAACGATATTATCTATTGTCTGCTGGCCCAGGAAGAACTTCCTGCTACGCCGACACACTCGCCGCTGCGCTCAAAAGGGGACTAACCGTTAGGTTATTTGAGCATGCATCCAGGCGTGACTCGAACTTTTATTGTCAGTAACATTTTCACCTATGATTTCCGAACACTAGTGCCAGATGTTTGACATGGCGTATGTAGGTACAGCGCTACTGGGAATAAAATCAGTGAATATGGACTGATACGAAAGGGTCACTGTGGTCTAGGGGAGTCAACAGATCAACAACGAACTTAAATGGATGTCTTACGACGTCCGCCCCGAGCAGATGCAACGAACTAAAACGAACAAAATAAAAATTAAAAAAAGGGGGTAGCGTCTTTGATTCATGATCAAAACGTCGTCGGTCCCGGGTTCGATCCCCGCCACTGCCTAATTTTTGATAAATAATCAGCATTGGCGGCCGAAGACTTCCGGCATAAGAAGTCAGCCTCATTCTGCCAACGGCCTTGTCAAAGTGGGCGGAGGAGCGGATAGAGGTTCAGGGCACTCTCTTGTCCTAGGGGTGGGAAATTGCCCCTAAAGGCGGAAGAATCAGCAATGATCAACGACATGAGGATGCAGAAGGCAATGGAAACCACTGCATTATAGACACGTAACGTGTATCCACAGGACATGTGGCCTGTAATTGAAGAAGTGTCATGATGATCTCTCCATTGGCAAAAGATTCCGGAATAGTCCCCCATTCGGATCTCCGGGAGGGGACTGCCAAGGGGGAGGTTACCATGAGAAAAAGATTGAATAATCTACGAAAGGATAACGTTCTACGAGTCGGGGCGTGGAATGTCAGAAGCTTGAACGTGGTAGGGAAACTAGAAAATCTGAAAAGGGAAATGCAAAGGCTCAATCTAGATATAGTAGGGGTCAGTGAAGTGAAGTGGAAGGAAGACAAGGATTTCTGGTCAGATAAGTATCGGGTAATATCAACAGCAGCAGAAAATGGTATAACAGGTGTAGGATTCATTATGAATAGGAAGGTAGGGCAGAGGGTGTGTTACTGTGAACAGTTCAGTGACCAGGTTGTTCTAATCAGAATCGACAGCAGACCAACACCGACAACGATAGTTCAGGTATAGATGCCGATGTCGCAAGCTGAAGATGAACAGATAGAGAAAGTGTATGAGGATATTGAAAGGGTAATGCAGTATGTAAAGGGGGACGAAAATCTAATAGTCATGGGCGACTGGAATGCAGTTGTAGGGGAAGGAGTAGAAGAAAAGGTTACAGGAGAATATGGGCTTGGGACAAGGAATGAAAGAGGAGAAAGACTAATTGAGTTCTGTAACAAGTTTCAGCTAGTAATAGCGAATACCCTGTTCAAGAATCACAAGAGGAGGAGGTATACTTGAAAAAGGCCGGGAGATACGGGAAGATTTCAATTAGATTACATCATGGTCAGACAGAGATTCCGAAATCAAATACTGGATTGTAAGGCGTACCCAGGAGCAGATATAGAATCAGATCACAATATAGTAGTGATGAAGAGTAGGCTGAAGTTCAAGACATTAGTCAGGAAGAATCAATACGCAAAGAACTGGGATACGGAAGTACTAAGGAATGACGAGATACGTTTGAAGTTCTCTAACGCTATAGATACAGCAATAAGGAACAGCGCAGTAGGCAGTACAGTTGAAGAGGAATGGACATCTCTAAAAAGGGCCATCACAGAAGTTGGGAAGGAAAACATAGGTACAAAGAAGGTAGCTGCGAAGAAACCACGGGTAACAGAAGAAATACTTCAGTTGATTGATGAAAGGAGGAAGTACAAACATGTTCCGGGAAAATCAGGAATACAGAAATACAAGTCGCTGAGGAATGAGATAAATAGGAAGTGCAGGGAAGCTAAGACGAAGTGGCTGCAGGAAAAATATGAAGACATCGAAAAAGATATGATTGTCGGAAGGACAGACTCAGCATACAGGAAAGTCAAAACAACCTTTGGTGACATTAAAAGCAACGGTGGTAACATTAAGAGTGCAACGGGAATTCCATTGGTAAATGCAGAGGAGAGAGCAGATAGGTGGAAAGAATACATTGAAAGCCTCTATGAGGGTGAAGATTTGTCTGATGTGATAGAAGAAGAAACAGGAGTCGATTTAGAAGAGATAGGGGATCCAGTATTAGAATCGGAATTTAAAAGAGCTTTGTAGGACTTATGGTCAAATAAGGCAGAAGGGATAGATAACATTCCATCAGAATTTCTAAAATCATTGGGGGAAGTGGCAACAAAACGACTATTCACGTTGGTGTGTAGAATATATGAGTCTGGCGATATACCATCTGACTTTCGGAAAAGCATCATCCACACAAGCCCGAAGACGGCAAGGGCTGACAAGTGCGAGAATTATCGCACAATCAGCTTAACAGCTCATGCATCGAAGCTGCTTACAAGAATAATATACAGAAGAATGGAAAAGAAAATTGAGAATGCGCTAGGTGACGATCAGTTTGGCTTTAGGAAAAGTAAAGGGACCAGAGAGGCAATTCTGACGTTACGGTTAATAATGGAAGCAAGGCTAAAGAAAAATTAAGACACTTTCATAGGATTTGTCGACCTGGAAAAAGCGTTCGACAATATAAAATGGTGCAAGCTGTTCGAGATTCTGAAAAAAGTAGGGGTAAGCTATAGGGAGAGACGGGTCATATACAATATGTACAACAACCAAGAGGGAATAATAAGAGTGGACGAGCAAGAACGAAGTGCTCGTATTAAGAAGGGTGTAAGACAAGGCTGTAGCCTTTCGCCCCTACTCTTCAATCTGTACATCGAGGAAGCACTCATGGAAATAAAAGAAAGGTTCAGGAGTGGAATTAAAATACAAGGTGAAAGGATATCAATGATACGATTCGCTGATGACATTGCTATCCTGAGTGAAAGTGAAGAAAAATTAAATGATCTGCTGAACGGAATGAACAGTCTAATGAGTACACAGTATGGTTTGAGAGTAAATCGGAGAAAGACGAAGGTAATGAGAAGTAGTAGAAATGAGAACAGAGAGAAACTTAACATCAGGATTGATGGTCACGAAGTCAATGAAGTTAAGGAATTCTGCTACCTAGGCAGTAAAATAACCAATGACGGACGGAGCAAGGAGGACATCAAAAGTAGACTCGCTATGGCAAAAAAGGCATTTCTGGCCAAGAGAAGTCTACTAATATTAAATACCCGCCTTAATTTGAGGAAGAAATTTCTGAGGATGTACGTCTGGAGTACAGCATTGTATGGTAGTGAAACATGGACTGTGGGAAAACCGGAACAGAAGAGAATCGAAGTATTTGAGATGTGGTGCTATAGACGAATGTTGAAAATTAGGTGGACTGATAAGGTAAGGAATGAGGAGGTTCTACGCAGAATCGGAGAGGAAAGGAATATGTGGAAAACACTGATAAGGAGAAGGGACAGGATGATAGGACATCTGCTAAGACATGAGGGAATGACTTCCATGGTACTAGAGGGAGCTGTAGAGGGCAAAAACTGTAGAGGAAGACAGAGATTGTAATACGTCAAGCAAATAATTGAAGACGTAGGTTGCAAGTGCTACTCTGAGATGAAGAGGTTAGCACAGGAAAGGAATTCGTGGCGGGCCGCATCAAACCAGTCAGTAGACTGATGACAAAAAAAAAAAAAAAAAAAAAAGATATCAGTGCAAATGGTTCAGATATTTTGAACACTCAGTGTGATTCATTTGAACAAGACCAGAACACAAAGCTAGATTGTCTGCGTTTCGTGACCAGTTATAGTAACGATTTCTCCCCTCCCTCTCTTCTTTCACAGCCAGTCGTTGCTCTCGCTATCGATCACTTTCGTCGCCGTAAACTCTTTGACTTTAATACTTTTCTTTCATTAGCGTTAACAGTGCTGCTGCCATCCATTTGATGTGTCCTCATGGATGTTGAAAATAGGAACATATACTGAAAAATACCTCTTGAGATCTTGCTGCCTCTCGGAACTAAAACGCAGCAGTAGATAAACTAAAGAATCGTGATGAACTGAAACTTCCCTCCTTGTTGTCGTGATATCTGTAAGTAAATGTCAAAATAAAAGCATGATTCCTTAGTAAACAATGTAGGGGTTTCAAAAGGTAATTCACACATGGCATCCCACGCTAAGACAACCTCGCAACAAGAGTGGCGCATGGTTACAAGAGAGTATGTGTTACCGATTTCCTGCAGCTACAGTTCTGGTGCGGGCCGGATAACAGAAGCATCACAGTTTGCGATCGAAATGGCGGGGCAACTGAAAACGCATTCTCAAGTTGAAGTACGCGGGACGATACGGTTATTGTGAGCAAAGCGCCTGAATTGCAGACAAATTCACACATGTGCGTGGTAGAAATCTTCTCAGTGACAAATCTAAAGTGTTCAGTGAGAACAATTTACGTGTGCAACAATAAGAATGCAGTGGGGATGTATTCACATCTGTTGGACGAATGTTATGAAAACAAACACTCCAAACCGACGTTTCGCGACAATTAATCTGTAAAAAACACACCACATGTCATAAAGAAAGCGTGTAAAGCGTCTGAGGATGAATCACAACGATTCGAAACCGGTAACGATACCTTTTGAATAAAGGAACTGAAAGTAAATTTGTGGCTGGTTGCTGTCCTAACACCATCAAAATTGTTGATTACTTTGAGGTGAGTTCAAAAACAAATATGATAGTTCATTTTTAATAATATTTGAAAATAATTGGCCAGGGGTTAAAACGATAGGTCACAATTTACTTATTTCTTTTTAGAGAAAAAAAAAGTACTTGCCCTTTCCAAATTCTGCTTCAACTATCAACACCAAAGATTTATGTCGCTGACTAATAATGGTCTAACAAAGATTTATGTCGCTGACTAATAATGGTCTCTGGTATTAGAAAATGTACAATTAAAAAACTTCAAAGCAGTAAAACGCCAAATTTGTGTGAAAAATTATTGAATTATCATCGGTTTCTCTCCTGGCCCTTCGATTATAATGTTACCAATTTGAAGGAACTGAAAACGGACGAAGTCAGAAAACAGAAGTAATAGTTTGAAAATAATACAACAAGTATGATGATGTGACTTTATTATTTTAATTTTATGTGCTAAATTATAACAACATTTGGAAAGAATATTAAAGTAGTTGTAGTACTTATGACTGGAACAGATCAAGTATTTCAGAATTCTGAGTTGACACAGTAATCAGTGGGCGATGACAGCTCATCGTATTCGGCGGCAGTGTCCTGTCTGTATGTAATAGGCGTAGAATAATCACGGTGACTTTCCTTCTGCCCTCTGCTGAAGTCTGCTCGACAATCATTTGGCTGTAGTACGCAACCATGCTGAAACTGCTGTCTACTCGAGGCTTCTGGTTCATACCTACGGCTATATGCTCCAGCCACTGTTGTTTCTGACGCATAATCAGAATAGCCTGGGTGGTGAGTCCACAGTGGAAGCATTTGTGCTCTTTTTATAACGTCAGTAATTTCCATTTTTGTAGTAAGTTTGCGTTGTTCCGGAATCTTTTTCATGTCTTCTAGTAACGAAAGCAGATATAGTCTATCTGAATCATATTCTTGGTTCCCTTCACGCTCCTCCCTCAGTGCCATACTCTGTTCTGCTTCTTTCTGGGAAGAAGTGAAGGACTTTGTACGCTACATCCCACATAGTTACTTTCAGCAACGTCAGTTGCATCCAGGCTACCTTGAGTTGTATTGTCTACAACAATTTCCTTAAGAAACTGTGATTGCTCGAAATACACGTAAGGGCTTTTATGCAAAGCTGCTGGATCCACTTTTGGCACCTGCTCTGCGTTTTAATTCCCTGCTGAAATTTGTCCTAATATTCTTCCACTTCTGCTGTAGAGATTTGCCTGCAAACAAAGTCTCTGTTAGCGGCGCCGATGGGATGAAATTAGGGATGTTAATATGACTAACCTATTATAATAAAGTAATAAAATTCCTGGCAGAAGTACTTGGGTTTCATTTTTTCATATGAACATATATTTCGTTTCAGATATCTGGCTACAGGATGTACTATGGCAGCACTGAGTCACAATTTTCGGGTCGGATGTACTACTGTCCGAGAAGTCATATATGAAACTTGCTTGGCGATTTGGGACAAAATTAAATGAGGAAAGATGGATTGAAATAACAAATTGATTTAATAGATATGCAAACTTTCCTAACTGCGTCGGTGCCATCGACGGGAAACATATCAGAGTAATAAAACCCCGTCATTCAGGTTCACTTTACTATAATTACAAAAATTATTTTTCGATCGTTTTACTTGCTTTATGTGATGCAGATTATAAATTCACTTACATTGATGTTGGAGCATATGGAAAATGTAGACACACATCTATTTTTAAGAAGTCAATTCTGTATGAAAAACTTCTAAATAAAAATTTACAAATACCAGAGGACAGTTCAATATCAAACAATGGAACACCTATGCCATGGGTCAATGTCGGAGATGAGGCGTTTGGTATGTCTGAAAATTTAATGCGTCCTTTTGGAGGAAGGAGTTTAACAGACAAAAAAAGAATCTTCAACTACTGCCTGTCTCGGGCTATGCGATTTATAGAATGCACGTTTGGCATTCTGGAAAATAAATGGAGAATTTTTCATCGCCCTATGGATGATCTGGAAGAATTTGGAATTGCCATAATAAAAGTGTGCTGTGTTTTACATAATTATGTGTTAGAAAGAGATAGCTACAAATCTGAAGACACACTGTACGTCCCTCCAGAACTGGAAATTTCCCCAGGTCCTACAAGAGTAAGGTGCCGTTCATCAGCATCAGCATACAGAGATTTATTTGCGGATTATTTTACAAATGGAAATCCGCTGTAATGGCAAAACAGAATTGCATTGGGGCAATAATTATATGTGTTAATTGAATTGTGGGTGTGACTATTACTGCTTTCGTGTGAATTATTGTGTATTATTGTTAAGTGTACAATAATACCCTCTCCTTGATTATTGTACCTACAACCATTTTTAATATGTAATAAATAATAAATGACTTACCGAATTCATTCTTTTCATTTACTCTTCTCAATTATTGTACCTATAATCATTTTTATTATGTAATAAATAATAAATGACTTACCGAGTTCGTTCTTTTCATTTTCCGTCATATTCTCCTCACACATTATATTTGTGATTTCCTCCCATCTTCTTCTCTTCACGTCACGGTCACTGTACACCTCACAAGATACGTCCCAGACTGCTCTTCGTCTTTCAATTTCTTGAATAAATTTCTCGGTGTCGAAAGCCGTCGCGACTTTCGGCTGAGGCAGCCACACGCGCTCATTGCGGGACCCGCAGCTCGCCACTGGCTGCCCGTGTTCTGCTGCCTGCAATCAACTGTCATTGTTTTATTGGCTGCCTAGTGCGTTACAGGCCTAAGGCCTCATATACATGGATGATGTTGATCGAGAAGTCCAGATGTTGCACCACGTGATTTCTATCTTTTCGGCAAGTTGAAAGAACTCCTCGAAGGAAAACCATTTTCCAGCGATGAGAAGTTTACTCAACAGTTCTCGAATAGCTCCATACCAAGTAGCAGATTCTTATCGTCGAGCAACTGAATTATTGGTAGAAAGTTCAGACAGAGTTAGTAGCTATTTCTAAAAATAATATTAAGTATACGAGTCACTTTGACATGTAGTGTAACATTCAATAAAAGTTACTTGACCTGCCATAATAATATGCAACCTAATTCTTGAATTCCTCTTGTAAATATTTTGAACATTGATAAGGTCTTATCTTCTATTTGTGCTACATTTGTAAATCAACTACATTACTGTGGTTTGGCGACAGACTAAATGACTGATAATAGTAATAAAAATTCCTTCCAAATAATTTCAGAAACTTAAACCAAATCTTGAATTAGTGTTATTATTAAGAAATTAGGAACTTCTCTTCGTAATTTTTGTATGTCGTAAGAACTATTAGAGAATCTGTGCTTAACTGCCCATTTCACTCAAACTTTCACTGCCACTGTTGTTTCCACATATGATTTCCAACTACTACTCCCACGGGTTCTTTTATCCATTTCATTGAGTGTACAGCATACCTGACGGTTCATACTGCTATCGTATCATGTCACTGCATCTTCATTAATTTCATCTCCATCGATCCAGTCATTTCACTATGTTTAACTTATTTTGTACATCTCCGTTGTGCCACTGTCCTCCACTGACTCTGTCCCCTTCATTCCCCATGGGAGAACATCTCGCAGTAATGTTCGAAAATCATACATGGAAACATCAATGAAAGTTTGAGGCAAGCTCAGACATGTGCTCAGACAGCCTAATGGTTATGGCAAGTGCTCCTTACAAGAAGGAAATCGAGGTTCGAGTGCCAGTTTTGCTCAAATTTTCAACTGTCAGCATAGTTTTATTGCAATACAGGACCAGCATATCTGCACAGGTCGTACTGGTATCGTTTCACGTCATCACACTTTCATCAATTTCATCTCCATCGATCCACTCATTTAATTTCAGTGCATGTATCATTTCACATCCAACCAAGTACTTCACAACATATATATTACTAAGAAGAGTGGAGTTTTAGTGAAACAACACTGCAATGGTAAGGAAGTGGATGATCAGCAGAGCAGCCGACTGTTTTTTCTCTCTCAGTGTCACAACAACACCACAGTCTTGGTGGAAAACATTACAAATATCATTCACTATCCTGCTGATCCTTCAATACCAAAATAGTCAACCCATCCTGGAACGTGGTCCTTGGTAGATTGTCTCTGGGTAATCAGGGAAAGACAAGCTGTACATACACTCTAAGGAAAAAAATAAAAAAAGAATAAACACATTACGAAGGAATAATACGCAAATGGGATGGAAGTCAGAGATGTGACGTACATGTACAAACAAGCAAATTACTGCAATTTCAGAAAAATCGGACTATTTACTGAAGAGAAAGAGCTTCACAAATTGAGGAAGTAAATAATACGCTGATCCTCCTCTGGCTCTTATGTAGGCAGTTATTCAGCTTGGCATTGATTGACAGAGATTTTGGATGTCCTCATGTAGGATATGTTGCCAAATTCTGTCCATTTGGCACATTAGACTGCCAAAACCCCGAGAAGGTCGGAGGGCCCTCCTCATAACGTTTCAAACATTCTCACTTCAGGAGAGATCCAGCAACCTCGCTGGCCGAGACAGAGTGTAGCTAGCACGAAGACAAGCAGCACAACACAAACTCTTCCCATGTGCTGGAAGGCATTATCTTCCTGAAATATAAGACAAAGATGGCTTGCCATGAAGGACAACTAAAAAGGGTGCAGAATATCATTCACATACCACTGTGCAGTAAGGGCACCACAAATGACAACCAGAGAGGTCCTGCTATAAAAAGAAATCCCGCCAAAGACCATCACTGCTGGTTGTCAGGCCATATGCTGGGTGACAGTGAGGTGTCTCCAGACTGGAAGTCACTGTCTGGTGTAGAACTGTGCTCAGTGACGAGCCCCACTTCGAAATGAGCCCCGATGACCAGCAGAGATATGTCTGGAGACGCCCTGTACAGTGTTGAGGTACCAACCTGACCGTCGCCCACCATACAGCCCAACAACCACGATTGATGGTGGGTAACACATTCGTGACTTTCTCAATTTGCGAAGCTCTTTCTTTTGAAATAAATATCCAGTTTTCCTGAAATTGTAGTCATTTGTTTGTACACATACATCGCATCTACCGATTTTCATCACATTTGGCTAATTCCTTATTGGTGTGTCTTTTTTTGTCTTAGAGTGTATATTGAGGGATGGGCCATGTGGAAAGAACCTTGCAACTTTTCGCAAGGCAAGGGCTAAAATATATGCATCATTAAGGAGAATAATAGGACATTGTGAAGAGGACTGATATTGTGGAGAGAATTCCTAAAATCCATCTCCCATCCAACACCATCAATAAAGGTATGTAATTCAAACAGGACGATATTTGGGAATAAATAATAGCTGATGCATAATATGTACCATATTGGCCAATGGTTCCCTAAAAGCAGCACATAGGAATGTAATGCACGTTATGGCAAACCACTTTTACGAATTGCCATCCACTTGTTGTGTAGATCCTCTGTTCTGTCAGCATTGAGAACACAGTGAGAAAAGCAGACTGGACTTTTCGTCTTACAGCTAAACACTAGTAAACTACTGCATCTGCACATATGAACTACCATTTCCATTAATTTCTGTGAATGACATAGCTTCTGTAACAGACTGGGTACAGTAGGTCACGCTACACCATCTAAGATTGGAGGCATAAAAGAGTCCTCTTACGCCTGTGCATCAAAAATTAGGCTGAAGGCTGCAATAGTGGATCTGTTCCGATACAGGACCAGATAACAATCTTATCTCAAGGCCATGATGTAACCTGCCAGCTTGCCCATGCCACAGAAAATTGTCTGTGGTAAATTCAAGGCCATTATATAATCTGATACCTATACATGTCAAGATAAACCTCCACCCCATTCCGCTTCCCACACATGTAGACCAATTGTACAACGTAAAAATAGTGGGAAAATGAAAGCCACCTATCCACTGTACACATATGAGTGCACTTTCAAGGTCATCCTCCTCTCATTGATCGAGATTAGTTGGATGACTTGAAAATGGTGGGAAAATCAAGTTCCCCTCTCCCTTATACTTCATTCTTTATGCCAATGGGATGACTTACAAAGGATGGGAAATCAAGTTCCCCTCATGTATCCTCCCCTCGCCCTTACCACTTTAGTCTGGTTGTGTGAGTCTTGTTATTAGTGGTCTGTACATCATAGTGAGAGGATTATCCTGAAGTTCCAGCAAATACCAGTCACCACCTCCAGACAGAATAAAATGAATAAGAAGATTGTCACATCTGAATGTAAGTATAAGTCCAGCCATCTCTCTCATTAGTATTCATTTATCAATAATCTATGTGTGTCTCTTTCTTGCATGTACACACAGCTTTTTCATTTTTTCCAACAGTGCAACGCTGTTTGGTGCACTTGAGTGCGAGCAGCACTAGCCGATATGTTGGATCAGGACACACGGCTGTTCCAGTTTCAGTCGTCTGCACTACAGCAGCAGGACATACTTGAATCATTGTATCAGGAAATGCAGCTGCAAATACACTTTAGCAGCAGCAGCAGTAGTAGTAGCAGCAGCAGTTGTAGCAGCAGCACAGCAAAAGGATATCTGATATACATCAGCTGTTCCCTGACACTGAATTCCCATTATCACCATCAGTGGCACAACTACCATGGCATACATTATCTATTGAAGTGACGTTCTCTATAACGTACAGTCTAAATATAAGTGTTAGTAATCGTTTGATTGTAGGTTTGTTCTTACATAATGGGTTAAACGTAGTGATAATGTTTGTAAATTCCCAATATAGTGGTATGAATGTAACGCTGTCACACTTGACTGGCGTGTAATGTCAGAAGTTTCAGATATATCTCAAATGTTCAGTACTCAAGACCTACTGTGTTACTACAGGGACACACAAAATGTGTTGATGACTACCTGAGAACAGTGAAAATATATAACAATGCGAATGCCAAGGGATGCACTCAGTTTCAGGAATCAATATCCAAAAACTTGATGTATGCTGGTTCACCCATCCAGTGTGGTGCAAGAATGTGTATGGATGTTTTATGAAACGTATCGTATGAGCTTACAAAGTCACTGCCTGACATAGCTAAAGAATTACATGCATAGTTGAACATATATGTGTGCCCCACAATATTACCTGAAATTACAAACAAATAAATAAATGAATGTCTCTAATCTGCAGCACATTATTTACACAGTTGAACTCTTTCTTGCACCAAGTCTATGTTTCACTGTAAGGAACGTGTTTCTGGATGATTGATGTGAGATGTCATAGTGTGTTAAAACCAGTGGCATTTTCTGTTAGCACTCCAAAGTTTGTCCACCTCCGATTGCTGTTTATTATTATAGGGTAATTCGTTACATTTTTTGACCTATTTTCTCCCACTTTTTAAGATCATCAACCAAAGACACATGTAAATACGAGATTTTTAGTGATTAATCATTCCCACAGTGCATTATTTAAACAAAGAAATGTTTGCTATGTACTAAGTCTAGGTTACACTATAAGTAACTTCTTCTTGCATTGTTAATAAGCGATGTGAGGGGAGTCTGACACTATAGGGTTATAGAAGACTTGTAAACGGTGGTGGAAAATCCTAGTATACACACACACACACACACACACACACACACACACACACAACATCACCAAATTTGAAATGTAGACCTTACTCTCAACCCACATGTGCTGCTAACCACCATCACCAGTTTCAAAAACATTTCATAGTTCGTTATAAACAATGACATCTCTAACAGGATGCTTTAGAGGACTCTCCACTCCTCCTTCCCATTCTCTGATATCATAAGTCAATTGTCCTATGTACCAAATGGCGGGAAATTCAAAATAGCCCAATTGTGCTAAGTGTAAAATGGCAGGAAATTAAAAAATCCAAGATGATGGACCTAACCCAAATATCCTAAATATAAAATCCAAGATGGGGACCTGAGGACAGCCTCTATGGCGTCAGAAGATGTTGGACATGGGCATATGGAGACAATCTGCATGGTTCCCATGACACTTGTGCTTAGCATAGAATCCAGGCTGGGACAGTTGTCGTATCATTTGTTGTAAGTACAGAGTTCAAGATGGGCAGTGGGTTTCCCCCGGATGTCACAGTGGAACTAGACCGTTTCTCCTCAGTATAAAATCTAAGTGTCCTTTTTAAACTGGCAGTAAATTCAAAAACACACTTGTGCTGTAAACAGTTACTCCACCCCATTTGTGCTGTTTAAACAGTTACTGAGTGGTTGCAGTAGAACAGGCTAGGAAGAGTTGTATCTTCAAATAAACAGATTTCACACTGGGAGAGCCCCCACCATCACCAGTGCCCTTGCATTCTGCAATTTATTAAACCATAAATCACTTCTAAATAATGATGGGATATTAGTTTGCGTTGTGCTCCAGAATGCTAATTGTCCTGAGGTGAGATAAATCAGAAAGGCTGCAGCAGAAGTGAAAATGATTATGTTTAGTTTCAATTTAAGATAGGATTTAAGCAAAATTCCACACTGCAGCTGATTCTGTGCATTGTTACCATTATTTTCCCTGTTATGATGAAACCAGGTCCTGAAATTGTCATATGAGAGCAATAAATTGGGTGATGGTTGACTGTTAAAAAGCGGCACAATGTGATGAAATACGCTGAAGCGCCAAAGAAAGTGGTGTAACCAGTGTATTCAAAAACAGAGATATGTAAACAAGCAGAATACGGCGTTGCGGTCGGCAACGCCTATATAACACAACAAATGTCTGGCGCAGTTGTTAGACCGGTTACTGCTGCTACAATGGCCATTTATCAAGATTTAGGTGAGTTTGAACGTGGTGGTGTAGTCGACGCAATAGCGAAGGGACACAGAATCTTCTAGGTAGCGATGACGTGGGGATTTTCTGTATGACCATTTCATGAGTGTACCGTGAATATCATCAATCCGGTAAAATAGCAAATACAAAATTGTTAAGGCTTTCGTAGTCACTTGTTGATAAACTGCCTGTTGGCTTCCGTCTTGGGCTCTTCGGCCGACGTTCGTCTGATGATTTTTCTGTCGTTTCGCCAGGACGAGTGGCTGGCATTGTCAAGTTCCACCCTCCATTGCTGGTGGTAGACTGGAGCCGAGCTCGCGGCTGCAGACTATATGTACCCGGCCCGCCAGCGTCCGAGGGCTTCTCCGTGGTAATTTCTGGTTCGGTTCTCTTTCTGCCTACGACGGCCGTTCGCTGCAGCACAGGAAGCCAGGATCAGTTTACATTGAGACTTTCCTTTTTCTTGTCGAAGCTGTTCTCGTGTTTGTGCGTTTCTACAGCTTCTGTGAACAAGCAGGTGTGATAGTCTTCTCTACAGCCAGAACTTCCATGTCGGCGAATTTTACTACGTGGTCGGTCTCACACAGCGCGTGCTCTGCCACAGCCGATTTCTCCACCTGCCCCAACCTGTAATGTCGTTTATGTTCTGTAATCCTGGTGTTGATCGATCATACAGTCATTTCAACTTAAACTTTTCTGCATGTGCGTGGTATGCGGTATATTCCCGGCATTGCAAGTGGGTCCCTTTTCTCCTCTGCCGATCTTAGACACTCTTTGATCTTCTTTGTAGGTTTGTAAATAAAATAGTCTTTACGCCGTGTTTGCGCAATATACGGCCGATTCTGTCCGTTACTCTGGGAATGTATGCCATAAAGGCCGTACCCGACATTTCTTTTTCTGATTTGTCACTTCGCCGAGTGTTTGGCTCTGTTATACTTCTAATATCACTGTGGAGTACCCTTTGCTCCTCAGAACACATTCAAGTGTATTTCGCGTCTGAATTGCTGTGGCTCACATATTCGTCTTGCCCGCGTTACGAGCATATTAATCATGCCTCTTTTCTGGCTCGGGTGGTGATTTGATAGTTTGTGAAGCTATCGGTCCGTGTGTGTCAGTTTTCGATACACGCTGGGTCCAAGGGTTTCACAGTCCCTTGTGACCAGCGCATCTAGAAATGGTATTTTTTTGTCCTTTTATTCCTCCATAGCAAATTTTATGTTGGTATGGCGACTGTTCAAGTGGCTTAGAAAGTCACCGAGATGTCACGGATCCTGGCCTCCTGTGCTGCAGCGAACGGCCGTCGCAGGTAGAAAGAGAACCGAACCAGAAATTACCACGGAGAAGCCCTCGGACGTTGGCGGGCTCCAGTCCACCACCAGCAATGGAGGGTGGAACTTGACAATGCCAGCCACTCGTACTGGCGAAACGACAGAAAAATCATCAGACGAACGTCACCCGAAGAACCCGAGACAGAAGTCAACAGGCAGTTTGTCAAAGCATCAAATCTATGACATTGCTGTGGCTGGAAAAAGATCCTGCAAGAACAGGAACAGCGACGACTGAAGAGAATCGTTTAATGTGACAGAAGGGCAACTCTTACGCAAATTGCTGAAGATTTCAATGCTGGACCATCAAGAAATGTCAGTGTGCGAATCATTCAATGGAACATAATCGATATAGACTTTTGGAGACGAAGGCACACCCATGTACCCTTCATGTCACTGACGCAAAGCTTTATGCCTCGCGTACGCCCTTCAGTAGTGGGACAAAGTTCATGTCATCCCACACTGCATTGTTTCCAGTTTTATTCAAGATGGTGGATCCAAGATGGCAGCCATAGATGTAGCAATGTTGCAATGACATAATGGTGGGAAGTTCAAATTTTGGCAGGAAAATACGTCAATTGGGTTATCTCCTCTAAACGTACCTTCTCCCCTCCTATCCCCTCCCCCTCCTTTCCTGCTTCCCCCTCCCCAAGAAAATGGGAAAAATTTGGTGGGTAAATGTGGCGGGAAAATAGCTCAATTGGGCTACCTCCACTAAATTAAGTCACCCAACCACCATCCCTTGCTTGGAATTGGCAGACAGTGGACTCAGTCGGTGCTGGGCTGCTGGATAGGATGGATGTAAGTCTTTATTTTCCATGCATTGTTTATTTAAACAATTTGAGTTTGCATAGGCAGTAGCTCCATCCAATGTATTCACCATGAGGTCTGGAGTCCAACTGACCTAGTTCACAGTACCACCACCAGAGGGCGCTGTTGTCCCTGCCATGACGTAATCCATGATGGCGGTCTTGGGAAAAATGGTGGGAAAAGGACTCACTCGATGTTCAGCTGCTGAGAGAATGGAGTGTACTTTATTTATTTTTAGTGGGAAGTTGGAACAGTTTATTTAGAGATTGATTTTACATAGTTTCTTTATTACACTGATATGAAACACTCTCCTTGACACAGTTGGGGTCACAATAAAACTGCAAACTACTCATAAATTACCGACGTAATGCAATACACTGATGTACACACATGCAAACAACTCGTAAATTGTCAAAATAATGTGTGTAAAACGCTCTGCAAACGCGCTCACTAATTGCAAACTGTCGAAATAATGCATTGCACAGCCTACAGACATGTTCACAAAATATAGCAGTACACTGATGTACAGACACATTCACTATGCATAAAACTGGCAAAATTTTGTATGTATAGCACTCTGCAAACACGCTCACAACACTTAAACAGCCAAAATAATGCAGTGCACAAACACTCATTGCATGTAAAAACGCTTTCAAACTGTCGTTAAGAAATTCGATTGCGACACATCAGTGATTCGTTCCCTACAGAAGTCCAAGGTGGAATGATGACTGGATCTGTCAGGCGCACACACCAGGCTAGCCTGTCCCACATACAAGACACATCTGGCCATGCATGTCTTTACCTCGCTATCATGGCTGGTGCACTGATGCATCGCCTTTGTACCTGTGGGTGCAGTGCCAGCCTAATTGCCGAACGAGATGTTTGCCTAATGACTCACCTCGTAGGTGCAGCTAAATGGTTGTCAGTGTTATACGGACATCTCATGTGTATGTAAATAACAGCCAAGTCTCCCTACAGATGAGTTAAAGAAATATTTTGCAATGCTTTCAGAAACTGTTTACAAAAAAATCGAGAATAACACAGAATGCATTCTTCTTAGCGATTCTAATGGGACATCCAACCATTACATACCCTTCCTGGAAATCATAGAGTGCTGCAGACATAGTTAACGGTCACTTTTTTTGTAGGAGCTTACGTGATGTCTCAGCTTTTCTGCATGGAAATTCTTGACTTTACAGGAACTTTTTACCATAATATGCCAGAATAACACGGAATACATTATTCCTGATGGTCCTAACGAGGCACCCTGCCCATCACGTGTTACCCTTCCTGGAAACTGTAACGTACTGCTTTCAACATACGTCTCAGTAATGGTGAACATTCGCTCATGTTCTCACCTCTAAAAGCCTCCATCATGTCTCTGCATGCTTGCGAAAACACTGTTAATCATAAAAGCATTGTTGTTGTTTGGAAAGAGAGAGCACTGTCTAAGCACAGACGGTAAAATTAGAACAATTGAGCAAACAGAATTCGAAGCACTGTCTTACAGAAGAGAAAAATGGCTGAAATTTTCTGTGTCCTACAGTTGATGGTCTGGAGATGACCTAGTGCCACAATGGCGAATGAGAGACAGCATCCAACCAGTGACGGATGGTCTGCTTCAACTTGTCTTTGAACACTTGAACAAAGAAGACGTCACATTACTCTCAGAAGTTTCCGTAGGTACCTTGCCCCCATCTTGTTCGAACCAGTCTGTAGAGGCTCCTATGCCCCAGCACAAAAGATTTCTTGTGAATGAATGGAGCATTCTGATTGGCTCTTACTGAATTTACCTGTCAAACTGCTCCTGCCAGTGTTTTCATAAGGAAACTGGAAGAGTGTTGCGGCGTTGTGGAGCGTTTACAAACTGCTGTCCGAAGGTGATTTATGGCCTCTACATTTGAACACATCTGTCACAGTGATGGGATAGCTGGTCGCTCTGTGCTCCGTTTCGATTAATTCCTCATACTGTAGTCATGTACGTGATCACTGTTTTGGTGCTAGCCATCCCCAGGAGGTGTTGCCCCTCCAAGACTCTTTCTCCATCTCAAACAAGCGATGTCAGTCAATCATTATGTGGTAATCAACAGCATACTAGTGGATGGAAGGGATGGAAAAGACATCATCGATGTACTGTAATAATAAGCATCATAATTGATAGTGTGAACAATTTTAGCAATTTTACCACAATTTCAACACCGACCAGTGACGCAGTAGCATGCTTCCCAGATTCTGTACCGCCCCTCCTCTACTTTGCGAGTACCATTGCAAATACAGATAGATGACTGTGGAGTATGTCCAATCATTGTTAATTCTCTAACATATACCGGGTGATCAAAAAGTCGGTATAAATTTGAAAACTTAATAAACCACGGAATAATGTAGATAGAGAGGTAAAAATTGACACACATGCTTAGAATGACATGGGGTTTAATTAGAACCGAACAAAAAACAAAGTTCACAAAATGTCTGACAGATGGCGTTGGACAGCAAAACGTCAGTGACTGCGCATGACAATCGTGTGTAAAAGGAGCTGTTATGAGAGAAAGAATCAGATGCGCCAGCAGTCGCAGCATGTTGACGTTATCTGAAAATGCGCTTTTAGTAAAGCTGTATTATCAGAATGGGGAATGTGCTAGTTCAGCGTTACGATCCTATCACCATAGGAAGGGGATTCGAACGGGTAAAGGTCCGTTGACAAATGCAGCTGCGGCGAGAATGATTTCGAAGTTCGAAGCCACGAGTTGTTTGAACGATAGACCCCGTAGTGGCCGATCGAGCACAAGGCGTAATGCTGCTGAGACAGTTCAGGAAGAAATGGAGACTGTAGCGGATTCGTCCTAGCACGGGGAAGTCAGCGCTCGTGCAGTCGCACGTCGCACCGGCATTCCATACACTACTGTTTGGTTGGCCCTGAGGCGTACCCTCCGATGCTATCCGTACAAAATCCATCGACATCATGAACTGTTACCTGGCGATTTAGTGAAGCGGAGGGCATTTGCGGTGTGGGGGTTTCAAAAGATGGCGGAAGATGACGATTGGTTGAGTAACGTGTTGTGGACCGACGAAGCTCATTTCACGCTCCGAGAGTCTGTCAACGCTCACAACTGCAGAATTTGGGCTACCGAAACTCCATTGCACGACGAGAAAGTGACGGTATGGGTTGGATTTACCACATCTACCGTTATCGGGCCTTTTTTCTTCGAGGAAATGCGTGATTCTGGTTTTGTAACTGTGAAACGTCCCCTTATAACAATTGTACACGACTGTGCTTAAACTGACGGACTGTGCTTAACCTGACAGACTGTGCTTAACCTGACACACAATATTATTTAGCGCAACGCAATTTGACTATCAAAGATCCCTGCAAAGGAATGGCCCTGAGTAACATTAAACTATACCTTTCACAAATAACTTACCTCACAAAAATCTTCATTACTCGAACTACTGCAATACAGCGAGCGCCACTATTGCCAGCTAAATAAAAGATTCAAACTACAGAAGGCACTAACTACTGATAGGGATAGTTAGCAAATGAAAGATTTTAATAGAGAACAAACACTGTATTTACCTTAATAATCATAATATATATAGCAGTTCAATTTCAAAACTTCCGCCATCTCTCTCCCCACATCCACCACTGCTGGCGGCTCACCTCCAACTGCGCAACGCTACGCGCTGTTAACATCCAGCTGCCCCTCTACAATGGCAGACAACAATGCAAACTAGCCACAGACTGCACACAGCACAGCCAGTGATTTTCGTACAGAGCGCAACGTAACGTTGCCAATAAGAAAACGTAAAAAGCGTACTTACATCGAAAAAACATAAACAGCCTACTTACATAGCCCCCATGCTCCCCACAAAAAAATTTTACAAAATATTTTTGGGCAGTGGCCAATAATGATTTGAAAAAAATTTTCATAATTACAATAACAAAGATATCAAATGCACATACTTATTTATACAATGTTGGTCAAAAGCTAAAATTTTCTCACAGTCCATAAAGACAGTCCAGATTGTTCATCACAGTAAAATTTCAGTGTTTTTTTTTCAAAGTCTGAGCAGTAAAAGACAATGCACACGGAAGTAGTGGATTTCCATGCAGTCTTGAAGAAGTAGTGTTGTCCTTCCAACTGAAAGACAGTGCTGACTCTTGACATGCTGACAGGTAATGGGCCACAACAGAGCAAACCCACAGCAGAGTCATTCGACGTTCTGACGAAGATTGGTAGGTAGGTCATCACAGAGTAGACCCACTGTAGTCCTGGTAGAGATTGTGGTATTGGTGGGCCACCAGAGGTGCAGACCCACTGCAGTCCTTATAGAAATTGTGGACAAATTGTGGACAGGCCCACTGTAGTCCTTGTAGAAATAATGGTATTGGTGAGTCAGCAAAGGTGTAGGTGTACTCCTTGTAGAAATAATGGTATTGGTGGGCCATCAAAGATGCAGACCCACTGTAGTCCTTGTAGAGACGGCCAGCAGCCATCTGTTGCAACTGTGCAGGTGCACAATCACCATTGAAGAGTCTTGCGGATAATAGAGCAAGTCCATAACCACCACTTGTGCACACACAAAATTTTGGGAATTGTCCTTAGAACCAGCAATGCTGTTATCCAGTCCCTTGCTGAATTATTAATACACGTGCAAACACTAACAGTCACAACTTCTCACATTTTGTGTGACCAACAGAAATGTGTGCAGTGAAATGAATGCTTACAAGTTACTTAATTTGATTAACTGGTGTCAATTACAATATTATAACATGAGAATACAATTACAAAGGTACAAAATACATCATTAAAAACATAACAACACAGATAACATTTGTAGTACAGGCTTTACAACAGAATAGAAATAAACATATACACCAGTGTTACAGGATTTATGACATAAGTTCATACATAAAAGATCAGAATAACTTTACACATGAGCAGTAAAACAAAACAGAATAAATAATGTCTAAGCATATTTACAAGGTAAATAACATATTATTAATGCCAATTATATTTGAGGATAACAGTATTCCTCATCATAGTGAATGTAGCTTAGTATTAGAAGAAGAAAAAATTCTATGAAACTACATAGAGACAGGAAGAAAACAAATACACAAGGGTACACAAACACATAGTGGGATAACACCAAAAGGAAAGGACAACACACAATTACATATTGGGAAAAAGCAGCAAAGAGGAAAGGACAGGGTTTGTTTTACTGCAGTATTTTGCATGGAGATCTCCCTTGGTTCATCATTATTCCCAAAAGTCCTACCTATACCTGCTTTCTGTACTTTTTTCGTATAACTTCTCAATACATTTCTTCCAATTCATTGCAACTCATTCTCTTATAGGCTACCCCCTCTTAAGCTAACTTAAATCTACTGAGCTCAGATGCTAAAATAAGGGACGAGGCAATGCAGCAGCACAAAACAATTAACGCAAACAGCAATGACAAAAAAAATGGAAAATCGCAAAGCAAGCTACAGTAAATCTAAATTACCAAGCAATGCAACATTACAAATAATATGAGCCAATGTGCAGCAACAATAAAAATAAATCAATAGTAAAACTAGCTTAACAGAGTAATACAAAGTGAAATTTAGTAGCACTATGCCTGGCAAACAGCAGCAGCAACTTATATCTAAACATGACATAGCTCAAGCAAAAAAACATTACACTAAAGACAACAATGCAGACAAGGGAAATGCATATTCACATCTTAATGTCTATGTAATTAAAATGGTGCACCACAACAACTTATTGTAAAAAAAATATTACCATGTACTTGAAAAGAAAATTACGTGTCCAGTTACTGTTACTAGTCCCTTCTTATTGTTCTTTCCTTTCCAAGTGCTCCTTTTTTAAAGAATGTGGATTACAAAATTATTATTTAATAGATCTGTTGACAGAAAGTGTTCACATTAGCAAATGCATTTTATTTTATAAAAGACATGCTGCAACACAGCTGGAAACTAGATATCAAATGAAATAAGCAATTACGAAAACCAAAGCATAAAAACATCATTCAATAGCTATGTGGCATTTCGTTAGTCAGTAGCTCTCAACTCTCGTAGAAAGACACTTGTCATAATCAGGTGTGCAGATGTACGAATATTTCCCATCAGTTCATAAGCATTTCAGTAAGTAGCACAAAGTACGAGTAATCATATGTTTTCAAGTAATGAGCGTGTTATATTTGCGATGCTTTCTACAAAGAAATGTGAATAGCGAGGTTAATGGTCCCCTTTTTTTTCACCTCTGCCTCTGAAATGCACACCCTAATGGCTTTTTCTCAAGGCGGCTGGCACACCTGGCCGCTCACAACGCATTACGTGAAGGTGGTCACTTAACTTTCTTACGGAAATATTTACGACAGCAGTTTCCGTTACAGTGACAGTCTCATATACAAAATATTTCACAGGTCAAGAATTTACGTTGCAAATGTGTAGAAACAAAATCCTATGAATATAACAGTGTCCAAAGAATTTTCGCCGGCATTGTGATACATTCACGCATTTACACACATTTCATAACTCTTAAAGTACGATTCTTGGTTTCCAACATCCATTTTCACAATTCAGGAGTCCCTAACTTCTATTCATTATTCATATACATATAAACACGTAATCACATTCCTCATATATGGTAGCATCATCTTATTGACATAAACATACCTCAACAGCATAATACACATCATCGTCGTAAAAATAACATCATAACACCTCAGTCAAATCTCAAAAAAGTCGTAGCTTTCTGCAATAATTTCAAACCATAAAAAATATTCTCTGCTCAATAGTGTCATCTACCTCAAACGTACTTTAAAAATCATGATCTCATACCAAATACATCATTCAAAGCTCTCATTGTCTCACAATGGTTCCGAAAAATATGAACAGTTCACACAGTACAGACAAAATACAATTTCATAAGTGTTAAGTTACCCAACTGTGTAATTGCGTAAACATGTGTCACTGACGTAGTAAAAAGATGTTTGTTTCTCTGTTAAATTATCAGATAGCTGTGTAATTTGTGTGTTAGAGAAATATGGTACCGATGTGTAAAGTTGTATAAGCAAATACCATATTAGCTAGGGCTCCTTGTGCTTGCCAAACACATGGTACACAAAGTAGGCGTGTACCCCCCTGAGGATTAATGTAATTATACCCTCAGGTGTTACAGATTACAGCAATGGAATGAAATGTATCATGGAAAACTTTCTTTGTAATTCAAAAATCATTAAAAATAAATGTTTTAAGTACAAAATTAATCACTGAAATGCGTGTCCTGTAGCGCTAAAGGTGCATCTTGTTGTAAGATAATCTCTGTGGAAGTGTCGTAGTTATTGTCCTCCGAAAGCTAAGTTCTGCAAAAGTCAATGTACTTACCTCATGATAAACAAAAGTGAAATGCTTTGCGTATAGATATCTTAGTTATTACGCTTATTGTCGTGGTGAAGAACGTACTGTGCTGTAACATATTGTTGTGCTACAAAAGAGGCTGTCTCATTGTAGCTATACCACAAAAGTTACCACTAAAACATGTTTTACTTTCCAGAAGAATTCAGAAAAACCGTGCAGATATAAAACAGAAACACCGCAAAAGCAACATTGTAAATTGTCGCTCATTAGTAGCGTCGTGATAAAATCGTGTAGCTGTCACACAAACTAACCACTGTCTCATCTGGTATCTCACTGAAAGTACCTTAAATCCAGAATCCACTCTCAAGCAAACCAAAATGTTGCATGAAAATTTCATTAGCAGTGCCGGTATATGTTCCAAGTATGTGAGCCTTATAGTCGTTACGTAATCGTGCAACTGACAAGCAAGAATGCACACACACAATAACACTGTGTCGTCTGTTCAGAATAACAATGCATTCGTAGTTTCTGTTTAGATAAGTTCTCTTGGTTCTTGACTGGATATTTAACTTCAAACATTGTTGCATGTTAACAGTTTCTCAGTGTAACAAATTGTACAAGTAGCGTGAAGTGAAAATTGCAAAGACTAAGTTAAAAAGCAGATTATCTTTCAATAAACGGTTTTACATGTGAAATGTGGTGTAAACCTTTACTCTTCCTAGTACGCAGAATTTCAACTTGAATGCAATTATCATGCGGTATTCGTCCGTAAAGAATACTGGAATTTTTCTCAAGGTTAGCGTCTATGTTATTTTTCTCTGAGCCAGCGGGCGCACACGGCAGCCTGCGGTGCGAGTCATTGTCTATTCCTTTGTTGGCGCGCGTCGTTACTGGGATTAGGAGACCTAGCTTCTACAAATTCACGTTGTCGAAAGGGCTCTGCTCTGTTTAAATCCCGCCAGTTCTGCTGCAATTCAGGTCTGTCGTTACGATCATATCGTCTGTCGTCATGTCGGTAGATTCCATAGTTTCTTTCTTGTCGGTCACGTGATGGAGAATTTCTCCCTGGGTCGTAACTGCGCGCTGGACCGTTGCGTCTAAAGTTATTCTGTCTCCCTTGATAATAATTGTTTTGGTTCCCATATTGTCTGTTTCTCTGATTGTCTCTGTGATAGTCATTACCGCGGAAAGGTGATCTTTCCCTGTAACTATTACTCTGCCAGTGGTTGTCATATGGGTGGTGTCTGTTTTGGTCACGATTTACGTTGTAAGAATAGGCTTGTCGTGGCCATTTATTGTTTCTGTCGTCACGGAATTGTGACGGATGTGACCTGTAGTGATTGTTTTCCTGTTTTCGCATCCCGCGACTGTCTGTGTCAATTTCTAATTCTTGTAAGAGTCCCTGAAAAGCTTCAATGTCTTCTTTGCAACGTCCTGCTAAAATAATATGCCGTAAATGTTCAGGTAATTTGATTAAGCAAATGCGGATGAGTTCTGAGGGGCTGTATGGGTTTGACAGGTACTGATTCTTGTGCAACATGTCTTCAAAATATTTGACAAGACTGGAAAATTCAGATTGTTCAAAGTGTTTCATCATCATGATGCTATGTTTTACTCGGTCTTGTGTAGCTTGTGACCAATATGCTGAGAGGAACGCATGGTAAAATTCTCCTTCACTGTGACAATCGTGAATGACCGATCGCATTCTTACAGCTGGTTCATTCTCCAAGTAGCCACACATAAATTCTAATCTGTGTTCTAATGACCAGTTGGGAGGAAAACAATGAGAGAATTGATGGAGCCACGCTTGTGGGTGAATGTCGTTGGCAGAATTCTTAAACGTTTTGAATTTACGTGTAGTAATGAACAGCTTATAGTCAAAATCATCGTGTCGGCGAGTAGCATGTCGGTCATTGTTACGTCGTGTCGGCGGTTCCATCTCAAAATTCGGTGTACCTTGCCAATTTCTTTCATAATTTCCGAAGTGCCCTGAATTATTATTTTGTGGCTGTTCCGTATTTCTATGTCCCTCTTCCCATGTTGGAGCGCGAGTGTCCTCTGAAATATGTAATTCTTGTATTACCTGTGTCAGCTGATCTTGTACTTCCCGGATTTCTCTTTGATGTTGCGTATCAATTTGATTCAGATTTTGTTTCAGTTTCCTAATTTGTTCGCTCTCTTCTATGTCATTAAAGACTACCGGTTTTGTGTCATTCAGATCATCATCTACCTTTGTAGATAAGTTAGTGACCTGATCCGAAAGTTCGGCTACTTTCTCCGATAGTGTACTTATTTCCTCAGTGTGTTTTTCTGAACCAAGTTTCAGAGTGTCCATTTGTGTTGAAATCGAATCTACTGTGTTCTTTAAGTTTTCTTGAGTTTTTGCAAGTTGCGTAACCGAATCGGTAGATGCAACTGAGTCAATTTTAGCTTGCAAGGTGTCGTGATTTTCATGAACAATAGTTTGCAGTTCTTTTATGGCTGCTTCATGATTCTGTAATGCATTTTCATGACGCGAAAAAATAGGTTGGAAATGCTCACAAATTTGTGTTTTTACGTCATTACAGACTTTCTGACATTTCGATTCAATGTTATGTAACTCAGCAGTTAAATCTTCACGTGTTTGTTCGAGAGTTTGTTCCAATGAGTCTAACTTTTGAAGCTGTTACTGTGTTTGTCTCTGATTTTGTTCCATTGTGTCTAACTTTTGAAGCTTTTGCCGTGTTTGTCTCTGATTTTGTTCCATTTGTTGCATTAGTTGTAATAACAATGCATTAGTGTCTGGAATCTGTTCCTCTACGCTTTTCGGCAGTGCATTTGCACCGGAAACATTCACATTTTGACAAGCTGAAAATGCGTCTTGACTTATTTGAGAAAACGGTGAGGACGAAAAACCTGAATCTACAGTATTTGTAAAATTTTGTCCTGTCATTTCGGATTCCTGAGGCGAGCTGTTGCCGACCGATCGATCGATAATGCTTCCCTGTTCACAACCTGTTTCACTGTCTACACCATTATTTGCCGCCCGCTCCATTTCCCTATGCACAATTACCAAATTACTACTTGGAATGTCTGTTAATTCACTACACAGTGGTGCTGATAAGCTACGCTCGTCGTCACTATTATTTCTCAGTTTACTTTGGAGCCTAGTGTTACGTTTTTCAGACACCATTATTGTGACAATATTTCACACGATAACACAGAAAAACACAATTTGAAGAGCAAAAATAAGAGAACACATTAACATAGCACTGACAATAATATCTAGTTAATTGCAGCTGCGAAATACTTGGTGCAAATCTACATGCATGCCACAACTGTTTTACTGTGCAACAATGAAAAACCACAACTACCAAGGAAATTCTCTCTATAATTACGCGCTAGCAATAAACAAAAGCTACACTAAATACACAGACTACAAGAAAAAATCAGAAGATTCCAGTGAGGTATCCTAGGCTAAGGGTCGACATATGAAACGTCCCCTTATAACAATTGTACACGACTGTGCTTAAACTGACAGACTGTGCTTAACCTGACAGACTGTGCTTAACCTGACACACAATATTATTTAGCGCAACGCAATCTGACTATCAAAGATTCCTGCAAAAGAATGGCCCTGAGTAACATTAAACTATACCTTTCACAAATAACGTACCTCACAAAAATCTTCATTACTCGAACTACTGCAATACAGCGAGCGCCACTATTGCCAGCTAAATAAAAGATTCAAACTACAGAAGGCACTAACTACTGATAGGGATAGTTAGCAAATGAAAGATTTTAATAGAGAACAAACACTGTATTTACCTTAATAATCATAATATATATAGCAGTTCAATTTCAAAACTTCCGCCATCTCTCTCCCCACATCCACCACTGCTGGCGGCTCACCTCCAACTGCGCAACGCTACTCGCTGTTAACATCCAGCTGCCCCTCTACAATGGCAGACAACAATGCAAACTAGCCACAGACTCCACATAGCACAGCCAGTGATTTTCGTACAGAGCGCAACGTAACGTTGCCAATAAGAAAACATAAACAGCCTACTTACATAGAGAAAACATAAACAGCCTACTTACAACTGTTACCGTGACGAGTGAGAGGTACGCCGATATGTTACAGAATCGCATCATCTCCAGCCTGGCTGATAAACACCTGCTGGAACGTACGATGTTTATGCAGTATGGCGCTCCATCCTATATTGCTAGACGCGTGAAAGATCTCTTGCGCGCGTCGTTTGGTGATGATCGTGTTCTCAGCCGCCACTTTCGTCATGCTTGGCCTCCCAGGTCCCCAGACCTCAGTCCGTGCCATTATTGGCTTTGGGGCTTCCTGAAGTCGCAAGTGTATCGCGATCGACCGATATCTCTAGGGATGCTGAAAGACAACATCCGACGCCAATGCCTCACCATAACTCCGGACATGCTTTATAGTGCTGTTCACAACATTATTCCTCGACTACAGCTATTATTGAGGAATGATGGTGGACATATTGAGCATTTCCTGTAAAGAACATCATCTTTGCTTTGTCTTACTTTGTTATGCTAATTATTGCTATTCTGATCAGATGAAGCGCCATCTGTCGGACATTTTTTGAACGTTGTATTTTCTTGGTTCTAATAAAACCCTATGTCATTCCAAGCATGTGTGTCAATTTGTACCTCTCTATCTACGTTATTCCGTGATTTATTCAGTTTTCAAATTTATACTGACTTTTTGATCACCCGGTACATCAAAGTATGCCGGCCGCGGTGGCCGTGCGGTTCTGGCGCTGCAGTCCGGAACCGCGGGACTGCTACGGTCGCAGGTTCGAATACTGCCTCGGGCATGGGTGTGTGTGATGTCCTTAGGTTAGTTAGGTTTAAGTAGTTCTAAGTTCTAGGGGACTTATGACCTAAGATGTTGAGTCCCATAGTGCTCAGAGCCATTTGAACCAACCATCAAATTATACCAGACAGCAATCTATATATTTCTAGCATTTCGACCATAGTGCACAATTTACGATCTTTCTCTATGTGGATGTAAGTCAAGGACATTCTCGCATTATTAGGATGAAGTTAGAGACTGAAAGATCTCCTTGTGTTGTCTTTGACCAACCCACCCTGCAGCACTGTCATCAAATTTCATGTGTAACTGACCAGAAGTACACCGGTACATTCTACATCTACATCTGCATCTACATCTACATCTACATCCATACTCCGCAAGCCACCTGAAGGTGTGTGGCGGAGGGTACCTTGAGTACCTCTATCGGTTCTCCCTTCTATTCCAGTCTCGTATTGTTCGTGGAAAGAAGGATTGTCGGTATGCTTCTGTGTGGGCTCTAATGTCTCTGATTTTATCCTCATGGTCTCTTCGCGAGATGTACGTAGGAGGGAGCAATACACTGCTTGACTCTTCAGTGAAGGTATGTTCTCGAAACTTCAACAAAAGCCCGTACCGAGCTACTGAGCGTCTCTCCTGCAGTCTTTCACTGGAGTTTATCTATCATCTCCGTAACGCTTTCGCAGTTACTAAATGATCCTGTAACGAAGCGCGCTGCCTTCCGTTGGATCTTCTCTATCTTTCTTATCAACCCTATCTGGTACGGATCCCACACTGCTGAGCAGTATTCAAGCAGTGCGTCTCATGGAGGAATGCAGTGTGCCGAGTTATAACAGCTGTTCCGCACTCATCCAAGTCCACAAGATTTCTCCAGATGCGCACATGTCGAGGAAGTTAGCACTCCTCATCGTTGTATAGTAGTAGATATAAAAGTGTTGTGATGTAACAGCAGAGCCGGCCGCGGTGGTCTAGCGGTTCTGGCGCTGCAGTCCGGAACCGCGGGACTGCTACGGTCGCAGGTTCGAATCCTGCCTCGGGCATGGGTGTGTGTGATGTCCTTAGGTTAGTTAGGTTTAAGTAGTTCTAAGTTCTAGGGGACTTATGACCTAAGATGTTGAGTCCCATAGTGCTCAGAGCCATTTGAACCATTTTTTGTAATAGCAGACGGCTAAGAAGAACAAAAAACGGGAACTCCAGACAGATGGAGTTCGAAGCATTTTACGTAAACTGCGCTATATATTCTAAAGTATTGTTCTAGTGTGTGGGATCAGTACCAAGAAGGTATTGGTAAGAGAAAACATAAACACATGCACTCCTAAGGCTACACGGTTCTGCACTTGAAACAGGGTATAATGTTAGATCATTTACAGTTTCCGACCTATTAGTCATGTGGAATACAACGCTGTTAATATTGCAACGTAAAAAATGTATTTCCAGCGCATGACATACATCCTTGTTGCAGAGTTCTCTACGATAAATTATGGTGACAAACCGTAAAATGAAAAAACTATTTCCTTGAAACTTCGATTCTGTGTGATACATGCAAAATATACAGGGGATTGGCAAAGTAATGTGAACAGTGGTAGTATGTGATGGTTGTGTTTGACGGTCAACAACGCAGGTAAGGCATGTGTCACGCTGGACAGTACGTGTTCAGTACGGCCTAAGCATCAGTGCAGGTTGTTTACGAGTAGTGCACACTACGTATGTGCATACAGAGCCAAGGTCGACGTGCAGTGAAAGACCTAACAGAACTCCAAAGAGGGCAGTTTGTTAGGGAAAATCGGCTAGAGCATCAGTAACCAAGGCTGCTAACTTACTGAATGTTTCAAGAGCAATTGTTTCAACAGTCTTGACAGCCTACACAGAACATGGAAAGACATCATCGTGTGGACGTAATAGTGGGCGCAAATCAAAACTAAATGACAGAGAACGTCATACACTGACATCAGTTGTATCAAAACAACACAAAACTATGGTGGCTAAAGTGACTGCAGAGCTCAATAGCCATCCTCCGGACTCCGTACCTGCCGCTACTGTCCACCAAGAACTCCATAAAGCGAATATTCATGGGCGAGGTGCTGTACCGAAATTATTACTAACGACAACCAATGTAAAGGAGCGTAAAACCTAGTGTCAGGAGCCTAAATCCTGGATGGCTGATCAGTGGAAACACGTCATATGGTCCGACGAGCCAACGTTTTCGTTATTTCCAATATCGGGCAGGGTTTACATCTGGAGAACGCCAAAAGAAGCCTACAATTCTGATTGCTTGATTCCAACGGTTAAGCGTGGAGGTGTCGTCAGTAGTGGGACTAAGTATGTGCCAGGCCACGCTGCATTGTTGCCAAATTTACACTCCTGGAAATTGAAATAAGAACACCGTGAATTCATTGTCCCAGGAAGGGGAAACTTTATTGACACATTCCTGGGGTCAGATACATCACATGATCACACTGACAGAACCACAGGCACATAGACACAGGCAACAGAGCATGCACAATGTCGGCACTAGTACAGTGTATATCCACCTTTCGCAGCAATGCAGGCTGCTATTCTCCCATGGAGATGATCATAGAGATGCTGGATGTAGTCCTGTGGAATGGCTTGCCATGCCATTTCCACCTGGCGCCTCAGTTGGACCAGCGTTTGTGCTGGACGTGCAGACCACGTGAGACGACGCTTCATCCAGTCCCAAACATGCTCAATGGGGGACAGATCCGGAGATCTTGCTGGCCAGGGTAGTTGACTTACACCTTCTAGAGCACGTTGGGTGGCACGGGATACATGTGGATGTGCATTGTCCTGTTGGAACAGCAAGTTCCCTTGCCGGTCTAGGAATGGTAGAACGATGGGTTCGATGACGGTTTGGATGTACCGTGCACTATTAAGTGTCCCCTCGACAATCACCAGTGGTGTACGGCCAGTGTAGGAGATCGCTCCCCACACCATGAAGCCGGGTGTTGGCCCTGTGTGCCTCGGTCGTATGCAGTCCTGATTGTGGCGCTCACCTGCACGGCGCCAAACATGCATACAACCATCATTGGCACCAAGGCAGAAGCGACTCTCATCGCTGAAGACGACACGTCTCCATTCGTCCCTCCATTCACGCCTGTCGCGACACCACTGGAGGAGGGCTGCACGATGTTGGGGCGTGAGCGGAAGACGGCCTAACGGTGTGCGGGACCATAGCCCAGCTTCATGGAGACGGTTGCGAATGGTCCTTTCCGATACCCCAGGAGCAACAGTGTCCCTAATTTGCTGGGAAGTGGCGGTGCGGTCCCCTACGGCACTGCGTAGGATCCTACGGTCTTGGCGTGCATCCGTGCGTCGCTGCGGTCCGGTCCCAGGTCGACGGGCACGTGCACCTTCCGCCGACCACTGGCGACAACATCGATGTACTGTGGAGACCTCACGCCCCACGTGTTGAGCAATTCGGCGGTACGTCCACCCGGCCTCCCGCATGCCCACTATACGCCCTCGCTCAAAGTCCGTCAACTGCACATACGGTTCACGTCCACGCTGTCGCGGCATGCTACCAGTGTTAAAGACTGCGATGGAGCTCCGTATGCCACGGCAAACTGGCTGACACTGACGGCGGCGGTGCACAAATGCTGCGCAGCTAGCGCCATTCGACGGCCAACACCGCGGTTCCTGGTGTGTCCGCTGTGCCATGCGTGTGATCATTGCTTGTACAGCCCTCTCGCAGTGTCCGGAGCAAGTATGGTGGGTCTGACACACCGGTGTCAATGTGTTCTTTTTTCCATTTCCAGGAGTGTATTCAAGATGGCGGCCATAACGTCATCCAAGATGGTGGCATGTAGACTTGGCAACAGCACATCACGTCATCCAAGATGGTGGCTTTTGGCGGGAAAATAGGCCAATTGTGCTACATCCACTAACCTAACCTCAAGAAAAAATGGCGGGAATTTTGAATTTTGGTGGGAAAATAGCCCAATTGTGCTATGTCCATTAACCTAAGCCATCAGAAGAAAAAATTGCGGGAAGTTTGAATTCCAACAGGATAATGATGCAAAAACCGTACTTGTCTTTATTATTGATTGTCATTTATTAACATTCATTATCATTCATTCTCATTTATTATCATTCATTATCATTTATTATTATAGGCCTACCTACAATAGAAAACTGCACCAAATTCAAATTCCAACACGATATTGTCTCGAAAACTGTACTTCTATTTATTATTATCATTTATTATTTATTCAAGATGTCCGATTTTCTCAGTGAGAAAGCCATTTTCCTTACATCCTTAACAAAAATCTATCACAAGTTCAAATCCCAACACCATAATTGATCACACGTACAAGCTTTCTCCGTCACTTATCTTTTTTCACTGGTAGCCTATCACAATAGCGTCAAATAATAAACTGCACTTATAGTAACGTAAGTCACGTCCTTTGATATTGCAGGGGGGAAGGGACTGAAGGTTTATATCAAACAGTACAGTCATCACATGTTTTTCTTGTTTTTGATATTGTAGTGCAGCCACCACGACATCCGCGCTCCAACTGAATTGGTTCAAATCCTCACCACCCCCTGGCCAGCGCATGGAGACAGTGCCGACGCCTGTCACGGAGGCAGCCGGCCACTTGAAATGTGGGCGAGCCCAGTGATCGTTCCCATGTCGTAAACATGTTTCCGCTGGACACGCTGGAACTTGCCAAGTTTGACGTCACAGCGGCACCTTGTCCACTCACCACGTGTAGTCGTCGCCCTCGCACATTTCCCGGAAAAATTGTTTGCCTCGGAGCTGAATCACACAATGGTCGGTCGTTCGCTGCCACACTTTTGGCGCCAAAGTTGTTTTCCTGGGCACGTCCAAACCTGTCAATGCCAACCGCTCACCGTCCACGGCGTGTCCTTGTACGATCGAGAACGCAGTGTTACACTTTTGGCGGCAAAGTTTGGAATCCGCCATGACTATATGACAGCACGTTTGGTCCGCACAAGAACGCTCGCTAATTGACTCGCTCTCTCACGCGCGTAATAACTGTACAATCGCTGCGCCGCCGCCCCGCTTACGTCACACACCCTCCATACACGCGATGGACATAGTCTTCTGTAAATACCTAAGTACTTAATTCCATTTCGATTTTAATCATATTAAAGAACTCAATTTACAATTTCATATACGGATGCAAAGGTGTTCAACTACCTAATTTCAACTTCTTTTCGAGGACCAGACAGCCACATATTCTTAGGAACCAGCACTGAGTTTGAATTCTGGCAGTAAAGAAAGGGCATTGTACCAACCTCCTAGGAACCAAGTTTGAAATCTGTCAGTAAACAAAGCTCACTTGAGCTCCCGCCAGCAACCTAAGAAAATTGTTGCAAACGAAGCTCATCACTACTAAACTAAGCCACCAGTACTCAACCTCTTCCTACATGTTTCAGCTAAAAGGACTCACCCCGCACTAGGCCCATGGATGGAGGAACCAATTTACTTTATGTAGGAACGGAGTGTATTTATCACACCGACATGTTCCACACCATACAGACCTGCAAAACACTCCTACATAATTCATTTATAATGCTCTAGACACACGCTTGCTAATTGTAAACAGTTAAAAATAACTCATAGCACAGCCTTGAGACATGCGAAACCGCTCGTAAATAATGCAAAACATTTGCGTCCAAATATCCAAACAACTGCTAATTTTTCGCAATAATTTCAGTCCATAGGCTGATGGAAGGAGGAACGAGTGTACTTTATTTATTTGCGATATAATATTTTGAAACTTTTGCTTCTCATAGGTTTCGATATGTAAGACTGACCTAAGGCATGTTCTGAACTCCAGTAGTGCACTACACTTGGCAACATAACCACACCCATCAAGATATTCATTCCAATCCAGGCCTGTAACTCCTCTACAGATAAATTTGTCCAGTTACTTGTCGACTCACTCACCGTCTGACCAGATTACCGTTATTGCGCAAAAACAGCTCAGACTGCGCTGTGCTGCTCGGGGAAGTAAGGAAGGGCTGCACTCTATTTATTTGGAGCACTTTTATTTAGTAGTGGGGTATATTTGTCACGAAACACCCGCACTGATCCCACTGTGGTCAAGTGACACAGGCCACAAACATGTAAACAACTCCTAATTTTACCACACAATACCAAACAGCTCTTAAATAATGCAGTACACAATATCAGCCAACGACCTCTGTACTCCTAAACTCTCCAAATAAAGCATCGCACAGTGCACAGACGTGCTCGCAAAACAGTGCAACAGACGCGCCCAAACACACTCAGCTGCCAAACCGACCAAAAGTCTCTGTTCGGCCTCCTCCAAACATGACCTCAACAAAGTCGCACTCGCACCTAACACCGGAGAAATTGATATCGCCTATGCGCCTTAGATTACGCTCCAAGGCAGGTTGCGCGCGCGTGCGGTCGGCGGGGAAGGGGGTTCCAGAGTCTCCAGCCAAGTTCAGCTTCCGAGCGCTCGTGACAGCCGACACATGTGAAAGCTGCGTTGTTCTTCTCATGTATACCGCCGGCGTCTCAGGTCTGGACCTGCCTTCACGTCTATTGTCAGAATAGCTCATAGCTCGTTGACACACACGATTAACGCGGCCGGGACAACATTTATTACTTGCATGCAACCGAGATGATGACGGAAAACCAGTCACTCTGATCTGCGCTGCAGGCGTGTGTAATCATTGAGAACACTCTATTTATTTTTTCGAACAACTTATTTAACCATACAGTGTATCTATTACGCTATCACAAAACACCCACCCAGATGTGCCCTGGGCCATGTTGCACAGCCCACAGGCACGCACCCAATCATAATTTCAGTACACACTATAGCAAACTGCTACTAAATAATACCTCATACAGACGTGTAGATACGCTCAGTACTCGTAAACTATCCTAATAACGCATAGCAGAGCCTGCAGATCCGCTCGCAAAATAACTCAGCAGACGTGCGCAGGTACCCCCCACTCCGCACCCTGCCCACAGGATCGTGAACTCACCCATCCGTCTCATTTCAGACCTCGCACAGCCCCTGCTCGGCTTCCGCAAGCGTGAGTTGGCGCGGTCAACGCGCTCGTCGGCGGTCAAAGCACACACATACGTCCGTCCAGGAAAGCGATCCATCACAACCCCGAGCCGCTACCACCGAACGCGGATGAAAGTCAACTTTATATCAACGTAGCATAATTGGGAATTTAAGGAGATGGGACCTGGATAAACTGAAAGAACCAGAGTTTGTACAGAGTTTCAGGGAGAGCATAAGGGAGCAATTGGCAGGAATGGGGGAAAGAAATACAGTAGAAGAAGAATGGGCAGCTTTGAGGGATGAAGTAGTGAAGGCAGCAGAGGATCAAGTAGGTAAAAAGACGAGGGCTAGTAGAAATCCTTGGGTAACAGAAGAAATATTGAATTTAATTGATGAAAGGAGAAAATATAAAAATGCAGTAAGTGAAGCAGGCAAAAAGGAATACAAACGTCTCAAAAATGAGATCGACAGGAACTGCAAAATGGCTAAGCAGGGATGGCTAGAGGACAAATGTAAGGATGTAGAGGCTTATCTCACTAGGGGTAAGATAGATACTGCCTACAGGAAAATTAAAGAGACCTTTGGAGATAAGAGAACCACTTGTATGAACATCAAGAGCTCAGATGGAAACCCAGTTCTAAGCAAAGAAGGGAAAGCAGAAAGGTGGAAGGAGTATATAGAGGGTCTATACAAGGGCGATGAACTTGAGGACAATATTATGGAAATGGGAGACGATGTAGATGAAGACGAAATGGGAGATACGATACTGCGTGAAGAGTTTGACAGAGCACTGAAAGACCTGAGTCGAAACAAGGCCCCCAGAGTAGACAACATTCCATTGGAACTACTGACGGTCTTGGGAGAGCTAGTCCTGACAAAACTCTACCATCTGGTGAGCAAGATGTATGAAACAGGCGAAATACCCTCAGACTTCAAGAAGAATATAATAATTCCAATCCCAAAGAAAGCAGGTGTTGACAGATGTGAAAATACCGAACAATCAGTTTAATAAGCCACAGCTGCAAAATACTAACACGAATTCTTTACAGACGAATGGAAAAACTGGTAGAAGCCGACCTCGGGGAAGATCAGTTTGGATTCCGTAGAAATGTTGGAACACGTGAGGCAATACTGACCTTACGACTTATCTTAGAAGAAAGATTAAGGAAAGGCAAACCTACGTTTCTAGCATTTGTAGACTTAGAGAAAGCTTTTGACAATGTTGACTGGAATACTCTCTTTCAAATTCTAAAGGTGGAAGGGGTAAAATACATGGAGCGAAAGGCTATTTACAATTTGTACAGAAACCAGATGGCAGTTATAAGAGTCGAGGGACATGAAAGGGAAGCAGTGGTTAAGAAGGGAGTAAGACAGGGTTGTAGCCTCTCCCCGATGTTATTCAATCTGTATATTGAGCAAGCAGTAAAGAAAACAAAAGAAAAATTCGGAGTAGGTATTAAAATCCATGGAGAAGAAATAAAAACGTTGAGGTTCGCCGATGACATTGTAATTCTGTCAGAGACAGCAAAGGACTTGGAAGAGCAGTTAAATGGAATGGATGGTGTCTTGAAGGGAGGATATAAGATGAACATCAACAAAAGCAAAACGAGGATAATGGAATGTAGTCGAATTAAGTCGGGTGATGTTGAGGGTATTAGATTAGAAAATGAGACACTTAAAGTAGTAAAGGAGTTTTGCTATTTGGGGAGCAAAATAACTGATGATGGTCGAAGTAGAGAGGATATAAAATGTAGACTGGCAATGGCAAGGAAACCGTTTCTGAAGAAGAGAAATTTGTTAACATCGAGTATAGATTTAAGTGTCAGGAAGTCATTTCTGAAAGTATTTGTATGGAGTGTAGCCATGTATGGAAGTGAAACATGGACGGTAAATAGTTTGGACAAGAAGAGAATAGAAGCTTTCGAAATGTGGTTTTACAGAAGAATGCTGAAGATTAGATGGGTAGATCACATAACTAATGAGGAAGTATTGAATAGGATTGGGGAGAAGAGAAGTTTGTGGCACAACGTGACCAGAAGAAGGGATCGGTTGGTAGGACATGTTCTGAGGCATCAAGGGATCACCAATTTAGTATTGGAGGGCAGCGTGGAGGGTAAAAATCGTAGGGGGAGACCAAGAGATGAATACACTAAGCAGATTCAGAAGGATGTAGGTTGCAGTAGGTACTGGGAGATGAAGAAGCTTGCACAGGATAGAGTAGCATGGAGAGCTGCATCAAACCAGTCTCAGGACTGAAGACCATAACAACAACAACAGCATAATTATCAAAGCGCAGCCTCCATACGCTAGATACATCATAGCAGCACATGTCTTTACCTCCTATGACACTGTAGCACACTGCGCATTGCTCCTCACACGACATTACACGGCCCTTTAACTAAACATAACTACACATCCCTGCTCTCGCCTCGTCGCGTGACCAGCCATCTAAAACCTTCTCAATATTATTCTTACTTTACAACATTTAAAAAAAAAGATCTAATTTACACCTCCCACCGCACCTAACCTCACACCCGTCCCACAATCAACATACGCAAACGTCCTCAACTAATCCCATAGCGAATTACAAAGCGAGTGTCCGAGCGCCGCCGGCGGCATGTCAAAGCCACATACACCTACATCTACATCTACATGATTACTCTGCAATTCACATTTAAGTGCTTGGCAGAAGGTTCATCGAACCACAATCATACTATCTCCCTGCCATTTCACTCCCGAACAGCGCACGGGAAAAACGAACACCTAAACCTTTCTGTTCGAGCTCTGATTTCTCTTATTTTATTTTGATGATCATTCCTACCTATGTAGGTTGGGCTCAACAAAATATTTTCGCATTCGGAAGAGAAAGTTGGTGAATGAAATTTCATAAATAGATCTCGCCGCCACGAAAAACGTCTTTGCTTTAATGACTTCCATCCCAACGGGTGTATCATATCTGCCACACTCTCTCCCCTATTACGTGATAATACAAAACGAGCTGCCCTTTTTTGCACCCTTTCGATGTCCTCCGTCAATCCCACCTAGTAAGGATCCCATACTGCGCAGCAATATTCTAGCACAGGACGAACGAGTGTAGTGTAAGCTGTCTCTTTAGTGGACTTGTTGTATCTTCTAAGTATCCTGCCAATGAAACGCAACCTTTGGCTCGCCTTCCCCACAATATTATCTATGTGGTCTTTCCAACTGAAGTTGTTCGTAATTTTCACACCCAAGTACTTAGTTGAATTGACAGCCTTGAGAATTGTACTATTTATCGAGTAATCGAATTCCAACGGATTTCTTTTGGAACTCATGTGGATCACCTCACACTTTTCGTTATTTAGCGTCAACTGCCACCTTCCACACTATACAGCAATCTTTTCTAAATCGCTTTGCAACTGATACTGGTATTCGGATGACCTTACTAGACGGTAAATTACCGCATCATCTGCGAACAACCTAAGAGAACTGCTCAGATTGTCACCTAGGTCATTTGTATAGATCAGGAACAGCAGAGGTCCCAGGACGCTTCCCTGGGGAACACCTGATATCTCTTCAGTTTTACTCGATGATTTGCCATCTATTACTACGAATTTCGACCTTCCTGACAGGAAATCACGAATCCAGTCGCACAACTGAGACGATACCCCATAGGCCCGCATCTTGATTAGAAGTTGCTTGTGAGGAACGGTGTCAAAAGCTTTCCGGAAATCTAGAAATACGGAATCAACTTGAGATCCCTTGTCGATAGCGGCCATTACTTCGTGCGAATAAAGAGCTAGCTGCGTTGCACAAGAACGATGTTTTCTGAAACCATGCTGATTACGTATCAATAGATTGTTCCCTTTGATGTGATTCATATTGTTTGAATACAGTATATGCTCCAAACCCCTACTGCAAACCGACGTCAATGATATAGGTCTGTAGTTCAATGGATTACTCCTACTACCTTTCTTAAACACTGGTGCGACCTGCGCAATTTTCCAATCTGCAGGTACAGATCTATCGGTGAGCGAGCGGTTGTATATGATTGCTAAGTAGAGAGCTATTGTATCAGCGTAATCTGAAAAGAACCTAATCGGTATACAATCTGGACCTGAAGACTTGCCCGTATCAAGCGATTTGAGTTGCTTCGCAACCCCTAAGGTATCTACTTCTACGAAACTCATGCTAGCAGCTGTTCGTGTTTCAAATTCTGGAATATTCCATTCGTCTTCCCTGGTGAAGGAATTTCGGAAAACTGCGTTCAATAACTCCGCTTTAAGTTACGTTGTGCAAGACGCGACTGGCTGCGACTGCGACGCTGCCCCCTCCTCTTTTCCCACCCTGGCAGACGGCGACACGGCCGCAAGACGACTGCAGTCGTCGCTGTTTCCCAAGCTCCGGTCGGCGGCGGCGTATACAAATACATAAGAAAAATAAGAATTCCGATTTTCTTGCTGTAAAAAATACTGTATGTTAATGCAACAAAGTTACATCGGCTCCCAGAGTTAGTTTTTCGATACAGATTCTCCTTTTACTTTAAAAAATTGAAAAGTATCTCTTCCGGTTTTGCGTGTTTTTTTCGCTGTGTATTACTTCTCTATCAATTGTGAGGAAAGTAAAAGGCACAAAAAATTGATGTTTGCGTATCTTACAGTTTCACATCACAGCTTGATAATGAGGTGTCTATTTTTCCGATATTCGTCACAGTTATCCCGATACTTAATTTACAAGTAACCTACTGCATAAAATTTGAATTGTGTACAGTGAAAAATGTGGTCGCTGGCTACTTTACGTATGGTTTACGTTAGGTCATACATCGTTGCCGATGAAAGGAACCTAACATATCGAAATTATTTTTAAAGTTGAGATCAGAATGATATTGAACTCCGTTACCGAGATTTGGGCTCATATATCTCCGGGAGTGTCGCGACTAGCCGCCAGTTCTGTCGACGCGCAACGAGAATCGTGTGGTCATCACACGATAGAGAATGCATTTGTTTTGTTTCGCTGACACATTTGGACCTAATGAAACCATTTTATGTCATATTTCTCCGGTATGAGTTACTAATATTTCTCCATATGCTCTTGACAATTTCATTTAAAATGCCACGAAATGTAGGTTTCTTAAACCCAAGTGATCAAGCAGAACCCATTTTCGTGGTTTTGCTGAGGCATCTGAACCTGTTCCAAGATTTCTTTCTCGTTTATTTCTCTGATACGAGCCCCGAATATTCCTCCATCTGTTTTTGCACATTTCACCTAAAATTCCAATGAAAGATAAGTTTATTAACAATAAGCGCACGCTTGCGTCACTGCATTGTTTCAAGTTCTTGACAACAAGATAGGGTTACACCTTAAATATCTCTAGAATTTTCATTCTGAACGTCTACAGTATACACTGGCAGAAATGTGAAAGAAATAATGTCCGTGCTTGTTCACAAAATTTCCCCAGATTATACTTGTCAGTTTCTCCCATGCAGAAACTTTTGGAACAAGCTAAGGCAACTTTCATAGCCGACTGACTCTTTATTCCCATCCAAATGAACTTCCATATTCTTATATTCTGACAGCATACATCGTTATGTATGACATGAACATTTAATCTTGCCAAGCTGCACTCAAAAGATGACTCCAGGATTTACAAAAGACGAATTTCAGTTGTGAACTGTGTCAGACCAGAAGGGCCTTGTAAAACAGTAGTGCACTTTTGGCACAAGTTTTTGAGCACCATTTTCTACCAATGAATTGAAGTGAATGTGACAAATTACTTATTGCAGCATACTGTTTGCGCAATCTGTTGAGAAACGCCTTCCTCAAAAACGAGCATCTATTGATTACAGAAAGCTGTACAACAATCCGGTGGTGGTTTTTCACAACTAGAAGGTATCATCAAGACACCAATCTACCGTTTACTTTCAAAGTGAAGGTACTGTAAAATGTAACTTTCTCGTTGTACTTTAGATTGTTCATTTTATAATGTACTTGCCGTTTTCAATTTTTATCGTCACAAAAAAGAGTAATGCGAAAATTGACCTTCAAGTTCATTTTCATCATTCTAATTCTACATCTGCATGGATTATGCTGATTTTCATAACAGGCCTGAAAAATTTGCATTAATGGAAAAATATTATATATTTCACTCAACTGCCGGTTTCATCTCTGCACCAATTTCTTCCCAAATTCTGTCTCTGAACATAGTGTCTCTATATTTAGGGTTCTTCAAATCGTAAAGGCAAGGATGTTGCGAGACCAGCTCACAGTGAATCACATCCTATGAGTGGCTCATTTCAGTTTTCCTTGACTGGCTCGACATCTTTCTGGCAGCCGTACGTCTTTGTGTCGTGCGACTTCCGTCGCAGCACTGCTCACTGGTGCAGTGCTGCGGCAGCTGCCGCAACAGTCGCGCGTCGCATCCCAAACTCGAACTGCGCATGCGCCAGCAGGCAACTTCTGACGTCACGTAGCGACCCGTCGCAGTCGCTAGTGTGCGTCGCGTCTTGGACAACGTACCTTTAGTGGCACAGTCGTCGGTAACAGTACCATCAACACTGCACAGCGAAGGTTTTGACTGCGTCTTGCCGCTTTTTAAGTGCTCAACGTTATAGTCTTAGGAGTGTGCGAGTGAGTGTGTTTATGTTCTCTCTCTCTCTCTTTCTCTCTCTCTCTCTCTCTCTCTCTCTCTCTCTCTCTCTCTCTTTCCTACCGGAACCTTCGATGCACCGATCATGGACTCTAGAACAATACTTTACACATGATAGATTGGATGATTCTCTTACAAATGTGTCGAACTACGTTGTGTATAAATATCGCTCCGTTCTTGTTCTTCTTAACTGTATGCTATTAAATTAAGGCACTTTGAGATCTGTTACTATAGATCGATATGGTGTGCTAAGCTCCAAGACTTGGTTACATTTCGAGAAATGTGGTGCGCTTGGGTGGGTTAGGACTAGGAAAGCTCTATTCAGTCAAGAGAGGTGGAGTGTAGCTGTATTCGTCTGCTCGGTTGAGGAATAATTGGGTAGCGACATGGCGGGGTAGGTTGGTCAATGCCGAGGTGAGGATGATCTTTTAACGTAAGAGGACTAGATAGCTCTGTGACCGCCATATGCATAGAGATTGATCGAGTACTATGCGCGAGGTCTTAGAAATACACTCCTGGAAATTGAAATAAGAACACCGTGAATTCATTGTCCCAGGAAGGGGAAACTTTATTGACACATTCCTGGGGTCAGATACATCACATGATCACACTGACAGAACCACAGGCACATAGACACAGGCAACAGAGCATGCACAATGTCGGCACTAGTACAGTTTATATCCACCTTTCGCAGCAATGCAGGCTGCTATTCTCCCATGGAGACGATCGTAGAGATGCTGGATGTAGTCCTGTGGAACGGCTTGCCATGCCATTTCCACCTGGCGCCTCAGTTGGACCAGCGTTCGTGCTGGACGTGCAGACCTCGTGAGACGACGCTTCATCCAGTCCCAAACATGCTCAATGGGGGACAGATCCGGAGATCTTGCTGGCCAGGGTAGTTGACTTACACCTTCTAGAGCACGTTGGGTGGCACGGGATACATGCGGACGTGCATTGTCCTGTTGGAACAGCAAGTTCCCTTGCCGGTCTAGGAATGGTAGAACGATGGGTTCGATGACGGTTTGGATGTACCGTGCACTATTCAGTGTCCCCTCGACGATCACCAGTGGTGTACGGCCAGTGTAGGAGATCGCTCCCCACACCATGATGCCGGGTGTTGGCCCTGTGTGCCTCGGTCGTATGCAGTCCTGATTGTGGCGCTCACCTGCACGGCGCCAAACACGCATACGACCATCATTGGCACCAAGGCAGAAGCGACTCTCATCGCTGAAGACGACACGTCTCCATTCGTCCCTCCATTCACGCCTATCGCGACACCACTGGAGGCGGGCTGCACGATGTTGGGGCGTGAGCGGAAGACGGCCTAACGGTGTGCGGGACCGTAGCCCAGCTTCATGGAGTCGGTTGCGAATGGTCCTCGCCGATATCCCAGGAGCAACAGTGTCCCTAATTTGCTGGGAAGTGGCGGTGCGGTCCCCTACGGCACTGCGTAGGATCCTACGGTCTTGGCGTGCATCCGTGCGTCGCTGCGGTCCGGTCCCAGGTCGACGGGCACGTGCGCCTTCCGCCGACCACTGGCGACAACATCGATGTACTGTGGAGGCCTCACGCCCCACGTGTTGAGCAATTCGGCGGTACGTCCACCCGGCCTCCCGCATGCCCACTATACGCCCTCGCTCAAAGTCCGTCAACTGCACATACGGTTCACGTCCACGCTGTCGCGGCATGCTACCAGTGTTAAAGACTGCGATGGAGCTCCGTATGCCAAGGCAAACATTCTGACACTGACGGCGGCGGTGCACAAATGCTGCGCAGCTAGCGCCATTCGACGGCCAACACCGCGGTTCCTGGTGTGTCCGCTGTGCCGTGCGTGTGATCATTGCTTGTACAGCCCTCTCGCAGTGTCCGGAGCAAGTATGGTGGGTCTGACACACCGGTGTCAATGTGTTCTTTTTTCCATTTCCAGGAGTGTATGTATAGCGTTACAGGTCTGGATTGGAATGAATATCTTGATGGGTGTGGTTGTGTTGGCAAGTGTAGTGCACTACTAGAGTTCAGAACATGCCTTAGGTCAACTGACATATCGAAACCTATGAGAAGCAAAAGTTTCAAAAAAAGATATCGCAAATAAATAAAGTACACTCGTTCCTCCTTCCATCAGCCTATGGACTGAAATTATTGCTGAAAACTATCAGTTGTTTGGCTATTTGGGCGTAAATGTTTTGCATTATTTACGAGCGGTTCGCATGTCTCTAGGCTGTACTATGAGTTATTTTTAACTGTTTACAATTAGCAAGCGTGTGTCAAGAGCATTATAAATGAATTATGTAGGAGTGTTTTGCAGGTCTGTATGGTGTGGAACATGTCAGTGTGATAAATACACTCCATTCCTAAATAAAGTAAATTGGTTCCTCCATCCATGGACCTAGTGCGGGGTGAGTCCTTTTAGCCGAAACGTGTAGGAAGAGGTTGAGTACTGGTGGCTTAGTTTAGTGGTGATGAGCTTCGTTTGCAACAATTTTCTTAGGTTGGTGTCGGGAGCGCTAGTGACCTTTGTTTACTGACAGATTTCAAACTTGGCGCTGTTTCCTAGGAGGTTGGTACAAATGTCCTTTCTTTACTGCCAGAATTCAAACTCGGTGCTGGTTCCTATGAATAGGTGGCTGTCTGGTCCTCGAAAAGTAGTTTAAATTAAGTAGCTGAACACCTTTGCATCCGTATATGAAATTGTAAATTGAGTTCTTTAATATGATTAAAATCGAAATGGAATTAAGTACTTAGGTATTTACAGAAGACTATGTCGATCGCGTGTATGGAGGGTGTGTGACGTAAGCGGGGCGGCGGCGCAGCGATTGTACAGTTATTACGCGCGTGCGAGAGCGAGTCAATTAGCGAGCGTTCTTGTGCGGACCAAACGTGCTGTCATATAGTCATGGCGGATTCCACTGTCGAGCAAACTTTGCCGCCAAAAATGTAGCACTGCGTTCTCGATCGTACAAGGACACGTGGTGGACGGTGAGCGGTTGGCATCGACAGGTTTGGACGTGTCCAGGAAAACAACTTTGGCGCCAAAAGTGTGGCAGCGAACGACCGACCATTGTGTGATTCAGCTCTGAGGCAAACAATTTTGCCGGGAAATGTGCAGAGGCGACGAATACACGTGGTGAGTGGACAAGATGCCGCTGTGACGTCAAACTCGGCAAGTTCCAGCGTGTCCAGCGAAAACATGTTTACGACGTGGGAGCGATCACAGGGCTCGCCCCCAGGGCTAGTTGCCGGCTGCCTCACGTGACACGCGTCGGCAGTGCCTCCGCGCGCTGGCCAGGGGGTGGCGAGGATTTGAACTAATTCAGTTGGAGCGCGGACGTCGTGGTGACTGCACTGCGATATCAAAGATGTGTGTGCTGACTGTGTTGGAGAACAAGTGATGACCGTATTGCTTGAAATAAAGTCTTCAGTCCCTTCCCCCCTGCAAAATCAAAGGACATGACTTACGTTACTATAAGTGCAGTTTATTATTTGACGCGATTATGATAGGCTACCAGTGAAAAAAGATAAGTGACGGAGAAAGCTGGTATGTGTGATCAATTATGGTGTTGGGATTTGGACTTGTGATAGATTTTTGTTATGGATGTAAGGATAATGGCTTTCTCGCTGAGAAAATCAGACATCTTGAATAAATAATAAATGATTACTTGGTTCAGGACAAAACTAAAGAAGCCTCGGACAAGCTCCGTCATGGTCAGGGACGACGCTTGAACCTTATGCCCGCCCACAATGGTAACGACACTGCTAGCCACACGGAAAATGATTTAAATCCTAATAGAGGTGTTTTGCAGGATATGCTTCCTGCAACCACCCCAGAAGGAAAACAAAGACAAAGGATGATATGGTCAGATAAAGTTAATCGATACCTTATGTTCTGTTATTACCAAGCAACAAACCTAGGAACCAACACAACTGGATACAGATCACAAGTATACACAACATTTATTACCAGATACCCAGAATTAAAAATTTTAACAGAACAACGACTAGCTGATCAGATCGGTGTAATAATCAAAAATAACAGGATACCCCAGTCAGAATTAGAAAACATCAAACAACAAGTACAACAAATACTGAAACAAAATAATGCGCAATCAGAAGAAGAAGAAAATACAGTAATGGACTCAAACATCCCAGAGAAAACAAACAAATACCAACATGCATCAATCTTAAGACAGCCACCAGAACAAGCACAAATAGAACACGAAGTGACACATACGTTAGATGTAGAAGAGAAATTTCAGCTGACATATATAGAATACAAAGACACAAATACAGACATTAGACCATTCTTGCATAGACCGCCAAATACCCCACAAGTCGAAACAACAATAAAAACTATCAACACAATCATACACAACAAAATAAATGAAAACACAACTATGGAAGAGTTACAACTACTGGTTTATATAGGAGCACTCACTACACTAAATATACACACTAGGCGGAGATCAGAACCAACCAACACACAGAAGAAACCCACAAAACCAGCATGGCAACACAGGCTACAGATCAGAATGGAAAAACTGAGAAAAGACTTCGGACAGCTAACACAATTTATAATAAATGAAATGTCAGAAAAAAAAGAAAAAGGTTAGGTAAAATCTCACAACAAGAAGCGATAGAGCAATTAGATGAAAAGAAGCAGAAATTACAAGCATTGGCCAAACGAATTAGAAGATACAAAAAAAGTGAAAATAGAAGGAAACAAAACCAAACATTCAACACAAACCAAAAGAAATTTTACCAGACAATAGATAACACACACATTAATATAGAAAATCCACCAGACATCACAGACGTGGAACACTTCTGGAGCAACATATGTTCAAACCTGGTACAACATAACACGCATGCATGGTGGATACAAGCAGAAACAGACACATACAAGATGATACCACAAATGCTTGAAGTGATAATTTTGCAACATGAAGTCACCCAAACAATTAATTCTACTCACAATTGGAAAGCCCCTGGAAAAGATAAAATAGCAAATTTCTGGCTAAAGAAGTTCACCTCAACACATTCACATCTAACTAAATTATTTAACAGTTACATTGCAGACCCATACACATTCCCTGATACACTTACACATGGAATAACTTATCTGAAACCTAAAGATCAAGCAGACACAGCAAACCCAGCTAATTATCGCCCCATAACATGCCTACCAACAATCTACAAAATATTAACGTCAGTCATTACACAGAAATTAATGACACATACAACACAGAACAAAATTATAAATGAAGAACAAAAAGGCTGTTGCAAAGGAGCACGAGGATGTAAAGAGCAACTTATAATAGATACAGAGGTGACATATCAAGCTAAAACTAAACAAAGGTCGCTACACTACGCATACATTGATTACCAAAAAGCTTTTGATAGTGTACCCCACTCATGGTTACTACAGATATTGGAAATATACAAAATAGATCCTAAATTGATACAGTTCCTAAACATAGTAATGAAAAACTAGAAAACAACACTTAATATCCAAACAAATTCAGATAATATCACATCACAGCCAATACAGATTAAGCGTGGAATATACCAAGGAGACTCATTAAGTCCTTTCTGGTTCTGTCTTGCTCTGAACCCACTATCCAACATGCTAAATAATACAAATTATGGATATAATATTACTGGAACATACCCACACAAAATCACACATTTGCTATACATGGATGATCTAAAACTACTGGCAGCAACCAATCAACAACTCAACCATTTACTAAAGATAACAGAAGTATTCAGCAATGATATAAATATGGCTTTTGGAACAGACAAATGTAAGAAAAATAGCATAGTCAAGGGAAAACACACTAAACAAGAAGATTACATACTGAATAACCACAGTGACTCCATAGAAGCAATGGAAAAAACAGATGCCTATATATATCTAGGATACAGACAAAAAATAGGAATAGATAATACAAATATTAAAGGAGAACTAAAAAAAATATAGACAAAGACTAACAAAAATACTGAAAACAGAATTGACAGCAAGAAACAAGACAAAAGCTATAAATACTTATGCTATACCAATATTGACCTACTCATTTGGAGTAGTGAAATGGAGTAACACAGACCTAGAAGCACACAATACACTTACACAATCACAATGCCACAAATATAGAATACATCACATACATTCAGCAACAGAAAGATTCACATTAAGCAGAAAGGAAGGAGGAAGAGGATTCATCGACATAAAAAAAACCTACATTATGGACAGGTAGACAATTTAAGAAAATTCTTTCTAGAACGAGCAGAAACTAGCAAAATATACAAAGCAATCAGTCATATAAATACATCGGCTACACCACTGCAATTTCATAACCACTTCTACAACCCTCTAGATCTCATAACATCAACAGATACGAAGAAAGTAAATTGGAAAAAGAAAACACTACATGGCAAGCACCCGTATCATCTAACACAGCCACACATCGATCAAGACGCATCCAACACATGGCTAAGAAAAGGCAATATATACAGTGAGATGGAAGGATTCATGATTGCAATACAGGATCAAACAATAAACACCAGATATTACAGCAAGCATATTTTTAAAGATCCCAATACCACAACAGATAAATGCAGACTTTGCAAACAACAAATAGAAACAGTAGATCACATCACAAGCGGATGTACAATACTAGCAAATACAGAATACCCCAGAAAACATGTCAATGTAGCAAAAATAATACATCAACAGCTTGCCTTACAACATAAACTTACAAAACAACACGTTCCCACATACAAGTATGCACCACAAAATGTACTGGAGAATGATGAATACAAATTATACTGGAACAGAACCATTATAACAGATAAAACAACACCACATAACAAACCTGATATCATACTCACCAATAAAAAGAAGAAATTAACACAACTAATCGAAATATCCATACCCAATACAACAAATATACAAAAGAAAACAGGAGAAAAAATTGAAAAATACATCCAACTGGCTGAGGAAGTGAAGGACATGTGGCATCAGGATAAAGTTGACATTATACCAATTATACTATCAACTACAGGAGTCATACCACACAATATCCACCAGTACATCAATGCAATACAGCTACATCCAAACTTATGTATACAACTACAGAAATCCGTAATTATTGATCATGTTCAATCACCCGAAAGTTCCTAAATGCAATATAACATATACCGTACAGTTAAAAGAAAGTCTCACTTGATCAAGGTTCCGCGTCACTTTCCATTTTTAACCAGAAATAACGTCTGAGAAAAGGATGATAATAATAATAATAATAATAATAATAATAAATGATAATGAATGATAATAAATGAGAAGGAATTATAATGAATGTTAATAAATGATAATGAATAATAATAAACAAAAGTAAGGTTTTGCAGCCATTATCGTGTTGGAATTTGAATTTGGATGGAAGTTTCTAGTGGAGGCAGGTCAATAATAAAAAATAATAATAAAAGACAATAAATAATAATAAATGATAATAAATAATAGGAAATGATAATGAATGTTAATAAATGATAATCAATAATAATAAAGACAAGTATGGTTTTTGCATGTGTTATCCTGTTGGAATTCAAACTTCCCGCCATTTATTCTTCTGGTGGCTTGGGTAAGTGGACATAGCACAAAATTCCCGCCATTTTTTTCTTGGGGTTAGGTTAGTGGATGTAGCACAATTGGCCTATTTTCCCTCCAAAATCCGCCATCTTGGATGATGTCATGCGATGTTGCCAAGTATACATGCTGCCATCTTGGATGACGTCATCGCCGCCATATTGAATAAATTTGACAACAATGCAGCGTGGCCTGTCACATACTTAGTCCCACTACTGTCATCGGAACTGCCGTCTGCTTCACATCTCCTGTGCAGTAAGCTACGTAAATTTAAGTATTAACTGGATTTTTCTTACTTGTCACTTCTTTTTCTGTGTGTTTTTTCTTTTAGGAGGCTTAATTTTCGAGTACTAGCAATAGAGTTCCATAGATATCATGTTTGTTTTGAATACAGTCCAGAGACAGTTAGTGCTTATTTCATTGTTTCCAACAAGAAGTGTCTAGTAATCACAGTTTAGTCTGCTATCAGCCGCCTTTAGTGAATTAGCAGTCTAGTTAAAAGTTGATTACTTAACTCTCTACAGTAAATTGTTGGTTTCTTAGAATGGATAGGATGTGTGACTGCTGTGTATGGACTCAGGAGGAGCTGGCCACTGTTCACGAACAGTTGAACGTGTTGATGGCCACCGTCAGCAGTCTTCAGGCTGCTGCCTCGGAGTGAAGCGGCAGTGGGGAGTCTGGCGCGTCGCATGGTACACCCGAGGTGTTACATGCTTCACCCACGGTCCCTGCTGTCGAGACATTTTCGCGGGTACCGGGCGCGGTTAGGCCACCCTCTCCCCAAGCGGAGTGGCGGGTTCAGCGGCGTTCGCGTCGCACTAGGCGGAGGGTCAATGACGAGGTCGGGGAAGGAGGCCAGTGTTCACTCTGTATGCTTGCCGGGGGTCTCATCCAAAATGTGGAGGAGGCCCTGCCGTTGGCGATAGAGAGCACTGGGTGCACCTGACTGCAAATTGTTGCTCACGTCGGCACCAATGACTCCTGCCGTCTGGGCTCAGAGGTCATCCTCAGTTCATACAGGCGGTTGGCGGAGTTGGTGAAGGCGGAAAACCTCGCTCGCGGAGTGGAATCTGAGCTAACTATTTGTAGTGTCGTTCCAAGAACCGATCGCGGTCCTCTGGTTTGGAACCGAGTGGAAGGCTTAAACCAGAGGCTCAGACGATTCTGCGAAAATCTGGGGTGCAAATTTCTCGACCTCCGCTGTCGGGTGGAGAAATGTAGGGTCCCCCTGAATAGGTCAGGCGTGCACTATATGCAGGAAGTGGTTACAAGGGTTGCGGAGTATGTGTGGAGTGCACATACGGGTTTTTTAGGTTAGAGAATTACCTCCCTAGGCCCGACAAGGCGCCTCCTGAGACGCGACAAGGTAGCAGTAAGCAGAACGCAACAGGGAATGACAATATTAATGTGGTAATAGTAAACTGCAGGAGTGTCTATAGAAAGGTCCCAGAACTGCTCTCATTAATAAACGGTCACAATGCCCACATCGTACTATGAACTGAAAGTTGGCTGAAACCAGAGGTAAACAGTAATGAAATTCTAAACTCAGATTGGAATGTACACCGCAGAGACAGGATGGACAGTGAAGAGGGAGGCGCGTTTATAGCGATAAGAAGTGCAATAGTATCGAAGGAAATTGACGGAGATCCGAAATGTGAAATAATTTGGGTGAAGGTCACGGTTTAAGCAGGCTCAAACATGGTATTTGGATGTCTCTATAGGCCCCTGGCTCAGCAGCTGTTGTGGCAGAACACCTGAAGGAAAATTTGGAAAATATTTCGAGTAGATTTCCCGACCATGTTATAGTTTTGGGTGGAGATTTTAATTTACCAGATATAGACTGGGAGACTCAAACGTTTATAACGGGTGTCAGGGACAAAGAATCCGGTACAATTTTTTTATGTGCATTATCTGAAAACTACCTAGAACAGCTAAACAGAGAACCGATAACATATTAGACCTTCAGGTGACAAACAGACCCGAACTATTTGAAACAGTTAGCGCAGAACAGGAAATCAGAGATCATAAAGCGGTTACAGCATCGGTGATTTCAGCCGTAAATAGAAATATTAAAACAGGTAGGAAGATTTTTCTGTTTAGCAAAAGTGACAAAAAGCAGATTTAAGAGTACTTGACGGCTCAACAGAAAAGTTTTAACTGAACTACAGATAGTGTTGAGGATCGGTGGACAAAGTTGAAAACCATCGTAGAATATGCATTAGATGAGTATGTGCCAAGCAAGATCGTAAGAGATGGAAAAGACCCATCGTGGTACAACAACCGAGTTAGAAAACTGCTACGGAAGCAGAGGGAACTTCACAGCAAACATAAACATAGGCAAAGCCTTGCAGACAACCAAAAATTACACGAAGCGAAATGCAGTGTGAAGAGGGCTATGCGAGAGGCGTTCAACGAATTCGAAAGTAAAGTTCTAAGTTCTATGTACTGACTTGGCGGAAAATCCTAAGAAATTTTGGTCTTATGTTAAGCCGGCAGTGTGGCCACGCGGATAAAGGCGCTTCAGTCTGGAACCGCGCGACCGCTACGGTCGCCGGTTCGAATCCTGCCTCGGGCATGGATGTGTGTGATGTCCTTAGGTTAGTTAGGTTTAAGTAGTTCTAAGTTCTAGGGGACTCATGACCTCAGTCCCGTAGTGCTCAGAGCCATTTGAACCATTTTCTTATGTTAAAGCGGTAGATGGATCAAAACAAAAAGTCCAGACACTCTGTGACCAAAATGGTACTGAAACAGAGGACGACAGACTAAAGGCCGAAATACTAAATGTCTTTTCCCAAAGTTGTTTCACAGAGGAAGACTGCACTGTACTTCCCTCTCTAGACTGTCGCACAGATGACAAATTGGTAGATATCGAAACAGATGACAGAGGGATAGAAAAACAATTAAAATCGCTCAAAAGAGGAAAGGGCGCTGGACCTGATGCGATACCAGTTCGATTTTACACAGAGTACGCGAAGGACCTCCCCCCCCCCCCTCCCCCTTCTTGCAGTGATGTACCGTAGGTCTCTAGAAGAGCGTAGCGTTCCAGAAGATTGGAAAAGGGCACAGGTCATCCCCGTTTTCCAGAAGGGACCTCGAACAGATGTGCAGAACTGTAGACCTATATCTCCAACGTCGATCAGTTGTAGAAATTTGGAACACATATTATGTTCGAGTATAATGACTTTTCTGGAGACTAGAAATCTGCTGCGTAGGAATCAGCATGGGTTTCGAAAAAGATGATCGTGTGAAACCCAGCTTGCGCTATTCATCCACGAGACTCAGAGGGCCAAAGGCACGGGTTCCCAGGTAGATGCCGTGTTTCTTGACTTCCGCAAGGCGTTCGATACAGTTCCCACAGTCTTTTAAGGAGCAAAGTAAGAGCATATGGACTATCAGACCAATTGTGTGATAGGATTGAAGAGTTCCTAGATAACAGAACGCAGCATGTCATGCTCAGTGGAGAGAAGTTTTCCGATTTAAGAGTGATTTCAGGTGTGCCGCAGGGGAGTGTCGTAGGACCGTTGCTATTCACAATATGTATAAATGACCTTGTGCATAACATCGGAAGTTCACTGAGACTTTTTGCGGATGGTGCTGCAGTATATCGAGAGGTTGTAACAATGGAAAATTGTACTGAAATGCAGGAGGATCTGCAGCGAATTGACGCATGGTGCAGATAATGGCAATTAAATCTCAATGTAGACAAGTGTAATGTGTTGTGAATACATAGAAAGAAAGATCCTTTATCATTTAGCTACAATATAGGAGGTCAGCAACTGGAAGCAGTTAATTCCATAAATTATCTGGGAGTAGGCATTAGGAGTGTTTTAAAATGGAATAACCATGTAAAATTAATCGTCGATAAATCAGATGCCAGACTGAGATTCATTGGAAGAATCCAAATGAAATGCAGTCCGAAAACAAAGGAGGTAGGTTACAGTACACTTGTTCGCCTGCTGCTTGAATACTGCTCACCGGTGTGGGATCCGTACCAGCTAGGTTTGATAGAGACATAGAGAAGATCCAACGGAGAGTAGTGCGCTTCGTTACAGGATCATTTAGTAATCGCGAAAGCGTTACTGAGATGATAGATAAACTCCAGTGGAAGACTCTGCAAGGGAGACGCTCAGTAGCTCGGTACGGGCTTTTGTTGAAGTTTCGATAACATACCTTCACCGAGGAGTCAAGCAGTATATTGCTCCCTCCTACGTACATCTCGCGAAGAGAGCATGAAGATAAAATCAGAGAGATTAGAGCCCACACAGAGGCATACCGACAATCTTTCTTTCCACGAACAATACGAGACTGGAATAGAAGGAAGAACCGATAGAGGTACTGAAGGTACCCTCCGCCACACACCGTCAGGTGGCTTGCGGAGTATGGATGTAGATGTAGATGTAGAGGTGGAAGTGTGATGGTGTGGGCAGCCATATTATGGTATTCTGCTGGTCCAATCACTGCCCTCAAAGGCCGTGTTACAGCCAAGGATTATGTGAACATTTTAGGTGATCAGGTGCACCCCATGTTTCAAATGTTGTTCCCCATCAATGATGCCGTATTTCAGGGCGACAGTGCACCCATTCACATAGCCAGGACAATGCAATCGTGGTATGAGGAGTATGCAACTGAACTGCAGCACAGTCCCCAGAGTTGAACGTTATCGAACCAATGTGGACGGTATTGGAGCGCAGACTCCGGAGCAGATTTCCGCCTCCCTCGTCACTACAAGACTCAGAAGAGGTTCTGATCGAAGAATGACATAACATTCCACTAGAGACTATACAGTAATTATATGCCAGCATTCCAAGAAGAATCACTGCTATATTACGGAGAAATAGGGGTCGAACCCCTTGTTAATAAACCATTCCCAAGTAAGTACAGGTATTCATATTATCTTGCCTATCCCCTGTAGCTTTCCAGAGGTGTATGGCGTCCACTGTTCAAATCCGATCACGGTTCAGAAATACTATGCTCGCATCACTGCTATAAAATGATCGTTAGTAACACAGAATACCTGTTACAAGGAAACAGATAAACGCATAGCAGCGTTGTTTGACATGTGAAATTACACGTAATGCCGCCACTAACTCTGTAAACAGAACAACTGTCAAGCAGATAAACACACAGGGATTGCAGTGCCTCAGAAACACCTTTCACTAACTTGGAATCACCTCAGTTATGAAACTGAAGTCTCGATCTTATATCCAAGATGCGACAGGGGAATGGAATACGTCGCATAAATCTTCGTTCGTTTAGATGAATGTGTCGAAACAGGATAGTCACGTTTCATCACACATGAGATGGAAGTCCTCTGATGACCGAGAGGTTTGTTGTTAAGGATCAGAAGTAGACAGTGCTCTAAGTCACACAGAGAACAAGCGGTTTTATATGAGTCAAACGCAGGCTATGTCACACAACTGATGCATCCTGACAGAGCAACGGAAAAACTGGTCAAATGATCTGCAGCAACATTTCCTCTTTCTCCAGAATGCATCATCCGTCAACCATTAAATCGTACCTCGTTACAGCTCCATCTCAACCGATCGCGCAATCCACTCTCTGTCATCCTTTAACGCAGATGCAAGTAAGTTTAGAGGCCGAGGGTTCTCTCTTTTTCCAGGAAAGCATCAAAGACTGCAGTCAACTCGTGTGTATCACTATTACCTCAATAGACATACCGTAGAATGCTGCCTCGACGAAAAAGATGAGTATTTCCCTGGTTCCCGCTGCTTCCATGTCAATTTTTTCGCGTTTTTTTGTGTTGCTGTCGAATACTCCTTCCCATGTGCCAGAATTTTTCGGCGCCAACCAGAAGACACGCAAGTACTTCCTCAATTTCCGCACATTTCTGTGGAATTTTGGAAATTTGTGGTAAGTTCCTATGGGACCAAACTGCTGGGGTCATCGGTCCCCAGGCTTACACACTACTTAATCTAACCTAAACTAACTCTCGCTAAGGACTACACAGACACCCATGCCCGAGGGAGGACTCGAACCTCCGATGGTGGAGGCCGCGCGAACCATGGCAAGACCGCGCAGCTGCTCAGCACCATTTCCGTGTATTTTCCTTCAATTCATACATATTTTCCGTAATTTTTCATGATTCTATCGATTTTATGTCACTTTTACCAGTGCGATCACGACATCATTTCTCGTTCCGTGCTCTAAAATTGCCTGTAAATGTAATACAACTGCCAACACTTAGCGTAAATGCGCTACTTTTCTGGTCGGGCGGCATAGTATAAAACTGTACTCGAATGCAGCCAGTCACCTCCACCCACATATTCTAAGTTGCAGCGCGTTTGCTCTGTGTTCTGTATGTAGGAAAATTCAACAGGATTGCTACTAGGTTTCTCAAAGGAGCAAATTTTGCAGAAGGTTCAGAATAAATTTTATGAGCCAGCTCAATCAGTGGATATATTACTGGTTAGTACAATTTACAATGAGTGCAATACTACAACGAATTCATATATCACTGACAAACTGATTCACAGAATCTATGGATTCTGCCCTACAAACAGACAGATTATACACTGAGGTGTTTCCGTTATAAAGTGATGTGCTAGTTCTATACTTTCTGATCGTCTTGCTTCTAGTGAAGCTATATTACGATTTCTTCACTCTGAATCTATATGAAATGCCCATATTGGTCCCCAAACTTCAGCTCAACATGATCTAATGCCTGAACAGTCCTTGGGGGAACATGACCGGCTTCGTGATTTCAAGTCACATCTTCAGGTGTACGTCTACAAGACAGGAAACGTACAATACTAGAGAACCATCAATTACTTAAATTTCTGGGCTTGATAACATGCAAGAATAATGATGTCACTCAACATAAATACCCTAATTAAATATGAAGATTACATCATTCATCAGGAATACTTCTGACACAAACCTGTTACTTTCTTGATGTTCACTAACAATGACAAGTTCTGGATTGTGGTCCATCACCAAGATCTTTTCACCATTCCAAGCAATAGTTTCCTAAACTTTCGAAATTTGGGGAGAAAGTGGATGGAAAGCATGCTGTTTCAGCAAACAAGATACGAGCTGAATAGGGTTGAAACTGGCCACACTCGGAATGTAGATATCACGTCAGCCCTAAAAACGTGTTTGAGAGACAAAATCGTACTTGAATGGTTTACAAAGTTCAGGATGGTTTATGAAGAAACTGGCACTAAAAATAGAGTGGCTCATTACGAGATGGTTAAGCTATAATGACCACGCATTTTTATATGACATAAAAAGAACTTGTATGTATGATTTATTTTATTTCTTCCCCTTCACAGCCTTCACAGTGAAATTTCATAGGAGGTGGTCCATCAAACTGACTTTTTTCGACCAACTGAAAATTCTTATCACAATATTCATACTTGGAAATCAACTCATCACTCTGAAACAATGGTGGTTACTTGCCAGATCTGTGTGTGATGTTGCACAGAGCAGGTATCGCTTTTTCCAGAAACAAATAATAGTCAACTACAATCAAATGATAGCACTCTTCCATAAGCTTTTTATCAATTTCGGGAAACATCTTACACACCTTTCTACTTTCTGAAATAAACCGCTTTCAGCTGTAAATGAACCTCTACAGCAACACGACCGGTTTCATGATTTAAAGTCACATCTTCAGGTTTACATCTACAAGATAGGAAATCTAAACTAAAAAAAAAACCTAGTGTTAACCCCAGACACAGTCAGCTACTTGGATAACTGGTAGCTGGCTCTGACATATAGTGCTTACCTGACCCATTTAGGGGGACCCTACAACTCTTAACACTTTGGTACAAGTCTGGGAAGTCACAGCCTAAGTTGTCACAGAACCTTAAGAGTCTCTGGTTGAAGCCTTCGACTCGATTCAGAACCAGGGGGCCTCGATCTGTGCTGAGGAAAATGCTGCAGACTGTGAGCTTCGTTGAAACTCTGAGCAAGGCTGGTATTCCCAACCCCTCTGCTAGTCGCTGGAATTATCGCAATATGATCTCAGAGTCCAGACGACAGGCATCGTTTGTTCCAACATGTGCCATAATCTGTAGTTGGTTGCACGATGTTCCCTCAATGACAGCCCGAATTGCCTCTTCAACTTGCTGAATGAGGCTTCCAGTCACACACATTGAATGTAGCTGTTGTTCCTTCTCACCGCTTGTTGCCATTTCTGTAAGGGGTATCATTGTTCGCCATACGTTCGAACTGCCAATGATTAATAGACCCCAGCCCCTTGCTTGCTCTAACCCTTGACACAGGACACAGGAGGTTTCTCGACAGACGAAACTAGTCTCACTGGCTCAGTTTCAGTTTCGGTGGAAGACAACATCTCTAACGTGTTGGTTAATTGGATAGGTGCAAGATGCTGAGTTGTTCCTGATCTCTGTCTCCAGTGTACACGACACCGAGGCCCACCATGGCCATGCCACTCGAGTAATGAGTGGGCTAGCATTTCCTGCAGGAGAAACAGTGTCCACAAGAGAGGATAGGACAAATTTGTTGCTTTCTGAGAAATGACAGCTATGACTATAGCCTGTTCCGTAAATTACTTGTATGCAGCATATGTAACAAATTCACCTTTGGCTGGTATCCGCTGACTGCTGTAACTAAACAGTGAACTCAGATATCCATTTCATTTTCTCGGGTCTAATTTCTTGGACGGCTGTAAATTTACAATAGAAACTGACGAGCCTGTGTCAGTTTGAAGTTTTAATGGCACTTGTTAACATGAAGTGTTAGACATAAAGCCTTGTCATTCACAGAAAAGGTCGCTTTCACCTTGCGTTTTGATCGTGAAAGTTTATTGATTTTACATGTTCATTCTGAATATCCTTTGAATGTTTATTCTGATTCCCTTTGGTACACCTGATTGTCTTATTCCGTTGCCTGATATGTTTAGTATTATACACATCCGATTTATGTCCTGGTTGTTTACAATATCATGATACAGTTCGTTTCGAAAAGAACATTTTTTTTTTGCTTGTGGTTAATTACTGAGTGTGCAAAGGATTTTAATCTAGCATTAAAGAATGTAGATTCCATCATTGTCTCTTCATGTACTGTGGATTTCTACTGTGGCCACCTTAACTACGATGCCACACCGGACGCTGGTTTGTCATTACAGTGTGAGCTTCGGTGCATTGTATCATGCCTGCTAATACTTGCGTCTGTTCATACGCCCAAATTAACGACAGGCAGTTTTTCGAAGATGGATTAGTTAAGCTAAGCAGACCTTTCCTGTCAGGCGAGTGCATGGTTAGCAAATCTTGTATGACAGGCTCTGCGTATGACGTTTTACTCGTATTTTCTTACTCTGTAGTTAAGCCTTATAATTGCGCTATTCATTCTTTATTACCTCAATTCAGGTTGTTAACAGATCGAATAAATTTATGCCTGGCGGCTGCAACATCTATCTGGACCTCAAAATATAATTCCAACCGCACTGCAGTTCCTTCTCTAAATCCTCGCACCAACGAAAAAATGGCTGACATTGAAATAAGTGTCCAAGGAATAGAAAAGCAACTGGAATCACTCAACAGAGGAAAGTCCACTGGACCTGACGGGATACCAATTCGATTCTACACAGAGTACGCGAAAGAACTTGCCCCCCTTCTAACAGCCGTGTACCGCAAGTCTCTAGAGGAACAGAAGGTTCCAAATGATTGGAAAAGAGCACAGGTAGTCCCAGTCTTCAAGAAGGGTCGTCGAGCAGATGCGCAAAACTATAGACCTATCTCTCTGACGTCGATCTGTTGTAGAATTTTAGAACATGTCTTTTGCTCGAGTATCATGTCGTTTTTGGAAACTCAGAATCTACTATGTAGGAATCAACATGGATTCCGGAAACAGCGATCGTGTGAAACCCAACTCGCTTTATTTGTTCATGAGACCCAGAAAATATTAGATACAGGCTCCCAGGTAGATGCCATTTTCCTTGACTTCCGGAAGGCGTTCGATACAGTTCCGCACTGTCGCCTGATAAACAAAGTAAGAGCCTACGGAATATCAGACCAGCTGTGTGGCTGGATTGAAGAGTTTTTAGCAAACAGAACACAGCATGTTGTTCTCAATGGAGAGACATCTACAGACGTTAAAGTAACCTCTGGCGTGCCACAGGGGAGTGTTTTGGGACCATTGCTTTTCACAATATATATAAATGACCTAGTAGATAGTGTCGGAAGTTCCATGCGGCTTTTCGCGGATGATGCTGTAGTATACAGAGAAGTTGCAGCATTAGAAAATTGTAGCGAAATGCAGGAAGATCTGCAGCGGATAGGCACTTGGTGCAGGGAGTGGCAACTGACCCTTAACATAGACAAATGTAATGTATTGCGAATACATAGAAAGAAGGATCCTTTATTGTATGATTATATGATAGCGGAACAAACACTGGTAGCAGTTACTCCTGTAAAATATCTGGGAGTATGCGTGCGGAACGATTTGAAGTGGAATGATCATATAAAATTAATTGTTGGTGAGGCGGGTACCAGGTTGAGATTCATTGGGAGAGTCCTTACAAAATGTAGTCCATCAACAAAGGAGGTGGCTTACAAAACACTCGTTCGACCTATACTTGAGTATTGCTCATCAGTGTGGGATCCGTACCAGATCGGGTTGATGGAGGAGATAGAGAAGATCCAAAGAAGAGCGGCGCGTTTCGTCACAGGGTTATTTGGTAACCGTGATAGCGTTACGGAGATGTTTAACAAACTCAAGTGGCAGACCCTGCAAGAGAGGCGCTCTGCATCGCGGTGTAGCTTGCTCGCCAGGTTTCGAGAGGGTGCGTTTCTGGATGAGGTATCGATTATATTGCTTCCCCCTACTTATACCTCCCGAGGAGATCACGAATGTAAAATTAGAGAGATTAGAGCGCGCACAGAGGCTTTCAGACAGTCGTTCTTCCCGCGAACCATACGCGACTGGAACAGGAAAGGGAGATAATGACAGTGGCACGTAAAGTGCCCTCCGCCACACACCGTTGGGTGGCTTGCGGAGTATAAATGTAGATGTAGATGTAGATTTTTAATTTCTGAATAGGACAGAGTTACTGGGTCGACATCTGGAGATAATTTTTGAATTACGGTAACTTTAACGCGTCAGGACCAGCATTAACAATAAGAAAAGCGTTGTGCTCAACATCATATGATATTCGATGTGTGATGAATGTTGTTCCCGTCAGGAGATATAATTTGGCCAGGCTTCAAGTTTCCCGTCGAATATGGGAAACGGTGGAAGGCAGCTGGTTAGGGGTATCTTGGCCATGTTTCTCCTTATCTTGTGGTGTAGCCAGCCGCGCAACAGACAGCTCTTTGATGAAGAAAGTTTCTGTAAAAGTAGTATCATCGGCTGCAACAGTTCCGGTTGAGCTATGTCTGAAAAATGCAACTCAGAACAGTATAAAAAATTCTCTGAAATCTTCCTGAAAAGGAAACGGGATTAGCAGTCTATAGACAGTTTTAAACAATCATACATCAATGGGAAGGCCACACAGTATGAGTGTTGCCACATAACACTCGCCCAAAATTTTTCTTTGCCAGTTGTGTTGCACTGATGGAAATCCTTTCGTGAATGCTCTTGAAATTTCATCGCCAATTATGGTGGATTTTCTTTGTCGCCAATTTATGTCATTTATGGGTTGTAGGACTTTATCTTGTCACCAGTTAATGTAAAATTCCCTATGTTTTTCCTTTTACTTCATCGTCAGTTTATGTTGTATTCACCATTAACTTAGGTGCCCAACGTAAAGATAGCAGGACGCGAATACTCAGCTGTGGAATGCTGTGGCTATAGCAAAATGGCCTCCACAGGACAATACATCTAAACCAAATATAACTGCAGCAACACATGAGAAGCAAAACAACGCATTATTAAAAATATGTACATCAAAAAATACTCAGCTTTATTTGTAAAGATACTGATTAGATGAAATTAGATGTACTTTACGTTCCGATAGCCTTATAGTGAGGAGATACTCCAGGATGTAGAACATGTCAGAAAAACAAGAATGCTCAATAAATATTTTCAAAGAAAAACAAATATATTAATTTACCTTCCACAGATCCCAAGTGAAATGACCCCCTTGGATGTGGAATGAGTCAAAAAATCTTAATCATACTTTCATTTAAAAGATAATAAATAACTTGTCAGAAAACATCTGAATGTTCAGTACACTGAGGTGCATATCATTAATCTTAGGCTATAAGTAGACATGTATCGTCAAACAGAAATATTATTTTACAACAAACATCATTTTATAACACGAAATATCCTTTTACAACTGAACCCAATGTAACAAAACGCAGTAGATCATGACTAAGTAATGTGAAGTTCAGTTTGGACTGCAGTTAGAGAATTTGTAAGTTCAGGTTCTCAATGGGTAAATTCTTTGAAAATCCTTCCATTAATCTAACGACTGGAACTGATCGGCAACTGTAGATAAATTGTAGGCAGCTGCTGGGCAATAACTGTAGAGAACTGTAGGCAAATTGGAACTGGTCGAGAACTGGAATTGACTGAGTGTATGCGTGAGGCCGTTTGAATATTGTGTTCAGTCCATTAATGTGCTACTACTGCGTGTTTGGTGGATGCATCAAATAACTCTGCGTTCCGGGTTTCAGCAGTCTCTGTCGTGGCAGATCACTACCGCCTAGGAAGAAGGCCGCTACATTGTCTTTGGAATAGACCGTAAAGTACGCTCTAGGGGTCATAAAAGAGCGATATATACAGTCTCTGTTGTTGCTTGCCTGTAGTTGATTGAAGACTGGGAACTGATATGTGGAGAAGAAATTTTAATTGTTATTGTTAATACTGCTTTAACATTTAAATATGGTATGCCTGTTTGTAGAGCCAATCCACTACTCAAGAAAGGGCCAGTAACGTATATTTCCCTTGTAATTAAAATGCGAGGAGAGAATGAATGAGAGCCATTGCTAGACATAATTCGGCAACTATAGATCACTCTGTGATAAATAGCAGCTTTAGAAAATAAAACCATTAAATATCTTTATTTGCTTTGCGCATTAATTGTAATATATAAACATACAGAAGCCTATATATGAAGACTTCTATTGTCAAACTTCATCGGTAAATTGTCGAAGTATTCGTAACAAAGTTCCTGAATTCACTGCCCTCCGGGAAGTTCTCACGTTCAAATCATTCTTGGAACCGAAAGCTGGCTGAAACCTGAAGCAGAAAGTTCCGAGATATTTGGCGAGTTATTGAACGTATATCAGAAAAAGAGATTAGATGCCATAGTAGTGGGAGTGCTCATTGCAGTTGACAAAAACATTTCCAATATTGAGGTCGAGTTTGAGCGTGACAGTGAAGTTATCTGGTCGCGTATAGCAGAGCTAGGTGAAGTAAGCTTTTACTGGCCATCTGATTCCGCTGTGACAGCTCTAGAGCCATTCAGAGAAAGTCTACTGTTAGTAGCACATAGATACCTAAATCATGCGTTACTAGTTGGAGGCGACATTAACCTACCGAGTATAGACAGGGCCGCTTACGGATTCATCGCGAGGGGTACAGACAGACAGTCTTGCGCAGTACTTTTGATCATGTTTTCTGAATACTGTCTTGAGCAGCTAGTTCGACAGCCCACAGGCTGTATAAATATCTCAGACCTTCTAGCTGCAAACAGGCCGAACCTTATCGACGCCGTCAGTATAGAGACGGAAATTAGTGATCATATTGTCATCATAGCGACTATGGTTACAAAAGTTAGTAAATCAGTCAAGAAGGCTATGAGAGTGTTTCTGTTAGAAAGAGCAGGTAAGTAGTTGTTAGCAGCTCACTTACACAATGAACTGACATCAGCTAGTTCCATTACGATAGACGTAGAGGAACTACCGGCAAAGTTTACACAGATTATAAATCTTGCTCTGGTGAAGTATGTGCCTAGTAAATGGATGAAGGACGAAAAGGCCTAGCGTGGTTTAAAAACGAAATTCGGAAATTGCTCAGGAAGCGAAGGCTATTGCACTCTCGGTTCAGAAGAGAAGGCGCAAATGTCGACAGGCAAAGTCTAGTAGAGATCCACGTGTCTGTGGAAAGATCTATGCACGAAGATTACAACCACTACCACCGTCGTACCTTAGCAAAAGATCTGGCTGAGAACCCGAGAAAATTCGGGTCTTGTGTAAAATAGCTAAGCGGGTCTAAGGCTTACACCCAGTAACTCACTGACAAGACTGGTGTGGCAGTTGAAGATAGCGTGCAACAAAAACCAGTGTTTTAAATTTCACGTTTAAGAAATCGTTCATCCAGGAGAATCGTACAAGCGTAGTGTCGTTTGACTATCGAACAGACTCCTGTATGGACGACATAGTAATAAGCATCCTTGGCGTAGAGAAAGAATTGAAAACAAACCACACGCCAAGTCCAGATGGAATCCTAATGAGGTTTTACGAAGAGTACTGTTACACCCGAGAAAAATATCCCTGCCGGACACTAAAACTTCGTCCACGTTCTACCTGCAACTCCCGGAAGCCGAACCACCTGTGTTAGTGATTATCGGACAGCCAGCTAGGAGGAGCAGAAAACACGGAAGCTATTGCAGCACCAGAGAATGACTGAGCCCCAAAGTCTGCAATCAAAGCATAATGTCATCATGAAGACCGAGAGGCACCATCATATTAATGGCAAAGTAGACTGACACAAGGAAGGACTAGCAGAAAAGCGTCTCTGAAAGGTGAAACTGCGATAGTTTGAAGCTACTAGGAGAGCAGACAACGAGGGAAAGTCAGGACCTATGATGTCACTGGCATCCCCACCGCCGTAGAGTGCATGGAAGGCGCCAACATAAATACCCCACACTTCTCAACAAATGTCTCACTGTTGAGTGTTGATTGGTGACTGCCAAGTGCATAGAATGAGATTTTCACTCTGCAGCGGAGTGTGCGCTGATATGAAACTTCCTGGCAGATTAAAACTGTGTGCCCGACCGAGACTCGAACTCGGGACCTTTGCCTTTCGCGGGCAAGTGCTCTACCATCTGAGCTACCGAAGCACGACTCACGCCCGGTACTCACAGCTTTACTTCTGCCAGTACCTCGTCTCCTACCTTCCAAACTTCGAGTCTCGGTCGGGCACACAGTTTTAATCTGCCAGGAAGTTTCATATCAGCGCACACTCCGCTGCAGAGTGAAAATCTCATTCTGGAAACATCCCCCAGGCTGTAGCTAAGCCATGTCTCCGCAATATCCTTTCTTTCAGGAGTGCTAGTTCTGCAAGGTTCGCAGGAGAGCTTCTGTAAAGTTTGGAAGGTAGGAGACGAGGTACTGGCAGAAGTAAAGCTGTGAGTACCGGGCCTGAGTCGTGCTTCGGTAGCTCAGATGGTAGAGCACTTGCCCGCGAAAGGCAAAGGTCCCGAGTTCGAGTCTCGGTCGGGCACACAGTTTTAATCTGCCAGGAAGTTTCATATCAGCGCACACTCCGCTGCAGAGTGAAAATCTCATTCTGGAAACATCCCACAGGCTGTGGCTAAGCCATGTCTCCGCAATATCCTTTCTTTCAGGAGTGCTAGTTCTGCAAGGTTCGCAGGAGAGCTTCTGTAAAGTTTGGAAGGTAGGAGACGAGGTACTGGCAGAAGTAAAGCTGTGAGTACCGGGCCTGAGTCGTGCTTCGGTAGCTCAGATGGTAGAGCACTTGCCCGCGAAAGGCAAAGGTCCCGAGTTCGAGTCTCGGTCGGGCACACAGTTTTAAAGTGCCAAGTGCATAGTCCCTCCAGTAAGAGGGGAAGCTATAGGAGTCGACCCTGAGCGCGCCTACCGTCTTCGATCGTGTACGGAGCCACAAGTCATGCTGGAAGGACTCTCCTGCTGCCAACTTCTGAGGCAGCGCTGACGGGGCGTGGAGACTGTCATCATCCTGCACGCTTGCTGGAGGTTTGCTCTGCATGACGAAGACACTGTCTGTCACCCGCATTCGAGAGAGAGTGTCACTTCTGCTGCTCATCTACGAGATGCATTCAAGTTCTAAGGCCTCCGATTTTTTTTCTAATTAACTACTCACCCGAAGTCGATGAAACTGGCGTTACTTCTCGACGTAATCGCCCTGCAGACGTACACATTTTTCACAACGCTGACGCCATGATTCCATGGCAGCGGCGAAGGCTTCTTTAGGAGTCTGTTTTGACCACTGGAAAATCGCTGAGGCAATAGCAGCACGGCTGGTGAATGTGCGGCCACGGAGAGTGTCTTTCATTGTTGGAAAAAGCCAAAAGTCACTAGTAGCCAGGTCAGGTGAGTAGGGAGCATGAGGAATCACTTCAAAGTTGTTATCACGAAGAAACTGTTCCGTAACGTTAGCTCGATGTGCGGGTGCGTTGTCTTGGTGAAACAGCACACGCGCAGCCCTTCCCGGACGTTTTTGTTGCAGTGCAGGAAGGAATTTGTTCTTCAAAACATTTTCGTAGGATGCACCTGTTACCGCGTAGAACGTAATGGGTAAGGATTACGCCCTCGCTGTCCCAGAACATGGACACCATCATTTTTTCAGCACTGGCGGTTACCCGAAATTTTTTTGGTGGCGGTGAATCTGTGTGCTTCCATTGAGCTGACTGGCGCTTTGATTCTGAATTGAAAAATGGCATCCACGTCTCATCCATTGTCACAACCGACGAAAAGAAAGTCCCATTCGTGCTGTCGTTGCGCGTCAACATTGCTTGACAACGTGCCACACGGGCAGCCGTGTGGTCGTCCGTCAGCATTCGTGGCACCCACCTGGATGACACTTTTCGCATTTTCAGGTCGTCATGCAGGATTGTGTGCACAGAACCCACAGAAATGCCAACTCTGGAGGCGATCTGTTCAACAGTCATTCGGCGATCCCCCAAAACAATTCTCTCCACTTTCTCGATCGTGTCGTCAGACCGGCTTGTGCGAGCCCGAGGTTGTTTTGGTTTGTTGTCATACGATGTTCTGCCTTCATTAAACTGTCGCACCCACGAGCGCACTTTCGACACATCCATAGCTCCATCACCACATGTCTCCTTCAACTGTCGATGAATTTCAGTTGGTTTCACACCACGCAAATTCAGAAAACGAATGATTGCACGCTGTTCAAGTAAGGAAAACGTCGCCATTTTAAGTATTTAAAACAGTTCTCATTCTCGCCGCTGGCGGTAAAATTCCATCTGCCGTACGGTGCTGCCATCTCTGGGACGTATTGACAATGAACGTGGCCTCATTTTAAAACAATGCGCATGTTTCTATCTCTTTCCAGTCCGGAGAAAAAAAATCGGAGGCCTTAGAACTTGAATGCACCTCGTAGTTCCTGTGGGTTCCTGTCATCTAACTGGGGGCTGAGGGCTGACTCATGCGTGACAGTGAGTACTCCTTGTGTATCTCAGGGCATGTCTCCTGAGTGCAAATCTTCACTATCAACGACAGCACTTTGGAGGCCTCCGATATCCGTGGGTCAACGGTCACCCATTGATGTAACCATCGCCAAGTGACGCCTGGCTGTGCTGGAGGAAATGCAAGTCGAGCACATGTCGACCTCCCCCTGCTGACGAGACCTCCACTCTGCTGGCGTGACTGTGGCACCACACCTTGGGAGACAATCCTGTATCATTGCTAAATAAAAGTGTTATTGTCAATCATTTTGACCTGGTGTTGTTCAACGTAGCTTGGTCTTCACCAGTGCATCCTGCCCAGCTCTCTCCTAACGAGTGTAAGGGTCTGGGACCGGACCCCTACATCTGGGGTCAGCAGGTGGTTGCCAGAAGTAGAGACGTCTATACCTGTTGACACACCCACATGGCTAGGACAACAGCAGCCGACCTTCTGTGCAGTTCTGACGCGAGGCAACAACTATGAATCTCAGCCCGTAACAATGAGGCCTTATTAAGCTGTAGGCACCTTCACAGTACATTAAAAGTGTCGTTTGTTAGACCACAAAAACCCGCAGACTCGTCTCAGTTACGTGGGAACACTAGAGAAGCTTACTTGCAGCCAGTGAGGTGTCTGTATTGTAATTTACTGGGGTATGACTTGCCATGTGTTCAAGCTGTATCACGGACCTGTAGTAGACGTAGAAGGGTTGGTCACGGGACCAGTGCACGGAATATCGTTGGGCTACTATACAACGTAAACATTAAGTGTAGTTTAGTTCTTTTTTGACTAGTGTGTTCGCGACTTCTTCTTTTCTGATATAACGCAGATAAAGTTTACAGAAATGCTAGGAACACAGCAGCGATTCTGAATGAAATGGCGGAAGCTTTGAAGGGGCAAATAGACGCGCTGTTAGAAACTTCAGCACAACATGAGCAACACAGTGAAGCATTGTGGAGGAGAATAGAACAACAGGAAGCCGTTGGGGGCAAGGACTCCTAGATTCAGGGAAAAATAAAGTCGTGTTCGGTATACACGCCCATTCCATCGATCGCACAATAGCTAACCTCATAGCACAATCTTGGCGGAAAACTACCTAGGATGTATCCGTTTTTATTAGTGATGCAAATGCTATCGCCAAATTTGGAAAGTGGCCGGAAGAAACGTCCTTGAATACGGCTAGATTAAGGTTAGTGGGGAACTGGGAAAGATACATTATGTATCACGAGACCCAAACATTTGATGAACTGGCTAATGATTTAGCGCAGCGCTGTCTGAAGCAGAACAGCGCGAGGTTCTTGAGGGATAAACTCAATGGACTATCACAAAAGCACGGCGAACCAGTGGTATCCTTCTCTGACAGGATTAGAAACTGAACTCACAAAAGTATGAACTGATGCAGAATGCAGAGGCCAATACAGTGATCCTGTGTGACACAGAGAATAGGGCTCTGAATGTCTTTCTAAGCAGTGTATCTGATGATATGTCAAGGAGGGTCACAATGGAAAACCCAAGTGACTTGTCTGCTGCCATTAGGACTGCAACACAGTTGGAGGAGATTGACACTGCTGCAAGAATACAGAGTGATTACGCTGTTTTTTTTTTCATCTGAATTGAAGTATCTTAGATGTGAGCGTAGGGGCCACATCAGGAAACAATGTCGTGAATCTGAATGTTATGAATGTGGAGAGGTGGTCCATAAAGCGCGTGACTGTCGAAAGAAAACAGGGGACAAGCAACATCCTAATAAGCGATCGTTAAACGTGAACGGGGGTGCATCATCTGTGGTCTGCATTCTCAGTAGAACACAAGGCTGCAGAAACATTTACAGAGACAGAATGCTACTTATTAGGCAGAGTAAATGGTAGGGAACATAAATTTCTGGTGGGCACTGGGTCTCAGGTGTCAGTAGTCAGTTTGGGTCTCTTGGGCAGAAAGGGACTGAGGTCGCCAAAGTGCAGGTTACATGAAGTAGGTGACAATGACGTCAAGTCATTTGAGACAACGATGCTCAGTTTTTAACGTTAGAAATAAGTGTTTTCGAGAGCACGTAGAAGTATTGCCATATCTTGATAATAGTTATTGTGCAATCATTGTAATCGACTTTCTTACTAAATATGACGCAAAACTTGACCTTTTGCAGCGTGCAATTGAACTCGGTGGAACATTGTTTTCGCTAGGGGCAACAGCTGCAAGTGTTACAATATTGCAAGGTTCATCAATCACACAAAGGTGGTACCCATAAACTGCTGACATAGGCACTAAAGATCAATTCGCAGGATATGATATCGCAAGGTACACGAAAGTTCATCTGGGTTAGCATAGATATGGACCTACCTAAGGATTCTATCACACGCTGTAGAGCCATTGGAAATTAACGAAGAATTGGATAAGTCACACTGTTTCCTATGCGAAAGTACAGTACGCATCAGTTACGTGAATGGAGACTTTATGGTTCCAGTCAGTCTGGATAATTTTAGCAAGGACGAAGTGAGTCTACCAAAGGGTTTACTAATCGCTATTCGGGTGTTTTACAGGATGATGACATGAATCGATCAAGGGAGGACCTATGCCGCAAGCAAACCGTCAATGCATCTGCATTACATGAGAAAGTGAAACATTTACACGGAGATGATAGGGAAGCAATGGAAGCTTTGTTACTGCAGCTCATGGATTTGTTTAATCCGAGTGGTGTGTTACCGGCAACGCCTCTCACGCTACGCAGAATACCAACAGGGAAGAATGTTCCAGTGTAGAAGAACCCTTATCGAGCAACAAAGTGTAAGCAACTGATAATGGAAGAATTTGTCGACCAGCAGCTAGGTGAAGGTATTACTGAGTATAATGATGATCACTGGGGAGCAGCCGTAATTTTGGTGCCAAAAAAATCCACCAGATGGCACTAAAAATACATATTTTGCTGTGGCAAACTGATACCTCAACGCACCAACAATCACCAATGCATATCCGATACCAAACGTAACAGACACACTCGACAACTTGGGTCAGTAAAACTATTTCTCCACGTCTACATCTACGTCTACATCTACGTGATTACTCTGCTGTTCACAGTAAAGTGCCTGGCAGGGAGTTCAATGAACCACATTCAAGCTGTCTCTCTACCGTTCCACTCTCGAACGGCGCACGGGAAAAACGAGCACTTAAATTTTTCTGTGCGAGCCCTGATGTCTCTTATTTTATCGTGATGATCATTTCTCCTTATGTAGGTGGGTGCCAACAGAATGTTTCCGCAATCGGAGGAGAAGGCTGGTGATTGAAATTTCATGAGAAGATCCGGTCGCAACAAAAAACGCCTTTCTTTTAATGATTGCCACTCCAATTGACGTATCATGTCTGTGGCACTATCTCCCCTACTTCGCGATAATACAAAACAAGCTGCTCCTCTTTGTACTTTTTCGATGTCATCCGTCAGTCCCGTCTGATGCGGATCCCACACCGCACAGCAATACTCCAGAATAGGGCGTACAAGCGTGTCTAAGCAGTCTCTTTAGTAGACCTGTTGCACCTTCTAAGAGTTCTGCCAATGATTCGCAATCTTTGGTTGGCTCTACCCACAACATTATCTATGTGATCGTTCCAATTTAGGGTACTTGTACTTGTAATCCCTATCTATTTAGTTGAATTTACCCAATGGATTTAAAGAGCAGATATCATCAACTGGAAGCAGCACCAGAGGTTCGACTACCGGCAGTTTGTTTCCTGTTTGTGGGTCATTTTCAATATCGTCGAATGCCACTCAGACTCAAGAATGCACCCTCCACATTTAAGAGATTATTGAATGGTCCACTCAGGGGATTGAAAGCAAAACAATGTATGATTTGTCTTGATGACACCATAGTGATAGTGTTTTCAAATGACATGGAGGAGCATGTACGACAGTTTGCGGAGGTATTCAAAAGACTGAGAACAGTGCGACTAATCCCAAGCATCGATAAACTTCATTTTGCTGCAATGGAAGTAAATTATCTTGGGCATGTAATTAGCAAGGAAAGTGTGAGAACAGATCCATGCTCGGTCTCAGCAGTTCAGTATTTTTCGCCACCATAGACAGTTAAATAGTAGCAAGTTTCATTAGTCTCTGTAATTATTATCGTCGATTTGTAAAGGACTTCGCTGTAACTGCCAGACCCTTGAACCATTTGTTACGAAAATGAGCAAAATTTGAATGGTGAACACTGACATAGGTCCTGGGTTCGATTCTCGGCCGGGTTGGAGATTCTCTCTGCCCTGGGACTGGGTGTTTGTGTTGTCCTCATCATTTCATCTGAACTCGTGAAGGTGACTAGATTGGACTGTGTAAAGATTGAGACTTTGTGTGGGCGCTGATGACCGCGCAGTTGAGCGCCCCACAAACCAGACATCAACATCATCATCTTGGATGTGTCTTAGGACGTAATATAGATGGTAAAGAGCACCCTGTGGCGAATACATCCTGACAGGTGAACAAAGCAGAGTAAAATTATTCCATGCCTGAGAAGGAGATGTCAGCAGTAATCTATGGTGTTACACACATCTGCTGTTATTTATATGGCCAAAAGCTTAAAGTAGTGACAGATCATGCTGCTCTCATATGGTTATTAGGACTGACGGACCCTTGCAATAGATTAACAAGGTGGGCATTCTGTCTGACTGAATTTGATTATAAGGAAATACACAAGCCAGAAAGAAAGCATACTAACGCCACAGTTTGAGTAGAAAAATTGCATTTCTGCAAACACTGGGCACGAGCACTGCTGAACGGTGAAAGGCTCAAGCTGCTCATATTGACTGTCAGGAATTCAAGTTGCAACCTGTTCCATGAAGCATGACGGCTTTTTGTACAGAACAACAAAGTGAGGACTACAATTGGTAGTACCTGCAGCTTTCCAGAACGAAGTCTTGAGACAATCACAGGGCCATATGTTGTCAGGGCATGATGGGCAAAGACCAACTCATGGACGAATTGCTAAAAAATTTTGGTGGAGTACTAGAAAACAGGATTACTTGCAATATATCAGGAACTGTGGCAAGGAATGACTGCTAGTCAGAAACACGCATGGTGCATGTAGTATCGGAGAGAATGCTGTCTGTGTGTAGAATGGGGACAATGTGCCATCTATCTGAGTTTGACCTAAAATAGATTGTGATGGTTTGGAGGCTTTGCGAGAGCATTTCGGAAATTGCACGACCTATCGGGTTTTCGAGGCGGCTGTGGTGAGTATCTTCAATGCATTGCAAAAGCAAAGTGAAACAACATCCAGACATTGTGGGGTTAGGTGGCCACCCCTCATTACAGATGTCGGACGTCGTAGGCTGGGTAGACTGGTAAAAAAGGGCAGGCAGTGAACTGTAGTGGAACTAACGTTAGACTTTACTGTTAGGCAGAATTCAAGTGTGTCTGGACACACAGTGCACGTAACACTCCTAATGATGGGACTCCGCAGCCAACGACCCGTGCATGTTCCAATGTTAACACAATGACATTGGCAACAACGGCTGAAATGGGCACTTGACCATCGGCACTGGACGTTGGTGCAATGGCAGAACATAGCGTGGTCTGATGAGTCTCGATACCTTCTACAACATGCTGATGGGAGGGTGCGAATCCGTCGTCTTCCGGAGGAATAGCTCCTTGACACCTGTACCGCGAGACGAGACAAGCTGGCAGCGGCCCCATAATGCTCTGGGGAACATACACGTGGGCATCCATAGGTCCAGTGGAGCTCATACAAGGCACCATGACAGCCAAGATGTTATTGTACACTGGTTGCAGACCATGTACACATCTTTATGAAGGGAATGTTTACTGATGCCAGTGGCATTTTTCAGCAAGATAATGCGCCATCTCACAAGGCCAGCAGTGTGACGGAGTTGTTCTAGGAACACAGTGGCGAGTTTCAATTGATGTGCTAGCCCCCTAACTCACCAGATCTGAACCTGATGGAAAACGTCTGGGATGTGATTGAATGTGGCATCAGAGCTCATTGCCCCCTCCCTGGAATTTACGGGAATTAGGTGACTTGTGTGTGCAGATGTGGTGTCAGCTCCCTCCAGCGACCTGCAGAGACCTCATTGCTTCCATGCCACGATGTGTCGTCACTGTTATACGTATTCATAATGTTCTGGCTTATTAGTGCATATTTAAATTTTGTAACCATTGCATACAGTTCTGAAGTCCATATGCCTACCAGGCTTTCACAGTACGGGGTAATATATGGAAGAAAAATGCCTTCACCTTATGAAGTGATCAAGCTGAAGCTTAGACCCGACGTGAATCAGTAAAAAGGTTTGCTAAGAAATCACGAGACATTTGGCAACAAGTAAAAAGCGCAAATACGAAAGCCTTAGAACCACAAGAGCTGATAGGAGAATGTGTAGCGGATATGCTGCAATAGAGGATTGGCCTATGGGCATTAGTAACGAATCCATATACACCAAAGGGCAAAACGAAGAAATTCCTGACCCAATACCATGGACCTACCAATTAGTGGAAATGACATCACCTGTCAATGTCAAAATACAGATGCCAACGAAGACTTTGATTATTCACCTGCAACACAGTAAGTCTTTTACGGCAGCTGTCGATGTATTGCCACAGATTGCCACAGATACCAGAGGCATCTGCAGTACAGAATGCGAAGACTTATGGAAATACAAAGAAACAGACGACATGTGACCAAAGTACGTCTAAAATGCCGTATGCCCTTAGGCTGCATAGATAGATAAGATTTGATATGGCTGTTTGCCTCTTCTGCACTTTGTTTGTTCTTGTATAGGTTAGTAAGAAGTCATTCAGTTTTATTTTAATCTAATCATAATATATTTTTAACTGTTTGTTCATTTTTCACTGTCGATGGATCGATAGAATGTTGTTTTTGTGTATGGGGTTACATAGTTCTGTCTGGGTAATCTCGTCTTCTGAAGGGAGGCTGAGATAGTGATAAAGGTTTCTTTCTCTCAGGCCGCACGCCGAAATGGAGGTAGAGGAAGATTGTTGTGGTCACAGTGATGCTGCACCTTGCAGAAGGAGAGTAACAACTGCGTTACATACCCAACCTTTCCAATCTGCAGTACTGTTTTCCAGGCAACGTGACGTCCTGCTGACAAAACATCGATGGGTGCTTCCACTTACTTTCAATGACTGGAAGGTTGGGAATGAAGTGCGTAGGTTGCAAGATGGGTTTGGGCAGTTGCATCAAGAAGCACAGAAAGAGGGAATTTTAACTGAAGGACAAGGGGAATACCGAGATTTACAGCTCTCGCCTGAAAAACTAAGGTAACAACTTACGCAGGTAATGGACCTGGTACCACGAACCCTGGAACATAAGAAGAGGGGTTGGTTAGACGCTGGTGGGAAACTACTAAAAAAAGTGTCTGGCACAGCCAACAGCGAAGACATCCGGAATTTGAATGACATGATGGAGCAAACACAAGAAGTAGTGGAGGCTACTATATCCAGAGTGGAATGGTATTCTACTCAGTCAGAACAGCATGTGCTAAACAGTACCAGGATACTGCGAGTATCAACTGCTGGACTAGGAGTTATAATCTTCACAAGGATTCAAAGTCACTTACTCTTGTACAAAAAGGTGTGCATTATTCAGGAACTTACATTTTCAATAACTTTCTAGCAGCCATAAAAGCTTAACAACCAATGAAATTCAGTTTAAGAGAAGCCCAAAGGATTTATTGGTGGCCAACTACTACTCCATTGATGAATTTCTCAGTAGAACCAATTTATTACTGGTGGCCAACTCCTTCTACTCCATTGATGAATTTCTCAGTAGAACCAATTTATATATAATTACAATCTAACTTCTGCACCATTTCAGTGTAGTAATGTGTTCATCGTAAATAAGTATTGTAGTAGTTCTATTGTACGTTTATTACCTTATAAATAAATAAAAACGTCTTTAAAAAATTTAAATTCAGTGCATTAATGCATTCTTAGTAAATGAGTGTTTGTAAAACGATTCCTTTATATAGTGTTCATTAAAAAAAAGACGATCATTCCACTTGGGACCTGTGGAAGGTCCATTAGCTTATTTGTTTCAGTTCTTAATATTTTTCATGTATTGTTGTTTTTCTGACATGTTCCACAGCCTGGAGGACCTCCTCACTATGGATCAATTGGAATGAAAGTAAACCTAATCTAATCACAGAAGACATGAGATATTGTGCAGGCCTTAAACAGTGACTTGCAGTGAGTGCAAAATCGACTGAATGCATTGCATGTGAGAGTGGCCATTGCCAGGTTGCTACGAGCACTAACACATGTGCAAGGGTGGGAGTATCCACGCTGCAAGAAGCAGTGCATCACGCCACCTATGGATAGCGAAGTTCTATGTTGTTGCCAACACAGCAATTCGTAACTGGCCTACACAAAGAGCAAAAGGGATTTACAGCAGGATTAAAGCACATATTAGAACCAACAGAAGGAAATTTGACCTATTCCACCATGTGTACATGGTTGAATTGAGTTGCAGTGGTGCAAAGTTGCATGTGTTAATTCGATTCCCAGCAGCAGGCGTCAATGCGCGGTATAAATACTTTACCATACGCCCCTAACCAGTCAAGGGGGAAACTGGAGGGAAATGGGTACAGGTATGAACCAAAGATGTAATAATAATTTCAGAGCTAAGATGACTACGCCCTAATGTCGTTGGAAGACATACGGAGATGCAAAAGGGAAAATGTTACGATCTGTCCAGGAAAGATGACACAGACTGGGGAGCAGGCATGCGAGATCCAGTCATTCCTGGGAAAAGCCAAAGCAAGTGAATGTCAAAGAGAAGTGTTAACGTCATATCCACATTTGCAGAGAGCAGGCATCCACTGAGTCTCTTCAGTTTTTTCACCATAGTAAACTGTTACTCACACAGGAAACTAACAGGTACTAACAGAGTGGAAAAAAACATTTTGTAATGACTTGAGAAGCCGCTAGAGTTGCTGCCTACCCAAAACTTAACCTTCCTAAATAATACTCTGAGTCCAGACACTCTACTCTCACTAGACGAACTAGTAGTGAGAGGCACCCACATGCCTTGCTCATACTGTGGCATCAAGCAGTCAGGCCTGCAAGATGAGTGGTCTGCCAAGCGAGTGGATTCATTCTGATCTGTCGAGTAACATGAACTCTAGTACTCACAATAAAGTTACAAATTATCCTCCTGTATGAATAATGCGCAACGGAAACGCACATCTGACTATCAGTAATTTACAGAACTCTGACTGTTCACTACGCACTGGCAATACCACATTTTCTTCTTTTTTTTATATAACGGCTTTTATCAACACGTGGCCATCGCACTGAATATGAGTGGCGCACACATTATAAATTCTGGATATCATGACAACATACAATTCGAAGGAAAAGGCCACCAATCTTTTTCTTTTCACTAACTTATTTATTCTGATAAATTCTATAACCTAAACACACAAATTCTATAACCTACAACAATAACACATGAGAAATTCCGCCCAGTGGGCATGGCTTTACAATGGTGAATCTCTATATTATGGTCTCGTAATTATTTTAACGCTACAGTGCACTTTCTGGATAGGATGGTGGATCTTTTATTATATCTCACACTTCGACTCTCACAATCATCATCACGAAACTTTCCTCCAGATCGAGCGATACAGAAGGAACAAGCATAACCCACTAATCTTTTGAAACTACCTTGCTACTCTCCCATGCAAACTACACATACCCAAATTACATGACATACATCACACTGCAATAAGAAACATAAAACACTAAATAGTCACAACACTATCACATTCAGCTTTCCCACTTCAATTAATATTCATCCCAGTTTCACACGACACTGCCCCACTTCGTAATTCTACTTTCCTACTATGAACTCTGGAGATATATGCACGTCTTCCTATGCAATGCAAGCCAAGTGGCGTTGCTGGATAGACGGCTGACTCACCTTGCTTCTCTCTCAGAGTATTATAGTTTGAATCAAGCGTCACACGGAAACATAACATGTAAAGCAATATTAAGAGCATATTCATCACACACGCGAGTCCTCAACTGATACCATGGACGAGTACTTCTCTTTATCCTTTGTCTCATACACAGAGTGAGACTCACACAGTACTCACCACGTGGAAGTACTCGTCTCTAATTTCAAGTCCTGCACACGCCATTCCTTAAATATTTCAACTTATAGTACACACGCTAGTAATTCAGCTTAACTTAAGCACACGAAGTATTTCAACTTATTGCTACACGTGGTTTCATTGTGACCGTTGGTCACTTCCGAAGATTACTACGATCCCATTAATATTACCTGCCTGACATTTAATTCTCCCCAAAAAAGTTCCTGAAATAGAGAAATTATTATTTCAAACTACTCTTAAATATTCCACATGCATACCATGTCTCCACTCTTTTGTCTTTACGGAGCACACCTAAGACAGGTCTTAACAGCACAAGATCCAGCGGCAGAGTGCTGAAACATGGCCGTTCTTCAGGTTCTCTCGCACCTCTGCCAAAGTGGGGGAGCACCTTGCTACCGTATTGGTCAGCCACATTTCAGGCGCTCAAAGCTCAGGTAAATTTCATCTCTTTGGTCCCACCAAAGGTGGCCAAAGGATCGTCTCAAAGATGATCATATATTCACATTCACTATCTGCGGTTAGCAGACGACCATACATTCATTCATTTCACAGATCTCACCAAACTGGATGTAGGGATTTATTTTGTGGGAGTGCACATGTGATCAATTAAATAAATAAATTGTCATTCTTTCCCACACTGGTATCCGGCTTCGCTGTATTAATTGAAATTGAGTTATTTTACCAAAAAAATGTGTTGTTTTGACAAAAATAATGAAGTATGTTGTACCTATTTTCAATGTCGGGCGGTACTGTACCCTTTCAGTAGCAACGCAAAAAGGGAGAATTACAGGCGAACTAATATTCCAGCACATACAGCAATACCACGATGGGCAACATCATAGTATCAAGACTATAAGTGTGAAATCTACCTATGCAATAGTGATTCTGATTGCGATTTGTGTAATCTTCTTCTGTTTTTAACGAAAGTCAGTACACTGTTCTGATTTACCTGGGCATCAAATACACTTTTACTGGTTTCTAAATAAAGTTCAGACAGAGTACGAGAATTACGTGTAAACTAGTAAATTAACCTATAAGTATATGAATAATTGTGTTAGCGTGCGAGAAATGACTTCTGCAAAGACTTATGGTAACTATTCAATGCAACAACCATTGAAAAACATGTATTAGTTGAACGACAATGAAAGAATAATTGGAACTGTACAATGTGTAACTACTGACACAGGTACTCCAAATTGAAAAATTAGAGACGAATTTTCTGAAGGAAGGGAGAGGTATTTCATGCCCCAGGATCACATCTCCAGTGGACACTAAAAATTCGTCCATGATCTACCCCAGCAGCTCCTGGAAGTCGATCTCTCTGTGTCAATGACCAACAGGCTACCAGCTGGGGGGAAATGCTGAGCTAGTTGAACCTAACGCCAAAGCTAGTGCACCACCAGAGAACTACTGAGCGCACATCGTCATCATGTATCCGAGAGACACCATCATACTAGTGGCAAAGCAAAGTGTTGCAAGGAAGGTGTAGGTACAACAAAAAAATTAGTATTCAGGTGCCAAACCAGCAGAAAAGAACCTCTCAAAGGTGAAGTTGAAACTACTAGGAGAGCTGACAATGAAGGGAAACCAGGACACCTGATATCATTGCCATCCCCACCGCCGCAGAGTGCACAGAAAGGACCAACATAAATACCCCATACTTCTTAACAAATGTCTCATGACTTAGTGTTGATTACTGACTGTCAAGTGCATAGTGTCAGCTCTTGCCTCACTTACAGCCATCCAGTCAGAAGAGACGCTATAGGAGTCAACCTTCAGCATGCCTACCTGTCTTCGATCATCTATGGAGCCACAAGTACTGCTGGAAGGATTCTGCCACTGCCAACTGCAGTGTCCAACTTCGAAGTCAACGCTAATGGTGAAAGGTATGTGCTGAGATTCGATCAGGATAGAGCCAGTGAAAAATGTCGATAGTTCCCAACTGCAAGGTTGGACAAGTAGTACATCTTCGAGTAGTACGATCTTTGACAGCTAACAGAGCTAGGTGCACGCGGTAAAAGTTTGAGTAGTGGTGAGGAGATGTGCAGAGACAGCAGACGTGTTTGGAGTCGGAGCTAGATGCCTGCAGGAGGCAGCTATGTCGTGACAGCATCAAAGTAAGAATTGGCGCTACGCACATAATAAGCTATATATTGAGCGAAACTCGGTACATACGTGGGGAAACTAGAAAGACTAATTAATAAAATAGGTTTTCTTTGGTTAAATAATCTCTAAAAGCTAGATAGAAATCCCATTGTTGATGCAATAAGCGTTTTGTGAAACTTTCTCGTAAATCCATGCTATAGAAGTTTTTTTTAGTTTTTCACATGGGCCTTAAAAGTTTGAACAATAATTATTTTTAGATAAAATTAGAGTTTCATCTCACACCTTATGTCGTTCTCCGCATCCTGTGCTTGCATTGAACCAAAAGGTACATTAAAGTAAAGTTCCCATGAGTAAAGCTAATAATTTCATTTATCAGAGTAACATAATCTATATGCCATTGCACAGTTGGCAAATTATTCAGATCAAGACAGAATTTTTATTAAGTAACAAACAGGGCCAAAATGAGTAAAGTTATCTAGAATGACAATTTTATGCCATTGCACTACGGCTGAGTTGAATATATGTTTTATTATCAGCTGAATGGGAAGGAGTGCACGAGCTAAGTCCAAGATGCAGTCAGATGCAGGTTGGTGACTTTCATTTATTTTTACCACTAAATTTTCATGCAGTCAGATAAAGTTCAGTTCAGTTAAATACGCAGTCAGATGCAAGTTTTATTAAAAACTAAAGCAGTCACATGCAGTTCAGTCTAGTTTAAATAGAGAAGTTTTATTAACAACACTTTCAATGGGGTGCAGAACATGTCATCACCCTGCAGGCCTGCTGGAGGTTTGATCTGCATGACCAGGACACTGTCTGTCATCCGTCTTCGAGAGGGAGGATCACCACTGCTGCTCATGCCATTCCTGTAGCAAACATCGATACTATCGTTTTCTGTCCTCTAAATGGGGGCTGAGGGCTAACCCATGCAAGACAGCGAGTACTCCAAGTGAACCTTGGGTCATGTCTCCTGGGTGCAAATCTTCACTGTCAATAAGAGCACATAAGAGATTATTTATTTCATTAACAGTACAGAATAACCCACCGCCTTGAAATGTAAGGTGGATCGGATGCTTCTGAATCTAATGGCAAAAACTTCCCATTGTTACAATCTTATTGTTATACAGTTATTAATATTTTTTTAAATACTATAAGGAACATAATGTATGAAGATTTCTCAGGGATTACAGCGAATTGGATACTTAACAATTGTTAAAATGATTCCATATAATTTATTACTATCTAGTTGATGATAATATAATTTATATAATGCAAATGTCAAAGAAAAAGAAAAAAGGAAAATGTAAAACAATGAATGTGGTGAAAGTAATTTTCAGTATGTAGAGGGAAGTGATATGCTGTATTTGGATGTGTAATATAGTCTAAGTAGCATGTTGGTTGATAATGGCCTATTTCTACCTATTTCAAATGAGTACATCTTGGTACAACCTCGAGCTGTTCTGATCTGAAAAGGTTTGTGCTAATGTATGTTTACACAGATTATACAGATTAAATACTGATTGAGCACTTCATACGTGGAATACATGAATTTCAGCTTTACATGAGAAATACACTTATGTTTGTAATTTGTTAGTAGAAACAGAATATAATTCATTGCTACTTGAATGCTTTATTCCTTAAATAACTTAATACATTACTGATATATAAAATTCACTGATTGTAACTTTGAATAGAGAGAATATACTTCTGTCTGCACACAATCAGACCAGCAATACATTACTGCTTGTGTGCAGTATACATTAAAAACTATGAAGTATGTCATTGAGGAGGAGGAGCCTTGGAATAAAAGTTCTTCGAGACTTCTCCTCCCGAGCGACATTACCTTATTACTACATTCTTAGTTTGTGGTACGAGTGTTTATTTGTTTTATGATCATTGTGTTGTTTTGACTCTGTTGTGGCATGCACTGTCATTCATTGTCAGTTTTAGTCCCTTACATGTTGATCCCTTCTCAGTCATGTTCACTTAGCGTTCCTTCCTCGGTTTTGTAATCTGTGGTCGTGTTTGTGTCCTCTCATGTGGTTTGGTGTGTTGTTTGTGTTTGTCTACACCTCCTTCCATATGGGTTTTGGTGCTTGTATTTTTCATGCAGGGTTTCAATACAATATTGGTTATGCTATTTATTGTGTTCCAGTCATCAGGATTATGTATTATTCTGGCGATGTCATTGTCGTTTTGTATAGGTCTCACTTATGCTAGCATGTTGCACAGCAGTGTGACCCAAGTGACTGGATAAAACGGCAGGTGACTTCTGTATATAAGAAGGGTAAAAGAATGGATGCACTAGATTACGGAGCAGTATCCTTAACATCGGTTTGCTGCAGAATTCTTAAAGATATTCTCAGTTCGAATTCAATAAATTTCCTTGAGACTGAGAAGTTTATTTCTATGAGTCAGCACGGAGTCAGAATGCTCCACTCGTGCCCTGTTCTAACGTTATATACTGAGCTCTATGGATGAAGAGCAACAAGTAGAATCCATATTTCCATATTTCCGAAAAGTGTTTGACATGGTGCCCCATTGCAGGCTTTTAATGAATGTACGAGTACATATGGAACATTTTCCCAGGTATGTGAGGGGCTTGAAGACTTCTAAAGCAATAGAGTCCAGCGAGTGTTCATCAGAGACAAGGGTATCGTTAGGAGTGGCTCAGGGAAGTGTGATAGGACCACCACTGTTTCCTACTTAGGTAAATGACCTTGTGGAGAGGAAGAGCAGCAATATACTGTTGTTTTCTGACAATTCTGTGGTGTGTGGGAAGCTGTCAAAGCTGAGTGACTCTGAGGGGCCCGAGCCTCCTCAAAAATTCGTTTGGGGAGTGGAGTCTCCTCAATAATTTAAGAAAATTAGTAGTTATCTCATGCTTTGTAAAATCACAATATTATGTTGGAATTTTTTATCTTCCTTGTTTGACGATACTTACCTTTTAAAATATATTCAGTAATGAATTAAAACAAATAATTATTACAGTAGTAAGCAGGTTAACTGAAAACGGGTGGTGTGAATCATGATAGTGTTACAGTGCTGAAGACACACATAGAATTTGTCCCGGTGCGCGAACCTTTGGATAATGTCTGGGGCTGGTAGGCCAGCACTGCGGCCATGACGACATCAAAAGGACTGGTGCAGAAATGCCTGGAATCCTCCGCCTCGCAGCACCTTGATGCTTCGACACATTACGATGCAGTGGCTATATAAAGCCCACACTGCTGTCGCAGTCATTCAGTGTGGATAGTTTCATTCAGCACATGCGGCAGACATGTTTAGTCTTCCGACTTTACTGTCTAGTGGACTGTTTTATATGAACACATTTGGTTCATTTACTTTAGTCTCTTAGTGTATTGTGAATTAAGTTTGCAATGGATAAATTTGTTACCAAAAAGGCGTCCTTGGAAGTTGATGATACTCCAAGTCTACCTCCAACAATTATTTAGTCGTTAATTGCTTCGTCGTCTTTAAGCGAGAACCGTTCACAGCCAAAACCTGGAAAATCCAGTAAGGGAAGATCATTTCAGAAGTCTTGGTTGACCAAATATATGTGGCTAGAATATGAGGCATCTACCAAAAAAGTTTTATGCAAAACCTGCAAAGAGGCAGATGCTAAAAATATATTACAATTTTCTTCAAAAAAGGAAGGTGCATCTACTTCCACAAGGTTTTCTAACTGGAAAAAGGTTTTGGAAAAACTTCATCTTCATGAAAATGCGTTTATGCATAAAGAAGGTGTTCTGTAACTAAATTCTGTCTCTAACCGAAGTGTGGGCTCCCAATCGAATGAACAGTTAGATAGTGATATCAAGAAAGGCCGTTTAGCTCTTGAGACAATTTTTACTACTGTGCAATTTCTATGCCGACAACGAATAGCAATTAGAGGGCACAAAGACGTAAACTCAAATTTTTAAAATTGTTGGAACTCCAAAAGAATGACATACCTGATTTTACAATTGGTTAGGGCGTTTGGGGTATAACTGGACATCCCACAAAATTCAAAACGAGATCATTGATCTACTAGGAAAGTCTGTGTTGAGAAAGGTATTGGCTTCAATCAAGAAGATTGAACATATTTCTAATATGGTTGATGAAACAAGTGATTCTTCGATTCACAAACAAGTGTCATTTTGTATTCGTGTGGTTGATGATTCCTTAATCATCAACAAAGAACTTATTGGCTTAAATGAGACCCCAAACACTTAATCACAAACTGTGTTTAATGTTTTAAAAGACGTTTTTGCTCGACTTGATTTTTCAACGGATAACTGAAGAGGACAGTGCTATGATGATGCCTGCAATATGAGAGGTAAGTTGAAAGGACCAAAGAAGTTAGTTTTAGATATACAACTAAAAGCACATTATATGCACTGCACTACACACTGTTTAGACATGGAATTTGTAGACAGTATCCGCCATCTTATGTCTATGAGGGATACTACGGCTTTCGCCAAGGACTTAAAACACACCATAAGGGAATCCAACAGAAGGGTGGGACTTTTCAGAAGCATACGTTGTGAGAACGCCAACGGCCAAGCTGGTCTATGACCCCTTTGCCCGACTTGATGGACTATGCAAGCTTCTAGTATCTTGAGAATATTGACTTTGAAGAACTTTTAGAGTTTTTTGAAACATTTTCACAGAGGACAAAACAGAAGCAGGTTGCAAATGTGCAGGCTACCTTGAGTCAGTGTTACAATTCAAGAGCTATTTCTTTTTACGTCTTTATTCCCATGCAGTGAACCCAGTAGAGAATGTCAATGATAAAATTCAATGCCTTCATCTAAGTGTTGTTGATCTGGAAACAATATATATGGGCTTGATTTGTATATTGAATAGAAGGTGTGACAGTTTTGAACACTTTTGGGACTTGTGTTTAAAAGAAAAACCTTGACAAGTTGATGATCCTTCGCTTCCTTGGAATCAAAGTATACCAAAGAAGTATGAAAACAACGAAGACAGCTCATTGCACTCTTTCAAAACCTCATAATGAATCCTACAAAGCTTTCTACATTGAAGTTTGTGAAACGGCGCAATCTTTCATTACTGCCCGGTTTACTTTAACTGGACTCGCACAGGTCTTTGGAGCTGAACAGGAGCACTTGCTTTTAGTTTACAGAGGCGAAACAAATTTGGAAAAACAAACTGAGTTTTTCAAAAATTACGTAGACATTGAGAGACTGCGCTTACACTTGAATATGTTAGCTGATATGGGTAATAAAAAACAACTGGTTTTAAAAAACATCGGTGATGTAAGAAAGTACATTACACAAGAGCCTGCAGTTGGATAAATGTTATGTGAAGTAGTGAAGTGCATTAAGCTTCTCCAAGTAGTTCCAATCACGACAGCAACAGCAGAAGGGGTCACTTAGCGCCCTTAGACATCTGAAGCCATATCTCCAATCAACGATGGGACAGAAGCAATTGAACAACTTGCCTGTTCTTCATGCCCACCGAGATGTTTTAGATGAACTGGATATCTGACGAGCATCAGCGACTTTGTATTCAGTAATCCAGTCAGACGGTCATTAGTTGCATCTTCCTAAAGACACTCTAGCCCTAATAATGGCATTTAGATCTATATTAAAAATATTTTTAAAATAGAGAATTAAATACGTACATAATGTTAAATTTTCAGTTTCGAAATATTGGTACTAGTTTAGTACTGTATTACTATATTACTATAGTACTGTATTAGTTATTTTCAGATACTTAAATATTTTGAGGGTGTAAGACCCAATTAAAACCCGCTATTTACATACTTTTTGACTCAAAGTATTAGGTGTACTTTATTAACTTCATTTACTGTATTAAAGCATTAACTTTGAGATATTGTTTTTATTTAATGAACCCTGAGCCTTATTCAAAGTACACTTAAATTAGCTATTTCACTCATTAATCAAAGTGCTATTACTGTGGGACAGCAATATTTTATGTTTTATTCTTTTAATGATAGTTTAGGATTTATTTAAATGTTATTTCAGTCTTTTCAGAGCTATATATTCACTGCTCTGTAATAGTCTATAAGCATGATTATAAATGTAAATTAAATTAGCTTTTTACGAAAATACTGTGCGTGTTTATGTTTTGTTTATTTTTTCAAAGGCAATAAATGCGTCAGGCTTGTTGAGCTTCCTGGAGTGTCGAGTTATCGAGAGTCCAGTTTTCGGGGTTCTAATGTTGATAATATGATTCTAAAATGCTAAAAAGAACTTTGAAACTCATTATTTTTCATCCAAAATTTATAAAATTTCCTGAGGCAAGACCCCCAATATGAATCCCCCCCCCCCCCTTAATATTTTTTATAAGTCGGCGCCCCTGCCTGCAAGATACATACAATAAAGTCACAAAGCACACTTAATATTCAGGCACACTGAAGTTCTATGGTTCCTGTCAGAATGTTAATCCAGCAAGACAGTGAGGACCAATCATCTCTTGGCGACTGGATACTCTGGGGATTTAGACCTCGCGAAAATGCTGGTCCAGATCTCTAACTACTTGGACCCGAGAATATTAATCCATTGATATTATAACTGTCGGTAACCATATTAACAATGGGGCGCAGTCTCATGAAAGGCTGGATAATGACTGACACCTGCTTAAAGAAGAGTGGAGGCTATGAACAGACTTCAACATTATGAACGTCAAGTATAAACTAACAACAAAATTGATCCAGGAATACAGAGGATACTGCACGAAGTAATAATAAGCTGGGCGCAATGTTAAGGTACAAAAATAGAATAGGATACCTTGACTGCCACCAGAATGTGTGGTGGGAGTGGGTAACGTTCACATACATAAACTGAGACCGTTCCATCTCTCTGTCATTAATCTGTCAGCGCACCCTTTAATGGTAACTTGCTGTGGAGTCTGAAAATCCGGCTCTTCTTTCTACAATTATTCTTACAACATATAAACCGCGATACCGTGCCTGAAAAATTACTGTATACACTATTATATCACAACCTAATTCTGTGTGACTTTAAACAGTGCCTTCTACTTAGAAGCAGTGCGTACTTTCTCCATCCCAGCACAAATTTCCATGTAGAGTCTCGCAATCACTCCTTAAGCTTAAGTGTTTCCTATGCATAGTTCTAGAAGAGGATCTTCTCTATCAAACGTTTGCGCGTGGACGAAACGATTTACAGTAGCGTTTCCAACATCGATTTGTCTCATCGTGTTAGGATCGGATTGTACAGTACTATATATGCATGATCTGGTATAGATTTCCACTGCAAGTTATATTTCTGGCAGATTTATTGACGGTCGTTATTTTATGATTATCCTTATTGGTCGATGAAATTATAAAATATTTTTATACAGTTTTTCCCTATCTTTCCGCTATCTCATGAAACGCTTTGGGTAGAAGTGAAGAGTATTTTTGGCTACATTGATTTGGGTAGCTTGCTTCAAAGATCACAATACGTAACAGTAAACAATTATCTCTGAGGTTGTGTGATTGTCATGAAGTTGTCAGTGGCGTATTAAATTAACGTTTTCTGAGTGACAGTGGTCTAGTACGTGAAATATTTACTGATGGGTGCTGATTAGGGATTTGTTGAGAAGAAAAGGAAATGGAATGTTGCTTAAAATGACTTGCGCTTGGAAATAACAGCGGAAGATTCATTTGAGACTGCCGGTGTGACGCCATGACTGAGAACCCAACCCCTGTTTTGCAGAATTTGTTTGGAATACTTGTTTACATATTCACAGTGACTGTGCTGCCTACATGTGCCGAAGGTGAGTGAAAATTAAATTGCTTCAGAGTATATTTATTCTTTATTATTCGCACAGTCGAGGGCTTTTGACTGGTCGATTCGTCTGAATCGCGTATTTTATTTATGTTTCAGTTGATACTGCTTTAGATGGAAACAGGAGCTCCAGCTCTAACTAGAGAAATATGTTAAAAACTACAGGAATTAACCAAAAATTGGTGTAAAATAATATACGTCTCTCACTGTTAATAGGAATAGTTTAGGAACATTTACATCGAGATACGAATACTGACGTGATGTACTAGCTTGTTTCTGAACTGTACTCGATTTATGTGAAGTGCCCTTATGACATTATTTGTGAATGTAAACTGCACTCAGGATACCGATGAGGGTAGTAATAACTTCTGTCGTAATTATAATTGCCTAATTAGCTATGTGTACACTTTTAAAGTCCATCTCAGCTTTCTCAGAACAAGAAGTTTAGCCTTTAGTAACTGAAACTAAATTGTTGATAACAGTGTTTTGAGGTTGCATCATGGTAGTTTGGGTCATGTTTGTATAGAATAAATACCGTGTCCTTTAAGTTCATGTTACAGGATAGGCATATATCATCTTAGCACCTCAGCATAATTCGTGTAATGTGTTGTTGAGAGACGTGTAAAACGTAGAGCTGTGAGAAACCTGAAAAGTAAGGTTTCCATCCTTCAAAGAGGGAGAAGAGTACCTAGTGGCCTGCTGTCATATTTTTCTTGTTTGGTGTTTAATATATGCACCAAAATACTCGTTGGATATTTGTTGTGTAATTTAACGTGGTGGTTTAGTTATTTATTAAGAATATTGCGTTAAATATCGACGTTGGTCGACGCTACTGATTGAACTGTTAACACTGCATTGTGTATTAGCATTCGTTGACATTCACAACAACATTGTCACTTACAACTAAATTTTCACATTCCAACCCGACTAGTCCTCGAGCTACTCTACAGACCAGTCTGTCAACACTAACAAGATTTCTATTGTTGTCAATTCAAAGGGGCGCTAATATTAATTTATTTTAATGCTTAACAGTGCTCCATATGGATGGAATAGTAGGTGCTACCTGCAGGCCTGTTGTTGTCACGAGACTAGTTGTAAACATTGTGGCAGTGTTCCCAAATTATTAAATTCGTTCTCTGTTGACTTTAAATTAGTATTTCTGACAAGCTGTTAATTAAAAATATTACTTTGTTTCCTACCATCTCTTACTGATTATATTAACTTTATCTTTACTCCTCCAACTAATTCTTGAGTTTGTGTATTTATTTATACCATGAACATTTACTATTTCAAAATTTTCGTGTCTGAAGTTGTTGTTGTTGTTGTTGTTGTTGTGGTGGTCTTCAGTCCTGAGACTGGTTTGATGCAGCTCTCCATGCTACTCTATCCTGTGCAAGCTTCTTCATCTCCCAATACATACTGCAGCCTACATCCTTCTGAATCTGCTTAGTGTATTCATCTCTTGGTCTCCCTCTACGATTTTTACCCTCCACGCTGCCCTCCAATACTAAATTGGTGATCCCTTGATGCCTCAGAACATGTCCTACCAACCGATACCTTCTTCTAGTCAAGTTGTGCCACAAACTTCTCTTCTCCCCAGTCCTATTCAATACCTCCTCATTAGTTACATGATCTACCCACCTAATCTTCAACATTCTTCTGTAGCACCACATTTTGAAAGCTTCTATTCTCTTCTTGTCCTAACTATTTATTGTACATGTTTCACTTCCATACATGTCTACACTCCATACAAATACTTTCAGAAACGACTTCCTGACACTTAAATCTATACTCGATGTTAACAAATTTCTCTTTTTCAGAAACACTTTCCTTGCCATTGCCAGTCTACATTTTATATCCTCTCTTCTTCGACCATCATCAGTTACTTTGCTCCCCAAATAGCAAAACTCCTTTACTACTTTAAGTGTCTCATTTCTTAATCTAATTCCCTCAGCATCACCTGACTTAATTCGACTACATTCCATTATCCTCGTTTTGCTTTTGTTGACGTTCATCGTATATCCTCCCTTCAAGACACTGTCCATTCTGTTCAACTGCTCTTCCAAGTTCTTTGCTGTCTCTGACAGAATTAAAATGTCATCGGCGAACCTCAAAGTTTTTATTTTTCTCCATGGATTTTAATACCTACTCCGAATTTTTCTTTTGTTTCCTTTACTGCTTCCTCAATATGCAGATTGAATAACATTGGGGAGAGGCTATAACCCTGTCTCACTCCCTTCCCAACCACTGCGTATTGCATCACAAGTGACTTCTCTTTTATTAGATCTGTAAAGCCAGAGGAAAATGCCTATTGCAGTTAGTGTCAGAACATGAGAATCGAGGGGGTTTAGTTGGTATAAGTTAAGAGAGAGATCTTCTGTTGGCATATTGTGGAAAATTGTCCCTCTTCTCTAGAGCTTGAACTGGTTGCTAATTAAATATTGTACTTGTTTATTGAGAAAATTAGCAATGAGAAGTGAAACAGAGTTTCTGCCCTTAAAATCTGTCATCCAGCTACTGAGAAGCATTGAAATTACATCAGTATTCTGTTTGGTACCATACTAGGGCCAAGAGGAATGTTTGACACGAGTTGTCTGCTTTGGCCAGTAATTTAATGTTAATGGCTGCTGTCAAGTCAATTTTCCATGGATGTATTCACAGTATGATGTGGACTGGGCAAATGACCAATGGGCAGGACGTTTATAAATGGGCATTTGACTGGTATGCATTTCTTGATAATAAATGTATTCTTAAATGTTAAACTGTTTTCAGTGGAAAAAATCCTTTGTTGTCAGATGTGGTGACGTTTGACACTGACTATAGTTTTCTATTGTACTCTTTTGTTTATCTACTTTCATATGACTGCACTGCTGTGAAGATAAAATGAGAACACTAACATGAAAAAAGATTTAATAACAAAGAATTGATGCCAAAAATGCTGAAATCGTTAGATTCCCAGAGAATCGGCGATTCTTTGACTCGTGGAAATGGAATTGGCACATGACTCATCCCTAATTAAAATCATTATGGATAAACTTTTTTTACTCTAATATTTTTGCAGTAGTATAGTGTAAGTAAAAACTCACCAGGGTAGCCGAGAGCCCAAATGTGCTGCTTCCTGGACTCGGGTAGGTGCGCCGGCCCCGAATCGAGTCCACCTGGCAGATTAACGACAAGGGCCGGTATGCCAGCCAGCCTGGATGTGGTTCTTACCTAGTTTTCCACATCCAACTAGGTGAATACTGGGCTTGCCCACACATTCCGCCTCAGCTACACCACTTGCAGACATTTGAAAATGTTCACACTGTTTCATTGCTTACACTAGACCCAGACAGCTGGGGTACACTATGTATGTCCCGGGGGGTTCGGGGTGGCGGAGGGAAGGGCATCCGACAAGCCACTGCAACTAACACTGCCGAATCCGTAATAACACGGCTGACCCTGCATTGAAGTGGGACAAAGGCCCAAAGAAAGAAGTATAGTGTAAGTAAAAATGGAAATACAGAAGCGTCCGATCTTACCCGTCGGCTTTGACCCATGACGTCACCAATATGGCGGAAACGACCATAAACGACAATTCCAATATGGCGGATATAAAAACATCGCATACGTATCATAAACACTGAAATACACAGTTTTCACAAAAAGCCTAATGACTCTAACGGGACAAGCGTGGGAAATTGGGGGTTTTTGGGTGGGGAGAAACTAAATATACACAAATGTAGCCACCGACCGCCATACAAAACCACGCAACACGACGAAAAAAATCAACATCACGAAACTAACCAAATACCAAAAAACACATTCTTCTCCGGAATCAGACACTTCCCTTGACCTACATACATCTACAGTAACTCCCGATCCCATAAATTAGGATCGAACACTTCCGTTGACCTATATAGCTCAACAGAACCTACCGATCACATCCCCCAATACAAAACTCGAAAAACAGTTCCCTTAAACCTACATACATCTACAACAGCTCCCAATCCCATAAATTAGGATCGAACACTTCCCTTGACCTATATAGCTCAACAGAACCTACCGATCACATCCCCCAATACAAAACTCTAATAACAGTTCCCTTAAACCTACATACATCTACAACAGCTCCCAATCCCATAAATTAGAATCGAACACTTCCCTTGACCTATATAGCTCAACACTTCACAACTTCGGCGATTAATCCGAATAGCTGTAAAAACTTGATGAGGTCTAACGGCGTCTCGCCCATCAACGCCCTCAACCGAACACTATTCATGCGGTCTTTCATATCCATTCCTGAACAAAAAACCACAACCGAATACACTCAATAACAAACTCACCCGACGTACAGCAATTATCCTTACATCAACCATCACACAAAAACCGTTAACTCACTAATACAAATTCCGCTTCAACACCACGAACACAGCACTCACCACTGAGCAACAACAAACTGACCCCAACACACCAAACACACTAAAACCATGAACACACCACCAGAGGGCACGACAAACACTCACACGACATCTACAAACACGCCACAATCACAAACCAAACTCCGCGCCGTAATGACGTCACACACCACAACACGCTTACATCACGGGTCAAAGCCGACGAGTAAGATCGGAGGTTTCTGTTGACCCGTAAAAATACAACCTACAGCCTGTCTACTTAATGTAAACTACACTTTATTTCCAAGAATTACTTTTAAACTTGAATTTTGTTTTCTGTCCAATTTATTTTCCGTACTAACTCTTCCCTAACTCTCAAGTTCCTTGTTTCAACTTGGTTACCCAATGACTACAGAAACAGTGTTGCAAATATCTTTTCCATTACAAAATATCAGTTTAAATTTTTTTATAAATGCCGCTTATCAGTTAATCTTTAAAATGCATAAATGTCTATATGTTTATAAATTGTGGCCTTTTATCCTGTGCATTTTCCCCCAACTTATAAATCCCCATGCATTTTACAGCATTAATTCACAGGTTTGTTGTTGGTTGGCAAAGCCAGTGAATGTACAGCAAACAAACTGGTTGTGGTCAATGCCTGAGGTCGAGGTTAGGTTGGAAGATGCCAGTTTGGTTGTGAATTGACAAAGCTAATGAATGTGATACTAAAGAAACCTAGTTGTGGTGACATATTGATCTGTAGCTTAGCCTATTTGAAAGAATTGCCAATAACTTCGCAGTACTGTTGCCGTATTGTTTACGGGTGTTTGTTGCATGTTCCCTGTGTCACTGCTTGGTTGGTTGATTTTGGGGATGGGACTATACAGTGAGGTCATCAGTCCCATCGGATTAGTGAAGGACGGGAAAGGAAGTCAGCTGCGCCCTTTCAAAGCAACCATCATGGCATTTGCCTGAAGCAGTTTATGGAAGGCATGGAAAACCGAAATCAGCCTGGTCGAATGTGTGTTTGAACCACCTTCCTCGTGAATGCCAGTCCATTGTATGTCACTGGTGAAAGCGGACAACTTGTATCAAACATTTCTCTGTATCTCCATACTGTCTATCAGAAAGAGTTGTAAGTGAGGGATTCGTATGGTGGGTCATTTTTGAACACTATTTCTGATAAGACAGTAACTTAGCATGTTTCATGTAATGGCCGTAGACAGAATAATCTCAGACTGGACAAGAATAGGGAAGGTGTGGTGCTGGACCCTCCTGGAATCTTGGTTGTGGTGACAGGATGATCTGTAGAGCAGCATGAGGTCCAGCTTACGTTGAAAGGTGACAGTTTGGTTGAGAGTTGGTGAGGCCAACAAATGTAAAAGTCAAATAAAGGTTGTGGGTAAAAAATTGAACGGTAGCTCAGTCTAATGTTTACGATGAAGCCATATCGAAAAATATAAGGGCGGGAGGGACAGCATGTAACTTTAACCAAGGGTGTTAGTCATGGCGTTCAAAGTTGGTTAGTTTCATCTTTCTTGGACCATTGAAACTTTTTTTTTTGTTTTTTTTTTTTTTTTTCAAATTTTACTTTGCTGGCTGTCAGACATTTTATATCTCTGAGTAAGTGATCAAAAATTTTGGTTGCAGCATTGTGCACTAACTTTGTGCTAAAGACATCCTTTATGCAGAATGGTGATGACAGAAATGACCTTTGTCTGAATATGCTGACTAGAAAACTTATTGAAATGGTGCTTTAAGGCAAGTGTGTTGTTTATTGGCCAGTGAACTAAGAAGTTTCCTGTGTGAAATGCACTGACAAAACCTGCTTTCTCATATATCATCTCAGGCACTACATTTTTTTTTTGGGGGGGGGGGCTAGTGTGTGACAGTGCCGCCGCCCCCCCCCCCCTCTCGCTCCTCATTCCTCATCCTGAAATCACGTTTGTGGTAACAGACAGACTGTAGTGCTTTGGTATTGTTCGATTATTTAACTATTATTCATATAATGTAATGGCATGCTCTGTGATTGTGTGACAATATTACAGTGATTGTATGGAGATGTTATGAACAGCACATACTTCATACAAAATACAATAATCGTGAAATTGCTGTACTGTGGTGCGTGCACTTCATCAGTGTTATACTTGAGACGTACTGCGGTTTTGGTAGTGCGTTGTGTTGCTTGAGGTAGTGCTCTCTTTTTTGGTAAATTGCAGTGTGAGGAAAGTGAATCGATGGATTATTTGCAAAAGGCCATTACATTTGGTGCTGGGTGGTGGATCCAACAGTGAAGTTTAACAGCTGTATGTTAGAGGAGGAGATGTGTGACATGCTGTGAGTGCCATAACTTTCCTTTAGAAGTATGGCATGTTGGTGTAACATGTTAAAGTTCAGAATATGGAGAGGCTATGAAAATAGTTGGAATGTCTGCTTCCCTTCCGGTAACACTGCTCCCCCCCCCCCCCTTTCCTCCTCCTCCCCCCCCCTCCTCCTCCCCCCCCCCCCTCCACACACACACACATTTCAGTCTTTCAATCTCAAATTATTTTTAATTGGAGGTTAGTGCTGTTTATTTTATTTATTATTTTTGGTATCCGTTCTTTTAATTTTGTGCTCACGAGACAGGTTGGTGATTGTTCAGTTATTGATTGGTTGCAAAGGGGAAGTATAGGAAGTTTAATGTTTTTAAGTATTTCCTCTTATTGTTTATGTCAAAAGGATTTTCCATCAGTTTTTAGCTTAAAAAGAGTGTGTATGGTATTTGTTGTAAGGAAAATGGATGTTTGTTTGTGGGAGTGGTTTTACTTTTAGTTGGGGTGGAAGGGGGGGGGATGTAGGAGGCAATAAGCAGGGCAATGTTCACAGAAAAAGTAGGGGGAATAGGTATTTTATTGGATTATGTTAATTTTAGTTATAGTTAGTTTGTGCGTTGAATGGAGCTGTATTTTTTGTTTCTTTGACTATGAGGAAGTTACACTCATGTACAGAAAAAAATAGATCACCTTGAACAACTAGATATAAGAAGTTCATATTCACAGGACATGTACCTTAGTGTGTTCTGCAGAAATGATAAGCATTTGAACCATGTGAGCCCGCAGGTTTAAGGTCAATATCGATATCATGATGCCTCACTCCGTAGTAAGAAAATTTGCCTGAGGCTCTCATTGTCGCTATAGACTGAAAGTAATGGATCAGTGTGACTTGAGCAGATGTGCAGGACGCCTGAAAGATGCATATGCTAACTGTACCACCAACTTAGTGAGTGTGAAAGAGGGCATATTGTTGGCATGAGAGAGTGTGGTGCTTCCATCTGGGAAATTGTTGCTCGTGTGTTACTAAGTGGTTCGGCAGTGCTGTGGGTGTGTGCAGAATGCTCCGTGGAAGGCTTAGAACACGACGAGATGGGTCAGATCACCCCACCCATCCCACCCCTCCGAGAAGATTGACACTTGATCAGAATGGCACTGCAGGACAGATCGGAGTCATCCTTGGCTCTGATGCAACAACAGTGTAACACATCGTACACTGTCAGGGGTGACAGTCCTTTGGTGCTTATTACGGCATGGGCTACATGTGTGTTGTCCACTTCTCAGCCTACCTTTGATGATGAACTTGCAGAAATGTGCCAGGCAGCAAAGGAGTTGGAACGACATCACTGGGGACAGGAAATGTCATCAGATAGTGTTTTTGAATGAATCCAGGTTGTGTGTGCATTTGAAAATGCTAGCCGCGTTTTGCTTTGCCACAGACGGGGTGGGGGGTGGCATCACTGTGACTGCATTCGCTCAAGACATACAGTGCCAACTCAGGGTCTTACGGTATGGGGTGCTATTGGGTAGAACTACAAATCATAGTTGGTGCATGTCCAGGGCATTGTGACCATTGTGAGCTACGTGAATGATGCGCTGCAACCCGTAGCCATACTCTTTCTGCGCATCACTCTAGATGCTGTTTTTCGATAAGACAATGCATGACCACATGTTGCTGCATGAACACATCCCTTCTTGGTGTCACAGGATGTCAGCATTTTGCCCTGACCTGCCAGATCACCAGACTTGTCACCAATTGAAAATGTGTGGGATATGGTGAAATGACGGGTGTAGTGCTGTGAACCAATGCCAACCACCACAGATAAAATTTGCAAACAGGTGAATGCAGCCTGGATGGCTATACCACAGGACGCCACTCGTGCCTTGTACGTGTCAATGCCATCATGCGTGGAAGAAGTTATCACGGCACATGGTGGCCTGCTAGGCAACAGCACACATGCTGAACTGAGGTGACTGAACTCTGTGAATATGAATATCCTATCTCCAGTTGTTCAAGGTGTTCAGTTTTTTTCTGAACATGGGTGTATTTGATTTGTATGTTGTTATAAGATGTATTTTCCTTCAGTTTTTTAATTGTATTATGAATGTATTGTTCTGGTTTGTTGGTATCATTGATCTCATTTTAACTATGTAAATAGGCTGGAGTTAATGATACCAGATATTTGTTCATGTTGGCATATTATGTGGCTTCTTTGTGTATACTTTATTCATGACTGGTGTAGTTAATTTTTTTCTGTAAAGGTTAACTGAAGTGATGATACATATTTTGTGGTATTTTTTAGAAAATGTATATCATGTTAGGTTACGTTAATGGACTTCGGTTTAATTTTTAGATCTGTTTTGTATTTCAGACAGGGTTCTTTCTCAAGTTTGTCCCTGCCAAAAACACCTAATTTCTTGCTTGTATACTGTTGTGGCATTGTGGCTGTGGATTATTTATAATATATTTTTATGCCAAAATACATGCTGTGTGTTTGTTATAGTTGCATGAATGATTGTGTGGTTGCTATATTTGGATTTAATTGAGTTGCTAATTTCTGACATTTTAGTGACAAAACACATTGCATTTATATATCAGTCTGCCCTAAGCTCCCAATTGTTACATTAAGCTCTGGATTTTCTGTAAGTATACTTAAATATCACAGGTTTTTCTGTGAACTTCTAAATTGTCTACACGTGATCCTAGAGAGATAATGATATTATCCTAAAAGTTAGTTGTGTACTGGTGTATTGTGAACAGTGTCAGAGTGGCTATTTCATATCCAAGGACCGCATCATTGTCTTTATGTGGTTTTTGGTTATCATTGAAGACCAGACTGTGGACTCTCCACTCACAAGAAACTTCATGTGTGTATGATCGAATATTTTGGAAGGGTACATCTCAGTTGTTGCACGATTGTGTGGAATGGTGTTAATTATGTGGAGTTAGCATTATAACCAAGTACCGTTACTGATTCTAAATGGAGGAGTTGATTAGCTTCAAGCAGTCATCATATTGAGGCTCAACGTTGTTCCACAATTCTACACGAACTGGCATTGATGGGCAGGCCTTTTATTTTGTGAATTGATCTTTTGAACCTTCAAGAAAATGAGTTATGTGGTCGGTCTCTCTCCCCCCACCCCTCCCCTCCCCCCTCCACCTCGCCCTCTCGTGTCATTTGGAGATGAATAATATGTTTGGGTGTTGGTGAACATCTCTGCTATGAACTTGGTAGTATAGAATTTCTCTGAATATCAGTCATGCCCTGGTGTTTTACTTTTATCTAGAGATTTTCTGTTCTGTCATAGTAATTACTGTCAGTTCCATTTTAATATCCATGCAACAGTGGGAAAAACGTAGTATGATTTTAATCAGTGGAAGAATTCCATGAAACTATTTTAAGACTTACAGCATTCATTTTACTGCCAGTCATTTAAACCTCAGTTTGAGGAACAAGCAGCAGAGTTGATGATTTGGCTCCATAGACTAATCTTTGAAACTTACTGGGAGATTAAACTATGTGCCAGATCAGGACTCAAACCCAAAACTTCACCTTTTGCGGGCCATGCTTTTGCTGACATGAGTTTTCCCACCACTAGATAGCTCTCTCAGAAAGAGCTTGCCGTTGAAAGGCAAGGTACTGGTCTGAGTACTTGTCTGGTTTACAGTTTTTATTTACCAGTAAGTTTCATGTGATGTGCATTTTTTTGTCTTGAATCTCCGCTAAGACCTGGACATCAGCCTTTCACAAGCAGTATTCTTCTGGCTACATAACCAGGCATACCTCATGGACCATCACATAGTTTGTCTGCCATCTTCTCATTCCTCCCGCAGCAAATTCTGCATATGCTCTTCTCCTGACTGAAGGAATATGAATTCATTGAAATGATGAATTTAAAAGGACCTACTACTCCATAGCCTTTGTATTTGTAATGATAAAAAATATTTCACCTTCACATATGACAAATACTTGCTTTTTTCATTGGTGCGTTGACAGACACTTGATTCATAATTCATCATTCATGTACGAGGATAATCCCAAAAGTAAGGTCTCCTATTTTTTTATAAGTACATAGACCTATTTATTTCTACAATGGTTTACAGCTTGAACATTTAGCTATTTTTCAACATAATCACCATTTCTGTCGATGCATTTTTGTAGATGCTGTGGCAGTTTTTGCATGCCCATGTCATACCAGCTCGCCGCCAAGCTGTTTAGAAAGTTATGAACCTCTTCTTTCACCTCATCGTCGGCACTGAATCGCTGGGACCACAATTAACACTGACAAGTAGCCTACTGTGAGACTCTGAAAAATCTCAAACGGGCAATTCAGAACTGGAGAAGAGGAATGTTGAGCAAGGGTGTACACATTCTCCATGACAATACTTGCCCACACATTGCTCGGCAAACCATTGCTCTCCTGCAACAGTTTCAGTGGAACATAACCACCCACCCACCCTATAGTCCTGACTTGGTGCCCAGTGACTATCACAGAACATTTTGCCAGAAAGCGATTCAGCTCCGATGATGGGGAAAAAGAAGAGATTCATAACTTTCTGAACAGCATGGTGGCGAGCCGGTATGACATGGGCACACAAAAACTGCCACAGCATCTACAAAAATGCATTGACAGAAATGGTGATTATGTCGAAAAATAGCTAGATGTTCAAGCTGTAAACTGATGTAAACCATTGTAGAAATAAACAGGACCGAGCGAGGTAACGCAGTTGTTAGACACTGGACTCGCATTCGGGAGGACGACGGTTCAATCCCACGTCCAGCCATCCTGATTTAGGTTTTCCGTGATTTCCCTAAATCGCTCCAGGCAAATGCCGGGATGGTTCCTTTCAAAGGGCACGGCCGACTTCCTTCCCTAATCCGATGAGACCGATGACCTCGATGTCTGGTCTCCTTCACCAAAGTGACCAACCAAATAAACATGGCTATGTACTTATAAAAAAAAATAAGAGACCTTACTTTTGGGATAATCCCCCGTATTTAGTAATTCTCCTTGCAGTCATTTGTATTTTACTTAATTTCTATTTGTTAACAATCCTGCCTGTTATTTGAATGTCCTTTGCAATTATATTTTCAACCTTGACAGCTTCATAATGTTATTAACCTGTGGTGGATCTTTAGTATCCCTCACTACCTCAGTTAGTACTGACACATCAGGTATACACCAAAAACTCCAAACAAAGTGGTACCATTGTAACGGCAGTAGGCTCGTATCTGAGAGGTACAAGGCTCGTATTTCTATCCAAATTTCCTGTTTTGGGTTTCATGTGGTTCCCTTAAATCAGTTCAGGGTGATTTCGTAAACAAGTTTAAGAATGATATCCTGCCTGAAGCTCGCTAATGAACTTCACATTGATAAGATATTAAGGTGCAAATTTTTCTTTGAGTAATAGATATCAATTTAAGTCAAAGAACCTTTACAAGCTCTTCCTCAGTATTTCATGTTTAGGACTGATTATGTAGTAAACTATGATTTTTGTTTATTAGGATTTTCCAAACAAATAAAACTACTTGCCGTACGCAATTCATGGTATCTCTCCACTACTTTTACTCCACTCATTTTCTTCCATTATGAAATCAACTAGCCGGCCGGAGTGGCAGAGTGGTTCTAGGCGCTACAGTCTGGAACCGCGCAACCGCTACGGTAGCAGGTTCAAATCCTGCCTCGGGCATGGATGCGTGTGATGTCCTTAGGTTAGTTAGGTTTAAGTAGTTCTAAGTTCTAGGGGACTGATGACCTCAGAAGTTAAGTCCCATAGTGCTCAGAGCCATTTGAACCATTTGAAATCAACTACACCTTGATATGTCAGGGTGTGCCTGTCCTACAAATGTGTCCTTCATTTAGTCAAGTTGTTTCATAAAGCTCTTTTCTCCCCAATCTGATTCAATAGCCCATTATTAAATCCACCCATAATCTTAATCATTATTTAGTTGCATCTCACTTCAAAAGTTTCTATTCTCTTCTGCATAAGGCTGTGCTCCATTCCTAACACTTTTATGTTTAGTGTTAGTACATTTCTTTCTTCTTTTAGGAAATCTTTTTGTGCTGTTGTCAGTTAACCTCTTATGTACACTCTACTCCGATGATCATCTGCTATTTTCCTACCAAATACCAAAACTTGTTTACCATTTAGCACCTTATTTCCTAATCTTTCCCTCAGCAACACCTGATTTAATTTGGCTACACTCCATTACCATTGTTTTCCTTTAATATATGTTCATATTATGATTTCTTTTTTGAGATTATATCTATTCTGTTCAATTCTTTGACGTCCTTTGCCATCTCTGACAGAATTACGATCTCATTGGCAAACCTTAAAGTTTTTATTTTATCTCCCAGAACTTTAATTCCTTTTCAAAATCTTAAATAACATGGGAAATAACCTGCGACTCTGTCTCACTCCCTCGTCATTTACTGCTTCCCTTTCATGTCTTTGACCTTTATAACTGCAGTCTAGTTTCTTTACAGTTTGTAGTTAATCTGTAACTCCTGGTATTTCATTTCTGATAACTTCAGAATTACGTAGTCTGTTTTATTTAGTCAGTATTTTCAAATACCAACTAAGTAAAATCATAGGGTCAGTATTGCTTCATGTGCTCCTAAGTTTTCAGGAAGTCCGACTGCCTTCCAGGTCGGCTTCTACCAGTTGTTCTGTCCTCTAGATAATTTGTTAGTATTTTAGAACAGTGGTCTGTTAAACTGATGTTCCAGTTGTACTCATCTTCAGAACCCATCTTCTTTGATATTTGTGGTATTAGATTCTTCTTGAAGGATGAGGCTATTTTGGCTGTTTTCTACATCCTGCTTACCAGATGTAATAGTGTTGTTGTTGTTGGTTCTCCCAATGAGGATCATAATTATGAAGGAATGTCATCTGCTTTGGGTACCTAGTTTCAACTGAGGCCTTTCAGTACTTCAACAAATTTTTCTTGACATTTCAAAACCCCCATTTTGCCTTTATTTGCTTTCTTTATTCTTCCCACAATATTATCAAGTTCCATACAGAGTATTTATACTTGGTGAGGGCCTGGATGTTGACCCTCAAAATTAACAAATGTTAAGTATTATGCATAAATAGGCAGAGACACCTAGTATTGTTCTGTTGTGTGATTGGTGCTCATTCACTAGAAATCACAACTGTGAACTATGTAGGTGTATGTGTCCACTTTGCTTTAAAGCAGAATAATAATATAAAAACAGTTACAGAAAAGGCAGAGAGCCTGCCTGAGATTCATTGGCAGAACCCTAAGGCAGTACGAGGCACCTTTGTTGGAGATAGCTTACAAAAGCCTCGTTCAACTGATTCTTGAATATGTTTCAGCAGTCTGGGAACCTTAACTGGTAGGATTAATAAGGGGCTGTAGAAGATTCAAATAGCAGCAGCCTATGTACTCCTGAATTCATTTGTTGTTGTTGTTGTTGTTGTTGTCTTCAGTCCTGAGACTGGTTTGATGCAGCTCTACATGCTAATCTATCCTGTGCAAACTCCTTCATCTCCCAGTACCTACTGCAACCTACATCCTTCTGAATCTGCTTAGTGTATTCATCTCTTGGTCTCCCTCTACGATTTTTACTCTCCATGCTGCCCTCCAATACTAAATTTGTGATCCCTTGATGCCTCAGGACATGTCCTACCAACCGATCCCTTCTTCTAGTCAAGTTGTCCGCCGCTCGTGGTCTTGCGGTAGCGTTCTCGCTTCACGAGCACGGGGTCCCGGGTTCGATTCCCGGCGGGGTCAGGGATTTTCACCTGCCTCGAGATGACTGGGTGTTTGTGTTGCCCTCATCATTTCATCATCATCCAGGAAAGTGGCGAAATTGGACTGAGCAAAGATTGGGTAATTGTACGGGCGCTGATAACCACGCAGTTGAGCGCCCCACAAACCAAACAACATCATCATCATCATCAGCATCATCATCTAGTCAAGTTGTGCTACAAACTTCTCTTCTCCCCAGTCCTATTCAATACCTCCTCATTAGTTACGTGATCTACCCACCTAATCTTCAACATTCTTCTGTAGCACCACATTTCGAAAGCTCCTATTCTCTTCTTGTCCAAACTATTTATTGTCCATGTTTCACTTCCATACATGGCTACACTCTATACAAATACTTAGAGAAACGACTTCCTGACACTTAAATCTATATTCGATGTTAACAAATTTCTCTTCTTCAGAAACGCTTTCCTTGCCATTGCCAGTCTACATTTTATATCCTCTCTACTTCAACCATCATCAGTTACTTTGCTCCCCAAATAGCAAAACTCCTTTACTACTTTAAGTGTCTCATTTCCTAATCTAATTCCCTCAGCATCACCCGACTTAATTCAACTACATTCCATTATCCTCGTTTTGCTTTTGTTGATGTTCATCTTATATCCTCCTTGCAAGACACTGTCCATTCCATTCAACTGCTCTTCCAAGTCCTTTACTGTCTCTGACAGAATTACAATGTCATTGGCGACCCTCAAAGTTTTTCATTCTTCTCCCTGGATTTTAATACCTACTCCAAATTTTTCTTTTGTTTCCTTTATTGCTTACTCAATATACAGATTGAATAACATCAGGGAGGGACTACAACCCTGTCTCACTCCCTTCCCAACCACTGCTTCCCTTTCATTCCCCTCAACTCTTATAACTGCAGTCTGGTTTCTGTACAAATTGTAAATAGCCTTTCGCTCCCTATATTTTACCCCTGCCACCTTCAGAATTTGAAAGAGAGTATTCCAGTCAACATTGTCAAAAGTTTTCTCTAAGTCTACAAATGCTACAAACATAGGTTTGCCTTTCCTTAATCTTTCTTCGAAGATAAGTGGTAAGGTCAGTATTGCCTCACGTGTTCAAACATTTCTACGGAATCCAAACTGATCTTCCCCGAGGTCGGCTTCTACCAGTTTTTCCATTTGTCTGTAAATAATTTGCGCTAGTATTTTCCAGCTGTGACTTATTAAACTGATAGTTCGGTAATTTTCACATCTGTCAACACCTGCTTTCTTTGGGATAGGAATTATTATATTCTTCTTGAAGTCTGAGGGTATTTCGCCTGTCTCGTACATCTTGCTCACCAGATGGTAGAGTTTTGTCAGGACTGGCTCTCCCAAGGCCATCAGTAGTTCTAATGGAATGTTGTCTACTCCCGGGGCCTTGTTTCGACTCAGGTCTTTCAGTGCTCTGTCAAACTCTTCATGCAGTATCGTATCTCCCATTTCATCTTCATCTACATTCTCTTCCATTTCCATCATATTGTCCTCAAGTACATCACCCTTGTATAGACCCTCTATATACTCCTTCCACCTTTCTGCTTTCCCTTGTTTGCTTAGGACTGGGTTTCCATCTAAGCTCTTGATATTCATACAAGTGGCTCTCTTTTCTCCAAAGGTCTCTTTAATTTTCCTGTAGGCTGTATCTATCTTACCCCTAGTGAGATAAGCCTCTACATCCTTACATTTGTCCTCTAGCCATGCATACTTAGCCATTTTGCACTTCCTGTCGATCTTATTTTTGAGATGTTTGTATTCCTTTTTGCCTGCTTCATTTACTACATTTTTATATTTTCTCCTTTCATCAATTAAATTCAATATTTCTTCTGTTACCCAAGGATTTCTACTAGCCCTCCTCTTTTTACCCACTTGATCCTCTGCTGCCTTCACTACTTCATCCCTCAGAGCTACCCATTTTCTTCTACTGTATTTCTTTCCCCCATTCCTGTTAATTGTTCCCTTTATGCTGTCCCTGAAACTCTGTACAACCTCTGGTTTAGTCAGTGTATCCTGGTCCCATCTCCTTAAATTCCCACCTTTTTGCAATTTCTGCAGTTTTAATCTACAGTTCATAACCCACATCTGCCCCTGGAAATGTCCTACAATTTAAAACCTGGTTCCTAAATCTCTGTCTTACCATTATATAATCTGTCTGATACCTTTTAGTATCTCCAGGATTCTTCCATGTATATAACCTTCTTTTATGATTCTTGAACCAAGTGTTAGCTATGATTAAGTTATGCTCTGTGCAAAATTCTGGCAGACGGCTTCCTCTTTCATTTCTTACCCCCAATCCATATTCACCTACTATGTTTCCTTCTCTCCCTTTTCCTACACTCGAATTCCAGTCACCCATGACTATTAAATTTTCATCTCCCTTCACTACCTGAATAATTTCTTTTATCTCATCATATATTTCTTCAATTTCTTCGTCATCTGCAGAGCTAGTTGCCATATAAACTTGTACTACTGTAGTAGGCATAGGCTTCGTGTCTATCTTGGCCACTATAATACGTTCACTATGCTGTTTGTCCCCCCATGAACCATGGACCTTGCCGTTGGTGGGGAGGCTTGCGTGCCTCAGCGATACAGATGGCCGTACCGTAGGTGCAACCACAACGGAGGGGTATCTGTTGAGAGGCCAGACAAACATGTGGTTCCTGAAGAGGGGCAGCAGCCTTTTCAGTAGTTGCAGGGGAAACAGTCTGGATGATTGACTGATCTGGCCTTGTAACATTATCCAAAACGGCCTTGCTGTGCTGGTACTGCGAACGGCTGAAAGCAAGGGGAAACTACAGCCATAATTTTTCCTGAGGACATGCAGCTCTACTGTATGATTAAATGATGATGGCATCCTCTTGGGTAAAATATTCCGGAGGTAAAATAGTCCCCCATTCGGATCTCCGGGCAGGGACTACTCAGGAGGACGTCGTTATCAGGAGAAAGAAAACTGGCGTTCTACGGATCGGAGCGTGGAATGTCAGATCCCTTAATCGGGCAGCTAGGTTAGAAAATTTAAAAAGGGAAATGGATAGGTTAAAGTTAGATACAGTGGGCATTAGTGAAGTTCGGTGGCAGGAGGAACAAGACTTTTGGTCAGGTGATTACAGGGTTATAAATACAAAATCAAATAGGGGTAATGCAGGAGTAGGTTTAATAATGAAGAAAAAAATAGGAGTGCGGGTTAGCTACTACAAACAGCATAGTGAACGCATTATTGTGGCCAAGATAGACACAAAGCCCATGCCTACTACAGTAGTACAAGTTTATATGCCAACTACCTCTGCAGATGATGAAGAAATAGATGAAATGTATGACGAGATAAAAGAAATTATTCAGGTAGTGAAGGGAGACGAAAATTTAATAGTCATGGGTGACTGGAATTCGTCAGTAGGAAAAGGGAGAGAAGGAAACATAGTAGGTGAATATGGATTGGGGGGAAGGAATGAAAGAGAAAGCCGCCTTGTAGAATTTTGCACAGAGCATAACTTAATCATAGCCAACACTTGGTTCAAGAATCATAAAAGAAGGTTGTATACCTGGAAGAATCCTGGAGATACTAAAAGGTATCAGATAGATTATATAATGGTAAGACAGAGATTTAGGAACCAGGTTTTAAATTGTAAGACATTTCCTGGGGCAGATGTGGATTCTGACCACAATCTGTTGGTTATGAACTGCAGATTGAAACTGAAGAAACAGCAAAAAGGTGGGAATTTAAGGAGATGGGATCTGGATAAACTGAAAGATCCAGAGGTTGTAGAGAGTTTCAGGGAGAGCATAAGGGAACAATTGACAGGAATGGGGGAAAGAAATACAGTAGAAGAAAATGGGTAGCTCTGAGGGATGAAGTAGTGAAGGCAGCAGAGGATCAAGTAGGTAAAAAGACGAGGGCTAATAGAAATCCTTGGGTAACAGAAGAAATATTGAATTTAATTGATGAAAGGAGAAAATATAAAAATGCAGTAAATGAAGCAGGCAAAAAGGAATACAAACGTCTCAAAAATGAGATCGACAGGAAGTGCAAAATGGCTAAGTAGGGATGGCTAGAGGACAAATGTAAGGATGTAGAGGCTTGTCTCACTAGGGGTAAGATAGATACAGCCTACAGGAAAATTAAAGAGACCTTTGGAGAGAAGAGAACCACTTTTATGAATATCAAGAGCTCAGATGGCAACCCAGTTCTAAGCAAAGAAGGGAAGGCAGAAAGGTGGAAGGAGTATATAGAGGGTTTATACAAGGGCGATGTACTTGAGGACAATATTATGGAAATGGAAGAGGATGCAGATGAAGACGAAATGGGAGATAAGATACTGCGTGAAGAGTTTGACAGAGCACTGAAAGACCTGAGTCGAAACAAGGCCCCGGGAGTAGACAACATTCCATTGGAACTACTGATGGCCTCAGGAGAGCCAGTCATGACAAAACTCTACCATCTGGTGAGCACGATGTATGAGACAGGCGAAATACCCTCAGACTTCAAGAAGAATATAATAATGCCAATCCCAAAGAAAGCAGGTGTTGACAGATGTGAAAATTACCGAACTATCAGTTTAATAAGTCACAGCTGCAAAATACTAACGCGAATTCTTTACAGACGAATGGAAAAACTGGTAGAAGCCGACCTCGGGGAAGATCAGTTTGGATTCCGTGGATATGTTGGAACACGTGAGGCAATACTGACCTTACCACTTATCTTCGAAGAAAGATTAAGAAAAGGCAAACCTACGTTTCTAGCATTTGTAGACTTAGAGAAAGCTTTTGACAATGTTAACTGGAATACTCTCTTTCAAATTCTGAAGGTGGCAGGGTAAAATACAGGGAGCGAAGGCTATTTACGGTTTGTACAGAAACCAGACTGCAGTTATAAGAGTCGAGGGGCATGAAAGGGAAGCAGTGGTTGGGAAAGGAGTAAGACAAGGTTGTAGCCTCTCCCCGATGTTATTCAATCTGTATATTGAGCAAGCAGTAAAGGAAACAAAAGAAAAATTTGGAGTAGGTATTAAAATTCATGGAGAAGAAGTAAAAACTTTGAGGTTCGCCGATGACATTGTAATTCTGTCAGAGACAGCAAAGGACTTGGAAGAGCAGTTGAATGGAGTGGACAGTGTCTTGAAAGGAGGATATAAGATGAACATCAACAAAAGCAAAACGAGGATAATGGAATATAGTCGAATTAAGTCGGGTGATGCTGAGGGAACTAGATTAGGAAATGAGACACTTAAAGTAGTAAAGGAGTTTTGCTATTTAGGGAGTAAAATAACCGATGATGGTCGAAGTAGAGAGGATATAAAATGTAGACTGGCAATGGCAAGGAAAGTGTTTCTCGAGAAGAGGAATTTGTTAACACGGAGTATAGATTTAAGTGTCAGGAAGTCGTTTCTGAAAGTATTTGTATGGAGTGTAGCCATGTATGGAAGTGAAACATGGACGATAACTAGTTTGGACAAGAAGAGAATAGAAGCTTGCGAAATGTGGTGCTACAGAAGAATGCTGAAGATAAGGTGGGTAGATCATGTAACTAATGAGGAGGTATTGAATAGGATTGGGGAGAAGAGAAGTTTGTGGTACAACTTGACTAGAAGAAGGGATCGGTTGGTAGGACATGTTTTGAGGCATCAAGGGATCACAAATTTAGCATTGGAGGGCAGTGTGAAGGGTAAAAATCGTAGAGGGAGACCAAGAGATGAATACACTAAGCAGATTCAGAAGGATGTAGGTTGCAGTAGATACTGGGAGATGAAGAAGCTTGCACAGGATAGAGTAGCATGGAGAGCTGCATCAAAGCAGTCTCAGGACTGAAGACCACAACAACAACAACAACAATGCTGTTTGTAGTAGCTTACCCGCACTCCTATTTTTTTTTTTTTTTTATTCATTATTAAACCTGCTCCTCCATTACCCCTATTTGATTTTGTATTTATAACCCTGTATTCACCTGACCAAAAGTCTTGTTCCTCCTACCACCAAACTTCATTAATTCCTACTATATCCAACTTTAACCTATCCATTTCCCTTTTTAAATTTTCTAACCTACCTGCTCGATTAAGGGATCTGACATTCCACGCTCCGATCCGTAGAATGCCAGTTTCCTTTCTCCTGATAATGATGTCCTCTTGAGTAGTCCCCGCCCGGAGATCCGAATGGGGGACTATTTTACCTCCGGAATATTTTACCCAAGAGGATGCCATCATCATTTAACCATACAGTAAAGCTGCATGCCCTCGGGAAAAATTACGGCCGTAGTTTCCCCTTGCTTTCAGCCGTTCGCAGTACCACAACAGCGAGGTCGTTTTGGTTAGTGTTACAAGGCCAGATCAGTCAATCATCCAGACTGTTGCCCCTGCAACTCCTGAAAAGGCTGCTGCCCCTCTTCAGGAACCACACGTTTGTCTGGCCTCTCAACAGATACCCCTCCGTTGTGGTTGCACCTACGGTACGGCTATCTGTATCGTTGAGGCACGCAAGCCTCCCCACCAACTGCAAGGTCCATGGTTCATGGGGGGAGGTGAATTCATTTAGCAAGTGCAAAAGCATCTGGAAAATCCTTATCGTATTTGAATAGCTGATGCTGCAAGAGGGGGATTGGGCTTCATAGTGTGATTTACTGTTAGAATTCTGATTGTGTATGATTCTAGAAGAGTAGGGTCCATTAGTTGGTGAAAGCAATGAATATGAAAGCAAACCAACGTTGTTGTGGTTACAAATTGATCTGTAGCTATGCCCAAGGTCTAGGTTGGTTGGGTTGGAAAGTGATAGTTTAGTTGTAAGTTGTCAGTCCAATGAATGTTAAAAAAACGGGTTGTCATGACAGACTGGTATGTAGCTTAACCCATTTGAAAAAATTATCACTGATATCCTCTTATAGTCAACATGTTGTTTACAGCATGTTTCTTATGTCACTGGTCAAAGCTGATGACTCATACCAAATAGTCCCCTTTAGCCAAAGAATGAAATAATATATTACTTTGCTAATCATATGACTTGCAAAGTGTCCACATTTAGAGAAATTTGAGGCCATACAGCCGGCCGTGGTGGCCGAGCGGTTCTAGGCACTACAGTCTGGAGCCGAGTGACCACTACGGTCACAGGTTCGAATCCTGCCTCGGGCATGGATGTGTGTGATGTCCTTAGGTTAGTTAGGTTTAAGTAGTTAGGGGAATGGTGACATCAGAAGTTAAGTCCCATAGTGCTCAGAGCCATTTTTTTTTAGGCCATACAGACATTTACCAACGCCATTTGTGACTGTAACAAAAAAAGTGAGGAAAACGATGTTACTATGCTATGTCCCCTCTGTCACATGCTGTAAGGTGGCTTGTGGAGTATAGATTTACTTTTTTTTATCTCATGAATAATTTTCAACTTAAGTGGTTACTTACTGTGCAATGCATCGTGATCTACATCTACATACTCTCTGCAAGTCACCGTAAGGTGCATGGCAGAGGGTGCCTTGTACCACTACTTTACTGTTTCACATGCAGATGGACCGAAGGAAAAATGACCGTTTGTATGCCTCTGTAAGAACCCTAATTTCTCTTATCTTCATGGTCCTTAAGCAAAATGTGTGGTATTGGCAGTAGAATCGTTTCACAGTCAGCCTCAGAAACCAGCTCTAAGTTTTCTCAATGGTGCCTCACGAAAAGAATGTTGTCTTCCCTCCAGGGATTCCCATTTGATTTCACGCTGATTATGAACAGAGGGCAGTTGTTTCACTTGTCTTGATTTGGGAATCAGTACAATTTCAAATGGGTTTTGTAATTATTTATAAGAAACAGTTTTCTGATGATACACTCATAATGATTTTTACAGAAATCTTTGTCTCTGGGAACAGTAGTACTGTATGACTCTGTCAATAGCTGAAAAATTGATACAACCTTCCGTTACTGTACTATGAGCAGAAAATTTGCTTGCTGTGTTAACCTCAAAGGCTTGAACTGCTGAACCTAACTGCCAATCAGAATATCTGACCAAGATATTAAATCTAGTTTTTGTAATTACGTTCTCCTATGCCCTGAATAAAATAACTTTGTGATAACGTTCCAGCAAACAGATGGTAAGAACAAACCACCAGCCAATCATAGTTTTTTCTCGGGCACCACGTGCTGGCCATGTTGCCTGTTCAGAAGGTACCTGCTGAGCCTTGACTAATGTGACTGACTGCACACCAGCAACACTGCCCGCATTGCTGCAATCTGTCAGTCACAAAGTAATTTTAATCAGTCTATAGATGACTGAAGGTTCAAGAAATCTCTCTTCCTAGAGTCACTAAGTGCATATAACAGACAGCATAGATTAGTTCAAAATATTTTCATTATAGTAAGGGCAAAACAGATGAACTCTAAAGCAGGTACTCAGGTTACTGGAATTCTGATTTTTTTTGACCAGGCAATGTTATCTTGTAAAATCAAAGTTATTTTGACACATTTATGCGTAAAAATATTAAGTAATAACTGAACTCCACTGCATGTTATTTGTGCCAGTTAGATTACACTAGTTAGCTACTTAAAATGGAAGTGACGTAAGGGAAAGGCTCACATAATGAACAGATTCCACAGAACTAAATATATGCAGTGATTGATGGTGCAATAATGGGAACTTGGGCAGAGAATGGAGGAAAACTTACTAGAGATTAGATCCCTAGCATGTACAGACACTAGAAACACTTTCAGTTTATTTCAGTCTTTGACTTCTTATATGCAAACTCCACTGATACAGGGCTCAACCAGCAATGGGTGAGCATTGTAATCTCTGCACGCTTTGGCAACACTATTTGATGTGATTGTGGAGTGTCAAATGTATCAGACCGACAGTTTTCAAGAACTTTATTGGAAGTCAAATCTGAATCTCAGAAAAATTAATGTATAGGACTGGACAAGACCTTCGTTGTGACTTTTTCTTACAATTCATTTCCCCAATGCTTCCCAGCCAGGCACTCTATGATTTATATCTGAAAACCTTCCTGGCCAGTGCAGGTAGGTGGGTATCTTCATCTGTAAGAAATAAATCCAACAGAGCAGCTTTTTGTGGACCAGCATTATTCTGCACAGAGAGAGAGAGAGAGAGAGAGAGAGAGAGAGAGAGAGAGAGAGAGAGAGAGAGAGAGAGAATGAATGAATGAATGAATGAATGAAAGTCAGTAAGTAAGTCTACACCAAATGCCTTTCTAAAAACTCTCCCCCCCCTGCGGGTCCGGGGATTAGAATAGGCCCGAGGTATTCCTGCCTGTCGTAAGAGGCGACTAAAAGGAGTCCATCGCCCTCACGGGGGTAGTTAGCGCCTGCGTCTGGCGACGGACGGTTCCACGACCTATAATTGTGGTCTTTTTGGTTTTTCACTTCTCGTTTCTTCCTTCCTTTTGTTGGTTCCTTTCTTTGTTCTTCTCCACCTCACTGTCTTCCTTACTCTTTCCCTTGACTTCTCCTTGCCTTCTCATTGCCTTCTTCTCCTTGCCTTCTCATTGCCTTCTTCTCCTTGCCTTCTCATTGCCTTCTTCTCCTTGCCTTCTCATTGCCTTCTTCTCATTGCCTTCTTCTCCTTGCCTTCTCATTGCCTTCTTCTCCTTGTCTTCTCTGGTCTCCGCCTCGGCGTTTGAGACAGTCTGTCCTCTTTCTCCCTCTCTCTCTTCTTTTTCCTCTTCTTCCTTCCTCCCTGTGCGTGCCTGAAGGCCGACCCACGCGTTCGCACGCGTAGCCGGTGACGGGGTAACGCGTAATTCCCCGCCCTGGGTAGACATGTAAGGCACGCGCGTACCCCCTGGTAAAGGCCAGGCCCGGGGAGGGGTGATTGCCTGAGCTGATACCTTCTGACCATGCCAATTGGTCCCTCCGTCTGTTTCTCGGGAGGTGTGACCTGAGGTGTAAACATTCACCTAAGGCGGGAGTGCCCTCTGAGAGGGTCCCCACAAGGAAGGAACGCGCCATAGGAGACGCTGGCAATCGTGGGGGATTCCTCCACAATGGATTCTACTCCATCTCTTTCGACTTCTGCCCAAAAACGGAAACGTGACCAGCCACCAGTGACAAAAGTACTACCGCCTGCCCCACAGTTCCTCGTCGTTTCTCGATCTGAGGACGGAAAGGATTTTTCCTCTGTCAACCCTTTCGTTATCCAGAAGGGCGTAGATGCCATAGCCGGATCTGTCAAATCTTGTACCAGGTTGCGTAACGGTACCTTATTACTAGAAACTGAGAGTGCCTTTCAGGCACAAAAACTGCTTTGGGCCACACTCCTGTACACGTTACCTGTCCGGGTGGAGGCCCACCGAACTTTGAATTCATCTCGTGGTGTAGTCTATACTAGCTCCCTCGACGGATTGACTGACGAGGAGATTCAATCTTTCCTCGCTGAGCAGGGCGTGACGGCTGTCCATAGGGTCATGAAAAAGGTCAACAATGAACTTGTACCGACCCGGACACTTTTCTTGACCTTCGATAGTGTTAAGCTGCCATCGCGCATCAAGGCGGGCTACGAGGTTATTTCTGTTCGCCCCTATGTCCCGACACCTACGCGCTGCTACCAGTGTCAGCGTTTCAATCACACTCGACAGTCTTGTTCCAATGCGGCTAAATGTGTCACTTGTGGTAGGGATGCCCATGAGGGTGACTGTCCACCTCCATCTCCTCGTTGTGTGAACTGTCAGGGTGACCATGCCGCATCCTCCCGCGACTGTCCTGTCTATAAGGAAGAACGCTGTATCCAAGAAATTCGGGTCAAAGAGAAAGTGTCCACCTCGGCTGCTCGCAAGCTATTGGCTAGTAGGAAGCCCGTGCTGCTCCCAGCAGGGAAATACAGTACTGTCCTCGCCTCTCCTCGGACTACCAGGGAGGTAGCAACCCAGACATGCGATCTGACCTTCAGCACCACGGTCGTCCGTTCGGCCAGTGCTAAGATCGCGCGGTCGACGTCTCCTCTTCCTCCCATCACCCCACAGACACCAGTCCCTTCATCAGCTTCTGCTAAGATGAAGACCCCGAAGTCAGATGCACGGGCCTTCAAGAAGGAACCATCCCGTGCAGACTTCCTACGTACCTCGACCTCCCAGCCTTCGACCGGTACTTCCACCAAACGTCCTTCCAAAAAGGCTCATAGGAAGCACAGTTCTCCTTCTCCGCCACGGCGCATTTCTTCTCCTGCGCCACCCAGCGGTTGCCGCCCCAGGCCGTCATCCGTTTCGCCTGGCCGCACCGCTGGTAGCCGTACATCTGGCCGTTCACCGGCGGAGGAAGCTCCCCCTCCCGGCCATCCTTCCGAGATGGCCGATGAACCTATAGACCCAATGGACGATGACTGTCCGCCTACTGATAGCGGCGGCAGTGCTCGCTCGAAGCCAGGCCCTCAGCGGCCTTCGAGGTGACCCCTTCTTTCATCTTCCTTTTCTTACGATGGCACTTATTCACTGGAATATTCGCAGCATTCGCTCCATCCGAGAGGATTTGAAGTTGCTGCTCCGCTTGCACCGTCCGCTCGTCGTAGCCCCCCAGGAAACGAAGCTACGCCCATGCGATCAAATTGCCTTGGCACACTACACCTCTGTGCATTTTGACCTACCCCCTGTGGTAGGTATCCCAGCTCATGGAGGGGTTATGTTGCTGGTCCGGGATGATATTTACTACGATCCCATCACGTTGCACACCGGCCTGCAGGCAGTTGCCATCCGCATTACTCTCCCCACTTCTACGTTTTCCTTTTGTATCGTTCACACTCCATCGTCATCTGCCGTTACCAGGGCAGACATGATGCAACTTATTGCTCAGGTACCTGCACCATTTTTGTTAACTGGAGACTTCAATGCCCACCATCCCCTTTGGGGCTCTCCAGCATCCTGCCCGAGGGGCTCCTTGTTAGCAGACCTTTTCAACCAGCTCAATCTTGTCTGCCTCAATACTGGCGCCCCTACTTTTCTTTCGGACACATCTCACACCTATTCCCATTTAGACCTCTCTATATGTACTCCCCAACTTGCACGCCGGTTTGAGTGGTATGCCCTTTCTGATACATATTCGAGCGACCACTTCCCGTGTGTTATCCATCTCCTGCAGCATACCCCCTCTCCGTGCTCCTCTAGTTGGACCATCTCCAAGGCAGACTGGGGGCTCTTCTCTTCCAGGGCGACCTTTCAGGATCAAACCTTCACAAGCTGCGATCGTCAGGTCGCACACCTCACGGAAGTCATTCTCGCTGCTGCTGAATATTCCATCCCTCACCCTACTTCTTCTCCACGTCGCGTACCGGTCCCCTGGTGGACCGCAGCATGTAGAGACGCTTTACGTGCTCGTCGACGTGCTTTACGCACCTTTAAACGCCACCCTACAGTGGCGAATTGTATCAATTATAAACGATTACGTGCTCAGTGTCGTCGTATTATCAAAGAAAGCAAGAAAGCCAGCTGGGCTGCTTTCACAAGCACCTTCAACAGTTTTACTCCTCCTTCTGTTGTCTGGGGTAGCCTGCACCGGCTATCTGGCACTAAGGTCCACTCACCAGTTTCTGGCTTGAAGGTCGCGAATGACGTCCTTGTGGCCCCTGAGGCTGTCTCCAATGCCTTCGGCTGCTTTTTCGCAGAGGTTTCGAGCTCCGCTCATTACCACCCTGCCTTCCTCCCCCGCAAACAGGCAGAGGAGGCTAGGCCACCTAACTTCCGCTCCTTGAATCGTGAAAGTTATAATGCCCCATTCACCATGCGGGAACTCGAAAACGCACTTGGCCGATCACGGTCCTCCGCTCCAGGGCCTGATTCTATTCATATTCAGATGCTGAAGAACCTTTCTCCTGCGGGTAAAGGTTTTCTTCTTCGTACATACAATCGCATCTGGATTGAGGGACATGTTCCCGCATGCTGGCGCGAGTCTATTGTTGTCCCGATTCCTAAGCCGGGGAAGGACAAGCACTTGCCTTCCAGTTATCGACCTATCTCGCTTACCAGCTGTGTCTGTAAAGTGATGGAGCGAATGGTTAACTCTCGATTGGTTTGGCTGCTCGAGTCTCGACGCCTACTTACCAATGTACAATGTGGATTTCGTAGGTGCCGCTCTGCTGTTGACCATCTGGTTACCTTGTCGACCTTCATTATGAATAACTTCTTGCGGAAGCGCCCGACCGTGGCTGTGTTCTTTGATTTGGAGAAGGCTTACGACACCTGTCGGAGGGCGGGCATTCTCCGAACCATGCATACATGGGGCCTTCGCGGTCGCCTCCCTCTTTTTATTCATTCCTTTTTAATGGATCGACAGTTCAGGGTACGTGTGGGTTCTGTCCTTTCGCCAGGAGAATGGGGTGCCACAGGGCTCAGTTTTGAGCGTCGCTCTCTTCGCCATCGCGATCAATCCAATAATGGATTGCCTCCCAGCTGATGTATCAGGCTCCCTTTTCGTGGACGATTTTACCATCTATTGCAGCGCGCAGTGTACACGTGTCCTGGAGCGCTGTCTTCAGCGTTCTCTTGACCGTCTTTCCTCCTGGAGTGTCGCCAATGGCTTCCGTTTTTCTGCCGAGAAGACGGTCTGTATTAACTTCTGGCGCTACAAAGAGTTTCTCCCACCGTCCTTACGACTCGGTCCCGTTGCTCTCCCAATCGTGGAGACAACCAAATTTTTAGGCCTTACATTTGACAGGAAACTTAGCTGGTCTCCACATGTGTCATATTTGGCCGCCCGTTGTACCCGTTCTTTAAATGTCCTCCGTGTTCTCAGTGGTATGTCGTGGGGAGCGGATCGAACCGTCCTACTTCGTCTATATCGGTCGATCGTCCGCTCCAAGCTGGATTATGGGAGCTTCGTATACTCCTCTGCACGGCCATCCATCTTACGCCGCCTCAACCCCATACAACATCGGGGTTTACGACTTGCGATCGGAGCATTTTATACTAGTCCCGTAGAGAGTCTTCATGCTGACGCTGGCGAATTGCCACTCACCTACCGGCGCGATATACTGCTTTGTCGGTATGCCTGTCGGCTACTGTCAATGCCCGACCATCCGTCTTATCGTTCCTTTTTTGACGACTCTCTCGACCGTCAATACGGGTTGTATGTCTCTGCCCTGCTACCCCCTGGAGTTCGCTTTTGTCGCCTCCTTCAACACCTTAATTTTTCACTCCCTGCAACCTTTCGAGTGGGCGAGAGCCACACGCCACCTTGGCTCCAGGCTCAGGTCCGCGTTCACCTTGACCTCAGCTCGCTCCCAAAAGAGGTTACCCCCGGTTCGGTCTACCACTCCCGTTTTTTTGGAACTTCGTTCGCAGTTCATCAACATGACTTTCATTTATACAGATGGCTCTAAGACCAATGACGGGGTCGGGTGTTCCTTTATTGTCGGGGCACAAAGTTTCAAATACCGGCTCCATGGCCATTGTTCGGTCTTCACAGCTGAGCTCTTTGCCCTCTACCAGGCTGTTCTTTACATCTGCCACCACCGACATTCTGCTTATGTCATCTGCTCCGACTCCCTGAGCGCCATCCAGAGCCTCAGTGATCCGTACCCGGTTCACCCTTTCGTACACCGGATCCAATGCTCTCTTCAGCAGCTGGTGGACGTCGGTTCTCCGGTTAGCTTTATGTGGGTTCCTGGCCATGTCGGTATCCCTGGGAACGAAGCTGCAGATGCCGCGGCCAAGGCTGCGGTCCTCCAGCCTCGGACAGCTTCTTGTTGTGTCCCTTCGTCCGATTTTAGCAGGGTCATTTGTCGGCGCATTTTATCGCTGTGGCATGCCGATTGGGCTGCACTTACAGACAACAAGCTTCGGGCCTTAAAACCTCTTCCCGTGGCTTGGACGTCCTCCTCACGCCCTTCTCGGCGGGAGGAGGTAGTTTTGGCCCGGTTAAGAATTGGACACTGCCGGTTCAGCCATCGCCATCTGCTGACGGCTGCACCGGCTCCGTTCTGCCCATGTGGGCACTTGCTGATGGTTTGACACATTTTAATGTCCTGTCCCGATTTTAACACACTGCGTCTAGATCTTAACCTGCCAAGTACTTTCGATGCCATTTTAGCGGATGACCCACGAGCAGCTGCTCGTGTTCTTCGTTTTATCAATTTGACAAACCTCTCTAAGGACATTTGATGATGCTGTTTTTTAATCCTATGCCTGTCAGTCTGTCTTTTATCGTGTTTTCCCTTTTAGTTGTTGTTGTCAACTTGTGCCTCGCGGTGCATTCTTCGAGTAGTCAGGGCGCTAATGACCATTGAAGTTGTGTGCCCTAAAAAAAAAAAAAAAAAAAAAAAAAAAAAACACTCTCACAGCTGCTTGCTATAGTATCTGACTACCTCTGGGCATTAATAGTATTGCTCCAGTTGCCATCAAAGACGCGTGAACCTCTGTGTGTACAAAATTATATCTTCTTATACCAGGACTCCACCAAACTGATCTCTTCCAACAACTTGTCTGTGATTGTTCTCACTACTTCTTCTACTTTAGATGAGTGTTAACTGAGGTATGATTTATCTGAGGGGGAATAAAATTCTTATGAATGTTCATGGCCCAATCCTTATTTTATTGGCTTCCCAATAACAGCCCCATCTCTTCACTGACATGCATGAGGCACTCTTTAACGAATGTTTGTCATGCAGGCAAACTCCTGTGAACCTTTGATAAACAGTTTGTTTACAAAGTGCCATGGCTCATGAGGCCTCAGTAATCTGTGCCTTCTATTGTCTTTCATCATTAGACATTTCTGTGCATTTGAAGTTGCATATCAGCCCTGTTGTTCAACAATTACAGTTGATGATGCAAAAAATGTTTGTCTTGGATAGGGCCCCAAAACTTTAAAATGGCAGTTTAGGGCCACCTTTACTGCAACTGAAACCATCCGTAAAGTGCTTAAAAATTTTTGTGACATTTTAACCCAGATATAGCATCCAGACTATAGTAGCTCATATTGGCACCAAAATTAATCATGTTACTAAGACAGTTATTACATACATTTTGTTTCAGCTAAGGTGTTAAACTCAGGTTCAGTGGATCAGAACAGCATTTCTAAAATGATACTTTGGTGATTCAGGACCAGAATGTCTAGGGAAACGTAGCAGTCATTTGAATTGTGATGATGTTTCAATGAAGTTTATGTTCAGGTGATTTTTAAAATAGAACTAATTTTCACAGATATACAAGAGACCAGTAAGAGAATTTTTACCAGTGAGGGTTGGTTGTCCAGGCTTGTTGCACTGGGGGAAGAGTATCGCAGAGTATTTCCTAAGGACATTTCTTTGACAATACCAGTATTTTTACCAGCATCTACTCACAGCCATGATCCATTTTTCCTGTTCTTATCTGAACATAGTTACCAGTTAACTTCACTACACTGATCTGTAAAAGAGCCCTTTCTCAGATTGGTAGCTGGATTCACCATTGTCCATGATTTGAGACATTGTTATACATATTTTTAATAGCTGTAGTCGTTACTCATTCATTCTGTTTCAACAGGAACCAATACTTTTCATTCCTGCTCAAGTACCAGCATGGTTTCATGTATCCCTGTCTTGAATAAAGTGAAGCCATTCAAAATGCAAATTGTAGTTGCAGGAAACAAGTTTCCCGTCAACACTGCAGTCTGCTTAGGCCTGGGAAGTTTATTTTACAATAATGCTGAAATACAGCTGAACGTATTATTGGAAGTTGTGTGTTCTTTATGTTCTGCTATTTATAAAATTAATTGGATCTTCCCCAGAGGGGAAAATCTATCAATTTGGATCATAGTATCACTTATAGATTTACAAGCCATTGTTTAGAATCACTAATTTTTGTTTTATGACCACCCTCATTAAAGAGGGAGCATATTCTTAGAATGGATCAGGATGTGGCAAGAAATTAACTGCATTCTTCTTGAAGGAACTATCACAGCTATTTGTTTTTGTGATTTATACAAATCATAGAGAACCATAATTTATCAATGACAAATTTATCTTTGAAACCAGCTGCTGAGTATGTACTCTTTAGATTTGCATGGCCTTTTCTGGCTTTGAGGAATGACATTATAGCTGGCAGTATAGAAAACCTCATGTTGTTGTTGTGGTCTTCAGTCCTGAGACTGGTTTGATGCGGCTCTCCATGCCACTCTATCCTGTGCAAGCTGCTTCAGCTCCCAGTACCTACTGCAACCTACATCCTTCTGAATCTGCTTAGTGTATTCATCTCTTGGTCTCCCTCTATGATTTTTACCCTCCACGCTGCCCTCCAATACTAAATTGGTGATCTCTTGATGCCTCAGAACATGTCCTACTAACCGGTCCCTTCTTCTGGTCAAGTTGTGCCACAAACTTCTCTTCACCCCAATCCTATTCAATACTTCCTCATTAGTTATGCGATCTACCCATCTGATCTTCAGCATTCTTCTGTAGCACCACATTTCGAAAGCTTCTATGCTCTTCTTGTCCAAACTATTTATCGTCCATGTTTCACTTCCATACATGGCTACACTCCATACAAATACTTTCAGAAACAACTTCCTGACACTTAAATCTATATTCGATGTTAACAAATTTCTCTTTTTCAGAAACGCTTTCCTTGCCATTGCCAGTCTACATTTTATATCCTCTCTACTTCAACCATCATCAGTTACTTTGCTCCCCAAATAGCAAAACTCCTTTACTACTTTAAGTTTCTCATTTCCTAATCTAATTCCCTAAGCATCACCCGACTTAATTCGACTATATTCCATTATCCTCGTTTTGCTTTTGTTGATGTTCATCTTATATCCTCCTTTCAAGACACTGTCCATTCCATTCAACTGCTCTTCCAAGTCCTTTACTGTCTCTGACAGAATTACAATGTCATCGGCAAACCTCAAAGTTTTTATTTCTTCTCCATGGATTTTAATACCTACTCTGAATTTTTCTTTTGTTTCCTTTACTGCTTGTTCCATATACAGATTGAATAACATCGGGGAGAGGCTACAACCCTGTCTTACTCCCTTCCCAACCACTGCTTCCCTTTCATGTCCCTTGACTATTATAACTGCCATCTGGTTTCTGTACAAATTGTAAATAGCCTTTCGCTCCCTGTATTTTACCCCTGCCACCTTTAGAATTTGAAAGAGAGTATTCCAGTCAACATTGTCAAAAGCTTTCTCTAAGTCTACAAATGCTAGAAACGTACGTTTGCCTTTCCTTAATCTTTCTTCTAAGATAAGTGGTAAGGTCAGTATTGCTTCACGTGTTCCAGTATTTCTACGGAATCCAAACTGATCTTCCCCGAGGTCGGCTTCTACTAGTTTTTCCATTCGTCTGTAAAGAATTCGTGTTAGTATTTTGAAGTTGTGGCTTATTAAACTGATTGTTCGGTAATTTTCACATCTGTCAACACCTGCTTTCTTTGTGATAGGAATTATTATATTCTTCTTGAAGTCTGAGGGTATTTCACCTGTTTCATACATCTTGCTCACCAGATGGTAGAGTTTTGTCATGACTGGCTCTCCCAAGGCCGTCAGTAGTTCCAATGGAATGTTGTCTACTCCGGGGGCCTTGTTTCGACTCAGGTCTTTCAGTGCTCTGTCAAACTCTTCATGCAGTATCGTATCTCCCATTTCATCTTCATCTACATCCTCTTCCATTTCCATAATATTGTCCTCAAGTACATCGCCCTTGTATAGACCCTCTATATACTCCTTCCACCTTTCTGCTTTCCCTTCTTTGCTTAAAACTGGGTTTCCATCTGAGCTCTTGATGTTCATAGAAGTGGTTCTCTTTTCTCCAAAGGTCTCTTTAATTTTCCTGTAGGCAGTATCTATCTTACCCCTAGTGAGATAAGCCTCTAGAGAAAACCTCATACCTGATTCTAAAAAGAACTCTCAGAATGTTTTATAATACATCATCATTTGTACCACTGTTACAAAATAATTTTTCTTTCATTCAATGGATACCTTTATTCTAACATTTGATAATCGATGTAATTCATCACCCGTGTGTCTTCCAGCAGCGGTATACATTTATTATATCGTGCATGAAACAGTCGTGCATCTGCAGAAAATAGTAACCTATTCAGCAGCCATCACTTACGAAAACCATAATAGTGTCACATGATGCAAGGTATGTCTACATGGAGGGTGCTCATGAATTACGAAGTATGCTGCAACAAAACATTCGGTTCAAGTATTTTTCTGACATACTGTGCTTGTCCACTGCTGTGGTAAATGAACTGTAACAATGCATTGTTGGAAGGTGTGGGCAAGCAGGAGGTGGGTGGAGGAGTTGGTGTTAAATGCAGCTAATCAGCTGATATAACACTCTGACAGCCTCAGTCAGACAAAGTTCAGCATATCTGAAACAGACACACGGCGGATGGCAGGAGATGATCCTTGAACCCAAGGATGCCGGTATAGATGCACTGATGCAGGGTTCACAGTCGAGGGTAGCAGGTGGCCCTGCTACCATTGCATGGCACCACTGCAGGAGGCAGGATGGAGGTGCAGCAGTGAGACAGAAGCTGGCGTCGGTCACTCAGGCAGCTGTTGTTGGGTTGTAGCACGGCGAAGAAAATGTCATTGAGGCACCAATGACTGGTATAGATTGTGGGTCATTGGATGGCCTGGCTGTGGCAAATGATGATGGGCTGGACCTAGGCACTTCAATCCTGATTCCTGGTGCTAATGACTGCAGAAGAGCCATGTTTCTGGGTCATATCGAAACTTCGGTAGTGGGGCCAATGTCAGAGACTGGTGTAACTGGTGGTAGATCAGTCAGGCTGCCTCGGATATCTGACAACCCTACGCACTGACTTGTGGGAGCTTTGATTGCGGAAGTGGCTGCTCAACTGATGCTGCTGTATTAGAAGGGCACTGGCTGATGAACTGTGACCTGGTTGTGATGCTGGGCTACTTTCCAAGCTGCTGGGTTCTCAGTCGGGACAGATCCAAATGCTGCAGTTTAATAATCTTGGACAGATGGTTTTAAGCATCTCTGCAACTCGCAGTACACATCTTTCTATGTCCATTTGTCAGTGAATGTTTCATGAGACTTGAGCATCACATTGTTGTAACAACCCCTTTATAGTAAAGTTAAAATGCAGAATGGAAAATCCAGGATGGAATGTAACAATATTGTGAAAAGGAAAGTTGCTACTCTCACACCTTGTGAGTTGCGTTTGCATGAGTGTGTATGGGTATGTTTGTTGTCTAATTTTGATGAAGGTCTTACTGGCCAAAAGTTATATTTGTGACATTCTTTTTGTTGTGCCTATCTGCTACTCGGCATCTCTGCTATATGGTGAGTAACAACTTTCCTTTTCACAATAGAATTCCATTATTGATAGACTAGAATTCTTGGACTCAACAAGTGCAATCTCATTTTCAAACACCAGCTTGATGATCATTGTTGGAACACTGTATTAACTGAACAAAAATTTTATCACATGTAACAGTACTATCCCCACAGTAATGTTGCACTGAAACATATCTTTTTACATTAAACTTTAATACATTGTTCTACAAAACCTCTTTTATTTTTTTTAAACAATTGCGCATCATAAATACAGCTTCCAACTTGAGAAAAGGCCTTTTTTTTTTTTTTTTTTTTTTTTTTTTTTTTTGCATCAGTGTGGCGAAGTTAACTATAACTGTCTCTTTCAATAACACTAGGGCAGATAGGTTGTGGGTGGGTACTTCCTTGTGTCTTTTCTTTAATACATTGTCTCTTATTATTGCTGGTTAAAAGAACAGCTAGATAAAGGAAGCAGATGATTGGTTTCAAATATTTGTTAGAGGCTTTCAGGTCATGTTGTATTCTTCTAACCTTAGAGTTGGATATTACCATGTATTTTGTCTTTTGTTCCTTTGAAGAAAGTGCAATTTTTGCTCCTTGTGCTTCCACTATTTCATACGTGTCTCTAAAGGTGTTTACATTTCTTAACACAGTTGCAATATCATCTGCATATGGTTGTATCCTACAGGATTACATCATTATTGCACCTTGTATCACAGGTTCATACAATTTTACTGTCCCTACCCCCTAATTTTCTGTGATTATTATTTAGTCATTATCATGTCAAATGGTTCAAGGTGTTCTAAATTCTGAGAATAATAAGAGTAAGCTATAGGAGATAATGTACAATATGTACAAGAACCAAGAGGGAACATTAAAAATGCAATACAGATGACAAAGTGCTTGAATTGAAAAGGGTATAAGACAGGGGTGTAGTCTTTCATGTCTATTGTTCATTCTCTGCATCGAAGAAGCAATGATGGAAATAAAGTACAAGATGAGATTAAAGTAGGAATATCGATTATAAGACTTATTGATGGCAACCTGTCCTCAGTGAAAGAGAAAAATTACAAGATGTATTGAATGGCATGAAAAGTTTAAAGGATCCAGAATATGAATTGAGAATAAACTGAAGAAAAGTGGGATTAACAGAAATGAGATTAGTGATAAACTTAACATCAAAATTCAGGACCACAAAGTACACATAGCAAAATGACCTAAGACAAATGAAGCAATGATGACATAAAAAGCATGTTAATACAAGCTAAAAGGGTGTTGTGGGGCAAGAGAAGTCTGCTATCAGACATCTACCTTAACCTGAGAAAGAAATTTCTGAGAATGTATGTCTGGAGCACAACAATGTATGGTAGTGAATAATGGACTGCAGGAAAACTGGAAATATGTAGAATTGATTAGTTTGAGTCCTGGTGGTATAGAAGGATGTTGAATGTTAGGTGGACTGATAAAATATGGAATGAAGTAGTTCTCCACAGAATCAAGGGAAAAAGGAACCTATAGAAAACAGTGACAAGGAGGAGGAAGAGGATGATAGGACATGTGTTAAGACATTGGGGAGTAACTTATTTGATACTAGAGGTCACTATAGAGAGTAAAAACTATAGGGGAAGGCAGAGGTTGAAGTACAACCAACAAATAATTGAGACTGAAGGGTACAAGTGGGACACTGAGTTGAAGAGGTTAGCACAAGAGGAATTCCTTTCAGGCCATATTGAACCAGTCAGAAGACTGGTGATTAGACAAAATAAACAAATAATTAATTTTTTGTATCTTCCTGAGTTCATTCTCTTGGCATTAATGATTTCTTCATCTATGTTTGTGTATATTTCTGTCTGTTGGCTGAAATCCTGTCTTGTCATTAAATAATAAAATATGAAGATTCCTAAATGAAAAAGGATGAGGAAAGGATACAAGAAATAAATGTGGATCATCATTAATTTTAGCCTTGTAACTGTTCACAGGCTTAAAGCTATATCCCCATTAACATATTGTTTCCTTGCCGTCATCTAAATGTTATGTGTATACAAATTTTTGATTGCTTGGTGTAGGCTGGGCTAGTCCTCAGCATCAACCCTCTACAGTTGTAAACTGCGTATGTATGGTACTCAAGTGATCTTCACTTAACCGCCTTGGATTGTGAAAAAGGTACAAGGCTCTAAAAGAAAGGACCCTCAACTTCAAGCAGCCAACTTCAGAGTCGTGCTGCAGCTCAAGTGTAGTAGAGTTACTCAGGTATAGAGGCTTCTGCCTTAGTCAGCACAACATTGTATTTTCCTTCGTTGTCCTTGAAAAGGTGAGATGTGCTACTTAAAAAATAACATGCGGGCGGTATCCCATTACTGTAGAACAATACAACACTTTTGATTTTGGATCTGTTAATGTAATACACACACCTCAAAATTAGAACTGAATGCGAAATGGAAAGGAGAAGTAATATCAGACCTATGCAATGTTATTTAAAGACAAATGGAATGTTGAGAAATAGCTGTGACTTACCTTTCTTACGTTTGACACATCAACCTTAAGACATCAGAGCATGATTTTCAATCACAGGGTATGCCTTGTATCCCAAATGCCCTGTGTTGCTATTATTTTTAATGCTTGGCTAGTTAGTGATTGCATGTGGATGCAAAGGAATATTTGGATCAGCTGGAAAGTGTGGGTTAGCTAAGGACATAGTACATATCCCCTTCATTTTGTTTCGATTTCTCTGATGACCATCCAATTTAGAGAAATACTGTATCTGCCAAGGAGGAAGAGCTGAAAGTGAAGGTCACCAAATGGGCACCTTATGCTAAAACAGTACAGCTGACAAACTTAGCTACTCAATTTGCTTCAGACCTCAAGAAAAAATTTGCAAACCTGCATGTTTCTACACGTGTCTAGAGAGATACTACCACAAATACCTACTGTACTTGTAAATGTTCTTGCAAAGTAACACACACAATTACCAGAGGTGAATTTCAGATACCACCATGAGTGAAACAAAAATAAACTGTAAGTATAATGCATGTGACTTGGAGCATCCGTCAAATCCCAATAGTGTGTTTCCACCTCAACTTATATCCCCTTCTCTAATAAAAGTAGATTAATGCAGGAAAGGAAAATATGAACTGAGTAAATAATTCTGAAAACATGAGAAGAGAAATCTCTGGACCTGAAACACAGTTCAACACATCTACAGTGGAACAGACAAGACCTAAGACACCAGGTAACTAGAGCGATGTTCCAAAGGTCATACAGGTTCTTTGAGTGGGGTTAGGCCAATTTTCTCGAATGTTCTATTTCATCTCAGGCCTTAAGATTTAAATGGGTTGCTAGGGTTGACATTGCAAAGGTCATATGTTCCTTGCTTGGGGTGTGGCCAGTTTTCTCAAATGGTCCATTTCATGTCAGCCCATATGATTTCATTGGGGCAGAGGTCTTGTGGAGAAGCAGGCCTGTCAAGAAGAGATCTCATTCAGTTCTGTAAACCATTCCTGCATCATAGCTGACTTGTGTATTGGAGAGTGATCCTACTAGAATAGATTACTACTCAGAATATAGTGGTCACACTTATGGAATCTGAACATTAATCGTAATATGAGTGTGCTAGGCAGCATCAAGTTGGCCATTTATCCTGTGAACCATCCTTTGTCTACTGGGACACAAACAGCCTCAAACTGCCAGAAACATTGCCACTGGAAAATGACTTAGTGGTTCGTCTGGAGATTGAAATGGCCACCATGCAGCCTCAGTAGAGCTCCAGTACTAGAGCAGAGAGGACGTCAGCAACAGCTTACAATTTTTACATAGATTTTATACATTTTTTGTTTAGTGGTGTTCCTACATGCTTCTGACTAGGAATGAACAGTAGTAGATATTTATTTCTCTGCTTTTAGTAGTGCTGTTTATTTTGTTGTAAGAATTCACTTATTTTTTGATCTTTTGTGTAGAGTGAGTTAACGTTGCTGTGTAGTTGTCCACTACATTAGTCACCAGTGCCACTTTATTTATTTAATCTTCCAACCTATTTGCATTTGCTTGTCTGCCAGTGTGCAGGAGACTAGTGTCAGTGACAAGCTTGGTGTTCTATAGTTACTTGCATTTGTGTTGGGTAGTGAAAATCCTTGTCTAAAAGACAGAATTTCTTTCCCATATGAATTTTAGCAGTAGAATGGGTAGGGAGTGGGCATGCCATATGTGAACTCACGAGATGGTGTCTGCATGGGAAACGTCAAGTGTCACTCGATTTGCCCAGAAATTCTGCTGCTGAGGCACCGTCAAGTGTGCCCAATGCAGGGGAACTGCACTCACTGCAAAGTGCGAGGCAGGTTTAATGTTTTGACGTTATTCGAGGTGGGGAGAGAATGTGGGGCTGGCCATCTGGCCTCACCAATTCATCCTGTGATTGGACAAGTGGCCAATCCTTCAGCAGGGTCTGAGCAGGCAAATTAAAGGAGGTGTTCTACTGATTATCGAGACCACCAATGTTAGACATATTCTGGAACCCCTTAAAGAAATAGCATCTAGGGCTGGAAAGAAGTTCAGTGTGCACTCAGTACTTCTGTCTAGCAAGGGGCTCATCCAAGATGTGGAAGAGGCTGTGGGTGCAGGGTGCAGTCATCTCCAAGTTTTGACTTGTGTCAGCACCAGTAAGGCCTGTCCCTTGGTTTCTGAGGCCATCCTTACTTCATACGTTCAGCTGGCAGAAGTGGCAAAGACTGCTGGCCTCACTCATAGGGTGCAAGCAGATCTTACAATTTGAAGAACTGATCAGAGTCTGGTAGTTACACATGAGTGAACAATCGCAACCAGAGGCACTGTTGATTTTGTTGTAGGCCTGGTTGCAGATTTCTGTCCCGCGTTTGGGATGAGGCATTGTAGGATTTGCGTTGATAGGTCAGGGGTGCACTACACAGAGGAGACAGCTACTCAGCTAACAGAGTACTTGCCTGGGCAGTAGTTTGAGGTCCTCTGATGAACATTCACTAGTTGATAAGCAGAGTGTGAATTCAGATTATGTACAAAGTCCCTGAATTCACCAGCCTTTGTCACATTCAAATTGTACTCAGAACCAAGAAAAGAAAGTAGAAAGCTCTGAAATATTTAATGAGGAGTGGATAGTATACTATAAAGACAGCTTAGATGCCATAGGAGGGGGAGTGTTCATCACAACTGACAGAAATATTGTCTTTCAAGGTCCAAATAGAGTCTGACTAAGAAGTTATCTGGATTTGAGTAACCAGCCTAAGTGTATTCAAGTTAATCATCGAATGTTTGTATCAGCCACCCACTCAGGAGTACAGTAGTACCAATCGTGCAGTATTAGTTGGAGGCAACTTAAACGTACCAAGTTAAACTGGGATGTATATGGATTCATTGCAGATTGTATGGACAGACTGTCGTGTAAAGTTATTCTGAGGACATTGTCCAGAAACTGTCTTCAGCAGCTAGTTTGACAACTGACGTGTAATAGAAATACTTCAGACTTGCAGCAACAGATGTACTGGAACTGGCTATAGCCTCGAGAGCGCGTGCGCGATAGCGTGTCATGCGTACTTGTTAACACTGGTACCAACATGTACTCCTAAAGTTTAAATTTTTATGAATAACCAGGTGCGGCTAACGAATTGACGTATATGTTATCCTGTAAGGAACAAAGATATATCAACTGTCTTAACATTTGTAATAATTTGTTGGACGTCAAAAGTGAAGGGAGCAATGCATTAACTATTTTAAGCCAACTTAGCATATTCGGGCTAATCATCGAACTTGACCGCATGAGGATAACTACGGATTTGAAATACTAGATAATCCCATCTATTCAGCAAATGGGAGTGCTAAAACCATGTTGGCAAGGGTATAATGATTACTCCCTAAAATTATGGCAGATGGAATAACGATTGAAAACCTTCAAAAAAGTTTTTGTTTCGCAGCTGCAGCTGGTCGTTAAGGAGGTTAATTTTTTCATATAATAAGTGTTTAAAAATTTGCATTTCTTCCAAAATATCCAACCTCGCACCCTTCACTTCGCAATGCAAGAGCTGAGTATTATCCGGAGTGTTGGGTGCGTGAGCCGTTTGCACTAAATGTTCAGCGAATGTCGAACCACGCGTGACATCTCCAACTTTAATAGGGATATGTTCCTTGTGTCTTGCTAGTAAGGCTCTTCCTGTTTGGCTACTATAATATGCAGTTACAGATAATCTTAGTATGTGTTTTTTATATTATCATTCAGGCAGTCTCTTACCATTAACTAATTATTTACTGACTCGTCTTCATGACTGTAATCCATTTTTGGTTTTTGGTGACTATTGTATGAGCCAAAATGTACTTTTATTCACAGTGCAGAAGATTTGTGTGTGTTGAGTTTTTCACTTGTCATATTGCCAAGACAAAGTTTAGAAAGAGACTTTTTTCTAATGTTAATATGAAACAATATGCATTACATTTGTTTTTTTTCCCAAAACTAAGGCCTGTTGACTTGAACACTATTAAAAGAATTAAGTTGTTATTACTATTACTATTATTATTATTATTATTATTATTATTATTATTATTACATCATCGTCATCTGCAGAAGTCCGAGCAATCTCTTCTTGTATGGGTGGACTAACAGCAGATGTTGCCACTACAGATGATCGTCATTGACCTGAAGCCTAAAACCTATGACATCTATTATGGCAAACTAACTGCTTACCATCGGAAAAGAGAGATGTTTTCTATGTAGTATGTGTCTCATACAATAAGGAAGGAAAACATAAAATAGAAAAAAGTGCCTCTAAACATGGAATCAAACTACTGCCTATCTTTGTAGAAAGCCTACTAAGTTGACTACTCACCTGTAGTGATTAGCAGCAAAACTTTGCCAGTTAAGGCTTCACATAAGCCACTGCAGCATATTTTATCATCATCTTCTGGAATATGTATAGAATTCAGACAGAAGTTATGCACAATATTTCAAGTAATAATTCCACTTCTGCATGGTCTCAGCATAATCCTGAAAAATACCATGTTGCATTTTATTCCTATCAGTGCTTTACCATACTTCGACTCTGGCTGCGATTTTATGCCGTCACTTTTTGTGCTGTCAGTTGTAAGTCTGGGGCTGTCTCGGCTGGGTTTATCTTAGTATTTTGGCAAATTTCTGTAGTTAGCAACAAAAATGTGACACAAAAGTACAGTTCTAACAAGTTATCTTCTATGTAATACCTAAAATTCAGTGCCATTTTCCTTTCTAGTCTTCCTTTTCCTTAGTTTTTCCTTTTCCTTAGTTTTTCCTTTTCCTTAGTTTTTCCTTTTCCTTAGTTTTTCCTTTTCCTTAGTTTTTCCTTTTCCTTAGTTTTTCCTTTTCCTTAGTTTTTCCTTTTCCTTAGTTTTTCCTTTTCCTTAGTTTTTCCTTTTCCTTAGTTTTTCCTTTTCCTTAGTTTTTCCTTTTCCTTAGTTTTTCCTTTTCCTTAGTTTTTCCTTTTCCTTAGTTTTTCCTTTTCCTTAGTTTTTCCTTTTCCTTAGTTTTTCCTTTTCCTTAGTTTTTCCTTTTCCTTAGTTTTTCCTTTTCCTTAGTTTTTCCTTTTCCTTAGTTTTTCCTTTTCCTTAGTTTTTCCTTTTCCTTAGTTTTTCCTTTTCCTTAGTTTTTCCTTTTCCTTAGTTTTTCCTTTTCCTTAGTTTTTCCTTTTCCTTAGTTTTTCCTTTTCCTTAGTTTTTCCTTTTCCTTAGTTTTTCCTTTTCCTTAGTTTTTCCTTTTCCTTAGTTTTTCCTTTTCCTTAGTTTTTCCTTTTCCTTAGTTTTTCCTTTTCCTTAGTTTTTCCTTTTCCTTAGTTTTTCCTTTTCCTTAGTTTTTCCTTTTCCTTAGTTTTTCCTTTTCCTTAGTTTTTCCTTTTCCTTAGTTTTTCCTTTTCCTTAGTTTTTCCTTTTCCTTAGTTTTTCCTTTTCCTTAGTTTTTCCTTTTCCTTAGTTTTTCCTTTTCCTTAGTTTTTCCTTTTCCTTAGTTTTTCCTTTTCCTTAGTTTCTCCTTTTCCTTATCCATACTAATTTCTGTTTTCCATACAATCTAACCTGCCAGTATCGGTTTTGAGATTATTTCAGCTTCAATTCTCTCCAGAATATTTAACTATCATTACTTCCATGTTGCATTCTAGAGACAGTTAAACATCATGTTACTCCTTGTATGGTGCCTGTATCTGCTTTCAAGTGTAGAATTGCACCCAATATGTTTTGGTTCCTAGTACCTGAATGCTTGATACTTCTTAAGGCTGTAGTAGTCGGCCTGGTCCCTACCGCCCACTAGTGGTTATTCAAGCTTTCATGATGGGTGGCAGGTGGTTGGGATTTAAGACATTTTCACTAAGTTTCCATGAAATTTTGACATGAAGTATTTGTCAAGTAATTATTATTATATGCTTTAGCTTGCTGTAATTGCTTTATAAATTTTGTAAATTAAAGTCATTTCCTTGTTTTCTAAATTATCATTACTGTGCAGCTGGTAGGTGGTTAAAAAATTGTACTACTAAAACACATACAAATGTGGACAGTAGGTAAAAAAGGTTGACTATCAGTGTCTTAAGGTATGCCTTTCATCTCTTTCCTTGTATGATTTTTCTTTAATTATGTACTGAGTCAACATTAACAATATAGAAATGATGCATGACATACCTTTGTTTGTTCACTGTATACAGTCCTGTTGTGTGAAGTTTTGAAGTCTTGAAGCCTTTGTCATTATATTCAGTGCAATATACTTATTTACGCAGGGTTTGTTGTGTGGACATGGTAATACAGTTTTTACAAATATGACTGATAAATTATGTTACAAGAAATTTGTTTGTGTGTGTTGCAGATTTAAAGAAGGTTGAAATTACTGATATACAATTAACTTCCAAACGGGTTAGCGCTTGTGACAATGCAACGTTCTTATGCAAGGTGCATCCCTCAAACAGCAGTGTATGGTGGGAATTTGAAGATGTTAACATCAGCGTTTCAGATGATAGGTAAGTCATAAATTGTGTCCTGAAATAAAGTAACATAAAGGTATATGTGAAAAACTATTTTTATAGTTTGATGAGTTCTCCAGTCCATGCTTGGTAGAACAATTTCAAACTTATGAAAAAAGAAAACTGTTATCGTCAAGTGCTTATGTTTTCATTCACAAGTTTTTCATAGTTGTTTTATGTGCCACACATTAATTAACTTATTAGACTGAAACAAAGCTTAAAACATCTAGTTTAGTTGAAATGAACTTCAGAACACACTTATTCTGTGCTTTCTCTTGATTTGTGTGAGTGTACAATACATACTCTGTTGTGGTGTGAATAGATCACAAATAATAGCTCGAGTTACAGTGATAATGTTAGTCATGTCCATTATTGTGCCAATAACATAAAAGATTATGTTCGTCTGTGATGTTAAGTGCCACTAAAATGTTGCATTATTTTAATCCCTGTTTCATGAAGCGTAATGTCAGGCTGATACAAATAAAAAGAATCACAAAAAAGAAGTGTTTCAAAGAAGAATCACAAAAAAATTGTGTGTTTTATGGAGAAATTGAATAAAATCATAGCTGATAATGATCAGCATGTTACTTGGAATGAAATATAGATAAATACTATTGTATGCACCAATGAGATGATAGAGGAGAAACAAATATAACCAAGAGACTGATGGGTAACAGAATAAATAAAAAACGTAAGGCAGAAAAGGAATATATTGAGAAAAGGAAAGTCAGGAAATGAGGAAACAGAGCGTATATGAAGGTTAGAGCTGTCCTGTACAAATTAAGTACTAAGTCTGTATTAATTGGAAATATAGATAGAAAATTATTGACTGATAGTTATCATATGAGGTATCAGACAATGTGTGACTGGATTGAGAATTTATTGGTTGGGAGGATGCAGCATGTTGCCCTGGATGGAGTGTCATCGACAAACGTAGAAGTAATTTTAAGTGTACCCCAGGGAAGGGTGTTGAGACCCTTGCTGTGCATGTTGTATAGTAATGATCTTGCAGACAATATTAACAGTAATCTCAAACTTTTTACAGATGATGCGGTTATCTATGATGAAGCACAGCCTTAACAAAGCTGTACAGATATTCAGTTTGACCTTGGTAAGAGTTCGATGTGGTGAAATGATCGGCAACTCGCTTTCAGTGTTCAAAAATGCAAAATTTTTGGACAATCTGTGTTAATTCACCACAAATAAGGCAACTTTATTCATGGTGTAGTCCTTGGAAATTGGCAAATATGATGGCTCCTTTCTGCCATTCTGTCATGCATCCATGTTGACCCATCCTATGAATATAATATTGGTGACTCACATTTGGAATTTTGTAAACTCGTACAAATACTTGGATGTAACACTTAGTAGGGACATGAAGTGGAACAATCGCATATGCTCAGTGGGTAAAGCAGGTAGCAGACTTCAGTTTTTTGTAGAATGCTATGGAAATGCTATCCATCTAGAAAAGAGATTGTTTACAAATCACTTGTGTGACCCATCCTAGAACATTGTTCAAGTTTGTGGGACCCATACCAAATTGGACGAGCAGGGGATATTGAGTGTATGTAGGGAGGTACAGTAAGCTGGGTCAACGTGGATTCATGACAGAATGGCAGAAAGGAGCTGTCATATTTGCCCATTCCCAGGCCTACACCATGAATAAAGTTGCCTTATTTGTGGTGAATTAACACAGATTGTCCAAAGTGCATACAAGGAATGGTCTACTATTCACATCAGGTAACACTGTGTAAGAATGTGGTTGTAATAAATAAATAAATAAATAAAAGAATAAAAAAAATTCTGTAAACAACAGGGACCGAAGGTCAGTGACAAGTCCAACAGAAAATGCTGCTATCAGTGAGTGAGTGTCCATGCTAACCAATTTCTGAACTAAAATTTTGAAGTGAAATGAGTGCAATGGACAATTGAAGTTCGGGTAACTTGGGAAAGGCCATTGCTTGCATTAGAACATAGAAATGCACATCCTCAGTGGGCTTAACAACCTAGAAACTTGACAGTAGTTGACTGGAGATATACAGTGTGGTCCAAGGAGCTGTAGTTTTTTCCTTTGAAATGATGTGAGGTGTCCTGTGCATTAATTAAACAAAGAGCTATCTAATCTAGAGTGTTTTGAAGGTGTAGTTCGTTGGAGGTGGTTTGGTGATGGTTTGGGTGTGTTTTGCTTATCATGATGTGGACCTACTCATTGAGATTACCATGAAGATGAACTAGGATGTTTATTTCAGCACTTAGTGACTAAGTGTTGCCCTTTCTTATAAATCTTCGTGGTCAGTACGTTCTGTGCTCTCTAGTCTTCCAAGATGACAACCACGTCCACAAGGCTACACACATACATTATTGGTTTGATGAATACACAGGCACCGTGTTGCATGTTGACTGTCTTTTTAAATTGTCCAATCTTAATCCCCTCAATTTGGTAGCCTTACAGGATCTAATCATCAGTGAATGGGAAACTTGCTGGCAGATTAAAACTGTGCACTGGACTGGGACTTGTACCCAGGACCTTTGTCTTTCAAAGGCAAGTGCTGTACCAAGAGAGCACTTGTCTGCAAAAAGCAAAGGTCCCGGGTTTGGGTCCTAGTCCGGTGTACAGTTTTAATCTGCCAGCAAGTTTCATATTAGTGCACACTCCACTGCAGAGTGAAAAATTCATTCTGGGATCAATGAGTGGGCTCAGCTAGATATGACATACCTGAAGAAAGGCAAAAGTAAGGGTTACATATTGTCAGTGCACCACCTCCTGGGGATGAAATTTTTTTCTGGTGTGTTTATTTTTCACCTTTTCTCTCCGTTCATCAGGGAGAGAAGGGGGCTGATAACCAATGATTTGTAGGAGAAGTAAGAATAGAAGAAGAATAAATTTTGAATTACACATATAATTTTTTTATGGCTCTGAAATTAGTTAAAGTTGTTTGTAAATACATTTTGTTTTTCAGACATATTGTTGATAGAGTTGAAGATGAGTCCAGACTGACAGTAATTTGCGTCAATATGAGTGATGCCGGCAACTACACATGTTTTGCATCAGCAGGAGAGGATGAGGTGTCTCAAGCTATATATTTAAATGTTACAAGTAAGTGATGACTAATTAATTACTTCTCTTTCATCAATGATGCCATGACACAATAACTTATCATATGTTGTTACTATTTAAAACATGATTGAAATGATTAACTTGACATTATTAACATTCAAATGGCGGTAGAGTAGTAGTAGTAGTAGTAGTAGTAGTAGTAGTAGTAGTAGTAGTAGTAGTAGTTGCTGCTGTTGTTGTTGTTGTTGTTTTGTACGAATACATGCTTCACGGCGATATACATTAATAAAATACTCTTGGGTTCCAAGCTGTGTCAAGTGGTTAACTGCCCACAAGCTTTTTGGCAGAAATTGGTTGACTGTCATCTGAATGCCATTGCTGTGCTTGTATAGCTGCATTGCCGCCAGTGATGTCACTGGGGCCTAGTCCCACTCCATATAAGGCGATGTTTTGGTGGCAGGACCGCTGTGCCTGCTTCAGCTCCCCAATCACAGGATGCAAGGCCACACTCAGCTGCAGTCCACCGTGTTTATTGAGGCTGTTGTCCGACGTTTTAATTTTTGTTGCTTCATGTACTACACTACCTCAGAAGCTGTTGGTCCATTTAATAATAGTAGTATTGTAAAATGCTATTCGGTGTCTGTTTTCCAGTGCATGCTCAGCTAAAGCTGATGTTTCGGGGTAGCATAGGTGGTAACACCTTTCATGTTCTGTGCAATACAGTTCAATAGTGTGGACAGTCTGACCAACATACAACTACCCACACCCACACATTATTTTGTATATTCTACGTGTTCTGAGGCCTACGTCAACTTTCACAGGCTTCAATAGTTGCCAGTTCTTTACTGGAGGCCTGAAGACTGGATCGAATGTGTTTCTTCAGGGGCTGTCTAATCTTCCCTGTTATTGAGCCACAATACAGTAAAAATGCAGTCTTCTTTGTGTCTTCTTCAGAGGTCTTAGATGAAACAGCTCACAAAATTTGTCTGTTGTTGTAACTGTTTTCCTTGAAAACTTTACACAAGTGGCTCAGTTCCCTGAACAGCTTTTCTGCATCTGAGATGGTATTTTGTATATTCCAAGTGTTCTGAGGCCTACATCAACCTTCACATGTTTCATTAATTGCCGGATCTTTGCTGAAGACTGTCAATTTTATGTTTTTTCAGGAGCTGGCTAATCTTCCCACCTATTGAACACAAAACGATAAAAATCCAGTCTTCCTTGTGTCTTCTCCTGCTTTTGCAGTTTAGATGAAACTACTTGTGAAGTTTATCTGTTGTTGTAAAGTTTTCGTAAGTGGCTCAGTTCCCTTGGCAGGTTTTCGGCAACCCCTTTGGTTGTCATCCAGGACACTCTTACAAAACAGTGGTACCTCGATGATATTCTACGCCTCGTTTTGTTACTCTTCATGGGAAGCCATCCTGTGCTCACATTTCACCAAAATGATGCCTGCCTGCACACAGCAAGAGTTTCTACTGCTTATCTTCATGCTTGGCAAATCCTACATTGACCAGCAAGGTCACTGGATCTCTAACTTAATTGAGAATATTTGGAGTATTATAAGCAGGGTCCTCCAACTGGCTTGGGATTTTGGTCATCTGATGTGCCAATTGGACGGCATTTGGTACGATATCCATCAGGAGGATATCCAGCAGCTCTGTCAATCAATGCCAAGCTGAATAACTGCTTGCATAAGAGACCAATATGTTACTTACTGACTTGCTGAATTTGTGAACTCTTTCTCTTGCACAAGTCATCTAATTCTTCTGAAATTGTAATTACTTGTTGTTCTGTACATATACATCACATCTACCAATTTCTGTCCCATTTGGATAATTCCTTCATGGAGCATGGTTTTTTATTACAAAACTTTCTATTTAATAACTTAAAAACAGTAAAATGTCACTTACCATGTTTTACACCCGAGTCTTTCAGTTACCAGCAAAGTGAAAAGAAATGAAAGACATCACTGAGACCTGAACTGGGGCAAAAATTCATTTTTGTTATTTCTGTATCATGTTTACTGTGAATACTCAACAGTTTGCTGCAATTTTGTAGGTGATGGTATTGTTCCTTACTAATTCTTTCACTTTTATGATTCCAGTGCCCGTTGTAGTTTTTCCAGGAGGATCAGGACGTATTAATGTGACTAGTTCAGGGAATGTATCGTGCATTTTCTGTGGCTATCCTATGACTGATGTCAGATGGTTCAGAATGGCTGAAACATCATATGCTGAAATGTGAGTTGTTGCTCTTTCATTTACAAAAGTTTATCAGTTTTGTGTGTAGAAAGTTATATTTCTGATATAGGGCAACTATGTACAAACCTATTGAATACAAATAAGAGAGATGATAGAATGATCTTAACATAATACTGTCGAGAGAGCAAAGCAGAGGCTGGAAACATCTAGCAGTGTAACACCATGATGAATATCATGAAATAGGAAATAAAATTCCTGTATCTCTTATTACATGCAGAGTGTCAGTCATTCAAAAAAAAAAAAAAAAAAGTAAGTTCAGAGAAGTTTTCAAGCAGGTATCACTCTAATTAGAAGAGTTATTTTTTTTTTTTTTTAATCGATAGTAACTTTAGACTGTGGTGGATCCACTGGTGATGCCAGTGGAATATGGCCGGAGTACTGGATGGTAAACTGTTCACGCACACCAGAATTAGAGGTGAATGATTTTAGATAATGGGAAAGAATTTCCAGTAATAGATACCCTTCAAATTACTCTAGTCACATAGATTTCAAATAGTAGTGTATGGCGTATACTTAACTATAACGACATCCGCGTCAGCAACTTGGAATGTCCATATTACTCAGCTGCTGGTGTTAACACTCACTCTTATTGGTAACATTTTCTTTGTGTTTTACATTTTAGAATGACTTTTCTTTGCGGTGGAATGAACCATTGAATGAAACTTGTGGTCAGGAAATTCTAGAACCCTCACCTTTTACAGAGAACATTTTTAGTTGTGTTGCACCTTGAACTACACGTGTTTAGCCTTTGATTTCCTATCTAAAAATATTAATTTTGAGCTCTTAACTTCTGTTCCTTTTTACCAAAGTTGTTGTGGTAACCTCGGTATTAGAATTATATTTTGTGATATTAATGCAGTTTAGTAGGTTTGGAATCTTGATGTGAAGACAGTAGTGCCTCTTTCAGATAAAAAAATCACTGCTTCCAGGTTGCAATAGATTATTCATTTTTCCTTGTATGCCATAATATTTAAGACTCTATTAAGTTATAGTACAGTTACACGTATGCAGGCACAATCACTAAGAGTGCTGACAGTCCGTTTTAACATATAAATTTCCTTAATGTAACTGTTTTAAAGTGTAGCTGCCCCCTGCCCCTTCCCTCCATAAGCTGTGCTTCCAGTGAACTTAATTCACAGGCTTCCTCTCAAATTGTATAGACATCATTTGAGCTGCTATGCATAATGACTGATTCGGCCATGAGAAATAGTACATGTGGATTTGCGATGTTGGAAGTCCCAGCAACCACTGACAAAGTTAATGTTTAATCAACAACAACAGCAAAAGTTATGACAAAAGATCTTGCTGAGAAAATTCTGATGCTACATAAATTCACTAAGTGGATCGAACAAAGGCTTTTGTTTGGTCACTTGTTGACCAGTCCGGTGTGGCAGTAGAAGACAGCAGAAAAAAAGCTGGCATTTTAAATTTCACATTTAAATAATCATCAACACAGGAGAATCGTACAGACGTTCCATCGTTTGACCATTGCACAGACTCCATTATGGAGGGGAAGGCATAGAAAAAGGTATCCCTGGAGTTGAGAAGAAGCTGAAGGAGTCAAAAACAAGTAAGTCACCAGGTCTGGACAGAATCCCAATTTGGTTTTACAGAATACTCTTCAGCATTGGCCCCTTACTTAGTTTGCATTTATCACAAATCTTACACCCAGCACAAAGTTCCAAGCAACTAGAAAAAAGTGCAGGTGAATGGACCTGCAGAATTACAGGCAAGTAAGTATCCTTGCTGTCAGTTTACTGCAGAATTCTTGAGAATATTCCAAATTAGAAAATAATACGAGGGTTGGAACTTTAATAGCGGCAACTATTTATTTACAGCTCGTACAAAATAGATACGTGTTTCAAAGTTTTACTGATCTTCGAAGTAGTCACCAGCATTGTGTATATCCCGTTGCCAGCGATGTGGAAGTCGTAGGATACTCTTAGCAGTGCTAGTTGTGTTGACAGTTGGAGCGGTGCAGTCTATTGCTTGACGAATTTGTAGCAGTTCTGAAGCGAATACCATGAAGTGTTTCCTTCAGTTTAGAAATTGAGTTGAACTCACGAGGGCTTAAGTCAGGGGAGTGCAATAGGTGGTATAGCACTTAGCAGCCCCAACAGTCAAACAAATCAGTAACACTTCTTGGCATGCACTCCAGAACTGCTACAAATTTGTTGGGCCATAGACAGCACTGATCGTTCTGTCAACACAACTGGCACTGCTAAGAGTATCCTAAGACTTCCACATTGCTGGCAACGGGTTCTACACAATGCTGGTGACTACTTTGAAGGTCAGTAAAACTTTGAACATGTATCTATTTTGTAAAAGCTGTAAATAAATAGTTACCACTATTAAAGTTACAATCCTCGTAAACTTCCTTTAGACAGGAAAGCTTCTGTCAGTGCGTAGTTCATATCTGTAGATTTCCGGAAAGCATTTGACACTGCAGGATGTTAACGAAGGTCTGAGCATATGGTATAGGTTCTCAGATATGTGAATGGTTCGAAGACTTCTTAATTAATACAACCCAGTATGTTGCCCTGGATGGCAAGTACCGTAGGGAAGTGTAGCAGGACTGATGTTGTTCTCTGTAAACAATATGACAGATAGGGTTTTGGTGGGCAACTATTTGCTGATGACACTAACCTGTACAGTACAGCATCATCGTTGCTTAACTTTAGGAGGCTGCAGCATGACTTAGACAGAAATTCTATTTCGTGTGATGAATGGAGAACAGTGTTAGTTGTTACAGATGAGTAGGAAAAACAATTCTCTAATGTTCGAATATAATATTAGTGGTGTGATGCTTAGCATGGTCACATTGATTAAATATATAGGAGAAATGTTTCAAAGCTATATGAGATAGAACGAGCACAAAGGTCAGTAACAGGGAAGGTGATTGATATATTGGGAGAATTTTAGGAAAGTGAAGCTCATCTATAAAGGAGACTGTGTATAAAATCTTTGCATAACCATTCTATGCTGGACTCGCATTCGGGAGGATAATGGTTCAATCCCACGTCCGGCCATCCTGATTTAGGTTTTCCGTGATTTCCCTAAATCGCTCCAGGCAAATGCCGGGATGGTTCCTTTGAAAGGGCACGGCCGACTTCCTTCCCTGCCCTTCCTTAATCTGATGAGACCGATGACTTCACTGTCCGGTCCCCTCCCCCCAAAACAATCCAATCCATAACCCATTCTTTAGTACTGCTCCATGTTTGGGCTTCCCATCAGGTTGGATTAAAGGAAGTCATGAAAGGCATTCCGAGATATGAGAATAGGTTTGGTACTGGTAGGATCGATTTCAGCACACAAGTATTACAGAAATGAAAATTCCTGGCAGATTAAAACTGTGTGCCAGACTGAGACTCAAATTCGGGACCTTTGCCCCAGCCTCTCTCCAAAGCCGTGTGACATAAAAATAACAATGAGAACGTTTTAGATGGTGAGACATCATGCAGATGTTTCGCAGAGAGGTGAGAGCCACGCTGGGTAGTTAAGTACGCTTAAACGGGTGTGTCATGTCTCACTAGGAGCAATGTGCCCTGTGCTATTCTGTCGGCGGTGGGAAAGACATCTGCTGCTCGGAGGTGTCTCGTGTGAGCGATGTTGGAATTCTGTGATGTCAGTATAAGCATGACTGTATACATGTAAATAGAGGCAGGCGACTTTCAACCCCCTTTCGGTGGCAGCTTGAAGCTGTGCGCGCCCCTTGGAGCGTCTGCGCTCCTGCGCTTTCACGTCACCCATGGTGTCTAGGTGAATACGTATTTACACTCCTGGAAATGGAAAAAAGAACACATTGACACCGGTGTGTCAGACCCACCATACTTGCTCCGGACACTGCGAGAGGGCTGTACAAGCAATGATCACACGCACGGCACAGCGGACACACCAGGAACCGCAGTGTTGGCCGTCGAATGGCGCTAGCTGCGCAGCATTTGTGCACCGCCGCCGTCAGTGTCAGCCAGTTTGCCGTGGCATACGGAGCTCCATCGCAGTCTTTAACACTGGTAGCATGCCGCGACAGCGTGGACGTGAACCGTATGTGCAGTTGACGGACTTTGATCGAGGGCGTATAGTGGGCATGCGGGAGGCCGGGTGGACGTACCGCCGAATTGCTCAACACGTGGGGCGTGAGGTCTCCACAGTACATCGATGTTGTCACCAGTGGTCGGCGGAAGGTGCACATGCCCGTCAACCTGGGACCAGACCGCAGCGACGCACGGATGCACGCCAAGACCGTAGGATCGTACGCAGTGCCGTAGGGGACCGCACCGCCACTTCCCAGCAAATTAGGGACACTGTTGCTCCTGGGGTATCGGCGAGGACCATTCGCAACCGTCTCCATGTAGCTGGGCTACGGTCCCGCACACCGTTAGGCCGTCTTCCGCTCACGCCCCAACATCGTGCAGCCCGCCTCCAGTGGTGTAGCGACAGGCGTGAATGGAGGGACGAATGGAGACGTGTCGTCTTCAGCGATGAGAGTCGCTTCTGCCTTGGTGCCAATGATGGTCGTATGCGTGTTTGGCGCCGTGCAGGTGAGCGCCACAATCAGGACTGCATACGACCGAGGCACACAGGGCCAACACCCGGCATCATGGTGTGGGGAGCGATCTCCTACACTGGCCGTACACCACTGGTGATCGTCGAGGGGACACTGAATAGTGCACGGTACATCCAAACCGTCATCGAACCCATCGTTCTACCATTCCTAGACCGGCAAGGGAACTTGCTGTTCCAACAGGACAATGCACGTCCGCATGTATCCCGTGCCACCCAACGTGCTCTAGAAGGTGTAAGTCAACTACGCTGGCCAGCAAGATCTCCGGATCTGTCCCCCATTGAGCATGTTTGCGACTGGATGAAGCGTCGTCTCACGCGGTCTGCACGTCCAGCACGAACGCTGGTCCAACTGAGGCGCCAGGTGGAAATGGCATGGCAAGCCGTTCCACAGGACTACATCCAGCATCTCTACGATCGTCTCCATGGGAGAATAGCAGCCTGCATTGCTGCGAAAGGTGGATATACACTGTACTAGTGCAGACATTGTGCATGCTCTGTTGCCTGTGTCTATGTGCCTGTGGTTCTGTCAGTGTGATCATGTGATGTATCTGACCCCAGGAACGTGTCAATAAAGTTTCCCCTTCCTGGGACAATGAATTCATGGTGTTCTTATTTCAATTTCCAGGAGTGTAGATAGGAATTTATCAGGTGCCAAGAATGAATAAGATGTCGCCATTTCATGCTTGCGGGACCCTGGTGGGGGCCAGTGTGCTGTTTGACAGCTGAAGGCCCCATCACTTTGCACTCTAGTTGGCAGCGTGTGGGGGCATGGTGGTGCTTGTGCATGTTGATTGCAGTATTTTGCAAGCAGGCCTGTAGGCTGTGCCATGCGCTATTTGGACAGTTTACAAGTACTGAGCATGTCTACACTAGAGTGCTGCAACGCTCCATGTTTGACCGGTCACGGCTCGCCTGTTGACGGGGGGACCGAGCCGCTCGTGTCCGGTCCCACACGACTTGGCTCGGTCACGTACTCGCCCCATGTCTGTTGTCCGGATTCCGGACACGCAGATAACCGAGCATGACCGGTCACCGCTGACGTCTCACCTCACCTCGCCACGGCTCGCTGCTCTGTACTGTACAAATCCAATGCCTCTCTATCTCTCTCTCTCTCTCTCTCTCTCTCTCTCTCCCTTTTAATACAAAAGTAACGTTTCCAAGAACGGGTACGTTACACAGCTAAATTCATAGAGCACTTTCTTTTATAATATTTACTCCCGTCTCCCTAACGTCCAGGAATTTTGTTGTAAATAAAACATTGATCACAAGAGACCAATCTGTGTTAATGTAATGAGATGTAAGCGTCAAATAGTGCACCTGATTATGCGAATCAGTCCACATACCAACTGTCACAGCACATGTTTTATTAATAACTTCCGCAATAACAGAAGGCATTACACTGCTTCGTATCGCATCAGCTTGTTCTTTGATATGTCTGCTTATAGTAGAGGGATGTGGCATGGCATCTGCCACGTTAACTTTTCCATAATGCGCACCTAGATGTATTAATTCTTGGCCTAGTTCTCTGAAACCTTCACCGCAAACAGCATTAAAAGGTCTCATATCTTTAGCACACATTGCAACACACTTTGCTGTAATACTATTTTTTATTACTGCCGGTATTCCTGAAGGAGCTGTATCTTTGTGAGGTCTCTTGCAACTGTGTTTCTTTAAAAGAGTGGTTCGCGATTGGAAACGCAATAATGTGGAGCAGTTTATGCACGATACGTACCCAGTAGAAGCACTGTTTTCGTCTACAACCACCAACAATATGCTCCGTACTTGGCTTTTTAGACCTTCCCGTCTCTTCAACGTGTAAACATTGATTTCAATCTTACATCTTACTGCACTGGTTTCCTCGCACTGCATGATTGCAGAGAGAGAGAGAGAGAGAGAGAGAGAGAGAGAGACCACAAATGAGAAGCCCGTACTGGCTGCAGTCTCACACGGATAATGACACGTGTAATGTGTTTGAAGTTGCGTGCTACGTATTCGGTCACGGCTTCTATGCTCGGTCACCAGAACTAGTGCGGGCAGCCTATCCAGTTAGGGTGTGCTCGCCCCATCTCGTATTTTGTGCTCGCTTACTCGGTCATGCAGGACACTAGTCTACACATCACTGTGCTGCATTATGTAGGAGCAGTTTGCAGGTCTGTACCGAAATTATTTCGGAGAATTAGGAGTTGATTGCGTGTCTGGAGAGCGTTATTTAGAAGTAGTTTACAGGTCTGTGGGCTGTGTGAGATGGCCCCAAGCATGTCAGAGCGTGTGTTTTGTGTCAGTGTGATAAATATACTGCATCCCTAAATAAAGTGTTTCAAAATAAATAGAGTGCAGTCATTCCTTACTCTATATAGCAACCCAGAACAGGCTGAGTCATTTTCGTGCCTTTTCCCCCTCCAGACCACCATCTTGGGTTATGTCACATGAGGGAAGACAGCACCAGGTGGTAGTGCTTTGCACTAGGTCAGTTGCAATCTAGATCTCGTGGTGGAGAAACTGCCTGCAAAATTAAGACTTGGGTTCAGAGTTGTTTTCCGGCCATTTCCCCCCACCATCTTCGATTATGTCACGAAACGGACAACAGCACCCTCTGCCGGTGGTACTGAGTACTAGGCCTCGTGGTGAACACATTGTATGCCGCCATCTTGAATAATGGTACTTGCGTCATCAGCTGATGTCACGGTAGCGCCCTCTGGCGGCGACAATATGAACTAAGTCATTTGGGTTCTGGACCTTGTGGTGAACACACTGGGTGCTGCCATCTTGGATTACGGTACTTGTGTCATCATCTGAAGTCATGAGAGCGCCCTCTGCTGGTGGCGATGTGTGCTACGCCAGTTGGGCTCTGGACTCAGTTGCGAACACACCTGCATCGAATTGTTTAACTAATAAAGACTAGTCCTTTTCTCCCACGAATCCATAGAAGGAGGTGGCGGTCGGGCAACTGAGGTTAGTACAAGTGTGCTTTCTTCTAAGATTTTCTTAGCTTAGTAGAGATACGTGAATTGATCTTTGTTTACCACCAAAATTCGAACTTGGAGCCAGTTTGTAGGAGGAGGTGGCGGTCGGATGACTTAAGTTAGTGGAGGTAGGCCAAGTGACCTATCTACCCGCGATTTTCTTTGCTTAGTAGAGATAACCGGGGTGTGGTGCATTATCCTCTTGGAATTTGAACTTCCCACCATTTTTCTGGATGAGGAGGGTGTGGCACTTTCCTGCCAAAGTTCAAATTTCCCACCATCTTGGATAACCGTACTTACGTCATCAGCTGACGTCATGGCTGCCATCTTGGATGATAGCATCGCCGCCATCTTCGAAAACGGTACTTGGTGTAGAAACCTTGTAGTCCCAGTACTAACATATACAGAGAAGGGCAGCATGAAGATCACAGGTTTGTTCGCCCCATGTCACAGAGATGCTGAAGAAGCTGAACTAGCGCGCTCTAGAAGGTAAGACGTGAAGTACCTGAGAAAGCCTGCTTATGAAGTTTCAAGAATCAGCTGTAATGAATACTATAGGAATGTATTGCAACTCCCTACATATTGTTCACACTTGGATTGTGTAACAGCACACACACGGGCATTTAAACAATCATTCATAACAGTATCAACAGCAATTGAGATATGTATACTAAATAAATTAACACATGGCAGAGCTGATCCCCATTGGTACACAAAACAGGTCAGAACAGTGTTGCAGAAACAATGAAGAAAGCATGCCAAATTTAAATGAATGCAAAATCTCAAAGATTGGCAATCTTATACTGAAGCTCAAAATTTAGCACGGACATCAATGCAAGATGCATATAATAGTTTCCACAATTAAACTTTGTCTCGAAACCTGGCAGAAATCCAAGGAGATTCTGGCCGTATGTAAAGGGTTCTAGGGGCAAGACACAGTCAATACCTTCTCTGCATGATAGCAATGGAAACACTATCGACAACAGTGCTGCGAAAGCAGAGTTACTAAACACAGCCTTTCGAAATTCCTTCAGCAAAGAAGATGAAGTAAATATTCCAGAATTCGAATCAAGAACAGCTGCCAACATGAATAACAGTAGATATCGTCAGAGTAGTGAAGCAACTTAAGTCACTTAAGAAAAGCAAGTCTTCTGGTGCCGACTGTATACTGTCAGAGTATGCTGATGAAATCGCTCCATACCTAACAATAACATACAACCATTCACTCGACAAAAGATCAGTACCCAAAGACTGGAAAGTTGCACAGGTTACATCAATATTCGAGAAAGGCAGTAGGAGTAGTCTGCTAAATTACAGGCCCGTATAATTAATTTTAGAACATATATTGTGTTATAACATTATGAATTAACTAAAAAAGAACTGTCTATTGACACACAGTCAAGTGCTACTGACAAGGGATTTCAAATTGATTCCGTATTTGTAGATTCCCTAAAGACTTATGACACTGTACCACACACGCGGCTTTTAGTGAAATTGCTCGCTTATGGAATATCGTATCAGTTATGAGATTGGATTCTTGCTTTCCCATCAGAGAGCTCATAGTTCGTAGCAACTGACGGAATGTCACCAAGTACACAGAAGTGATTTCTGGTGTTCCCCAAGATAGTGCTATAGGCCATCTGCTGTTCCTTATCTATATAAATGGTTTAGGAGACAATCTGAGCAGCCGTCTAAGGTTGTTTGCAGATGATGCTGTCGTTTATCATCTAGTAAAGTCATCAGAAGATCAAGACAAATTGCAAAACAAATTAGAAAACCTATCTGCATTGCACAAAATTTGCCTATTGACTGTAAATAATGAAAAAGGTGAGGTCATCCACATCAGTGCTAAAAGGAATTAGTTAAACTTCGGTTACATGATAAATCAGCCAAATCTAAATGCCATAAATTCAACTAAATACCTAGGAATTACAGTTACAAACAATTTAAATTGGAAAGAATGCATAGAAAATGTTGTGAGGAAGACAAACAACAGACTGACTTTTAATAGCTGAATACTTAGAAAATATAACAGATGTACTAAAGAGACTGCCTACACCCTACTTGTCTACTCTCTTTTGGAGTACTGCTGTGTGGTCTGGGATCCTTACCTCATAGGATTAACATAGTATATCAAGAAAGTTCAAAGAAGAGCAGCACATTTTGTATTATCGCGAAATAGGGGAGAGAGTGTCACTGACATGATGCAGGATTTTGGGTGGAAACCATTAAAACGGATGCATTTTTCATTGCGGCAGAATCTTCTCATGAAATTTCAATCACCAACTTTCTCCTCCAAAGATGGAAATATTTTGTTGACATTGACCTATGTGGGGAGAAACAATCATCATAATAAAATAAGGGAAATCAGAGCTGGCACAGAAAGATATAGGTGTTCATTTTTTCTGTGCACTGCTTGAGATTCGAATAATAGAGAATTATTGTGTATGTGGTTCGATGAACCCTCTGCCAGACACTTAAGTGTGATTTGAAGAGTATAAATGTAGATGTAGATGTAGATTCTTCCAGTGCTCCATATGTGAATGGAATGGGAAGAAAGCCCAGTAACTGGAACAATAGGAGATACCCTCTGCCATGCACTTCAAAGTGGTTTACGAATATAAATGTAGATGTTACTGGTAGGCTTATTATGTTATGTATTGAGTGGCAGTTGTGAACTGTTGCCTTCTGAAAGTAAACATTTGCCAGCCATTCAGACACACCATAATTTTACAATTCGTATCATATCATGAAACACAAACTCTTAATGTATGTTGAATACACAATTCAATTCGTCTAATCATGTTTCCAAACATAAGCTGTAACATTTCTTCTGTAACAGAAGCAGTGAAAGTGGATATTGCAGTTTTCAATTCATCGATGGATTTTGAACGGTTTTTATAGACAGTTAATTTCGCTGCACTCCAGAAGAAAAAGGCAGGTGGTTTTAGGTCAGGCAATCATGGAGGCCAAAGTCCCTGTGGAATTATGTGATCACAAAAACATCAGCAAGCAGTGACATTGAATTGTGCGCTGTATGTGCAGTTGCACCATCTTGCTGACAATAATCATTCATTATTTCATGTAACACAAGTTCTCCTATGAATGGGTACAGAATATCACTGCAGTATTGTTGTGCATGTATTGTTTCATTGAAAAATATGGGACCCACAATCCGACATCTAGAAATTGCAATCCAAACTCCTGTTTTCACAGAATGAAGTGGTTCCTCACGAATACACAATGGATTTACAGTACTCCACATACAAGAATTTTTCGAGTTCATGTACACGGATAAATGAAACTACTCATCATCAGTGGAAAAACGTTTCATTAAGAATATCCCTTCTGTTTTGTTGAATGAAATTTCTGAACCATTGACAATAATGCAGTCTCTTGCCATGATCAGTATTTTTCATTTCTTGCACGACTGTCACTTTTTAGGGGAAAATTTCTAATTTTTTCCTTACAGCTGTGTGGGCCGTTCCGACACTAACATCAATTTCCTGGGTCAGTTTCCTTACTGACTTGTTCGGATTCGTGGACACTTTAGCGAAAATATTGAGTAGTTTATCCTCAGACAAAACGATAGGACGACCACTTCTTGGTGCATCTGTCACTGAACCCGTAATTTGAAATTTGTTAATCAAATCTCGCACAGTATCGCGATGTGGGAGTGTTGTTTCCGGGAAAACTGAATTAAATGTTTGACAAACTGAAACTGTGTATTTACCTCCAGCTTTGAACACTTGTTCGACTAAAAACGCATGTTCTTCAATAGTTAGCATTTTAACAGTGACAAAAACGAAACAAACTAACAAAGGAACTAAACTTAAATATTCACATCAACATGTAATGACACACACCAATGATACTACTGATGCAGGCAGAGATAAACGAAACAGTAGAATGTTGAGAGAGTCCACTTGAAGGGAAGTAACCCAGGCAAGCAAACAATCATATAGCATGCGCGGCTAACAATCATATGGTACTGCGGAGAAACTTTTTGAACACCACATACAACAGTGCATGGTGGAGGGACCTTGTAGCACTGTTAGTCATTCCCTTTCCTTTTCCACTTGCAAATGGAGCAAGGGAAAAATGGTCAGCCATATGCCTCCATATGAGTTCGAGTCTCAGTCTGGCACACAGTTTTAATCTGCCAGGAAGTTTCATTTCCGTAATACTTGTGTGCTGAAATTGATCCTCTTATTTTGTTTCTGTGATCCTTGTGGGATATTTATGTTGGTGGCAGTATAACTGTTCTGCAGTCAGTTGCAAATGCCGGCTCTCTAAATAGTGTTTCTTGAAAGAATGTCATGTTCCCTCCAGGGATTCCCATTCGAGTTTACAGAGCATTTCCGTACTGATATTTTCACTCTACAGCAAAGTGTGTGTTGATATGAAACTTCCTGGCAGATTAAAACCGTGTGCCGGACCGAGACTTGAACTCGGGACTTTTGCCTTCGCCCCAGCGCACCTAACGTGATACCCTTCCTGCTCTCAACATGCAAACATCCTCAATGCTATGTAGAGGCTCGTATATCCCAGCACGAAGGATGTGAACGAATCGAGCATTATCATTGGCTCTTATCGAATTTATGCACCGAATTACTGATACCGCCTATATCGAATCACTGTCTGCCTTTTCTTTTTCCTTCTGAAGATGAGACTTTCAGCGGTTATTTTACACAGATCGCTGTATTGCACTGACAATTAAATTATACAAACTACCATACATATCCTCAAGTACAGAAACACTCTTACGATAGGACACACGGTCATCCTCTCTACTCATGCCATAACGTAAACCGTAGTAACTTTACAATGCAATATATACACCACTGTGTTTTAGGAAGAGAGACTTAATTGGGCAGATGTTAAAGAAAAAAACCCGATCGAAACAACTACTGCATGTTACTGTTACAAGCGATTTTGATTCTAAAAGTGCACACAACCCCCCAGGGGGTCCACAACTCTTTTGTGGATACATGCTTAGCGAGCACGGGACCCCATGCTAGTGTGGCCCTCCTTCCTTTCCGGGCTGCATACCATCCTTTTCCACATCCTTCCCCATCCCCCATCTTTCCCCACCCGCACCCCCGCCCCCCTCACCTCCGGCTCTTTCCTTCCCTTTCTCCCCCTCTGGGAGTATGTTTAGTGCCTATATCTGGAGACGGACACTTGAAACTGTAACACAGTCTCTCTTCTTCGCTTTCTCTGCTGGCAAGTCTTTGTCCTTCCTTTGTCCTTCTCTTTTCCTTACCTCTTCTCTTTACCATTTTCTCTGCTGCGGCGTTTGAGACCTCTCTTCTTTCCTTTCCTTTCCTTTTCTCTGTTCCTCCCTTTCTCTTTTTTCTTCCCTGTGCGTGTCTGAAGGCCAACCCACGCCTTCCCACGCGTAGTTGGTGATGGGATAACGCTTAATTCCCCGCCCCAGGTAGACTTGAATACCCGAGCTGATACCTTCCGAAAGTGCCAATTGGTCCCTCTGTCCGTTTCTCGGGAGTTGTGACCTGAGGTGTGGACAATCACCTAAGGCGGGAGTGCCCTCAGAGAGGGCCCTCACAAGGAAAGAGCGCACCATCGGAGACGCCAGTAATCGTGGGGGATACTTCCGCAATGGGTTCCTCATCATCTACTATGTCCGCTCACAAGCAAAAGTTAAATGAGTCTCAGCCACAGACAATTCTTCCATCATTGCCACAGTTCCTCGGTCGGACGAAGGTCAAGACTTCTCCACAGTCAACCCTTTCATTATTCAGAAAGGTGTGAACGCAATTGCAGGTCCTGTAAAGTCTTGTTCCCGATTACGAAATGGGCACCTTGTTGTTAGAAACAGTCAGTGCCCTCCAGGCACAAAAATTGCTGTGTACTTCACTGCTACACACCTTCCCTGTCTGGGTGGAGGCGCACCACACTTTAAATTCATCATGTGGGGTCATTTATACACACTCCCTCGACAGATTGTCCGACGAGGAAATTCAACACTACCTGTCTGACCAGGGCGTAACAGCTGTTCATCGAGTCATGAAAAGGGTTGACAAGAACATCGTTCCAACCCGTACTGTCTTTTTGACATTTGACAGAGTTCAACTTCCATCGAACATAAAAGTGGGCTGTGAGATAATTTCCATTCGCCCTTACATCCCAAACCCTACGCGTTGCTATCGGTGTCAACGGTTCAATCATACCAGCCAGTCATGTTCCAATCCAGCCAAATGTGTTAGATGTGGCAAGGATGCCCGTGAGGGTGCTTGTCCACCTCTATCCCCTTGTTGCATCAACTGTATGGGTGACCACGCTGCTTCCTCTAGAGATTGCCCCATTTTTAAAGACGAATGGCTCATTCAGGAAATCAGAGTGAAGGGAAAGGTGTCGACCTTTGCTGCTCGAATGTTATTCGCCAGTCGAAAGCCCACTGTGCCTCCAGCAGGTAAATACAGCACTGTCCTTGCCTCTCCTCGGTCAACAAAGGAGGCAGCCATGCAGATTTGTGATCTCACCTTTTTAGTGCCACGGTCGTCAGATCGGCCAGCGCAAAGATCGCCCGTTCAACCTCCCCACTCTCCTGTGCTCACTCTATGGCTCACCCTTCATCGGGTTCTGCTAAATCCCGAGCCCCAAAATCAGACACCCAGACTTCCAAAAAAGAGCCTACTCGTGAAGATTTTTTACGTACCCCGACTTCACATCCATTGATTCCTCCTTCATCTCAACGTCCTGTTTCCAAGGAGGCTAATAAGAGACCCCAGTTCCTCTCCTTCTCCGCCATGACGTGTCTCATCTACAGCACCACCTGGCGGTAACCGCCCTCGGCCATCTTCTGTGTCACCAAGGTTCACTGCTGGCAGCCGATCAACCGGCCGATCGCTGGTGGCAGGAGCTGCTCTCGAACAACCTATGGATCAGGATTTTCTGCCTTCGGCTGAATGGCGTTCCACGCTGTCGATCGCTGGCTCTGAGCAGTCATTGAGTTGAGGGCAACCTTGGTCACATTCTTCCCTTTTCTGTCCACCCTATGTCCATTATCCATTGGAATATCCATGGCATTCGAGCCAATCGCGATGAATTGTCGATCCTCTTATGATCCTATTCGCCGGTCATCTTCTGTCTTCAGTAAACAAAGCTGCGTCCCCATGAGCGCTTTGTTTTCCCCCATTTTCAGTCAGTCCAATTTGATCTCTCCTCTGAAGGCACTCCAGCACATTGAGGACTCATGATTCTTCTCCATGATACTCTCCATTATCACCCAATCCCCTTAAACAGTCCCTTCCAAGCTGTCGCTGTCCGTCTTTCTCTTTGTGGATACACCTTATCTCTTTGTACTGTATACATTCCATCATCCACACCAATGTCAAGAGCTGATCTCCTTCATCTTCTTGGTCAGCTTCTGCCCCCCCTATTTGCTGGTTGGGGACTTCAATGCCCACCACCCGCTTTGGGGATCTCCGCGTCCTTGTCCGCGCGGCTCACTATTGATAGACGTCTTCCACCAAGCAGATCTTGTTTGCCTCAACACTGGGGACCCAACATTTTTGTCTGCCTCCACGACAAATTTTTCTCTCATTTGGACCTTTTGGTTGGTACTGTTCCGCTAGCTTGGCGCTTCGAATGGTTCGCTCTTGCTGATGCACACTCGAGTGACCACTTTCCATGTGTCCTCAGATTGCAGCCACAACTGCCATATATGCGCCCGAGACGCTGGAAGTTTGCCCAAGCCGATTGGACACTTTTTTTGTCTCTATCGACATTCGATGACCATCACTTTGCTAGCGTCGACGATGAGGTCACTCATATTACAGAAGTTATTCTTACAGCTGCGGAACATTCAATACCTCGCACCTCCGATTTGGCCGGGTGCCCCCCAGTTCCTTGGTGGAACGAGGCATGCCATGATGCAATACGCGAGTAGCGACGTGCTCTTCGCGTTTTCTGCCGTCATCCTACTTTGGTCAACTGTACCTGCTATAAGCAGTCCCGTGCGCGATGCCGTCTCGTCATCCGCGATAGCAAGAAGGCAAGCTGGGACTTCTTATTAGCTCATTTAACACCTTCACTCCCTCCTCGGAAGTTTGGAGTCTGATTCGACGGTTATCTGGCACCTCTAGTTTTTCCCCGGTCTCTGGGCTCACTGTCGCGCATGATACCTTAGTGGACCCTGTCTCAATTTCTAACTCATTGGGTCAACACTTTGCTGAGATTTCGAGCTCTTCAAATTACCCCCTAGCTTTTCTCCTGAAGAAACGTGCATCGGAAGTGCAACCTTTTGCTTTCTCCTCTCAAAATCGCGAAAGTTATAATACTGTTTTCTCCATGCGGGAACTCCAACACGCACTCTCTTCTTCTCGCCCTTCCGCCCCAGGACCGGATGTTATCCACATCCAAATGTTGCCGCATTTATCATACCATAGTCTGTGTTACCTCCTTTGCCTTTATAATCGAATTTGGACCGACAGTACCTTTCTCAGGAGATGGCGGGAAGGTCTCGTCATTCCTGTTCCGAAACCTGGAAAGGACAAACATCTCCCCTCTAGCTATTGCCCCCATTTCTCTCACGAGTAGTGTATGTAAGGTTTTGGAGCGTATGGTGAATTCTGTTTAGCCTGGTGGCTGGAGTCCCAAAGTCTTTTAACTCCAGCCCAATGCGGTTTCCGAAAGCATCGTTCTGCAGTTGACTATCTTGTTGCTCTCTCCACTTATATCTTGAACAATTTTCTCAGGAAACGCCAAACAGTAGCAATATTTTTTGATCTGGAGAGAGCATACGATACCTGTTGGAGGACAGGCATCCTCCGCACACCGTTCTCTTGGAGCTTTCGAGGTCGGCTGCCCCTTTTTCTTCATGAACTTATGGCAGAGCACACATTTACAGTGCGGGTGAACACTGTTTTCTCCCGTACTTTCTCCCAAAAAAAACGGGGTACCCCAGGGCTCCGTGCTAAGTGTTGTACTGTTTGCCATTGCCATAAATCCAATTATAAATTGTCTCCTTCCTGATGTCTCTGGCTCCCTCTTTGCAGACGATTTTGCGATCTACTACAGCTCTCAACAGACCAGCCTTCTTGAACGACGTCTTCAAGGATGTCTCGATCGCCTCCATTCTTGGAGCATCGAAACCGGCTTCTGCTTTTCTCCCAGTAAGACCGTTAGTGTTAATTTTTGGCATCGTACGGAGTTTCTTCTGCCTTCCTTACATCTAGGCCCTTTCAACCTTCCGTTCGCGGACGTTGCTAAATTCTTGGGTCTTATGTTTGACAGAAAACTGTGCTGGTCCTCCCACGTTTCATAACTTTCGGCTCGCTGTCTGTGATCCCTCAACACCTTCCGTGTCCTCAATGGTACCTCCTGGGGAGCGGACCGAGTGGTCCTTCTCCGCCTCTATCGCACCTTAGTGCGCTCGAAATTGGACTATGGAAGCATAGTTTACTCCTCTGCTCGGCCATCTATTCTTCAGCGTCTCGACTCTGTCCACCACCGTGGATTACGTTTAGTGTCTGGAGCTTTTTACACCAGCCGTGTGGAAAGCCTTTATGCTGAGACTGCTGAACCTCCGCTGTCCAATCGGCGAGCTGTCCTTCTGAGTCGTTATGCTAGCCAGCTGTCTTCCATGCCTGCTAATCCAGCCCATGACATTTTTTTCGACGCCTCCTTGGATTTAGGGTATGCAGGCTGCCCTTCCTCTCTCCTACCACCGGGAGTCTGCTTCCGTCAACTGCTACATTCTCTTTCCTTCCACTTTCCTAAGACTTTCTTGACAACTTGATGTACAGCACCGCCTTGGCTCCGGCCCTGGACCTGCCTGCTCTGTGACCTTTGTCAATTTCCCAAGGAGTGTACCCCTTCTCGTGTTTATCGTCGGGCATTTACTGCTCTATGCGCACAAATTAAGGATGCCACATTTATTTACACTGATGGCTCAAAAACATCGTTTGGTGTTGGGAGTGCCTATATTGTTGGCGACACCCCAAATCGATTTTGGCTTCCCGACCAATGTTCGGTTTATACTGCGGAGCTTTCCGCTCTTTTTCCAGGCTGTCCAATACATCTGTCGCCATCAGCGGATGCAGTATGATATCTGTTCAGATTCTCTCAGCTCTCTCCTCAGTCTCCAAGCTCTGTACCCTGTCCACCCTCTGGTCCACCGGATTCAGGACTGCCTCCACGTGCTCCAATTGGGGGGCGTCTCTGTGGCGTTCCTCTGGATCCCAGGGCACGTTGGTATCTGTGGAAATGAGGCCGCCGATATAGCGGCCAAGGCTGCAGTCTCTCTTCTTCAGAGAGCTGTTCGCATGATTCCCTTCGCCGATCTACGGAGTGTTTTATGTTGTCGTGTTACTCTTTTATGGCAGGCACATTGGTCGACACTTCCCAATAATAAATTGCGGGAAATGAAAGCTCTTCCCTGTGCTTGGACCTCTTCCTCCCGAACTCATCGTCGGGAGGAGATAATTTTAACTAGACTCTGGATAGGGCACTGTCTTATGAGCCATCGACATCTTTTAAGTGGCGATCCTCCCCCACTCTGTCCCAACTGCTCTCAACTGTGGACGGTGATACACCTTTTACTTGAGTGCCCCTATTTTGCTCTGTTACGCGCCCGTCTACAGCTGTCGCCTGGTATATCTTCCATTTTAGCAGATGACACGCGCTCAGCCGATCGCGTTCTCGAGTTTATTAGTGCCAGTGAGAAGACGTCAGTCATTTGAAGCTCTTTTTGGGGATAAACAACCCACCGTCTATAGTGTTTTTTTAAGCTTTCCTTCTGTTTTTAGTTTCCCCACTTTTTGAGTTTCACTCACATTGCTGCTGGTTTCCAGTTTCGTTTTTTTACCTTTGCCTAAGTCTCAGACCTAGTGCTAATGACCGTAGCAGTTTTGCGCCCTAAAAACATTTTTAAAAAAGTGCACACAAGCATCATGATGAAATTATCGTCTTTTGAAAGTGATTCGACTAATGAATGTGGTATGTAAGCGGTATTTGCGACTCCCTCACACCACCCAAGCTAGATAATTCTATAGTACTTCTAGCGCATTCTGTCTTGATACCCAATCCGAGGTTCTGCGATATATCCACTGAGTTATAGGCAACGACTGATTGAGTAGTAGCAGCAGCAGCAACAGCAGCAGTAGAAAACACAAACAACAGTAGTAGTAGTAGTAGTAGTAGTAGTAGTAGTAGTAGATGATGTGCCAATTGAGGTTGTAAGAAGACAAATGTACACTAGCTTCTCAGATCTCTAGTGTTACGCAATCCGCTAGAAATGATGTCAGTCATGTGGAATCAGGTCTCTCCATTCACGCACATACCTTTATCGTATCACACCCACAAGTGAATAATATTTCTGGCACTCCTGTATCTTGAAACGAGTCACCTTTCCCGAACCTAGCTGCTACAGTAAAATTGCAATATGGATTTAGTCACTCCCTACGCATCTTGCAGCTGCTCCCATTTCTACAGCTTTCTGCATGTGATCAGTTCCAGTTTAAGTCAGAACTGAGCAGAAGTTGGAGAAAGACACACCCACTACCTTCTGTGATCAGTGTAGAAACAGAACAACCTGAGTTAATGCAACAGGACAGTGTTTTGACCATTCGGCGGAAATGCGCGCAATGTTGTACGTCCTCAAATTACATACAAGTACTACAGATCCACGTCCATTAAAATCAATCAGCCCAACATGGTATCATCGTTATTCTATAAGCCCCCCAAACAGAGAACAGTTCCGAACTATAAAAGCTCGTCCAATTTAGAAGTCACATAGGCACCGATGCTGGTGCAATGACGCAAAACTGTGGTGCGGTCCAGTGCGGAGAAAGAGATTTCGCAATGCTTCCCCAGAATAGTGAGGTTTGCAGCGCTCCAAGCATTCCTAACGGTATAACCAGTCCCTCACCGAATTGACACCTCAAACTGTTGCTGCTACTACCGCGTCTGTGGCACGATACTATTAAATATACAGGCACTGCAGAGGCCATTTTAAAGTTCGATCACCTATACTCTAAGCAAAAGATCTTATCCCACAGACAATACTAAATCACGTTAGACGCTTCCTCAGGTCCTGCTTCAAACACTGTTTTTCTAACATGCTTTTGCACAGTGCAAAACATTTTGTTTTCCTGCCTCGACTTCCAGGCCTGTGCTAAGTTCTAAACTGACATTAAGAAGTTCTGATTGACCGCCTTTTGCAGGAAACTACACTTTCCAAAGTGTAAATCATATTCTTAGGGCAGATAGCATAAAATGCCACTCATAGGTTGATTTTAAATACAAGACAATTAAAACATAAGCAAACTAGTAGAGTTTTGCCGTGTTGATGTAGGTTTCCAAACTACAGTCCGAATGTGATTCACGAAGTCTCTATTTACACTCGCCTCTCACACTGACGGAAAAGCTGATAGCTCTGCGTTCCCTTTCGACTGATTCCTCATATCACACTCATGTACCTGATCAGTGTTTCGGTGCTATGCACCCCTGAAGTTGTCACCCATAAACAAAACACGTCCCCCAACTCAAACAAGCATTGTCAGTCAATCATTATGTGGTAACCAGTGCACGGGTGGGATGGAAAAGGCAACATTGATGTACTGTAATAATAAGCATTACAGTTGATAGCGCGAACAGTTTTACAGTAACTTCAACACCAGTCAGTGATGTGACAGCATATTCCCCCAATTTCAGTATTATAGCTAAACCACCCCTTCTCCACTTTTCAGGTATCAGTGCAATCATGGTAATAATAAGCATTACAGTTGATAGCGCGAACAGTTTTACAGTAACTTCAACACCAGTAAGTGATGTGACAGCATATTCCCCCAATTTCAGTATTATAGCTAAACCACCCCTTCTCCACTTTTCAGGTATCAGTGCAATCATGGATAGATGACTGTGCAGTACATCCATTCAGTGTTAATTCTCGAACATGTAAATCATCAAAGTATACTAGACAGTGCTCCACATATTTCTATCACGTCTAGCATAGTGCTTAATTTATGACTATCTCTCTGCATATGGGAGTCACAGAGCATTCTCGCTGTCTTAGGGTAAAATTAGAGAGTGAAAGACCCTCATCACATTGTCATTGACCAACCCGCCACGCAACAGCGTTAGCAGAATTAATCTGCAAGCGTCCTGAAGAAGACTGCTACGCTCCACCTCTCGTGAATGAATGGAGCTTTCAGAGACCTCCCCCATCTCAAGATGCGTCCGTGTCGAGGAGCTTAGCACCCCTTATCGATATATAGGAACAGATTTCAAATTGCTGTAATGTAATAGCAGACAGTTAAGAAGCACAAGTCGCGAATGGTTTTTTTATATGCGATGGAGCTCCAGAAGGATGGAGTTCGATGCATTTTTACGTAAGTCAACCAAGCTATCAACTCTAAAGTACTGTTCTAGAGTCTAGGATTGGTACCTGAAAGGTACTGGCACGAGAGAACATAAACACTCGCACTCCTAAGGCTACAACATTCTGCCCGTAAAACCGCCTATAATGTTAGATCACGTGCGTTTCCAACCTATCAGACGTATGAAATGTAGCCTTGTTAATATTCCTTTGTGAGAAATATATTTCAAGCGCATGACATACATCCTCCGTCCCGGTTTCTCTACGAAAAACTACGTTCTCAAACCGTAAAACACTTGCTCGGCATGATACGAGCACAATATAGCTTTCCGGGGACATATAGTGTCCACTGTTCACGTCCAAACACCATTCAGACACTGTACCATGCCTACATTAGACCTATATAAAATGATCGTTAGTAGCCGGGGATACATCCTACAAGGAAACAAATGCATAGCAGCAGCTGATCATACAGTGTAGGCTTTCATGGCCCATATTGTCTTCACGTAAAACTTCTGGGCTGATAGGCCATGGTCGAAGTACAAAACTCTCCCCTGACATTTCATCTATGACTGCGGAAGACATTCTCGGAGGTACAGCGGCGAACTACATGATGAGTTTTGTTTATGGGTGACAACTTCTGGGGCGGATAGCACCGAAACACTGATCGCGTACATGAGTGCGGATATGAGGAATTAGTCGAAAGGGAACGCAGAGCTATCAGCTCTTCCGTCAGTGTGAGAGACTAGTCTAAATGTAGAGCTGGTGAATCACGTTTGGACTGTAGTTTGGTAACCTTTGCCAACATGGCAAAACTCTTCCAGTTTGCTTATGTTGTAATTGTCTTGTATTTAAAATCAATCAATGTGTGGCGTTTTATGCTATCCGCCCTAAGAATATGATTTACACCGTACAAAGTGCAGTTTCCTGTGAAAGGCCATCAGTCAGAACTTCTTAATGTCAGTTTAGAACTTGGCACAAGCCTGGAAGTCGTGGCAGGAAAACAAAATGTTTCATATTGTGCAAAAGGGTGTTAGAAAAACAGTGTTTGAAGCAGGACCTGAGGAAGCGTCTAACGTGATTTAGTATTGTCTGTGGGATAAGATCATTTGCCTAGAGTATAGGTGATCAAACTTTAAAGTGGCCTCTGCAGTGCCTGTATATTTAATAGTATCGTGCCACAGACGCGGTAGTAGCAGCAGCAGTTTGAGGTGTCAATTCGGTGAGGGACTGGTTATACCATTAGGAATGCTTGGAGCACTGCACACCTCACTATTCTGGGGAAGCGAAATCTCTTTCTCCGCGCTGGACCGCACAGCAGCTTTGCGTCATTGCACCAGCATCGGAGTCTATGTGACTTCTCAATTGGATGAGCTTTTATAGTTCAGAATTTTTCTGTGTTCGGGGGTTATAGAATAACAATGATAGCATGTTGGGCTGATTGATTTGAATGGACATGGATCTGTAGTACTTGTATGTAGTTTAGGGACGAACAACATTGCGTGTATTTCCTCCAAATGGTCAAAACACTGTCCTGTTGCATTAACTCAGGTCGTTCTGTTTCTACACTGATTGCAGAAGGTGGTGGGTATGTCTTTCTCTGACTTCTGCTCAGTGCCGACAAAATTGGAATGATCACATGTGGATAGCTGTAGAAATGGGAGCAGTTGCAAGATGCTTAGTTGGTGACTAAAACCACGTTATAATTTTACTGTAGCAGCTAGGTTCGGGAAAGGTGACTTGTTTCAAGATACAGGAGTGCCAGAAATATGATTCACTTGTGGGTGTGATCTGATGCAGGTATGTGTTTGAATGGAAATACCTGATTTTCTAGCAGATAGCGTAACACTAGAGATCTGAGAAGCCAGTGTACAGTTTTCTTCTGACGACCTCAATCGGCACATCTACTACTACTACTACTACTACTACTACTACTACTGTTTGTATTCCTTCTCAATCAGCCATCGCCTATAACTCAGTGGCTATAGCACAGACCCTCTGATACTTGCAAGAAAAACGTGAGACATACCCACCTGTCGTTGATTTTTGGTCAGTCTTATTTCGTATTGTAGGCAATCAGTTATTGACGAAGTATTCTACTTAGTAGTGGTGTGTGTGTGATATGTTCGCATTTGAGCACAGGTTTATAAAGTATGTGTTTGTGGAACGGAAATGAGTATGTCCAGTCGTAAGGAGGGTATGGATTTGGCTACTGTGATAGCAAAGGGAAGAGTAGGTCAAGTAGTATAGATATTTCTGTTTCCAGAGCCACAGCCTTCAGCAGGGTGTATTTTCGATACTTCGCTCATTGTCGAATCCCGTTCAGTTGAGGCCACAACCGTAAAATTTAATTGTAAGTATAATGATAAAAGATATATGTGGCGGGTTTTCCAGAATGATTCCATGTATGCATGGCCTGTGGTGGTAATGATTGATGTTTCCTGTTAACGGTAGGAGCCGTCCAAATGCAGGGGCCTGTTGGAGTGTAGTAATGTATCTGAGATAACTCTACCCTCATCCAGACGACCGAATAGCGAACTAATACTTAGTATGTGTTGGTCGGCTTTCGTGATAAAGTGGAAATTTGAGAAGATTGTGTATGGTGGTGCATTTGCACTGGACTGTTATTCGCTCCCATTTAAATTGTTCGGTTGACTTCTTCTGCACATTATGTTCCTTTATTTAGTTGAGAGAAGATCGATTGTGGTGTGTGGAAGACATGTTTGCCTCTTCTCTACTCATATGGAAGACCGTAGCTGGCTTGTAAATTATAGGGGTGGTTTGGAATGTGTTACATGACCTACTTCGGCATTCGAGAGTGGAAATATAAGTTTCCCATATTTGTTTCTAGTTAGTCAGTGGTTTACAGCAAGCTGCACCTCGCTAAAGTTTGAAGTTTGTAGAGAAATAATTTCCTGTCTATATCTTGGGAATTATGTTGAGTTTGTGATCGGTAGGAGGCAGCCTGATGCTTGATATCAAGAAGTACTGTGAAAATGGTATAATATTATGCTGAACCACGCAAAAATACGTGTGTTTTTGTAAACGCTGAGTCTGAATGTGTCTGTAGAAAAGCGAGCACATTTGGAACAGAAACAGTAACGCGTTTGTGCCAACGGGAAACAATCTCGAATTTGCAGAAGAGTGCTGACAACAGCTTCGGTCCACTGAGGGTGCTCTGATGTAAAAGGGATGATTTTGTATGTTGCTGCATGTCAAGTCTGTAAAAAGAAAGAAAAGGGTGATGGTGCTTGCCTAGGACTGGGAAGCATTGTGACATATAGCCTGCGTGTGTGTCGGCATACCACAATTTTTTCGGGTGCTGTACAGATATAAAAGATAACTGCACTGTTTGTGTAAAATGTGTATATGTTGGATTGTAAAGTTACTGTGGCTTACATTGTGTGTGTGTGTGTGTGTGTGTGTGGTGTGTGTGTGTGTGTGTGTGTGTGTGTGTGTGTGTGTGTGTGTGTGTGTGTGTATATAGTAAAGTTACTACAGTTTATGGGTTCAGAGTTGTTTTCCGGCCATTTCCCCCCACTCGATTATGTCACAAAACGGACAACAGCACCCTCTGCCGGTGGTACTGAGTACTAGGCCTCGTGAACACATTGTATGCCGCCATCTACATCTACATCCATACTCCGCAAGCCACCTGACGGTGTCTTGAATAATGGTACTTGCGTCATCAGCTGATGTCACGGTAGCGCCCTCTGGCGGCGACAATATGAACTAAGTCATTAGGGCTCTGGACCTCGTGGTGAACACTGGATGACGCCATCTTGGATTACTGTACTTGCGTCATCATCCAAAGTCATGAGTGTGCCCTCTGCTGGTGGCAGTGTGTACTAAGCCAGTTGGGCTCTGGACTCAGTGGCGAACACTCCTGCATCGAATTGTTTAACTAATAAAGACAAGTCCTTTTCTCCCACGAATCCTTAGGAGGACGGGGTGGTCGGGTGACTGAGGTTAGTACAAGTGTGCTTTCTTTCGTGTCATTTTCTTAGCAAATTAACCTTTATTTACTGCCATAATTCAAACTTGGCGGCAGTTCGGAGGACAAAGTGGTGGTCGGGTGACTTAGGTTAGTGGAGGTAGGCCAAGTGAGCTATCTTCCCTCGATTTTCTTTGCGTAGTAGAAATAACCGGGGTGTGGTGCATTATCCTCTTGGAATTTGAATTTCCCACCATTTTTCTGGGGCACTTTCCAGCCAAAATTCAAACTTCCCTTCATCTTGGATAACGGTATTTGCGTCATCAGCTGATGTAATCACCGCCATCTTGGATGACGTTATCACCACCGTCTTTCATGACGTCATCGCTGCCATCTTGGGTAACGATACTTGGCATAGAAACCCTGTTGTCCCAATACTTATGTTCAGTATCTACTGTTAGTCCTATTTGGTATGGGTCCCATGATTGAATTTTCTGAGAGAGAGAGAGAGAGAGAGAGAGAGAGAGAATGAATATATAGAAGATGATTAACTGAAACTAACATAAAACTGCTAGCGTCTGGCAGTTTGGTGTTCTATTTGGCGATCTGAGGCTAATGCCTCATATGTCCTGATTAGTCAATTTCTGGTATACTACATTGATATTTCATCTTTTGCATCTGATGACATTTGTCACTGATCTTCAGCAGTCACTAAAGATTTTGCTATCAAATCTTGTCATTACTCTTTGAATTTTCTGATGTACGGAATTTATTGCTATTACACCCTCAAGTTTTAATAAGTACAATATTTTCTGTTCGCTCTTGCGATAATGGTATTATTCAGAAGAAATTTGTGCACTCGTGCAACACTGACAAATGCAATGATGAATGATATTTTAATTAAAGAAAGAAAGAAATAAAGAAAAAGAAAACAAAGATTCATCCATTCCATGAATAATGCTGTCCTATTCAATGTTTGGCACTACTCTTTCTTCTGAAAAATGGTATGTATGTATATTTTATTTTGAAATATTGTTTACCCGTTTCAATTTTTAACCATCCATCCTTTGGTATTAGAGTATCACACACACTTGCTCCTCCCTCCCCTCCCCCTTCCCCGCGAGACACACACACACACACACACACACACACACACACACACACACACACAATTTAAAGCAAAGAAAATTTATCTGCTTACGGAAGAAATAAAAATTTTTATTTATGAGTTTTGGCGGATATAGTAGGAAAAATACCTCACCTTGAAAATAATTAGGGTCAAAGAACCATATAAGAAGTTTAGGAAAAGGTTGTCTCACATGCTTTGGCATAATACATTGTAAATGCAAAATGGCCAGTTGTTGAAGAGAACGTTTAATTAATAACTACAAGGTATTTGTGACAGCATGTTTCTTTACCTTGTGTAAGTGCCAAATGTGTGTTACTTTCTTTATTTCTGTAGACATGAAATTGCGACAGGGTTAGTGAATACAAAAATGTGAGTGCATTAATGTGTGATACTTTGCAAACATGATGTGCCTCACTTGACTTTCATTTCAGTTTTGATTTTGTGGAAGCAACCTGTGCTTCAACTTTAAGGTTTGAAAGTTGATTCTTTATTATAATGTGATGTGGAAAATGAGGTTGTTAGTGATGCAAAAATTGTGGCCAAGTTAGTATCCAATGATATTATGCATTTATACCCATATGGACACTAATTTGCAAACATTTGCACAGATTCTTCACATATTATTGTCATAGTTTTTGTACATGTGTAATAGTGGGCAATAACAGCATTTATTGCCTTTGTGAATATTTCCTGTGATATTATTTCTGTTTTGCTGTTATTTGTTACAGGGAACAGTTTTCTGTAAACTCTATTAACTATACATGCACAGAAACAATACTAGAGTTTGAATCAGTGACAAGAAAAGACAATGGTACATACAAGTGTATGGCATTGGGTCCCCAGGGTGATGTCAGTGGCAATGTTACTTTGTTTGTACTTGGTAAGTTAAGAGGAGGATACAAAAGTGTATTTATTATGTTATGATGATGATAAATACTTAAATGAGTACTTGGTTCCAGAGAAGCCACAGGTGAACATTGACTTTGTTAAAGCGGTAGGAGCACATCGAATCTTTTTGAACTGGACAGTTAATGATGGGAATGAGCCTGTAGAGGAATATTTCATTCAGGTGGGTCACCAAAGCCACAGTAAAAACTTATCATGTTAACTAAAGTTAACATGATAGACTTAATATGACAAAATTTGATAACTTGTTTATTACTTTTTAATTTTTCAACTACTGCTGGATGTAATTAATTCTTTAAAGCTAGTTTACAACTCATATTTTTATGGTGGTAATTTTATGGGGCCAGGCCTTCTGTGTTTCATCAGTTGCAGCACATTCCAAGGTAACTCACTGATCTTGATTTTGGTAGACCACTAAATAACAGATAGTCTTCCTTCTGTTGCCTTAGCTTATGCTCTGTCCTTACTGATTTTGATTTTGACAGAACAATAAATAACAACTTGTGTTCCTTCAGTTGGCTCTTTGTATTGGTCATTTGTTCATGATTAATACTTGGGTATTGTTCAGTATTATGTGCAGTGAGTATTTTATGTTGTAAAAAGCATCCATGTTTGAAGATAAGATTTAAATTTTTGAGTGAAGTTATTTTCTGTCATCGTACTCACCACTGTACCCTTTTTATGCCCATAATTGAGTGAGTCACTTAAAAATATAACAGTAGTAGCATATGAAAGGTATTACTGAGACTTACTTATCTTTACAAACATGTGGTTTTCATAAGCTGTGTTGCAACCTTTGAAATACATGCCCAGCTAACCTGGATTAAAACTGACATTTTGTAAATATTCACAGTGCCCAGGGACTATATTACCACTAAATGAACTGTGTGTAGTTTAGAAAACAATGTTAACTGTTTTTATAAAATAGACTCATCAGTAATTTGGAAGGCAAACTATTTGTCTTCTTCTCTTCCTAACGGGAAGTAATTTGTTGAATTCCACTTGTTAAAAACAATCAAAACAGATAATTTTCAATAACAGTAATGATTTGCACACAATGAAAATGCGAAATTTATCTTTTGGTTCCTTTGGCCCTTACTTCTCCAGGTCAGCTTCAACAAGCTTTTTCATTATTCTGAAAAATTTCGTGTCAGTATTTTATAGCCATGACACATGAAACTGATTGTTCTGTAATATTTGCTCCTGTCAGCACAAACCTTCTTTGGAATTGGAATTATTACATTTTTCTTGAATGTTGAGGGTATTTTGCCCCTCATATGTCTTGCACCCAGGCAGAGTAGTTTTGTCATGGCAGGCTCTCCCAAGGCTCTCAATATTTTTGAGGGAGTGTCGTCTACTCTAGGGGCCTTGGTTCAACTTGGGTCTGTCAAATTCTTCTCACAAAATTATATTTCCCCACTCATCTTCATCCACCACCTCTTCCCTTTCTATAATTCATTTTCTTGTACAGTACTTTTATATATGCAGTCCACCTTTCAACCTTCTGTTCTTTGCTTGGTACATGCTCGCCAGCTGAGCTCTTGATATTCATACAGCTGCTTTTCTTTTTTTCCAGAGCCTACTGTAACTTTCCTATAGACAGCATCTATTTTTCCTTTAGTTGTGGATGCTTTAGTAGTTATGTATTTGGGCTCTGACCTTACCTTCTTAGCCAATTTGCACTTTCTGCCAATATCATTTTTTGACTCCCGTATTCCCTTCTGTCTGTTTCATTTGATATTTTTTTAAAATATTTTCTTCCTTTGAGTATTAAATTCAATATCTCATGTGTTATCCAAGGATTTCTACTGGATTTTGGGTTTTTCATATTTAGTCCTGTGTATTTTTCACTATTTCATCTCCTATTCATCTTTTATTGTACTACTTTTCTCTGTTTCAGTCAAATGTCGCCTAATGCTGCCTTTGAAAATTTCAGCAGTCTTTGATTCTTTCAGTTAATCCAGGTTCTATCCCCTTAATTTCCTACCTTTCTACAATTTCTTCAGTTTTAATCTGCAGTTCATAGTAACTAAAATATGATCGGAGGCTAATCTGCCTCTGGAACTGTTCTTCAGTTTAAAATCTGCTTTCAAAGTCTGTGTAGTACCATTACATAATTTATCTGACACTGCCAGATGTCTCCGCATTTCTTTCACGTATAGTCATCTTTCATGAGTTTCAATCAAGTTTTTCACAATCTTTAAATTTCGTTCTGTGCAAAATTCTGCCATATGACTTCTCCTTTCTTTCCTTTCTCCCAGCCCATGTCCTATTATTTTTCCCCCTATTCCTTTTCCTTCTGTCAAATTCCAGTCACTCATTACAATTAAACTTCTGTATTCCTAGGGGATCTAAATAATTTCTTGTATTGCATCATACATTATTTACTCCCACAACCACCTTTGTAGCTAGTAGGCATATACAGGGTGACAATTATTGAACTATATGAAATAAAATCATCATAATTTCTGAATGGGTTGCATTAGAACTGAACAGTTGGCCCGAGGGCATGATGGGAATTATTATGCACATGCATGGTTTGTTTTAGCAATGAAGCTCACTTTCATTTTGGATGGGTTTGTCAATAAGCAAAATTGGCCGATTTGGGGGACTGAGAATCCACATTTCGCAATCAAAAAGTCTCTTCACCCTCAACAGGTGACTGCAAGGTGTTCAATGTTCAATGGAATAATCAGTGTGATATTCCTTGATGGCACAGTGACTGCCAAATGGTATGTGAAGGTTTTGGAAGATAGGGTGTATACAACCCAAGACAACTGCAGCACGTGAACAAGAGAAAAAACAAAAATAAAACGTAAATTGCAAAGTAAATGCACTGTATAAAATAACACAGTGCATGTACAAACATCTGCCAACAGCAAAATGTGTCAAAAGCTTCAGGAAGACTATGCAATGCTTCATAACAACAAATTGCCTCCGATGAGCATAACGTCACAACTGTTTACATTAGATTCATTTAAGCAGTTACGAGCGGACTCATGCACACATGCCATTGAGTCGCATTTGAGTAATACCTTCTCCTGCTTCTGGCTACAAAAATGTGGCTGTTGGCTGTGTAAGCAGCAGTAGCAGCAATCAGCCGCATGGTACCCGGAAAAATTTTACTGGCTCTCCCAAGCTGCCAGATTCACGTGTGTGCTGCAGGCCCGGAGAGGGAGGGGAGCAAGTGAGGGTATCTGCACCGGTCTGCATTTTTGGAGGGAGGAGGAAAATTCATATTCTTGATGGGGGAAAAAACCTTGTTTCACAAAGCATCTAGCATCCAGCGCACGTCGGTCTATTGATTATTCATATGATTTTGAAATGCACCCCTGCTGGATTTTGGACATTTTTGAACACGTTCTAAGTTGATTTCTGAATGAATTATAAGTTGATCTACAGGTGACTCGTGTTTACATTTAGTGATTTTTCTGTTTCCTCTTTGTTTACTGCTCTCACGTCAAATGAAAACAATACGGGTTTCTGTGGCTGGGAGCTATCAAGCAAATTAAGATACATTCACATAATTACGGAAGACTAAAATATGTTACTAGTGTCAGATTTTATTTCCGCCTTTCTGACAGTCAAGCATTAATCACCTTGCAGAACAAAAAAAGTTATTTTTGTCGGCTTGCTAAGGAAATTTGGCTTTTATCAAGCTTTCCTGCAGAGACAGTAAATTTATTTGAAACAAAGTGTTTAATTGCGCATTATTGGCTAGTTTCAACTGTTCGCTGCATTTCAAGTGCACATTTTCATCTTCTAGCACGTATGTCATTATGCCATAATAAAGAACCAAACATGAGATAATACAGTACTGGTACTCCAAGAAAATTTACGTCCTGAAAACCAGACCGAAAAGCTTAATGTCAGGTCGAGGCCTGGATTGGGAATCTGGACATACGAATGTGCGCTTTAAGGCAAACTGTGCATGTTAGTATGGTTCACGAAATTATGACACTCTTGGAGTATTCTCTGATGTCTTGTTTCTTTTATGACATAATGTAAGTAAGATCTTTTAATGTTTTACACATACAAACATACGGGCTTCCTACGTCACCATAGCTGCTCAAGCACGGTGACACCTCTTACCTGGCGCTCTCTGGCAACTGCTGAAATTAATCTATTTCTAACAGGTCACGGGAAAATATTTCAAATTGTGGTTCGAAAAGCATTATTTACAAAGTAAATTTTCTTTTACGCAAGATGAAATATGTGTGAGAATGTACGATGAATATCTTAAATCACAGAGCGTTTGCTCTCATTTAAAAATCAACTCTTTGATGACGAGCCATTTAGAATAATTTCGAGCCCAGAAGATCAGAGATTTATGTCGATATTAAAAATCTTAAGGCATATTTGTGTGATGTATCGTAAGGTGGAACATGTGCTAAACAGATCTGTTGATTGTGAAAGTTTAGCTTCTCTTGTAGCTTATTAATCTTAGAGACAAATATTATATGTGAAAGCTTTGCTTTTCTTGTAGCAACACTATGTATATTAACTTAAACCATTAACTTTTCCTGTTGGTGGAATTCGAATTTATACTTTCGTAATACGAAAATATGCAGCGTACATGTTGCTGCACATGAAAGATCTTTTCAAAACATGTTTTTCCCCAATAAGTTTCATTTTATTAAGTGCCGAGAAATTCTATGCTGCTTTATAAAACCAATTCCATTCAAAGTGTTGATAAGTTTTCAGTTCCAACGGAAAGTATACTGTCACTTAACACTGAAAAAGCGTATTTTCATCCGGGAGAAAATGTGTTTTTAACTGGGAGATCCGGGAATTTTTTTTATTTGTGTCCGCGTATACACCCTGGAAGATGATTTCATCCCTATTATCCAATGTGACCCTGATTTCAGCAAGATGTGGTTCACGCAAGGTGGAACTCGACTCCATTGAAGCAGGGCAGTGTTTGATGTCCTGTAGGACCACTTTGGGGACTGCATTCCGGCTCCGGGGTACCCAGAGGCCACTGGCATGAGCCTTGATTGGTCGCCATATTCTCCAGATCTGAACACATGTGACTCCTTTTTGTTGGACTATATTAAAGACAAGGTGTACAACAATAACCTCAAAATCATTGCTGAGCTGAAAACAGACATTCAGGACGTCATTGACAGCATTGATGTTCAGACACTTCAGCGGGTCTTGCAGAATTTCGCTATTCGTCTGTCATATCATTGCCAATGATGGCAGGCATATTGAACATGTTATAACCTAAATCTGAATATTTGTAGTGATGTTTACACGTTGAATAAAGTGTGTGCATGCCGTAGTTTGTAACTAATTTGCATTTTTTTAAATTTTTTCATATAATTCAGTAATTGTAATCCTGTAAATTTGTAGTATTGTAGTAAATGTATTTATGTCTGCCTTGGCTACGATAACATGTTTAGCATGTTGTTTACAATCATTCACCCACATTCCTATTCTCTTATTCATTATTAGATCTACTCCTATTTGACTTAGCATTCATAACAGTATTCACCTGACCAGAAGTCTTAGTCTTTCTTTCGGTGACTCTTCTACACTTGCTACCATATGTAACTTCACCCTATCCATTCCTTGTTACAAATTCTCTAACCTTCCTACCCGATTAAGGAATCTAACATCTCGTGCTTCACTCCATAGAATGCCAGGTTAGTTATTTTCTGATTATGACATCATCCTGAGCAGACCCCAACCAGAGATGCAGAATATCTTACCCAAAGGGATACTGTCATGAAACCATGCAGTATAGCTGAATATTCTTGGAAAAAATAACCACTGTGGATTGCCCTCGATTTCAGCCATTCACAGTATGAACACTGCAAGACCACATTGGTTAATGTATTATGTTAGAGTATAATGACTTTTCTGGAAACTAGAAATCTACTCTGTAGGAATCCGCATGGGTTTCAAAAAAGACGATCGTGTGAAACCCAGCTTGCGCTATTCGTCCACGAGACTCGGAGGGCCATAGACACGGGCTCCCAGGTAGATGCCGTGTTTCTTGACTTCCGCAAGGCGTTCGATACAGTTCCCACAGTCTTTTAAGGAGCAAAGTAAGAGCATATGGACTATCAGACCAATTGTGTGATAGGATTGAAGAGTTCCTAGATAACAGAACGCAGCATGTCATGCTCAGTGGAGAGAAGTTTTCCGATTTAAGAGTGATTTCAGGTGTGCCGCAGGGGAGTGTCATAGGACTGTTGCTATTCACAATATGTATAAATGAGCTTGTGGATAACATCGGAAGTTCACTGAGGCTTTTTGTGGATGATGCTGTGGTATATCGAGAGGTTGTAACAATGGAAAATTGTACTGAAATGCAGGAGGATCTGCAGCGAATTGACGCATGGTGCAGGTAATGGCAATCGAATCTCAATGTAGACAAGTGTAATGTGCTGCGAATACATAGAAAGAAAGATCCCTTATCATTTAGCTACAATATAGCAGATCAGCAACTGGAAGCAGTTAATTCCATAAATTATCTGGGAGTACGCATTAGGAGTGATTTAAAATGGAATGATCATATAAAGTTGATTGTTGGTAAAGCAGATGCCAGACTGAGATTCATTGGAAGAATCCTAAGGAAATGCAATCCAAAAACAAAGGAAGTAGGTTACAGTACACTTGTTCGCCCACTGCTCGAATACTGCTCAGCAGTGTGGGATCCGTACCAGATAGGCTTGATGGAAGAGATAGAGAACATCCAATGGAGAGCAGCGCGCTTCATTACAGGATCATTTAGTGACTGCGAAAGTGTTACAGAGATGATAGATAAACTCCAGTGGAAGACTCTGCAGGAGAGACGCTCAGTAGCTCGGTACGGGCTTTTGTTGAAGTTTCGAGAACATACTTTCATCGAGGAGTCAAGCAGTATATTGTTCCCTCCTACGTATATCTCGCGAAGAGACCATGAGGATAAAATCAGAGAGATTAGAGCCCACACAGAGGCATACCGACAATCCTTCTTTCCGCGAACAATACGAGACTGGAATAGAAGGGAGAACCGATAGAGGTACTCAAGGTACCCTCCGCCACACACAGTCAGGGGCTTGCGGAGTATGGATGTAGATGTAGAGTGGATGTAGATGTTATGATGTCAGATGAGCTCAGCCAAACATCCAGACTGTTGGGTCTGCAGCTCGTGGAAAGGCTACTGTTCCTCTTCAGGAACTGTCAGGTGTCCCCACAGATACCTTTCCTGTATGGTTGCACCTACTGTAAGGCATGCAAGCAACTCTACTGTGGTTGTCCCCATGTAAGATGTAATTTTAAAAGTAGAATTTTACCTTTTCATGGGCTTTGGAAGATATAGCAGCCAGTAACTGTATTTCTCTACTGCATTTATGGGAATATGTCGTACCACATCTGTACACGACTGGCATCTTGTGGTAGTCTGATGAACCAGCTGTATTTTCTGTTTGTCATGAAACATGTAGCTTTTAGGTCCATGGAAAGTATACATCCCACCAAATAATGCTGTTGAAACACCCTGGAAAGTTTGCTTTACCACCACAGTCTAAGAGGCATGGAAACTATACTTACCCCAAAATAAATATTATTTTTGTGGGCTTTGAGAAGCATACTAACCACCAAGTTAATGTTTGTACAAAGGTTTATGGAATATGTCTTACCATCTCTAGATGTGTATGATGCTGTACCAGATGTATAAAAACTGCTACAAAAATCTGTTTCTGTTTGTCGTGAGATTGCTACTATTGTGATATATGGAGTTGGGAACACAGCACTTCATTTTTACAGTGTGGTAAACAAAGTTTCCAAGGTTGTTTTGGTATTATGGTAAGTAAAATAAAAGATATTTAAAAAAAAAAAAATCATGTGTGATAGCTCACAAGAGAAAAATGGGAACCCACTTAACCACCATACTTTAACAGAACAAAAAAGGGCCATGGGAAACATACGTACCCTTGTAGTGTTTCTTCCTAAATCACAAAAATAAAATTATTAAAAAATAAATATAATCAGCTGATCACAATTCTAATTTTCTAAAAATTAACTTTGCTGAGTCACTATAAAAAATGTGCCGACCAAAGGAGTAATACTTGGCTTACTGGTTTGACACAAGAATGAACACTGAGGGCCTAGATAGAAGGTGCTAAATCAGGCGTGACTCATAATTAAAGGCTCTGAGGTGGAGCCGCCCCAAAATATATACTGAAAAAATTTCTCATTAACGTATTATAGGAGTTAAATTATCAGAATGCATTTTGCATATTTCCCACATGAATTTAATTAATGGCAGTCAACATTTTTGGAGCTGTTGATATGTGATATCAAGCAAATTGTTTTAAACAGGTAGTAGCTGGTCTGAAGGCTGTGCCTTGTCTTGTCTGACATTTGGCATCACCCCCAAAGGCCTCACACTTAAAGTTTCCATCTCTGGCTGCAACCCTTCTTTCCATCAGTCCCTATACCAGTTCCAAACTGAACAATCCATTGCCCTCACCCACCTAATCCTTCACCTACACATCAACTCAGCCAATGAACACACCCGTCAACTCCTATCCTTAATAAAAGTCCTCAATCTTTCCTCTCCCACATCCACACCGGCTATTCAGAGCATCCTCCTACAGGCCAACTGCAAATTAGAACAGCATGCCACCCTTCACCTCAAAAAACTATCCAATCTCCTGGTTTCCCACCTCCGGAAAGGCAACTCACTCACCCTTCACAACCTTTCCAGCAAACCTCAACCACCTCTCATTGCACACAAACCCAGTCTCTCCCATCTACTCAATCTCCCACTTCCAGCTCCACTCCCTCCAAAACCTCAAAATTCCAATTAACACAAACTGGTACCACAACACCCTAATTCAGTAGTTAACCTTTCCTCCAAACCTCTCTCCCAATCCGAAACCTCTGTCCTATCCAAAGGCCTCACCTTCAGCCCCACTCCCAGATTCAACCAAACAGCCCTCGTCAAAGATTTACTGTCCTACACTCGTACTCTCTGCTGGAAGTATCACTTTGCCAAGAAGAAAAATGATCCTAATCCTACCCCTAATGATCCAACTCCCCAAGACACTATCCAAATTGAACCCTGCCTGGAACAGTTCCGTCCTCCGTCACAGCGGGACCCACCTCCTCTTCCTCAAAATCACCCTCTCCAAACCTTCCAGGAATTTCTGACTTCCAGCCTTGCCTCTCAATCCTTCTTAAAAAACCTTAATCCTACTCCCAACTGAAGCCCAGGCTATCCGTGATCTGAAGGCTGACCGGTCCATCGTCATTCTTCCGGCGGAAAAGGGTTCCACGACCGTGGTACTTGATCGTTGGGAGTATGTGGCTGAGGGACTGCGTCAACTTTCAGACAACACCACATACAAAGTTTGCCAAGGTAATCCCATTCCTGATGTCCAGGCAGAGCTTCAAGGAATCCTCAGAACCTTAGGCCCCCTACAAAACCTTTCACCTGACTCCATCAACCTCCTGACCCCACCGACACCCCGCACCCCTACCTTCTACCTTCTTCCTAAAATTCACAAACCCAATCATCTCGGACGCCCCATTGTAGCTGGTTACCAAGCCCCCACAGAACGTATCTCTGCCTACGTAGATCAACACCTTCAACCCATTACATGCAGTCTCCCATCCTTCATCAAAGACACCAGCCACTTTCTCGAACGCCTGGAATCCTTACCCAATCCGTTACCCCCAGAAACCATCCTTGTAACCATTGATGCCACTTCCTTATACACAAATATCCCGCACGTCCAGGGCCTCGCTGCGATGGAGCACTTCCTTTCACCCTACCTAAAACCTCTTTCCTCATTACCTTAGCCAGCTTCATCCTGACCCACAACTTCTTCACTTTTGAAGACCAGACATACCAACAATTAATGGGAACAGCCATGGGTACCAGGATGGCCCCTTCGTACGCCAACCTATTCATGGGTCGCCTAGAGGAAGCCTTCTTGGTTACCCAGGCCTGCCAACCCAAAGTTTGGTACAGATTTATTGATGACATCTTCATGATCTGGACTCACAGTGAAGAAGAACTCCAGAATTTCCTCTCCAACCTCAACTCCTTTGGTTCCATCAGATTCACCTGGTCCTACTCCAAATCCCATGCCACTTTCCTTGATGTTGACCTTCACCTGTCCAATGGCCAGCTTCACACGTCCGTCCACATCAAACCCACCAACAAGCAACAGTACCTCCATTACGACAGCTGCCACCCATTCCACATCAAACGGTCCCTTCCCTACAGCCTAGGTCTTCGTGGCAAACGAATCTGCTCCAGTCCGGAATCCCTGAAGCATCACACCAACCACCTGACAACAGCTTTCGCATCCCGCAACTACCCTCCCGACCTGGTACAGAAGCAAATAACCAGAGCCACTTCCTCATCCTCTCCAATCCAGAACCTCCAACAGAAGAACCACAAAAGTGCCCCACTTGTGACATGATACTTTCCGGGACTGGATCAGATTCTGAATGTGGCTCTCCAGCAGGGATACAACTTCCTCAAATCCTGCCCTGAAATGAGATCCATCCTTCATGAAATCCTCCCCACTCCACCAAGAGTGTCTTTCTGCCGTCCACCTAACCTTCGTAACCTCTTAGTTCATCCCTATGAAATCCCCAAACCACCTTCCCTATCCTCTGGCTCCTACCCTTGTAACTGCCCCCGGTGTAAAACCTGTCCCATGCACCCTCCCACCACCACCTACTCCAGTCCTGTAACCCGGAAGGTGTACACAATCAAAGCCAGAGCCACGTGTGAAAGCACCCACGTGATCTACCAACTGACCTGCCTACACTGTGATGCATTCTATGTGGAAATGACCAGCAACAAACTGTCCATTCGCATGAATGGACACAGGCAGGCAGTGTTTGTTGGTCATGAGGATCACCCTGTGGCTAAACATGCCTTGGTGCACAGCCAGCACATCTTGGCGCAGTGTTACACCGTCCGGGTTATCTGGATACTTCCCACCAACACCAACCTATCCGAACTCCGGAGATGGGAACTTGCTCTTCAATATATCCTCTCTTCCCGTTATCCACCAGGCCTCAATCTCCGCTAATTTCAAGTTGCCGCCACTCATACCTCACCTGTCATTCAACAACATCTTTGCCTCTGCACTTCTGCCTCGACTGACATCTCTGCCCAAACTCTTTGCCTTTACAAATGTCTGCTTGTGTCTGTGTATATGCGGATGGATATGTGTGTGTGTGTGAGTGTATATCTGTCCTTTTTTCCCCCTAAGGTAAGTCTTTCTGCTCCCGGGATTGGAGTGACTCCTTACCCTCTCCCTTAAAACCCAAATCCTGTCGTCTTTCCCTCTCCTTCCCTCTTTCCTGATGAGGCAACCGTTGGTTGCGAAAGCTTGAATTTTGTGTGTATGTTTGTGTTCGTTTGTGTGTCTGTCGACCTGCCAGCACTTTCATTTGGTAAGTCACAACATCTTTGTTTTTAGGTATAAAATGTAAAGTAATATAGAATAAGCTGTAGCCAATCAGAGGGACAGCTTCAGGAAAGGGAACTGCGCTAGTCAGTTGAGCGAAGATGTTCGGCATACGGGAAACATGGTCGGAGATGGGCAGAGTGCAGTTCTGGTCAAGTCAGCAAAGAGGACAGTTCAGATGGAGACGTGAAGATGGACAGTTCGGCTAGGAACACCAAAGGGTACAGTTCGGATTGAGATGCAAAAGCAGACAGTTGGTCTTTAGGCAGCTAGGAAGTGAAATGACTTAGAAAGTTTTGCGTTGTGTGGTATCGTGGGACTTAGTCACTGAGTGGTGAGCCGGCATGAACCTGGTGTGAACTTTTTGTGTACATATCAAGGTGGAGTAGTTGTTGTTGTTGTTGTTGTTGTTGTGGTCTTCAGTCCTGAGACGTGTTTGATGCAGCTCTCCATGCTACTCTATCCTGTGCAAGTTTCATCACCTCCCAGTACTTACTGCAACCTACACCCTTCTGAATCTGCTTAGTGTATTCATCTCTTGGTCTCCCTCCATCATTTTTACCCTCCACGCTGCCCTCCAATGCTAAATTTGTGATCCCTTGATGCCTCAGAACATGTCCTACCAGGCGGTCCCTTCTTCTTGTCAAGTTGTGCCGCAAACTCCTCTTCTCCCCAATTCTATTCAATACCTCCTGATTAGTTATGTGATCTACCCATCTCATCTTCAGCATTCTTCTGTAGCACCACAATTTGAAAGCTTCTATTCTCTTCTTGTCCAAACTATTTATCGTCCATGTTTCACTTCCATACATGGCTACACTCCATACAAATACTTTCAGAAACGACTTCCTGACACTTAAATCTATACTCGATGTTAACAAATTTCTCTTCTTCAGAAACGCTTTCCTTGCCATTGCGCGTCTACATTTTATATGCTCTCTACTTCGACCATCATCAGTTATTTTGCTCCCCAAATAGCAAAACTCCTTTACTACTTTAAGTGTCTCATTTCCTAATCTAATTCCCTCAACATCACCCTACTTAATTCGACTACAGTCCATTATCCTCATTTTGCTTTTGTTGATGTTCGTCTTACATCCTCCTTTCAAAACACTGTCCATTCCGTTCAACTGCTCTTCCAAGTCTGACAGAATTGCAATGTCAAATTTCAAAGTTTTTATTTCTTCTCCATGGATTTTAATACCTATTCTGAATTTTTCTTTTGTTTCCTTTACTGCCTGCTCAATATACAGACTGAATAACATCGGGGAGAGGCTACAACGCTGTCTCACTCCCTTCCCAACCACTGCTTCCCTTTCATGCCCCTCGACTCTTATAACTGCCATCTGGTTTCTGTACAAATTGTAAATAGCCTTTCACTCCCTGTATTTTACCCCTGCCACCTTTTGAATTTGAAAGAGAGTATTCCAGTCAACATTGTCAAAAGCTTTCTCTAAGTCTACAAATGCTAGAAACTTAGGTTTGCCTTTCCTTAATCTTTCTTCTAAGATAAGTCGTAAGGTCAGTATTGCCTCACGTGTTCCAACATTTCTACGGAATCTAAACTGATCTTCCCCGAGGTCGGCTTCTACCAGTTTTTCCATTCGTCTGGAAATAATTCGCGTTAGTATTTTGCAGCTGTGACTTATTAAACTGATAGTTCGGTATTTTCACATCTGTCAACACCCGCTTTCTTTGGGATTGGAATTATTATATTCTTCTTGAAATCTTACGGTATTTCACCTGTCTCGTACATCTTGCTCACCAGATGGTAGAGTTTTGTCAGGACTGGCTCTCCCAAGGCCGTCAGTAGTTCTAATGGAATGTTGTCTACTCCCGAGGCCTTGTTTCGACTCAGGTTTTTCAGTGCTCTCTCAAACCCTTCATGCAGTATCGTATCTCCCATTTCATCTTCATCTGCATCCTCTTCCATTTCCATAATATTGTCCTCAAGTACATCGCCCTTGTATAGACCCTCATTATACTTCTTCCACATTCCTGCTTTCCCTTCTTTGCTTAGAACTGGTTTTCCATCTGAGCTCTTGGTATTCATACAAGTGGCTCTCTTTTCTCCAAAGGTCTCTTTAATTTTCCTGTTAGCAGTATCTATCTTACCCCTAGTGAAATAAGCCTCTACATCCTTACATTTGTCCTCTAGCCATCCTGCTTAGCCATTTTGCACTTCCTGTCGATCTCATTTTTGAGACGTTTGTATTCCTTTTTGCCTGCTTCATTTACTGCATTTTTATGTTTTCTCCTTTCATCAATTAAATTCAATATTTCTTCTGTTACCCAAGGATTTCTACTCGCCCTCGTCTTTTTACCTACTTGATGCTCTGCTGCCTTCACTACTTCATCCCTCAGAGCTACCCATTCTTCTTCTACTGTATTTCTTTCCCCAATTCCTGTCAATTGTTACCTTATGCTCTCCCTGAAACTCTGTACAACCTCTGGTTTAGTCGGTGTATCCTGGTCCCATCTCCTTAAATTCCTGCCTTTTTGCAGTTTCTTCAGTTTTAATCTACAGTTCATAACCAATAGATTGTTGTCAGTCCACATCTGCCCCTGGAAATGCCTTACAGTTTAAAATCTGGTTCCTAAATCTGTGTCTTATCATTAAATAATCTATCTGAAACCTGTCAGTGTCTCCAGGCTTCTTCCACGTATACAACCTTCTTTTATGATTCTTGAACCAAGTTTTAGCTATGATTAAGTTATGCTCTGTGCAAAATTCTGGCAGACGGCTTCCTCTTTCATTTCTTACCCCCAATCCATATTCACCTACTATGTTTCCTTCTCTCCCTTTTCCTACTATCCAATTCCAGTCACCCATGACTATTAAATTTTCATCTCCCTTCACTACCTGAATAATTTCTTTTATCTCCTCATACGTTTCATCAATTTCTTCATCATCTGCAGAGCTAGTTGGCATATAAGCTTGTATTACTGTAGTAGGCATGAGTTTCATGTCTTATCTACATCTACATCTACATCCATACTCTGCAAGCTACCTGACAGTGTGTGGCGGAGGGTACCTTGAGTACCTTTATCGGTTCTCCATTCTCTTGGCCACAATAATGCGTTCACTATGCTGTTTGTAGTAGCTTACCCGCACTCCTATTTTTTTTATTCATTATTAAACCTACTCCTGCATTACCCCTATTTGATTTTGTATTTATAACCCTGTATTCACCTGACCAAAAGTCTTGTTCCTCCTGCCACCGAACTTCACTAATTCCCACTGTATCTAAGTTTAACCTATCCATTTCCCTTTTTAAATTTTCTAACCTGCCTGCCCGATTAAGGGATCTGACATTCCACGCTCCTATCCGTAGAACGCCAGTTTTCTTTCTCCTGATAACGACGTCTTCTTGAGTAGTCCATGCCCGGAGATCCGAATGGGGGACTGTTTTACCTCCGGAATGTTTTACCCAAGAGGACGCCATCATCATTTAACCATACAGTAGAGCTGCATGCCCTCGGGAAAAATTATGGCTGTAGTTTCGCCTTGCTTTCAGCTGTTCACAGTACCAGCACAGCAAGGCCTTTTTGGTTAGTGTTGCAAGGCCAGATCAGTCAATCATCCAGACTGTTGCCCCTGCAACTCCTGAAAAGGCTGCTGCCCCTCTTCAGGAACCACACGTTTGTCTGGCCTCTCAACAGATACCCCTCGGTTGTGGTTGCACCTACAGTAGGGCCATCTGTATCGCTGAGACATGCAAGTCTCCCCACCAATGGCGAGGTGGAGTATTGGACTTGTTTTGCGATGAGATTGTGAATGATCGAACTGTGTCAAATGGATATGCACTCGAGTGTAATAGTAATTCTAAATGTGACCACTTTTTCTATTAGTTTTCTTTCTGAATAAACATTATTCTAACCAAATCGCCGCTATGAAACTTCCTGGCAGATTAAAACTGTGTGCCCGACAGAGACTCGAACTCGGGACCTTTACCTTTCGCGGGCAAGTGCTCTACCATCTGAGCTACCGAAGCACGACTCACGCCCAGTACTCACAGCTTTACTTCTGCCAGTATCTCGTTTCCTACCTTCCAAACTTTACAGAAGCTTTCGCAGGAGAGCTTCTGTAAAATTTGGAAGGTAGGAGATGAGATACTGGCAGAAGTAAAGCTGTGAGTACCGGGCGTGAGTCGTGCTTCGAGCTTCTGTAAAGTTTGGAAGGTAGGAAACGAGATACTGGCAGAAGTAAAGCTGTGAGTACTGGGCGTGAGTCGTGCTTCGGTAGCTCAGATGGTAGAGCACTTGCCCACAAAAGGCAAAGGTCCCGAGTTCGAGTCTCGGTCGGGCACTCAGTTTTAATCTGCCAGGAAGTTTCATATCAGCGCACACTCCGCTGCAGAGTGAAAATCTCATTCTGCAAATCGCAGCTGTGTGGCCTACTTCATTTATGGGTCATTAATTTAGTTCCCGATATTATTACTATGATTATTATATGTTATATTAACTGTGTATTTTGTAAACTTGCCCTCAGCCAGACAATTTAACCAAAGGGTCACAAGTGTCTAATTTAGGGCGTGTAATGCGACACGTGCGGTTCAGCCCCTAGACGAGTTTGAGCCAAGACATTTCGACAAAGAGGAACCACCATTTGCACAAAATTATGAATTTTACAGAATTTTTTGAACAGACATCGTAAATTGTGCAGGTACTGTTCTGTACTGTCATGGGAAGGTAGATACACTTCAGTTGTTGCACTCACACTGTTATACCCCTACAACAGTCACTAATGAGTTTGTCATTGTGCCACACTATGAATATATTTAAAATGGGATCGAATTCTTATTTAATGAGGAATCAAGTTACTACCATTTCTCTGTCATGATTACTTTTTTAACAGTGGAAAAACTTAATAGAGTTCACTATAATTTTTGATCTAAAATTGACCAATATATCTTTGTTGCTGTTTGTTACTAATTGTACTTCAGCATGGTTCAAGAACCCAGAATCTAATTTATTATAATCTTAAATAGGAAATGCTTTCCTAATATTCAGCAAAATTAAATTTATTTGGTCACAAACCAGCTTTTGGCTCATTAGGCTATCGTCAGGTGGCAACTGGATATCACAAACGTAGGTAAAATGCCATTCAGACTGCCTGTCGAGGAGCAGAGAAGTGACCTAAGTGCCATCAGTGGAGGATTTCTGGCACGGTGTCACATAGACATGTGACCGAGCAGATGCAAATGGTTGCCTGCGATTGCGGCTCTGTTTACCGCAACCTACACACCCTATAGCAGCACAGTTTGCATCTGCAGATGCTGTGGCAACTGCAGGAGACTTGATACTAAACAACTCAGTGACTCTTCTGTTGATGGAAAGGCATGGGCCATACGTGGCCTGCGAAGCATATTTGTGAGTGTGGTGGCCAAATCTACAGGTATCCAGTCCTGCATGTACTACACTGTTTGTTCATTATTGTTGTCTTATTTCACTTTTTGGTGTTATCTCAAAAATGAAAATGTCTGTCAGTTGTGTTATATTTTTGGACATTTATTTACATTATTGGGAAAAAATGCATTCACATTAAACCAAATCTTAAAGAAACCAACCTTTGTGAACATAAAGTTTCCATTTTCTTCACGTATATTAAAACACAACTTTAATTTTATGATAAAAAGCTTTTTAGCTGTCAAGAGTTACCAGGCAGGAAGGCTACACTCAACACAAAGTCTCACGTTTAATCAGTGGCAGATCAGATCATAATTGTACGAATATGATACACATAGAAACTTCTACCAGATACACAGAGCCATAAATACATGATGTGACTATAGTGCTTAACATCTGCAGCCTGACTGTAATTTTAACTCTATGCTGACCGCATTTTCAACTGCTGGTGAAATGGAGATATTAACCACTGCAGACTGACCTGACTGTAACAGCAACACAGAGTCAGTGAATAAATGCACAGAAGCTCCAGACTCAAAGTATTTCAGATTTTGGTAATTGATAAAAATACGTAAATGTTTGCAATTGGGCTGTCAGGCACTGACTCACTGAATCACTGTCATGCCAAACTATTTATAGATGTGTGTAAGTATAAACCTCAAAAGTTGGTTTTTGTATTTTGATATTAGAGTGAAAGAGAACAAAATCACTTAATATGAAATGACAAAGAGCAAAGGAGCAAATCTGTGTACTATGAGGTGGATAACAGGAGAATTGACAAATCTGCAGAAACTATGTTGCAAAAACACTTTTTACATTTGCGTTCCACCAAAAATGGCTAAAATTTTTAAATTTTTTGATCGAATATTTAGTAAACCAGCGAGTTCTGCTAGTGAAGGTGGGCATTTTTTTTATTTAGAAAAATTAGAGCTACAAAACTATGAGACTGAATTTTAGAAGCAATTTCCACTTATGAATGAAACATTCTGGAGAACAAAAACTCTAATTATGAATAATTTCTGAAATATGATGTTTTTGAAAAGTAAAATGTTTACAGAAAGGCGGAGGAGGAGAATGGGGACCGTTTTATGAGCTATACCTAACTGACCCAGAATCATCTACTAGCTCACCCAAAATTTCATCTTGACGTGTTTTTAAGAATTTTAGGTTTGAATATTTATTGATGAAAATGGTTTCCTGGTAAGTTAACTAGAATATTATTGTTAGTGAATGAGAAATTACACTGAAGAGCCAAAGAAACTGGTACACCTGCCTAATATCGTATAGGACCCCCAGAAGCATGCAGAAGTGCTGCAACATGACATGGAATGGGCTCAACTAATGTCTGAAGTAGTGCTGGAAGGGAGTGACAGCATGAATCCTGCATGGCTGTCCATAAATTCACAAGAGTACGAGGGGGTGGCGATCTCTTCTGAACAGCCTGTTGCGCTGCATACCAGATGTGCACAATAATGTTAATGTCTGGGGTGTTTGGTGGCCAGCAGAAATGTTTAAACTCAGAAGTGTGTTCCTAGAGCCACTCTGTAGTAATTCTGGATGTGTGGGGTGTCGCATTGTCTTGCTGGAATTGCCGAAGTCCGTCGAATGCACAATGGACACGAATGGATGCAGGTGATCAGACAGGATGCTTACGTACATGTCGCCTGACAGTCATATCTAGACACATCGGGGGCTCCACACCATTGCAGAGCCTCCACCAGCTTGAACAGTCCCCTGCTGACATGCAGGGTTCATGGATTCATAAGGTTGTCTCCATATCCGTACATGCCCATCTGCTCGATACAATTTGAAATGAGACTTGTCCGACCAGGCAACATGTTTCCAGTCATCAACAGTCCGCTGTAGGTGTTGACTGGGCCAGGCGTGGTGTAAAGATTTGTGTTGTGCAGTCATCAAGGTTACCCGAGTGGGCCTTCAGCTCCAAAAGCCCATATTGATGACATTTCATTGAATGTTTCGCACTCTGACACTTGTTGATGGCTCAGCATTGAAATTTGCAGCAATTTGTGGAAGGATTGCGCTTATGTCACATTGAATGACTCTCCTCAGTCATCATTGGCCCTGTCCTTGCAGGATCTTTTTCTGGCCACGGCAATGAAAGAGATTTGATGTTTTTCCAGATTCCTGATATTCACAGTACACTCGTGAAATGGTTGGACAGGAAAATCCCCACTTCATTGCTACCTCAGAGATGCTGTGTCCCATGACCCGTGTGCCAACTTCAAACTAACTTAAATCTTTCACATTCAAACTCACTTAACTCTTGATAACCTGCCATTGTAGCAGCAGGAACCGATCTAACAACTGCACCAGCCACTTGTTGTCTTATATAGGCATTGTCAACCATGGTGCCGTATTCTGCCTGTTTACATATTTATGCATTTGAATACATGCCTATACCAGTTTCGTTGGCACTTCATTGTACATCTTGAACAATTAATTTTGAGGAAATAAGGTCTGGATGTGAAATTATTTTTTGTAATTGTGTTATTGTGTTCTATACAAAATTTGATCAGTTATATATATATAATCAGGAATTATGCAACAGGAAGTGGAAGGTCTGCATTGTTCTGATACTAAAATGTAAACTTTCACGGCCGGAAATATCATGTCCATTATAATTATCCGGGCTGTTATGCCGTGGTCGGTTGATGAATGCTGTGGTGATTCCCAACGTTTCGTCTCCGACTGCGGGAGACATCTTCAAGGGGGTCCGTAGCTTGATGGAAGGTCCAACACACACACTGGCTCGCTACTGACTGCCGCTAAATTCCGCGTCCGCGCACCCCCGCATTGTTCTGTGGCAAATATATACATTTCCTGCTGGCATGGGATGTTGCTTTGCCATTAAATTATGAAGGAATTTGCATCTCTTTAGCATGACATCCTGTCAAAGACCTGCTATTCCAGGTACTCCAGATAGACTCTGTGCCACATCAGCATTGTCACTTATTATATCCCATGGTTAAAACAAGGCTGTGAACACAGACCTGCATGGATATGTGGCAATAAGAGTTGCTAACCTAGTTTGAAGCTCCATTTCAATGCGTCACAGTATTTCCTTCCCTTCTGCTTGATGTACCTGTCCCTACATGTTTTTAATTAACTTTCTTATTTCATCACCAGAAATTCTGTTTCTCACAATAATAAAGGAATCTTTGAATTGTCATAGTGGTACTTGTTTTATTTGGAGATGTTTCCAGTTACTACAATATATATTCATTTTGGGGGGTTCAGAGTCATAATGACATCTACATAACCCGTGTTTCTGGATGAAGACAAATTTTGCAATAGTAGAAACACTATCACTGCTACCACCAAATTCACATTGCTGACAATTGTGATATCTCATTGTTCTTACTGTGCATTAACATTCATTCAACAATTCACAGCTTTAACATTAGGGCAGTGGTAAAGTAGATATGTCAAAATGCCCTATTTTGTAGATGCGTTGTTATGACTCTAAACCCCAATTTGAACGTGCCTACTGTTATCATCTCTTTGTTTCCCTCTCCAGCCCCCCCCCCCCCCCCCCACACACACACATTTCCTTCCATTATCAAAATGATAATTCCATGATGCCCTAGGTTGTGTCCTGGAAACCGATCCCTACTTTTAGTCAAGTTGTCATAAGTTCATTTTCTCACCAATTTGATTCAGTATCACCTCATTAGTTATGCAATTTACCCACATAATCTTCAGCACTCTTCTATAGCACTGCATTTCAAAAGGTTTTATTTTCATGTCTGACATGCTTCACTTCCATATAAGGCTACACTACAGCAAAATTTCTTCAGAAAAGACACCCTGATACTTAAATTTCATTACATGTTAACAGATTCTTCTTTTTCAGAAAGGACTTCCTTGTTGTAGCCAGTCTTCATGTTACATCCCCTCTGCTTCAGCCAACATCATTTATTTTGCTGCCTAAATATCAAAATTCATCTACTTCTAGTGCCTGATTTCCTAACCTAACAACCACTGCAGTGCCTGATTTAATTTGACTGTATTCCATTAACTTTGTTTTGCTTTTGTTGCTACCCACTTCCTTTCAAGACATTATCCATTCAATTCAACTGCTCTTCCAAGTTCTGTTCTTTCTCTGATGGAATTAAAATACATGAGGAAACCTTAAAGTTTTTATTTCTTTTCCTTGAATGTTAAGTCCTTTTCCAAATTTCTCCTTCATTTTCTTTACTACTTGATCAATGTGCAGATTGAATGTCAGGTATAGGCTATAACCTTGTCACAACCTTCTCAACTGCTGGTTTACTTTCACTCTTATACCTGTAGTCTTATTTATGTACAAGGTGTGTGTAACATTTTTCTCCCTGTATTTTATCTCTGCCTTACCATTATATAATCAATCTGAAATCTTCTAGTGCCTCTAGGTCTCTTCCACATGTACAACCTTCTTACATGATTCCTGAACCAAGTGTTAGTAACGATTAAATTACTCTCTGTATGAAATTCCCCTTTCATTCATTTCCGCTGGTTTGTATTTTCCTACTGTCTAATTACAGTCCCCATCATTCGTAGTATGCAAATATAAATATGAAAATCACCTAATATGGCACTTCAGCTTTTCAAACACGTGAATCAACATGAACATGTCTGTCTGCTTCCATCAGCAAATTATACATGGTCCAGTCACATTAATGTCACCACTGCCTATGTTCATCATCAACATGCACTAATGACTCTCAGACAACAGGTGGCAGCACCACCTGTAGAGGGTGTACAAAGCATGTTGGAAGAATGTGGAAAACAGTGTAGTCATTCCCATAATGTAGAAATAGAGAGATTTGTCTGACGTCCAAAAGGACATGATCATTGACTTCTGGTCCAGGGGTGGAAGCATTTCTGAACTGGCTAAGTTTGTAAACTGTTAATGTGCTGCTATCGTTAAAGTATACCATGCATAGCAAAATGGCATTATCCAAAACAGGCACAAAAGCAACTGTGATGTACCATAGTCCATAAACAGCTGATGAACAGTGGCTGTGGAGATGTGTACAGGAAGGTAGACGTGCAACTGTTGAGCAACTGACAGCCTGGATGAACCAAGGATCTACCAACAGTGTGTCCTCAATGACATTTCAGTGAACGTTGCTTTGTCTGGGCCTCTGCAGCAGCAACCTGGTTCGTGTACCCATGCCAACTGCTGTTCGTCGGCACAGAAGGCTGCGATTTGCATGCCAGTACTGCAACTGGAGATAACTGAGTGTCAGCTGGTGGTCTTATCAGATTAATTACATTTTATGCTCTATTGGACAGATTGCTATTGGTGTGTACAGCATGAAATGTCTGAAAGCAAACACTCTGGTACCGAGAGGGAGCATTATAATGTGGTGAATGTCTTCGTGGCCTTATCTCATCATTTTGAAAGGCACAGTGGATCAACACAAGTATGGGACCATGTCCACCCCTACAGCCAGTTGCTTTTCCTCAGCATGATGACAGCTGCCAACAGGACAGTGGAACACGTCACACTCCTCACAGTGTATGTGCAGGATTTAAGGAACATGAGGATGAGTTTACCATACACTCCTGGCCACCCAAGTTACTTGATCTAAATTCAATAAAGAATTTGTGGGACCATTTCAATCAGACTGTTTGCGCCATTAATCCTCAACTGAGAAACCTACTGCAGCTGGCCACAGCACTGGAATTGGGGTGGCTCCACATCCCTGTTGGTACCATCTAGAATGTCAATTGACTCTCTTTCTGCTTGTCTTGTGCTGCAAAAAATGGTTATTCAGGCTTTTGACAGGTGGTCACATAAATGTGAGTGGATAGTTTAGCATAGGACATGTGATGTCATCCAAACTTGTTTCTGCTGGTAAAACAAATCACTGAAAATGTTTATTTCAATATTTATTCAATATTATTTGTACTATTTTATGAAAGCAGTTTGTTGTGATAGCCTGATCTATTCTATGGCCCGAGATCTAGGTTGGGTTCAGATGTGACAGTTTGTCTGTGAGTTTGCAAAACCAGTGAATGTGGTTCTGTAAGAAGCTATTGGGCGGTTCTGTAAGAAGCTTTCGGTCACATTACTTGTGCAGTATGGTTTATTTTGTTTCATCTGTCATATGCGATGACTGATGTTTGTGTGGTATCACATATCCTGTGCTGTGGTTGGCTGATTTTAGGAGTAGTGGGAAGGATCTTGGGTATGATGTCCCTGATTTTGTAGATAATCAAAGCCCAAAGCAGGATGTGGTTCAATTGTTACAGTCCAGGGTGATGAGGGGGACGCTCCTTTTTAGTTGACTCTTGGGTGTGGTGAGAGGATTGGTGCTGTGTGGAGGTACAGCATGGTAAATCTGTTTATGGACTAGGTTTGTCATCTTTTTCTTTTTCTTTCTTTTTTTTTTTCCTGTGAAGGCCTTTGTGAGACCTTTGTGAGACCTTCATTATACTGAGCAAGGGAGTTCTTGTCACTGCAGATACGTCGTCCACCAGTGGTCGAGCTGTATGGGAGGAGGGGGGGGGGGGGGCTTTTTTGTTGTAGAAGGGATGGCAGCAGTTGAAATACAGGCATTATTGGTGGTTAGTGTGCTTAACGTGGACAGTGGTATATATGACGCAATCAGCGAGATGGAGGTCAATATCCAGGATGGTGGCACGTTGGGTTGAGGAGGACCAGGTGAAGTGGATGGGAGAGAAGGTGTTGAAGTTGTGGAGGAGTGAGGATAGGGTGTCTTGGCCCCAAGTCCATATTCGATGAAATTGAACCACACTAGGAATGGGAAGTTCTATGAGGCTAAGTGGGTTTCATCTAGATGGCCCCTTTTTGACATAAGAGGGTTCCATGCGAGTGCTCATAGCTGTGCAGCTTTTTACACACGCGCGCACGCGCGTTGGGTGAGGTGTCAATCGCGGTGCCAAACACAACTCTAGAACAGATCTTGACCTAATCATCCTCGTGCAGATAAAGGATCCACCACTGCCATGGTGAGTTGCAGTGACAACCTGGCAGAAGACCCCCCGCCAACTGTTTGACACCTTCACATACGAGCTCTTCCATAATGATTGCATACCAGAAGTCCTACATAACCTGAGATCCCTCCTAAAATCAGTAGGCCCATCCTAGAACCTCTCCCTTGAGTCCACACCTCTCCTCACTCCAACAACACACCACATACCCACCCTCTACAAGTAATTATAATTAATGCATTATTTTGAATATTTAGTATTGCCAAGTAATTTCACTGATGTTTGTAAATTCTTTGCTTATTTTTAGCATTATGCACAGCAACATCTTTGTCAGAAATGTTAGACAGTTTGCTAATTACCCAAAATGCAAGTAACAAAAATAAACATTTAGTTAAACAAATGACAAATAAGTTTGGTTTTTGCTTCTGTCACTGTACTTTTATCCCCGTATCTAGTTTTCAGTGATTAATCAGAAGTTCAAAACAAAAATAAAAACCAGTAACGTTCATAAATATAGTACTAGAAGTGGTGATTTACCATGTCCAACCTTAGTGTCTTGCAGAAAGAAATGTTGTATATGACAGTAAATCTGTTTGTCCACTCGACAAGTGATTTCTGTCTAGTATATCATGCACGTACACATGATAAATGAGATCGTCGTCAAATTTCCATCAGGTGATTGTGTTTTTGCTCACTTAGATTAAGATAAAAGTCTATTTCTAAATGAACAGCATACATCCTTATTTTTCACAGAGAAAATATATTTTATACGTAAATCAAGTGACATGTTGCGCAGCATAGTGAGGAATGGCAGTTATGTTCTGTGCAACATACAAATAATGTAACTCGCACATTTTGGTCAGGAAGTATGTTATCGAATGAATGAAGGAAGGCAGGTTGAAATCAATATGTAATGAAGAAACTGTGTAGTTTATGGTAGGTAGATTTATTAGCTTTTGTGAGTATAAGTAATGATCTCACGTCAGTGCGATGGTGTTCATTTAGATGGAAAGAATGATCCTTAACACAGATCATTGCATTTAGAATAGCTTTTATGTACGTTCACTGGGTATGGTTGTGGTATAATGATCTCAGCATCCTTGAAATAGAAAACTTACCAGGTTGTCTTAGTTGCCATAATGGAGATGTACATAAATTTGGAGCTGTTGGTGCGTATTCACTTGCAACAGTGTAACACTGAATTTGTTAACATTGCAATTTAAGATAGTCTGTATTATTGGAGTCAGGTGTGATGCAGTTTGTTAGTTACTTAAACACTGAGCCGTGTGATCAGTGAGCACAGTTAAATGAAATGTTCAGTACACACACACACACACACACACACACACACACACACACACACACACACACACACTACAGAATGTGTTTAATGCTTCAGTACTGAACAGACTTTATATCCTTAGTCAAAATAAGCAAAATTTGTCAGTTATGGTTCAGTGCTGTTTCCTTGAAATGCAGAAGGATCCCCGATAATATTCAACTGGACATTTAAATCTAATTCCCATTTTCAGTTCATGCTGACTTCACACACAGTTTTCAAGATACACTTTTTCAATCAGTAACATCTAGAACTGTGATAACTCTAGTTGCTGTGTTGTGCAGATAATTATAAGCTGATCCATGAGCCATTAGAGCAATTTAAGTTTTTTTACTTGGCTGTGAAATTTTAGTGATTTGAATACTTGACTTCAGGCTCTTATTGCCAGCGTATCCTATTCCACCTTAAACCAGATTATTTGAGGAGTGAAACCTGTGCGCAGACATGTAATACTTGTGCCTTATGCAAAGTCCTGTGTTTATATAACCTACTCTTTGTATTTGTGTATGATCTTGTATTTGTGTATGGTCTTGCCTTGCAAATATAATGTTTTCTACCTTAATTTGATGGTACAAGGTGTAAAAATATGAAATGCGGATTTCAGACAACAGATTTCACAGTTTGTTCTATGAAGATTTGACACTGCGCATTTTGTTGTGTCATCAACAAATGTCAGACATGCATGAGTGATAAATTGGAAAAGTATACATTATTGTTGTGGTTGTTGTTGTTGTTGTTGTTGTTGTTGTTGTTCAATATGCGTCAAAATTTACACTGAACAAAGAACATTCGCAGACAGCATTAATTTTTTTTTATTTTCACTTGAAGAAAATGCTGATGAATCATAGAAATTACTTCAAGAAGCTTATGGTGAACATGCTCTATCACAAGACACATGTGAGTGATGGTTTTGGCATTTCAAAAATGGTTTCTTCAGTGTTACAAACAAGGAATGTGGAAAACTGCTAAAAAAAAAGGTAAGATGTGGGATTGGAAGCATTGTTGCACGAAGATGATTCGCAAACTCAAAAACAACTCTCTGAGCAATTGGGAGTTGGTCAGCAAGCTGTTTCCAATTGGCTATGAGAGATGGGAAAGATTCAAAAGACCAGTAGGTGGATACCACATGAGTTGAATGACAGGCAAATGGAAAAGCGTGGAAACACAAGACATTTTGCTCGTTCGGTAAGAAAGGAAATAATTTTTGTATCGTATAGTTACAGGGGATGAAGTGGATTTATTTTGAGTATCCCAAATGCAAAAAATCATGGGTAGACCCAGAGACACCATCCACATCAACCGCAAGACCAAATCGCTTTGGCAGAAAGACAATGCTGTGTGTTTGGTGGAACCAAAGGGGCGTTGTCTATTACAAGCTGTTAAAATCTCGGTAAATGGTTAATACCAAACGTTACAACAATTGACCGATTTGAACCATTCACTACTTTAAAAAAGGCCACAGTCAATTTTCTTCATGACGATGCTCCTTCACATACAGCAAAACCAGTTCACGACATGTTGGAAGCACTTGGCTGGGAAGTTCTACCTCATGCAGCTTGCTCACCAGACTTGGCTTCTTCCAAATACCTCTCGTTTGCATCAATGGGACACGCATTTTCTGAGCAGCGCATTGGTTTATACGAAGACGTGAAAAAATGGCACGATAAATGGTTTGCAGCAAAAAGGGAAAATTTTTAATGGTTTAGCATTATCAAATCTTTTAGGAAAAATGTATAATAAACTATGGAGCATACTTTGAATAAAGCACTATTTGTCGTTCTTCTGAATTTTAGTGGTTTTTTTTTTTTAGACAAAAATCCATATTTCATAATTGTGCACCTGGTAATGTGGCAATCACATCTGAACAATGGGTGAATGTCCATCTAATTAAACAAGTGGCTATGGTATTTTAATAGCAGTGTAGCTGTCCTCAGCTCAATGGTTGGTTTGATTCTACAGAAGATGTTATTTTCTTAGCTTTCTCAGACTATAAATGGACCTACTCAGCCATGTATAGGGGGACCTACAGCTTAACATGACCTCCAAACCATGGTGCACTTTTGACATTTTCCACATGAACAAATCTCTGCCATATGTGAAAGAAGTTATAAGCAACAGAAGAAATCCTAGGACCATCTGGGGATTGAACATTAGACGTTAGAACATAAAGTAGTCCCTTACCTACTGAACTACCAAACCCTACAGTATTTTTACTAAGAAAGAATTAAATCTACATCTATACAACTGCTCTGAAACAAAAAATTGCTGAGACATCAACGTGCGTTCAATATAATGCTCCTCAAACCTCTGTAGCGTGGTTCTGGCTCCGAGACATAGATAATTATACTGCTGAAATATGCTATCGCCGTCGGGGAGGACGTGAAGCATGAAAGGATGAAGGGGGTTCGCAGCTGTCAACATGTACCCGGTTATTACCACAGGTCCCATGCAAGCACAGGAAAATTTTTTCCATGATGTAATACTGCTCCCACTACCCTGCTTCCATGGCGCGCTGCATGCACATATTGAGCTGCTGTTCACGTCAGTGACAGTATTTGTGGAGATGATCATTGACATAGTGTAGCAAAACTGTGATTCACCTGAAGAGCTGACTCATTTCCATTGGTCGAAATTTGAATACCAATGGTCTCGAGCCCACTGCAGTCATATTTGATAATGTCGTTGTGTTAAAATGTGAACACGTAAGAAGGGTCTCCTGTGGAGTTCCATGTTCAGCGATGTACAATGCACAGTGTGCTCCAAAACACAAAGTATCAGCATTGTGCTCTTTCGGTAAAGATGCCACAGATCAGTATCTATCCTACTTTACAGAGCAGACAATCCTCCAAACCCCACATTCTGTGAAGGGTCGTGGTTGTCCAGCCATTTAGCTCCTGGTGGTAGTTTTACTGTCATTCTACCTGTTTCTGTAGATGTTCACGACAGTAGCTGAACATTCGATGCCCTTCTCCAATTTTGAGATACTCGTTCACAGACACTTTGTAATAATAATCTGCCCTTTGTTGATGTCGCTTATCTCAATGGACTTCCCCATTTGTTGCCCATATCTTTGTTAGGGTGATCCCCTGTCTGTGTCTGCTCCACTTACATACTTTAGTTACTGCATCACGTGCTCGCAACACCACCAGGTGGCATCCAGTGTCACGGTGGGTAGTGGTCATAAAGTTTCAGTTGATCAATGTATCTTGTCTAAGTCATTTTGCAATTTGGTTATCTTCTGATGACTTTATTAGATGGTAAATGATGGCATCATCTGCTAACAATCTAAGATGGCTGCTCAGATTGTCTCCCTAAATCATTTATATAGATTAGGAGCAGCAGAGGGCCTACAACACTTCCTTGGGGAACACCAGACATCACATCTGTTATACTCAATGACTTTGTCAGTTGCTACAAACTGTGATATTTCTGACAGTAAATTATGAATCCAGTCACACAACTGAGATGATACTCTATCGGCACGCAGTTGGATTAGAACCCGCTTGTCAGAAACAATGTTCAAATCCTTCTGAAAATCTAGAAATACAGTGTTCTGACCTGTTTTGTATACCACGGGGAATCAGTTCCGTCTCTTATTAATTTGTTTGGTATAAATTTCTCAATTGCCACTGATACTATTTCTTGGAATTTAAGCCACATCTCATCTACACTTACGTAGCTTTATTTTTGGTGGATTTAGATGTTATGGTATTCAGTCTTGCTACAGTGATCTTGTGGTCACTAAATCGTATTTGCTCACGGTTATTTGTTGCTAAGAAGTCTCATATGTTATGGCAACCATGTAAACTTCGAGTGGACTCCTGAACTAATTGCTTGAAATAATTTTCAGAGAAAGTATTTAGTGCAATTTTGGATGATGTTTTATGCTAACCACTGACTTTAAATGTTTATTTTTGTCATCATATCAAGGGTAGGTGGAAGTCACCACCAACTATAATTGAATGAGTTGGGTACATATTGTGAATGAGACTCAAGTTATCTTTGAATCTTTCAGCAAATGGATCATCTTACATTAGTGCAGTGTTTGTATTTGACAGTGTTTGTAAGTTCAGTGCAATGACACTGGGACATCTGGAGATATTTCGGTCGATCCTGGAAGCGTGCTCAGTTAGCCATAGTGGTTAAGGTGACCGTTTGCTGCAACCAGGAAATACGGGGTGAACTTCCAGTGCGGCATAAATTTTCATGTTTCCAGTAAATTGTATATCTGTTGTGGTACCACATTCACAGTTTACAAATACGTTTCAGGTATCATCTTAGTCAGAGGGTCGATGAAGGAACCAACTATTGATGCATTTTGGTTGTCAAGTATAACCTTTACCCGTACTAACTCAAGGGGACTATCTATCTCAATTTGACTAAAAGATAAACTACATGTGGTACACCTAATAGATAGGAAAACTAACTGCCCCCCCCCCCCCCCTCCCATCTCTCCCTCTCTTTCTCTTTCCTCTTTCCTTTTAATCTGACTGTGTGTGTGGAGGGGGGGGGGAGGGGGGGGGGAAGAGTGCTAGGGAATTATTTGGGCATGAAAGATGGAGAGCCAGATGGCTTTGAGCTGCAGTGGCAAAATGTGGATTAATTCTGGTAAGTCGGGTGTAATTCCAGATCAAAAGGAAAGGGTAGTACCTAGCCAATACTAAAAGAAAGGAGGATGTGCTAAGGTAGTGTTTCAAGAACAAAGGATGTACTAACAGGACAGTTCCACCTGCCATCAGTGTGGTTCGGGTTCGGAGGAGGTAGCGCTGTTGTGGAAGGTGGAAGAGGAGGGGGGGGGGGGGAAGGCTGCAGATGCCATGGATTTCAAATTAGCTGTTGAAGTCACTGGTACTATGGAGTGGAGCATGTTGAGCTACAGCACGCTAGAATCACAGTTAGTTGCACTTTAGTGGTGGGTATTCGTACAGTTAAACAGTTGTCAGACTCATAAAATACACTTCACAGTAAATGCAGCTCATCTGATACATAAGCTGACTGCTTTCCGGCATGGTTCTACTTTCAAAGCCCTAGTAAAAGATATAGTTGAGTTTCTCAAGGGTATTATTGCATGATAAGGGGTACAAAGGAGAAGGGAACTTTTCATAGTGAAGTAAATAGCTGCTGGGCATTTTCTGAAGTGCTAGCCAGTGCACTCAAATGCTTCAGTGGGAAAGGCTTAGCCATGTCACATGATATGTGGAAGAGCAGCCTTCATACTACGAGGGCGTGTTGAAAAATAATGCCCCCAAATTTATGGGAAAACTCATAAGGCTTTTTTAAATAAAACAAATGTTATTAACATTCTGCATCATTGTTTATTATGTCTACATATTTGCAGCCACCTGCTACTAGAGGGGCTCCGAATTGTAGCTTGCAATACGGCAGTGTGTAACGTAACTATGTTGGTGCACGAGAAACGGCATGCTGTAATCAGGTTTCAAATTTGAAGAGCTCCTCTGCACATGAAGCACCTGTCCTTCAGTATGACAATGCCAGACCACACATAAGCACTGTAACATCAGCAACAGTTTGACATTTTGGGTTCACTGTCATTTATCATCCTCCATTCAGGTCCGACTTGGCCCTATCCGATTTTCATCTATTTTCAAAACTTAAAGAATATCTCTGAGAACACCATTCTGATAGTGATGAAGCTATGCAAGCAGAGCTGAGATTGTGGTTCTGTCAACAAAGTCAAAGTCAGACATTCTACAGTGAGGGCATTAACAAAGTGGTCTTTCATAATTCGGAGGCATTACTTTTCAACATGTCCCTCTGTGGATACAAGGAACAGAGCAAGAGGAGTCCTTTTAGTTGGTGAATGTTAATTGCATAGTGTGGACCTTGCTGAAGTGGGGATGTTAGTGTGCCTCAAAGATATAGATTTTAAACTGTAGGCCATTCCAGGGCAGATGTGGATTCTGACCACAATGTATTGGTTATGAACTGTAGAATAAAACTTCAGAAATTACAAAAAGGTAGGAAATTAAGGAGATGAGATCTGGATAAGTTGAAAGAGCCACAGGTTGTTGAGAGTTTCAGAGGGAGCATTAGTCAGCAACTGGCTACAACAGGAGAAAAGAATACTGTACGATATGAATCGATAGCTTTGATAGATGAAATAGTGGAGGCAGCAGAGAATTAAATAGGTATAAAGTCAAGGTCTAGTCGAAATTCTTGGGTATCAAAGGAGATATTGTATTTAATTGATGAAAGAACAACATATAAATATACAGCAGATAAAGCGGGCAAAATGGAATACAGATATCTAACAAATGATATAGGAAAATTCAAAGAGACCTTTGGAGAAAAGAAAAGCAACGGTATACATATCAAGAGCTAAGATGGCAAGCCAGTACTAAGGTAAGAATGGAAAGTTGAAAGATGGAAGGATTGTAAAGAGGGTCTATACAAGGGAGACAAACTTGATGACAATGGAATGAAAAGAGAAGAGGAGGTAGATTAAGATGAGATGGTAGGAGATAATCTTGATCATGCTGAGCCCACAGCTGAATTAATAGTAACGATTAATAAAAACTACCTCATTTTGTATTTTTACACATTTATTGTATTAAAATTGGTTTTGTTTCTTTGAACACCTTCATGTTGCCTTACACTAAATCCTCCTCCAGCAGAACTCGGTGAGGATTTAATATAAGGCAACCTGAAGATGTTCAAAGAAATGAAACTGGTTGTAATACAGTAAATGTGTAAAATTACAGCTGAGGTGGTTTCCGTTAATCATTTATATGAGATGGGTGGAGTTTACAGAACACGGAAGGATCTAAATTGAAACAAGCCTTCTGGAATAGGTAACATTTCCTCAGAATCATTGAGATTCTTGGGAGAGCCAGCCATGACATAATTATTCTACCTGGTGTGCCAGATATGAGACAGGTGAAATACCCTCAGACCTGAGGAAGAATCTGATAACAGGTGCTGATACTGAACCACCAGTGTAATAAGACACGGTTGCAAATTATTGACTTGAATAATTTACAGAGGAATGGAAAAATTGGTACAAACTGACTTGGGGAAGATGAGTTTGGGTTCCGGAGAAATGTAGGAACACTCAAAGCAGTACTGACCCAGTGGCTGATCTTAGAAGGTAGGTTGAAGAAAGACAGATCTTTATTTATAGCATTTAGAGAATTAGAGAAAGCTTTTAACAATATTGACTGGACTACAAACTTGGAAATTGTAAAGATAGTAGGGATAAAGTACAGAGAGTGATATGTTATTTACAACTTACACAAAAAGCAAACTACAGGTAGAAGAATCAAAAACATGACAGGGAAGCCATAGTTAGAAAGGAGTGAGACAGAGTTGTTGCATATTCCCAATGTTCCTCAATCTGTACATTAACAAGCAGTAAATCAAACCAAGAAGAAATTTGGAAAGGGAATTAAAGTTCATGGAAAGGAAATAAATACTTTGAGATTTGTTGATGTCATTGTAATTTAATCAGTCTGCAAAGGATTTGGAAAAACATTTGAATGGAATGTATAGTCCTTAAAAGAAACTATAAGATGAACATGAACAAAAGAAAACAATTGTAGTGGAGTGCAGTCACATTAAATCGGATGATTCTGAGAGAATTAGATTAGGAAATGAGGAACTAAAAGTAGAAGATGAATTTTGCTATTTGGGCCACAAAAACAACTGAAGATGTTCCAAGTAGAGAGGATACGAGACACAGAGTGGCAATCGCATAAAAAATATTCCTAAAAAAAAAGAGATATTTGTTAACATCTAATATCAGTTTAAGTGTGTTTTCTAAAGGCATTTGTCTGGAGGTGCGTTGTGGATGACAAGCAGTGCAGATAAGAAAATAAAACCTTTTGAATAATTAACAGTAGACAGGTAGCACAAATATTAAATGAAGTGGTACTGAATCTAATTTTTTTTTTGGGGGGGGGGGGGAGGATGGTAATTTATTGCACAACTTGACTAAAACAAAAGGATTGGTTTGTAGGACACATCCTGAGGCATCAATGAGTTGTCATTTTAATAATGGAAGGAAGTAAGGGTGTAAAAATTGTAGTAGTAAACAAAGGGATGAGCACAGCAAGAAGGTATGTTGCAGTAGTTACATAGGGATGCAGAGACTTGCACAGGATATACTAGCATGAAGAGCTGCATCAAACAAGTCTTTGGATTGAGGACCACAACAAGAGATCTGTTTACAGTGACATGCCAGTTTTCAGTGAATAGTGTTTCCTGGATAACCTAAACTAAAGTTTGCATACAGAGAGATTAGGCTGTATATTTTTCAGGTAGAAATTATTTTTGCTGCCAGTATCGGAACACAACTAACATCTTGTGATAGGCATATTTCAGCAACATTGATCTATTGTTTACAGCTTTGGCATACGATACTATGCAGCCAGTATTAAAATAGACAAATTGTTCCTATGCATTATATGGAAAGACCGACTGTTCAGTCTCCAGGAAAAAGTTGCAACATCCAGCTGTTACCAAAATGCTTCACATGATATGGTTGCTCTTTCTATAAATATTGTATTTATCACAGACAGTTCGTTGATGTTCATTACTGGCTTCCCTACACGTGGACATGGAGCTGTTGTAGTACATCTTTTAATTCATTTTGTTGCCATTTCTGTGAGTGATTTCGCCCCCCCCCCCCCCCCCCTCTTTCTACACTTCTTTTGTTGTTTTTCAGAGGCAGCTGACTGAAAGAGACCTTGAGGTATTATATTATCTAATGAATACATATTGCTTGTTTTATTGTGAGTTGTAGTTTGTTGTTTGGTAGTAGAAGATATGAAGTATTTTTGTATTATAAGAAAAAAACAAATGCCTTCCTTTTTGGGTGGTGATGTTGCTGGTAGGAAAAAAAAAAACACTCATTACTTATTTCTTGTGGTATAGCACATGAAGAATGGAACTGTCCAGTGGATGTTCAATCAGGAGAAAATTGGAGGCGGCAACACAAGCTATGTGATAAAAGATCTTGAACCCAATACAGCATATTTTATACGCCTTTATGCAAAAAACTCCATTGGAACAAGTAATTTTTACACTCATCCAACACCAGTCAGTACATTAGAAAAAGGTAAGTTTTTTCTTCTGGAAATTAGTTCTAAAATTTCCTCATGAGGATTTGTGTGTCCTGTGTGTCGAAATTGTTGTCTCCATTGCACAGACCTAGTCCTTTCCCATGGTTATAAGCAAGCTTAACACTTTCACCACCATTGTGACATGTGTCCAACAATAGGTTATCAGAGAACCAGTGGGAATTTGATGCACAGTATTGCTTTGTACCATGTGTCAAATTTCTTTGTGCAAAAACTGTTTCACATTGTATCACACGTAAGAGAATCATTGTGATTGTCACTTGAAAGATCGAATTTGCATGTAATTATAATGAGCTTGTCATTGGGAATAATCTACTGAAATAACAAATATTTGTAATCAAAAATATGATCCAAGAGCCTTTCTGAAAATATTAATTGTAAATGAAAGTACAGGATTTCATAACCACAGGGACATATAGGATCCGTGACAAAACAACAGTGGGACACACATTTCCTATCCCTCCCCACACTGGAAAATGAAATGGCGGGAAATAATTTTTTCATACTGTTACTTTTGATGATATCAAAATAATCATACATTAACACCTTTCACTCTGAAAAAAATTGGTAGTGAAGGGTTAAATGAAAAAAATTCCATTAATACAACATACCTGTTTAATCTGTTGGGGAGCCAGCATCTGAACAGAACTCTTGCAGGATCAAATGTGTCAGAATTATCTGATTTTTTTCATCACTGACTTTTAAAGTTAAGGGCATGACATAATAGTAAGTAAACAAGAGTCATTGAACAGTCTGTGCCTCAACATACCTGGCAGTTTAAAGAAGTTTTTGTCAACTTCGTGCTTAAATATAAGTAAATACTGTTTGTTTCCTGTTTAAATTTTAAATATCTATTTTGTGGTTGGTTTACTGACAGTCTGCAAAGACAGGGAATGAGGAGAAATGAAATTTGTTACTCTAGCTGTATGACTCTGATTATAATGTTTAATGCAGAAGTTAGTGTGATATAAGAAAGTGTAAGACTGCATAGGTTTTTTTTTTTTTTTTTTTTTTTTTTTTTTTTTTTTTTTTTTTTTTTGGGGGGGGGGGGGGAGGAAAAAAGTATTGCTTCATCACATACAGTAGTGAAATCAGTATGAAGGCAGGATTCCTAGGAAAGTTGTGTCTGAAGCATACCTGTATTGAATTTATTATGGAAGATGGAAGTAGTAGATACATATAAGACATAAACAGTCATGATGGAATTGCATAGTTTCTTTCATAACATGAGTAACAAAATAAGGCATTTGCATTTCCTGGATGGAAAAGGGTATAAAGGTACTCATGTCCTGTTGTGTTATTGCATTGTTAGTGCTTTGTCCAACTCCATTCTTCCTATTTACATCAAAAATTCTCAGCATTGATTTTTTTAGTGTTTGTAGTTTTTGCAATGAAATTATCATGTACTCTTCTCATTTCACTCTTTTCAGCTCACATGAGACCTCAAATTGCCTTCATTGTGATAACATTCTTTGCAAGTATTCCCCAAGGGTTATCCATGGGATTAATATCCAGGTTACCTGGAGGCCAGGGCAAGATACCAGTATCTTTATTGTCAAACCATTTTTCTTTGTGCAGAAACATTAGACTTTCATTCCCTAGGTCCTCATACATTTTGATCCAGTCTGTCTCTAGCATATCAGTGTACATACAGTATTAGAGGTTGTTCTAGTGTTCACCAAAGCAATGCGTGTTTTATCTCTAGTGCAAGATGCTGGCAAATCATAACACTTTCATCATCAAAATTTCTGATCATTCTTACCTTTCGCTCTATTCTCTGCTCATTCCAGTCTTACTGAAATCCATCTGGACCATCTAAATTAAACTGATCACTTTATCCTATTCTCAATTCCATGACATAAGTTTTTCAACAAGCTCCAGTCAAGTCTGTCTGTGTTCAAGTGTTAGAGCAGGTTTCTACAGTTGTTTCTTGAATGCAAGTTGTTTTCGTTTGACAAAATTTGCCACACTTGCAAATCAGCAACAAGTTGAGAAGAATAACAGTCTGTGGCCCTTGCTCTGTGCAAAAGTAACTATTTTGATGCCTTAACTAATTTTCTACTTTGTTCATATTTTCCGTCCTGTCCATATCGTGTACTGAATCTTACAAAATTATAATTCACTGTACTTGAACAGTTCAGCTTCTTGGCGATTTGACAATTAGAGAGTCCTATTTCCTTCTACGCACCAATTTTTGCTTTTTCGTTGTGCAACAACTGTTTTCAGTGTGGCTATGTCGCAATCGTGGTTTATCTACACAATATGCACTGTCACTAATGGTGTCTGTTTCCTATCTGTAGGGAAGTCATATATACATACACTAACAGTGCATAGAGCTGACTGCCTTTATACTGAGTTCCACCTTCTACCACCTGAATCATTGATGTCTACTGACATTATATGCGACACCATTTGACCACATTTGTCATTATCCTGGATCTCATATTGCATATACACTGTGTGCATCTATTCCAACCAACAATGTTAATTTTCCTACAGATTTCCATACCTTTATACCATTTCCCACTACTGTATGAGGGCTTGTGGAAATAACGCTTCTGAATTTTTTACGTGAAAACTCTTAAAGCTTTTTAGATAAAACATGTTGTTGATATTCTATATCTTTATTCTTCTTGTCTACATATTTGCAGCCCTCTTCTGCTAGAGGGCTCTGAATTGTAGCGTGTAATGTGACTGTGTGTAGTGTAACTGTGAAGGTGTGTGGAAGCAATGTATTGTAATTGAGTTTCGAATGCAAGGAGTTCATCCATATGTGGAGCATCCTCTCCTTGAGAATGACAGTGCCAGACAACACAAGAAAATGGCTTTTATACAAAGATAAGATTTAACATTTGGTTGTCAAGGTAATTAGCTGGTGCAGGGATTGATGGTGTAGGATCTCACACTCACCATTTACAGCAACCATATACTAACAGCTTCACAAGAGTGAGTTTTCCATCATTCTGACACCCTCAACAGCTAATTCATGGTGGACAACTATAATGTTTTCTGGTACTAGTTAAATTTAACTTGAATTCATTTTGCATATTTAAAATGTATGAGTAAGAATAGGTAAGAAACAGTAGGGCATGTTATAACATTGGCCAGTATGAGATTACTAGTTAAATTACATTCCTCCAGCCTTTGCTAAGGTGTTGGGATAAATCATGACACATCTCATCATAAGCATATAATTGTACTTTTAATGTGCACACCTAACCAGCTGACTACTGTGACAATCTCCATAAAATCAAAGACGCCTGTAACTGTTTATATTGCCATCCTTTGTGAACACCCAAACGTCCCCAGGGAGTCTAACCTGATATGGAAACTTGTGCTGTATTCCAGTCTTAGTTTAATGTTGCTTGTTGGCTCAGTGCCAGATTACGTATCCAAAGTGTTGGGCTCTATCTGTCATTTGTTGTTTCTTCCATCTTTTGCAATGATTAGCTGATGTGAAAAATACCAAGTTGCACTGTTGTTTGCAGTCCATGTACACTCCTTATCACAACCTGGGTTGTTTATAGGATACCGATTATGGCTGTTCCACTTCATTTGTTTGTGTATTGTTACTACACTCATCTTGGTTAATTCATGTGTGATACCTTCATCTGGGTCTGACCTCCACTTTTTGCAAGCTTTTTACAGAAGTATAGGCCATAAAGTTGCCCAATACCCAGCATAGTAGTCAGTTCATGTGGTGGTAGCACCTGGATTGAATGAGGTATTTTTTCTCACTGAAGCTATTGTTAATTAATCTTTCAGTTGTTTTATAACCAGTTTTGTCTTTTTAAGCCATTGTCCTGTGATTATCTAAAAGAGTTATCAGTCATTGGTTGTGACGCCCTGAAAGTCTCTCTGGACGGATCTGAATGTTTCAGTGCAGATCATTATGACCTCAAGAACTTTCCTCCTTGGCCACACCATAGAAGGAAAAGAAAACCAAACAACTTGTAGACACTTACTCCCCTCAATCCCTGGTTTGGAATTGAACTGATGGAGGGTCCTTTCTAACAACTAATCCAATATTATTGTATATAATATCAAAAATGTATTTGGAGAAACCTCCTCCCTCTTAATTGGAACACCAACTCCTACGCACACCAACTCCTATCCAGTCCTGAGCATTACTCTCTTAGAAGAAACTTGTTAACATGCTTGTCATTGTAACACCCTATAAGAGTTGAAACATTGTATAAGATTCAATTTTTCATTGGGACTTACTACTGCAGGCAGAGGAGCACCACACACACACACACACACACACACACACACACACACACACAAATCTGGAGAAGAGGATGGTCCACTCCATTATGTATGCCAAGGCCTACCAGACCAAGGTTGGGAGTTGGGTATTCATCCTTACTTGTGAGGGGGATTTAATACTTGAGGAAGTTAAAAATTGTGGTCTGCTGTTGTGATATGAAGCTATATTTCCCACCCTCAATACGGAGCTCTAAATGCTGATGATTTGGGCATGTGTCTTTAAGTTGTACGAACAACTTAATTTAGACTGGTGTGATTGGCCACTTCATGGGAACACCCCATGTGAGCAGCCACCATTCTGTGTAAGTTTTGGAGATGACCTGTCTCCCACCCCACCCCCCTCCCCCTTTGATCACCAAAGTAAGCAGCTTAAGATCTCTGATTAATCATGGCCCAGTGGTATTGAATTTTGCCTCAACTGTGGCCATGTCATAGGCAGTACCTCGAGTACGAGTACTTACCCCCTCCATTCCATTGATACCAACTTCTGGTAGTTGTGCAAATAAATCGGCCTGTGGGGGAGATAGCACCCCCCCCCCCCCCTCTCCTCTTGTGTTTCCTGCAGCATCATATTTGGGCTCCTTGACTCTCCACACCCAGATGGAGCAGCAGCATCCTCCAGCATCTACTGGTGACAGAGCTCTGTTTATTATTATGATCTCTGAGATCAAATCTATTTGTAGATGGGTCTGGCATATTATGATACCGAGCGAGGTGGCGCAGTGGCTAGCACACTGGACTCACATTCGGGAGGACGACTGTTCAATCCCACGTCTGGCCATCCTGATTTAGGTTTTCTGTGATTTCCCTAAATTACTCCAGGCAAATGCCGGGATGGTTCCTGTGAAAGGGCACGGCCGACTTCCATCCCCGTCCTTCCCTAATCCGATGAGACCGATGACCTCGCTGTCTGGTCTCCTCCCTAAACAACCCAACCCAACCCCATATTATCATTTTTCAGCTTTTACACATCATACTATTATGATAGATGTCTATGCAGTGTGACCACAGCATGGGATGTTTGCCATCTTGTCCATATGGCAACAATTGACTGTAGAGCTTTGTCCACAGTTGTTGATTCACTGTGAACAGTGTATCGCTCATGGGCTTCTCTCCATCAGTGGTTTAATGTTACTTACTGTGAGCTGGATAGAAGACCTGGGCCATTGCAACTTCGATTATCTATAAACTACATATGTCCATGACTGCAATGTGCACATGAGTGCAGTCTTTGGCATGCTGAGTAGCAAAGTATAATGTTTTGAAACAAGTCTTGCATCAACTTGTACTTCATAAGCGTTAATGCTACTGTGGGACTGAAAGTGGCAGCAAGTGCTGTTGAAAAGTGAATGGTAGCTACACAAAGTGTGATAGTTTGGAACATTATTGGATACAATGTGATCTTGACTCCTATATATTGAGTGTAGTCGGAACGTGAATCACTGCATCAGGAAGGATTTAGTGCCCAAAAGACTGCACCTGTAAAGATAACTCAACAGGACAGTGGCCTAACATATGATGAGGAGCGCATAAACCTTCTTTGAAGACTGACAGGTACCATTGCTTTCCTCATCTGTGTGGTCCATCTTGATACATTACTCATAAAATAATCTGGAATGAGATTGCCTGGAAACTTCTTCATCATAGTCCATGGTTAATCATGGCATGTCCAGAAAGTAAGAATACTTCTGAGTCTCCGATGATTGAAGGGTATTTTCCCAAATCTGGCAGCACTGCATTCAAGGGCAAGATGTTGGTAGTAGAATGCACACTCATTTGTCAAGTCGACTGAAAACTCTTGTTCTAGTGTCATGATGAAATGAGTGTCTCTGTTCCAAATTCCACAAACTTTGAGATGAGGAGCATTATCCAGTTTTGTCTTGCAGATGCAAATGTAATGTTCCAGATTTTTAACAAAATCAAATCTGTTTATGAGGGTACTTTCAAGACTTATGCTAATGCGTAGAAGTGACGTAAGTTTAAAGCTGGCAGAACAAAGGAGTGGACATACTTCAATCATGGCTGATGAGGTGCAGAACAAGATCAAAAAATTATTCGTGGTGACTGTCAGTTGACTTGACAAAAGTGAAATCAATGTTTCCTGAAGTCTCCAGATTGCTTCTGCATGAAATCATTACAGGACCATTTGGTTTTTGAAAACTGTTTCCCAGGTGGCCACCAAAACAATTCAGAGATAAATACAAAGTTAACAGAATTGCATCTTCCTGGAAATTTCTCAAGCTCTTTGAAGTGAAAGATGAACAGATCCTCGACCCTGTTGTGACTGGCAACGTAACATGAGTGACCCATTACATCCCTGAGGCAAAAATATAATCGATGCAGTGGTGACATACCCCCCACCAATGGGTAAAAATTCAAAACCGTTGTTTCCTTTTGAAAAATCATTGCTCCTGTCTTTTGTGAGCATACAGGAAGTCTTCTCGTTGGATTTTTGCCCCATAGGAAACAATTAATGATGAACAGTGGTATGAAATCCTAAAAAATCTATGGAGGACAATGCAGGACAAAGGAAGGGAGACATTAATGAAGGGCATGTGCTTGTTGCATGATAGTGTGCGTCCCCACAGAGCCAGTGACACCAACTCTTGGATTAATTCAATCGTGGGACATCACCCGCACCACTCACAGCCTTGATCTGGAACCTTTAAATTTTTGTTTTTTTTTTATCTCTCTAAAGTTGTTTGCAAGTGGTAAGAGGTTTTCTGTGGACAATGAGGGCCAGAGTGCTGTCAAGCAAGGGGGCAAAGAGCTACAGGAGACATTTTTGATGAAGGTATCAGAAGGCACATCCCTCGGCTCACAGAGTGCACTGAGAATCAAGATGACTATGTCAAAAAATACTGTTTGATGTGCATCTGTGATTTTATAATTTTTCATAAATGTATTGTCTTATCAATTGTTAAACAACGGCCTAAGAGAATTTGGCCAAAAGCCTTTGGAAATTTAATCAGTTGACACAGTTGGAAGCTCCAGAAAAGTTTGTTAACGGATTTCATCACACAGCTATGCATTTCTACATATCTATGGCCTCTTGGATTCTATTTTACGACATTCACAGGCCCTGATTGCAGGATGTGGGGGTTCACAGCACACTGAATTCCGAAGTGAGAGTTAATTACAGTTCTTCAATTCTAATGATTCCTACATTGCTGCACACTTAACCTGTGGTATTACTTTAGACTAGCCTTGCATATCCTTCTCGTTGTTACAATTTTCCTACTACGTTAATGTAGGTGTCTGTTAGGGTGACTAAACATTTACATTTAACTCTTGATAGCTGATATTGTGATAATCGTCCATTACATGAAATGCGAGTGAGGGAGTTGTTTTTACAAGGTGAAGAAAACTACTAACACTTATACAGGAAAATTGTCTCGAAAGAAAATATCAGTATTAAACTTTCTCGTGTATGTGTAAAGGTTTCATTTGTGGGACATCTAATAAAAATAAGTTTTATGGTGTAATGTCAGTCAGTGGCAATCATTTTTAGTCATATGGGTTAATTACATATAAAGGGAGAGAAATTCCATGCCATGAGCTGCTTAGTTGATTGTCACTGTATAATCTTTGTATTATTTCAGATCCAGACTTTGTGCCTGAAGTATCTGTTAAAGGTGTCACAATAAATTCAATTACAATTGGGTGGTCTTTACCTCCAGCTGAATTAAAAGATCACATCCATTACTATCATCTTGTTCTGCAAAATAATGGAACAACAACCTACAGGCAAGAGTCAATAAGCTCAGCTGACCAGATGAATGTTTATCTGTTTGTAGATCTTCTTTCAGATACAACGTATCACTTCAAGGTATGTGATATTATTGATGTGTAGTGAGTGGCATGAAAGTGTACGTAGTTCTGTATTTGTACAAATAATAGCACAACTGCTTTCTAATATGACATTTAAATTGCTGATTCACGTGTGTGTGTACAGTGGTATTAGGTTTTAGTAATCTGTAAACCTTTTTAGATCTCGAGTGATGTATTAGATCAACATTTTTTCACTATTTCTAACCCTTTAGCCTCTTACATTGGCATGCTGTTGTTACCTTTGCTAATGTATTGCTGCTATTCTTAACAGCAATAAAATTAGTCAGGATTTCCATCTGTCATTTTTTAGAATTCACCTGATGGGTGATTCTTGGACGTATTGGTTGTTATCCACTAACATTTCTTCCTTTTGGTGTTTCACTAATGTGTTTTCCTTGCATTTTTTGAGGATCTCCTTGTACTAATTGTTCTACTGGTCTACCCCTCAATCTGTAGGTATATTTTTGCATCACAGTGCATTTCTCTCATTGGTCATTTCCAAAGTGGTTGGATTTTACCCAGTTTGATTGGTTGGTGTAAGAACTGTCTATTGCCATCCCGTATTTAAGTTTTGTCACCATTGTTTTTGCCATTGGTGGAATCCATATATCATTAATTTGTCCTTGTCCACAATTTCTTTTGTGTTATTCATATTAACCAGTCTTTCAGTAATTTCATTGTAGACTTGTTCCAGGAAAGTCACTCTCATTGCTAATGGCTAAACAGCATCTGAAATCTGAAAGACAAAAAAGTTCATATTAGAGAAGCCACTAGAAAATCAAAATCAAAAGATAGTAACAGTTTACCTGCTGTACATCTCCCAAGTCAATGATAGAACCAAATCTGTAATTACAGGTCATTTATATACCAGGTGGTTATAATTAAACTTTCCCTATTTAACATGTTAAACATGGAAACTAGGTACCGTATGAGTTCAAAACTTGGTAGCATTAATATACAGAGTATGGAGTGCAAGATTTCATTGGGTCACTATGCCACCGTCCAGTTCCATCTATGACCACCAGGTGCCGTTATCAATTATCGTGGTACATAGTCTCAAACACCTGACCAGTCACAGTGCACTTGTGGATGTGTCAACGTGAGCTTGGACAAAACGAGCAGGGTGTTATTGGTGAAGCTCTATTATCAAACCAACAGTAATGCTGCAGCTGCACTTCGAGAATATCACCAGTGAAAGGATTATGGAAGGGTACTCTTTCTCTACCTGCTGTGCTGAGCACGGTGAAGTAGTTCAAATTGACGGGAGAACTGGATGTTGCTCGGGGAAGAGGCTGACGATCAGTTGCACCACAGGTGGTTGATGAAATCGCTGTTGCTATGACAGACATTGCTGCACAATTCCTTATCGTTAGGCAGTGTGGCTACTTAGTCACGACAGTTAAACATCCCGTGGTCCACTGTATGGAAGGTGCTTCGTACCATTCTCAAATGGTATTCGTACGAGATCCATATCGTGCAGCAGCTTGCACCTCATAATGCACAACGGGTGTGGTGGCTTCACTTTCCACTTTCTCGCGAGGATTAAATTTGACGAGGGCTGGCTCTGGACCATCCTATGGACAGACAAAGCTCATTTTTCTCTGATGGATGAGGTGAACACACAGAATTTCTGAGTGTGAGGATCTTAATTTACAGTCACTGTGCATGAAAGTCCTCTGTATGGTGAATGTGACACCGTATGGGTTGGCTTCATGGCTGCATACCCACCCTATAGGTGAGAGACACATTGAAGTCAGCCGTTTTCAAGCAAGATGGTGGGGCCACACTGCACATCGCTCATAAAGTTCGCCAGCTCCTCTGAAACACATTTGGAAATGATCGAATTATCAGCCAATCATTTCCAAATGCTTGGCCAACGTGATCACTTGATCTCACTCCTTGTGATTTCTGGTTTTAGGGCTACCTGAAGGGCAGGTTTTATCAGGGGAAACATTCACACATGTAGTGATCTGAAGCACAGCATATCAAGAGAGGTAGCCAGCATACCCAAGGACATGCTTTGTTCTGCTGTGCAGAATGCAATCCTGCACTTTCAGACTCTCCTGGACACTGATGGGCACCATATTGAGCCCCTTTTGTAGAAGAAACGGTACTGGTATTTAATGGTATGATGTACCATAGCAGCACATTAAAAATGTTTCAGTTGAATTGATTCTGCATTATTTCTCTTCCCCCATGTTCGTGACATTAATGCTGCAAAGTCTGGTACATGTATGGTAATTAGTTTCTGTGTTATAATGTGTTAAGCAGGGAAAGTTTAATTGTAACCAAGCGGTATAACAAGATCAAGAGTGGCCTCAGCATTCATCCCTATAGTATATCTGTAGTGATTATTCTCCATTCTTAAGAGTCTGTTTTGCCGTGTACACACTCTGTGCCTCTGAATGCTATGTTCTGCATCTTCTTAGTTAAATAGTACGAGGAAAAAAAAGTTACCAGCAACATCAGTGATGCCATAATATTTGAGTTTCTATGTAACAGTGTGAATTGCACAATCAAATGCTTTTGACAAGTCACTGAAACTACCAGCTGGAAAAATTTTGTCTTTTAAATTTCATTTGAGCTGATTAATGAATTGGAAAATAACATGACCTGTGGTGAAACCCCTTTGCAATGCAGATTGAAACTAAGTATCATATTTTTAATAAGATGTGTTATGGTTTGTGGATACACGATCTTTTCCAGTACCTTCAAGAAGCAGGTAAGTAATAAGACTAGTCAGTAATTATTAATAACTGCTTTACTGCTTTTATGTAAGGGGGTCTGCCCATAGCATATTTCAGTCTATCTGAAAATATCTCGTGTTATAGTGATGTATTGCATATGTGACTGAACACACGGCATGCGTATGAAGAACAGGATTTTAGTGCCTTACTTGAGATGTTATCAAGTACACAAGAGTTTTTGCTTTGAGGGAGGTAATTACATTCTTAAAATATTTGACAGAGCAGGGAGTAATTGTGATTTGTCTTTCTTTATGCGAGATTGCTTCTTGCAAGTATTTTATTGCTTTATACCGTGAACTTTTCATGCAAGTGTCCTGAGCTGCCTCAAGGAAATGATCATTAAATGCACAGTCGGTCATCAGAATTAAGATGTCATGAAGGTGGCATGAAACAAACAATAATTTGAAATTAATTCTTGGCTATGCAAGTGATTATCATTTCAGCACAATAACAAAAGTAGTTACATGTAATTCCATGTTCGTTCTGTGTATAGGAAAACATTACACAGTGGTTTTCTCATTTAGAAATCACATTTGAATGTTGGTTCATGAGAAGACAATAGAGTGCCCTGTATAAGAAAGGAAATGTAAAACAGCATGTCAGATTTTGACAGCAGCAAGATTGCAGTATATTGTGAGTGTTGTTTATCAATAAATGATTTTGTAACAACAATTCCGTGATCTTCTTCAAAGTACGGTATCTTTGGGTTTATGAGGACTATACTCAATGCCATACAGAATCTGAACAGCCCCACATGCTGGTGCGCAAAAGGACAGAAACAGTGTTTGCTATAGCAAGAACAAATACAATTTATGGATCATAGTACTTAATAGAGCAGTACATAAAATACAAAAATAACAGGTTGTGGGTAAGATTAAACACACTGACTGGACAACAGTAATACATGTAAGGTAATATGCTGAGCACACGTTTCCAATCACTTAAATAATACTGTTTCTTCGACGGTTCACCAGAGCCCGATGACGCTTGATGATGGCAGGAACCCCGTCTGGCCAGCAGCCGAAACCACGAGCCCAAACCAGTGCACCCGGGTGGAAACATCATGGAGTCAGTGATGCCAGTGGACGTGAGGTCGGATGCAGCAGGTGGAGGAGGGTCTGTGGTTGGTGTACATGTTGCAGCTCTACCAGGCTCTTGTCTCCCACTGGAGTGAAACTGTACAAACTCAAAAAAACAGTCTAAAGCAGCTTCAGAGGACCTGCCAGATACATACTTCTGCATCTGAGTTTTAAACATCCGAACCGTGTTGTCAGCCTCGACATTAGACAGGATGAAATGGTGGAGCTGTGAGATGACTAACACCACTACCCTGACAAAAAGATGCAAATTTTCAAGGAACAAATTGGGGACCATTACCAGTAACCACAGTATAAGGAAGTCCCTCAATTACAAAAACCTTAGACATGCGAATATAGTAGCTGCCGGGACTTCGACGGATAATGCGCCGTGTAGGGAAACTTGGAAGAGTCGTTCACTACATTGAATCAGTACTGATTGATGAAGGACCCAGCAAAATCAACATGCAGATGCTCTCGTGGGTGCCTGGCATTGACCAGGGGGATAAAAGACACCTGTGGGCCCACCTTTGCTGAACGTAGTACCCAGCCAGTACAGATACTGGCGGGCGAAAGCTTTGGTCCAAGAGGTTCCCCAATGACCAACATGCGTAAGCTGTAGTACATTTTGGTGTAAGGAAGCAAGAATCACAAACTCTGGGAGCAGCGTCCTCTGTAGCTAGCAGAAGAACCCCATGAATCACAGAAAGATAGTGCTGGAGGGAAAAATAATTATGCGAGAGAGCCAAAGCACAGCCCGGCAGGTTTTTCCACCCAACCGTGCTGCACAAAAGAGAGAACCCAACTAAGTACATGATCCGTGGTGACAGCTGATGCTATTGTGGCATTAGTGAAGGGACAGCCATCGCTCGCATCTTAATAGAAACGAAACAATTCATCCCGATCTAATGCAGCGTCCAGTGTGATTGGAAGGGGAAATTAGGCTTTGGCGTGTTATGCCGTCGGCCGGTAATGGATCTAATAGTGATAATGGGAGACCAAGAGAGCCCCCCGCTGCAAATGATGCGCTGCCTTGTCCAGCATGGAAGCTGAAGGGCTAAAAAGAGCAACCAATGGCTTGTGATCTGTGATTAAATGGAATTTAGAGCCATACAAGAAGACGAGATTTCTTGAGGATGAACACGGTCGCTAAAGCCTCCTTTTCAGCCTGAGAATACCACTGCTGGGTGGAAGTTAAAGTCTTAGAAGCGTAAGCAGCGGGTCATTCAGACCTGTTGGCATATTTGTGCACCAACACCGTGCTTAGAGGCATCTGTAGTCAACACTAGATACTGACTTGGCTGAAAAGTGGCCAGATGTGGGGCAGATTTAAGTTCAGATTTAAGCAAAGCGAATGCTCTATCATGAACTGGGGACCCACAGGAAAACAATGACAAAAACTCAATGCAGAGAGACTCCAATTACCAATACAGAATGTGATTTGACACTAAATTTACCTCTTGGTAATGGAGAAACCAAAAGGCACAGTTTCACACAAAAGTGCATGCAGGGGTTGAACAACAGTGGATGCGTCTGATAAAAACTTAAGATAGAATGCAACTTTACATAGAAATGCTTGCAGTTCCTTAAGAGACCGACCATGGAAAAGCCGTAATTGCATCAGCATGGTGATGCAACAGCATGACCCCTGTGCAAGAAACCTCAAAACCTAGGTACTTAATTGACAGCTGAAAAAAATTGAGATTTGGTAAGATTGCACTTTAGACTTGCAGAATGCAAAACAGAAAAAAAAGGTTGGTGATCTTCAGTGGAAGAATCGGAAACAATGATATCGTCGAGGTAATTGATACAGCCCAGTACGGAGTCTGTCAGCTGTTCTAAAAAATGCTGAAAAATTTTGGGTGCGCTAGCAATGCCAAAAGGCAAGCAATAGGCTGAAAGGTATATTGGCAATGAGAAGGTGCCTAATGGCCTCATCCAATGGGAGCTGAAGGTACACTTCTGATAAACCAATCTTGGAAAAGCAATGGCTACCTTATAATTTTGCAAGCAACTCATCAGGGCGGGGCAAAGGGGATGTATCTATGCATTAATCATGACACTGAAGTAACCACAGAGGCAAAGCTTACCCACCGACTTCTTAACGATGACCAGTGGTGTAGCCCATTCACTGGAAGAAATAGGCTAAATGACATAGAGTAGCATCAGATGGTCTAATTTGGCTTTGGCAGAGTCACGCAGTGCGACAGGCGTGCCATGCCCCAAAAAAACGAGGGTGGACGGATTCTTTAATCGTAAAGTGGAACTGAAAACTGGCAGCACAACCAAGCCCACAGGAAAACAATGACAAAAACTCAATGCAGAGGGACTCCTATTACCAATACAGAATGTGATTTGACACTAAATTTACCTCTTGGTAATGGAGAAACCAAAAGTGTTAAACGCATCAAAGTCTAACATGTCTGCAGTATGGGAATGATCCACAAGGAAGGTGAGAGGGCGAATAACAGATTAGTAAGAGACAGGAGAGGAGAACTGACCTAAGATCGGAATCTGCAGTTTATTGTAGCTAACCATCTTTCGTAAAATCTGTGTGAGGATAGGGGAACCCAAGTTTCATACATTTGTGTATTTACTGAAGTCACTGCCACTGAATGATGTGACATAGTGGTCAGCACATTGGACTCGCATTCGGGAAGACAGTGGTTCAAACCCGTGTCTGGCCATCCTGATTTAGGTTTTCCAGGATTTCCCTAAACGGCTTCAGGCAAATGCTGGGATGGTCCCTTTGAAAGGACATGGGTGACTTCCTTCACCATCATTCCCTAATCCAATGCGACTGATAACCTCACAGTTTGGTCCCCTCCCACAAATCAATCAGTCAACCAACCAACCAACAAAATTTACTGCTGCTCCTATGTCCACTTGCATTATTAGTGGTTTGTTAAACACGCACAAGTCAACAAACAATTTGTTTGGGGAGACAGTCATTCTAGAGATACAGTTTATGTCCACCGGTACTACTGTGTCCACCATGTTTGAAGAGGAGGTATGCACTGATGCAATGTGGCCTTTCTTTCGACACTTGTTGCAAAGGGATGACAGCAATTTCCAATAACTCCCCTATGCAGCAATCTGAATGCCTGAGGCCCGTGACGCTTCAAAGGACTGTGCTATATTGAGCACATCTGTAAGTGTCCGATTCTCACATTGAAATGCTTTTTTACAGACTTTCCTATCTGGGGCCAGACAAATAACAACATTGCACACCGTGCGATCAGCGTAGGATTCGTGATGGGTACTAGTGACAAATTCACGACAATGGCTCAGTCCATGTAAATCTGCAGCCCAAGTTTTGTAAGATTGGTTTGGGTATTCCTGACAATGGCAAAATTCTACATGTGTTACAGTGAGATGCATTCTGTCACAGTAATAGGTTGAGAGAAGGTTGCACATTTCATCAAATGGTACTCTGGCCGATTCTTGCAAAGGTGCAAGTTGGCACAACAACTGATAAATGCGTGGTGAAAGCCAGGAAGGAAAGAAAGAAAGAAAGACCTACACAGGTTTGCATCAACCACGCAAAAAAACCTGCAAATGTTGGCATAACATTTCATTACGAAATATCGTATTCATGATCCATGGAACTAGTATTAATCTAATCTGTAGGAGTCCCAGACTTCAGCCGATTCATCATATGCTGGAAAGGGCGACAGTTGGACTGATGGGAGAGTAACCTGCTGCAAACACACATACGACACTTGATTGAGAGCAGTGGCAAGAACCTGCTGTTATTTTGTGAAAGCTTGCTGCTGGGCAATCGGAATGTTTGTCAGGTGACTGAGCACTGATACTAAGACGTGGAGAAGACGTAACCCTCACTTGTCGCCGGGTTTGCTATAGGAAGAACAAACACAATTTGTGGAACATAGTACTTAACAGAGCAACATGTAAGTTCATAGCACTGAACACACTGAGTGGACAACAATAATACAGATTATACAATGAGCTGAGCACTCGTTTGTGATCACTTAAATAATACTTTTTCTTTGGCGGCTCACCAGAGTGCGCCAGGGGGCCAACCCAGGTGGCCTCTATAAGTGGGCCTGCAAACTGTATGGACGTGCGATCTCTGAAATCGCGTCCATCATGAGTGAAGATAATATCAGTGTTCATTTGGATGTGCAAGATAATGGAGCCACATTACATACCTTGAGTGAGGAAACTGTCTCATTTGCAGCAAGATAAGAATCCACATGGACAGGGCAACAACTTCTATATCCATGCAGATTGTCAGGATGGAGCTTCTCTTGATGTAGCGCCACAGAGAGCCGTGCTGTCAATGGTGCACCCAGCGACCATACTGAACACTGAAGTGACACAATGTCATCCTTTTAGAAGAGTCCCAATCTTGCGTACAGCATGACAGTGGATGTATGTGTCTGTGGAGACTCAGTTACTAGTAATCTTAATAGCATTTGTTACATTTCTGACATGTTAAGTTGAGTGGCTGTGGCATATTGCTGAGTTATCTTTTAACAAGATAATGTAAGACTGCATGTTGCTAATGGTGTCTGGATCTGTCTCAGTCCTGAGTGTATTCAACTGTTACTGTGGCCAGCATGTTCTACAGATCTCTCGCCTAAAATATCCAGTTACAGATTGTCGAGAGAATGGTATGCCCTTGCCCTCCAGCCACAGCCACTATGATTGATGATCTCTGTCCTAGAGTTAAAGCAGCATGTATGATGTACCTGTCTCAATCATCCAAGTGTAGTTTGACTCAATGCCCAGCCAGTTTGGAGCCATTGTTGCTGCCAGAGGTTAGGTGTCCACTCAGTGCACTAAATTTTGCACTCTGTATACCCCTATATCGCTTACATATTTAATCATATGTTTTTCCTACTATTCTGTGTAAGCACAGTATGTAAAATTTTATTATTTGCTATCTCTCGTGGTTTTGAAATTTTAATGACCATTAGTGTGTGTTGGCTACCTGCCTGCTATCATTTATTATTTGCCTGTTTTCTTTAATAGCAAAGTCCTCACATTCCTTAACAGTTCCCAGGTTTCTGTTTTAACTATTGCCGACATAGATTTAATTTGATTAACTGAATTAATAATTTCAGAGTTATACAGAGTTTTTTTTTTATTTTTAATCACTCTCCTTAAGCTAGCTTAGTACAGTCATTGCTGCTAAAGTTTTTTGTGTCACTGAGGCAATGATCATCACATGGATTACAAGCTGTTGGACTACCTTGTTTGGTAAAATAAAATAAAGCTGAAATTACATTAATGGAAAGAACTTAGGACGGCAAAATTAATGGAGCAGTAAACAGCAGGACTTGGTGAAAAATATCACCAAATTTAGGGGTAGGATGATAATGCCAGAGACTCTTGTAAGTACTCCTTTGGTTTGGAAAAAGACATTACAAGATAAAAATTTTAGGAGACAGTGGTTGTAGTGACACTTGCATATTAATGGTGATATATTATGCAGACAGACTGGGCAAAGTATAAAAAGAGTAATGGTATCAGTAAGTTGAGAGTTTTTTTTTTGTAGTCACTGTTCATTGTAAAAAAAAAAAAAATTGGAATGGTCGTAGTTTTGAGCTGCACCATACAACCATTCCATCATGTTACTAAATGATGGTCTTACAATTCCCCAATAATAAATGTGTCCTTTACTATTTCGTTATTACTTTTCCTTGTTGCCGTCATAAATATTTGCATGAATTGTTACAGATGTCCGCATGTAGTGAATATACAAAGCAGTGTGGAAACTGGTCCAATGAAGTCTATGGAAAGACACTGGATGGAGGTAACAGCAGACTGAAGAAAATGTTCAAAACATTTTGCTTGCACTTTATGTAGATGCTTGAGTAGCATATAACTGTGATTGCAAAGTCATTGATGCTCTTCTGTAAGAGACTTAATAATCACACCTGGAATAAAAACCAAGTGAAAATAGTTTACAGTTGCAAGTAAATAAAATTTTACAGTATTTACTGCTAAGCATACTTTCCTCATATTACCTACTATGGTGTAGGATTTTTAGACCATAGAAATCTTTCATTAGATTTGTTATCTCATAGATACATCACTGAATACAATAGCGCATTGCCAGTAAATGTCCGTACAGTCAGCTGATGGTGTCTAGTTTACATATGGATTCAGTTTCACATAAACTTTACCAAATCTAAGAATAGATGTGACATTCAGTAAGCATGAGTTGATGGAAGACTGTGGGCTTAAATATGAATTCATGGGCTAAAGCAATGAGGGAATTCGTGAGAGACAATTATTTTCATATACCTCATTGTTATGTACAGATAGATTTTCTTTGACTGAATTACTTGTTTGTGTCACAAGGAGCTGGCATCAAGAACTTTGATGTCTTAAAGATAACAAGAATTTAAGAACTTTCATCATGTTGTTGTTGCTAGTTTGAAGCATTGTAAATTTTCTTTTTCTCAAGGAGTGGAGCAAGTTGTGTATGGTTTAAATATCTAGATAAAAATTGAAGCAGTTGGGCAGTATTTTGTTATTGAGTAAATGGACTTAAATTCATTTTGTTTTATATTTGAAAATGGCTTTTAATTTTGGAACAGTATTACGGTCAACCTCAACAGAACATGTGAGTCCTCCTTTCGACTAGGACAATGGTTACATCTCTTCGCATTTTATCATTACAGGGTTCAAGAGACCCATAAGGATGATGCTATTGTTTATCGCCTAAGGAAGTCACCAGAAGATAAAAACCAATCGCAAAATGGTTTAGATAAGATATCTGTATTCTGTGAAAATTGACAATTAACCCTAAATAATGAAAAGTGTGAGGTCATCCACATAAGTGCGAAAGGAATCCATTAAACTTCAGTTACGTGATAAATCAATCAAATCTAAAGGCCGTAAATTCAACTAAATATGTGGGAATTACAGTTATGAACAACTTAAATTGGAAGGAACACACACAAAATGTTACGGGGAAATGAACCAAAGACCACATTTTATTGGTGTAGAGGATGCAGCAGCTCTACTAGACTGCCTACACTATGCTTGTCCTTAACAGATAACATTAATGGAGTACATCAAGAAAGTTCGAAGAAGAGCAGCAGGTTTTGTATTGTGGAGAAAAAGGGGAGAGTATCACGGACACGATGCAAGATTTGGCGTGGACATCATTAAAACAAAGGCATTTCTTGTTTTGGCAGGATCTTCTCACAAAGTTTCATCACCAACTTTCTCCTCTGAATGCGAAAATATTTTGTTGATGCTGATCTAAAGAGGGAGAAATGATTGTCATAATACAATAAGGCCAATTAGAGCTCACACACAAGGATACAGGTGCTCATTTCTTCGTATGCTGTTCGAGAGTGGAATAACAAAGAATTATTGTGTGGGTGGTTCAGTAAACTCTCTGCCAGGCACTTAAGTGTAATTTGCAGAGTATCCATGTAAATGTAGATGAAGGATTTAGACAGTGAAACCAAAACTGCTTCCATGTTTCCTGACTTATCATATATACAGTAATGACATATGCAAACCAGTGTAATCCTTAGAAGGTAATGAGCTAATACACACAGCACTTACGGTAACAGTTCAGAAACACGCTGATTGTCTTGTTAATTTATCTGATTAACTCACATTTAAAATATCATCAACTGAATAGAGAGAGTGAACCTACTGCAGCTACTGTTTTCCTTTAGACATGAAATTATACACAGTGGAAATAAGAGCAGTAGGCTGCTTTTGTATCTGATTCCGCCCCAGTGTGAGAGAGTGTTTTTAATGAGCAAGCAGTTAAGCTTAATCTCTCAACAGTCTGGAGTACATATTATTCCCTGTATAGTTCACAGTGAAGGTGGAACCACAGGAATCTGCTCCCTCTATCTCTTGGTTATTGTATGTCACTGAGAATACCTCTGGTTTTTTAGGACTTGGGAGCTATTGAGTGAAGCTGGTCTCGTTAACCATGTGACTGCTGTTGTCGAGTTAACGTGTCGTGATCCTTTGCTCCCTCAAGGTGCTATTGATGAGAGTGTGGCCTCTGGGTTTTCCTCTAGTGTTACCAAAAAGTTAACTTGAGTCTCCTTGCCATCCACTGAACATTAATACCAAACATACTCATACCACCACTCGGGTACCTGCGTGTTGTTGAGAGGTTTAAGCGTACATCAGATTTTCTGCCCCCTATTGTTGTTTTGTTTTGCTGCATTCAACGTACACAAGTATCACTGTTCATCAGGATTTGCACCACACTGTTTCTCTCATCAGATGTTCTACTGAGGAAGCAACAGTGAGGCTGATTTAGTCGATGACATTGTAAGTGATGAGCTCCTCCATCAATTCTGAAAGCAACTATCTTAAGCTTTCTACGTCAGAAGATGTGATGCTACGGTAAACAAGAAATGTAATTAATAGCTCATCTGATTCTGAAAATGATAGTGACATGATTAGGAAGAAATCACGGTTCAGTGACAGATTTAATTGGAAAGAAAGTGATTTTTGTACATTTAATCACATGTAATGATTCACCTTTGGGCCACAACTGTCGACTAGGGAATGATTCGAGCATTCTGTCATTCTTCATGTTGTTGTCAACTATTCATATAGAAACAAAAAAATATTTATACACCTTGATTTCCATTGTAATGAAGATTTAGTTATGCATTTGTACACAAAACACCTCATTCTTGTACATTTACAGAAACTGTTTAGGTCCATACACATCTGCACATCTTGAACCCATGTAACTGTCTATGGATGTGTTATGGGTGCCTGATTTCGAAAGTTACATTTAAGTTATGAAATATTACTAACTGCATTGACTGAGCTATGTCATCCATTTGTGAAGGACAAGAAGTTAACAGAAATGTAAGAATTGCAGTGCCAAATTTCATAACACATAGAGTAGATGTGCTGTTTATATAGTGTACTTAATAGAGATATGCAATCTGTTCCCCTTTAGTGAATGAACACACAATTAGTCTTTTGAAAAATTGTTCATGAAGCTAGCAAAGAATCTGATCATACAATAAAAGTAAAGTTAAAGAGTTTTTAACATAGTTCACAATGAACTACACATGATAACCATGTCACAGATGATCAGTATTTTCGTTCATTATATGTAATAGTAGCATATTGATACACTTTGAGTAATATATGGCTTTTGTCCCTCACACCCAATGAAGCAGTGTAATATGCACACATACAGGAAGTAACCAGTGATGTTTGAGCCAGAAATATTCAGTTAACTAAAATAAAATGTGTTAATTTATTTATTAGAGAGAAGAATACATGTAGTACAGTGGGTATTATTGACATGTAGCAATGAAGAAACACTGAACTGCCATAATAATTTTGCGTGGCTTAATGGCCTTGTGCAAGTCTTGCAATTGTACAGCACTTCGGTGACTTGCTTGTTCCTAACCTGCCCCAGTTACCCAACTGGGAAAATGGGACCTAACGTGGAATTTGAACCACATGTCGTTTCTGGCAGATCTCCATATTGTTGGAAGATGAATGCTAGGTTAAAGGCAGACTGAAAAATCCGTGCTCCAACCAGGATTTGATCCTGCAACCTTTCAGTTTCCATCACATGCTTTATCGCTAGACCGCCAGGCAAAACACTGAGCTATGGATGTGTTCCGAAACCGACATGGTAACTATCAGAATGGATGAGCAAAATTGCATCAGGCAATTGAAGAAAAAACTGTCTTTAAATCTCTGTGGACATTTTAGCACTGCAAATTCATGGTTAATCCTCAATCCTGAGCACATTTTTACATTTAGAATAATGTTCCTCTATGAGATGAAAATAAGATCATTTAACCCCCCCAACTTATTAACTTGCTTAATCTGATTAATGGGAAGGGGGGAGGGAGATTCAGAGACGAACTGTTCGGATAGCTCAGTAATCTTCAGTGCCAGATACTACAAGAAATGTGATGTACGTAATGTAACAGTCCAGAAGAAGGAACCTCCCAAGTACATTTCTCGTAATGACTGTGACAGAAATATTAGAGAAATATGAACTTGCATAGATGTATACCAATAATCACTTTTAACACACACCAGCCATGAAGGAACTGAGTGTAGTAATACAATAATTTTGGTATTGGGCTTACACTATCTGTTCAAAGGGATCGGGACACCTATTAGTGTATGTTAATATAAGGTGTGCCCACTCTTTGCCTATATGATGATTTGAACTCTGCTGGCGACACATTCAAAGAGGTTTCTGAATGTTTGTGAAGGAATCATAGTCCATTCTTGCTCAAGAAACCAGAGAAAGTAACAATGTTAGATGCTGGGGCCTAGAATGAAGTCATCGTTCTAACTCGTGCCAAAGGTATTCCATTTGGTGTAGGTCAGGACTCTGAGCAGGCTAGTCCATTTCAGTAATGATACCATCCACTGCCTCACTGACACTGCTTTATGTCAGGATACATCGTCATGCCAATATAATCAGTCGTCCTTCATAAGTGCAATAAAGGGACCACACCCTAAACATGAAGAAAACCCACATATGCTAACATCACCTCCTCTGTACCACACTGTTGGCACTAGACACAATGGCCAGATCCAAACCTTTCCATCTGGATACCATATGGTTTAGCATGATAGATCACTCCAAATCACTCATTTTTGGTCATCCAATGTCCACCAGTGTCGGTTTTTACACTACCTCAACCGTTGCTTAGCATTGACTACAGAAATGTTTGGCCTACAAGGAGCTGCTTAACCATGGTACCCCATTCTTTTAAACTCCCTATGCATGGTCATTGTGCTACCTGACTTCTAGTAGCACTTGGAATTCACAAGTGATTCCTTCTGTTGATTTAATGCTATTTTTTTTACAATCGTCATACGCAATGCTGGACACTACCTATCTATCAGTACACGAGATTTGCCTGGTCTGCTGCGTTGTTCCTTGTCATTTTCACTTCACAGTCACATTGCCAACAGTTGACATGGTCAGGTATAGAAAAGTGATCAGATAGTGTACATTTTGGAATAGTAGGGCTCAAACTCCTGTCTGGCTGTATACATGTTGATCACACTCAAACCAAAAACTTACATACTATATCTCCTTTCTGTTTCAACACCAAAAACAAACTCCAAGATAAGATCTATAGGTAGCATATGTATCTGACGTCATCATATTTCCCGACACTTGTATCACAACAAATCATACTATAAGACGCGTTTTGGAGATATCTTTAATGCAGTGTATGTTGGCTTTGCTGCATATTTAACATTTTTTCATGTTTTCAGTTCTAAAATTGAGGCTTTTAATGTTTTGTATGTGTTCATTCTGCAGTGTTTGAGTTTGTGAGACGAAACAGTGATGTTTCCATGATGTCATGGGTCTTGTGTTGTGGTTTGCTGAAATAAGCCATTCGAGCAGCCACCATGTTGATTTAACTGCTTGCGAAGCTAGCATACTGTATTTATTGGCTGTTGTATTCATAAATGTCTATTACAAAAATATGTAGTGTAAGTGGGACATCATAATAAAGATTTCTCCAAGACAAGTCATTTCTAGTAAGGTTTGTTGTGTAAAGTGACAAAAAATATGATGTCAGTGGGAAAACATGTTACCACCATTTTTAAGCACATCATATTGTAGGCTAAATAGCAGTCACAACAATGGAATTGCTTGTTATTGCATATTAATCCCTGTTTTGCTCACCATCATTCTTTTGTTTATAGATGAAATCAGCCCATCACCCCTTCTGCACTGCAAAATGGTCTGTCGTAATTCCATTAAAATTTGGGCAATTCAACAGTTTGTTTTCAAGCTCGTGTTCCAGATTGTTGTGTAACAAATTGCACACTGAATTCATATTGTGTTGCTTTGAGGCTCATGGCATGCCCCAGTTATTTGCAATGAAATAGTATTCACTATAACTCAGGCACTCTACACTCACAAAAAGAAACTTGCTAATAATGGTAATGGGGCATTTTTTGTGCGTATATTTCCTCTGCTCATTTGTGAAACTCACGCTTAGGTTGTGACACTTTTATTACCGTACTCTAGTGTGCTCTGGCAATACACTTACAAACTGATTCCTACAGTGGATAGAATTAAAAAAAAACAACAAACCACAATCTATCTAAAACATTATCAAAATAATATGAATACTGAATGTCAATTAATGACGCTCTAAGCATAATAGGGATATTCAGAGACAGAGGTTCGATAACAAGTTTCAGCAAGTGTTCATTCCCATTTGAATGGGAAATAGGACTCCCTCATGCTCTCCCATTTGGGCTTGCAGGAGGCCATGCTCCCAAGCCCCTACCACATACAGCTAACCAGCACTTCAAGATGCAGAGTTAAGACTATCTACTACTTGTTTGAGAAACATCACTTGATATCAGAAGTTCCAAAAACATTGACTGCCTTTATTTATGTGACAAATATTTGAAATGCATCCTGATAATTTAAATTTTGTAGTACATTACTGAGAAAAATGTTTTAATAAACATTTTGGGGTGGCTCTTCCTCAGGTTCTGTAACTACGAGCTTCTCGTGGTCCCTGTTGTACAATGTCCTATTCATCATACACAATTGGCACCAAATATCTTATTATAAAAACATAGTTTTGCATGTGACACAATATTAATGCCCACTGGTGACTCCAGGGCCATGAACGTAGATGTATCTGAGTTCTTCCTTCTGTCTGTCTGGAAAACTGAATCAGTATCTTCCGTGATAACTTAGATGTTGAATTCAGGAGAATGGCTAAACACTACTATCATGTACTATAGATCTTGGAACATGTGCTTGTGAAAGCATTACATTGTCCTGTAACGTAACAGGATATTGTAATTTTCTCCTTTTGTTACTAACCACTACTTGGAGTCCCCTAAGTAATTTTTGTGTAGTATACTTTAATTTTGAAGTATGTATTAGCTACCTTTTCAAATAGATGTATTTTAGGAATATTATTCATCATCTTGGGCACTTTATTCTACAATTTTATTCCCTGGTAGAAAATGCTGTTTTTAGTTTTTTGTTTTTTTTCACCTCAGTAAAAATGTAAGTCAAAAGTGGCTGTTGTTCCATAATTGTGTATAGAACTATTAGTGAAGTACCTAGTCATGTTTACCCTGATACGCACAACAGATTAATAGATGTATTCACTTGGTGCAGTAAGGATGAGCAGATTTAAAAAAAAAAATAGTTCTTTACAACGAACCCAACGGCTATTGTTCTTATGGCCCTTTTCTGCAGTTTGACAACTGTGTCCATGTTTTACACCTTTGATCTCCAGAAAATAATCCCATAGCCAAGAATTTAGTATACGTAGGAGTCGTATGTCACCACAAGACATAGCCTGTTACAACTGTAGGAGCGTAACATGCTGATGGCATTCTTTTTGCCAGTATCTTGGCGTGCACATTACGTGTCAATTAACAATCAACGTGCATCCCTAAAAACTTTGTTTGTTACACAATCTATAAATTTATCATTTATACTTGATATGACAAAGTTGTTTATTCACTGTATGCTGATGTGCATACAGTGTGTTTTCTTTATGTTTAATGTTAATTTATTACATACTGACCAATCATAAACATCCCTGATGGTTTTATTTGCTTTCTCTCATAGGAGTTGTGGTTTGTTATCAGTGACAATGTGGTTATCATCAGCAAATACATTTTCTTTATATCTTATACTACCAAGAAAGTCATTATGTATATTAAGAACAGAATTGGACCCAATCGACTACCCTGAGGCACACTTTTGTATGTGTTTCATCTTGGACAGTTGTTTTACCAAGAATTTACCCTCAGCAAACAGCATCTGTACCTTTTGCACCCACTTACTTGCTATTCTATCAGTTTATTGATCTCTCTTATGGCAAATATTGTACTTCTTGCACTTTGGAAACCAGACTGTACTCTGTTAAAAATATTGGACTTATTCTTGTAACTTGTTAGTCTATCTTTCATGATTAATTCAATTATTTTTAAGAATGACAACAATTGTGAAAGTGGCCTGTAGTTTTTCACACTCTCTGCATTACTTTTCTTTAGCAAGGCTGCAAGTCAAGTGTTTTAGGTTCTCAGGAAAAATATCATATTTATGGAATGCATTTATTATGTTTGTTAATGGTGTTGGTATGCTGTATATACACACCTTCTGGACAGAGACTGAAATCTCATCTAAGCTTGCTGACTTCTAATTTTTAATTTCTGTATTGTTTTCCTGGTTTTATGAAAAGAATAGACTGCTACTCACCACATAGTGGAGATGTTGAGTCACAGGCAGGCACAACAAAAGACTGCTAAACATATAAACTTTCAGTGAAAGGGCCTACTTTTGAATTAATCAGTCTCTCTCTCTCTCTCTCTCTCTCTCTCTCTCTCTCTCAAGCGCACACACACACACACACACACACACACACACACACACACACACACACACAAAACCACTGTCTCTGGCTGCAACAGTGCCTGGTGAGATAAGCAGTCCGGGTGGTGGGAGTACAGGAGAGGCTGACAGGAGGGGGGGGGGGGGGGGGGGAGATAGCAGGGTATGGGTGGAAGAAGGTAAAATGCTGCTTGTGGGAGCATACAGGGATGAGGTGGAGAGAGGGTAGAGCAGCTAGGTGCAGTTGGGAGGTTAGACAGATGGTGGGGGAAGGAGAGAAGTAAAAAGGCTACAGGTTCGTTGGTGGAACAGAAGGCTGTGTAGTGCTTGGCGGGGGGGGGGGGGGGGACAAACAAAAAATGAGGCCAGGAGGGTTACAGGAACATAGAATACATTACAGGGAGAGTTTCCACCTGCATAATTAAGAAAAGCTGGTGTTGGTTGGAAGGATCCAGATGGCACAAGCTGTGAAGCAGTCATTGAAATGAAGAATGCGGTGTTGGGCAGCATACTCAGAAAGTGAGTGGTCCAGCTGTTTCTTGGCCACAATTTGTCGGTGAACATTCATGCTCGTTGGTTGTCATGTCCACGTAGGGCGCAGCACAGGGATTTCAGCTTAGCTTTTAGAGCACATGACTGGTTCCACAGGTAGCCCTGCCTTTGATGGGATTGGTGATTCTTCTGACCAGACTGGAGTAGGTAGTGGTGGGAGGCTGTATTGGACAGCTCTTGCAGCTAGGTCCATTACAGAGATACGAGACACGAGGCAATGAATTGGGATCTGTGGTTGTGTAGGAATGGACGAGGATATTGTGTAGGTTCAGTGGGTGGTGGAATACTCTGTGGGAGGAGTGGGAAGGATGGTGAGTAGGGAATTCCTCATTTCAGGGCATGATTAGAGGTATTCAAAACCCTGGCAGAGAATGTGATTCACCGGACCATGGGACTTTGGGAGGTGTGGGGTGCCTGTCTGCGAATCAACGTCTCCACTACATGGTGAGTAGAAATCTATCCTTTTCATAATATTGTTGTTATTCTATCCTGGATTTTCCATTGTTTAACGTCAGGTTTTGTCAGAGGGAACAATATTATTGTGCTTCACTGTGGGTACTAGACATGTCTTACAAAGATTTTGTTCTACCTTCTCTGTAATCCCACAGAAATAGTCATTTTGTCAACTGCAGAGGATTTGAAATTACTCTGCTCTCAACTTCAATTTGTATGTCTGTTCAGTAGACCTTTTCCAGTTTCATGGTTTGTGACATCTCGTGCTACTTTGCCCTTATTTTCTGCATTATATGTTATTTTGTCATTCAGTCTTTTTCTCCCCAGTAAACAGTAGCCTCCTGTACGTCATTCTTCGTCTGTGGTAGTAATTTAGGAACAATGGATTAGTTTAGCACTATTGTAAACAACTGAGAAATTTGTTTGTCTGGGAGGACTTTCTGTTACTTAAAGGTATCCACCCATTTTCCGCAGCTTCTGCTGTTGAAGTGGCTACTTTTGGAAATACCTCCTCAAAAATTAATTTACTGTTTGCAGAATTTAGAGAACTTAGATGCTAAGTTGTTTTCCACTCACACTTCATCCCAGATTTGTTTTGGCAGTGCCCTAGGAAAAGTATGTAATTTGCATGCCGAGAAGATCCACTTGTAGACCTGTACTGTTTTGGAGGTTTTACACTATACAGTTTGCCATGTCAGTATTTGTCAGTACATGGTCTAAGATTGATGCTGAGCTTTGCTATACCATAGCAGCAGTGTTTAATGTTTCTGATATTTCACAAGTGTTGAATTTTTAGGAAGTTATTACTAATTTCACCCTCAACACCTGTATTAATAGTCATGTTTCCACATATTATTGTATTAGTTTTGGGACTGAGGTTCTTTAATATATTTATGTGGCTGTTGCAAGAAAAATACACATTGTGACAAACAAACTGCTAGAAGTTCTTGCAGCTGGTCCAAATCCACGTGTATGGTTCATAGACACAATCACGAAAAGGTAGTGTGTGGTAGAAGACCAATGGTGTGTCATGATTTGCACAGCATGGCAGAGTGTTTCCAACATTGAAGAGCACACAAATTTAACACCTGAGTGCAAGATGATTGAAGACTGTCACCTCTTACCCATACTTACTTGGAAACAACAAGGGAGATGATATTTTATTCACATTGAAAGAGACCAACACATAGGTCGCATGTGTGCTTCTTTAGAGTGAGTAATTTGAGGAAGTACTGTGAGGAACACCTGACTTTCCAGAGATATTAGAATGACACCACTTAACGTGATGCTAGGTAACATACATAAGGAAGGAAAGAAGAAATAATTATCTGAAGATGATGATCACCCACACAAACCATCCCTACCCTAATAGTACCCGTGGAAGCACAATGCTGCAAGAATAGAGTGGACACGTAGATGTATAGACCTTAGATATTCTGTGCATATGTGAAGTTCTTTGTTGCCCCAGTGCTGACAGGCCCTTCCCTCTCCTCATGTTCCCCAAACCCTAAAATAATTTATCACTAAAAGTCATGTATGCAGGGTAGAAGTTGAGGTGTTTCACTTACCTCCGTAAAACTGACAACAAAAGTCTCATTTGAGTAGTATAAATGTTCTCTCTGAAGTTATGACAACTATATTGCACTGTTCTACATCTACATCTACATTTATACTCCGCAAGCCACCCAACGGTGTGTGGCGGAGGGCACTTTACGTGCTACTGTCATTACCTCCCTTTCCTGTTCCAGTCGCGTATGGTTCCCAGGAAGAATGACTGTCTGAAAGCCTCCGTGCGTGCTCTAATCTATCTAATTTTACATTCGTGATCTCCTCGGGAGGTATAAGTAGGGGGAAGCAATATATTCGATACCTCATCCAGAAACGCACCCTCTCGAAACCTGGCGAGCAAGCTACACCGCGATGCAGAGCGCCTCTCTTGCAGAGTCTGCCACTTGAGTTTGTTAAACATCTACGTAACGCTATCACGGTTACCAAATAACCCTGTGACGAAACGCGCCGCTCTTCTTTGGATCTTCTCTATCTCCTCCGTCAACCCGATCTGGTACGGATCCCACACTGATGAGCAATACTCAACTATAGGTCGAACGAGTGTTTTGTAAGCCACCTCCTTTGTTGATGGACTACATTTTCTAAGGACTCTCCCAATTAATCTCAACCTGGTACCCACCTTACCAACAATTAATTTTATATGATCATTCCACTTCAAATCGTTCCGAACGCATACTCCCAGATATTTTACAGAAGTAACTGCTACCAGTGTTTGTTCTGCTATCATATAATCATACAATAAAGGATCCTTCTTTCTATGTATTCGCAATACATTACATTTGTCTATGTTGAGGGTCAGTTGCCACTCCCTGCACCAAGTGCCTATCCGCTGCAGATCTTCCTGCATTTCGCTACAATTTTCTAATGCTGCAACTTCTCTGTATACTACAGCATCATCCGCGAGAAGCCGCATGGAACTTCAGACACTATCTACTAGGTCATTTATATATATTGTGAAAAGCAATGGTCCCATAACACTCCCCTGTGGCACGCCAGAGGTTACTTCAACGTCTGTAGATGTCTCTCCATTGATAACAACATGCTGTGTTCTGTTTGCTAAAAACTCTTCAATCCAGCCACACAGCTGGTCAGATATTCCGTAGGCTCTTACTTTGTTTATCAGGCGACAGTGCGGAACTGTATCGAACGCCTTCCGGAAGTCAAGAAAAATAACATCTACCTGGGAGCCTGTATCTAATATTTTCTGGGTCTCATGAACAAATAAAGCGAGTTGGGTCTCACACGATCGCTGTTTCCGGAATCCATGTTGATTCCTACATAGTAGATTATGGGTTTCCAAAAAGGACATGATACTCGAGCAGAAAACATGTTCTAAAATTCTACAACAGATCGACGTCAGAGATATAGGTCTATAGTTCTGCGCATCTGCTCAACAACCCTTTTTGAAGACTGGGACTACCTGTGCTCTTTTCCAATCATTTGGAACCTTCCGTTCCTCTAGAGACTTGCGGTACATGGCTGTTAGAAGGGGGGCAAGTTCTTTCGCGTACTCTGTGTAGAATCGAATTGGTATCCCGTCAGGTCCAGTGGACTTTCCTCTGTTGAGTGATTCCAGTTGCTTTTCTATTCCTTGGACACTTATTTCGATGTCAGCCATTTTTTCGTTTGTGCGAGGATTTAGAGAAGGAACTGCAGTGCGGTCTTCCTCTGTGAAACAGCTTTGGAAAAAGGTGTATAGTATTTCAGCTTTACGCGTGTCATCCTCTGTTTCAATGCCTTCATCATCCCGGAGTGTCTGGATATGCTGTTTCGATCCACTTACTGATTTAACGTAAGACCAGAACTTCCTAGGATTTTCTGTCAAGTCGGTACATAGAATTTTACTTTCGAATTCACTGAACGCTTCACGCATAGCCCTCCTTACGCTAACTTTGACATCGTTTAGCTTCTGTTTATCTGAGAGGTTTTGGCTGCGTTTAAACTTGCAGTGAAGCTCTCTTTGCTTTCGCAGTAGTTTCCTAACTTTGTTGTTGTACCACGGTGGGTTTTTCACGTCCCTCACAGTTTTACTCGGCACGTACCTGTCTAAAACGCATTTTACGATTGCCTTGAACTTTTTCCATAAACACTCAACATTGTCAGTGTCGGAAGAGAAATTTTCTTTTTGATCTGTTAGGTAGTCTGAAATCTGCGTTCTATTACTCTTGCTAAACAGATAAACCTTCCTCCCTTTTTTTATATTCCTATTTACTTCCATATTCAGGGATGCTGCAACGGCCTTATGATCACTGATTCCCTGTTCTGCGCTTACGGAGTCGAAAACTTCAGGTCTGTTTGTTATCAGTAGGTCCAAGATGTTATCTCCACGAGTCGGTTCTCTGTTTAATTGCTGGAGGTAATTTTCGGATAGTGCACTCAGTATAATGTCACTCGATGCTCTGTCCCTACCACCCGTCCTAAACATCTGAGTGTCCCAGTCTATATCTGGTAAATTGAAATCTCCACCTAAGACTATAACATGCTGAGAAAATTTATGTCAAATGTATTCCAAATTTTCTCTCAGTTGTTCTGCCACTAATGCTGCTGAGTCGGGAGGTCGGTAAAAGGAGCCAACTATTAACCTAGCTCGGTTGTTGAGTGTAACCTCCACCCATAATAATTCACAGGAACTATCCACTTCTACTACACTACAGGATAGACTACTACTAACAGCGACGAACACGCCACCACCGGTTGCATGCAATCTATCCTTTCTAAACACCATCTGTACCTTTGTAAAAATTTCGGCAAAATTTATCTCTGGCTTCAGCCAGCTTTCTGTACGTATAACGATTTCAGCTTCAGTGCTTTCTATCAGCGCTTGAAGTTCCGGTACTTTACCAACGCAGCTTCGACAGTTTACAATTACAATACCGATTGCTGCTTGGTCCCCGCATGTCCTTACTTTGCCCCGCACCCGTTGAGGCTGTTGCCCTTTCTGTACTTGCCCAAGGCCATCTAACCTAAAAAACCGCCCAGCCCACGCCACACAATCCCTGCTACCCGTGTAGCCGCTTGTTACATGTAGTGGACTCCTGACCTATCCAGCAGAACCCGAAACCCCACCACCCTATGGCGCAAGTAGAGGAATCTGCAGCCCACATGGTCGCAGAACCGTCTCAGCCTCTGATTCAGACCCTCCACTCGGCTCTGTACCAAAGGTCCGCAGTCAGTCCTGTCAACGATGCTGCAGATGGTAAGCTCTGCTTTCATCCCACTAGCGAGACTGGCAGCCATCACCAAATCAGATAGCCACCGGAAGCCAGAGAGGATTTCCTCCGATCCATAGCGACACACATAATTGGTGCCGACATGAGCGACCACCTGCAGATGGGTGCACCCTGTACCCTTCATGGCATCTGGAAGGACCCTTTCCACATCTGGAATGACTTCCCCCGGTATGCACACGGAGTGCACATTGGTTTTCTTCCCTCTCTTGCTGCCATATCCCTAAGGGGCCCCATTACGCGCCTGACGTTGGAGCTCCCAACTACCAGTAAGCCCACCCTCTGCGACCGCCCGGATCTTGCAGACTGAGGGGCAACCTCTGGAACAGGACAAGCAGCCATGTCAGGCCGAAGATCAGTATCAGCCTGAGACAGAGCCTGAAACCGGTTCGTCAAACTGGAGAGGCCTTCCGTTCAGCCCTCCGGAATGTCTTTCGCCCCCTGCCACACCTTGAGACGACCTCCCACTCTACCACAGGTGAGGGATCAGCCTCAATGCAGGCAGTATCCCGGGCAACCACAGTCTTAATCCGATCGGGGGATGCGTGGGACGAGCTGGCCGTCCCCGACAAACCCCCATCCGGACCCCCACAGTGATGCCCATTGGCAACAGCCTCAAGCTGTGTGCCAGAAGCCAACTCTGCCTGAAGCTGGGAGCGAAGGGATGCCAACTCGGCCTGCATCTGAACACAGCAGTTGCAGTCCCTTAGTGTGTAAGTGATGAATGTGTGCCTGCTGCATTCATACTGCTGTTGCCCTATGCTCCTCTGTTGCCCTCAGTTCAAATTAACCTCTAGCCTTTTTTGTGCGTTTTCCCAGATTTTCCTAAATCATTTCATATGAATACTAGTGTGATTTCTATCTTTAACCATGGCAGAATCCTTTGCTTTAGCTTTCTCCAAATGAGATAGCGGTGACAGCTGAAATTTTCTGAGTCTGTTATCAGTTACTGACATCATGTAGTTTGTGCATTGCTATGTAGGTAACCATTCAATTACAAATCACTCATTTGTTGAGATGCCTCATTTTCATGTTCCTCATGTCTTCCACCGGAACACTGTTTATAATCTAAATGGTTGTATATACTTCGTAAGCCACAGTTCGATGCCTGGCAGAGGATATCTTGTACCAGTATTAACAATTTTTTGTGCTGTTGTATTCATGTATTTTGTAACAGAGAAATTACTGTTCCTCCTCCTCCGTGTGCATCCCAATCACTGTTACTTTCCCCCCTGCAGGTCCGGGGGTTAGAATAGGTCTGAGGTATTCCTACCAGTCATAAGAGGAGTCTCACGTTTCAGCCTTTATGTGATGGTCCCCTGTAGGGTTTGACCACCATTTTTCAAAATTTTCCCGAAGAGCGAGCCAATTGGGGAAAGGCACCTTACGTGGTGCATAGTGTCCATCATGCGCTGAAACCTCTTGCATCCTTCATCGGCGTGGCTCTGCACTTCCATTCATTCTCCAGCTGTTGGGTGAGGTCACCCTTCTGGGTGCATTTTCCTCCATCCTCTGTGCAGTATTGCTTTCTGCGCTGTTGACGATAATGGACTTCTTAGCTCGTTTGCGCCTGATATCCAGCACGGTAGTCAGTCCGTTGGGGTGGGGCCACTATGTACCCTGTTGGTTGTAGCCCGCTGACCACACAGGGATCGCTCTGCTGATGCCTGCACCGTTAATTCCTCACGTATGCCAAGGAGTAAATGCCCATCACCCTGGGGCATCGGGACTCCTGGCAGTGGCCATCCTGCAAGGTGGCCTTTGCTGTGAATGGGTGGCACCTGTGGGGTGGGCCCCTGGTCGGAGTGGGTGGCATCAGGGCAGATGACTCACCATAAAATGCAGTATGTCACCTCTAGGTGGTGGTCAAACACCAGCAGTCTCTAAGCAGTCAAGGTCTAACTTCAATGCTAAGAAATACGACCCCAAATCATCTCCCCCTTCCCGGCCACACCATGGGAGGAACGCCAGGCTAAGGATGGCAGCGAAGCTTATTCGTCCTGGTACCTCGTATGTACGAGAGTTGATGGGGAATCTTTCTTGTCAATGAAACCCTTAGTTTTTTGTGGAGTATTTAGAGGACAAGTTTGGGGAGATGGAGGGCTTGTCCAAATTGCAGTCAGGGTCGGTCTTGATCAAAACAGCATCCTCTGCCCAGTCATGGGCACTACTCACCTGTGACAAGCTGAGGGATGTTCCTGTTTCCATCATGCCCCATAAGAGCTTAAATATGGTCCAGGGTATCATATTTCACAGGGACCTTCTTTTGCAGTCTGATGATGAACCGCGTGCCAGTTTATAGCGGCGAGGTGTCCATTTCATCCGATGTGTACACTGGGGTCCGAGGGACAATCAGGTTGCCACTGGTGTCTTCCTCTTGGCCTTTGAGGGTGACACGTTACCCGAGAAGGTCAAGATGATGGTCTACCTCTGTGACATAAAGCCTTATATCCCTCACCCGATGCGGTGCTATAAGTGCTGGAAGTTTGGCCATGTGTCCTCCTGCTGTACTTCAGCATCACCTGTCGGGATTGTGGACGTCCTTCACATACTGATACTCCATGTGCCCCACCTCCCATCTGTGTCAACTGCGGAGAGCACCATTCACCTTGGTCACCAGACTGCAGGGTTCTCCAGAAATAGAGAAAAATAATGGAATACAAGACCCTTGCCTCATTGATGGTGAGGGGCACTTCCCTCTCTGTTGCTCCTGCACAACCTACTTCAGGAGCAACACCCCCTCCAACCATCGGGGACACCAGTCCCCTCTTCTCAGCCAAAGAAGCATAAGTCTTCTTCAGCTCATCTTGCCAGGAAGGGATCCCTTGGGTCACTCCCTTCCTAGGTTCCTACCAATGGCAAAGCTGACACCCGCCAGTGGCTGAAGCAACCATAGGTAGCTGGTCGTAGGGCTTCACAGTCCTCATCAGTGCCTGAGGCTGAATCAGTGAAGCCATCCCAGCCAGACAAACCTAAGAAGCAGTGAGAAAAACCTAAAAAGAAAAAGACCCCAAGAACCAAGGCACTGTGGTGGCACCCACACTACCACTACATACAAGCTCTGTGTCTGAGGATGAGGTGGAGACTCTGGAATCCACAGAAGACCTAGATCTCGCTGGTCCCTAGACACAATGGATGCCGATCACATAGGTACTCATCTGGTGGCAGCAGGTGACCCTGAGGCATAGACTGCCTCATTGAGTGTTTCTCATGATCATGTAATCCTGCAGTGGAATTGCGGTGGTTTTTCCACCACCTGGCTGAGCTGTGGCAACTGTTAAGCTTTAGGCATGCTTTCTGCATTGCCCTCCACAAGACCTGGTTCCCAGCAATGTGGACCCCTGACCTCTGCAGCTGTAAAAGATATTACAGGAACCGTAGCGACTATAATAGTGTGTCAGGTGCAGTTTGCATCTATGTCCTGAACTCGGTAAGTAGTGAACCTGTGCCCCTTCAAACCCCTCTTGAAGCTGTGGCTGTCAGGATAAGGACGACACAGGAAATAACTGTCTGCATTGTATACCTTCCTCCAGATGGTGCAGTACCCCTGAATGTATTGGCTGCACTGATTGATCAACTCCCTAAACCTTTCCTACTTTTGGAAGATTTTAACGCACATAACCCCTTGTGGGGTGGCGCCATGCTTACTGGCCGAGGTAGAGAGGAAGATTAGGCGTGCACAACTCCTCGCCAGTTATGTTGCACACGTTCGTATTTCTCCAGCACATCCGATTTACCATATCCTTTTCCAAACCATGGCAGTTCATCTCCCGCATCGGCTGCCCAGGTCAGGGTTTATGACTGTGGTTCGTGTCCGGTCCCTTCTGTCTGAACCGGAGTTCTTCCCATTACCACTTCTCCTTGAGGTCCATTCATGTACACCTCCATGGTGTATACCTAGGTCACAGATTCTACTGGACCTTTTGCATGGCCCTGAGGACTCCGTTAACCCTGTGGCTCTCCACTATCACTTCCTCTCGATTCTCGTCGTGTACTGGGGCCATGAAGTGGTTTACACTGACGGCTTGCTGGCTGATGGTCACGTAGGCGTTGCGTATGTTCATGGAGGACATATTGAACAGGACTCCTTGCCAGATGGCTGCGGTATTTTCTCTGCCAAGCTGGTGGCCATATCTCGTGCTCTTGAGCACATCCGCTCATGCCCTGGTGAGTCATTTCTCCTGTGTACTGACTCATTGAGCAGCCTACAAGCTATTTACTTACGTTACCCTCGCCATTCTTTGGTAGCGTCCATCCAGAAGTCCATTTATGCCCTGGAACCGTCCTGCTTCTGGAGATTAACATCTCCAAAACTGACCTGTGTTCTGTCTTACACCATAGGGTTTTTCAGCTTTGGGAGATGGAATGGCATAACAGTACACATAACAAACTGTGTGTCAATAAGGAGACTACAAATGTGTGGAGGTCTTCCATGTGGTCCTCTCGCAGGGAAGCAGTTGTCCTCTGCCGGCTCTGCATTGGCCATACGTGGCTAATGGATGGTTACCTCCTCTGTTGCGAGCACCCACCTCGGTGTTGCTGTGGCTCACAAATGACGGTCGCCCACTTCTAGCTGGACTGCCCACTTTTAGCCACTCTGCGGCAGACTTTTAGCTTTCCCAGCATCCTACCTTCGGTGTTGGACGACAATGCCTCAACAGCAGCTTTAGTTTTATGTTTTATTTGTGAGGGTGGGTTTTATCATTTGATCTAATTTTTCGCTTATGTCCTTTGTCCTTCTGTGTCCTCCACCCTAGTGCTTCTAGGGTAGAGGTTTTAATGTGTTGCAGAGTGGTTGGCTTCTCCTTTTTTATTCTGATGGTCCGCCAGTCATGGTAATCTGCTCTCTTGCTTTCATCTCTTGTACATGTTTCTTGCGTCTCTGTGGTTTTCATGTCCGATTTTGTCCATTTTAGTATTTGTTGCCGTTGTGTCATTCTTTCTCCTTTCTTCCAGCTGTGTTTTGTATGTCTTGATTATTTTAATCCAACCCTTGTGGAATTACTTTAATTGGAATGAGGGACCGACGACCTAGCAGTTTGGTCCCTCCCCTTCTCCCCCCCCCCCCTTTTAAACCAATCAACCACTGTTACTTTATTCCTATGATACCTACCAAAGATATACAATGAAGACTGCAAAATTTGAAAAATTTCTTTATCTCGTCCGTGGAGAGGTCACAGCGTATTGCAGTGCCCTCTTGTGGCTGGACCCCACATGGGCTTGATGCATGAGCCATATTGTGAGACTTATTGCTTCAAAGATTAACTGAGGCAAGGTTTATTGATAAACATGGATGGATATAATGCACTACTACACGTACAAAATCATCTTAAGGGGTAGCCAGCCTTGCAGTGATTCTGTGAAAGGGATTTAAACTTCCCAGTGCTTCACAACTAATGATTAATACCCTCCAGCTATATAACTGCAGAAAGCTTCCGAGATTAGGCCACTGGAATGGAAAACACACACCACTAACAGTCCAGTATGCCACCTCCAACTGATTCCAAACAACTTATGCCGAAAATCTCTGCTTAGTCACATTTAGAGAACAGCTCAAAGTCGGTAACTAAAGAGTCATACAATATGCCACACTTCAGGTTTTCGCAGTAACAAAGGTAATTTATTAATTTCAGTTGAACCTCACCAAATGTCTCTCTTATTAAATACCATCTCCTCGTTAATGGCTCCACATTGATACGAGGGCTCTTCCTGTGAGCATTGTATGCTCACTAAACTCCAGTACTTGCTTACAAAACCAGAAAATGGCTTATAAGGGGTTTGTGCCTGCACATGGGAATTCACTTGTTAATCCTTGGAGTCTTCATGTATTTGAAAAAATAACTTTATTGATCAAGAAGGATCACTAACTTGTGACTTCAGAAATGTATAGCACTTTGAAAAATCTGAAACACCCTCTGCCTTTCCCAGGGGCCCACAACTTGTCCCTACACCTGTGAGTGCTGCCAGCCGGCTCCACAATTTTGCTAGCACCAAGGAACTCTATTCAGACCTATCAACCAACCAGCCTTTGGAACAAAGTGCTTGCACTACCAGTTGTCATTTTCTGCTCCTGCTAATATCACTACTCCCGCAAGTGCTACTTCCTGCGGGATTTTCCTTGAGTTAATTTCCAATAGGTTATGGATGAGATACCAACTCTGGTGTGCCTAACCACCTTGGGTACTGCGTCACAGCTTGGCTGGGAATGATACGTTACAAATTCTAACACAGTCTTCCACAAATAGAAGTTATTGAAATTTACCCCACAGAGTATCGTGAGAACATTATCACTTTCCTTCTGAAGATTTTCATTTAAGTTGCTGAGCATCTCTCTTACACTTTTGTGTGGATTAAACTGACTTGTTAAAGCCTACCAGTGCCTATTCAACTTCATATGGTGTCTACTGTCATGCCTATTTGATAAGGGCACCAATTGCTGGAGCAGTATTCTGGAATGGGTTGCACTGTTATCTTGTATACAACTTCTTTTGCAGGTATACTGAACTTTCTCAGAATGCTTCCACCAAGTCCAAGTTTTTGACTCAGCTTTCCTGAAACTGATTCTGTATGTTCATCTCATTTCATATCACTTCTTTCATAAATCTAAGATAACAGAATCTACCATTTAACTAGCGTGTACTGTTTGCAAGATGTCATTATGTGAACAAAGCAAGCTGTGTTTCACACGGATGTTTTTTCCTGAGCCTATGATGATTATTTGATATAGACTCTTTTACCTCCAGGAGCTTCATAATCTTTGAGAGTTCGTTGCACTCTCCTCTTTACAAGTTTCTAATATGTAGTAGATTCTTAATAAAATAAGTAAACTAAGATGCTGATTCCACAGTGTACATAGTTTACATTATGATAGGAATTCAATTGTGACCTTGAGCTGTTTGCACTGATCAATGGTTGTCAGTACTCGTGTTGCTTATTTCAGTTTCTGATTTTTGAATGTGTGTGACAATCAAATATTGAACTCCTCATGCAGGAATATGTTTTTGAAGTCCAAATTTAATATTTTTGGCTTACTGTTTGCTGTCTCCAGTTTCAACAAGTGATTTGGTTGATGGTTTTTGGTCATTGCATTTACTTTACACATGACTAGAACTTCAATTTTTATGGTAGATCCTGCACCCAGATGTGACTGTTGAAATTGTGGGCATAGGACTTCATGTGGATGCACTAGTTTCCATTAGTTTTTTTGTCAGTTTCCTCCCAGATTCTCTCTCTCTCTCTCTCTCTCTCTCTCTCTCTCTCTCTCTTGCAAAAGTTAGCAGTGTCCGTTTTTGCAATGTTCTCTGGTGAATCTTACCAGTAAACCAAAACTGATCTATGGCATTCCATTTTAATCTGTATGTATTTGCTTAGAGTACAGTTTATAATGTATTTGCGCTTTAAATACCACCAAATTACACATCTTTGGCTGCAACCCTTCTTTCCACCATGGCCTCCATCTGTTCAGATTACACCAGTCCTTAACCCTCACCAATGTAGTACTGCAAAACCATATCGATCAGGCCTAAACTTCCTTGCATTACCCCCTCTCCATCTGTAAAATTCTTCTGCTGTGCAATCCCAAATTACTGGAACCCATCTCTCACATTGAAACTCTTGCCCTCCAGGAACTAGAGCTACACCTTGTAAAACTCACCAACCTATTTACTTCCTACTCTTGCCTTGGACTACCAGTAGCCACCACCTATACAACAGCTTCCAAATCTCCTCCACATCCCCTCATAGCTGACAAACCCTGCCTTGCAGACGTGCTACATATACACCCTACCCTCAAAATTTCCCTCCCACCACCATACAGAATCTAGAACGTAAACAGACCCGAAATACAATTGTGAAACTTTCCTCCAAAAGCCTTAGCCCCATGGAAGTATCAGCCCTTTCCAAAGCCCTTATAATCGTACCTGCTGACAAAGACTCCACCATTGTTGTTTTGAACCACAAGGGTTACCTGGCAGAAGGACTCCGCCAGCTGTCCGGATCCCCATTCTCTCCTTAGATCCTTAGCCCCATCCAAGAAACCCCTTGCGGGTCTGGAGGTTAGAAAAGCCTGAGGTATTCCTGCCTGTCGTAAGAGGCGACTAAAAGGAGTTTCACACATTTTGGCCTTCATGTGATGGTCTCCTGTAGGGTTTGACCTCATTCTTCAAAATTTTCCCTAAGAGCGAGCCAATTAGGGAAGGGCGCCCTACATGGTGCATCTTGTCCATCGTGCTTTGAGATCTTTAGCCCACTTTCTCGTCGTTGCATTGCAGTCCTTCCCATTCTCCATCTCTTGCGCGAGGACACCTTCCTGGGTGCCTTTTTTCACCATGCACTATGCAGTGTCGCTTTGTGCGTAGACGATGACCATAGACTTCTTAGCACCCGATACTCAGCATGGTAGCCAGTCTGTTGTGGTGGGGCCACCATGTACCCTGTTGGTTGTAGCCCCCTGACCACACAGGGTTCGCTCTGCTGATGCCTGCGCCGTTAACTCCGCACGTATGCCCAGGGGTAGATGCCCAGCCCCCTGGGGCATTGGTACTCGCGGCAATGGCCATCCTGCCAGGTGGCCCTTGCTGCGGCTGGGTGGAGCCCGTGGGGAGGGCCCCTGGTTGGAGTGGGTGGCATCAGGGCGGATGACACGTGATGAAACGTAGTCCATCATCTCTTGCTGGTGGTGAATCACCAGCAGTATCTAAGCATCATGAGCTCAATTCAGCGCACAGAAGTACGACCCCCAAATCGTTCCTCTCCCTGGCCACACCATGGGAGGAACGTCAGGCTAAGAATGGCACCGGATCTTCTTCGCCCCGGTACCTTGTATGTTCAAGAGCTGATGGGGACTCTCATGATGATGAAGCCTCAGTTTTTTGTTGAGCATTTAGAGGACAAGTTTGGGGAGGTGGAGGGCTTGTCCAAAATGAGATCTGGGTCAGTCTTGGTCAAAACAGCATCCTCTGGCCTGTCACGGCCGTTACTCGCTTGTGACAAGCTGGAGGATGTTTCTGTAACCATCACGCCCCATAAGAGCTTAAATATGGTCCAGGGTATCATATTTTGCAGGGACCTTCTTTTGCAGTCCGACAATGAGCTGTGCGCGAGGTGTAAATTTCGTCCGGTGTGTCCATCGGGGTCCGAGGGATAATCAGGTTGCCACTGTTGCCTTCATCTTGGCCTTTGAGGGTGATACATTGCCCGAGAAGGTCAAGGTGATGGTCTACCGCTGTGTTGTAAAGCCTTAAATCCCTCCCTCGTTACAGTGCTTCAAGTGCTGGAGGTTCGGCCATATATCTTCCAGCGTCACATGTCGAGATTGTGGATGCCCATCACATACCAATACTCCATCTGCCCCACCTCCCATCTGTGTCAACTACGGAGAGCACCATTTTCCTTGCTCGCTGCAGGATTCTCCAGAAAGAAAGGAAAATCATGGAGTACAAGACGCTGGACCGACTGACCTACACTGAGGCTAAGAGAGAATTTGAACCCCTGCATCCTGTGCGTATGACATTGTCTTACGCCGCTCCTACAGCAGTTCTGGCACCATCAGCTCTGCCCACCCAAGTCACCTCTCATAGTCGGAAGACTACACCTGCCCCCTTGATGGTGGGGGGCATTTCCCTCCCTGTTACTCCTGCACCACCTACATCAGGAGTAACACGCCCGCAACCGTTGGGGATGTCCTTCCCCACTTCTAAGCCAGAGAAGCGTAAGTCTTCTTCAGCTTCTCTCGCTATGAAGGATTCCTTTGAGTCACTCCCTTCCCAGATTTCCGCTAGGTAGAAAGACACCCGCCACTGGCTGAAGAGCCCAAAAGCAGCTGGTCGTAGGGCTTCACACTCATCCTCTGTCCTGGAGACTGAGCCAGTGAAGTCCTCCCAGCCAGGGAAACCCAAGGAGCAGTGAGAGAAATGCAAAAAAATGGTTCAAATGGCTCTGAGCACAATGGGACTTAACATCTATGGTCATCAGTCCCCTAAAACTTAGAACTACTTAAACCTAACTAACCTAAGGACATCACACACATCCATGCCCAAGCAGGATTCGAACCTGCGACCGTAGCAGTCGCGCGGCTCCGGACTGAGCGCCTAGAACCGTTAGACCACCACAGCCGGCTAGAGAAATCCAAAAAGAAAGTCCCTAAGACAAAGGAAATTGCGGTGGCACCCACACCACTGCTAACTACAAGCTCTGCGTCTGAGGATGGGGTGGAGATTTTGGTGTCTGCTGTGAACCTAGATCTTGCCAGACCCTCAGAGACAATGGATTTAGACTGCTCAGGCAATAAGTCGGTGACAGCAGGTGACTCTGAGGCACAAACTACCTCATTGAATGTTCCATGCCTTCTCAGTCTCACGATGTCATTCTCCAGTGGAATTGCGGCAGTTTTTTGTGTCGGGTGCAGTTTGCGTTTATGTCCTAACCTCGGTCTGTAATAAACCTGTGCCCCTTCAAACCCCTCTTGAAGCTGTGGCTGTCAGAATAAGGACGACACAGGAAATAACTGTCTGCAATGAATATCTTCCTCCAGATGGCGCAGTACTCTTGAATGTATTAGCTGCACTGATTGATCAACTCACTAAACCTTTCCTACTTTTGGGAGGTTTTAATGCCCGTAACCCCTTGTGGGGTGGCACTTTACTTACTGACCGAGGCAGAGGTGTCAAAACCTTACTGTCTTAGTTCGACCTCTGTCTCTTAAGCACTGGGGCCGCCACACATTTCCGTGTGTCTCATTGGTAATTACTCGGCTATTGATTTATCAGTTTGCAGCCCAGGACTTCTCCCATCTATCCACTGGAGAGCACATGATGATCTGTGTGCTAGTGACCACTTCCCCATCTTCCTGTCACTGCCCCAGTGTCAGGCCCATGGACGCCTGCCCGGATGGGCTTTAAACAAGGTGGACTGGGAAACTTTCACCTCCGCTGTCACTGTTGAATCTACCCCACACGGTAACATTGATGTGATGGTTTAGCAGGTGACTACAACAATTGTTTCTGTGGCAGAAAACGCAATCCCTCGCTCTTTAGGGTGCCCGGGGCATAAGACAGTCCCTTGGTGGTCGCCGGAAGTCGCTGAAGCACTTAAGGTGAGCTCTACAGCGGCATAAGCGGCACCTTTCCCTGGAGCACCTCATAGCCTTTAAATGGCTCCGTGCCCGTGTTCGCCAACTTATCAAACGACGGAAGCAGGAGTGTTGGGAGAGGTATGTCTCGACCATTGTGTGCCATACGTCACCTTCCAAGTCTGGGCAAAAATCAAACGTCATTAGGTACCAGGCCCCAGCAGGTGTCCCCGGTGTTAGCATAAATGGCATGTTATCTACTGACACAAACGCGGTTACCATCACTTTGCTCGAGCCTCTGTGTTGGAGAATTACCTCCCAGCCTTTCGCACACTCAAACGGCAGCTGGAAGGGAACGTCCTCTCATTCACTACATGCTACAGTGAATCCTATAATGCCCCATTTACAGAGTGGGAGCTCCTCAGTTCCCTTGCATATTGCCCTGACACAGCTTCTGGGCCTGATCGGATCCACTGCCAGATGAATAAACATCTCTCATCTGACTACAAACGACATCTCCTCGCCATCTTCAACCGGATCTGTTGCAATGGCATCTTCCCATTGCAATGGCGGGAGAGCACAATCATTCTGGTGCTCAAACCCGGTAAAAGCCCACTTGATGTGGATAAGTACTGGCCCATCAGCCTCACCAACTTTTTTTGTAAGATGCTGGAACATATGGTATGTCGGCGGTTGGATTGGGTCCTGGAGTCACGTGGCCTGCTGGCTCCATGTCAGGGCAGCTTCCGCCAGGGTCGCTCTGTCACTGATAATCTTGTGTCCATTGACTCTGCCATCTGAAGAGCCTTTTCCAGATGGCAACACCTGGTTGCCATCTTTTTTGACTTCCGCAAAGCATACGACATGACCTGGTAACATCATATCCTTGCCACATTGTACGAGTGGTGTCTCCGGGGCATGCTCCCGATTTTTATCTGAAACTTCCTGTCCCTCCATACTTTACATGTCCAAGTTGGTTCCTCCCATAGTTCCACCCATATCCAGGAGAATGGAGTCCCGCAGGGCCTTGTATTAAGTGTCTCTCTATTTGTAGTGGCCATTAACGGTCTAGCTGCAGCTGTCGGGCCCTCCATCTCACCTTCTCTGTATGCAGACGACTTCTGTATTTTGTACTGCTGCTCCAGTACTGGTTTTGCTGAGCGGCACCTACAAGGAGTCATCCACAAGGTGCAGTCATGGGCTCTAGCCCATGGCGTCCAGTTTTCAGCTGCAAAGTCGTGTGTCATGCAATTCTGTCGGCTTCGTACCATTCATCCGCAATCAGCACTTTACCTTAATGACGATCCACCTACTGTAGTGGAGACATATCGATTTCTAGGACTGGTTTTCGATGCTCAATTGACTTGGCTCCCTCATCTTTATCAGCTTAAGAAGAAGTGTTGGCAGCACCTCAATGCCCTCCGTTGCCTGAGCAACACCAATTGTGGTGCAGATCGCTCTACACTGCTGCGGCTCTGCAGATCCCTTGTCCAATCCCAAATTGACTATGGGAGTGTGGTTTATGGTTTGGCAGTGCCCTCAGCATTGCATTTACTCGACCCTGTGCACCACTGCAGGGTTCGGCTAGCGACAGAAGCTTTTAGGTCGAGTCCAGTGACCAGCATACTGGTGGAGGCTGGGGTCCCTCCATTGCAGATCAGTCGTGCACAGCTACTCACCAATTATGCAGCACACATTGGTAGTTCCCCTGAGCATCTGAATTACTGTCTCCTTTCCCACCCGCGGTAGTCTATCTCCCGCATCTGCGGCGCAGGTCGGGGCTAACGATTGCGGTTCGCGTGTGGTCCCTTCTCTCCAAACTGGAGTCCTTCCCTTTACCACCTCTACTTGCGGTCCATTCATGTATGCCTCCATGGTGTACGCCTCGGCCGCAGCTTCGTCTGGACCTTTCACATGGCTCTAAGGACTCCATTAACCCTGCGGCTCTCTGCTGTCACTTCCTCTTGATTCTTGACATGTTCCGGGGCTCTGAAGTGGTTTACACCAGTAGCTCGATGGCTGATGGTCGCATTTGCTTTGCCTACATTCACTGCAGCCATATTGAACAGCATTCCTTACCCGATGGCTGCAACGTATTCACTGCAGAGCTGGTGGCCATTTCTCGTGCACTTCAGTATCTCCGTTCACGCCCTGGAGAGTCTTTTCTTTTATGTACTGACTCCTTGAGCAGCCTGAAAACTATCGACCAGTGCTACCCTGGTCATCCTTTGGTAGCGTCCATCCAGGAGTCCATCTATGCCTTGGAACAGTCCAGTAGTTCAGTGGTGTTCATCTGTACCCCTGGTCACGTCGGAATGCCAGGAGGTGAACTTGCTGACAGGCTGGCCAAACAGGCTACAAGGAAACCACTTCTGGAGATGGGCATCCCCGCAACTGACATGCATTCGTTATTTTGCCGCAAGGTTTTTCAGCTTAGGGAGACGGAACAACAAATTCTCAGTATGCACAACAAACTTCGAGCCATTAAGGGGACCATGAATGTGTGAAAGTCCTCGATGAGGGCGTCTTGCAGGGACTCTGTGATTCTCTGCAGGCTCCGCATTGGCTATGCATGGGCGACCCACAACTACCTCCTGCGCCGTGAAGATCCACCTCAGTGTAGGTATAGCACCCGGTTGACAGTGGTCCATATTCTTATGCTATGTTCTTCTTTGGCTGCCCTGCGACATCTTCGGTTGCCAGACTTTTTATCATTGATTTTAGCAGACGACACCTCATTGGCTGATTTGGTTTTGCGTTTCATCCGTGAGGGTGGTTTTTATCATTCTATCTGAGTTTAAGTGCATGTCCTTTGTCCCACTGTGTCCTCCACCCTAGTGGTTTTGGGGTAGAGGTTTTCATATGTTGCAGGGTTGCTGGCTTTTCCTTTTTATTTTCGTGGTCGGCCAGCCACTGTAATCTGCTTACTTGTTTTACTCTCTTGTAACTGTTTCTTGCATCTCTCTGTTGTTCTCTTGTCCTCTGTTGTTCCTTTCTGTGTTTGTTGCCTTTCCTTCATTCTTGTGGTTGTTCCTTTCTTTCCGTTTTGTGTTATTTGTCTCGTCTATTTTATTCTCACACTTGTGGCATTGTTTTATTAGGAACAAGGGACTGATGACCTCGTAGTTTGGTCCCTTTCCCTCTCTTTTAATCCTTTCAACCATCCCAGAACCTCTCTCCCCAGAGTCAGGCGCTCTCTCTCTCTCTCTCTCTCTCTCTCTCTCTCTTTCTCCCCCCCTCTCCCTCTCCCTCCCCCCTCTCCCTCTCCCTCCCCCCTCTCCCTCTCCCTCGCCCCCTCTCCCTCTCCCTCTCTCTCCTCACCCCTACCCCTACCCCTACCCCTGCCCCTACCCCTACCCACACTCCTACCTTCTACAACCTTTTTAAATCCATAAACCCAACCACCCAGGACACTTAATTGTGGCCAGCTACTGTGCCCCCACTGAGAGACACTCTGCTCTTATAGACAAACACTTTCAGCCTACTTACCCGCAACCTACCCTCCTGTGTAAAAGATACCAACCATTTCGTCCACTGACCCTCCACAGCTGTTCCTTTACCACACTGTGCCCTGCTTGTCACTGTTGATGCCACCTCCCTTTGTGCAAGCATCCCTACTATCTGTGGCCTAGCCACTTTTGCTCAGTAGTTTTCCCGCCACCCAACAGATTCCAAACCCACATCTTCCTTCCTGGTCACCACGACCAACTACATTCCCACCCACAATTACACCCCCTTTGAAGGGGTATGGCAGTGGGCACCTGTGTGGCACCATCCTGTGACAATCTATTCATGGGCCATCTAGAGGAGTCCTTCCTAACCACCCAGAGTCCCAAACCTCTCATCCGGTTCAGATTCATTGATGACATCTTCGCCACAAATTCCTCGAGAACCTCTGCACCACCTTCCTCATTTGCTTTCCCTAGTCTTCCTCAACCCAACAAGCCACCTTCCTTGATGTTGACCTCCACCTCAAAGACAGTTTCATTTGTACCTCTGTCCATATCAAATCTACCAGCCACCAGAAATACCTCCACTTCGACAGCTACCACCGATTCCATACCAAGAAGTCCCTTCCACACAGTGTAACATCTGTAGTGATGAGCAGTCCATCTTGAAGTATACCAGGGGTCTCAATGAGGCCTTCACACTCCATAATTATCCTCCCAACCTTGTGCAGAAACAGATCTCTCCAGTCACCCACCACGTCCCAGTGTCCCACTGTCCAGACACAGAGCAGCGGTCCCCTTGTGACTCAGTACCGTCCAGGACTGGAACAACTGAATCATATTCTCTGCAATGGTTTCCACTACCTCTCATCTTGCCCTTGAACGAGGAATGTCCTTTCCACTATCCTTCCCACCTCTCCCATAGCGGTATTCTGCTGCCCACCGAACGTACAGATATACTCACTCATCCCTACACAACTCGTGATCCCAACCCCTTTCTCATGGCATATATCCCTCTAATAGATGTAGCTGCAAGATCCGTCCCATACATCCTCCCACCACTACCACCACCACCACCACCACCACCTACTACTCCACTCCGCTCACAGTCATCATCTCTCCTATCAATGGCAGGGCTACCTCTGAGACCAGTCATGTGATTTGCAAGCGAAGCTGCAACCAGTATTCTACATTCTACGTGGCCATGACAGTCAACAAGCTGTTTGTCCACATGAATGGCCACCGACAAACTGTGGCCAAGAAACAGCTAGACCACCCAGTTGCTGAGCACACTGCGCAACACTACATTCCTCATTTTAATGACTGCTTCACAGCGTGTGTGGATCTTTCCTACCAACTCCAGCTTTTCTGAACTGCACAGGTGGGAATTCGTGGTGCAATATATCCTACATTCCCTTAACCCTCCTGGCCTCAAGTCCGCAGCTCGTGGTCGCATTCTCACTTCCCGAGCACGGGGTCCTGGGTTCAATTCCTGGTGGGGTCAGAGATTTTCACCTGCCTCAAGATGACTGGGTGTTTGTGTTGTCCTTATCATTTCATCATCATTCATGAAAGTGAAGAGATTGGACTGAGCAAAGATTGGGAATTTGTACAAGTGCTGATGACCGCGCAGTTGAGTACCCCACAAAGCTATCATCATCATCATCATGATCATGATCCTGGCCTCAACCTTCGTTAGTCATTGTCCTTCACCCACCAATCTTCGTCTTTGTTCCCATTCCAGCACAACACAGCCCTATATTCTGCCAGTGCATCCAGTCTTTTTACTTCTCTCTCCCCCTCCCACTCCCCCCTCTCCCTCCCCTCTGCCACTTGTGTAACCTCCCAACTGCACCTAGCTGCCCTACCCTTTCTTCATCTTGTCTCTGTTTGCTCTCACAAGCAGCACTTCACTGTCACCCAGATATACCGTGCTATCCCCGCCCCAGCCTCCTCCTTACCCCCACCACCCAGAGTTCCTGAGTTGCTCACAGTCTGGCCTCGGCAGCCAGAAACAGTGGTCATGTGTGTGTGACCTGCATTTGCATGAATATGTGTGTATGTTGCCTAATTCAGGAGGAAGCCTTCTGGCCGAAAGCTTACTAGTTTAATAGTCTTTTCGCTGTGTATGTCTGTGACTCAACATCTCCGCTATTTGGTGAGTAGCAATCCATCCTTTTCACAGTATTGGCATTACATCCTGGATTTTCCATTGTTTTTACATATGTTTTGGATTTGAACTAAAAGTTCTCAACTCATTATTTAAGTAATTTGTTACTAACTTGATACCTATTTGACCAAACACAAGTACTCCCCTATCGGTTTATAGCATTTTTGCCTTTGATGACAGTCGTCCCTGTTACAGCATGATGGTTGCTAATTGCCTATATTGATGACACACTTGAAAAAATGGGGTTGTTGTAAGGTAGAAGGTGCAAAATATTATTTAAATATTTGTTCTATCAGACTAGTTGTTCCCGGTAGTTGTCTGACAATGTGTTCAGTGTTACATTCCAAGACTGTCAGCCATCACAGCTGATAAGATACGCATAATTTTCCAAGATGATGTATAGCAGATAAAGTGACTTAATAGTGCTAACATAGAATACTAGTTTTCTGCTCAGTTCATTTTGTAGGATCAAGTAGGTAAAAAGATGAGGGCTAGTAGAAATCCTTGGGTAACAGAAGAGATATTAAATTTAATTGATGAAAGGAAAAAATATAAAAATGCAGTAAATGAAGCAGGCAGAAAGGAATAGAAACGTCTCAAAAATAAGATCGACAGGAAGTGCAAAATGGCTAAGCAGGGATGGCTAGAGGACAAATGTAAGGCTTTAGAGGCGTATATCATTAGGGGTAAGATATATATTGCCCACAGGAAAATTAAAGAGACCTTTGGAGAAAAGAGATCCACTTGTATGAATATCAAGAGCTCAGATGGAAAACCAGTTCTAAGCAAAGAAGGGATAGCAGAAAGGTGGAAGGAGTATATAGAAGGGTCTATACAAGGACGATATGCTTGAGGGCAGTATTATGGAAATGGAAAAGGATGAAATGAAGAAGATGAAATGGGTGCTACGATACTGTGTGACAGAGAAATGAAAGACCTAAGTTGAAATGTGGCCCCGGGAGTAGACAACATTCCATTAGCCTTAGGAGAGCCAGCCCTGGCAAAACTCTACCATCTGGTGAGCAAGATGTATCAGACAGACGAAATACCCTCAGACTTATAGAAGAATACAATAATTCCAATCCCAAAGAAAGCAGGTGTTGACAGGTGTGAAAATTACTGTACTGTCAGTTTGGTAAGCCACAGCTGCAAAATACTAACACAATTCTTTACAGATGAAAGGAAAACTGGTAGATGCCGCTCTCGGGGAAGATCAGTTTGGATTCCATGGAAATGTTGGAACACGTGAGGCAATACTGACCCTACATCTTATCTTAGAAGATAGATTAAGGAAAGGCAAACCTATGTTTCTAGCATTTGTAGACTTAGAGAAAGCTTTTGACAATGTTGACTGGAATACTGTCTTTCAGATTCTGAAGGTGGCAGGTTTCAAATACAGGAAGTGAAAGGCTAGTTACAATTTGTACAGAAACCAGATGACAATTACAAAAGTCGAGGGAGCATGAAAGGGAAGCAGTGGTTGGGAAGGGAGTGAGACAGGGTTGTAGCCTATCCCAGATGTTATTCAGCCAGTATATTGAGCAAGCAGTAAAGGAAACAAAAGAAAAATTTGGAGTAGGAATTAAAATCCATGGAGAAGAAATTAAAACTTTGAGGTTTGCTGATGACATTGCAATTCTGTCACAGACAGCAAAGGACCTGGAAGAGCAGTTGAATGGAATGGAGGATATAAGATAAGCATCAACAAAAGCAAAACGAGGATAATGGAATGTAGTCGAATTAAATCAGGTGATGCTGAGGGAATTACATTAGCAAATGAGACACTTAAAGTAGTAAAGGAGTTTTGCTATTTGGGGAGCAAAGTAACTGATGATGGTCGAAGTAGAGAGGATATAAAATGTAGACTGGCAATGGCAAGGGAAGCATTTCTGAAGAAGAGAAATTTGTTTATATCGAGTATAGATTTAAGTGTCAGGATGTCTTTTCTGAAAGTATTTGTATGGAGTGTAGCCATGTATGGAAGTGAAACATGGACGATAAATAGTTTGGACAAGGAGAGAATAGAAGCTTTCGAAATGTGGTGCTACAGAAGAATGCTGAAGATTAGATGGGTAGATTGTGTAAGTAATGAGGAGGTACTGAATATAACTGGGGAGTAAAGGAATTTGTGGCACAACTTGACTAGAAGAAGGGATCGGTTGGTAGGATATGTTCTGAGGCATCAAGGGATCACCAGTTTAGAAATAGAGGGCAGCATGGAGGGTAAAATTTTAGAGGAAGGCCAAGAGATGAATACACTAAGCAGATTCAGAAGGATGTAGGTTGCAGTAGTTACTTAGAGATGAAGAAGCTTGCACAGGACAGAGGAGCATGGAGAGCTGCATCAAACCAGTCTCTGGGCTGAAGACTACAACAACAGTAACAACTGTAAACACTCCACTTCAATTGGAATCCTAATATGTCTCATATATGTACATTCTACTTGTTGCGGAAATTTGTCTCCATTCTTCTTTGGCTTTCAGCCAAGTCTCATTTCTTAATATTTTGTGTGTGTGTATGGGGGGGGCGGGGGGGTACTACTATTTAGTAATAGTCTGGAGTTATTTGGTGTCAACAAGACACAGCAATGTAAAATAGATCAACTTGGTGTGAAAGTAATTGTTGTGACATGAAACAACAGTTGCTAAGAATATTACAGCAGTGCTGCTGTCTTTCATAATTTAAAAATTATGTTAATTGAGAATTTAAACAGTATTCATTAATTGGCTGCACCCATCCAAATATATTTTGTTAATGGACATTGTTACATTTTCATAGACTAACAGTTAGTATCACTATGCTGTTTATCCTATACGTGTAATTGTTTTCTCTTCATGCAGTTTCTGGTCCACCAGCGAACGTCACAGTGACATGTCAAAACAGTGGTATACAGGGTGGAAGTGTTATATCAGTCAGCTGGGCTTCACCACAAAATCCAAATGGGAAAATAAGTTACTATAATGTAAGTATTTAAGAAAATATTTTCAGTAAATCTGAATTAAAAGAGGTTTGCTTAATCAGTATTTTTAGTTGAATGTAATACATATGTCATTCTTAAAACACTGAATGTAGCCTATGCAGATTTCAAAGGAGCAAGTGTGTGTGTGTGTGTGTGTGTGTGTGTGTGTGTGTGTGTGGTTTTTTTTTTTTGCCTTCTTGTTGGGGGGGGGGGGGGAGGTGTTCAGTGTTTTAGGTGTATGTTCATATGCACTCTGCATTGGCTTCATAAATGGGAAATATTATTTAAATAATAAGTTGTCCACTATATGCAAAATCAAAATTTGTCTGAGACAACAAATAAGTTACATGAAATTAAACTTCTAGCCTGTCATCTCAGTAGTTGCTAGTAAGTCCCCTAGAGGAAATGTGGTGCATATGTAACACTAGGATATGCTTAGCAATAGACCACTGTCATATTATTATTACCACTAACTCTGAGTGATGAAGAGTAGCTTCAACAAGTACCTCAGTAATGTCATTCAAACAGTGTACCGTACGGTGGCTTATAGAAGCAGTTACACAGACCATAAGTGAAGACAGCAACAATGTCAAGGGATTAGTTCTTACTCAGTGCAGTACTGAGTTAATTGCAAGAAACAGTTCAGTTCATTATAGCAGACACTATATCTGACGTTAGGCAAATGCTGTGCCACAACAAGCAGTTGAGGCCATAGCGTGCAAAAGAATGTGTACATGAAGCAGACTATGATGTTGATGACTGAGACAACAGACACCAGGAATAGCAGCAATGATTTCTGCATCAACAATAGAGGGGCATCCACTAGCAGTTGATTATTTCTTTCATCAGCAAACCTGCTGCAGCTGTGTCATATGCACATATACCTGAGAATGAAACATGTATTGTGATTTCCCAATGAAGGGAACTGAACCTATTGACATCTAAATGTATATTGTACGCACTACAAAAAGCAACACAGTGTGTGTGTAACAACGCCCACTATAAACGTAAAAACTTCAAAACTCTCAGAAATTGTAGAGTCAGGCACACTTAAAGAAATAATGAAATACAGTGCCTGACAAAAAAGTGAATCCCCCAGGAGAAATGAATTGATGTCATGTAACTTCGTATTTGTACGCACCATTGGTAGACTTCCTATTTCTGTGACAGGTAGAATGGTACACTAGTGTTGTTATCAGGCCGGGGAGGGTATATAAGTGGCACTAACTGAGACTGGTGTTGAAAGATTACTGTGAAGGACACAGAGATGCCACATACTCATGCCGAAACAGAATTCTCTGCACCTGTAAGAGTTTGAAAATAGGCGACATTGGCCAGCTGATCAAATCTTGCAATATCCAGGTTTGTGGGGCATTTGGATATGACAGGGGCCCAATGTTGTGCTGCTTGGGAATGTTGGGGCAGGTACACCTGTTTGTCAAGGTTCCAGTTGACCATGTCTGATCGCCGCTCACTTCCGCACATGGCTACATTCCATACAAATACTTTCTGGAAACACTTCCTGACACTTAAATCTATACCCGATTTTTAACAAATTTCTCTTCTTCAGAAGCACTTTCCTCGCCATAGCCAGTCTACATTTTACATTCACTCTATTCCGCCCATCGTCAGTTATTTTGCTCCCCAAATAGCAAAACTCATTTACTACTTTTAAGTTTCTCATTTCATAATCTAATTCCCTCAGAATCACTTAATTTAATACTAATACATTCCATTATCCTAGTTTTGCTTTTGTTGATGTTCATCTTATATCCTCCTTTCAAGACACTGTCCATTCCATTCAGCTGCTCTTCCAGGTCCTTTGCTGACTCTGACAGAATTACAGTGTCATCGGCAAACTCAATTTTTATTTCTTCTCCATGGATTTTAATTCCTACTCCAAATTTTTCTTTTGTTTCCTTTACTGCTTGCTCAATATACCGGCTGAATAACATCTGGGCTAGGCTACAACTCTGTCTCACTCCCTTTGCAACCACTGCTTCCCTTTCATGCCCCTCGACTCTTGTGACAGCCATCTGCTTTCTGTACAAATTGTAAATAGCCTTTCGCTCCCTGTATTTTAACCTGCCATCGTCCTGTCAACATTGTCAAAAGCTTTCTCTGAGTCTACAAATGATAGAAACGTAGGTTTGCTGTCTTTAACCTATCTTCGAAGGTAAGTCGGGGTCAGTATTGCCTCACGTGTTCCAACATTTCTGGGGAAGCTGAACTGATCTTCCCTGAGGTCAGCTTCTACCAGTTTTTCCATTCGTTTGTAAAAGAATTCGTGTTAGTATTTTGCAACCATAGCTTACGAAATTGATGGTTTGGTAATTTTCACACCTGTCAACACCTGCTTTCTTTGGGGTTGGAATTATTATATTCTTTTTGAAGTCTGAAGCTATTTTGCCTGTCTCACACATCTTGCTCACCAGCTGGAAGAATTTTGTCATGGCTGGCTGTCCCAAGGCTACCAGTAGTTCTAATGGAATATTGTCTACTCCCAGGGCTTTGTTTTGACTTAGGTCTTTCAGGAAGTTCATCTCAGGCATTCAGTACACATCACACAAAATAAATATTACTGTTTACAATATAACTGCTGAAATACAGTTTTAATCTGTTCTGTCCAGTCAAAGAACAATATAAAGAACTATGACAGAAAATAAGAGTTGGAAAACAGGAGTCAAGGCATATATTAAAGATCAGTTTGTAACTTTATACTAAAAAAAAGGGGGGAGGGGCAAAGACACTGATTATTTATTTTAAATTCTCAAGCCAAAACATGTGAAAAGCTCCTATGCAGCGACCTCAGGACACAAACGTGGTTGGCATGAGCCCCATGCAGTACAGTTTCAGAACAAGGATATCCACTTAATATGTGTTGAATCATGCACCACATATTGCCAAAACCTCAGATGACAAATAGGTCGTAGATACAGGGTGTTCCAGGAGGAATGGTCAGTATTCAAGGATATGATAGGAATGATACTTCGAAGCAAAAACACCTCATATGGACATATGTCCTACTCCAAATCGTTTCCGAGAAAGAACACGTTTCGTGTTGATAGATCCAGTCATTTTAGAAGCGCGTATGATGGGACAGAAAAACTTGCATTATTTGAAAAGTTTGTTTGTTCAACACCTTGAAAATGTTTCTTTGGCCATGTGTACTGTAGTGTACTGCCAGCATGATGAAGCCCATCCACGTTTTACCAGACATATGAGGGAACATCTCAACCACACTTACCGTAATCACTGTATTGGTACTTGTAACACAATTAACTCCCCGCCATGATTGACAGCCCCTGCACCATTAGATTTTTGTATATGGGGTTGAAGTCTGCGATATAAATATGATACGTGAATATGTGAGATGAACTGCTTGGTCGCATCATGGAGGCTACTGCCCTCACCAGGGAATGAGCAGAGGCACTCAGACAAGCAACACATGTTCTTCTAAGAGGCACCAAGGGCTCTGTACAGGTCCTTACATGTAGCTGAGAGCTTTGGTATGGTGTCATAGAGTCACAGCTGAAACAGGCTCAAAATAGAAGAAGCACTAGAGGATAGATTGCCTATGCTTTTGATCTGCTAATAATAGATGTTGCCAACACTGGGGCAAAATTAGAACAGAAGACAAGTTCAGAAAAACACTAAATGATTGATGCACAAAGGAAATTACTGATAGTAGTACACAGAACAGTTTATAGTTTGTGAAATGGAACATTTCGAGAGAAAAGAACCCCAGAATCAGAATAAATGACCAGCTAGTGAAGAGAGAAGAAATATGTCAATATCTTGGTGTAAATACCAACAAGAAACAGAAATATGTAACACATGTCTTCTCCATGTATTACATTTAAGTGATATATTTTCCACTTAAGTATGATGATGATTTAAAAAAATTACTGCCTTCTCACATCTAAAGTGAGCTTCGCATTAAGATGCAAGGAATTTGGGTCCAGGAAAATCTTTTTGAAGTCACTGCTAGCCATGTGATAAGACATTTTATTGTCCAGACAGCACTTGAAGCTAGATTAATAACCAAATTATTACAGAATGTTTTCCACAGGGATTAATGTTCCTAGAGAATGTCATGAAAAGATTCCCCCAACAAAATGCTGCATATACCCTCTTGTGTTTTTCCAGCAGTGGTGCTACAACTGTTTGTTCTATGAGGCAGAAAATGTCTCTCATCAGAGAAAAGTTCCTGTCACCAGTGAGCAGTAATCCAGCTTCAGTTCTGTTGAGCTGATTAAAAATTATTTCTGTTGATACACTATGGTGAGAATGGATGCAGACTTAATCCATCAACTTCAAAGTCCCATATGCAGTAAGGTTATCAGAGCTGTTATGTTAGGCACTGATCTCTCTATCCCACTGTTTTTTAATCTCTTTGTCAGCAGCACAATGGTTGGATGTTACACAGTATCGTATTTGACACCCACCATGTACACCAGTGGCACATGGAGCTCCAGAGTTTTTGTGATGGTCATTGTTCATAAGCTCTCAAGCAGCAGGCACTAATTACCGGCAGTTCACTCGGAGAGCCTCAGTGCTTAATTTATGCATTGCATATTCTTTAGTTGATTGCATGTTTCTGTGTTGAATTAAACAGCAAAATCATTTTGGTTGTGCTTAATGATACACTACTGGTCATTAAAATTGCTACACCACGAAGATGACATGCTACAGATGCAAAATTTAACCGACAGGAAGAAGATGCTGTGATATGAAAATGATTAGCTTTTCAGAGCATTCACACATGGTTGGCGCCAGTGGCGACACCTACAATGTGCTGACATGAGGAAAGTTTCTAACCAATTTCTCATACACAAACAGCAGTTGACCGGCATTGCCTGGTGAAACGTTGTTGTGATGCCTCGTGTAAGGAGGAGAAAAGCGTACCATCACGTTTCCGACTTTGATAAAGGTCGGATTGTAGCCTATCACGATTGCGGTTTATCGTATCGCAACATTGCTGCTCGCATTGGTCGAGATCCAATGACTGTTAGCAGAATATGGAATCGGTGGGTTCAGGAGGGTAATACGGAACGCCGTGCTGGATCCCAACAGCCTCGTATCACTAGCAGTCAAGATGACAGGCATCTTATCCGCATGGCTGTAACGGAACATGTAGCCACGTCTCAATCCCTGAGTCAACAGATGGGGACGTTTGCAAGACAACAACCATCTGCACGAACAATTTGACGACATTTGCAGCAGCATGGACTACCAGCTCGGAGACCATGGCTGCGGTTATGCTTGATGCTGCATCACAGACAGGAGCACCTGCGATGGTGTACTCATCGATGAACCTGGGTGCACGAATGGCAAAACGTCATTTTTTCAGACGAATCCAGGTTCTGTTTACAGCATCATGATGATCGCATCCGTGCTTGCCAACATAATGGTGAACGCACATTGGAAGCATGTTTTCGCAATCGCCACACTGGCGTATCACCTGGTGTGATGGTATGGGGTGCCATTGGTTACACGTCCTGGTCACCTCTTGTTCGCATTGACGGCACTGTGAACAGTGGATGTTACATTTCAGATGTGCTACGACATGTGGCTCTACCCTTCATTCGATCCCTGCGAAACCCTACATTGCAGCAGGATAATGCACGACGCCATGTTGCAGGTCCTGTACGGGCCTTTCTGGATACAGAAAATGTTCGACTGCTGCCCTGGCCAGCACATTCTCCAGATCTCACACCAATTGAAAACGTCTGGTCAATGGTGGCCGAGCAAGTGGCTCGTCACAATACGCCAGTCACTACTCTTGATGAACTGTGGTATCGTGTTGAAGCTGCATGGGCAGCTGTACCTGTACACACCATCCAAGCTCTGTTTGACTGAATGCCCAGGTGTATCAAAGCCGTTATTACGGCCAGAGGTGATTGTTCTCGGTACTGATTTCTCAGGACCTATGCACCCAAACTGCGTGAAAATGTAATCACATGTCAGTTCTAGTATAATATATTTGTCCAATGAATACCCGTTTATCATCTGCATTTCTTCTTGGTGTAGCAATTTTAATGGCCAGTTGTTGTTGTTGTTGTTGTTGTTGTTGTTGTGGTCTTCAGTCCTGAGACTGGTTTGATGCAGCTCTCCATGCTACTCTATCCTGTGCAAGCTTCTTCATCTCCCAGTACCTACCACAACCTACATCCTTCTGAATCTGCTTAGTGTATTCATCTCTTGGTCTCCCTCTACGATTTTACCCTCCACGCTGCCCTCCAATACTAAATTGGTGATCCCTTGATGCCTCAGAACATGTCCTACCAACCGATCCCTTCTTCTGGTCAAGTTGTGCCACAAACTCCTCCCAATTCTATTCAATACCTCCTCATTAGTTATGTGATCTACCCATCTAATCTTCAGCATTCTTCTGTAGCACCACATTTCGAAAGCTTCTATTCTCTTCTTGTCTAAACTATTTACCGTCCATGTTTCACTTCCATACATGGCTACACTCCATACAGATACTTTCAGAAACGACTTCCTGACACTTAAATCTATACTCGATGTTAACAAATTTCTCTTCTTCAGAAACGCTTTCCTTGCCATTGCAAGTCTACATTTTATATCCTCTCAACTTCGACCATCATCAGTTATTTTGCTCCCCAAATAGCAAAACTCATTTACTACTTTAAGTATCTCATTTCCTAATCGAATTCCCTCAGCATCACCTGACTTAATTCGACTATATTCCATTATCCTCATTTTGCTTTTGTTGATGTTCATCTTATATCCTCCTTTCAAGACACTGTCCATTCCATTCAACTGCTCTTCCAAGTCCTTTGCTGTCTCTGACAGAATTACAATGTCATCGGCGAACCTCAAAGTTTTTATTTCTTCTCCATGGATTTTAATACCTACTCCAAATTTTTCTTTTGTTTCCTTTACTGCTTGCTCAATATACAGATCGAATAACATCAGGGAGAGGCTACAACCCTGTCTTACTCCCTTCCCAACCACTGCTTCCCCTTCATGTCCCTCGACTCTTACAACTGCCATCTGGTTTCTGTACAAATTGTAAATAGCCTTTCACTCCCTGTATTTTACCCCTGCCACCTTTAGAATTTGAAAGAGAGTATTCCAGTCAACATTGTCAAAAGCTTTCTCTAAGTCTACAAATGCTAGAAACATAGGTTTGCCTTTCCTTAATCTTTCTTCTAAGATAAGTCGTAAGGTCAGTATTGCCTCACGTGTTCCAGTACTTCTACGGAATCCAAACTGATCTTTCCCGAAGTCGGCTTCTACTAGTTTTTTCCATTCGTCTGTAAAGAATTTGTGTTAGTATTTTGCAGCTGTGGCTTATTAAACTGATTGTTCGGTAATTTTCACATCTGTCAACACCTGCTTTCTTTGGGATTGGAATTATTATATTCTTCTTGAAGTCTGAGGTATTTCGCCTGTTTCATACATCTTGCTCACCAGATGGTAGAGTTTTGACAGGACTTACTCTCCCAAGGCCGTCAGTAGTTCCAATGGAATGTTGTATACTCCCGAGGCCTTGTTCCGACTCAGGTCTTTCAGTGCTCTGTCAAACTCTTCACGCAGTATCATATCTCCCATTTCATCTTCATCTACATCCTCTTCCATTTCCAAAATATTGTCCTCAAGTACATCGCCCTTGTATAGACCATCTATATACTCCTTCCCCTTTTCTGCTTTCCCTTCTTTGCTTAGAACTGGGTTTCCATCTGAGCTCTTGATGTTCATACAAGTGGTTCTCTTTTCTCCAAAGGTCTCTTTAATTTTCCTGTAGGCAGTATCTATCTTACCCCTAGTGAGATAAGCCTCTACATCCTTACATTTGTCCTCTAGCCATCCCTGCTTAGCCATTTTGCACTTCCTGTCGATCTCATTTTTGAGACGTTTGTATTCCTTTTTGCCTGTTTCATTTACTGCAGTAGTGTATTAATTTCTGGATTCATGCTCAGCTCCAGAGATCTCTTTGGGCAATGTTGGAAATAACACAAGACAGTAACATGTGACTTAAGGCTAACTGAATACTTATACCAAATAAGTGAGTAGGTTTGAGGTATTACCTCCCACTGAAATTAAGACAGATCCAGCAGGGATTGTCTGTTCTGCTCCAGTAGCAGCTGCCTCTTCTTCAAGGTCTTGGCAGACATGGAGGGGGAGGGGAAGGAGAGGGGATTGCTGGACGTGTGTAACTTTAACATAAGTTGTGTGATTATACTTGGCAAAAGAGTTGTAGGAGGTTCAAAAAGTTAATGTGCACATGATGTGTAGATTGGAAGTAATATTGCAAATGGCAGAGGAAGCACCTCTGGGAGCAATCAAAAGTATTGTTTGCAGTCAGCTGCAGATTGTCATTCATTCTATCAGCAATGACTGAAATCTTGAGACCTTAGACAATTCTTAGTTCTTTCCCGAGACTGATGGAAATGGTGAAGACAACAAGCCTCACTAATTAAGTTTGACATGAACTGTCAGTTTACAGCAATATTCAGAGGGTTGACTGTTGTCTAATCTCTCACTGAGTGGAAGGTCTAAACTGGAGGCCTCATCAGTTCTACATTGAGCTTGACTGCTGATTCCTTGCATGCAATGGAGAACTGATACTAATAGAATTGCTCTGGATAGTTCACATGTGTCTTTGGTTAGGCAAAACTCCAAAACCTGTATCAAAAATCCGGCAAAGGAGACACTGGTTATGGAACTGATTGGATAAAAATATGTCAAATGAGAATATTGAAATAGCAGTTTTTAACTGCCAAAGAATTTGCCGCAGATTTCCAGAACTCGTGCCTTTCCAAAAAAGCAATCAGCCTCACATAATAATCAGAGGATCTGAGCTTATGTTGAAATAGAAGTTAGACAGTAGGTAAAGTTTCAGTGACATGTAAAATGTATCAAAAAGATAGATTACACCTCTGAGGAAATTGATGGTCATAGCAACAGGCAGCAGAAGCATTAGATCTAAAAAGGTCCAAAATTAGTAAAGCTGCAAATTTTAATGCAGCATAGTTACCAGTGGTGACAGAGTTAAATTAATAAGTGGATGTTTCCACTGGTTGTCATACTGACATACTTTTAGAGGTACACCCTGTTCAGCGGCATAGAAATATCCTGATCTTATGGTGGCGTAGTGGTGTGCAACTCAGATGGTGAGTTCTGTATGGAGAGAGATGGAGAACGCTTTGTGTTGTCACCAATGTGCACTCTCTCTCTGTCCCAAGCTACCCCCTTCATCCATTGCTTACTTTGGTAACAGGCAACGTGGGGTAAGTGTCACACTGGACCAGAATTTCTACTTCTGATTCTCACTGCAAACATTTACACACTTGGGGAAACTATCACCGTCTCTTCTTAAAGTAATACCTGTCGTGCTTGCTTTATGCCATCCATAGTGAACCCTACAGTGGCTAAACACCTTCAGCATACGTTAACTAACATGAAAACCAATGCTGAAAATTGTATAAGCGTACTACAGACATGTTAAAAGCATGCTATTGGCTGGAGCATCATGTGATACACTGCAGCTTACCATGTGTACTGCCCCATGATCCACTTTCTTATTTGCATACAACTTTAGTAGTAGGTGACTTTAATTTACCTAGTACCGACTAGGGAAAACTGCACATGTACTATTGATGCAAACATAGTTTGGTGAAGTAATACTAAAAATGTTACCATCAAACTGTTTTGACCAACTAGTCCAACACACATGCAAGAGAGATTTTGGACCTGTTGGCTAAAAATAGACCCAAAATTTTTGAGATAGTTATCATAGAGACGAGGATAAGCAATCAACCATGTTGCTATTAGAGACAATGGTCAACAAAGGCAAGAAGTTCATCAAGAAAGCAAGGAGAGTATTTGTGTTTGAGAGAAAAGATAGTCACTAAAGTGTACATAACAGGTTACATAGTAAACATTTAAAGATGTGCCATTAAAGTCCAAACACAGTAAAAATTTTGCTTTAAATACATACATACCAGGAAGGTAATAAAAGATTGCATAGGGCTCAACTTAGTTTAATGGTTCCGTTTTGAGAATATTGCATTACAAAGACAGAAATTGTTACTCTCTTCCTACATTGGGTAGTTGGTTTAAATACAGAAAACTTGCTGGAATCTTTCTTGTCCATAAAGTGATCTATGCATGAAGCCTGCAACAATGTCCCAGTCAGAGTCTGACAAAAGATTTATCAGAAAATTGTAGGAAGCTGTGCTCATACCTTACATCAATCATTTGATTGAAACATTCCTTATAGTCTCTAGTAGACCAGTGTGCTGTTAAAACTAAAGAAAATAGGCAGAAAGCTGAAATATTAAATTCTGCATTTAAAAATGCATTCTATCTACTGTACTAGTGCTTAACTGCCACACACAGTCATTAATGGTTGGCAAGGAAATAAGCACACCCAGTATTAAAAAACAGGTAAAAGTACTCAAAGTGAACAAGGCATTAGGCTTTATTGGAATTAATACTATTTTTTTACAATGAATATGCTTTGGATTTAGTGTATATACTAATTCATACACTCCTGGAAATTGAAATAAGAACACCGTGAATTCGTTGTCCCAGGAAGGGGAAACTTTATTGACACATTCCTGGGGTCAGATACATCACATGACCACACTGACAGAACCACAGGCACATAGACACAGGCAACAGAGCATGCACAATGTCTGCACTAGTACAGTGTATATCCACCTTTCGCAGCAATGCAGGCTGCTATTCTCCCATGGAGACGATCGTAGAGATGCTGGATGTAGTCCTGTGGAACAGCTTGCCATGCCATTTCCACCTGGCGCCTCAGTTGGACCAGCGTTCGTGCTGGACGTGCAGACCGCGTGAGGCGACGCTTCATCCAGTCCCAAACATGCTCAATGGGGGACAGACCCGGAGATCTTGCTGGCCAGGGTAGTTGACTTACACCTTCTAGAGCACGTTGGGTGGCACGGGATACATGCGGACGTGCATTGTCCTGTTGGAACAGCAAGTTCCCTTGCCGGTCTAGGAATGGTAGAACGATGGGTTCGATGACGGTTTGGATGTACCGTGCACTATTCAGTGTCCCCTCGACGATCACCAGTGGTGTACGGCCAGTGTAGGAGATCGCTCCCCACACCATGATGCCGGGTGTTGGCCCTGTGTGCCTCGGTCGTATGCAGTCCTGATTGTGGCGTTCACCTGCACGGCGCCAAACACGCATACGACCATCATTGGCACCAAGGCAGAAGCGACTCTCATCGCTGAAGACGACACGTCTCCATTCGTCCCTCCATTCACGCCTGTCGCGACACCACTGGAGGCGGGCTGCACGATGTTGGGGCGTGAGCGGAAGACGGCCTAACGGTGTGCGGGACCGTAGCCCAGCTTCATGGAGACGGTTGCGAATGGTCCTCGCCGATACCCCAGGAGCAACAGTGTCCCTAATTTGCTGGGAAGTGGCGGTGCGGTCCCCTACGGCACTGCGTAGGATCCTACGGTCTTGGCGTGCATCCGTGCGTCGCTGCGGTCCGGTCCCAGGTCGACGGGCACGTGCACCTTCCGCCGACCACTGGCGACAACATCGATGTACTGTGGAGACCTCACGCCCCACGTGTTGAGCAATTCGGCGGTACGTCCACCCGGCCTCCCGCATGCCCACTATACGCCCTCACTCAAAGTCCGTCAACTGCACATACGGTTCACGTCCACGCTGTCGCGGCATGCTACCAGTGTTAAAGACTGCGATGGAGCTCCGTATGCCACGGCAAACTGGCTGACACTGACGGCGGCGGTGCACAAATGCTGCGCAGCTAGCGCCATTCGACGGCCAACACCGCGGTTCCTGGTGTGTCCGCTGTGCCGTGCGTGTGATCATTGCTTGTACAGCCCTCTCGCAGTGTCCGGAGCAAGTATGGTGGGTCTGACACACCGGTGTCAATGTGTTCTTTTTTCCATTTCCAGGAGTGTATTTATTGAGATACCTTACATGTGAGTAGTAACTCCATCCACAGGCCCTGGTAGGCCCATCGGTACTTACTGAGCATCATGACATCCTCTGCCAGTGGCATCATTGGATGTGGTATGGAGTGGTGTGGGGTCAGCACACAACTCACCTGGCCACTGTCAGTTTTCAACACCTGGAGCCACTACTACTGGGTCCAGTAGCTCCTCAGTTGACCTCATGAGGCTGAGTGCACTTTGCTTCAGCCCTCCCACCAAGTAAATATTCCTAGCAGTACCAGGCACAGACTGTGGGGCCTCTGCATGGCAGTCAACTGAGCTGACCACTCTGCTGTGGAGGCAGAATTTACATGTGAATAAAATGTATAGTTAGATGGTAATGCAAGAAATCTTGTTAACTTTCTGTTGAGGTAGCACTGTGTTGAGATGGCAGGTGGTATACAAATATTTTCGTAGATGGACTTCAGAAGGTTTGTTCTTTGTTCCAATTATAACTACTCACAAATTATAATTTTTTTACAGCATTTAACATGAAATGGAAATTACACACACTGGATGTGTCATGTTGAGCAACAAGTGCTGCCATTGAAGGTAGTATTAATGGATTGAGCTGTCACAGTATTAGTAAGCATGTGGTTTTCAAAAAAAGCAAACTATTGAGAAAAAAATGGAGTGTGATTATGACCTTATTTTTATCCTTAAACTATTTAACTCCTATGGAGTGATCTTTGTTGTTGATTGTAGCTGTGAAGTTGTTGATTGTGATTTGGGGGATCGACATATTAATCTGTTTCATGATATGTGACAATGACATTTTTGTTCTTTAGGTTTCCATTGAAGGCACAGCAATGTTTAAGAATGAAAATGGTGTTATTGAAACACTTGATTGGAAACGGCGTGTTCGTACTGTTGATGGGAAAGTGTTTACTACTCGTTTTGATAACAATGTTCCCCCAAATACAAACTTTACCGTGCGTGTATCGGCTGTCACACGCATTCGCACTGTGGGCGAAATGGCTGTAGCTCATTGCCATACACCTCCTACAGTACCTGACCGAGATAAATTGGCACATTTTGTTTGGGACAAAGTGCAAGAACAAGGTCGTTGGTTGTTCAAACTATCAATGTCCCGAATATCAGAAAGAAATGGACCCATATGTTGCTATAGGTGAGTTGTTTCAGTAGCATCAGCTATTTCATTATTAGATGTGAATTAATATATACAACATACACTTTTTCTCTAAATTGTGGTAGTGGTAGTGACAACACAAGTATGAAGATACATGGTTATGTTCAATTTATACATGCATGCATTGTGAATGATTCGGAGTAGGAAAGGTATGAGTAAGAAAGCTTTTCAGTTCTTCATAATTGTTTGTAAAATTCATTCAAAGCATATGTGTGTGTGAGTATAATTTTACAAGATGACTGCAGCTATTCATTAAATAGTCATTCAGTCTAGATAGAGGATTTCATACACGCATTTTTTCCTTTCTTCTGCATGTGAAGAGCAGGCAAGATAAATGAGAGCAACAGTTGTCTTAGAATGGACACTCTGGAGAGACTGTGAATACAAGCCCTCTCATTATTTTTCATACTGTTTCATATTTCAACCATTACAATACAGATTTTAAAGGAAGACACACATTCTTTGGTAGTTCACTGAAGTGATTCATTATTTTAAGAGCAGTTTTCCATGTGAAACATTGCATGTTAGTTGTATTCTCATCAGAATCCTTTATCTGTTAATATTCTTACACTGAATGAGAAAACATGCATATGTTTTTGGGATTTATCTACATGGGCATGCTAAGGATCCCACAAAATCAAACAGTAGTCTAAGTGATTGGTGGTCACACTTGACTTTCTTAGTGACACTCTTTTTAAATGAGCTGCACATCCTCAGAATTTTCCTGTTTGGCACGTGCCTTTTTCACTATGTAGCCGCAGTGCTAATGTAGTTGAAAATAATTTGAGTTCTATGTTTTGATTAATGTAACGTTCACCTTTACTTTTGCCTCTACCGCTAGTTAAAAAGATATATTTTAGTTTATGTTATATTTTAGTATGGGCTATTCCATGTCAGCTCAGCAAAAAAAGAAGGCTTTTTCTCACCCACCCTTTCATATTGGGATGAAACTTGACTTATTTGTTCTCCATACATAAATAAGTCACCATACCAAATTTTTTGAAATCTCCAATTTTAAATAGCATTCGAGAGTTGGAAGTTTCTACATATTTAACGCTGTGATTGCACAAAATTACTCTTACTAGTTTTCTGAAAATAAATTAAAACTTGTTTCATTTATCATCCAATCTGTGTGAAATTTGTTGGTTATGTACTTTGAAGTGTAAGGATTGTAAACAGATTTACCGAAAGCCATCAAATAAACCCACCAATGCAATTAAAAAAAAAGGTATTCTTAAATTTTTGTGTTTTATTTACTAAGAAACGTAGTTCAGCATTACAGTAAATATCACCTAACTGGAAAGGTACAATACCAAGAATCTGTTTTTCCAAACTAATGCTCAAAGTATAGGCTATCACAGGGAAAATAACATAAAGGAGGAACTTTTGTTCCTTTGTGAGTTTTCCCCCCCACTACATTATATATTTTAGGTATTTTTTATGAGATTCTCACAATCTGTATTTGTTAAAACATCAGTAAACATCTTTTTTTTAATTTTTTAAATACTTTCAATGTTGTTATTAATGTCAATAACTGTACAGAAGGGTATGCAAAAGTGAAACTTCCAAATTAGGGCTAAATATAAAAAGAAAAGAAAAAGTGGTTTAGTCATTGAAGTGCCAGAAAACGATATTGTATTTGAAAATACTGTTGAAGAAAAAGTTGATAATGTGGACTTACTGGTTGATAACACAAGGAACAATGTGCATCAAACTGTAAAGAAGAAACACCTTCACTAGCAAAGTATCCCTACTTCGCTCCACTGGTCGTGGCAAGAAATTTGAAATACATTCCAAATTTCTGGTTACTCAATGCAGAAAGTACAGTATTTTATTTAAATAAAAGTGTTTCTTAGAAGAACCCAGCCTGAAAATAGGAACAAAGCCAAAACTTGAAGCAACTTAGTTACAAATTTTTATCAAAGTGATGAACAGTGTAGAGTTTTACCAGGTATAAAGGTGTGGAGTGCACAAAGGAGGAGCAGGAGGCAGGGGTAATATGAACTAAAAAGTTAATTTAAGTAATGTTCATGAACTTTATTCTAATTTAAAAGTGAATATCCTGAAGTAAAGTATATTCCTTCAATTAACCCGGCCCAAAAACACACATTTTAGTTGGCACTAATGGTAGCTACTTAGTACACTAGTGTGCAAAACCTGAGAACAAAAGTTACTTCCGCATGATGTGTCACTACCAGGGATCATTGCTCAATGAAACTTGGACCATACATACAAGAACTGAAACAATATAGTACCAAAAGTAACTGAAATAAGTGCACTGATAGATGAACAGAAATGACACTTAAAATAATTACACTACTTGTCCCTGATTTTTATGATGGTCTCTTGGACAATACAGAAAGTGGGACATGGTTCTTAACAGGGTGTGTGATCACCACAGGTGGCAATGTATGCTCAACAACATGCTCCTGTGCAGCCCACAAGGTTGGTAAGGAAGGAGTTCTTGTGGCAGGGTATTTCTTTCCTCCTCTGGTGCAGTAGACAACTGCTTCATGATCGCTCGTGCCTGTGAGTATTCTGCAGTACATCTCTCCAACGCATCGCACACGTGCTCAATGGGATTTAAATTTGGCAGGCCAGCCTATTTGGCAGATATCTAGTTCCGAGGATGCCTGCACCTGTGCATTTCAGTGCAGTCACATATTGTCATCGATAAAAATGAAATCAGGGCTAGATGGTCCCCTGAAAAGATGCACATGGGGAAGGAGTACAGTGTCACATTAGCATTGACAGATGATAGTATCATGTTCAAAGATTTGGAGGTCAGTACACCCACACAACATTTTGCCTCCCTACCCCATTATGCGTGGACCACCAAAATGATTATGTTCGATAATGTTCCTGGATGCATCACGTGTTCCCACTACTCGCCATATGAGAATATGTAATGGACCTAGGAACATTGTCAAACACAATTGATTTGGTGGTCCAAGTATTACGGTATGGAGAGGAGCAATGTTGCTTGTGTGTTCTGACCTTCAAATCTTTGAACATGCTACACTCACTGGTCAATGTTATTGTGACACTGTACTCCTTCCTCATGTGCTTCTTTCATTGTCAGATGACAATGCATGGCTGTATCAAGCGGCATAGATGGAGCAGCTCTTGGAATGAGAGGATATTTGGCGAATGGACTAACCTACCAGTTACTGTGGCTTAAATTCCGTGCAGCACGACCATGTGCAGCAATGAGCATTCAGCAGTTGTCAACTGCACTGGTAGATGATTGGAACACCCTACCACGAAAACTCCGTACCAAACTCCTTACCAGCATGGGAACATATTGCAAATCGTGCATTCTGTCATTGATGATCACATACACTATTAAGAACCATGTCCCACCTTATGTAATGTGCAGGTGGTCAACATAAATCTCGAACACTTCAGTGTAATTACTGACTTTAAATAAAAGTGTCAGTTACCTTCTGTGCTATACTTTAGCAGTACTTTCTATATTTGTTCCAAGTTTCATTGTGCTATGTTACTTGGCATTGCCACATCATGCAAAAGTTACTTTTCTCCTTAAGTTTTGCATGCTAGTGTGTGAGTCGGCACCATTCCTGTGAATGTAAGTTTGCTAATTAACATAGCCCCAATTGAAGACAACTGTGAAAATGTCAAAATATGTTACACTGTTAAAACTCAACGTGCACATGTATAATACGGAACTGTAATGCTCTCCAAAAGAAAATGGAATGAGTTTTCTTTCTTTTTCTACTCCTACTCCTAACTTCTACTTCTCCATCTCCACCTACTCCTTCTTCTCCTCATGGCATTAAAATTGTGTGGGGGTCTTGGCCTCTTAAACGAGCTTTCTCTATTCTGCTCTCTCTCTCTCTCTCTCTCTCTCTCTCTCTCTCTCTCTCTCTCCAGTTTGGTTCTCCACCCTGTGACTTTGAGGTATTTAATATCTTCTTTCACTTTGTTTATCCACTGCTGTCTTCTTCCAGTTGGCCTTCATTCAAAAACCTTTTTAGTCATCCTTCCAGTATGCATCCTAAGGACATGCCCGGGCCGGACTATTCTACTTTTTATTGATCTTACAACGTCACCTCCCTTTGTGAGGTGATCCGACTTGGCATTTGTTCTAGATATCCAGAAACTTCCCCATAGATGTTGCCGAGAACTGTACATTCAAGTATCCTGAGCTGCCACTTGTCAGTACTCACCGTTGTTGACATGTCACATCCGTCGGTCACAGTCAATCCGATCGTGCTGGTACGTGACCCTCTATACTTGCAGTTTCAGCTGTCTGTTTAGCAACCTGGAAGCCAATAATTTCGTAGGTGTGTGGAAGCACATGTTGCTGCTTATAGTGAGATTAAAATCACTTGCTAGTTGATATTTGTCACTTTTCACTGCAGTGTTTTCACATCTGCTGTTGGCTACAGCTCGGTTAGTGGTGACAAACAAACATTGCAGATCACTTCACAAGTGCTGTTACTTACGTGTAATACAGAGCAATTTTGGAAGCAGCTGCCACGAGGTACGACGGAAACGTGAGATGCTCCATCGGTAACCGATTTTAAGTGATCGGTAACTAATCTACCATAGACGGTGCATTTTGTAGCCCTGAATTTAAATTCACTAAGCACGATCTGATGGCGTTCTATGTATCCAGGAAATGGTGGTCAACAATCTGCAGCAGAATTGTTCACAGTAATTAAAACTAGCCTATGTGAGCAAGGCAAAAAATTTCAGTTTGAGCACTAAAAGCAACCTGTAATTTTCTCCTTTTATTGGTTACCTGCAACTGTCCTCACAATGACTACATGAGCTGCCAGGTCACTAACCGATGAGCAGTCTCCTTCACAGGTTGCTGTCAACATGTGCAGATTCCAAGTGGAGAAAGAAATGCCTTGTTAATATTAGATCCTAGAAAGTCAAAGTTATGTACATGTTCAGAATTGAGGCCTGCTGCTGATAGTTTAAGTTATTATTTTCCTTCCTGTAGTTTTCACTTGATAACAAGCCCCCTAGGTTGTGTCCTTCTTTCATTCACATATTGTTCTCTCTAATGAAACTCTTCTTCTACCAATAATTGCTGCACCATCGGCATTGATTTTGTTGCTTGTGTGACCACACACTTGAAGCTTCCAGACGACTGACTGACCAGCATTCTGAAGAGGGCACTTCATTGTCTCACTCCTTTACTAATGCTAAATCTACATCTACATCTACATCTACATTTATACTCCGCAAGCCACCCAACGGTGTGTGGCGGAGGGCACTTTACGTGCCACTGTCATTTCCTCCCTTTCCTGTTCCAGTCGCGTGTGGTTCGCGGGAAGAACGACTGTCTGAAAGCCTCTGTGCGCGCTCTGATCTCTCTAATTTTACATTCGTGATCTCCTCGGGAGGTATAAGTAGGGGGAAGCAATATATTCGATACCTCATCCAGAAACGCACCCTCTCGAAACCTGGCGAGCAAGCTACACCGCGATGCAGAGCGCCTCTCTTGCAGAGTCTGCCACTTGAGTTTGTTAAACATCTCCGTAATGCTATCACGGTTACCAAATAACCCTGTGACGAAACGTGCCGCTCTTCTTTGGATCTTCTCTATCTCCTCCATCAACCCGATCTGGTACGGATCCCACACTGATGAGCAATACTCAAGTATAGGTCGAACGAGTGTTTTGTAAGCCACCTCCTCTGTTGATGGACTACATTTTTTAAGGACTCTCCCAATGAGTCTCAACCTGGTACCCACCTTACCAACAATTAATTTTATATGATCATTCCACTTCAAATCGTTCCGAACGCATACTCCCAGATATTTTACAGAAGTAACTGCTACCAGTGTTTGTTCTGCTATCATATAATCATACAATAAAGGATCCTTCTTTCTATGTATTCACAATACATTACATTTGTCTATGTTAAGGGTCAGTTGCCACTCCCTGTACCAAGTGCCTATCCGCTGCAGATCTTCCTGCATTTCGCTACAATTTTCTAATGCTGCAACTTCTCTGTATACTACAGCATCATCCGCGAAAAGCCACATGGAACTTCCGACACTATCTACTAGGTCATTTATATATATTGTGAAAAGCAATGGTCCCATAACACTCCCCTGTGGCACGCCAGAGGTTACTTTAATGTCTGTAGACGTCTCTCCGTTGATAACAACATGCTGTGTTCTGTTTGCTAAAAACTCTTCAATCCAGCCACACAGCTGGTCTGATATTCCGTAGGCTCTTACTTTGTTTATCAGGCGACAGTGCGGAACTGTATCGAACGCCTTCCGGAAGTCAAGAAAAATAGCATCTACCTGGGAGCCTGTATCTAATATTTTCTGGGTCTCATGAACAAATAAAGCGAGTTGGGTTTCACACGATCGCTGTTTCCGGAATCCATGTTGATTCCTACATAGTAGATTCTGAGTTTCCAAAAATGACATGATACTCGAGCAAAACACATGTTCTAAAATTCTACAACAGATCGACGTCAGAGATATAGGTCTATAGTTTTGCGCATCTGCTCGACGACCCTTCTTGAAGACTGGGACTACCTGTGCTCTTTTCCAATCATTTGGAACCTTCCGTTCCTGTGGAGACTTGCGGTACATGGCTGTTAGAAGGGGGGCAAGTTCTTTCGCGTACTCTGTGTAGAATCGAATTGGTATCCCGTCAGGTCCAGTGGACTTTCCTCTGTTGAGTGATTCCAGTTGCTTTTCTATTCCTTGGACACTTATTTCGATGTCAGCCATTTTTTCGTTTGTGTGAGGATTTAGAGAAGGAACTGCAGTGTGGTCTTCCTCTGTGAAACAGCTTTGGAAAAAGGTGTCTAGTGTTTCAGCTTTACGCTTGTCATCCTCTGTTTCAAGGCCATCATCATCCCGGAGTGTCTGGACATGATGTTTCGAGCCACTTACTGATTTAACGTAAGACCAGAACTTCCTAGGATTTTCTGTCAAGTCGGTACCTAGTATTTTACTTTCGAATTCACTGAATGCTTCACGCATAGCCCTCCTTACGCTAACTTTGACATCGTTTAGCTTCTGTTTGTCTGAGAGGTTTTGGCTGCGTTTAAACTTGGAGTGAAGCTCTCTTTGCTTTCGCAGTAGTTTCCTAACTTTGTTGTTGCACCACGGTGGGTTTTTCCCGTCCCTCACAGTTTTACTCGGCACGTACCTGTCTAAACGCATTTGACGATTGCCTTGAACTTTTTCCATAAACACTCAACATTGTCAGTGTCGGAACAGAAATTTTCGTTTTGATCTGTTAGGTAGTCTGAAATCTGCCTTCTATTATTCTTGCTAAACAGATAAACCTTCCTCCCTTTTTTTATATTCCTATTAACTTCCATATTCAGGGATGCTGCAACGGCCTTATGATCACTGATTCCCTGTTCTGCACTTACAGAGTCGAAAAGTTCGGGTCTGTTTGTTATCAGTAGGTCCAAGATGTTATCTCCACGAGTCGGTTCTCTGTTTAATTGCTCGAGGTAATTTTCGGATAGTGCACTCAGTATAATGTCACTCGATGCTCTGTCCCTACCACCCGTCCTAAACATCTGAGTGTCCCAGTCTATATCCTGTCTCACTGCAGCTTTGGAGCTAGCCAATGTTGCCCAAGTGAGTGAAACATACTTAGACGGCATATTAAGCAGTAACAAATTGCTTAGCATTTCTACCCTGTCAGGACTATCGGAGGCCCGCTTGAAGTCTACGTAGAAGTTATGAAGATAAATCCAGTATTATGCGTGTATGCCTTTTTGTGTATTTGGCTTGGCACAAATATCTGAGCTGTTGTTTAACTTTTAGACCGAAATCTTTGATATTAGCCCAGAATCTCTTCTGCTTATAAACCTAACCTATTGTAGGTAAGACTAAAGAGAATTCTATAGGTTACAATCCCTAGTGTAATTTGTCAATAATTTGAATAATGAGACTTATTTTCTTAAGTTTGTGGATTTGCTTGTGGAGACCAGTTCCCACATTTTCAACAGTTCGGCAGTTTTTCTGTCAATTCCTGGTACTTAGTAATTTTTCAAGCAGTGTACTACCTCTTGTACTTTCTGTAATGTGTGCTCTTCTATCGTTGGATCCTCTGTGCAGTAGAGTAGCTGCTCACTCTCAGTAGGGTTGCCCTCCAAAATTCCCTCTAAGTATTCTCTCCCTGTATGCATTACATCTTGTTTATCTGTCAGCAAATTTCTCCCTTTGTCCTCACTTGCTGTTACTTTTGGAGTATGTTCTCAAGTTCCTTATTTAATTTTCTCGTAAATTTTTCTGCTTTTATTCCTTCGCTAGTGCTCTACCCGTTCTTAGCTACATGTGTTAAAGCACCACTTCTGGGATGGGGAGATGTGCCAGCTCTGGATCGAATCTGTCCAGAGGACTAACAGGAGGGTGGTGTGCCAACCAGCCTGGATGTGGTCTATAGGCAGCTTTCCACATCCCACCAGTTGAATTCCCCGCCAGTTTAGAAGTCCCACATATGTTACACTATTTGCAAATATTTATAACATTTCTGCTCTTATTAACTTGAATAACACACAAAACAGACAGTTGGCATACACACACTCCATCCCGGTGGTAACGGGCTGGTGACTGGAAGGTTATCTGGTCACCTCTCAAATTAACCGTGCCAAATCCAGAAATAAACATACCGACCTTGCAACATTGTCCAACAATTGTACGAGAAAAAAAAGGTGGTGATACTTCGACAGTAGACCTATATTTCAGTTCTCCTTTATTCCATTTCTTTACTTGGGTACCATTTCCTTTAGTAGTCATAGCAAGTTTCTGCCTCATTTTTGCTCCTACTAGGTAACGTTCAGAACCAGAATTATCTCCTCAGAAAGTGCACACAATTTCTGTGTCGTGTGCCCGTCTCTTCGATACCAGTATATAGTCTGTTGGTTTGCTACATTTTTTCCTGTCCCTTTGTAGATTTTTTCCCCTTGGGAAACAAGTACTTACTGCCTTTAACTTTGGTATTCCTTTGTTTTTTCATCTTTTCCCGAGTGCTACAGTGAGAATTTCTACTTGAGTATGTCACCATTTCCTGTCCACCTGAGTTCTTGGAATACAACAATTCCCATTCCATATCTCAGTGTCCTTTCAGCGATGCTGTTTATAGTTTGTATCTGCAGTAGTGTACGCATATTCCGTGTTTAAAATTTAAGCATTGATATATCCATATTCCTGTTCCTCGGTGTAGTATGTCTTCATTAAGACAGTCTGTCATTCCGTATTAAACTGTACACGGTGGTAGGCTTTTTACAAGGCAAGGGTATCAACAATGCACTCAACCCCCAATCTGAAAGGCTATGCTTTAATTTTGAGGTTTGGGGTTAGCTCCCTGAGGTGGGTTGACAATTGGGTCTCCTCCCCTTCACCACTACCCTATGGTGTAGGCCACACTTCATCTGACTCCTGCACTGGAGCCAATCTGCCATGGGTGATCTTGCTTGTAGTTACACTACCAGTGGCATAGCCCTAGCTCCCTCAGAGCACTCGAGCCTTCCTGTCTGGCACAGAAGGTGTCTTCAACAAGGTGATGTCCCCTGGGGATGCAATAATTTCTTAGAAGCAAATAAATTACACTTTATAGAAAGAAAAATTCAAAGCAACTGTTCTGAGTGACATCATCAATCTTGAACTGAACTCTGAGTCAAAGCTCCATTGTTTACACATTAGGCCTTGGTGAAAAGTAATGCCAATGAATTATTTATAGGATAACTCTCTTAAAACTTTTTAAATTAAGTGAACATTATTATCATTCTGCATCTTTATTCTTCATGTGTACGTATTTATTTCTCAACGTAAGTCACCCTGGCAACAAACTCATTTCTCCCAATGAGAGAGCAGTTTGTTGATACCATTACATTAGATGTTTGACTTTGTTTACAGAGACACAACCTCACCTCTGCTTGCACCACTTCATCACCATCAAAGTGTAATCCTAAAGTCGTTCTTTAAGTTTTGGAAACAAATGAAAATTGGATGGTCCAAATTGAGACCATATGGAGGACAATAGATGATAGTGAACCTGAGACGTTGGATTGTTGCAAATGTCGCAGCACTCGTGTGTGGTCTGGCATTGTCATGCTGAAGGAGAGGGTGCTCCACGTGTGGTTGAACTCTTTGAATTTGTGCTTTCAGTTTTATGAGGGTCTCTCACACATCAACATAGTTACATTACACACCACCATGTTACATGATACAGTTCGGAGCCTTTTAGTGGCAGAGGGCTGCAAATGTGTAGACGTGGAGAATAAAGATGTAAAATGTTAATAACATTATTTTATTTAAAAAGCTTCAGGAGTTTTCACCAAAAAAATTCTGAGACATTACTTTTCAGCACACCTTTGCACATTTTTTATGATGGTGTGCAATTGCTGCTCCACAAGTATGCTCCAGAAAGTATTCTTTGAAGTATGCATTTTATGGGCAAATTGATGGGGTGCGTATTGATAGGTCTTCTTCCCTATGATCCAATGCTATCACTTCAAATTCAACTGTGCAAACAATTATGTGCTGAGAACATTGCTCAGCTCTTTGTGGGCTGAACAATCCAGTCTCTCATAAGTTTCTTTCAACAAAGATAAAATTCTGGTAATTAGGATGACACGTGTTGTGAAATACATATCTGCAAGTTTCTGTAACAAATAATGCTAGCAACCAGTAATGAAATGATAACAGCAGTAAACTCCAACTTGAATGCAGCAAAGACAATTTTATATTGTTTTTCAAGGCAACACTAACAATATCACTGTAGCAGGCAGCTGTACTGAAACATAAGTGATTTACAAGCATGTGCTTCAGACACATTGTTCAGTTCAGACACCCTACTGCCTGAAATATTCATTTCTGACAATTGGTTTCTTATCTCAAAATACTCAGTTTAAGTTCCTCTTGTGTCAGATCAACTCTGGTAGTTGACTTTTTCCTGATAATCATCACTCCTTCAAAAGATTGTCACTAAAACCAAGACACACTCTACTCTGGCCTCTAAATACAACTGTGTGTCAGTCATCTTCTAGCTGTGTGCTAAGATACAATGAAATTTGAGAGGAAGCTCTGACAAGCAACACTTTCATTCACAGCTTAGCTAATGTAAGTGGGATCTGATGGTGCTAAAAAACATTGGTCATACAACATTGGTCCTAATTTTTACAGCAGGTGCCATGCAATCAGCAATAGCTACCCAACTGATGTGACAATCATAATATGAATCTCTATGCAGCTGCTGTCTGGAACAAAGATGGTGAGAATGCTCCATCTTCCTGATCTATCAACACCAACATTGACCCCTAAGTAACATCTCACACTTAGCCCACAATGTGACATGACAAAAGTTCTCTCTGCTGGTCCATCATGGACAGTGAACATCAGCTGGTTAAGTAACTGTCAATGTCAAAGAAATTCTCCAACAGCTGTTTAACTTAAAGACATTATTTTATTTTGAAGGCTACCAGTTTCAGCTGAAACTGGTAGCCTTCAAAATAACATGAAATAACATCTTAAGTTACACACAGCTGCTGGAGCATTTCAGTGACATTGACAATTACAAAAGTTCAGTTAATTCCAATAATTAATGCCATTCTGCCCCGTATACTAACCTTGCGCCTTGACTAAAACATTGGACAGTGCTTCATTGTTTCAGAAAATCTAACAGTTGCTCAGTTTTCAGTGTTGTCATGCTTATGTGATTCTTACTTCGTACACAGTGAAGTGTCTGGAATGTTTGCCTCAAGTGCTGTGTGATCTTTTATTTGTTAGTTAATTAGGTAAGTTGTTAGTTGACTGGCAAATTGTGTGTTCCTTAGATCATTTGAATGATTGTTTTATGAAAAAGAAAGCCAGTTTACGTGTATACTTGATTAGTTTTAATGTTAATGTGTGTATTATATTTCAGCCGCATGTTATATTTCAGCCCTACCCATGTAGCTACACTTAAGAAATTTTTTTTTAAAATACAGGCTAGTAATTTTTAAATAATAATTTGTTCATAGAATAGAAGGAATTGTCCAGAAGAAATGATTATAGGTTAGATTTAAAACTTGCTTTGCTACCTGTCACACATCTTATGTTATTGGGCAAAAGATCAACAAATTTTGTTGCTGCATTTGGAACTCCTTTCTGAGCCACTGACAGCTTTAATAAAGGGTAACAAAGAAAAATTTTTCCGTTAGTGTTGTAGATATGGACATTATTATTCTTTCCAAATTGTGATGGAATATTTGTAGCAAATTACATTAGTGAATACACAGGATGAACATTAATAAAATCGACGAACTGCAGGGATGAGTTCCTGACTGCAAATGAAGCAAAAAGAGTTCCTATGACATTCGTCCAGAAATGCATCATTACCGTGATAGGTGCCACTGATGAATGAAAATTCCTCTGACCATGTGCCATGTGTTTCTTGTATGTTGGAGGCTGTGTGATTGATGCAGCCTACTGTAAGCAGCAGAATGGTGTTTGTGTGTGACCAAGCAGATGGAAACGGTCAAGAGGCAGCACAGCTATACTGAAACAAGTACCCTCATAGATGTCAACCACATCACACAACATTTCAAGCCCTTTTTGGGTGTTTGTGTGATCATGGGTCCTTTTAGACGGATGGACGTGCAGGGAGGTGCTCGACTGTGCATACATCGGATTTGGAGGACTCTGTTCTGCCTCTTGACAGTTTTCATCTGCTTGGTCACACACGAACGCCATCTCAACTTGTCCCCGGTGTGAGTACTGGACCATTCTGCCACTTACAGTATGCTGCATCAACCACATAGCTGGCAACGTGTGAGGAACACACGGCACGTGGTCAGAAGAACATTCATCAGCACCATCTGTCATGGCAACAATGCTTTTCCGGGCACATGTTCATAGGACCTGTTTTCCTCTGTTTCCAGTCAGGAATCTGTCCCTGCAGTTTGTCTGTTTTATTAATGTTCACAGTGTTTGTATGTGTATAGAGCAGTTAAAATGCCTAATTCCTCAAAGGGGTACCTACGTGTTGACTGTGGATGAACAGGACTTTTTTGCAGTCAATACTTCCTTTCTAAGTGATGAGTTACCCCAGAAAATTATTCCATAGGATATTATTGAGTTGAAATATGTAAAATATGTTAGGAGATTGATTTGTTTCTTCCCAGGACTAGCAATTGTACGAAGAGCAAAAGTAGTTCAACTTACATGTTTTAGCAGCTCAGTAATATGCTTTTTCCAATTCAAATTCTCGTCAGTGTGTACACTCAAAAATTTGGAGCATTCTACTCTGTTTACCGATGACTGGTTCGTGTGCTATACCAGTTGTTGGTATTACTCTCTTTCAGTTTTTCTCAAAATTCGGGAAGGGTTCATTTTCAGAGAACCACTTAATAACTCTTTGAGAAACATCATTGACAGTTCCTTCTGTTGCTTTCTCTTCAATCACATTTATTGCAACACTGGTACAACCCTCAAAAAATCATCTTTATGAATGTTAGGTGGGTGGTCATTCACATATATCAGGAATAGAAGTGGATCAAAAATTAAACCCTATGAAATCTCTTCATTATTTCTCCACAGTCACTAAAATTTTTTTCTCCTGCAAACAATGTTTGAACTATTTCTCACAACTTTTTGCATTCTTTTTGTTAAATAGGATTCAGACCCATTGTTTGTAAAGCGATCAGTTCCATAAAACATAAGTTTGTCTAAGTTTGCTCCATGTAGTAAGAGTTGTACAGTTTTTCTTACCTTCTAGATTACTTCATATGAGCACCTCAGTTTAGTATTGAATGTAATAATGATGTATGGCTGCTTGCTTTACAATGGGAACCCAACAATTTGTAGCATGTGCTGTTTACACATTTTTGAAAAGTGCATTCCAAGCAATGTCTGTTTTTTCTTATGGCGTACAGATAGCATGTAATTAAACTGTCTTCTGGCTGCATATTGTAGCTGATGTTGACAAGAGGCTAGTGCATGCGCATTTTGTCACATTGTTTCCATCAACTTGTTAGGAGGAGACCTTGAATGCATGATAATGCAGGCTTTCTTTGGTTATCAAACAAACATCTGGATGCGGCTTTGTGTCTTCCCTTATGGTGAGAGCAAGAAGTAAGAAACTTGGTGAAATATTGTGTTCAAATGAAGCTGTCTGTCTGCTGTGATCCGAGCAGGTATCACCATGTGTTTGAAGACAGTTGGTTCATCATTTATTTGCATGTTAGTCAGTCAACCATATACTTCTGTCATAGCATTTTAATAAATGCTTAAACCTTTTTTACTCGTTCTTTTACCCTGTGTTGTAGAAACAGACTGATTTGATGATTTTAGTGAGTATGTCCACACACACACACACACACACACACACACACACACACACACGAGAGAGAGAGAGAGAGAGAGAGAGAGAGAGAGAGAGAGAGAGAGAGAGAGAGAGAGATATTTTGCAGATGTGATTGATGAGGATGAAAAATGATTTTCTCAGTAATAATCGCACTTAATAATCACACTTGTGTCACAACATTATTTTATCAAAAACCTGAGACCGACTCAGTAACGATGTAATGAATGAACAGATCACAAATAATTACTATAAGTATAATCTAAAAAGGTGTCACATATTAAAGCGTCTCATATGTGTATGAGCTGATGTTAGAATCAGTTATTTATCAGGTGCCCTTTGTATAGTACTCTCTTCATGGCTGGTTTTAATCTTCAGAGTTTTGTTTCACATAGTATATGAAATGATTTCAGCGTGTGTATCACTATCTTATCATTAAGTCAGAATTCAACACATTTCATCATTCAAGCTGTATCGCCTCCCCAATCTAATTTTTCACAGCAGGGAAGAACCAAGACCCTGAATATAGTGTCTGATGAGAAGTTTTTGGAGGTCGGTTTGGGTATCCCTTCTTATATGCAGTGGTGTTAAAATTGTTCGTACATCTTGTCATGTTAAGCCATTCCTTATCTTACTGCAGCTTTGTGAGCTTGCCATGAAGTAGCATAAAAATAATTCTGCTTTATTGATGATGATGATGATGATGATGCTTGTTGCAGGTTATATGCCATTAAACAAATTTCTATACATTTCAAACTCAGATAGTAACACGTTGCATACATAAACCAGTGTATCTTGAAGCACGAATGATAATTGTCTGGCAGACTTGTTTCATGACTCACTTATTTCTTACCATCCTTAAATGATAGAAACTATTGCAGGAGATTTATAAATAACACCTTACAGTATCCCAATTTGTGTGTAGCAGGAGATTTATAAATAACACCTTACAGCATCGCAATTTGTGTGTAGTTTGGATACATCTCACTATGAAACCATGGTAGAGCAGTTTTTATAGCCCATGAAGTAAATAGTTTCTCACCTTCTTCTTAGCATGCTTTCTTGGCCACAAGGTAATTGGAGTAGTAGGAAATGAGGTCCTTATTCTTTACGAAACTATCCTCTCCGAGCTATTCGTCAGAATATCACCATGGTGCCGACGTGACTGCAGCCACACCTACCCATGCAATGGTCATGTGGTAATATGTCACTGGTGGTCACATTCCTGTGTTCACAAAATAGTTATTGTCATGACAAACTGGCACCACACAGTTCAGTGAACAACAAACCTTTCCATTCATGTGTGGGAAAAGCTAACTGGCCACTCACTAAACTTCATGTGGAAGGGAACAGCAACTATGCAGTTCTCTTGCTGATCAGTGGACCAGTAGTTGTGCAGTTTTAACTGGACGAAGCAAGCTACACATTTTTCTTAGGAGAGGCTAAGTGAAACTGAGATGCGAAGTACAAAACACGTTCTTGTGCTTAGCTCCGAGAGGACAATAAGTATATTCTCATAGCAGGTTCTGAGAGGAGCAATCTTCGAGAATTTTGAGCGAGAGGTCTTCAATCGTTGTGGCTGACCCTGAGTCACATATACTCTGTGTCTCTGTCTGAAATGTGCAGACACCGTCTCCATTCTGTGATGGCAGGCATTAAACTTGGTAAGCACAGCACTGTAAAATAGGGCACTAGGCCTGAGCTTAGTTTTTCAGGCATCATGGAATCTATGGCAGCTAGTTTCACTTTGCTTCATTTCATTAATTCAGCAAACAATTTCACTGTAACTCATGAGTGGACAGCAGATTTGTGATATTGTATCCTTTGTTGAGCAGAACTTGTAGAATCCTCACTGCTATTGTGATACTTAAGAGAAATATTAAATAGACTAATTGTAGTGCTAAATGTGTACGTTGTTCATAAGACAAAGTAATTTGGATGGAAATGGCCAGGTTTTCAAAAATATTAAATGGTACTCTAGTTCAGAATCAGATGTCCTTTGCAGAGCAAGAGATTGGACATACACTTTCAAATGCTTATGAAAAAGAAGATAAAGACTTTGAACATTCCCACTACAATATTAAGATTGGTGGAAAAGGAGTAAGAGATTAGTGCAAGGAATCAATTTCTAGGAGCTCTCGTAAAAAGTAAAACCATATGTTGAAGCAACAAAGAAATAACCTCTCTGTACCCTTATTTTATCGTTTTCAGATAATCGTAGCTTATCATGGGCTACAGATGATGGTCCCATTAAAACAAATACTGATCTACACCTATATCTACATAGATAGTCCCAAGCCACCATATGATACCTGACGGAGGGTATCCTGTACCTCTACAAGTTGTTTCCTTTCCTTTTCCACTTACAAGTAGAGTGAGGGAAAAACGACTGTGTATATGCCTCCATATGAGCCCTAATTTCTTGTATCTTACCCTCATGGTCCTTACAAACAATGTATCAAAGAATCATTTTGCAGCCAACTTCAGTTGCAAGTTCTCTAAATTTTCCCAATAGTGTTCCTTGAAAAGAATTTCACCTTCCCTCCAGGGCTTCCCATTTGAGTCCACAAAGCACCTCCATGAGACTTGCTTGTGGTTTGAACCTACTGGAAACAAATCTAGCAGCCCGCCGCCGAATTGCTTCGATGTCTTCCTTCAATCCAACCTGGTGCAGGTCCCAAACACGAGCGGTACTCAAGACTAGGTCACACTAGTTTTCTATATTTGGTCTCCTTTACAGGTGAATCACACTTTCCTAAAATTTTCCCATTTAATTGAGTGAACCAATTGTCTTCTACCAAGCGGGTTGCGCAGTGGCTAGAACACTAGACTCGCATTCAGTAGGACGACGGTTCAATCCTGCGTCTGGCCAGCCTGATTTAGGTTTTCCGTAATTTCCCCTAAATCACTCCAGGCAAATGCCGGGATGGTTCCTTTGAAAGGGCACGGCCGATTTCCTTCCCCGTCCTTCCTTAATCTGATGAGACCGATGACCTTGCTGTCTGGTCTCCTTCCCCAAATAACCCCCCCCCCTCCCCCCCCAATTGTCTTCCCTACCACAGTCCTCATGTGCTTGTTCCATTTCATTTTGCTTTTCAGTGCTATTCCCAGATACTTAAATGATGTGACTGTGTCAAGCAGGACACTACTAATGCTGTATCCAAACATTGCGTGTTTACTTTGCCTACTGATCCTCATGAACATACATTTTTCTACACTTACAGCTAGCTGCCATTCATCATACCATTTAGAAATTTTGTCTAAGTCACCTTCTATCCTCCTATAGTCACACAACTTCAACATGTAGCCATACACCACAACAAATACTGGTCCTATAACACTTCCCTGGGGCATTCCTGACAACGCCATTGGCTTTAATGCATACATACTGGGTTATATAACTTAAGAAGTCTTCGAGCCACACGCACACCTGAGAACCTGTCCCATATACTTGTACCTCCATGGTTTCTGGAAATTTAGAAATATGCAATGTGCTTGTTGCCCTTCATCCATAATTGGCAGTATATCGTGTGAGTAAAGGACAAGCTGAGTTTTGTACAATCAGTGCTTTCTAAAACGCTGCTGATTTGCAGACATAAGCATCTTGGTCTCAAGAAAATTTATAATATTTGAACTGAGAATATGTTAAAGGATTCTGCAGCAAACCGATGTTAGAGATACATGTCTTCAATTTTGTGGTTCAATTCTTTTGCCCTTCTTATATGCAAGCGTCACCTGTGCTTTTTTCTAGTCTTATGGGGCTTTGTGCTGGGTGAGATACATACAAGCTAGGTAAGGGGCCATTGTCGTAGAGTACCCTTTGTAAAACCAATCAATCTTTTAAAGAAAAGTAAGAAACATACAAGGCCATTAATGTATAAAAAATGTTACACGTAGTGGAAATGGTAACTGTTAGCATCAATTGAGAAAATAATAAACAGCTGCACTGGTAAACTAAAATATCTATTTCAATGAAATGGCTTTAACTGAATGGAAATGAAATTAGTGTTCTTGCGAACATTTTACCCATTTATCCACCTTCTTTTTTTAAAAAAAAAAAATCACTAATTACCCTTAAAATTCTGGGTTGTGGAAACAGTTTTAACTGATTGATAACAAGTTTTGGTGTAGTAAATAAAAAGCTACAAAGAAAATTACAGGTAATGTTATAAAGTACCACAAACTTATCAAAATTACTCTGAAACCGAAAGAAAATGGGAAGAGCCACTGTCAATGGAGACTCGGTACATTTGCTAAGAATGAAGTGTGAAGATGTCATTAGTAATTATCTTACTTCACATGCTTCCACTAGCTTCTCCTTTTGTTAGTGGCAAGTTAAAGCTGTGTGTAGGTCCATAAGGCACATCTCAGTGGCTCAATTGTAAAAGTGCTGCAAGTCACTGGTAGAGGTCCGAGGTAAAGTCTCAGTCAGGTGTATAGCTTTATTTAACCTGCCACAAATAGTCACTTATTTCAATTTTATTTAGGTTTTGGCCCCACTTTCTGTCATGTTGATAGAAATAACAATGAATTGCAGTTTTGATAAGTGATTGATTTTACACCTTATATTACCAGTACTTCAAATATTATATTTTGTTGCTGAATTTGCTGCACATTTGAGATGTATTACGCTGTGACTGCAACTGAAAAAATGTTTGTTCCTACAAATGTGATGGAGGTTAATCAGTGACAGTTTCATTTATAGTTATGTATTTGTAGCAACCTTGACCTAAAAAGTAAAAAAAGCAAATACTTTAATTATTATGAATTCCCTTACTAGTAGCAAAGTGTCCGATATGTTAATAGTCTTGAAAAACCATTAGATCAATGCCAATGAACTTACAACTCAGCTACCCAGGCACACCTCAACATCCAGCTGTCTGTCTCCTGTTTCAAGCTCTGCAGTGCTCTCCTCATCAATGTTATATGACTAGGGTAGACTCTCTTCCAGAACCTCTTTATTTTACTGTAATAATTTTAAAAAAAATTGTTATGCAGTATTTATAATATAGAATGAGTTTGAGTGGTTAAAACTATGTACAAGACCAGGATACCAAACATACCACAAACATTTCCAAAATCTCTTTTCATCCATACATGGCAGGTTTAGGCTTCAAGTTGGTAAATGAGGTGCACCCGGCAGGCACAGTCAGGTCATTGACATGACAAACAAGAGTTCACATTCAAGTCCCATTGTGGCAGACAGTTCTAACCAGTCATTAATATTTTAGTTGACATCTTGAGATGTTGGGTATTCTGCCTGGTATCAGTGTCATTCATTAATAATATTTCAACAACATGAGTGTCGTCGTAACTGCCGTCTGTGTCACATCTGCTGTGCAGCGAGCTACGTTAATTTAAATGTTAACTGTATTTTTCTTACTTGTCACTTCTTCTTCCATGTGTTTTTGCTTTTAGGAAGCTTTAACTGTCGAATGCTAGTAGTAGTGTTTCATAGATCTCGTGTTTGTTTTGAATACAGTCACAGTGAGTCCCTCTAGTCAGCCACAGTGCCAGTAGTGCTAGTGTTTGTTCTGAATACAGTCCAAAGACAGGTAGTGCTATTTTCATTGTTTTCTACAAGAAGTGTCTAGTAACCACAGTTTAGTCAACTATCAGGCGTCTTTAGTGAATTAGCAGTCTAGTTAAAAGTTGATTAACACTCTACAGTAAATTGATTTCTTAGGATGGATAGGATGTGTGACTGCTGTGTATGGACACAGGAGGAGCTGGCCACTGTTTGCGAACAGCCGAACGTGTTGATGGCCGCGGTCAGCCATCTTCAGGCTGCTGCCTCGGAGTGTAGTGGCAGTGGGGAGTCCGGTGCGTCGCATGGTACACCCCAGGTGTTACATGCTTCACCCACTGTCCGTTCTGTCGAGACATGTTCGCGGGTACCGGGTGCCATTGGGCCACCCTCTCCCCAAGGGGAGTGGCGGGTTCAGCAGCGTTCACGGACCACGAGGCGGAGAGTCAATTTGGAGGCTGGCCGTGTGGCATTGTCCACTCTGCCTGTGAGTGGATATGTGGCCGCTCCTTCAGCAAGGTCCGAGCAGGCACACGGGGGGGGGGGGGTTTATTAGTGATTGGGAGCTCCAACGTTAGGCGGGTCATGCAGCCCCCAGCCCCTTAGGGAAATAGTGGAAAGGTCTGGGAAGAAGGCCAGTGTTCACTCTGTCTGCTTGCCGGGGGGTCTCATCCGAGATGTGGAGGAGGCCCTGCCGGCGGCGATAGAGAGCACTGGGTGCTCCCGACTGCAATTGTTGCTCATGTTGGCACCACTGACTCCTGCCATCTGGGTTCAGAGGTCATCCTCACTTCATACAGGCGGTTGGCGGAGTTGGTGAAGGCGGAAAGCCTCGCTCACGGGGTGGAATCGGAGCTAACTATTTGTAGTATCGTTCCCAGAACCGATCGCAGTCCTCTGGTTTGGAGCCGAGTGGAAGGCTTAAACCAGAGGCTCAGACGATTCTGCGGAGATCTGGGGTGCAAATTTCTCGACCTCCGCTGTTGGGTGGACAAATGTAGGGTCCCCCTGATTAGGTCAGGTGTGCACTACAAGCAGGAAGTGGCTACAAGGGTAGTGGAGTACGTTTGGAGTGCACATGTGGGTTTTTTAGGTTAGAGAATTCTCTCCCTAGGCCCGACAAGATGCCTCCTGAGACGCGGCAAGGTAGGAGTAGGCAAAATGCAACAGGGAATAACAATATTAATCTGCTAATAGTAAACTGCAGGAGCGTCTATAGAAAGGTCCCAGAACTGCTCTCATTACTAAACGGTCACAATGCCCACATAGTACTAGGGACAGAAAGTTGGCTGAAACCTGATGTAAACAGTAATGAAATTCTAAACTCAGATTGGAATTTATACCGCAGAGACAGGCTGGACAGTGAAGGGGGAGGCATCTTTATAGTGATAAGAAGTGCAATAGTATCGAAGGAAATTGACAGAGATCTGAAATGTGAAATAATTTGGGTGAAGGTCAAGGTTAAAGCAGGCTCAGACATGGTAATTGGATGTCTCAATAGGCCCCCTGGCTCAACAGCTGTTGTGGCTGAGCACCTGAAGGATAATTTGGAAAATATTTTGAGTAGATTTTCCAACCATGTTATAGTTCTGGATGGAGATTTTAATTTGCCGGATATAGACTGGGAGACTCAAACATTAATAACGGGTGGCAGGGACAAAGAATCCAGTGAAATTTTTTAAGTGCTTTATCTGAAAACTATCTTGCGCTGTTAAACAGAGAACTGACTCGTGGCAATAACATATTAGACCTTCTGGTGACAAACAGACCCGAACTATTTGAAACAGTTAACGCAGAACAGGGAATCAGTGATCATAAAGCGGTTACTGCATCGATGATTTCAGCCGTAAATAGAAATATTAAAAAAGATAGGAAAATTTTTCTGTTTAGCAAAAGTGACAAAAAGCAGATTTCAGAGTACCTGATGGCCCAACACAAAAGTTTTGTCTCAAGTACAGATAGTGTTGAGGATCAGTGGACAAAGTTCAAAACCATCGTACAATATGTATTAGATGAGTATGTGCCAAGCAAGATCGTAAGAGATGGAAAAGAGCCACCGTGGTACAACAACAGAGTTAGAAAACTGCTGCAGAAGCAAAGGGAACTCCACAGCAAACATAAACATAGCCAAAGTCTTGCAGACAAACAAAAATTACACGAAGCGAAATGTAGTGTGAGGAGGGCAATGCGAGAGGCGTTCAATGAATTCAAAAGTAAATTTCTATGTACTGACTTGGCAGAAAATCCTAAAAAATTTTGATCCTATGTCAAAGCGGTAGGTGGATCAAAACAAAATGTCCACGCACTCTGTGACCAAAATGGTACTGAAACAGAGGATGACAGACTAAAGGCCGAAATACTAAATGTCTTTTTCCAGAGCTGTTTCACAGAGGAAGATTGCACTGTAGTTCCTTCTCTAGATTGTCGCACAGATGACAAAATGGTAGATATTGAAATAGACGACAGAGGGATAGAGAAACAATTAAAATCGCTCAAAAGAGGAAAGGCCGCTGGACCTGATGGGATACCAGTTCGATTTTGCACAGAGTACGCGAAGGAACGTGCCCCCCATTCTTACAGCGGTGTACCATAGGTCTCTAGAAGAGCGTAGCATTCCAAAGGATTGGAAAAGGGCACAGGTCATCCCCATTTTCAAGAAGGGATGTCGAACAGATGTGCAGAACTATAGACCTCTATCTCCAACGTCTATCAGTTGTAGAATTTTGGAACATGTATTATGTTAGAGTATAATGACTTTTCTGGAGACTAGAAATCTATTCTGTAGGAATCAGCATGGTTTTCGAAAAAGACGATCTTGTGAAACCCAGCTCGTGCTGTTCGTCCACGAGACTCAGAGGGTAGATGCTGTGTTTCTTGGCTTCCGCTAGGTGTTCGATACAGTTCCCCACAGTCGTTTAATGAACAAAGTAAGAGCGTATGGACTATCAGACCAATTGTGTGATTGGATTGAAGAGTTCCTAGATAACAGAACGCAGCATGTCATTCTCAATGGAGAGAAGTCTTCCGAAGTAAGAGTGATTTCAGGTGTGCCGCAGGGGAGTGTCGTAGGACCACTGATATTCACAATATACATAAATGACCTTGTGGATGATATCGGAAGTTCACTGAGGCTTTTTGCAGATGATGCTGTGGTATATGGAGAGGTTGTAACAATTGAAAATTGTACTGAAATGCAGGAGGATCTGCAGCAAATTGACACATGGTGCAGGGAATGGCAATTGAATCTCAATGTGGACAAGTGTAATGTGCTGCGAATACGTAGAAAGAAAGATCCCTTATCATTTAGCTACAATATGGCAGGTCACCCCCCCCCCCCCCCCATGAACCATTGACCTTGCCGTTGGTGGGGAGGCTTGCGTGCCTCAACGATACAGATAGCCATACCGTAGGTGCAACCACAACAGAGGGGTATTTGTTGAGAGGCCAGACAAACGTGTGGTTCCTGAAGAGGGGCAGCAGCCTTTTCAATAGTTGCAGGGGCAACAGTCTGTATGATTGACTGATCTGGCCTTCTAACATTAACCAAAACGGCCTAGCTGTTGTGGTACTGCGAATGGCTGAAAGCAAGGGGAAACTACAGCCATAATTTTTCCCGAGGGCATGCAGCTTTACTGTATGGTTAAATGATGATGGCGTCCCCTTGGGTAAAATATTCCGGAGGTAAAATAGTCCCCCATTCGGATCTCCGGGCGGGGACTACTCAGGAGGACGTCATTATCAGGAGAATGAAAACTGGTATTCTACGGATCGGAGCGTGGAATGTCAGATCCCTTAATCGGGCAGGTATGTTAGAAAATTTAAAAAGGGAAATGGATAGGTTAAAGTTGGATACAGTAGGAATTAATGAAGTTCGGTGGCAGGAGGAACAAGACTTCTGGTCAGGTGAATACAGGGTTATAAATACAAACTCAAATAGGGGTAATGCAGGAGTAGGTTTAATAATGAATAAAAAAAATAGGAGTACGGGTAAGCTACTACAAACAGCATAGTGAACACATTATTGTGGCCAAGATGGACACGAAGCCCATGCCTGCTACAGTAGTACAAGTTTATATGCCAACTAGCTCTGCAGATGATGAAGAAATTGAAGAAATGTATGATGAGTTAAAAGAAATTATTAATGTAGTGAAGGGAGACGAAAATTTAATAGTCATGGGTGACTGGAATTCGACAGAAGGAAAAGGGAGAGAAGGAAACATAGTAGGTGAATATGGATTGGGGGGTAAGAAATGAAAGAGGAAGCCGTATGGTAGAATTTTGCACAGAGCATAACTTAATCATAGCTAACACTTTGTTCAAGAATAATAAAAGAAGGTTGTATACATGGAAGAATCCTGTAGATACTAAAAGGTATCAGATAGATTATATAATGGTAAGACAGAGATTTAGGAATCAGATTTTAAACTGTAAGGCATGTCAAGGGGCAGATGTGGACTCTGACCACAATCTATTGGTTATGAACTGTGGATTAAAACTGAAGAAACTGCAAAAAGGCGGGAATTTAAGGAGATGGGACCAGGATACACTGACTAAACCAGAGGTTGTACAGAGTTTCAGGGAGAGCATAAGGTAACAATTGACAGGAATGGGGGAAAGAAATACAGTAGAAGAAAATGGGTAGCTCCGAGGGATGAAGTAGTGAAGGCGGGAGAGGATCAAGTAGGTAAAAAGACAAGGGCTAGTAGAAATCCTGGGTAACAGAAGAAATATTGAATTTAATTGATGAAAGGAGAAAATATAAAAATGTAGTAAATGAAGCAGGCAAAAAGGAATACAAACGTCTCAAAAATGAGATCGACAGGAAGTGCAAAATGGCTAAGCATGCATGGCTAGAGGACAAATGTAAGGATGTAGAGGCTTATCTCACTAGGGGGTAAGATAGATACAGCCTACAGGAAAATTAAACAGACCTTTGGAGAAAAGAGAGCCACTTGTATGAATATCAAGAGCTCAGATGGAAACCCAGTTCTAAGCAAAGAGGGGAAAGCAGAAGGATGGAAGGAGTATATAGAGGGTCTATACAAGGGCGATGTACTTGAGGACAATATTATGGAAATGGAAGAGGATGTAGAAGAAGATGAAATGGGTGCTACGATACTGTGTGACAGAGCACTGAAAGACCTGAGTCGAAACAAGGCCCCGGGAGTAGACAACATTCCATTAGAACTACTGACGGCCTTGGGAGAGCAGTCCTGACAAAACTCTACCATCTGGTGAGCAAGATGTACGAGACAGGCGAAATACCCTCGGACTTCAAGAAGAATATAATAATTCCAATCCCAAAGAAAGCAGGTGTTGACAGATGTGAAAATTACCGAACTATCAGTTTAATAAGTCACAGCTGCAAAATACTAACGCGAATTCTTTACAGACGAATGGAAAAACTGGTAGAAGACGACCTCGGCGAAGATCAGTTTGGATTCCGCAGAAATGCTGGAACACGTGAGGCAATACTGACCTTACGACTTATCTTAGAAGGAAGATTAAGGAAAGGCAAACCTATATTTCTAGCATTTGTAGACTTAGAGAAAGCTTTTGACAATGTTGACTGGAATACTCTCTTTCAAATTATAAAGGTGGCAGGGGTAAAATACAGGGAGCGAAAGGCTATTTACAATTTGTACAAAAACCAGATGACAATTACAAAAGTCGAGGGGCATGAAAGGGAAGCAGTGGTTGGGAAGGGAGTGAGACAGCGTTGTAGCCTCTCCCCGATGTTATTCAATCTGTATATTGAGCAAGCAGTAAAGGAAACAAAAGAAAAATTTGGAGTAGGAATTAAAATCCAGGGAGAATAAATTAAAAATTTGAGGTTCGCCGATGACATTATAATTCTGTCAGAGACAGCAAAGGACCTGGAAGAGCTGTTGAACGGAATGGACAGTGTCTTGAAAGGAGGATATAAGATGAACAATCAACAAAAGCAAAACGAGGATAATGGAATATAGTTGAATTAAGTCTGGTGATGCTGAGGGAATTCGATTAGGAAATGAGACACTTAAAGTAGTAAATGAGTTTTGCTATTTGGGGAGCAAAATAACTGATGATGGTCGAAGTAGAGACGATATAAAATGTAGACTGGCAATGGCAAGGAAAGCGTTTCTGAAGAAGAGAAATTTGTTAACATCTAGTATAGATGTAAGTGTCAGGAAGTCGTTTCTGAAAGTATTTGTATGGAGTGTAGCCATGTATGGAAGCGAAACATGGACAATAAATAGTTTGGACAAGAAGAGAATAGAAGCTTTTGAAATGCTGAGACACCTCGTCGATTGGCATGGGTCCAATACTTGTACCTATAACCTTCCCCATTCTTGGTTGGTAATATTTCAGTTACTTTTGTACTTGATATTGAGAGAACATTTAAGTGATTGTATTATTTGATTGTACCATTTCATTTTCTATGGTATTATGCAGAATACAATAGGAACTTCAGTGGGTGTACTCATTTGCAGCCAGGATTATGAAAATTTGGAAAAGTAATGGTGTAGCCAACAGTAAAGCTTTTTTTTCTTCTAGCTGTAAGTAACTATATGTAATACTATTTTTGCTTTTGTTTCAGGGTTTTTCTTGTTAAATTGGAGCCACAGCAAAGCATCAGCCAGCTGCCATCTCCAGATAAATTTCCAATATCAACTTATGAAGAAGTTCATTTGAGCAAGAAAGGTGGTGCTTACATTGCTGAAATGTTTGAAAGGTAATTAATTGAGGAGCAAACATAATAGTGGTGAAAAGTGTACTTTAGTGAGGAGAAATTTTTCCTGAGGCAGTGTTCCTTAGTGATCATTTTTACTGTAGACATTTCCTGTCTTGTTCGTGTATTACATGTAGTATGCTGCACAGTATATTTAAAATGTGTGCTTGCTAGATTTGTTGTATGAACAAGTTTGTGTGAATGCAGGCCACTGATGAGTGTTTGGTGCTAGCATCTTTTGTAAAAACTGTCTTGTTGTTTTGGACATAATATCTGACATTTTGATGATGTGCTGAAATTGATGCCAGACAAAACTGATAAAGAGAAATTAGTGTCACCACATATTACATCCTGAGAACATGAAGTGAAGAACATTGAAATGAAGTGTCTCAGACAAACATGATGCAAAAGTGTGCCACAGTTAACAACTCACTGGATTATTGTTTTGCAGATGAACCTCACCCAACCCTCCTGATTTAGGATTTTTATGGTTTTTCTAAATCTATGAGGGAGACTACTGGGGGTGTGTAAATGAGGCCACGAATTATTTCAATCACCATCCTTTGTCCAGTTCTAAGTCAAATGACTTTGGCATTGTTTAGACATTAAGCTTTAGCCGTCTTTATTTCATAAAAATGTCCAACTGCTAGAGTAAATGTGATGGCAAAGCTTAATATACATGTTGAAGATGATGACTGCATTATTCCAGGCTTTCCCCAGCAAATCTGTCGCAAATACTCTTCTCGAGTTTGTCGCCGGATAACATTGTGCCAGTCATTTCATCAAAACTAATGTTTAACGTCTTCAGGCAGTGCTTTTTGCTGTGTTCACAGTTGCAGTCATGTCTTGCAGCAGTGAACACGGCAACAACCACCACCTGAAGATGTAAAACAGTTGTTTCAATGAAATATTGTGGACTTGCACAGTGTTATCTGGTGGCATAGCTGAGAAGTGTATTTGCATGATTATATTATATTTATAACACATTTTGTAAGCTGTCAACAAAACAAATTTCAACACCAAGAAGGAATTGTGCGACATACACAAAAGTTGGTAGGCATGTTTCTACACCTGAAAGCTGATGTCAATTAAAATTTTGCACCACCCACATCAGAATGGTGCCAGAAGCCCCGCTATGAGGGTACAAATCAGGTTTGCTTTAAATACATGCTGTAACGGTCATGAGCATTAGATACCATTGTGATTGGACATGGTGAGTTGATATTAGCTAAGAATGCCTTAAAGATGACAAGAACACAATTATCACAACCTCACTGAGTTTGAAGGAGGACATATAATAGGGCTGCAAAAAACTGGATGCTCCTTGTGTGATATTGCAGAAAGACTGGGCAGGAATGTAGCCACTGTAAAGGCTGCTGGCAGTGGTGGTCACGAGAATGTACGGTCGCAAGAAGACTGGGCTGCGGATGGCCACATGGCAGTAATGAGAAGAAAGTCCATCATGTTCGGCGTATGGCTGTGGCTCATCATGATGCATCTGCAGCAGCAATTCATGCAGCAGTTGGAACTGAAGTGACACAGTAAATTGTTATAAATCAGTTATTTCGAGGAAAGCTCCAAGCCAGATGCCCAGTAGCATGCATTCCACTGACCCCAGACCACCAACATTTATGACTTCAGTGTTGTCAAATGAGAGCTCACTGGAGGGCAGGGAGGAGGTCCGATGTATTTTCTGATAAAAGCTGGTTCTGCATCAGAGACAGTAATGGGCATGTGTTGCTCAGAAGGTTGGCAATTGAGAACCTGCAGCCAGTCTGTCTGTCTGGCCTAGACACACTGGACTTACACCTCGAGTTATGGTCTGGGATACCATTTTGTTTGATAGCAGAAGCAATTTTGTGGTTATCACGTACACCCTGATGGCCAATTTGTACATCTGTCTGGTCATTCCACTTCTTGTACTGCCATTCATGAGCAGCATTCCAGGGGTGTTTCCCAATAGGAAAATGCTTGCCCCCATACCACTGTTGTAACCCAACATAATCTACTGAGTGTCGACACATTGACTTGGCCTGTGCAGTAGTGAGATCTGTCTCAAATCGAGCACATATTGGCTGACAACTCTAGTGTATGTAACAGGTATGTAATTCCATCCCACAAACTGATATCCAGCACCTGTACAATACAATGCATGCGCATTTGCATACTTGCACTCAACATTCTGGCAGTTACATTGGTTATTAGTGTACCAGCGTTTCACATTTGCAATGGCTTATGTCACGCTTACATTGACCTGTTATCTTGCAATGCTAAGCACTTCCATATATTAGCTAGACAAATGTATTCCCGAAATGTTGTTATTCTACATTAATTATTTTTTGGTGTTGCGATTATTTTTCCGTCAGTGTACTTCAAGAATAATGTTTTTTGTAACATTATTTATTCATATTTTAAACTGCACTACATGGTTAGTTCCCACATTCAGGCAAATCAACAACAAATATGATTCACAAACCATTTTGTTTACAAAGATTTGCTTCTACACATTGAGAAAAGTTTATAGATACTACTAATAGGATCAGTGGGAACTATTTTGAGGTTTCATATAAAGTTATTAGGCATACAAATGGATAATAAACTGTGAGAGGGTGCCAGTGCATGGGTAAGTCAATGAAGAAACTGGGTTCTGCTTGCTTCACACATACAAATCTCTCTCGCTGTGTAGACTTGCAGAAAGGATAGCTAGCATACATTGCATATCTCAAAAAGTATTTATTTCGTCAATGTGTGCAGTAAGAATTTTCAAAGTTGATAAATGAGTGTCTTGCATAAGCTTCCTGAGGGACCCCGAAACTGCCGAATCATTTACTCCCAAACGATGTTTGTAGTTAATAACAAGAGTGTATGTAGGATGGACTGTGTAATTCAAAATCAGAGTATTAGAAGTAACAAATTACTTCCATATAGACCATATGTCTCTGTTCAGACAGAAGATCTTCACTGTCCAATCACATTAATGTAACCACCACCCATGCTAGACGTTGGTGTGCAGTAACCATTCACAGATGGCAGGTGCCAACAACAGTGGAGGTATATAAAGCATGTCAGAGGACTGTGGAAAACAGTACTATTGTCGTTGTAATGTGGAAAAGGACCAGTTTATCTGACGTCCTGAAGTGCATGATCTTTTGCTTTTAGACCAAGGGTGGACACATTTCTGAAACAGTTAAGTTTGTAAACTGTTCACTTGCTGCTGTGGTTAAAGTATACCATCCATGGGAAAATGGTGAATCCAAAACTGGTGCTGAGGCAACTTGGGTGCACCGTGGGCCATAGATGACATGGGCGAATGGTTGGTGCAGAGATGTGTACGGGCGAACAGACGGGCAGCTGTTGAGTAACTGACCACCCAGATGAACCAAGGGCCTACAAACGGTGTCTCCTCAGTGAATGTTCAGCAAATGTTGGTGCCTACAGGTTTCTGCATCAGGCGCCTAATACGTGCACCCGTGCTGTCTGCTGTTCATCAGTGACAAAGGCTGGAATCTGCATGCCAATACCACAACTGGACATCCACTGAGTGGCAACAGGTAGCCTTTTCAGATGAATCATGTTTTGTGCTCCATCAGACTGAAAGAAAATACCCTGCAAAAATCGTTGGAAGGGTCCAGGCCAGAGGAGGGAACATTATGGACTGGGGAATGTTTTTGTGACATTCCACGAGTGATCTCGTCATTATGGAAGGCACAGTGGATCAGCACGCACACACGCATATATCCTTGAGGATCACGTCCAACCCTGGATGCAGTTCGTTTATCCTCTGCACGATGATGTCTACCGGCAGGACAATGCAACACGTCACACAGCTTGCAATGTACAGCTGTAATTTGAAGAGCATCAGGATGAGACTTCACTGACCACCGAACTCCCTGGGTGTAAACCCAATGAAGAATCTGTGGGCTCACCTAGATCTGGCTGTTTGTGCCATGGATCTTCAACCAAGAACGTAGCACAGCTGACAGTGGCACTAGAGTTGGCATGGCTCCACATCCCCTGTGGTACATTCCAGAACCTCATTGACTGTCTTCCTGCATATCTCGCAGCGGTCTGTGCTACAAAGAGTGGTTACTCAGGCTTTTGACAGATGGTTACAATAATGTGACTGGATAGTGTATATTCCTGCACGACAGTCTATAACATGCTGCTGGTAGACATCAGGCAGGAGATTGCAGATTCTGAGATGTTCAAAAATAGTTTCTTAGTAGCCAATCCTGTAGTTCATCCGAACTATTACGCTTGGTGATGTAAATTCTGCTTATCTATGGTTTGTATATTTCTGGCCATTATAATTGTAACACCAGAAAAGATAGCAAAAGTAATGAAATGCTCGGTATTGTGCATGCACAGTATAGTTGAAAGAAATACATAATTAAATTTTTAAGGAGTTTGGGGATACGAAGGATGCCAACCTTAGTATACAGTGCTACCGCCTAAGGCAGCAACAAGTCTCTTACCAGACTGGGCATGAAGTCAAAATCATCTTGGTTGACAGATGTGGGTACTTTATTCCTTGTTGTTTCAACTCTTGTGGCAGAGTTCATCAATCGTTATGGCTGATGAATTGTGGTATGCCAGTCTCTCTCAGCCTGTGACCAAATATGTTCAAAGGGTGAGAGGTCTGGAGAGCATACTGGCCAGGGCAACATGCGAACATCCTCTGTGGTGATTTTGGTCCACACAGCAAGGGCATCATGTGTTGTTGGAAGTTAATGTTACAGAGACCTCGAAGATGTGACAAAATCACCAGGTTTAACATGTCAGAAATGAGTCTCCCGCTGCAAGTATTACTGGTTGTGTGAACCAGAAGTGATCATGTGTGATCAATGGTACCACACACAGTCACGCCAGATGTTAGAAATGTAATATCATAAAGAATACAGTCTATCAGTAATCATTCCCCTGGGATCTCCACACATGGGTACATTCATTGTGATGCTGTACACAGAATTGGGCCTCATCTGAAAAGATGATGCACTACCACTTCCTCATCCAGTGTCGGTGTTGGATGTACTACTGTCAGCTTGCATCTTTCTTCTGGCACATCAAGGGTAGGCACAGCAACGATCGCTGTGCTGACAGTGCGTAGTACTTATACGACACAGCTGCATAATCCTGCATAGTCAAGCAAACAATAAGTCTGTAATGTGATTACGTAGGCTTTCCCAGCGTAATAAGTCTTGAAAGTCTCTTCGGGTTTGTTGCTGGATCCTGAAATCAACTTGACTCGATATTTCGACAATCCAACTGGTCGCCATCTTCAGGAAAATGCTGCTTCTGCTGATGAGTCCCGCTGAGGGGGAGGGAATAAGTCTGTACTCTCAGGTGCTAGTCGTATCGGGCCATTGAGATGCTGCACAGCAGTGAATTGTGGCTGTAGGATCCCAACCAAAGGAGCGGCAGAGACCCCAGGTATTTGGGTGTCACTCTCGACTGTACACTGACCTACAAGGAACATTGTCTGAAGCTGAAGCAGAAAGTATCCTCCAGAAACTGCCTTCTTCGGCAACTGGCGGGATTGAACTGGGGTACACATCCACAAACGTTAAGAACAACAGCTCTTGCCGTATGCTATTCTGCAGGAGACTATGCTAGCCCAGTGTAGTACAATTCAGTACATGCAAAGCAGGTTGATGTAGCCTTAAATGACAGCTGTTGGATTGCTACAGGCTGCCTAAGGCCAACCCCCATGGACAAAGTTCAATGTCTCACTGGGATTGCGCCATGTGACATCAGAAGAGAGGTTGCCGCTAACATCGAGAGGCATAAATGAAATACAGGGACCTCACATCCACTCTTTGGACATCAACCTGCCAAGCCAAGACTGAAGTCCAGGAAGAGTTTTCTAACAACTTTACAGCCCTTAGAAGGATCAGCTGTGGCTACCCGACTCACCAAGTGGAAAGAAAGTTGCCAACACCTGTCAAACTGGATGACACCACAAGAATCCCTGCCACCTGGACACTCAGAGAAGTGGGTCATCTGGAAGTCCTTGAACAGACTACATACCGAAGTCGCAAGATCGAGGGACAATCTCCTTAAATGGAACATCCGACTGCCAAATGCCAACACAACACTGTGCGAATGCGGTGAATTGCATCTCTTCAAATGTAACTCGTGCCCAACCAGCTGTAGCATGAAGGACTTCACGTCTGCAGCACCAAATGCTATCAAAGTTGCCCAATTCTGGCTGAACATGGAAATGAGTAATGGACACAGAGAGGTTGGTTAGATTAGGTGTAAATAGTGGCAGTAGATGTGAACACCATGCTGTGGGGATCAGTGCTCATGTTGCCACCACACTAGTTTGATTAATCCAGCCATGGATGTGGCACTGTTCTCCAACCCACGATGTCTGTAGATATCGAATTTTATGAACCCCAGCTCTGCAGCATTCTAAAAGCTTCCCTGCTGTACTTATGTAGAGTGAAAACAACACATCCACACATTTAGGTTTTTGTCCGTGATGACTGAAGCCATCAGAAATATGGGGTCAGTTATCATATTGGTGCAGCTTTACAACCAAGAAATTTTTACCCAAGAAGGGCACTATGAAATTTTTTTTATGTACAGAGTGCTTGCACTGCCACATAGAGGCATAATATTAAGAGACTTGTACACCAGTGGATTTTTGACAGCTGCCTACCCACTTTAATGTACTCACTCCATTTCATATATTTTTAAATGTATAGCATTAGTGATTTTCTGTGCAAAGCTCAGTTTTAAGTGTAGTGCCTTCGCTTTCGCAACAAATAGTAATAAAGACACACTAAAAATTTTTTTGAAAACCTGTATTTTCCTCTTTGGGCAATTTTGCTGTAGTTTGTTTCTCTGCCTTATATGATAACTTATTGTTTACAGTTGATGATCAAAAGGCTAGGGTAGTGGACTACAACCATTGACTGTAGGTTGTCTGCTGAGAAAAATGTTTTTGTTAATTTTAACTGTACTTATTGTGTGGCATTGTAGATGAGAAAAACCATTGTTTATTAAAACTATAGTTAGGTCTGTAGGCCTCCTGTTTGACAACATGTGACTTGGTTATTACACCTGCAATGGCTGTGGATGTGAGTGTTCAAGGCTTTGAACATGTTGAAATGCCACATCCAGAATATTTGAAGAGCAGACTGAGCCGGGCATGTTCAGATATTTCTTGATTACAGTGGCCATTGACATTGAGTAAGGTCCCACTGACATAATACCATGGTAAAGTAGCCATGGGCAACAATGTGTTGACATTATGCCCACCAAAAAAAAATTTAAAATACAAACTTTGTTAATTGTTGACTTTTATTAACAACATACACTTTTTTTTAAAAAAGCTGCTGATATCTAAGTAGGATTCAGAACCTTAAAATATTGAATACTTATATGATAATTAAAGAATCTAATAGAAGACTTCATTGAAAACAATAAATATTTTCTTCAAAATTTTAAAATGTAAAGCATATGACCAGTATATAAAAGAAGTGAAAGGCAACCATTCACTTACAGTGGATCGATGCGTGGAGCACAGTAACAAGACAACAGAAAGCAGTATTCACAGTAGCTTTCCAGTGCTGTTCTTTTTACAGCCATAGTACTCTCTCCCTCTCTCTCCCTCCCTCCCTCTCCCTCTCTCTCTCTCTCTCTCTCTCTCTCTCTCTCTCTCTCTCTCTCTCTCACCACAACAATAACATGGACACACACACACATCCATGGCTATGGTAGCCACAGGAGTGTGCATTTGACTTTCTGTGTGGTTGTTTGTATGAATGTGTGTACTATTGCTGGGAAAAGAACAATGCTCGAAAGCTTTTGTAAATGCTGTTGTGTGTTATGTGTTACTGTGCGGCGTGTATCAATCCGCTGTAGGTGAGGGGTTGGCTTTCATTTATTTCATATACTATTCCATCCAGGCCCCCCGTTACTGAAGTACCTGACTAAATTACAATATTTACAAAAGGTGGGTACACCTCTTTGGTGTTTCTAGGATTTGTAATGAGAGTAGTAGTGTTTTACATTTCTTGGTGTCGCACTCTGATAACAACTTGTTATTGTTATAAGAAAGATAAATGCTGTTCTACAGCGTGCGTGTAAAGAATGACAGTGTGTGAGATGTACAGACAAGTTCCAGCTTGTGTCCTAGAGTTATTGTTTACTGTACCATAAAAGAATGAGGATATAGTTATTACCCAGAAGTGCCTCAAAATTAGAAATTGTGGAAAACTGGAATCGACAGCCTGAAATAAATTTTTGAGCAGTATTTGCCGTGCACTATATCTTAGCTGATTTTCAGAAAAAAAATGTTATAGTAAAATGTGCTTGTCAGAGTTTGGCTATACCATATTTAAGTTACTGATAGTCTGTTAATAAAACTAATCTGTTGCCCCTTCATGTACAATTGCTGTATGGGGTAGCTATAATTAAACTTTCACAATTTGAGAGGGCCTCCGTGAAAAAGGAGTGGTCGTAAGATGTTGAAACTTTGTGGAAACATTTCTAAGAACATTTGAAGAAGAAATAACAAATGAACTATTGAAAGAAATATTTTAATTTGCACTTAACAGGGAACCATTTGTTAATTGTGTAACACGTTTACATTCCAGGTTACAAATATTGCTCAATGTGATGACCATTTGCATCCTCAACAGCCTGGAATCGCATAGAGGTATCATTCCACAGTTGTTCGCAGCACTTTTGCAATGGTGGACTGTGGAATGTTCAGCTGTCGTGACACAGCTTGTGCACTGAATGAAGCATCACGGGTTGTGCCCAGCATGGCAACAACTACTTCTTCAACAGTTTGTGGTGTAATTGGCCATCAGCCTCCCCCAGGAGCCATTCCCAAATCACCAGTTAATTCAAACTTCTGATACATATTCTTCAACTGCAGTGCTGAAAGAAACCTCTCTGTATTCTTTTAGTGTGCCAGTACTCACGAAGAGCAGCAGCACAATTGCTGCTGTTTCGATGAAACAGCTTTATGAGTAAACAGTTATGCAGACTGATGCTTGTGTTTCAACCCTATGTTGCTGTACCAGTACTGGTGCCTAATGTCAAGTCATGACACTAACACTACTGACAACGCAGATTCCACTGTCCACTGTCTGAACATCATCCTGTAAAATTGGGTGCTCAAATGGTAAATAGTTTTCCTGTCTACACCAGCTCACGCAGCGAAAGTTCAGTTATGACCATACTGCATATGAGACTGCATCATGTGCCTGATGGTGTTATATAAAATTTATCATCCCAAAAACAGTTGCCATAACTGTTAAACCTGCACGCCAGTCTGTGACAAGATTTTCGATCCTTGTTGCAGTTTATGTAGATTACTGCTGGAGGTGCAGTTGAAATTCCCTGTAATGCTTTGAGGCATTGTACTTTCCCATGACTGCATCTGCCCACACATTTGGACACCACAAAGCCTACTCCTTCAATTCAGATGTTTTATAGTATGACTAGCACATTGTTGTGCTTAGAATAATATCATTAGTGGACATAGTTTTCCAGTGGATGAGAGCATCAGAGGATAGCTACTGTTGTGATGCCATCATTACCCTAAACCTTTCTTTAATAAGGTCAGTTTCTATTGTGTCTCCCTCAGGACATATTACTTGAATGGTTGAAGTGATTGCTTTTGGTATAAATGTGAGTTCAGTTATACTTTTTTATTTGTCAACCTCAGACCTCCAGCTTTTTACTCATGTTTGTGATTATTTGTGTCATTTTAACCAGGATATAAATTGTCTCAATTTCAGTGACATGCTCAGTGCAGAAGTTTTCTTGGGGGATGGACACGCTCAGCAGACAAATTACTCAGCGTGCCTTCAATGTGTGGGTCTGCGTATAACCCCTACAGCTTCAACCGTGCTACCCACAGTGTCTTCACCAGCAGGAGACATACCCTCTACAGTGGATACTGTACTTCGTGTGAAACGTTCACCATCGGTTGTACCTGACTTGCCACAACCTCCACCTGTTTATGATGGTCAGCTTGATGAAGGTAGCAACTACACAGGATTCATTGAAGTTGTAGGTGAGCTTTCCAAGATACGTTCAGTTAATCATGTTGTGAGAGAACTGATATGTTCTTAAAATTTTATACCATTATTCTTTTCTGTAGTCGTATTTACAGCCCATGAACTACTTCAGTCTATAGAAAAAATAACTAAATCATGCACTTCAGAATTATTACGTTCTAAAACAAAACTTATTTCTTAGAATTATTACTTTGGTCTGACTATTTCTTTTTAAAATTCTGACAATTATTGAGAGTAAATTATGCAAAAAGACAGAGCCCTTATTAAAAAAAAAGCATAATGAATAGCTTTAAAGATACAGATACAAATTAATTCAGAAGGATTTGGAAGAATACCCTTTCTGCATAACTTGAAAGTGGAGGGAAAATACATAAAATCAGTGAGAGGGGAATCATTTGCATAGAACTGTAGGACAGAGGACAGATAAATTTCTATGTCTATCAATTATGTAACACAAACAATGTCTCCATCTTGCTGATACTTGTTCGGAATTTGAATTTTAGTAATTATACAGTGGAATCTCATTAATATGGTTACGCAAATGGCTCTGAGCACTATGGGACTTGACATCTGAGGTCATCAGTCTCCTAGAACTTAGAACTACTTAAACCTGACTAAGCTAAGGACATCACACACATCCATGCCCTAGGCAGGATTCGAACCTATGACCATAGTGCTCGCGTGGTTCCAGACTGAAGTGTCTAGAACTGTTCGGCCACACTGGCCGGCTAATAAGTCACTCAATTCTGCATTTTCCTGCATAGCACTTCCATTTGTAGAAGTCCTGGTACCAGCTGCATTAAACACACCTTAAAATGAGTTGTTTATATGTTCTCCTTCCTAGCTTAGTGCTTTCAAATTTGTCAGTATCAGTACTATTTGGCCACTGCAAATTTAGCCGCTGAAAGTGCCGGGAAATGTTGGGAGTAGAAGATTTGCAGCTGCGGGGTGAGGAGATGTGCGGGGAGACAGTGCTGTTCATTACCAGTAACTTTGTGTTTCATACAAATTGTTTGCTGTGGTAGAAATTATGCATGGAAAGGGTTCACGTAGGTTGGCATCAATTCCAAAAACTTCAGAAGTCTACAGAGAAATACCAATCTGAGGTGAGGGTGAAGTTGTAGTGGCCAGACAATAAACGGAATATTTATTTCCGTATAACTCAGTTGTTGTTGTTGTTGTTCTTTTTTCATGTTTAGCATTTGATTGCATTGGCCCCTTACCTAGGTTGCATTTATCATAAATCTCTCACCCAGCGCAGAGTCCCAAGTGACTGGAAAAAAGTGCAGATGACTGCTGTATACAAGAAGAGCAAAAAGAATGGACCCACAAATTTACAAAACAATATCCTTAACATCCATTTGCTGCAAAATTCTTGGACATATTCTCTGTTCTAATATAATAAATTCTCTTGAGACCTTAAAAGCTTATGTCCACAATTAGCATGGTTTTAGAAATTACAAAAATTAGCTTGCCCTTTTCTCACATGAAATACTGCGAACTATGGGTGAAGGGCAACAGGCAGAGTCCACATTTCTAAATTTCCAAAAGGCATTAGAAACGGTGTCCCATTACAAGCTGTTAACGTAGATACAAGCATATGGAATAGGTTCACAGATATGTCAATATCTCGAAGAGCTCTTGTTGTCCACGACAACGAGTCTTCATCAGAGACAAGGGTATTGTCAGGAGTGCCCCAGGGAAGTATGATAGGACTGTTTTTATTCTATATATACATAAATGATTTAGTGGACAGGGTGCGTAGCAATCTCTACAGTCACCTCATTTAAATGTCTGGGCGTGACAGTGCATTGCGATACAAAATGGAAAAAGCATGTGAGGATTGTGGTAGGGAAGGTGAATGGTTGACTTTGGTTTATTGGGAGAATTTTAGGAAAGTATGGTTCATCTGTAAAGGAGATTTCATATAAGATTCTAGTGCAACCTATTCTTGAGTACTGCTCAAGTGTTTGGGATCCGTACCAGGTCTGATTAAAGGAAGACGTCAAAGCAATTCAGAGGCGGGTGCTAGATTTGTTACCGGTAGGTTCAAGCAACTTGTAAGCATTATGGAGATGCTTCAGGAAGTCAAACAGAAATCCCTGGAGGGAAGGCGACATTCTTTTTGGAGGTACACTATGGAGAAAATTTAGAGAACCCCCATTTGAAGCTGACTACAGAATGATTCTACTACTGCCAAAATATGTTTCGTCTAAGAACCACGAAGTTAAGCATATTGATATTGCATGAAAAATGAACATTCTTCCATCAGCTTTAAATACAATAGTGAGCAAAAAATAAATAAATAATTTAAGCAGTATGTTTGGCAGGAGGTTCTCCAAACAAAAACAAGTGCACAATGATCAGTTTCCAGAACTGGAAAATATGCTATTGAAGTGAATAAAATAAGCTCGTGTTTCAGATATTTCAATACATGGTACTGTGGTTCGTGCTAAAGCAAAATATTAGGCACAAAAGGTGGGACCAACAGATTTCAAGGCACCCAATGGTTCGATCGAAAGCTTCAAGAACTGACAAAGTTCAATGTATAAATGTGTTCGAGCTTAGGCTGGAAGTGTAAACATTGAAATGTTCAGTTGTTCAGTCATGGAAGAATACTTTTTGTTCAATCATAGAAAAGCATAGTCCCAATGATGCTTTTAATACAGATTAAACAGGCTTATTTTGTACCTTCTGCATGACAGAACTCGTGTTCAGATGAGAGAAATGCTGTGACAGAAAATTTAGTAAAGAGGGGTTAACTGTCTTATTTATTACGTTGTAATGAAAGTGGAAGAGAAAAGTTTATGTCATTAATAACTGGAAAGGCAAAGAGTCCAAGATGCTTTAAAGTTGTGCAGACATTTCCATATAAATATGCGTCTAATGTGAAAGCAAGAGTAACAGCAACTGCATTCCAACAATTCATGCATGCTTGGGATGCAAGGTTGGGTTTTAGAAATAGGAAAATCATCCTGTTTATTGAACAGTGTGCAGCACATCCCCAGGATACATCATATCTACTTATTATAAATGTAGTATATTTATATACTAACGCGAATTCTTTACAGACGAATGGAAAAACTGGTAGAAGCCAACCTCGGGGAAGATCAGTTTGGATTCCGTAGAAATGTTGGAACACGTGAGGCAATACTGACCTTACGACTTATCTTAGAAGAAAGATTAAGAAAAGGCAAACCTACGTTTCTAGCATTTGTAGACTTAGAGAAAGCTTTTGACAATGTTAACTGGAATACTCTCTTTCAAATTCTGAAGGTGGCAGGGGTAAAATACAGGGAGCGAAAGGCTATTTACAGTTTGTACAGAAACCAGATGGCAGTTATAAGAGTCGAGGGGCATGAAAGGGAAGCAGTGGTTGGGAAAGGAGTAAGACAGGGTTGTAGCCTCTCCCCGATGTTATTCAATCTGTATATTGAGCAAGCAGTAAAGGAAACAAAAGAAAAATTTGGAGTAGGTATTAAAATTCAAGGAGAAGAAGTAAAAACTTTGAGGTTCGCCGATGACATTGTAATTCTGTCAGAGACAGCAAAGGACTTGGAAGAGCAGTTGAACGGAATGGACAGTGTCTTGAAAGGAGGATATAAGATGAACATCAACAAAAGCAAAACGAGGATAATGGAATGTAGTCAAATTAAGTCGGGTGATGCTGAGGGAATTAGATTAGGAAATGAGACACTTAAAGTAGTAAAGGAGTTTTGCTATTTAGGGAGTAAAATAACCGATGATGGTCGAAGTAGAGAGGATATAAAATGTAGACTGGCAATGGCAAGGAAAGCATTTCTCAAGAAGAGGAATTTGTTAACATCGAGTATAGATTTAAGTGTCAGGAAGTCGTTTCTGAAAGTATTTGTAAGGAGTGTAGCCATGTATGGAAGTGAAACATGGACGATAACTAGTTTGGACAAGAAGAGAATAGAAGCTTTCGAAATGTGGTGCTACAGAAGAATGCTGAAGATAAGGTGGGTAGATCACGTAACTAATGAGGAGGTATTGAATAGGATTGGGGAGAAGAGAAGTTTGTGGCACAACTTGACTAGAAGAAGGGATCGGTTGGTAGGACATGTTTTGAGGCATCAAGGGATCACAAATTTAGCATTGGAGGGCAGTGTGGAGGGTAAAAATCGTAGAGGGAGACCAAGAGATGAATACACTAAGCAGATTCAGAAGGATGTAGGTTGCAGTAGATACTGGGAGATGAAGAAGCTTGCATAGGATAGAGTAGCATGGAGAGCTGCATCAAACCAGTCTCAGGACTGAAGACCACAACAACAACAGTATATTTCCTCCCAGCTGTACAAGCCACCTTCAGTCACCAAACCAAGGAATTATAGAAAGCCTGAAACAAAAATACAGGAAGATTCCTGTAAAGAAGAGGCTGACCTGTCTTCATACAAAAGTGAGAAATGTAATGATCTTGGACTCTATACATTTAGTTAAAAGTGCCTGGAATTCCACACAAGAAAGCACAATCTTAAAATGCTTCATCAGATACTCCCAGAAGACATCATGTCAGGAAGTGAGGAATTGCAGCTGAACAATGATAGCAAATAATGGGGCAAGAAAAAAACACTGACTATCTTAGCTTCGATGCATATGTCGAATGGTACAAAGGTGTTGCCGTCTTGCATTCCATGATAACTGGTGAAGTCTTGCTGGAACAGATGACAGAGAAACAAGAAGAAAGTGAAGATGAATATGAACCAGGACATTCCCAGTTCCTGCAATAGCAAAGGCTGTTTAAGCAATGGGTACAGTTAAACATTGTGTATTGAGTTTTCATGTGGACGGAGTAGTCGTGAAAGTATTACCTAAGATGGACAATACAGTATTAAAATTAGGACAAAATATGAACACTCAGTTATTCATATGTTTTTCAAACCTGTGTAAAGACAGAACTACGTACTGTATCTAATTGTATTTCAGTGACCAATATAGTGACTGACAATAGCTTTAAAATATTTATAAAACTATTCTCAAAAAAGACCTTGCCTAACCTCTACAAGAAATGATACAAATGAGTGCAGTATCTTAAAATGGTCACATCCTTCAATCAACTAACACTCGTTCCTCTCTCTGAGGAATCACTACATCAATATATATATATATAGTGCTGGCACATCGATAGACACACAAACAAACACAAACATACACACAAAATTCTAGCTTTCGCAACTAATGGTTGCCTCGTCAGGAAAGAGGGATGGAGAGGGAAAGACGAAAGGATTTGGGTTTTAAGGGAGAGGGTAAGGAGTCATTCCAATCCCGGGAGCGGAAAGACTTACCTTAGGGGGAATTGGAATGACTCCTTACCCTCTCCCTTAAAACCCAAATCCTTTCGTCTTTCCCTCTCCTTCCCTCTTTCCTGACGAGGCAACAATTGGTTGCGAAAGCTAGAATTCTGTGTGTATGTGTGTGTTTGTTTGTGTGTCTATCGACGTGCCAGCGCTTTTGTTTGGTAAGTCACATCATCTTTGTTTTTAGATATACTATAGATATATATATATAAGGAAACATTCCATAAGCATGGGCATGTAACTGTAATTAAACATACTTTGTGACATTAGTGTAAACTCAGCCCACTTCATGAATAAATATAAAATATCACATGCCAGGTTCATTTTTTGGAGGCTAGAGGGTACACTCTGGCGTCACGTGACTTTCCTGTATTCCAGTTGACTGTTGGCAGAAGTGTACACACCCAACATATTGGATTTATCCCTTGTTGCCACAGTTAACATATTGTTGTTTCTTTTGTACTAAAGTGTAATTTTTGGAGTTTCTGAGTGTTGTAATATTCTAAATGTTTTCTCAGTAAGACACATTTTGAACTATAATTTATTGAGATAGAATCTCTGGAAGTGTGGCATTAAGGTATTGCATATTACCCCAAATCTTGAAATATGGTACCCTTAAACTCGAATTATTACCATATTAGTATGGTCCCTTCTGCCCCCCCCCCCCCCCTCCCCCAAACAAGCCATCCAACCTCCTGCTTGTGACATTCAAAATCTGTGGTCCCTTCAAAAACACGCTAATGGGATTCCTCTGTGCTCATTGTTGCTTGCCGGATCTCACTTCATGCTTTTCTCTCTCCTGACTGGGGATTTGAAGACCGTTTTTCTCTCCTGATAACACCTCCATCCCACCTCCCCTCAAAACATTACTATCCTTTATAATCTTTGCGTCTTTATGAAGGAATTATTATTCAGATCTGAAAGCTCAGGATTCAGTAGGTTGTGTATCTGTGATACCTGCTTTGTGTCAACAACTGGTACGCTGTTGCCTACTTCATGTCACAATGTAAATCTTTTACAACTCTGATATTAATTCAAGTTAGGGTACCTAATGCCACTGCTTAAAAGACCAGATAACGGGTTTTCCAATATTTCACTTGGACATCGAATATAGACAATAGCTGATACCAGATCGATTTCATACTAATACAGAGTAAATTCCGGACATGGATGAGAAATGCCAAGGCTTATCCAGGAGAAGATATTAACTCTGACCACAACTTGGTTGTAGTAGATGTGCAGGTTAGATTGAAAAGAACATTGGTAGGTAAAGTGAGAGAGAAATTTAACTTGGATGCTCTAAAGGAAGAAGAAATAACCAAAAAGCTTGAAGAGTTCAGAGACAAGTGGAAAATTAGAGAAAAGACAGAGGGCATAAATGAACAGTGGATCCAGTTCAGAGACACCCTGAAAGCAACCAGTAAAGATGTTGTTGGTGTGCTGAAGTGCAAGCAGAGAAGGAAACCAGCTGAAGTGCAAGTGGAGAAGGAAACCATGGGTTACCAATGATGTGATATTGAAGATGGCAGAAAGGAGAAATGGAAAAACGCGCAAACTGATTAAGGATAAAGGCAATACAGAAGACTGAACAATGAGCTGAGAAGAGTAACTGATCAGTCAAGGGAAAAATGGATGAGAGAAATCTGCTCAGAAATTGAGACAGTGGAGAAAGAGGGCAAGTACGAAAAGATGTATCGAGTAGCCGAGGAAATAGTATTTCGGGGAAGGAAGAACAAAATGAATATGGAGATAGAAGGGAGAGATGGAACTCTTATAAGTGACCCACACGCTGTTCAGAATAGATGGAAAGAATATATTGAAACTCTCTATGAAGTGGATCAAAGACCTTCCGATCTGCAGATTGAGAAGGAAGAATCAGTAAATGAAGATGAAAAAGTATATTTTATCCTAGGTTCAGAGGTAAATAAGGCATTGGCAGAACTTACAAACAACAAAGCGAGTGGTGTAGATGACATTCCAGCAGAAATCTTAATGAGTTTAAAAGAAACAGGCGAAAATGGATTGACCTCTCTTTGCGAGTACATGTGTGACAAAGGAGAATGGCCAGAAGACTTTCTCGCAAGTATAATAGTCCCGATCCCAAAAAGAGTGAAGACCACAGGACAATCAGCCTAATATCACAGCAGCAAAAGTAGTTCTTTGAATTCTGAATAGGAGGCTATATGGAATGCTGGAAGAAACACTTGGTGAAGAACAATGTGGTTTCACAAGGGGAAAGGGAACACGAGATGCCATTGGACTTCAAAGAACCATTGGTGAAAGATACATAGAAAAGGGTAAATAAGTGTATGCTGTCTTCATAGACCTTGAAAAGGCCTTTGATAGAGTGCAGTGGGATAAGCTGTTAGGTATCTTGAAAAAGAAGGGAATAAAGTGGAAGGAGACAAGATTAATCGCAAATCTGTACCTGAGTCAAAAAGCTCGCATATGAATAGGCAATGGGATCTTTGAAGACAGCAAGATTGGGAGAGGTGTTAGACAGGGTTGTTGTCTCTCGCCAATCTTATTTAACATCTATCTGGAGGAAGTGCTGGAAAACTGTTTGAATGGGACAAGAGACGTCAGGATAGGTGGGCGGAAAATTGAATGTATAAGATTTGCGGATGACATGGCGATCCTCGCAGAAAATAAAGAGATGCTGACTCAAATGCTAAATGACTGAATGAAGCCTGTGCAGCATATGGTATAAAAATTAATAAAAAAAACAACAGAAGCATGGTCATAGGCCTAAAGAAAAGAAAAGTGAAAATTAAGTTGGAGTCGGAAATCATAGAACAGTAAGAGCATTCAAGTATTTAGGAAGTTGGATTAAAGAAGACGTGGATTGCCAACAAGATATTAAAGCGAGTATGGCTCTGGTGAAAGAGGCATTTCGAAAGCAGAGAAGACTCCTAACTAGTTATTTAAACAAGTAATTAAGGAAGCGACTGGTTAAGTGCTTCATATTGAGTGTGGCCTTGTATGGAGCAGAAATGTAGACTTTCAGAAAGAAGGATGTGAAGAGAATTGAAGCTTGTGAAATGTGGATATGGGATAGAATGGAGAAGATCAGCTGGACTGATAAAGTCAGGAATGAAGAAGTACTGAGGATAGTTGGAGAAAAACAGAGGATCCTGCTGACAGTGAAGAACAGGAAACTAAACTGGATAGGCCACAATCTAAGAAGAGATTGCCTTCTAGTCGAGGCCATTTGAAGATTTCATTCCGGGAAAGAGAGGGAGGGGCAGAAGGAGGTTTCAGATGCTGGATGTCATCAGCAGGCCACAAGGAGGGTACTAAAGAATGGAGAGGAATGCAAAAGACAGAGAAACATGGAGGGCTATGCAGTCAAAACCTGCTGCAAGACAGACAACCTGATGATGATGATGATGATGATGATGATGATGATGCCCAAAGAGGGAGATTTGACAAACTCACACAGAATTAATATAATTTGTGTCAAATATAATGTAATGGGAAAAAAACTATCCCGTGATCTAGTTGGTAATAATGAAATAGCAATTATATTTCTTTAGCAACAAATTTCATTTTACACATTAGCAAGTAGAGCAAACAATAAATGTTGAAAGTTTAGGAACTATTTCTCATTCGTCTCTGTTTCCCAAATGCCATAGGGGCATAGTCCATATGAATACCTTTTACCTTCTTATTGCCATTTATGTAGTTTTTAAGAAGCATTATGTATTTGTTGTGGAATCCTACATGGTAACACCTGTGCTGCAGTTGTAAAGTGAATTTCTACAGCAGTTAAGATTTTGTGTGATATTTGGTTTTAGCAAGGTTTAAATTCCTGCCAGCCATTTGAATGTATGTTTCGATGGGTTCCCTAATCCACTCAAGGCAAATACTGGGATAGTTCAGTTAATAGGATCACGGTACGTTCTCCAGCTTTATGCTTGTCCAAACTGAGCTTGTGCTGCAGCTCTAGTGATCCTGATCTTGATGGAATACTATAATTTAACCTTTATTCTTTGTAGCTTGATTACCTGGTGTGTGTGTGTCACAAAAAACAAGTGATGCTAGGACAACTTCATGGAAACATTTGGAAGGACATGTGGAAAAGAAATAACGAATAAACCATTGAAAGAAACACATTTTAATTACTACATGAGAGGTCAACATACACTAATTGCATATCATATTTACACTTCAGGTTACAAGTGTTGCTCATTGTGACAGCCATCTGCACCTCACAAGAGGTTGTTCTGCTCCCTGCCGCCATTGGATAAGCAGCTGCAGCAGCAAGTCGTATACTCCTAGCTCACTCATTTGTTACATAGTTAATTTCTTAATTTCTTAGCGTGTTTTTGGTACTTGCATTGTTTAATTCATAAATTTCTGGCGTATTATAGTATTTGAGAGTTGTAGCATCGCGTTTTAGTACCCAAATAGTGTAAAATCGCGTAGTCTCCTTCCGCCGCTGAGCAGTTTGTCAGCAGTGTGCAAGTAGCAGCATTACTGCATTTACTAGGCAATCTTGTATTTTAATAACCGTTTAAATTTTGTGTCGATTTGTTTGCGCTCTCTGTAGATTAGTTCAGACGTTCCTTGCACAACAGTTTTTAGCATGGATAGGGACTGCAACTGCTGTGTTCGGATGCAGGCTGAGTTGGCATCCCTTCGCTCCCAGCTTCAGGCAGTGTTGGCTTCGGTCACACAGCTTGAGGCTGTTACCAATGGGCATCACTGTGGGGGTCCTGATGGGGGTTTGTGGGGTTTGTCGGAGATGGCCAGCTCGTCCCACGCATCCCCCGATCGGACTACGACTGTGGTTGCCCTGGATACTGCCTGCATTGAGGCTGATCCCTCACCTGTGGTAGAGTGGGAGGTCGTCCTCAAGGTGTGGCAGGGGGCGAAAGACATTCCGGAGGGCTGAACGGAAGGCCTCTCCAGTTTCTCTGACGAACCAGTTTCAGGCTCTGTCTCAGGCTGATACTGATCTTCGGCCTGACATGGCTGCTTGGCCTGTTCCAGAGGTTGCCCCTCAGTCTGCAAGATCCGGGCGGTCGAAGAGGGTGGGCTTACTGGTAGTTGGGAGCTCCAACGTCAGGCGCGTAATGGGGCCCCTTAGGGATATGGCAGCAAGAGAGGGGAAGAAAACCAATGTGCACTCCGTGTGCATACCGGGGGGAGTCATTCCAGATGTGGAAAGGGTCCTTCCGGATGCCATGAAGGGTACAGGGTGCACCCATCTGCAGGTGGTCGCTCATGTCGGCACCATTGATGTGTCGCTATGGATCGGAGGTAATCCTCTCTGGCTTCCGGCGGCTATCTGATTTGGTGAAGACTGCCAGTCTCGCTAGCAGGATGAAAGCAGAGCTCACCATCTGCAGCATCGTCGACAGGACTGACTGCGGACCTTTGGTACAGAGCCGAGTGGAGGGTCTGAATCAGAGGCTGAGACGGTTCTGTGACCGTGTGGGCTGCAGATTCCTCGACTTGCGCCATAGGGTGGTGGGGTTTCGGGTTCCGCTGGATAGGTCAGGAGTCCACTACACGCAACAAGCGGCTACATGGGTAGCAGCGGTTGTGTGGCGTGGGCTGGGCGGTTTTTTAGGTTAGATGGCCTTGGGCAAGTACAGAAAGGGCAACAGCCTCAACGGGTGCGGGGCAAAGTCAGGACATGCGGGGACCAAGCAGCAATCGGTATTGTAATTGTAAACTGTCGAAGCTGCGTTGGTAAAGTACCGGAACTTAAAGCGCTGATAGAAAGCACCGAAGCTGAAATTGTTATAGGTACAGAAAGCTGGCTGAAGCCAGAGAGAAATTCTGCCGAAATTTTTACAAAGGTGCAGACGGTGTTTAGAAAGGATAGATTGCATGCAACCGGTGGTGGAGTGTTTGTCGCTGTTAGTAGTAGTTTATCCTGTAGTGAGGTAGAGGTGGATAGTTCCTGTAAATTATTATGGGTGGAGGTTACACTCAACAACCGAGCTAGGTTAATAGTTGGCTCCTTTTACCGACCTCCCGACTCAGCAGCATTAGTGGCAGAACAACTGAGAGAAAATTTGGAATACATTTGACATAAATTTTCTCAGCATGTTATAGTCTTAGGTGGAGATTTCAATTTACCAGATATAGACTGGGACACTCAGATGTTTAGGACGGGTGGTAGGGACAGAGCATCGAGTGACATTATACTGAGTGCACTATCCGAAAATTACCTCCAGCAATTAAACAGAGAACCGACTCGTGGAGATAACATCTTGGACCTACTGATAACAAACAGACCTGAAGTTTTCGACTCCGTAAGCGCAGAACAGGGAATCAGTGATCATAAGGCCGTTGCAGCATCCCTGAATATGGAAGTAAATAGGAATATAAAAAAAGGGAGGAAGGTTTATCTGTTTAGCAAGAGTAATAGAACGCAGATTTCAGACTACCTAACAGATCAAAAAGAAAATTTCTCTTCCGACACTGACAATGTTGAGTGTTTATGGAAAAAGTTCAAGGCAATCGTAAAATGCGTTTTAGACAGGTACGTGCCGAGTAAAACTGTGAGGGACGTGAAAAACCCACCGTGGTACAACAACAAAGTTAGGAAACTACTGCGAAAGCAAAGAGAGCTTCACTGCAAGTTTAAACGCAGCCAAAACCTCTCAGATAAACAGAAGCTAAACGATGTCAAAGTTAGCGTAAGGAGGGCTATGCGTGAAGCGTTCAGTGAATTCGAAAGTAAAATTCTATGTACCGACTTGACAGAAAATCCTAGGAAGTTCTGGTCTTACGTTAAATCAGTAAGTGGATCGAAACAGCATATCCAGACACTCCGGGATGATGAAGGCATTGAAACAGAGGATGACACGCGTAAAGCTGAAATACTATACACCTTTTTCCAAAGCTGTTTCACAGAGGAAGACCGCACTGCAGTTCCTTCTCTAAATCCTCGCACAAACGAAAAAATGGCTGACATCGAAATAAGTGTCCAAGGAATAGAAAAGCAACTGGAATCACTCAACAGAGGAAAGTCCACTGGACCTGACGGGATACCAATTCGATTCTACACAGAGTACGCGAAAGAACTTGCCCCCCTTCTAACAGCCATGTACCGCAAGTCTCTAGAGGAACGGAAGGTTCCAAATGATTGGAAAAGAGCACAGGTAGTCCCAGTCTTCAAAAAGGGTTGTTGAGCAGATGCGCAGAACTATAGACCTATATCTCTGACGTCGATCTGTTGTAGAATTTTAGAACATGTTTTCTGCTCGAGTATCATGTCCTTTTTGGAAACCCATAATCTACTATGTAGGAATCAACATGGATTCCGGAAACAGCGATCGTGTGAGACCCAACTCGCTTTATTTGTTCATGAGACCCAGAAAAAATTAGATACAGGCTCCCAGGTAGATGCTATTTTCCTTGACTTCCGGATGGCGTTCGATACAGTTCCGCACTGTCGCCTGATAAACATAGTAAGAGCCTACGGAATATCAGACCAGCTGTGTGGCTGGATTGAAGAGTTTTTAGCAAACAGAACACAACATGTTGTTATCAATGGAGAGACGTCTACAGACGTTGATGTAACCTCTGGCGTGCCACAGGGGAGTGTTATGGGACCATTGCTTTTCACAATATATATAAATGACCTAGTAGATAGTGTCGGAAGTTCCATGCGGCTTTTCGCGGATGATGCTGTAGTATACAGAGAAGTTGCAGCATTAGAGAATTGTAGCGAAATGCAGGAAGATCTGCAGCGGATAGGCACTTGGTGCAGGGAGTGGCAACTGACCCTTAACATAGACAAATGTAATGTATTGCGAATACATAGAAAGAAGGATCCTTTATTGTATGATTATATGATAGCAGAACAAACACTGGTAGCAGTTACTTCTGTAAAATATCTGGGAGTATGCGTGCGGAACGATTTGAAGTGGAATGATCATGTAAAATTAATTGTTGGTAAGGTGGGTACCAGGTTGAGATTCATTGGGAGAGTCCTTAGAAAATGTAGTCCATCAACAAAGTAGGTGGCTTACAAAACACTCGTTCGACCTGTACTTGAGTATTGCACATCAGTGTGGGATCCGTACCAGATCGGGTTGACGGAGGAGATAGAGAAGATCCAAAGAAGAGCGGCGCGTTTCGTCACAGGGTTATTTGGTAACCGTGGTAGCGTTACGGAGATGTTTAACAAACTCAAGTGGCAGACTCTGCAAGAGAGGCGCTCTGCATCGCGGTGTAGCTTGCTCGCCAGGTTTCGAGAGGGTGCGTTTCTGGATGAGGTATCGAATATATTGCTTCCCCCTACTTATACCTCCCGAGGAGATCACGAATGTAAAATTAGAGAGATTAGAGCGCGCACGGAGGCTTTCAGACAGTCGTTCTTCCCGCGAACCATACGCGACTGGAACAGGAAAGGGAGGTAATGACAGTGGCACATAAAGTGCCCTCCGCCACACACCGTTGGGTGGCTTGCGGAGTATAAATGTAGATGTTGATGTATTGCCCAAAACATTGCAGGTTGGGCATTGGCTGCCTCCCTTACTACACTCAATTCCAACCTCCAACCTATGTTAGTGTCTCGTTGATAAATCCTGTTCTTCAGGTAACCCCACAACCAAAAATATCACAGATTCAAATCTGGTGATCTTGGTGACCACGCAGTTTGGAGCAATCGGTCAATGATCAGCTTTTCTCTTAATGTCTTATGGAGTAACCAAGTGACCTAATGAGCAATGTGAGGTGGAGCTCCACCATGCATCCAAACAGTTGAGTCTAAAGTACCTCTCTCTGTTGGTAAATCAGATAACAGTATTGTGTACCATTCATACTGCATGTCCTTGGTACTTGGGGTCACAGTTACTCAAAGAAAAAATGGTTGTTCACTATGCAGGGGAAGTTCATAAATGTATGTTGGTGGTGGTAATACCCAAATGTGACAATTGTGAGTGTTCACTGCCTCAGTGAATGTAAAGTGTGCTTCATCACTCCACAAAACGTTTCAGTGCCACATGTTGTCAACATTAAGCCTTGCAAGGAATGGAAGAGCAAAGTCTACTATAACATTCACAAAAGTTGATGAGTAATGTGAAGTTTATACGGATACCATTTCACAGTTGTTTGCAGAACTTTTTGAATGGTGGACCATGGTATATTCAGCTCATGCACTGCTAAGAGATCACACATTGCGTCCAGCCTTGTCAGCCATGGCAACAGTAATTTCTTCAACAATTTGTGGCACAATTGGTTGTTGTCTCTCCTATGAGCAGTTCCCAAATCACCAGTTAATTCAAATTTGCAATTCATGTTCCTCAAACCTGGTATGGAAAAAGACTCCCTGTCTTCCTTTAATGCATCAATATTCATAAAGAGCAGCAGCTCTTTTACTTCCGTTTTGGTAAAACAGCGCTATGAGTAAAGCCGTGCTCACCTTGTCTAGTCCTGTGTTGACTGTCTGCAACTGTAATGCACATTTATGCATGTGTTTCAACCCTACATTGCCGGACCAGTACCAAAGCCTAATGACAAGTCACAACACTAACACTTCTAACAACATACATTATGTGATCAAAAGTATCTGGACACCTGGCTGAAAATGACTTACAGGTTCATGGAACCCTCCATTGGTAATGCTGGAATTGAATATGGTGTAGGCCCTCCCTTAGCCTTAATGACAGCTTCCACTATCACAGGCATAGATTCATTCAGGTGCTGGAAGGTTTCTTGGGGAATGGTAGCCCATTCTTCATGGAATGTTGCACTGAGGAGAGGTATTGATGTTGGTCGGTGAGGCCTGGCACGAAGTCAGCGTTCCAAAACATCCCAAAGGTGTTCTGTAGGATTCAGGTTAGGACTCTGTGCAGGCCAGTCCATTACAGGGATGTTGTTGTCATGTTACCACTGGGCCACAGGTCATGCCTTATGATAGGTGCTCGATCATGTTGAAAGATGCAATTCCCATCCCCAATTGCTCTTCAACAGTGGGAAGAAAGAAGGTGCTTAAAATATCAATGTAGGCCTGTGCTGTGATAGTGCCATGCAAAACAACAAGGGGTGCAAGCCCCCTCCATGAAAACCATGACCACACCATAACATCACCGCCTCCGTATTTTACTGTTGGCACTACATATGCTGGCAGATGACATTCACCGGGCATTCGCCATACCCACACCCTGCCATTGGATCACCACATTGTGTACTGTGATTCATTACTCCACACAATGTGTTTCCACTGTTCAATCATCCAATGTTTACACTCCTTACACCAAGCAAGGCATCATTTGGCATTTACCAGCTTGATGTGTAGGCTATGAGCAGCCACTAGCTCTTGAAATCCAAGTTTTCTCACTTCCCGCCTACCTGTCATAGTACTTGAAGTGGATCCTGATGCAGTTTGGAATTCTTGTGCAATGGTCTGGATAGATGTCTGCCTATTATACATTACGACCCTCTTCAACTGTCGGCGGTCTTTGTCAGTCAACAGATGAGGTCAGGCTGTACGCTTTTGTGTTGTATGTGTCCCTTCACATTTCCGCTTCACTATCAAATCGGAAACAGTGGATGTACAAACATACGCCACAAGTGACACCCAATCACCTGCCCATGTTCGAAGTCTGTGAGTTCTATGGAGTGCCCCATTCTGCTCTCTCACAGTGTCTAATGACTACTGAGGTCGCTGATATGGAGTACCTGGCAGTAGGTGGCAGCACAATGCACCTAATATGAAAAATGTATGTTTTTTTTTTTTTTTTGTGTCTGGATACTTGTGATCACATAGTGCAAGTCCTGCAGCGCACAGTCTAAACGTCATTCCTATAAAGTTGGATACCCATACAGTGAGTTGTTTCCCATCTACACTGGCTCATTGATGAAAGTTTCGTCATAACCACCCTGTACTATCTGCAGGCAACCACCTCTTCGGTCTTCTCTCCAGGTCAATGGAAAATCGCTTTAAAGTCTCTATCTCCCAGAAAATCATATTCATATCTGGTATATCTATTGTTTATCTAAGGAAGTCAAATACCTGATATTAATTTTAATTTGAGCTAGGGCTATGTTAATTGTTTTGAAATGGATAAAATTTTGTCACCCAGGAAACAATTTCAAAGTTGCCATGTCATGTCTTGAAAACTATTCAACTCATTGACATACTTATATTTTTAACTGCCTTGTCCGGCAACAGTTATTTCCAGAGTTTTCTATCACATTGTGTTTGTTATGCTGTAGGTCTCTGTTAATGTTTCAGATCATTTCAGAAATGTTTTCTTAGTTGTAATTGAGGCTGGACCTATATTCTTTCCTGAAATAAATATGATTTGCACAGCTAGAAATATTTTTGACTTTTGAACTGGCAGGCACAAAACGTTGTGCAGTGGAAGTCATAACACAGTGAGAGCCAACAAGGCAGGCTCCCACTGCTGCAGTTTTCCTTGGAGCAGTCCAATCTGCTTGCTGTCAAATGACAGCTAATTTTAAATACATGAGAAAAAAATATTTATACAGGTTTTTAAATTAAGCGTCTACAACTGACACTGATATGAAGACTTGTTTTTAAGCAAAGAGAAGACAACTCTTTGCAGCTTGGTCCCAATCTTCCTTTATGCCCACTACAAATAAAAAAAACCTTTTGGACAACTGAAAACCCACTGAATTTCAGTAATTAGTAGAAATAAATAATGAATGGCCTTCATTGCCACAATAAGATTTGTAACTTGCATATTTTGGTGAAGGCATTAATTTACATAAGCAAGTATTTCGTGAAATAACAAACAGTACAGTACTGGAGAAATATATTGTATGGAGATGCTATTATAATAGACTGGAAGTATGAATTCATGCTCCCTGTGTATTGAATACAATCATGTTCAAAGCTGCAAAATATGGATGAAATTAATATGGTTATAGAAGTAGGAAGAAATGATACTTTCAATTGATGTAGCCTTAAAAGTGAATCAACCAGCCTATCTCACAAACCCCCTCTCATTCAAGAAAATGTGTAAATATTTGCCTAGACCAATCAGTTCTTTACAAATGTTAATACCCATTCTGATTAGCAGTTTCCTGTTTCAAAGAATGTTGGTTTCAAAGTGTGAAGTTATTAGATACAATGTCTGATTTTTCAGTGTATGGAGAAGGACGATCATTGTTGCCAGCATACAGTTCGTACCTGACAACCTTGAGCCCAGGTCCTGGCCCTGCTGCCCTTCGGGCTGAGCCCTCTCAACATGTCCTGTCACTGGTGCTGCAATTACTTTGTGCTTTAACTGTGATCATGCTGGTGCTTCTATTGTCACTCTGTTTGCTGCAACGATATACAAAGCATGTTGCTGAGGCACAGGGTGTGGAAATGACACTTGCAAATTCATTTAGGTAAGTACAGTTCAGGCAACTTTGTGAGCCATATGCCAGCAAAGAAATTAACATCTTTACATTTTCCATGTTGAGCTATTTTGAATAATGTAATTTTTGATGTCATAATTGTGTATAAATATATGTTATGCTTGTACATTGCCATTACACTGTAAGAAGATGCCCCATTCCTCAAATTTAATTGGTGGTGATTCAAGTCAGTTTTTGTCATTGCTTCTATCATTTAATCACTTGTTAATGGAATTCGGTATTGGTCTCTGAAGTATTACAGCTAATAATGAGGTGAAAAATTACTTGCGTGCCTTAGAGATAGTGTTGAAATCATTGGAATTTGGGTTTCGTTATGTTCATACGTGAGATTCAGGCCATCTCCTACATCTAACAAGACGTCCTTGGCAAGTTAACTTTACAGTATGTGTAGTACAGTAGCAGTAAATTAACAACAACAACAATAATAATAATAGTAATAATAATAATGTATAGGAATGGATGTCTGTTATTTGAAAAAAAGTCATTGTAATTAACACTGCTTTTTGTAATTTCCGCATTTCATTTTTTTCATATGTGAGTAGTGACTGCATTAAGTAGCATATGACTGCAGTATAAAAAGAACCAATTTGGGAAATAAGTTAACTAGTTTGGTGGAGAGCGCGAAATAGAAGAGCAGTCAAATGAAAATGAGGCAGGCTTTATAATGAGCATGGCACAGATGTTAGTAACACAGGTAGGCACACTCACTGGTGTGCCATTTGTCTGTTAGACATGCTTGAGGTGAGCTCAGCAAGTAGTGTGTGCATCAAACTTCACTACAGAGGCCAGGATGGAAGAACAGAGAGGTGTAGTGCTGTTTTTGACTGCCGAAGGTGTGTCGGGAAATTAAATTTGTGCCTGAATGTCTGTTGTGTGTAACGAAAAAGGTGTGTCACATGTGTGTGTTTTTGCATGGAATGAATGATTTTGAGAAGGTGATGTGTAATTGAAAGACAGCAGTCAACCAGATCAGGCTCATTATGCCATTACCCCTTCGAGTATAGCTGTGGTGGTTCCTGCTATCAGAAATAATGGATGAGTGCTCTACCAACTGAGCTACCCAAGCATGACTCATGACCCGTCCTCACAATTTTATTTCCGCCAGCAGCAGTGTGATGCCGACCGTTGTTAGTTGAGCAGTGGTCATGTACCAAATAGTTTTATCTTGTGACTTCGGTTTTAAATATTTTATGGAAAAGAATGACCATGAGAGCAGTTGTTTTTTGATTTGTTTTGCTAATGATTTTATATCAGCTGTTCTGCCTCATGTATTGTTATATCCAAATGGTTTATAAATGTTAACCTATATTCAGATCCGATGATAGCACCTTTAGTGTGTTCAAAACCGGTTATCCAGTAAACAGTATTTAAGCGATCTTGGCTTTTGAATTATTTCTATTTACAGAGAGCTGGCAAATCCTGAATTACTGAAGAAGTGTCTGCATGGTCAGACTCAAAATCCCAATGAGTTGTTCAATAATCATAAATGGATTCAATTACCAAAAAATGTTTTTATTGGAATGAAGACACTAAAGTGGGGGGTCAGTGATACTCTTGTTGCTTTAATGATGGCAACATTGGTAGGGTGAAAGTGCATATGGGAATTAATCCTGGAGCAAACTGCATCAGAGAACTTGAACGGATGGACAAGGTTTGCATTGATAAAGCAGAGTATGCAGCACAGTTGGCCACTAAGGAGTCCAGAAAGAAGAAAAGAAGAAAAAACTTGGAAAAAGATCAAGAGGATGATATACAGTATGGTGCAGGGTGCTTCTGAGTGGCTAAAAATAAAAAATTAAGTATATATTAAATGAGTTACAGTCTTTTGAAACCTTAGAAGCCATTCCAGAAAATTTACATTTTCTGTTGTATTTTTCCCTAAATCTCAGAAACCACTTTGAGTAGAGTATTCATATTTTCAGGGAGTAATAACATACATATCCTGAGTCTACTGAACTAAAATAACAACATAATGTTACATATAATTAAAATTATTTAGGATAATGTATAAAAGAAGTACAGTACACAAAATTTTAACCGTGTAGTTAAAAAATTGTATTTCCCAAAGTAGTGGCTGAAATGTAATTATTGTAGTACAGTAGACTCAGAGCATACAGTTTAATGGCCTGTAAAAGATTCATGTCAATGGCTACAGTGGTTCCTGAAATACAGGGAAGCCAAAGTCGCTAAATTTAACATTGTCGGGATAGGGCGTTCCAACTCCCCTTAAGTGCTATTGACATGTTTGTGTGTCCCATTCTGCCAACTTTCTCACTGCTGTGGATGAGCTAATTCCATATCTCAGTGAATAAAATAATTTCAAGCATTTATCATACAACATACCTCTTTGCATGCTATCATTTGCAAAAAAACATCGTTTTGATATCCTGGACTATTGAAGAAATATGAAGATTGTTATGACCATATGATTACCCAACATGTGGGGATAGAATAGGGCTCGCAGCTCCCAACTGTCCACCAGGTGTAAAAAACAATATCTTGAGAACAAAATGAGATACATCACTCTGCTCTCAGTTTTAAATAAAATTTTGATATCGTATCTACATTTCATGAATTGCAGTGTATGAGCTGAAATCAACCATACACAAAGCCTACGCAACACGTTTTTACCTCTGCAAGCTCTTTGATACTCATGCAGTGTTTTATTTAATTTGATGCAGCCCAATAACTGTGTTGAATAACGGAAAGAAATTCAGTCCTTTATTGAGAGAAAATGTAACACTGTAATATGCATAATTTTACTCTCTGAGTGTTTTTCTTAAAATCGGATGATAAGTATTTCCCAGCGGCCAGAATGCAGTTTGTCAGCATAGTTAGCAGTATTAGGTGAGCAGTACAGCTAAAACAAAGCAACCCTGAGTGCAGAGAGTATGTCTGTAGCAGTCAGAGTGTGAATATTTTATCTTCATATTTTTTTGTAATGCAGATATATCTCCAGTTATTATAATGATTCATTTTATGTCTGTTATTTGGTTAGTGTAATACTTTGACATTATACTTTAGCTCTCCAAATTTGTGCCCTGTATTGTGTATGTGTGTGGCTGCTGTTGATGTTGTGTGTATAGGCTTTAATGTGTGTATACCTGGTGTTGAAATCTCTTCCTGTTTGTCCTAGACAGAACATGCAGCATTCCCCGCATGTTACTTTGTATATTCCAGAGCTTGAGTGTGGGTCACAATTACACTTAGCTTTGTATTATTTTTTGTTGTAGTTTATTAGATGTACAAGTAGAAAACCCAATTTTTTATTTTGTGGTTTTTGAAAATATTTGAAATTTTCTGTGATATATTGCAAATGTAAGGGGTGCTAGATATGCAGTTGTTGTTGCGTTCCCCCCCCCCCCCCCCCCTCCAAGTATGGTGTTGACCATGCAAGCAGTATAATCACTGGCAACTGCTATCTGTTTCACTATGTTGCATGTTCTCATTGTTCAAAGGTATTTTAGTTGCCCTATGTAGCATTGACCTGTATGCTGCCTGTTAGTGGATGTTTGGGTAACATGAGGTTGCAGGGATTGTGGTGTCACTCATTGTATTTTTCCTATAAATTTTGATTGTGCATATGGTGTTGTCTTGTGATATTTAGTTCCAGATGGTTGATGCTTTTGTTATATTCATGTTCCACTGTAAATGTAGTTTTCTCGTGTAGACTATTGAAACAATTTAGAATGTCTGCGGGGTCTTCAGAATCTGCTTTTACTAGCGGTAGTGTGTCATCTACATATGTCCCCTAAAATTCAGTTTTCTGTATGCAGGGTTCATGGCTGTTAAATAATTTTTGTTCCAAATGATTTATGTGCATGTTAGCTATAGTACCAGATGTACATCATCCCACTGCAAGGCCATCTGGCTGCTTATAAATGTTTCTGTTAAATATAGAATAGTTGTAACTCTAGAGTTAGTTGGAGAAGTTCCATGAATTCCACAATCTCTGTGTATGCAATTTTCTAAATACTCATAAGTTCTTTTGGATTACTGTTACAGCTTCTGGTATAGTTATATTTGAGTAAAGGCTGGTAATTAATTACAAGTGATAAAAGCTGAGTGTATTGGATGAGATTTTTGGCTGTTACTTCTTCAGCTAGTATCTGCTGCTCTTATAGAAATGTTGTTTCATATTAATATTTTTTCACAGTATTTCATTCAGTTTCTGTGACAGTTTGATGGTCTGTTTATAGAGTTTACAACCATGCATATTGAATTAGCTTCTGTGTGTATTTTCGGCTGTTCTCTGAAACACGGTGCCTTTGGGTGCATGCACGTGAGCTGCACATGAAGTACGCTCCACTATATTCATCACATTATTGTTCTGTAGCATTCCAGCGTAGATAATACTCATATTGTTAGAAAGTAGTAGTCTTCTTTAATTCTTTGCAGGGCAAGAGTAGCTGGAAGTTTATATCTCCTGTAATTATTACATGCTCATACTGTGACATGAGCATGAAAAAGTCTGATTGGAATGATATCGTGCTGATTTCAGGTTGTTTATAGATTACTCCAATCAAAAATTCCTGATTAGATACATTTAATTCGGGAAATGAGAACTCAGCTTCTCTATCACCATTAGCATCCGATGTATCTGATATCATTGGTTTTAAATAGGAGTGAAACATGCACCCACCCCACACCCACAATGAGTTACACAATCAGACCCTAGAAGTTTATAGTCACATGAGAAAAGCGGAATCCAAGGAGATGCCTGGTGTAAGCCATTTCTCGAACAGAAGAATTACGTGGAAGCTCCTTAGCTAGAATAGTCATTAAATATATCAAAATGAACTATCAACAGCTGCACATTAGCATAAACAGCCCAGAGGGATATTCCACAACAAGCAAAGTGATCTGCTGTGCCGCCAGTATGTGGACTGGTCTTCCAGAAGTCAGATGATGACCAGCATCCACTACACTGGATGACCAAAGCGATGTTTGTCCAGGCTGTGTAATACAAGATGTGGAGGAAGCCTTACCTGTGGCTATCGAGCATGCAGAGTGCAGTTCTATGCAAGTTGTGATTCACATCGGCTTCAACAGTGCCCATTATACATGGGTTCTGTGGCCATCCTCATTTCATACATGAGGCTGGCAGAAGTGGTGAAGGCTGCTGACATCACTCATGGGGTGCAAGTGGAAATGAAAATTTGCAGCATTTTCCCAAATTTGGTTTGAAGTTGGGTGGAGGGTCTCAACTAAAGCTTCGTCAACTTTGTGCCAGTATTAGTTGCAGATTTCTGGACCAGTGTTATCAGGTAGGGAATTGGGAATAGGCCAGGGCTGCACTACACAAAAGTAGAATATAATGACACTTCGACTGTAAAAATTTTATTAGTAAATTGTCAAAGTATTCGTAATAAAGTTCCCAAATTTACTGCCCTCCAGGGAAGTTCTCGTGCTCAAAATTATTCCATGGAACTGAGAGCTGGGTGAAATCTGAAGTAGAAGGTTCTGAGATACAGAGTGACTCATGGAATGTATATTGGAAAACATATTGGATACCATAGGAGGGGAGTATTCATTGCATTTGATGAAGGTATTGCCTCTGTTGAGATTGAAATTGAGTGTGACAGTGAAGTTATCTAGTTGCATATAACAGGACTAGGTGAAATCAGGATAATTGTTGGATGCTTTTACCAGCCACCTGATTGTACTATGACAGTTGTAGAGTCACTCAAAGAAATTCTAGTGTGTAGCACATAAAGACCCACATAATACAATACTACTTATGGGTGACTTTAAACTACTGAGTATAGATTGGGATGTCTGTGGAGTCTTTGCATGGGGTACAGACAGGCACTTTTTCGAAGTACTTCTGATCACGTTTTCCGAGAACTGTCTTGAGCAGCTAGTTCAACAGCCTACACTCAGTGGAAATATTTTAGACCTTGTAGTTACCAACAAGCCTGACCTTATCGATGGCGTCAGTAAAGAGACAAGAGTTAGTGGTTGGGACATTCGTAGTGGCTATGGTTACTAAAGTTAATACATCAGACAAGAATGCTAGGAGAGTGTTTTTGCTAGAATCTGCAGATAATAGGTTGTTAACATCTCACTTATTCAATGAATAGATATCATTTAGTTCCTGTGTGATGGATATAGAGGAGTTACAGGCAAAGTTTAAATGGATTGTAAATCGTGCTTTGGAGAAGTGTGTTCCTAGTAAGTGGGTTAAGGACAGAAAAGATCCACCATGATTTAACAACGACATTTTGAAAATCCTGAGGAAGCGAAGGCTATACAATGAAGGCTTTCACGACTGGATGGTACTGTTGTTAATAATTCTTCCGGGTTATATGGCCATGGAAGAATTCCATGGACCACGGCCATATAACCCGGAAGAATTATCAACAACAGAAGCAAAGGCTGTTGCATTCTTGGTTCGAAAGAAAATGTGCAAATGATAACAGTCAGAGGTTTGTAGAGATTTGTACATCTGTAAAAAGATCTGGCCAAAAATCCGAGAAAATCCTGGTCCTGCATAAAATTGCTAAGTCAGTCTAAGGCTTCTATCCAGTTACTATTTGACTAGTCTGGTGTGGCATTAAAATATAATAAATGTAAAGCCAAAATTTTAAATTTCACATTTAAGAAATCATTCCTGCTGGAGACTCATACAAATGTACCTTTGTTTGACCATTTCACAGACTCCTGTATGAATGACATAGTAATAGGCATCCTTGGCATAGAGAAACAACTGAAAGAGTTCAAAACAAAATGAGTTGCCAACTCCAGATGGAATCCCAGTCTGATTTTACAAAGAATGCTCTAAGGCATTTGCCCCTTACTTAGCTTGCTTTTATCGTGGAACTCTCGCACCACACAAAGTCCCAAGCAATTGTAAAAAAAAAAGCACAGGTGACTCCTACGTATAAGAAGGGTAAAAGGAGAGACCTTCAGAATTAGAGATGGACATCCATAACATCATTTTGCTGCAGAATTCTTGAACATATTCTCAGTTTGAATGTAATAAATCAACTTGAGTTGAAAAGCATCTGTCCATGAATCAGCACAGTTTTTCAAAATATCAGTCATACAAAACTCGGCTTGTCCTTTTCTCACATAATATCCTGTGTATGGTGGATGAAAGGTAACATTTGGATTCCATATTTCTGAAACGCATTTGACACAATGCCCGACTGTGGACTGTTAGCAAACATACACAATAGCGAGTGTTCATCAGAGACAAGGATATCATAAGGAGTGCCTCAGGGAAGTGTGACGGAGCCACTTTTATTTTCTATATATGTAAATGATGTGGTTAACAGAATGAGCAGCAATCTGTAGCTGTGTGCTAATGATGCTGTGATCTATGGGGTGGTGTCATCATTTAGTGACTGTAGGAAGATGCAAGGTGACTTAAACAAAATTTCTAGTTGGTGTGCTGAATGGCAGCTAGCTCTAAATGTAGAAAAATGAGGGTTAATGCAGATGAGTCGGAAAAACAAACCCATATTGTTCAGATACAGTGTTAGTAGTGTGCTGCTAGACCCAGTCACATCATTTAAATATCTGGGAGTAATGTTGCAAAGCAATATGAAGTGGAACAGGCATGTGAGGATCGTGGTAGGGAAAGTGAATGGTTAACTTCAGTTTTTTGGGAGAATTCTAGGAAAGTATGGTTCATCTGTAAAAGCAGACAGCAGATAGATGTTAGTGCAGTCTGTTCTTGAGTACTGCTCAAGTGTTCGGGGTTCATCCCAGGTCAGATTATAGGAATACATCGAACCAGGTGAGAGGTGGGCTGCTAGATTTGGTATTGATAGGTTCAAACAACGCACAAGTATTATGGAGATGGTTTGGGAACTCAAATGGGAATCCCTTGGGGAAGACGACATTCTTTTCAAGGAACACTGTTGAGTAAATTTAGAGAATCAACATTTGAAGCTGACTGCAGAACGGTTCTACTGTCGCCAACATACATTTCCTGTAAGGACGACGAAGATAACAGAAATTAGCACTCGTACAGAGACATGTGGACAGTCCTTGCTCTATTTTTGAGTGGAACAGGAAGGGAAATGATTAGTAGTCATACATGGTACCCTCCGCCATGGCTTGTGGAGAATGTAAATAGATGTAGATGAAGGTAGTAATGGGCAGTACTAATGATGTGGATATACATAAAAACCAATCGTCATAGGATAATTAATACCATAATACATTGAAGTATAATAGCACAGGTATGTTATAAATATACTGTGAACACAAACCAAAGTGCAAGTCATGTTGGCTCCTGAGGTTTTATGTAATTTCTTTCGATTCAGAGGTATTTGATACCGACTTTTTTTCCTTCTGTAGTATTCACTTTTATTCTACAATCTTCAGAAAATGTATTTTGCAATCCAAATAGTGGGATGGTGGTGATCAACATTTTTAGCCTTCTGTATTTGAGATCTTCTCTGACAGTAATTTCATTATTAAACATGCTATTCCCATGGAAGGCATAAGGAGATGACATCCATTAAATCTTATGATAACAGTTGGAACTTCAGTTTCTCATTGTCGACCAGCTTGAATATTCAGGCCTTCAGGTATGTCAGCTGTTAAAATATTGCCATCCAACTGTTCTGAATCAATTCATCAATCTAGTCCACCACATAACAAATCTGTGAGCAATGTCATAGTAACTTGTGTGATATTTATGAACAACTGGAAACCTGTGAAGATTATTTCATAAGGGATATGTTGGTGACCTCCTATTCCAGCTTGAAACGTGTAGTATGTCTTTACTTTTACTGTGCCACAGCAAGTCAGGCACAAAACACAAAAGATTGTCTGTGTAAATGGTACAGTGATCTTCTGTCGTAATTACAGCTATCCTACATTATTATTAATGCACTCACGCATATGGGGTGATACAAAAAAATGCTTCTTGTCATATAAAAAGTGTTGTGCCCATCAAATGTGTGGGCACCAAAATCAACATTGAGAAATTTGTTGCCCAAGAACATTCAAAGATGTACTTGCATTGACTGAAGTGTCAAACATGCTCTGGCTTCATTGTAAATTGAATGAAGTCACAGGACTGACAACACTTGCAGGAGCCATTTTTATTGTAAATACAATTGTAAACTTACTTAACACAGTGAAAGAAATTAATTTTACCACAAATCAACTCTTAAGACTGTGTGAAATAGCAGTTGACTTTTTCTTCTGTTTGTCTTGCTCCCACCCTTTGTCTTCAGCACAGAAGTGCCAGTGAAAAGACAAAGAGTGCCTAGAAGGAACTCCCTGTGTCTTTCCAGAAAACAGTCTTGTGCTGGGTATTGTGTGTTAGTGAAAGACTTAGAACCATATGACTTAACTGTAATCACAGGTGCCGTCTGAACCATTTGAAGTCATTCATTTTCCTTCAAAGAAGGTTTCTAACTGGTACCACAGATCTGATTATTTCATAGACTGCTTTTCTGGCCCAAAAACAGCACTTTATTTTGATTTGTGATTATGAGAATGATGCTTCCATACATTGTAAGATTCTGGGCTTCATGTTTGGATGGAAGGCATTCGATTGTGGAAACCACAACATCCGTTTAAATAAATTAGAATTCTATGGTGTCACGGGCAGTGCTGCAAAATGGTTCAAGTCATACTTAGCTAACAGGAAACAAAGGGTGTCAATGCAAGGGACTAGTGAATTAAGTCATCAGTCATCATCAGAATGGGAAGAAATTACATGTGGAGTCCCACAAGGATCCATCTTAGGGCCGTTGCTTTTTCTTGTTTACATTAATGATCTCTCATCAGTTACACTGCCAGAAGCAGAGTTCATTTTGTTTGCAGATGACACAAGTATTGCAATAAATAGTATGTCGAGTGTAGTTCTAGAAAGATCTTCTAATGATATTTTCATGGATATTAATAAATGGTTTAAAGCCAACTCACTGACATTAAACTTCGAAAAGACTCACTATATGCAATTCAGAACATGTAAGAGGTTTCCACCCAGGATATGCATAAAGTATGAAGAAGAGCAGATAGAAGAGGTTGACAGTCTTAAATTCCTGGGACTACAACTTGATACTAAATTCAGTTGGGAAGAGCACACCACAGAATTGCAGAAACGCCTTAACAAATCTGTATTTGCAATTCGAGTGTTAGCAGACATAGGCAACATAAAAGTGAAAAAGCTTGCATACTTTGCCTACTTTCTTTCCATAATGTCATATGGTATAATATTTTGGGGTAACTCTTCAAGTCAAACAAAAGTTTTCAGAGTCCAAAAGCGTGTAATACGTATTATTTGTGGAGTAAATTCACGGACGTCTTGTAGAAACCTCTTCAAAGAACTGGGTATACTAACTACTGCCTCTGAGTATATTTACTCCTTAATGAAATTTGTCCTAAATAATATATCTCTTTTTCCAACAAACAGCTCAGTTCATACATACAATACCAGAAATAAAAATGATCTGCACAAGGACTTAAAAGCACTTACTTTAGTTCAGAAAGGGGTCCACTACTCAGGAACACTCATCTTCAATAATTTGCCAGCAAACATAAAAAATTTAGTTACAAATAAAGATCAGTTTAAAAGGAGCCTGAAAGACTTACTAGTGGCCAACTCCTTCTACTCCATTGACGAATTTTTTTATAGAAACAAATGATGTATTGTCTACATTCATACTATTAGTATTGTTATTTCAGCTTTTTTTTTTTTTTTTTTTTTTTTTTTTTTCTTTAAAAAAAGAAAGAGAGTGACATGTTCCACATCCACGAGGATCTCCTCAACACGGATCTATGGAACGAAAAACTAATCTAATCTAATATAAGTCACTTTCACTCTTGTTCACTAGTACATGTAGAGAAAATTGACAAACAACATTATTATTTTTAAGTAAAGAAAAAATATGCACATGGTCTTGCAGTTTAATTCCTGAAATGATAAGTCCTTTTCTCTCTAAGTTTGTGGTTAAGCAGAAAGTTTGATACTGCCCACCTCATGCTTTTATGCCTGAGATAATTTGAAATGTACGTGTATTATGTCTGATTTGATACATTATAAATGGTTTTTGAAAGCCTGCAACTGTGAAAACAATAGATTTATTTATAGATAAATCTTCTGCTACCAGTCACGAGTGTCCTTTATTTACTTTTCGCACGACTCATTTCAGGAAATGATTCCCATTTTCAAGTGTGTTTTTGTGTGTATTAAGCCATTTCTATTGATGTTGTTGATGTGTGACATAAAATGGATTTGCTAGAACAACTGGAGATATATTCACATTTCAGAAAATATGAAGATAATATATTAAACGAAAAACTTGAAAGTGAATCAGTGAATTTCTTCAGATGTTTCAATAGTATACGTAAATAAAAATAGTAAAACAGAGAAATAAGCACAATTGTAAAATCGATTAAGTAATTTACGAGGCAAATTGTTACGATAAATAACTTGTGTACAAAAGCGTATCATAATCTATGGAAGACCTATAATGTTATCTCTGTGGACTACTTGTAAGAAGATCTTTGTAACTGATTTGGTTTATATAAGATATTTTCGATGTCTAAAATGTACAAGAAGATGTGTGTGATGTTTAGTGTGTGTGAGATTCTGCACAAATAGATCATTAGAAAACTATAACTACAAATTCTTCCAAATTTTGCCACTTGCTTCACCCAAAGAATTGATAACCAACTAAACAAAATCACATGTTTCTTACCTTATGTATTGCAGTAAAAATCAATAAAATGTTGCAGACTCTCACACATTGACAACGTTAATAGAAATGACTCAATACAAAAAAACAAAAAAATGACTTGAAAATGGGAATCATTTCCCAAAACGCATTGTGGGAAAAGTAAATAAAAAACAAAATCGTGACTGGTAGCAGAAGACTTATTTATAAACAAACCCATTACATGCATTATGGTTCAGCCAACCACAGCATTGAGTTTCTAAGTTTCAGTACATTTTTCTGCACTTTTATTTTCTGTATACTATACACTAATATGCCTTGGGACGTAGGCTTTGGTTGTCCAGGAAATAAGGGCATTCAGTTATATTTAGCAGTGGCGTTGAAACAGGAGTGTCACCAAACCACACGTGGAAACATCACACGGGTAGTGACAGAGCATTTTGCACTGTCTATCTCCACTACCAGCCAGGATAGTGTGTCTTTGTTACCATGCCCCATGAAGAGGGTAAAGTTGGACTTCCATATTTGGAGTCTTACAACTGCCTGTTCTCCATGTGGGAGCTGGATTTGGCACTGTCTTATACTTGTGATACAGACCCAGTCATGACCAGATCCAGTACAGCATGCTGCAGCACTTGCAAATGGTGTCAAACTAACTCCACTTATGATGTGTTAATTTGATACAGCTGACAGGAAAATTTTCTAACTACACTCCTGGAAATTGAAATAAGAACACCGTGAATTCATTGTCCCAGGAAGGGGAAACTTTATTGACACGTTCCTGGGGTCAGATACATCACATGATCACACTGACAGAACCACAGGCACATAGACACAGGCAACAGAGCATGCACAATGTCGGCACTAGTACAGTGTATATCCACCTTTCGCAGCAATGCAGGCTGCTATTCTCCCATGGAGACGATCGTAGAGATGCTGGATGTAGTCCTGTTGAACGGCTTGCCATGCCATTTCCACCTGGCGCCTCAGTTGGACCAGCGTTCGTGCTGGACATGCAGACCGCGTGAGACGACGCTTCATCCAGTCCCAAACATGCTCAATGGGGGACAGATCCGGAGATCTTGCTGGCCAGGGTAGTTGACTTACACCTTCTAGAGCACGTTGGGTGGCACGGGATACATGCGGACTTGCATTGTCCTGTTGGAACAGCAAGTTCCCTTGCCGGTCTAGGAATGGTAGAACGATGGGTTCGATGACGGTTTGGATGTACCGTGCACTATTCAGTGTCCCCTCGACGACCACCAGTGGTGTACGGCCAGTGTAGGAGATCGTTCCCCACACCATGATGCCGGGTGTTGGCCCTGTGTGCCTCGGTCGTATGCAGTCCTGATTGTGGCACTCACCTGCACGGCGCCAAACACGCATACGACCATCATTGGCACCAAGGCAGAAGCGACTCTCATCGCTGAAGACGACACGTCTCCATTCGTCCCTTCATTCACGCCTGTCGCGACACCACTGGAGGCGGGCTGCACGATGTTGGGGCGTGAGCGGAAGACGGCCTAACGGTGTGCGGGACCATAGCCCAGCTTCATGGAGACGGTTGCGAATGGTCCTCGCCGATACCCCAGGAGCAACAGTGTCCCTAATTTGCTGGGAAGTGGCGATGCGGTCCCCTACGGCACTGCGTAGGATCCTACGGTCTTGGCGTGCATCCGTGCGTCGCTGCGGTCCGGTCCCAGGTCGACGGGCACGTGCACCTTCCGCCGACCACTGGCGACAACATCGATGTACTGTGGAGACCTCACGCCCCACGTGTTGAGCAATTCGGCGGTACGTCCACCCGGCCTCCCACATGCCCACTATACGCCCTCGCTCAAAGTCCGTCAACTGCACATACGGTTCACGTCCACGCTGTCGCGGCATGCTACCAGTGTTAAAGACTGCGATGGAGCTCCGTATGCCACGGCAAACTGGCTGACACTGAAGGCGGCGGTGCACAAATGCTGCGCAGCTAGCGCCATTCGACAGCCAACACCGCGGTTCTTGGTGTGTCCGCTGTGCCGTGCGTGTGATCATTGCTTGTACAGCCCTCTCGCAGTGTCCGGAGCGAGTATGGTGGGTCTGACACACCGGTGTCAATGTGTTCTTTTTTCCATTTCCAGGAGTGTAGTAGAAACAGGCAATTTTGATACCTCTCCTCAAACAAGGAAAGGACCAAACATGTCACAATAGTTATCAAAGTGTTGCCTTAACAAGCTGTGTAGAAAAGATCTAGAGCATGTGGTCAACTATCATCTGGTCTGTATACTAGAAACCAGGCAGCTCCTTATCCACTCTCAGCATAGATTCAGGACGTGCCAATCAGCTATCAACAACCTGACCCTACTAGAAGTGGAAATCCAGCAAACTTTCCAACATAACAAGCATTATCTAGGGATATTTTTTGGCATCAGAGTAAGGCATATGACACTAATTGGAGGCAAGATACTCTCAGTCAGCTACACCAGTGTGGCTTTCGTGACCACCTCCCCATCTTCATTTGGTCCTTCTTCTCAGGGCACCTTTTTAGGTGCATGCAGAATGATAGTGTCCTCTGGGGCAGTGTTTTAATTGTCATCCTCTTCGCCATAGCTATTAACAGTAAATGTCCCCTGCAAGGAGTCCTGTCCAGTGACCTTCTTTTGTGGCTGTTTTTGCAGTATGCATGTCTGTACCAACATTTCACAAAAACAGATCGATAACAGCAGGTATTAAGAAGTCCTCCCAAACACTTACATCTCAGTTCCATGAAAAAGATTCGCAATGATCCAGAATTCTTAAATTTCTGTCATAGATACAAAAAGATCTATAGGACGGTGCTGATTGCTGTAAAAAAGTCATTTAATGACAAAATAATATATAAAGCAGAGAATAAAAGCAAAGCAGTCTGGGATGTTATAAAAAAGGAAATGGGGAGAGGCAAATAATAATAATAATAACAATAAGATACTGCTAAGGGAGGGGGATAAGGTAATAAATGATCCACAGCACTTAGAAAACTATGTAAACAAGCATTTTTCAAGTATTGCAGAGAAGTTACAGCAAAAATTCCTCCAAACAAATATAACTCCTGTAAATAATGTTGCACTAAATACAATACTGTTACTTCCAACCACAGAGAATGAAGTCAATAAAACTGTTCAAAAACTAAAAAATAAGTCAATAGGCTTAGATGAAGTACCAATGTGTGTACTAAAACAATGCATAGGGATTATACAAGGCCCCTTAACAAATATATTAAATGAATCCTTCACATCAGGGACATTTCCAGAGCAGTTAAAACAGGCAAGAGTTGTACCTTTGCTTAAGAAATGTGATGCAGAAGACATAGAAAATTACTGGCCCATTTCCCTGCTGTCACCATTCTCAAAAGTAATAGAAACAATAATGAAAGACAGCTTAATGAATTACCTGAATAAATACAATCTTTTAAGCGAATCACAGTTTGGTTTTCGAAGTGGCAAAAATACGGATTCAGCCATAGTAGAATTCACATAAGTTGTACTTGATGCTCTTGATAAAGATGAGTGTGTCACAGGCATGTTTTTGGATCTTTCTAAGGTGTTTGATACAGTCGACCACAAGATTCTATTAAATAAATTAGAAGCATTAGGAATAAGAGGGGTAGCTAATGACTGGTTTTGATCATACCTAACAGATAGGGTGAAAAGAGTAGAGATAAGACATACTTCAAATAGATCTAAAAATTTAGTAAAACACTTATCAGAACCAAAATACATTAATGTAGGGGTTCCGCAGGGTAGCGTATTAGGACCAATACTGTTCCTGATATACATTTATTTATTTATTTATTTATTGGTCCAAGAATCACTTTCATACATTATTTGTACATATGATATAGGGCAGTGGTAAACCTAGTTAGTTTACAATACAGTAGTCATTTTGACTACATTGTTGACATAATAAAAATGCATAATAATGTAGGTTGGTGTACTACATTGCTTCTACATGTGATAATAACAGTTATTAAGTGAGATTACATGATAAGCACAATGTAAACTATATTATGAATTGACAATTAGTGAAATTTGGTAAATGAGGTTTACTTATTATGATGTTCCATAAACTCAGACAAAGAATAGAAGCAGTGGTCAAGCAAGAACTGTTTTAACTTTATTTTAAATGCATTTTAGGTAAGAAGGCGTATGGTTATATAACAGAGCTCCAGAATTATACACTCATCTTTTGCATAAGTTTGTGTTTACTGTGTAGGTTCATCTTCTAACTATTTTTATGTCTGTATATCATAGTTGTGTTTGAAGAGATTTTCCTTTTTTAAGTTGCTCCCTTTTGTGAAAATTAGTGTTTCGTGTATATACAAACAAGGCAGTGGCAAGATTTTTGGAGTTTTAAAAATGGGTCTACAGGAATCCTTACATTTAGCTTTTTTTATCACCCTGATAATCTTTTTCTGTATTTTAAATGTTTTTGTAGTATTTGTGGAATTCCCCCCAAAAATTATTCCGTACATAAGTAGCGACTGTATACTGCAATGATACGTTGTCAGCACTGATGAGCAGCTTGTATTTTTAGTGAGGATCCTAACAGCATATGCTAGTGAATTCAGTCTCTAATTTAAATCGTTTAGGTGTACGTCCCACTTCCGATCTGCCTGAACATGTACACCTAGAAATTTTGTATGACTGACCTTCAACACATTTTTTTCCTTTGATAGTGAAAACAGGGTTTGCAGGATGGGGGTTTGGTGTGGTATCAAAGGTAACTGCCCAAGTTTTTTCAGAATTTATGATGAGTCTGTTGGTCTTGAACCAGTGTGTTAAGGTACGCATGACTGATACTGCAGCCTCCTGCAGATTTTCCTCATTCTGTAATATAATTAGAATATTAGTGTTACTAGCCAAGTCATTTACATACAGCAGAGATAGGACAGCTCCTAGAACTGACCCTTGTGGGACTCCATACTTGATTTTCTGCTCATCACTGTAAAAACTAGAATTTTTTTGTGTTTCACTATCTTTGTGTTTCACTATCTTTGTGTTTTATTTCTGTAGTCTGCTGACGATTACTGAGGTACAACTGGATCCACTTTTCAAACTGTCCTCTAATTCCAGAATTACTTAATTTACACAAGAGAGCGCCATGATCAGTTACATCAAAGACTTTACTTAGATTCAGAAATATCTCAGATACATGTTGTTTGTCATCCACTGATTTTAATACTTCATTTAATAGGGCAAAAATTGCTGACTGAGTTGACTTTCCAGCTCTGAGCCCATATTGGGAGTCACTTATCAGCCTCTCTTTATTTTAGAAAACTGTTAATTTTCTAAGGAACATTTTTTCCATAATTTTGCTGAAGCCTGACAAAACTGAAACTGTTCTATAATTAGCAATATCGCTTTTTGCACCCTTCTTTTGCAAAGGTGTTACTTCTGCAGTGTTTAGATTATTTGGAAATACACCACTCTCAAAAGGTGAATTTACTATGTTAGTGATTCCACAATAAATGTTGCACTAGCTTTGATAATACCATCTGGTATCTCATCACCACCCACTGAAGATTTAAGAGGTAATTCTTTTAGGATCCGTGACAGTTCCTCAGGTGTTGCTGGATACAGGAATAATGTGTTTGAATGAATTTTTTGATCTGAGTGACTGGTTGGCTGTTTGTTATGGTGTGTATTTATTAACTGCTGTGCTACATTTGAGAAATAATTGCTGAAAGCACTAGCAACATGTTTGGAGTTAGTTGGTTTATTTTTATTCATAATCAGCTTTATATTACTGTGATTAACTGGCCTGGTATCCATTTCTTTCCGTATAATTTGCAGGTTGCTTTGGTTTTATTCTCGGAATCACACAATATTTTGTCATTTTCTAGTTTTTTTGCTTTTGTTAGTATTCTTTTGTATCTTTTGAAATATGCAATAAAGTCAGGACTGGTATTATGCTTGTAGTACTCATACGGTCCCCTTTTATTTTCACATGATATCCTTATCCCTTTTGTAATCGACTTGTTTGTTTTCTGAGTAGAGTTCAACATAGTTGTTTTCTTGGGAAAAGCCATTTCAAAAAAATGTTTGAATGTAGGCATAAACTTATCATATTTCTCATTGGCCTCATTACAGTCATATACATCTTTCCAACTTTCACCCTCTAGGAGAGAACAAAAATATTCCACATTTTTTATACTGAAATTCCTTACAGTGTGTTGTATTTGACTGGGAATTTGGTGTCCTGAAACATTCATTGCAAGAATTTGATCATAGTGATCGCTAAAACCCATGTCTACAACTTGTATGTTATAGGCATATTTGTACATATTTATCAAGATCTGATCAATAATATATGCAGAAGTAGGTGTTTCTTGAGTTGGTTCGGTTACCATTGGACTGGTGTTGAACGGTTGTAGTAAATTTATAATGTCAACTCTGAATTTATTGGATTTCGAGAAATCAATATTAAAGTCACCACATATAATTATATTTTTCTTGGAAGAGTGAATTTCTTCCAAGAGTTCCTCCATGTGATTGTAAAACACTTTTTTGTCTCCATCTGGTGACCTGTATACACAAATAATAACTGTATTTGCCGTGGTAGTTCAGCAATAGAGTGTTCTATATCTTTTTCACAGGAAAGTTTATGGTATTTAGTTGCACTGTTGAATTCAATATTTTCTTTAACATATATACAAGTACCCCTATGACTCGAAATTTTCCTACAAAACATGCATCCAAGTTTGAACTGAGGAAGGTATGTTTGCTCTAACATACCTTGTTTGAGCCAGTGTTCTGTAAAGCATAGTACAGAAATATCATTTAGATCATTTAATATTATTTCTATTTTTTTAGTTTATTTGGGAGCGACTAAACAATTGATGGAGTAATTTAAAATTAGGGACAGGGAGGGAATAATTTCTTGCTTGACCACTTACCTCACTATTTGGGCTAGTGTACTTAGTGGTAAAAAATCCTTATTTTTTCCAGGGATGGTATTCATGGTGTTTGCCATGTGGCTTGCTGGTTCACTGTTCGTGGGTTCCTGCCTTTCTTCTGTCGAAATGTTCCCAATTTTCACTTTTTTTCCGTGCTTTTTCACCCATCTGTCCATTAACAACTGCCTTGTTGCTGCATTTGATGGCTTGAAATTCGACCTAGTAAGTGTGTTGTTATGACTTTCATTGGGCTCAGTTTTTATTATAAAATGGTCCATAACTGTCTGTTTTTTTGTGGGTGGCGCTTTCACTTTGAGACCTGCACTTTCTATCTGATTGTCCGTTTGCGTGTGCTTTTTTCCTGTATCGGTACTAGGTTTTTCAGTTTTCGTCATGTATATGAAAGAAGCAAGCCTATTAAAAGTGTGAATCTTTCCTTGTTTGTTTAGATGTAAACCATGTGTTGTATATTCATTTCTTCTCAGGCGTTCTATTTTGAAATTCACAAATAATCTCTTCCTACACACGCCTGTGGCAGTGTTGATTTTTTCTAATATAATGCGGTTTGCAGCTTTGATTTTTCCATTTAGACCTTGTGCATAATGTCTAACCAGTATTGGATGAGTTATTACATTTGTTTTTTGCTTTAGTTTAAGTATGTATGCCAAAGAATCTTTCATGTTCCTCTACAATTCTTCCAGAGGTTTATCCGTGTCATTTGTGCCACCAATAATGATTAAAGTATTGTTGATGGAGAAGTTATCAGTTAATTTGTCTGTGTTTTTCACAACTTCCTTAATTGATGCCACAGGTTTTATAATACTTTGCACACTGACTTTTTTGCCTAATTTGTCTTGTAGTATACTCTCACAGTTTTTGCCATGACTGTAGCTTAAAACAAGAACTTTATTTCCTTTTATTGCAGTTGTTTGAGGCCTAACAGACCGCGAGTTTTCATACAAAACATTGTTACGGTTTTTCATTGCATTTTGCTCATTATGAGGTATTTTTGCTTCTGAATCCTTGATTTTAATCTTCATAGCACTGTTTTCTTCTTGCAACACTTTTTTAACTTGATTACTTGAGTTCAATGACTTTCCCAGTAGTGTTACTCATGGTGAAAAAATTCTTTTTGCTGATGTCAGCAATATTACAATCACTGAGAAAACAAGAAAACTCCTTGCGGAGAAAGCAAATGAAACTCTCAAGGAAGTTTATGATTGCTCAATAAGCAATAAAGTGACATTGAACATAAAGAAAACTAATGCCATGAATTTCGGTTTGAAGAGGAAAAATGACAATGTTAAATTAAATGTAGATGGCACGTCTATAGACTGTGTAACAAATACAAAATTTCTAAGAATGAATATTGATTCTTAGTTCAAGTGGTGTGAACACACAAGGGTACTTGCAAACAGAATGTCATCAGCATGTTATGCCCGTAGAAGCATATCATCAGTGTGTAACATGCAGTGTCTTTCAGTTACATATTATTCATATGTACACTCAGTTCTTAGCTATGGCATTCTTTTATGGGGAACAAACGCATAAAATATGAACACATTTGTCAAACTCCACAAAAGAGCCATAAGAATAATAACCAAAATTACTAGTCAAGCTCATTGTAAAGATCTGTTCAAAACACTGGAGATTTTAACTGCTCCATGTGAATACATATACCAGTCAGTTGTACACATCAAAAATAACATGGGTAATTATTGCACAAATAGCTCTGTCTATGACCATTCAACAAAAGATAGACTCAACTTACATTTACCAAGAAAAAATAAACATAAAACTGAAAATAGCATTTTCTACCAAGAAATAAAACTGTACAACAAATTACCAAAAGAGATTAAAGAAATTGCAAAAATACACTTATTTAAAAAGGCAGCTAAAAAGTACCTGTTATGCGATACATCACATACATTGAAGGATTACATAGCTAAAACAGAGTAGGGGTTTGATAAAAAATGTTATACAAATAAATAATTAGAATAATGATTATAAAATATCCAACATTCCACATAACACCTTCACTTTGTTTTTTTCCTTTCTAGAAATACGTACCCCAAGCTATGCATAGCACAATACTAACACCTCTTCTTCTTTCTGAGCTCAACATCTCACTCATCATGGAGGGATGCTGACTCAGTTTTGCAGGATAGCAAATGGGAAGTTGCAGTACAGAAAATGGCCCAGAGATCACCAGTGTGTGTGTGTGTGTGTGTGTGTGTGTGTGTGTGTGTGTGTGTGTGTGGGTGGGTGGGTAGTGAGGTGTTATGAAACAATGTGTGTATAGTGTGTGGAGTGACTGATAGTGAGATATGAGTGAACAGTGCAGCATTACATTATTTAATAAATTATTTGTAAAAAAAGTATTGTATACCAGAAGTAAATCTAATGATTGTCTCTAACTAGAAGTCTGTAAATATATGTGTATACGAATTAGCTTATTTTAAATTGATCTAAATTTGTAATTACTTTGACATGTCCTATATGCTTGTAAAAAGAGATCTACAGATGAACAAAGCTATGTTACTGCTACTGCTACTGCTACTGCTACTGCTAGTCATCTGCTCTTCCTCCAATACCACAGCAGTGAATTGTCAGTTGCAACTTACAGTGACGAGGTTTTACATTTTGTGCAGAGAAATGTGTGTTCATTTTAATAATTCTCATTGGATTTTTAACCCTAGATTACTGAACCTTCATAAAATTTATGAGTGCAGTATGGTATAAAACAAGACATTTTGTGCTTTATTTGAAATGTAACATGCCATTGGAGATCTTGTAATTGTAATTAACTAATGCATAAGCTATAAATATGACTTCCTTTGAATAAAATGTAAAGTAGTAAACCTTATTATGGTTTTGTAGCAGTTTTACATTTACTTCTCAGTAGTGTTCTAAGGTTAACTTCCCTGAATTGCATGTGTGAAATACCATTCTCTCTTTTAAAGACTCTGTGAGGTTTCTGAGCCTCATGTTTGACTGAAAACTCTTGTGATTTTACACCTAAACAACTTGAAGGCAAGGGCCCAGAAGACACTGAGTATCTTGAAGTGCCTTAGCAACAATTCTTGAGAAATTGACAGGGCAAGTCTGCTCCAGTTTTATAAAGCCTTCATGCGTTTGTAGTTGGACTATGGGTGGATAGTGTACAGGTCAGCGAGGCTTCCTTACCTGAGAGTCATTGGCACTACACACCGTGATGGGATCAGCCTGGCCATGGGTGGTTACAGGACCAGCTTCATACTCAGTCTCTATACTGAGGTCGGTGGACCACCATTTACCATCTGGCAGCACCTCCGCATGGTGCATAAGGCATGTATGTTCCTCCCTGTTCTCACTTCCCCAGAATACTATGCCATTGTTCATCCAACTGTGGAATGCCTCTTTACCAATCATCCCTGAGCAATGAGACCATTTGGTATCTGTGTGAAGTTTGTGCTAGAGTCTCTTGGTATGGGGCACATACAGGTTTAAATCCTGTGGTTTAACTGACTGCATTCCTGGTTACTGTAGAGGCCTAGAGTAATTTTGGATTTAGTACAATTCAGGAGAGATTGCACTCCTGATTATGTTTTTAATATATTTTCTGACATTTCAAATGAGCATCACAACTATGTAGCAATATTCACATATGGGTCTAAGCAGGGGGATACCATTGGCTTCACTGTTGTATCCCTGATTGTGTTATTAAGATTTGGTTGTCTCCAGGCTTCACTGTCTTTGATGCCAAATTATCTCCAGTCTTGAGGGTTCTGGAGCAGATGAAATGTGTCCCGCCTCTTAAATTCCTCGTCTGTTCTGACTCCCTGAGTGCCCATAATCCTCTGCAATGCTTGTATCCTGGACACCCTTCTCCACTTACAAAGCCTGGGGAATGAGATGTCTCTCTGCTGGATGCCAGGGTACATGGGTATTGCAGGGAATGAAAGAATGGATGTAGCAGCGATCCCTCTCTATGCTATCACCTTGTTGTTGAGGTAAATAGTCATGTGTTGATGGGCAGAGGAGCTGCTGAAAGTGGCAGACAATATGTGACATCTAATAAAGTCTGCAATGTGGTCATGGGTTACCTACATCCATCTACAAAGGTGGGATGAGATACTCCTTACCCATCTTCACATAGACTGCAGCCCTATGATGCATGGCTTCTTGCTCCAGCGAGAGGACTCTCCTATGTGTGGTGCTTGTGGTGTACAGATCACTGTATGCCGTTTCTCCTGTTACTTTCAGTTGTATTACCTTTAAGGTAGTTACAGACTGGCTCAACCTCTTTGTAAGTGGTCAGCCAATCACATTTGTCTGTGCTGTTATTTTAGCTTCTCTGTTGTTTTACTTTAGCTTCTCTGTTGCTTTACTTTAGCTTCTCTGTTGTTTTACTTATGTTTAATCTTAGGTACAGCACTGGTCACCCTTTATCTGATGTCTTACAGTGTGTAAGATAGTGACTGTGTGGGTCAACACAAGTGAGGTGGGAGTGAGTGAGAGTCATTTTATAGGTTTACTCCTCAGTGTGTGGCAACATTTTAGCCATTTTCTCTACAGTCTTTTCTTTTAATATTTGTAAGGGTGCTGATAACCTCGCTGTTGAATTCCCATAAACCTCCAAAACAAACACAACACACACATTTAAAAAAAAAACTGATTTTGGAACCAGCTTTCCAACACACTATGATAAATAAAACACATTAAATTCTCTACTTTCTCAAAAGAGCAAGAATAAGTAGTGAGACCTTATGAAAATATTGTAGGGGATGATTGTGGGGAAAAATGGGAGAGCGAAGCATACCTGCAGCAGCAGGTCTAGTTCAGGTGCTTGGAATACAAGTGCTCAGACAAAATTGGAGGAAGAAAGTGAATGAGAGCGAGCTAAGGGAGTGGTTGAGTGTATGTGAGATGAATATGTTATTGCATTGCCTCACTGTTTTTACTTATTTCTCTTACATTGCAGACACCTTTGTCGCAGCCTTCGTGGTCGTCACATTCTTGTTTCTGCCAGTCCACCGGACATGGCACCCATTGCTAAATCTGATCTCATGCAGGCCTTCATAGATCGCCATAAGGATTCAGACTATGGCTTCCAGCATGAATTTGAGGTATTATTAGCTTATTTTAAAAAAGTAAACATCTTTGTAAAAAATAGTCTTTATACTGGATTAGACATTTGTTGGAAGTGCTTCAGTGATATATAAAGAAGCTGGTGTTTCTATGAAAGCTTTATGCTGACTATAAGAATGATTTTTGTTTTTGGTAACATGTGCCATCTTTAATTTTTCAGCAAATTTACTGTCTAATTTCATTGCAAAAAAGGAAAACTTTTTTTACTGTTTGCAACATTGTTAGCTTTTTCTTGCTTTATAGACAGAATACTTTAATCCACTATTTAATTGTGAAAAAAATATTAAACAGGTAATGTTTACCAGAAGATAATCATTCGGTTCCAATAGTTCTCCTTGGGGGAGGGGGGGGGGGGGGGGGGGGGGAGACTGGGTGAAATGAAAGAGGATAAGAAATGCATGATTAGGAGGGGGAAAGCTGTGAAGATAAGACAATCTTTTAAAAGAGTGTATACCATGTATACTTAAGGATGTGGCCATAGGCCATGAAACTGACCATCTCACATTAAAGATTGTCACACAGCTGTATGCATTGTTATTTTTGCAAGATGTATTACCACAGCTGTGGATGTCCAGAGTGCAGAATTGTTTGTTTTATTTAATTATCTCAAGATAACACTAATATTTTGCTTGAAATAAATGTTCTATATCTCATAGAACCAGTATCACTTATAAACAGACCAACCAATTTGTCAAAGATAATTCATGATGTGTTAATTATACAGTGTGTTACAAAAAGGTACGGCCAAACTTTCAGGAAACATTCCTCACACACAAATAAAGAAAAGATGTTATGTGGACATGTGTCCGAAAACACTTAATTTCCATGTTAGAGCTCATTTTAGTTTCGTCAGTATGTACTGCACTTCCTCGATTCACCGCCAGTTGGCCCAATTGAAGGAAGGTAATGTTGACTTCGGTGCTTGTGTTGACATGCGACTCATTGCTCTACAGTATTAGCATCAAGCACAACAGTACGTAGCATCAACAGGTTAGTGTTCATCACGAACGTGGTTTTGCAGTCAGTGCAATGTTTACAAATGCGGAGTTGGCAGATGCCCATTTGATGTATGGATTAGCATGGGGCAATAGCCGTGGCGTGGTATGTTTGTATCAAGACAGATTTCCAGAACGAAGGTGTCCCTGCAGGAAGACGTTCGAAGCAATTGATTGGCGTCTTAGGGAGCACGGAACATTCCAGCATATTATGACTCGCGACTGGGGAAGACCTAGAACGACGAGGACACCTGCAATGGACGAGGCAATTCTTTGTGCAGTTGACGATAACCCTAATGTCAGCGTCAGAGAAGTTGCTGCTGTACAAGGTAATGTTGACCACATCACTGTATGGAGAGTGCTGCGGGAGAACCAGTTGTTTCCGTACCATGTAGAGTGCGTGCAGGCACTATCAGCAGCTGATTGGCCTCCACGGGTACACTTCTGCAAATGGTCCATCCAACAATGTGTCAATTCTCATTTCAGTGCAAATGTTCTCTTTGCGGATGAGGTTTCATTCCAACGTGATCAAATTGTAAATTTTCACAATCAACATGTGCGGGCTGACGAGAATCCGCACGCAGTTGTGCAATCATGTCATCAACACAGATTTTCTGTGAACGTTTGGGCAGGAATTGTTGGTGATGTCTTGATTGGGCCCCATGTTCTTCCACCTACGCTCAATGGAGCATGTTATCATGATTTCATACGGGATACTCTACCTGTGCTGTTAGAACATGTGCCTTTACAAGTACGACACAACATGTGGTTCATGCACGATGGAGCTCCTGCACATTTCAGTGGAAGTGTTCGTACGCTTCTCAACAACAGATTCGGTGACCGATGGATTGGTAGAGGCAGACTAATTCCATGGCCTCCACGCTCTCCTGACCTCAACCCTCTTGACTTTCACTTGTGGGGGCATTTGAAAGCTCTTGTCGACGCAACCCCGGTACCAAATGTAGAGACTCTTCGTGTTCATATTGTGGACGGCTGTGATACAATACGCCATTCTCCAGGGCTGCATCAGCGCATCAGGGATTCCATGTGATGGAGGGTAGATGCATGTATCCTCGCTAACGGAGGACATTTTGAACATTTCCTGTAACAAAGTGTTTGAAGTCACGCTGGTTCGTTCTGTTGCTGTGTGTTTCCAATCCATGATTAATTTGATTTGAAGAGAAGTAATAAAATGAGCTCTAACATGGAAAGTAAGCATTTCCAAACACATGTCCACATAACATACACTCCTGGAAATGGAAAAAAGAACACATTGACACCGGTGTGTCAGACCCACCATACTTGCTCCAGACACTGCGAGAAGGCTGTACAAGCAATGATCACACGCACGGCACAGCGGACACACCAGGAACCGCGGTGTTGGCCGTCGAATGGCGCTAGCTGCACAGCATTTGTGCACCGCTGCCGTCAGTGTCAGCCAGTTTGCCATGGCATACGGAGCTCCATCGCAGTCTTTAACACTGGTAGCATGCCGCGACAGCGTGGACGTGAACCGTTTGTGCAGTTGACGGACTTTGAGTGAGGGCGTATAGTGGGCATGCGGGAGGTCGGGTGGACGTACCGCCGAATTGCTCAACACGTGGGGCGTGAGGTCTCCACAGTACATCGATGTTGTCGCCAGTGGTCGGCGGAAGGTGCACGTGCCCGTCGACCTGGGACCGGACCGCAGCGACGCACGGATGCACGCCAAGACCGTAGGATCCTACGCAGTGCCGTAGGGGACCGCACCGCCATTTCCCAGCAAATTAGGGACACTGTTGCTCCTGGGGTATCGGCGAGGACCATTCGCAACTGTCTCCATGAAGCTGGGCTACGGTCCCGCACACCGTTAGGCCGTCTTCCGTTCACACCCCAACATCGTGCAGCCCGCCTCCAGTGGTGTCGCGACAGGCGTGAATGGAGGGACGAATGGAGACGTGTCGTCTTCAGCGATGAGAGTCGCTTCTGCCTTGGTGCCAATTATGGTCGTATGCGTGTTTGGCGCCGTGCAGGTGAGCGCCACATTCAGGACTGCATACGACCGAGGCACACAGGGCCAACACCCGGCATTATGGTGTGGGGAGCAATCTCCTACACTGGCTGTACACCACTGGTGATCGTCAAGGGGACACTGAATAGTGCACGGTACATCCAAACCGTCATCGAACCCATCGTTCTACCATTCCTAGACCGGCAAGGGAACTTGCTGTTCCAACAGGACAATGCAAGTCCGCATGTATCCCGTGCCACCCAACGTGCTCTAGAAGGTGTAAGTCAACTACCCTGGCCAGCAAGATCTCCGGATCTGTCCCCCATTGAGCATGTTTGGGACTGGATGAAGCGTCGTCTCACGCGGTCTGCACGTCCAGCACGAACGCTGGTCCAACTGAGGCGCCAGGTGGAAATGGCATGGCAAGCCATTCCACAGGACTACATCCAGCATCTCTACGATCGTCTCCATGGGAGAATAGCAGCCTGCATTGCTGCGAAAGGTGGATATACACTGTACTAGTGCCGACATTGTGCATGCTCTGTTGCCTGTGTCTATGTGCCTGTGGTTCTGTCAGTGTGATCATGTGATGTATCTGACCCCAGGAATGTGTCAATAAAGTTTCCCCTTCCTGGGACAATGAATTCACGGTGTTCTTATTTCAATTTCCAGGAGTGTATTTTCTTTCTTTGTGTGTGAGGAATGTTTCCTGAAAGATTGGCCGTACCTTTTTGTAACACTCTGTATACGAAACGTTAACTGTTTTCAGCCTAAAACACCGCCCTCTGCCCACCTCTCTTCCTTCTACCCATTGAGTCTAATGTGTAGGCAGTAGACCCTGTGATATACTTTGTAAATTGTACATTTGGAACATAGTACATTTGTGAGAGGGTAGTGTAGGATATTCATATGCTGTAGCTGTCATTTTATTGCAATGAAGGAAACTGCTCTGGAGTATGCTTCACACTGTATGAAGAGGATGTGCCGAAAAGAAGTACCTCCAAATTTCTGATGTGAGAACTCTGCAAGATTTTGGAGAAAAAAAAAAAAAAAATTCTGCACAGTTTAAAAGCTTATAGGTGAAAATATTACCATTTCATCAAATAGAAAAATAATTTGGAGAATAGTATCTACTTAAGAGATCTGTTTGGAGAAAAACTCAACATTGTTATTTTAATAATACTTATATTCAACTGACAGATGTTTAGTCCTGGTCTCCTTCAAAATACCCTCTCCTTTATTCACACTGTTAGCCCGGAGGAGTTTCCATTTTGCCATGCAGTTCTCAGTCTCTTCTGGAATATTCTTCAGGGCCAGTGCCAAGTTTTTCTTAATGTCATCAATGGTGTCACAAGCACAAATGTTGATGTTCAAAAAAAGAAGTGATCACATGGAATGTGGTCTGAGGATTAGGATAATGGGATAAAAAATGGCATACACCTGCAATATGAGACAAAGATTACTCATTAAGTGATGCTGCTGTTGGTAACCTAAAAGATACAACTGCTGCTTATGTTAAGACTCTCACTGCCAGTAGTGTTGTTGGTCCGTACATTGACAATGAAGTTTTCTGTGATCATGTCAATAGTTTGTCCACTTCAGATTTATGAATGTAGCTGTAATGTGGAGGCTGGGAACATTCTTCTTTTCTAAATTATGTTTTACTGTAGTGCAAATCAGATAGACTATGTTTCAATAAGGTTTAAGTAAGGAGATAATCTAAGAACTGAGTGCTCATTTATGGTGAGGATATGATTAGTGTGGTGTCACCGCCAGACACCACACTTGCTAGGTGGTAGCTTTAAATCGGCCGCAGTCCATTAGTACATGTCGGACCCGCGTGTCGCCACAGTCAGTATTTGCAGACCGAGCGCCACCACACGGCAGGTCTAGAGAGGCGTACTAGCACTCGCCCCAGTTGTACGACGACTTTGCTAGCGACTACACTGACGAAGCCTTACTCTCATTTGCCTAGAGACAGACAGAATAGCCTTCAGCTCAGTCCATGACTACGACCTAGCAAGGCGCCATTAACCATATCTGAAGATAGTCTCACTTGTATCGTCAATAGCGATGTACCACAAGGATGCATTAAAGTTGAGTATTACTTAGATACGTACTTTGCTTTGTAGCATTCACTAAGTATCCTGTTCCAGACTTCATGCCAGCCGGCGTGTGTGTACGCGGGCCCTTCGGTAACCTCACCCTGTGTCTAGACTGTCTTGTCTAGACACAACAATTAGTTTCAAATCTTTTGAACCTTTCCTTGTTGAGTTTAATAATACTACATAATTCTGATTTTTATGTAACTTCATGAAACAACACACATTTTTGTGAAAGCCATTTAATTATTTCAGCATTGCAAACAGAAAAAGCAAGCAATAGATTCACTTTGACAAGCATAGACTTAAATAGTAACAGCACAACTGGTAAAAACCCATTTTCACTGCTAGCATTCACAATAATAGCTCGCTTTTCCTTGTCACAGTAACAGCTCACTTTTGCTTGGAAACCAATGCAAGAAGCCTCTGCCCACTCTAGAAATGACAGGTAGTGTATAGCAAGTCCACATACGTCTCATTAATACATGTTGCCACGAGATATGGTGCATGCAGTGTAGTGTAGTGGAGTGTTTAGAATTGCTGTCTAGTATGCTGCGGGTTGCCAGTTCAGAACCAACCAGGAGCTATTATTTGTTACTTAGTATTTATCATTTCTGGGAGGTTCTTCAAGTATCATATGTTTATATATCCTTGAATAGTCAATGTTTGTGTAAATACCAGCATTCAGGAATATTCGATGTGTGTATAAATCGCCAAACACTCTGTCCAGGAAGTTATTTCTGTTATGTCTCTACGTTGGTGTCAGTAATAAATGTGCTTTCGCTCCAGAGTGTTGTGCTTCATTGACAACCCTGCCTTCATATATGAATTTGATTGTGGTTTCAGCATGACACTGGTGGAGATACCGGGTCCTTCAAAACGTACGTCACCATGGCCCCAATTAGGCAACAAAAAGCTGTCATGTACATGGAAATTAACCAGAATACAAGCAGTACATTCTGTGGCTGCCGACCAAAATCGACCACATGCCTAAATTAATACACCATGTGATCTGCAAACATAGGGGTTGTTAGAAAATCATCTACATTGGCTTCTTTTTAATCCATTCAGGACACACACAATGTAAAATAAAAGGTTAAGTGCACATACAATTTAAATGACAACAAAATCAGATATATCATATTCCTTAACCTAAATATAACATGTATGTATGTACTTCAGGAAAATAATAATAAAAGCTGAGGATGTCACAACTTTAGTGAAACATGTTCAGGTGATAAAACAAAATGATAATTTCTGTATTTGGATTAAGACGGACTCATCCTTAATTCACTGTTATTGTTCTGCAAGTACGGGCACTGGGCTCAAAACCAATATTCCCGTGAAAGGCAAACGTCCCGAGTTCAAGTCTCAGTCAAGCACACAGTTTTAATCTGCCAGGAAGTTTAAGTTCCAATATGGTAGTGTTTCTCAAGTATGGGTATGCACACTATCATCTTTTTCTCAGAATGTGCTCATACTATCGGTGATTCGTAAAAGACTTTTATACCAAGGCACATCGCTTTCAAGACCTTCTGCAGGGATATGCCAAATTTTCCTGGAACAAGATATAAGATCTTTCCCTGTTCATATAAAGACACTGACATCTTCTCCAGTTCTAGCATTGTATGATGAGAATAGAGAGAGAAGGCATCATGTACAAAATTCTCAGAGTAACTCCTTGCAGATCTATAGCACACTTTATAGACAGCATGCTCAATGATAGGGTGTTCCAAATAAGTAAGGGCACTGACAACAGCTCCATCAAAAAACTAAAGAATGGCTTACCACAAGGATCAGTGCTCGCACCACTGCTGTTTAGCCTCTATATTGCAGACCTGCCAGAAACACAATCAAGAAAGTTCGGGTATGCTGACGATTGGGCCCTCGCTACAAGATGTAGCACAATCGAAGCATCTGAGGACATCCTAATGAAAGACCTGAAGATATTTCCGTAAGTGGAGACTTCAACCAAATGCTTCCAAAACAGAGGTTAGTTGCTTCCATCTCAACAACAAACTCGCTGGAAAGGAACTCGACATTCGATTTGAAAACACCATTCTCAGGCACAATAAAACTCCGAAGTACTTGGGCAAGACACTGGACAGAATACTATCTTTTAAAGAGCACCTAACAAAGACCGCTGAAAAATTAAAGACAAGAAATAACATTATTCAAAAGCTCTGTGGTACTATGATTTGGCTAAACAACCCAAATGTAAAAAAGATGGATGTCCAGTTGCATAACACTCTAAGGATGATTTCTGGAGTAATTAAACCCACTCCAATGCAATGGCTCCAAATATTAAGGCACATCCCGCCGCCACACCTGCGACGTACTGATGCCCTTGTATGTGAATACAGAAACATCATGGTAAATCAAAGCCTGCCAATCCACCAAGACATTGAGGCTGCAAATGCTAATAGGCTTCAATCTAGGAACCCGCCAACAAGAACAGCAAGGACCTGTGTACAAGAAGGTTTCAGTATCACAAACGCATGGCAAAATCATAACATGCCTTGCATCACACAAAAGCCACCTGGTTTTGACCTACCATGCAAAACGGCGTCCACTCTAAATAGGATTCGAACTCGTCATGGCAGATGTGCTTACTCCCTGTATAAATGGGGTAAAATACCACCCCTCAGTGTGACTGCGGAGAAAACCAGGCCATCAGCCACATTGTTGAAAAGTGTTCCAGAAGAGCCTATAATGGGAGCCCCAATGACTCCCTGCTCGCAACTCCAGAGTCGGTAGATTATATTAATAGACTTGATGTTTGTTTGTAATCCTTAAACTTTGTTATATTAGTGATGTTTGTTTGCAATCCTTAAAATTTGTTATATTAGTGATGTTTGTTTGCAATTATTAATGTTTGTTATATTAGTGATTTGTCTGTTTCTTTCTTATGTGTCTGTATTACCACACGATAAATAAAAATAAATTAATGATGAGAATGCAAAGACAGAACTGACACTATCCCTTCAGGATAGGGGCAGTTCTAGTACAAATTCATGAAGGTACTAGAAAGGTGATAGCTTATACTCCCAGAGTATTCTTCAAGTTTGAGATGAACAACTTTATAACTGAGAAAGTGTGCCTTGCAGTTGTTTGGGCCCTCAGCATGATGCACCCGTATTATTTGGCAAACTCTTCACTGTTGGTGATGGATCTCATTGTCTGTGCTGGCTGACTAATGTGAATGAACCCTTCAGGTTGAATGGCAGATTGGGCACTGAGACTTCAGGAGTACATCATGATGATAGTATGCAGAAACAGACACAGACACAAAGACACTGACTGCCTTTCAAAGAATTCTTTAGCAGAACATAGCAGTGTGGATGAAATCTGTCATTGCTGCATTACCGTATTTACTCGAATCTAAGCCGCACTCGAATCTAAGCCGCACCTGAGAAATGAGACTCGAAATAAAGGAAAAAAAAATTTCCCGAATCTAAGCCGCACCTGAAATTTGAGACTCGAAATTCAAGGGGAGAGAAAAGCACCTCCATATCGAAACAAAGTTTGTCCATTGTAATATGAGACACAATTTAGGTCGAATGAATGATACAGCTACAGTAGTTTGGTTCGAGTCTAAGCTTAGCAGTTAAGCTTTACCACGTAGCCATTGCTATGCGTCAGGCGCTCCGTCCGTATTTATACGGGTGCCCTTCCTTTTTCATGTGCTTCGTCTGGTTTGAATCGATTGCTTATTTTGTTTTGATGTGATAATTGCCGTTTTCTTTGTCATAGGTGTTTGCGTCACTCTTAAGCTGAAAATGCATTACTGCACTGTGTCATGCATTGTTTGTCGCATTCTGATAGTGCGTGTTTACGGCCTGTCGCGGCTCGCGGCACAGCTTGCTTTTGTGCGCGCTACCGCCGCGTACAATTAAAAAAAAAAAAAAAAAAAAAAAAAAAAAAAAAAAAAAAAAGAGGAATCGTCTCATTAGCGAAACAATGACAAGAGACCGCAATTTGTTGTTACTTACACTGCTGCTTTCTTTGATAATGATCAACAAGAATCAAATAATAGACTGCGTATGATAGAACATGTTCTGAACGAAAGTTAGGCGAAAATTTTTCTCCGTTAGAAAATCTTTGCGGTCGCTTCTTTATTACATCAAATTCTGCACAGAAATTAGTCATTTTAGATTTAAAAATCTAGTCACTTGCCGTGCTTCATTTCTGACTGTATCACTATTAGGCATAAGAATAATACGAATATAAACATGACACGATACATATATTCTTCCGCGTTTGCTGTTGTCTCACTCAAGTTTCGTAGTTAATTAGGCAGACAGGATTTAAATGAGATAGCAGCACACACGGAAGAAAACATGGCAAAATGTTTATATTCGTATAATTCTTATGGTGAAGAGAATACTGTATATGATTCAAATTTCATCAGGTTCCTATTAGCAACCATCTCTTCTCACAGATAGGAAGAAACTCAGAACGTAGAGTTGGCCATATTGACAAACATCCCAAACAGTCTTGCCAGTCAGATTTTCATAGTACACTAAAATTGTGCTACATTCGAAGATGAACAATACAAAATTTGTATTTACTTTGTTGGATAATGTATGAAAATGCAGTGGTCGAAACTTGCGGCGGAGAAAAAAAAGCTCGTCTTCTCCTTTTTTTTTTTTTTTAATTTATTTACTGACGCTTAGATTTTGGCGCCAGTATTTATCCTCTACAAAGTATGCCTGCATAGCGCTACATATATTCGGCGGCAGAAGTTAGTTGTGGCGGCATGTACCGACATTTTTCATAACTTCTGCTTGCTTTGCACTCGATTCTAAGCCGCAGGCGGTTTTTTGGATTACGAAAACAGGAAAAAAAGTGCGGCTTAGATTCGAGTAAATACGGTAAATGACATTGTTTCTTAACAGAGAGTTGATCCAGTGTTGCTGAAAACTGTAGAAGTCAGAAGTGGTTGCTTGTCACCCCAGCTCATCTGCGGTGGGATTGTGACAAATCTAGACAGAGGTATCACTTGTCAGGTCTCTACGGATCTGTTAGATGCTATGTAAGCAATCAAGACGTTTCCATGGAATTACTACATGCCAAGTCTGGATAGTCATACACCTTACAAATGGACGACTTCATCAGTCAAATGAAAGACACTATGTAAATCACTGTAAGGAGTCTCAATGATGGAAGTCCATGCTGCAGTTACCTCCGGAGCATCTAGTACCAATCTTCCACTGACAACCTCACCTGCTGTGCTGTCACCAAATCTGTGCCAATTGCCGAAGCTCCAGAATATTGCAAAGTTCTCTGTAGAAGACCTCATTTTGAAGCATGGAGCATCCCATTTGATGATCTCTGATCATGTAAAAAAATTCAGTCCTTGTTACTTTGCTAATAATTCGTGTAAAAATCCCCCAGGAGACTACATGCCTGTTTGAGTTTAAACTTTTGCATTTCTTTCCCCCTCTGCAATTTCTTTTAACCGTTATATGACAATTGAGTGTGTGTGTGTGTGTGTGTGTGTGTGTGTGTGTGTGTGTGTGTGTGTGTGTGTGTGTGTGTGCCCTTCCTCAAACTCCTACTTATTTAATGGAAAAATTGTTATAGATCTAATTTGAAACTTTACAGATTTAAGTGATAGTTTAAATATTGGTTTTTATATTTCAGCTTCTTCCAGATAGATTTGCTGACAGAACAACAAGAAATTCAGAAGCTAGGGAGAACATGTACAAGAATCGGTATCCAGATATAAAAGCTTATGATCAGACAAGAGTTCGCCTTTCTCAGATTGATAGTATAGTAGGTTCAGATTATATCAATGCAAATTTTGTTGTAGGCTACAAAGAAAGAAAGAAGTTCATCTGTGCTCAGGGTAAGTTCAAATCACTTCTCTAATGAATGTAAACTGTGTAGAGTCCATTAGGGAATGTTAATGATATTCTGTAACTACTACTACTCTGAAACTTTTTGGACTCTACCCCCTCACCCAAAAAAAAAAAAAAAAAAAAAAAAAAAAAGTTGTTTTAAGCTGCCCTACTACTTTTTCAAATAATTCAAGGAGTAAGGATAACAACTCGCCAAGTAGTGGAAGTGTTGAGTTTTCAAAAGGCGCAAGGCTGAGAACTTCGTTGGCCTGTGGACTAATCCTTTTATGACTTGTAGAGCATGCACGTGTGCTCTCTCTCTCTCTCTCTCTCTCTCTCTCTCACACACACACACACACACACACACACACACACACACACACACACACACACAGCTAAACTACTGGCAAAATTGTACAGGTGTGAGTTTATGTATGTACGTATGTGTATGTGTACTCTGTAGTTCTAAATAAGCTAGCAAAGTTCTCTGTCTTGTTTATGTATCTTTTAGTGACTGAGTGCTTCTAGTATTCTGTGACATGTTATCTTTACCCTTAAAATTATTTACTTCCCACCAAAACTTTGCATTAACATATTTATGATATACTTCTTTGTTGTTCATGATGTAAGACATTTAAAAATTATTACGTTAGTGCTCACACTTAGTGTGTCAGTTACAAATAAAAACTTATCATTAATATGTGATTTTAGGAAGTAGTCCCACAAGTTTGTCATCAGTGTGTCATGTGTAATTTGGGAAACTGCAAGTTGAATGTTGTCTGCAGGGTGATTTTTGCTAAATGGAGACAAACTGCGGGATCCCTGAAAGGGTAAGGAGCAGAAAAGGTCATGTGGACATATGGTCGGAAATCCATTGCAAGGGAGGTACACCATTTGAAGGTGGAGACAAAAGATCTTTGACACTGTATATTTAAGTGATTAAAAACAAACACAAGAACACACCAGGCAAGTGGGAATGTTCTGTTCATACTACTGTTGTACTAGCATGGGGGCAGCAAAACATGGGCACCGATTCGGCTGCAGTGTGTGGTTGGGGTAGATGTTGTTGAGATGTCTAAGCACGGAAATGTGAAAATTACATGGAGCTCTATCATGTAGTAGAACATTACCTATGTATTATGATAGGCACATGTTCCAGCAGGGGAGGCAGGTTCACCTCCAGGAAGTGCAGATATACCTCGTGTGTGAGGCATAGTAGAAGAATGAGTGGTCCCACAAGGCAGTCGCCAATAATCTGCACCCACACATTGTGGCTGAACCCATTTTGATGGTTCGCTGCCACAATGCCACAGAACAAATTTCTGGCCATTTGATTTCTTCTTCTTCTTCATCCCCCCTCCCCCCTCATCGCGATTGCGGTTTATTGTATCGGGGACATTGCTGCTCGCATTGGTCGAGATCCAATGACTGTTAGCAGAATATGGAATCAGTGGGTTCAGGGGGGTAATACGGAATGCCGTGTTGGAACCCAACAGCCTTGTATCACTAGCAGTCAAGATGACAAGCATCTTATCTGCATGGCTGTAACGGATCATGCAGCCACGTCTCGATCCCTGAGTCAACAGATGGGGACGTTTGCAAGACAACAACCATCTGCACAAACAGTTTGATGACATTTGCAGCAGCATGTACTATCAGCTCAGAGACCATGGCTGCGGTTCCCCTTGACACTGCATCACAGACAGGAGTGCTTGCGATGGTGTACTCAATGACGAACCTGGGTGCACGAATGGCAAAACGTCATTTTTTCGGATGAACCCAGGTTCTGTTTACAGCATCATGATGGTTGCATCCGTGTTTGGCAACATCGCGGTGAACGCACATTGGTAGCGTGTATTCATCCTCGCCATACTGGCGTATCACCCGGCGTGATGATATGGGGTGCCATTTGTTACACGTCTCGGTCACCTCTTGTTCGCATTGACAGCACTTTGAACGGTGGACATTGCATTTCAGATGTGTTACGACCCGTGGCTCTACCCTTCATTCGCTCCCTGCGAAACCCTACATTTCAGCAGGATAATGCACGACCGCATGTTGCAGGTCCTGTACGGGCCTATCTGAATACAGAAAATGTTCGACTGCTGCCCTGGCCAGCACATTCTCCAGATCTATCACCAACTGAAAATGTCTGGTCAATGGTGGCCGAGCAACTGGCTCATTACAATACGCCAATCACTACTCTTGATGAACTGCGGTATCGTGTTGAAGCTGCATGGGCATCTGTACCTGTACACGCCATCCAAGCTCTGTTTGACACAATGCCCAGGCGTATCAAGGCCATTATTACGGCCAGAGGTGGTTGTTCTGGGTACTGATTTCTCAGGATCTATGCACCCAAATTGCGTGAAAATGTAATCACATGTCAGTTCTAGTATAATATATTTCTCCAATGAATACTCGTTTATCAGCTGCATTTCTTCTTGGTGTAGTGTTTTGATAGCCAGTAGTGTAGTTTGACAGTGGGCAGATGTGATGGCCTGGAGGCTCAGCATGAGCGCTTCAGAAACGGCATGACTTGTCAGGTGTTCAAGAAATGCTGTATTGAACATCTTCAGCACATGGTGAAATCAAGGTGAAACCACGTCCAGATGTCGTGGGGTTGGACATCCACCCCTCATTACAGATGTCGGACGTCATAGGCTGGGCAGACTGGCTAAACAGGACAGGTGGTGAACTGTGGCGGAACTAACGTCAGACTGTTGGACAGAGAACAAGTGTATCTGAACACACAGTGCACTGAACACTCCTTATGATGGGCCTCGGCTGGTGATGACCCATGTGTGTGCCAGTGTTAACACCACAATGTCAGTGGCAGTTATGGTTGAAATGGGCATGTGATCATTGGCACTGGACAGTGATGCAGTGCCAGAGCGTTGCATGTTCTGATGAATCCCGATGCCTTCTTCAGCGTGCCAATGGGAGCGCACGAATCCATCTTCCAAGGGAGCAGCTCCTTGACGCCTGTACTGTGGGACGGAGACAAACTGGCAGCAGCTCCGTTGTGATCTGGGGAACATTCACGTGGACATCCATGGTTCCATTGGAGCAAGCAGGTGCAAGGCACCATGATGGCCAAGGAATGTTGTACACTGGTTGCAGACCACATACAGCCTTTCAAGATTATCATGTTGACCTATGGCAGTGGAATTTCACATTACGATAATGCACCATGTTACAATGCCAGGAGTGTGATGAAGTTGTTCAGGGAAGCACAGTAGTGAGTTCCTGTTGACCCTGTAACTCGCCAGATGTGAATACGATCGAACACATCTGGGATGTGATTGAACGTGGCATCAGAGCTCATTGTACCCTCCCCAGAATTTAGGGGCATTAGGTGATTTGCATGTGCAGATATGGTGCCAACTCGATCCAGTGACCTACTGAGGCCTCACTGCTTCCATGCCACAACTTGTCATTGTTGTTACTGTGCCAAAGGTGGACATACTGGCTATTAGGTAGGTGATCATAATGTTCTGCTGATCAGTGTATGTAAGCTACTAAACAGCATTTCCATTTTCCACTTTGGCTATTAGTGTAATATTTATTTCAGTGGAGACTGGAAAAAGATGTGATGCATATTGATGAAGAAAAGTATGTGAAATATGAGAGAGATTGATTTGTAAGTTGTTTACTTGTATAGATTTTAGAAAGTAACTGAAGTACTGTGCATTGCAAGTAATTTTCTTTCTCACAGTTTTCTAAAATGCACATGAACCTCTGATGTTATCAATTTTTCACTGTGCTTTATGTGTAGTTAAATAGTGTTACCAAAATTAGACAGTAATATCCTTATATTTTGTGTACATCTCAGGGCCAATGGACAACACCGTATGCGATTTTTGGCGGATGATATGGGAACAACATTTAGAACTGATTTTGATGCTTACAAATTTGGAAGAGTATAGTAAAACAAAGTGTGCAAAATATTGGCCTGATTCAATGGATGGAGAGAAGATCTTTGGTGACATCAGTGTAGCACATGTTCATGAGAAGAGATACTCTGGTAAGTTTAAACTCTTACTTAGCATTGGTATTTTCAGTATATCAGATTTGTTTTACTGTCTCCATATGCTGTTGCAGTGTGTTGTCCACTTCTTGGATTTGACAGTGCAGTAGTTACTTTTTTTCCAATATTTCCAAGGGAATCCCCATTACCAAAGGAGTGTCATTAATGTAAAAATAATTTCATATTATTTCATGGTGAATGTAGTGTGTTTTATTTTGTAAATAAATCTTATCATTGTTTTATCATGCATTGCTTCAATTTCATTATTCCTTCATAGATAATATTTTTTCAGAAGTGTGAGTTGTCAGTACAAAAATAACTGAAACTTAGCCTGAAAGTTAAACAAAGAAACATTTCAGGTCAAGTTCATTACATTCTCTCAAAACGGATTTAGTCAACTTCAATCAAATGTTATCAGGGTTGCCATAAGTTCTGGAAATCAGGGAAATATCAGAAATTTCAAACGCCTCACGGGAATTTGAAAAAAAATGGGAAAAATCTCATTTTTGTCTCAGAAGATAAAATTGTTTGTTTACTGAGATGTCATGCTTCATCACTGGCTGGGTGCAGCAGAGTATGTGCGGTGCTTCCCTGCTCTCTGATTCTTACTGCTTCTCCCCTTTCCACCCATCCCCTCAGCTTGCAGTTAGTGTTGCCACTACTTGCTTCTAGCCTAGCAGCTGCGGATGAGAGGCAGGGAGGCATGAGAAGTGGTTTGTTTGGATCTGATTCTCAGAGATTGTTGATGCAGCTGCCGGAGACAATGGTCATGTGTGCACGAGTTGAGTTTGAGTGATTGTGTGAATGTGTGTGCACTCTCGTTTTCTGGCAAAGGCTATGGCCAAAAATTTAGTTATGAGAGTGTGATTGTCTTTTCTATGTGCCTGTCTCGGCTCAGCGATCATCTTTATGGTGAGTTGCTACCTATCCTCATTAGTATTGATTCTCAGAGTATTTGTGCAAGTTATCTGTTGTGTGGGTGATCACTGCGGTCTGATTTCATCAACATGATGTCTGTGACATGTGAATAGCTGGCCACATGAGTGGACTTCCATGGCGGGCCAAAAGCACAGGCCATTTCTGTGGGTGTCTCTAATGGATTGGGCCTGCCGATCTGAAGTCCATAGTTTCCCAATAATGTGCGGGCACTGCCAGTCAGATCTAGTGTCACCGACCTGCCCACAGGCTGGGTCTGTCTGTCTGTCTGTCTGTCTGTCTGTCTGTGTGGTGTAATGCAGTAGATTTTCATGATTTATCCATGGACCCAGGACTGTAGTGCTCCTTGGCAGACCAGAGGCCACAGGCGATGGATTTCAGGAATTGCGACTGTCTCACAGGAAGTACATTGTACAGTGTGGCGTTTTATAGACATTTTATTTATTCTAGTACATCTTGGCACTTCAAAAGTGGTTTATATTTTAGAAAGTACGGATGATAAGAAGAAGAAAATTGTGTCAGTTGCTGGCAGTTTATATGCTCTGTACTCATGTATTTCTTGAAAGAAAAATCACACGACACCTGTAGAATAATAGACATAACACAGTTAATAATAACTGACGATAACAAACATAGTAGAACCAACATTTTATTGGTGGTCATCTATACTGTTGGTTTACACAATTGTTCCCCATCATATACATTTCTTTCAAGAGGCCTACTTTTTTCTGAGGTTATTTCTGAAAGCAGTGAAGGTATTTTAAATGTCTTGCGACTCCAATGAAATGTGTATTTTTGTCACCAAATGTGTTTCACTTTATTGAAATAAAATTACATCAGTGGTCTTAATGAAACATATATACCATTTGGCTTGCTTTCTCCATCGAAAAACAGTTTATTACACAAGATGTTGATGTTAGTACTTAAGAATTTTAGTCACACATTTAGAAATACAGAAGTCTTTACATTTTTTTGTCAACTTGAGATCTCAAAATTTGTCAGGGAAAAATGCTAAAACTTGTCTGGAAATCAGGGAAATATCAGGGAATTTCATTTGGGGAAACTTGTGGAAACCCTGGTTATATTAGTGTAATAGATATCCATGATACAAAAGACAATCAGAAAAAACATCAATTTATCTACAGATGAATTTGTATTACATACACACACCTAACAAATCAGAAAATATTGTAAGCTTAGGGGAGAGGAAAGGTTTGTGGCAGCTGGGAGAGGGTTTTTTGTGTACGGGGGAGGGGGGGGGGGGGGGGGCAATCAGGGGTCAGGGCATGTGCAACTGTTGAGAACTAAGAGAAATATCTCTCAATCATATTGACAAAATATGGGCACAGGTCAATTCTGATAAGTCACCTAACAGAGTAGAGAGATACAAGAGAAAGAGATGAGAGCAGGAAGAGAAGTGCAGTGTCTGAACAAGAGAGTAGTGGGGATGCAGAAATGGAGGATATTGCTACAGGGATCATTCCTACCTACTCAGTTCAAATTGGGTGATGGGGGTGTTGGTGTTAGAGGTATCCAGATGGCATGGGTTTTGATGCAGCTTTTGAAGTAATTGGTGATACAGTGTGTAGCCTGTGCAGCAGTCAAGTAATTAATGTTTTGGTTAGCCACTGTTGAGTGGTAGCCATTAACATGCCTAGAGTGCCGACTAGTTGTTGAACCTGAAAAGAAACCTCCACAATTATTGCAGTATGGGTAGAATATAAGGATGTATACGACCCGGGACAACTGGGAGAAACCCAGGAATTTTTTCGTCCGGGAGAAAACCGGGAAAAGCACAGGAATTTTTTAGAATTCTGGGAATTTTTCAGTGTTTCAATTTTCAGTTAAATTTTTGTAATTTTGACTGCTAAGAACTGGTGTCTAACAAAGAATATTACTGTATCCCGCTGTTGCAGAATTTGACTGCAGCAGTAGAACATAAGCAAGAGAAAAAAATATAGTAAAACTTAAGTTGCAAAGGAAATGCTCCATTTACAACAGAACACACTGCACACGCAAGCGTCTCCCAACAGCAAAATGCGTTGAAGGCATTAGGACGAAAGACTATGCAGTACTTCATAACAACAAACTGTTTGGATGAGTATGACGTCACAACTGTTTACAGTAGCTTTGTTAGAACAGTTGTCAGTGGGCTCATGCGCCTGCACAGTTGAGTCGCGTATGAACAGTACATTCTCCTGCTTCTGGCTACTTGAAGTGTGTCTGTTGGCTGTATCGGCTGTAGCAATAAGCCAGATGGTACCCAGAAAACTTCTCTGGCATGTGTTGTTTACATTTAGTGATGTTGCTGTTTCCTCTTTGTTTACAGCTCTCACGTCAAATGAAAACAAAATGGATTTCTGTGGCCGGGAGCCATCAGTTGTATTAAAATATATTCGCATAATTATGGAAGGCTAAAATGCGTTATTAGTTTCAGTATTTTTATTTTATTTTATTTCTAGGTTTTTGACAGTCAAACATTAATCGCTTTGCAGAACAATGAAGTTATTTTTGTCTGTTTGCTAAAGAAATTTGGCTGTTATTACTCTTTTCCGCTGAGGCAGTCAATTTATTTGAAACAAATTGTTTCATTCTACACTATTGGTTAGTTTCAACTGTTTCCTAGATTTCAAGCACACATTTTCATCGTCTTGAATGTATGGCATTATGCTGCAATAAAGAACCAAACACAAGATAGTGCAATACTGGTACTCCAAGAAAAATTACATCCCGAAAACCACACTGAAACTCTTAGTAGGCTGGGGCCTACTTCATTGTGAATCTTGACATACAAATGTGCACTTTAAGCCAAATTATGTATTTTAGGATGATGTTCTTGGAGTATCATCTGATGTTCTGTTTCTTTTATGATGTACTGTTAGATCTCTTAATGCTTTAAACATACAGACATATAGGCTTCCTAGGTCGTCATAGCTACGCACACGCAGTAACGACTGTTGTTTGGTGGTCAATGGCAACTGCTGAAATGAACCTGTTTCTAATAGCTTGAGGGAAAATATTGTGAATGGTGGTTTGAAAAGCGTCACTTTCAATATAAATTTCCTTTTACGCAAGATTAATTATGTTGTGTATGAGGATGTGCAATGAATTTCTTAAATCAGAGTGTCTGACTTTCATTTAAAACTTAACACTTTGAGGATCAGCCACTTAGAAGAATTTTGAGCCCAGAAGACCAGACATTTAGTTCATTATTAAAAATTTTACTTGCATATTTGTGCGATGTATCGTAAAGTGTAACACACGTAAGAGAAGACCAATTTATAAGTGAACACTTAGCTTTTCTGGTGACTTATTGATCTTTGAGACCAGTATTATACATGAAATTGTAGCTTTTTTTGTAGCCACACTTGCATATTAATTTATACCATTAACTTTTCCTACTTGTGTGTTCATACTACTTAACAGTGATGCTGTTGACTGACCACATCATGTGTTTTATGTTCTGAATATCTGCTTTCACTGGCTGGCAGGATCACGTGATATGAGCTATGATTGGCTTACAAAAGCACATCACAATCTCGATTTCAAAGTTTCGGAAACTTAACGTACTGTATTTGGTGGAATTCGAATGTATACTTTTGTAATATGAAAATATGCAGCATACTTGTTGCTGCACATGAAATGTCCTTTCTTTTTTTCTGCTTGCAGTCATTAACTAATGTGCCAAGAGGTTCAAGCCAGTGCATAAAACCTTAACCCTTTAAAGGATTGATAAGTTTTACAGTTCTGAGGGAAGTATACTGTCACTTAACAGGGATTGGATTGGATTGTTTGGGGAGGAGACCAGACAGCGAGGTCATTGGTCCATCAGATTAGGTAAGGACGGAGAAGTCGGCCATGCCCTTTCAAAGGAATCATCCCGGCATTTGCCTGGAACGATTTAGAGAAATCACAGAAAACCTAAATCAGGATGGCCGGATGCGGGATTGAACCGTCGTCCTCCAGAATGTGAGTCCAGTGTGCTAGCCACTGTGCCACCTCACTTGGTTCAAAATGGCTCTGAGCACTATGGGACTTAACATCTATGGTCATCAGTCCCCTAGAACTTAGAACTACTTAAACCTAACTAACCTAAGGACATCACACACATCCATGCCCGAGGCAGGATTCGAACCTGCGACCGTAACAGTCGCGCGGTTCTGGACTGAGCACCTAGAACCGATAGACCACTGCGGCCGGATGGTACTTACGAGGGAAAAAGTGTATTTTCATCTGGGAGAAAGTGTATTTTATCTTTGAAATCTGGGAAAAATCCAGGAATTTATTTTTTCCTTGTCCACGTATACACCCTGTGCATTGTATAGCTGTTTCATATGCAAGTCTATGTTTGATGGGATAGGAAATTCCTGTAACTTGAGTGAGGAGGGGGCAGTGCATGGACATAAACACTATCTGATCAAAAGTATCTGGTCACCCAGTTAAGAACATTTTTCCACATGATTGACTTTTCATTTGGCACCCTTCTCTACCTCCACTCCCTCTTTTCTCCCTCGTACACTTACGCCCATTTCAGTTTTCACTGTTAATGCTGATATGTACTGTACGCAAATTTTGCAGTTGGGTGCCCCTGGCATCCCTCTCAGCTTGGCATCCCTCTCAGCTTGGCATCCCTCTCAGCTTGGCATCCCTCTCAGCTTGGCATCCCTCTCAGCTTGGCATCCCTCTCAGCTTGGCATCCCTCTCAGCTTGGCATCCCTCTCAGCTTGTCACCCCAAGTGGTTGTTACTAATTGTAACACATCCTGTACAGAAATCTCACGGTTGTGGCACATTCGGTGCAGGTCTCAGGTTTTCGCCGTAAGCAGCTTGTCCTTAAACCCGCACTGTGGGCACCCCAATGTAATGTGGAATTGACCACAGTATGTCATGAGTGGCAGACCCACCAGTATAAAAGTAAAAACTTTTCTAAAGCTGCCAAAGTCGACAACAGGTGATGTGATGGTGAAGTGATACGTGAAGGAACAGGCCCAACTAAGCCAGGTCCAGGTAGACCTCATGTAGTGGCAGACAAGGACCATCTACTATTGCAGTGTGTAGTTGTAAAAATCATATGAAATCAGCAGGAGAAATCAGTCAAGAGTTCCAAAGTGCTACCGGCAGCCCAGATACCACCATGATTGTGCATAGGGAGTTACGAAGAGTGAAGAACAATCACCGGGCAGCTCCTCATAAGCTCCACATTTCTGTAGTTAATGCTGAGGCTTGTGGTGGTATGAAGAGTGACTTCACTGGACATTGGATGACTGGAAATGAGTTAGTTGGAGTGATGACTCATGCTATATACTGTAGCAATCCAATGGAAGGGTTTGGGTTTGGCAAATACCTGGAGAAAGTTACCTGCTGTCATCCATAGCACCAACAGTGAAGTACAGAGCAGGTGGTGGGAAGATGTGGAGGTGTTTCTTGTGGTATTATTGCATTTGAGAAAACACTAAATGCAGAAGGTTAAAAACCATTCTACAGCCTTGCATACTGTGTACATTAAAGGTACAGTTCAGAGGTGATGATTGATTATCTCAAACAATAGAAAATCCAGGATCGAATAACAATAATTGAAAAGGTTGACGGTTACTCACCATGTAGAGGAGACTTTTTTGGCCAAAAGACCTTTTTGAAAAATAGAAAACACAAACACACACACACACACACACACACACACACACACACACACACACACAGACAGACAGACAGACAGACAGCGAGAGAGAGAGAGTCACACCAGCATAATGTAAGCACACACAATCAATACAGCAGCCAGAGACAGCGGGCATATGTGTGTTGATTATGCTTGCGTGAATGTGAGTATGCTTTCTATTTGAGAATAAGGCCTTTTGGCTAAAAGCTCAAATGCATAGCAGTCTCTTTATTGTATGACTCAGCAACTTCTCTATATAGTGAGTAGCAGTCTATCCTCCTCATAATATTGTTGATTGTGCACCCTATCATAAAGCAGAATCTGTGAGGCAACAGTTTGTGGGCAATAACATTCCAGAAATGGACTGGCCTGCCTGCAGTCCCAACCTGAACCCAATGGAATGCCTTTGGGATTAATAATGTATGGGAAGTTCTGGTTGAAAATTATGAATTATTTAAGAATAAGGGAGATGACTCACCAAAAGACAAAGCACTGTGTCATTGATCAACACTTTACTGGGCCATGGCCAGTGTACTGGGTTGAGGTGGTGGTGTGGGGTGGAATGGGATGAGGGGATGGAGAGAGGCGGGAGGCAGGGAGGGCATTGGTGGGAAGCATCTAGTGGCGGGACCTATCTGTGTGCTAGCTGGGTGCAGGTAGAAGGGGCAGGTGGCAGATGACTGGGCACGTGATTAGTTAGAATAGCAACTTCACTCTGGATTCCAATCTCAAACAACACTACCCTCTCTGATTTCAGTTCTTGAGGAATATTGGGCTGCCATTCCTTGCAGACATTCAGATACCTCATTGAAAGCATCTGCAGCAGAGTTCAAGCCATCATAAAGGCAAAAGGTTGATGCACCCCATGGTAATGTCCACTAATAGGTATCTGAATGCTATTGATCAATAAAATAGCACCCACACCCACGTGCGTGTGTGCGTGCGTGTGTGTGTGTGTGTGTGTGTGTGTGTGTGTGTGTGTAAAAAGTCATCTATATTACTAAACAATTATCTCAGGGCACGGGACCTGACCCTTTAAAAATCTAAACTGTCATCATAATCTACTCATTAAGATGTACAATCTGTTATGTAAGAGCGTGGTGGACATTACAAACAGATGGTAAAAGATACTGCCTTAGTTCCTTCACAAGCCAACAGAGGGAACCTTTGTCCTTCATGCACTGTCTATAAAAATGAGCTTGCTTGGATTTCTTGACTGAGATTCACAAGAAGAGACAGGAACATCACATTTATCAAAAATATTTGGTGCTGACTACCAAAAGATAGTTAATTGACAGAAATGAAGATTGTATACTGTAGGAGGAGAATAATCCAAAGCACCGCAACAGGCTTTGCAGTGATTGGAAAAAGGGGAAAGGTGTGCAGGTACCGGATTGGGCCTTGCAGTCACCTGACACTAATCCTACTGAAAATGTATGGCCTTACATCAAAAAGAAGTTGCAAGGAAAAAAGATCTTCTCTTTGAAACAGCTGTCAACAAAAATTCAATGAACTTGGATGTGTCTTCCACGTGAATATGCAGAAAACCAGATTTCAAGCTTGCCTCGGAGCTGCCAAGCAATTAATGATGCTGCATGTGAGTGGATGTATTACCAACCGTAACTGCATTTTTCTTTTGTTCATATATGATGTATTCATATATTTTAATTTGTTATCAAATACAGTTTTCCACTGAAAAACTGTACTACAGTCTTGTTTAATAGACTGTACAATGTGATGAGAGGTTCAACACCAGAAAAGTATTACATACATAATCTGTGTGTGTGTGTGTGTGTGTGTGTGTGTGTGTGTGTGTGTGTGTGTGATTTCAGGCAGCATAGCTCACCATACCCAAATACCCAGATTATATTCATTCAGTATTTGAGACTCGGAGCACTTAGCAACTTCCAACAAACTTTAAGCATAATTACGAATCTTTTCAAAACTTTTTCTCACTTATATACTTAATGTTATATGTTTAACACATTAACTCATTTGTTAATTAATCAGAGGTTTGAAACTGTTTTATTCATGGGGATTCAATTCTATCAAGACTGTTTTTTACTACTTATACCTAGGTCATCCACAAGGAAATATCCTTGTGGGTGCAGGTTGTAAACAGAAGTGACATGAGTAGCAAAATATTACTTTCGGGGATGAGGGTAGGTTTTTGGGTGGCATGTCCTTCATGTCAGTTGCATGATGAGAGGTGATCAAAACTTTGATTGAGACTGTGATTGAATTTCTCAAGGCCTCCACTGTAAGGAGAGCACAGGTTGCTGTATCCTGTGGTCATCCAATAAGTTGTCCGCTGTCAGAGGAGCTAGGAGTGCCGAGGGGAAAGTGTGCTGACATGCCTGCAAGCTGCTGCAACTTTTCTTGGTGCAAGAACAGTACTTCACAGTACTGATTGCTTTTTTGGTTTTGTGAGAAGAAAAGGTTCAGGAAACTTTTTCCTGGACTAGCTGGACATACTGTACTGTATCTTTCATGATGAGAATTGTAGTAAGAGAAATGAATATATCGGAAATCTTATTTAATCCCTTGCAGGCAATGAAAACAATGAAAAGTGAATAAACACTTCTTCTTAAAATTGGAATAGGAGGAACTAGTACTAAAAAAGTGGAGTTAACACAGCTGATTTTGTGTTAAATATTAACGTGTTACCGAATTTCTAACTAATTTGTAAAGTTCTCGTACTAATTATTGCCTTTGACAATAGGTGATAAGTCAGTAGGAAAATAACAGATTTTGATCATTTGAAAGAAACAAAACAAATGAGTACAATGAAAAGAATAAGTGTTCTTAGCATTGTGCCTGTCTGCAACTCTAATGCTTACTCTGTGTTGCGAGTTGCAATCTATCCTTTCCGTATTGTTGTTGTTCTAACCTGGTCTTTCCATTGTTTTAGTTTAAACAAAACACTTTGGTAGTAATGCAGTCTATGGCAGAAGAAAATTAGTTTTTTTCCTCTGATTATGAAATATGCTTCATGGAATAAGATATTAAAAATTAAGATGTTTACACGAGACACATTTAAATTGTCTCATTCCTAAAGGGCCCTGCATGTACCATGACTGGCAACAAACGAGTTCTGCAAAACAAAAATTTATTGATAGAGATTTATTTCACTGCTTCTCTGTGGCAAAATGAGCACCATACATAGTGACTGGCAAAGGTCATGTTGTGAATGTGTGATGTAAGAAATATGTTAAAATATATTGGTCTTCAAATAATATCCGTAATCCACAGTCGGTGAAGGTGACATTTGATTCTGTAATTTTGTTTTGCTGTTCTTGTCCATCTTTTATTTTCTCTCTGTAATGAATATGATTTGCAGGAACAGACATTGGGTAATTTTCGTAGCTGACATAGATAAAGGTATCAGTTAAAGTAAGCAAGTTTTTGGTATTATCTTTAGTGCAGCACCACTAGCCTGAGAAGTATATTGAAATTCTGAAAAGTCTTTCATAATGACATTGTTGTATAAAACATTCTTGGACTTCTTTTCATGTCAATTCAGTGTTAAATATTGAGCTTTCTATCAACTGCAGTTGCTCCTTACGAAGGCGACGGTGGAAATCGTTGAAACCTTAAGTGTGAGAATGTTTTATACGTATTGGAAAATATAAATGCTACATTTAATCTGATAGTACTGGAGGATTTCCAGCTGCTCAAGCTGTACCAACACTTTGAAACTGACCGTTTTAATTTTCGGTTTGAGTAAACTTCTATGCAATGAAAGTCATGACTCAGTGATTTGATGAAACTGAGCTGTACAGTATTATTTGAGAACCAGACTAGACCTCCCAAAATTTGTCATTAACTGTTCCCCATGTTGCAGGAGGAATGGAATGGAATGGAATGGAATGTTTGCTGATATCTTTTAGAACTTCAGAAAATCTCTTCAGTAGAGAGTAGTGTCTCTAATAATGGTAAAGAATTGACTGGTGTCATCCTGACAGTGTAACAACTTTAGAATAAGTTATTTAGTAAGTGTGTCTTGTGTGGCATTAGTGATATCATAATGTATATAACTTGTATATCATTATGGTGAATGCTCCATAATGTTTCATATCCAATTAAGAGCAAAAAAGTTAACCATGAAAAATTGCAGTGAGATTGAAGAAACCTACACAACACTGATGCAAATGAAATTCAACATGGCAGTTTTTTATGTTTACACTAGATGTATCTTACACAGGTACTGTTACTCAAATATACAAAAAGGATTGTGTCAACATTCTATGCCTGCCATAAGAAGACACAAAAACATTTTCTGCAAATGGCATAATTATCCATTATCTGTAGATGCACCACATAGTAATTAAACAGGTAAAAGAGAGGATTGACTTTCCCTTTGGTGGTTATAACCAAATACTCAACATCCAGAGATGCACAGTGTGTCTCGTGTTTGACTTCAGGTTAAGTTGCTGTACTCCCCCTCCGCCCCCCTCCCCTCACCCCCACACAATAAATGTATGTAGTGTTGACAGCAAATACTCTGTGAATTAACATCACCCCAACTAATTACCATTTGCATGGAATGATGTCAATCATAACTGGTAAAATAGTGTTTTCCAATGAATCAATGTTGTCTTTGGCAAATAATTGTCCATATCAGGCGTCCATTTTAACCCCAAATATATCTGTGCGTCTTATACTGGATGTTCAAAAACTCTCTCCGCAGTGCCGTATGATTGTTCGCCTGCCTGGGTTACTTCCCTTCAAGTGGACTCTCCCAACATTTCATTATGTGAAAATTTATAAGTAAAAATGAATATTCAATCAATAACAACTTATATTTCACTGAGTTACATTTTGGTATCTTCACCGCGGCATACAGCACACGTGGCTAACAATCCTACAGCACTGCGGACAGACTTTTTGAACACCCCGTATGTTGTGCAAGTAATGAAATGATCACACCAGTCAGCTGCCATATCTTGAAGATATTATCTATGTCAATAGCAGGATAATGATTCCTCTCTTTCCAGAATGAAATTTTCACTCTGCAGTAGAGTGTGCGCTGATATGAAACTTCCTGGCAGATTAAAACTGTGTGCCCGACCGAGACTCGAACTCGGGACCTTTGCCTTTCGCAGGCAAGTACTCTACTAACTGAGCTACCGAAGCACGACTCACGTCCGGTACTCACAGCTTTACTTCTGCCAGTATCTCGTCTCCTACCTTCCAAACTTTACAGAAGCTCTCCTGCGAACCTTGCAGAACTAGCACTCCTGAAAGAAAGGATATTGCGGAGACATGGCTTAGCCACAGCCTGGGGGATGTTTCCAGAATGAAATTTTCACTCTGCAGCGGAGTGTGCGCTGATATGAAACTTCCTGGCAGATTAAAACTGTGTGCCCGACCGAGACTCGAACTCGGGACCTTTGCCTTTCGCGGGAAAAGTTTCGATTCCTCTCTTGTCTGCAAGCCTCATTCTGCCACAGTGGCCTGCCTAAATCATTTAGATTTAATTCTAGCTTAGGTACTTTCAAAAAATATCTCTGTCAGAATTGTTTCCCAAGCTTTCCAATCCATGCCCATGCTATATCTCAAGAATTTCATCATTAATGGGATGTTAAATCGTAACCTCCTGTCTTTCTGTTCTGCATACATCAACCACATTCACAAAAGAGGTGATATGGGAAAACTAGCCTCACCCCCCACCAAGAACTGAAGATGTGTTGTCGAATAGGAAGTGGCATGAATTGCCTGAATTATTGCCCACCTCATAGACACTCAATTGGACTCAATTGGTGCTGGAATTTCAAGACCCTTGGATAATACATTTAGTGGCATACTGTTTGAAGGTCCAGAATTTCTAAATAACTATTGTGATCTTTTGAATTTGTTAGTTTTGTATTTTTTGCACCAAAGAACATAACACAGTAACACAAAAACTGCAAAAAGTACAATTCAGAATGAAACACTGCAATCATGCTACTGAATTATAGTGTGTCAACAGACTGACTGAAGTGCCAAGTCAGTATGCTGTTTGCTCCAACAATCAGTTGACTGTACCTCACCATAGACAACATTTTTCCCACCTTTATAATCATAGAAACCAGCTAGCTGTGGTTTTCTTGGGTATTTTTAACCAATGTGTCCTTCACATTGATACTCAAGAAGGTGTGTAATTCCTCCAATAGCACACAGAATTAAAAGTGTTCTTTACCAGTATGAGCAATAGTGTACTTTGTGTAATGTGATTAGCTCTTGCATAATAAGGTGAGTAGCTCAAATTTCAGCTCCAAAACACTTTTTATGCTGTAAATGAGGCATTGTCTGCTTGTGTGTACTGCAGGTGTGCTCACTGGTTACCCAGTATCTTGTGTTTTTTGCATAGGTAGAATTGTTTAGTTAGTGCAATTCATGATCCAAAAGATGCCAGGGCTTTTTCTCCTCTTGTTTCCAATCATCGTAAGCAAAAGTTTTAAAACCATAGTTTTGCATCATTCACAGAACTAGCTGTGTAGTTTGATCTGATGGTGCACCTGCCTCAATGTAGTTTTTATGTCATCTTCAATCACATGGATTAATAGTACTTTAAAGTTACTGGCAGAATAAAACTGTGTGATGGACTTAGACTTGAAGCTGGAACCTGCCTTTCACAGGCAATGCTTCTTACTGATTGAGTTATGCATGAATCACAATCTACCATCACATGTTAACTTTCACTGGTACCTCCCTCATAGTTTCATATTTCACGGAAGTTCTCCTGCATACCTTGAGGAATTAGCAGTCCCAGAAGGAAAGTTATTGGGGAAATTGGCTTTGCAGCAGAGTGAAAAATTCATTCTTTAAATGATCCTCTAGGTTGTGGCAGAGTGAAAGATTCATTCTGATAGTATTGCTTTCTTTTGTGTTATTATATGTTTCTAAATAGTAAAAGTTGGACGAGATCAGTATTTGTTGCATGCAGTGGCTGGGGAGACAAAGATATCTGCTTAGTCGCATTTGATAGGCTACAGGCTGCTCCGCTTGGTTGTGGCGGTGTAGCAGCTGCTGCAATGACTGTTGCATGATGGTGGCCTCAGCTGTTACCTAGAATCCTTAATTTCAAAACACCTCCCAGTATGTCTGACCTGGGTGGCTCATCCTCACTCAATAGTGGATGTGCATAGTGGCATGATTGTGTTTCTCTGACTAGAAGCCTTATGTGGGCACAGATCATATGACGATCTCCTCACACCTTATGGGATAGATACAAGGGGGATGGAAAAATTGCAGATTTTTAAAAATATTGTACAGTTTTAAACATGGCTGTTTCTCAGCAACCATTTATAATTTTCATGCATAGGAACTATATAGCCAACTGGTTGCAAATAACTGTTAGGTACATTGACCTAGGCTTTTGACACCTACTAAGGGTGTCTTCATTGGAATGAAATTTTGAAAAACCCTATAAAATAATACATAGAAATTAAGTATGACAAAAAAACACATTAAACAAGATGTCAATTGTTGTGACGTACAAAGGCTACTTACATAAAATTACGTTGTAAGAAAGCAATGGTCAGAATTTAGAGCAGCTGTGTTAAAGTCAAAAATAAAAATCAAACACTTTCCAGCCTTGTCATGTATGCCCAGCTAGGAACGCCATTAGACTGATTGGCCCAGTGGCTTACATTGCTGTCACGAAAATTATACAAGTTACATCATTTATTGGGTGCAGACAGTGACGTGCCCATTTGAAACATTATAACAGAAATGATTGAAAAACTGACAGTTAATTAGGACCTATTTCCTATAAAATGCATCATCTTCTCATTAAAAAATACGGATGCAAAGTTACTTTTTTCACTAATGATAATATGCAAAAAAAAAGGCTTATTCACAATCTCAAGTCCCCAGTTGCTCCTGTACACAATTCAGGTGTGCATAAAATAACTGTCCCTGTTGTTATATAGGACAAACTGGAAGATCTTTTAGTGTCAGGTATAAAGAACATTTATTGGAAAAAAGAGGCACTAATGTACATAATTCCACTTTTGCTGATCATCTTTTAATTTCTGGTCACAAACCAAAAAGCATTAAAGAAATTTCCATTTTACGTAGAAAAAAGAATGGTCATAGACTCGACATACTCTAGAGCTGGAGTTTTTCAATCATATTCCTAAGAATGATGGCCTCACTCTCAATGAACAGTTATAATTCATAACAACAATTTTTTCAATGGTTTTAATACACTACTCGTGGAAGTTTGATTCTTCTATTTTTTACTCTGTTTTTCTGCCTCTAGTTCTGAAACATCGTTTTCTTCGAATCTCGTAGATGTGTACTACTATCGTTACCTTCATGTTGATATTTTTTGGATTGTACAGCTGTTTGTATAAATTTTGTGTGTTATTCTGCCCATTACGTAATAGTAATTTCTGTAAAGTGAAATAGATGGCTCTTATACTTCATCTACTTGACTACTGTGTATTTTCAAAAATACATTAAGTTCTCTTTGTAATTTGTTTTTTGATTAACTGTTGTTTTTTTAATTATTTCTGTTACAATGTTTAAACATGGTGTATGCGCCCCAGGACAACTGGAAAAAACCCAGAAATTTTTTTCATCTGGGGGAAAAAACCATGAAAAACCCGGGAATTTTTCGGAATTCCGGGAATTTTTTATTGTTTTAGTTTTCAGTTTTCAGTTAAATTTTTGTATTTTTCAGTGGTAAGAACTGATACTCTAATAAAGAATATCACTGTATCCAACTGCTGCAGAATAAACTGCAGCATTAAACCATAAACAAGAGAAAAAATGAAAATAAAACTTGAGTTGCAAAGAAAATGGGCAATTTACAACAACAAAACAACATGCACACACGAGCGTCTGCCAACAGCAAAATGTGTCAAAGGCCTTAGGACGAAGTCTGTGCAATACTTCGTAACAATAAACTGCTTTCTGTTAGCATGACATCAGAACTGTTTACATTCAGTTCGTTTGAACAGACGCCATCGGGCTCATGCGTATGCACAGTTCAGTTGCATGTGAGCATTTCGTTCTCCTGCTTCTGGCTAAGCCAGATGCTAACAGGAAAAATTTTTCTGGTGCGCCTGAGCTGTCAGATTCACGCATGTGCCGAGCAGTCTGAGTTGTAGTGGCGAGGGGACTAGTCTCCACATGATCTGTCTTCAGGTTTGATTTTGCTGTTTCCTCTTCGCTTACATCTCCTATGTCAAATGAAAACAAAACAGATTTCTGTGGCCGGGAGCTATCAAGTGAATTAAAATACATTCGCATAATTATGGAAGGCAAAACTATATTACTAGTTTCAGTTTTCTGATTTTATTTTATTTGCACGGTTTTGGCAGTCAAGCATTAATCGTCTTGCAGAACAGTGAAGTTATTTTTGTCGGTTTTCTAGAGAAATTTGGCTTTTATTAATCATTTCCGCTGAGGCAGTCAATTTATTTGAAATGAAGTCTTTCATGTCACAGTATTGGCTAGTTCCAGTTGTTCACTTACTTTCAACTGCACATCTTCATCTTCTGGCATGTATGGCATTATGCCATAATAAAGAACCAAACATGATACAATACAGTACTGGTAATTCAAGAAAATTTACATCCTGAAAACCACATTAAAAAAAACTTGATATCAGGTGGGGATTACTTCATTGTGAACCTGGATGAGCCAATGTGCACTTTAAGCCCAATTATGCATTTTAGTATGGTTTACAAAATTCCAATGCTCTTGGAGTACCCTCAGATCTCCTGTTTCTTTTATGACATAATGTAAGATCTCGTAATCTTTATACATACGAACATATGGGCTTCCTACATCATTGTAGTAGCACACGCGCAATAATGCCTGTTTTCTGGCGTTCTCTGGCAACTGCTAAAACAAACTTATTTCTGACATGTCTTGGGAAAATATTGTGAATGGCACTTTGAAAAGCATGATTTTCAAAGTAAATTTCCTTTTATGCAAGATGAATTATGCTGTGTGTGAAAATGTGGGATGAGTTTATTATTAAATCACAGAACGTGTGACTCTCGTTCAAAACTTAACACGTTGAGGACCAGTTACTTAGAAGAATGTCAAGCCCCAGAAGACCATAAATTTGTCATTATTTTAAAGTTTACTAGCACACTTGTGTGATGTGTCTTAAAGTGTAACACACGCAAAAAAAGACCAATATTACATATGAAAGCTTAACTTCTCTTGTAGCTTAGTAATCTTACAGTCCAACACTATATGTGAAAGCTTCTCTTGTAGCTACACTATGTATATTAGTATAAACCATTAACATTTCCTCTTTGTGCGTTTGCACTACTGGTTAATGTGGTTGTTTTTTTCATACTTAATTTCTGTGTGTTATTTTATAGGGTTTCTCAAAATTTCATTCTGATGAAAATATTCATAGTAGGCATCGAAACCTAGGTCAATGTATCTAACAGTTATTTGCAACTCGTTGGCTAGTGATTATCTTTAAGTGAAGTGGGTTAAAAACAAATGTTTAATGTTTGTTTGTTTGCAACATGTCCCATGGACAACTTTTTTTGTAATACTATGTGTGTGTGTAGTTTAATGTTTATGTTGTATGATGGTGATAATGAGAGAAGGAAGAGGGTGAAACCTGGTACCAGCACATAGCCTACTCCTCAGGAAAAGCACCAAGGGGGCCACCAAGCTTAACACCCCATCCAACAGACTGATCACCATTGACAGTCACATGCTCTCACTTCATGAGACACAGCGGAGAGGTTTATTATTGAAAGCAGGATATTGAAGCGAAGTCTGGTGATCAGGAACTCTCTACCACCATGCCTCCTCCCTTTGCTGGCCAAGTACTGGTGATGAAAATGTAAGAGCCCCATGGGATAAATTGTGTTACAGGTTGTAGGTCTACAAAGTGAAAAATGAGCAGGTGATTCCTCACATTGTCTACCCCACTACATCACAGGAAGCAGCTACAGGATGTTTCATGAAGTTCTATGAGCCTTCTACAGTGTGCCTTATGAATGACAGGGGATTCAGTGAGCAGTCATACCCGTGGAGGGTGCATTTTGCACAGATGCATTAATGCAGGTAATGCATATGGCCAGAATCTACATAATAAATCTGTGCACACTGTTCTTCTCTGATAGAGAAGAAATTGATTCATAGTCATCCTGTATGGCAGCTGTTGTGTTGTTCTGGGAAATGCAGTTTCCCCACCATGAGCACTGCTCAATTTTTAGTTTACAGACTGTACTTTCCTGGAAGAAAACTACAGCTGCCTCTCAGGATTATAGGAATCAATTTCTCCTTTAGCAGTGTAGAACAGTGTGCAGAGATTTACGTAGATCCTGCCCGTATGCATTACCTGCGTTAGTGTTATGGTAACTAATATTTGCATTCCATGTAGTTTTAACACACTTTGTGCAAAATACACACTCCTTGGGCATATCTGCACATTGTGTGTGATGTAGTGGGATAGTTAGAATGGGGAATGAACTGCTCCCTCTAAAGTTTGCAGACTTATGAAGAAGGGAAGTGCATGACCACACTCCAGCAACCTACCTTTTCTCACACGTCTACCCCACAGATCTCCCCAATCCACTCTATTACATCCCAGAACACAATTTATCCATTAATATGCCTCTACAGCACTTAGATGTGGTACACGCATTTAATATTTGTTTTTAACGCACTTCATTCAGAGATAAACATTAATTTTATATTGTTAGCACAATATTTTTTACTAATCTACGATTTTTCCATCCCCTGAACATGAAAACTATTAGTCCTAGAAAAAAATGAATAAAACCTTTTTTTGTAGAAAATTTAATATAGTTTTTTTGCTAGATGCCACAGTTTTTGAGTTATTTGAGGAAAAAAATTAAAAAGTAATCTTTAAATCCACCCTCACATCAATGCTCACACACAGCCAATCAGGGCTTTTAGTATGTTGTTCATGACACTCCACACTGTGCAAAAATTTGTGATGAAACAAATCTTTTGTCGTAATCGATCTGTTTTGGTCTTCATTGACTGGGATAAATGGTAGTAATGGCCAGATGGTACTGTGAAGAAAGTGTGGTGTAACAAGGTGTCAGTGGCAGCAAAATCATAATTCTGATAACTAAAATTCTATAATAAATAAAATGTTATAGAACATTTGAAACTTCCTGGCAGATTAAAACTGTGTGCCCGACCGAGACTCGAACTCGGGACCTTTGCCTTTCGCGGGCAGGTGCTCTACCATCTGAGCTTCCGAAGCACGACTCACGCCCGGTGTCACAGCTTTACTTCTGCCAGTATCTCATCTCCTACCTTCCAAACTTTACAGAAGCTCTCCTGCGAACCTTGCAGAACTAGCACTCCTGAAAGAAAGGAACATTTATTTACACCATCACCATTGCTGCTGCCATCTAGCAGTCATAGTGTCTGAAGACCAAATGCTGCGGTAAAGCGTTTTATCACAAAGATCGCCTGGATCCCAATGTAAATTGCATATTTATTGTCATAAAGCACACACATCTATTGGGGTTAGTGCAGATTTCGAATGTGAAATGATTTGGGTGGAGGTAAGTGTCAAAGGTAGTCAAACATGGTAACTGGATAAATATAGCAAAAGAAGTTACGACACAATGTAAATAATTTAGGAGTAAAGGAAGTCGCTCACCAGATACGGTAGTAGAAATATTGAGTTGTCAACAGGCACACAAAAAGGAAAGGAAACAATGCTGGCTTTAAAAGATTTGTCCAAAAACTAGCAAAATTTGCATTCCTTTTTATGTACTTTTTGATGACTTAGTGCTAACGGGAGGGGTTTATAGGCAACTTGCCTCAGGATCTGTAGGGGAAGAAAGCTTAAGAAAAAACCTGTGCTGAAATTCCTGAAAAATGCTGTGGTATGTGTGATTTAAATTTACGAGCTGTAGAGTGAGACACTCATGTGATTAGAATTGACGTTGGGAACTGGGATTCGTGTGATACTGTCATATATAAAGGATCAGTGGAAGAAAGTGCTAATCCAAAAGAGCATTGTTTTGAGTTACTAAATGTTACATGTTTGATTACATTCAAAAACAAAAAACATAAATACAATAAGACGAAGCAATTTTTGTAGTAGGCAACGCTTTTTAGTAGGGCACCTGGAACAGCTTGTTACCAGTATTTGACGTGTTCAGAAAAACATCAGATAACATGATCAGACAACTTTGTCTTTTCCTTCTGCCTTTGCTCTTCATCCACACAGGGTCGGCATGGTTATTTGTGGATGTGGCATGGTTAGCTTACAGTGAGGCTGGATACTCCTCATGTTGCCACCACATTACTATCAAGACGTAATGTGTGTACCCCACCTGTTTGCATGTAGTGTTATTAATGTGGTAGTGTGCCAAAGTTTTTCTAAATGTTTGTCATTCATGTAACTGAGACAGGACTTGGGTACCAACCCAATATACATCTAACGGGATGTGGGGGAACCACAGCCACCTAAAACCCACATCCAGGCTGGCTTGCGTACCGACCCATGTCATTATATTTGCTTTTTTAATGCTGGTCTTATTTTGTCAGTGAGTATGTGTCAAGTATGTATGTGATATTTTATTTGAGAACACTGCAAAAATATTTTCATTTTAAATTTTGAGTATGTTTCATCCTACATGCATGTGATAAACATTTAATTATTTATCACATACATTTAATCCAGTGATCCCAGCAATACAGTCAGATAACATTGGTCATGGGAAACTGTGTGCCCCCATACCCTCTTCCTGGCTTCGAGGAACGTAAGTAACAGATAAGTTGTTTCTAGATGTACTGCCCCATATACTAAACAGTGGTTTGTGGGATCATCTACTCATCTACAAATTTGTACTGTAAGACCAATTTGCATCTCTTACAAGGGGAAGGCCTCAGACACGGCCAATCGATTCGGCTCAGATTTGGCAGGTCGCTTGTGTACAACCTAAAACACAGGAATCTAAGATATTTTGGGTCAACACCCCTGCGTTTTTGAGAAAATCACCCCTAAATGTTATGACGAGCAATCTACTCAAAATTGGCGGGATTGATAGATAATTGTAAATAGAGCATTTTTCATCATCAGGTATGGGGTCTGAAAACGCATACTTATCCAGAAATCGAGGTAAGAAACTTTTACAACTACCGCTTCTGTACCCACATGGTAAACACTTTTCACCGACAGCACCGATAGTGCAACGGCCAAGGTAACTGGCTGGGAATCGGAGAACCCGGGCTCGAATCTTGAAGAAACCTATTGGATGTTATTCTTTTCGTTTGTATTTTTCCATATCGCAATTCATAGGGTTAGGAGGGTTAATAAGGTAAGTAAATCAACATGGAATGATGATAATAAGGTAGGCAAATAAATTTCTCAAACCTCTTGGGATAGTAAACAACTAAAATGTTACTCCAGGACACTTTACAATGGCTCTTCCAATCACTGTTACGTGTCCTCACTTTTCTTCGAACAACTAGATGGATGGTACTTGTCATATAAACATTCAAAACAAATATACTCACAGCACCAAGAACATCTAATAAATGCATTCTTTCGACAGCTACACTGTTCCTTCCAAAGAGTCGGCGGAAAACAAACTTGGTTTTCATTTTAAAATATGTATTTTTCGGGAATTAATTTTGATGCTTACCACACATATGATATCATTGCCTGAAAAATTGGTGCTGAAAGTTGGTTATGAATTATGCTGTGAATAGTTATTGCATCCATGCAGTTGTGCAATTCCCGCTGGGTTTCCAGAAGCACACTGCAATTCTGAAGCCTGGAAATAGTTTATAACCTGGCGATAGAAATAAATATCACACAGCTGGCACACAAGTGTGCAGTTTGGCGGTATTACTTTTACTGTGTATGTTGGCTGATCCTCGCCATCTATAAACATTGTGTGATATATTGTTGTTTTAATTTTTCCACTCCAGGAATCCAATGTTAGACAAAACTTGTTATCATAAACGTATGGTTTTAAAACATTCTCAAGAAATGTTCTGTAAATCGCATTTGTCAGTTCCCCGGATTTGGAGCAGGTAATGTAAACATTTTTCAACGAGTCGGTTAAACGATTGACCTCTATTATAACCCGAGGACCAAATGTAACATTCGTTTCTTGTAAACACGGGAAAACCTTAGGCACAGTTTTCCAGAGGCTGTGATGGCATATTGCGCCGTGTACAAATGTGTTAGTTTGTTTTTACTACCAACTGCGACAAGGGTTCATTTTTCTTCCTTATGTGATAACGTGCGTTGAATGTTCACCTGATACTCGCATCCTGTTTGATCGGTGTTGATCACGTAATCATGATTAAAACCGGTCATAAGTGACGCCGTTTGCATGCTGAAAAGAGCCACCACTTTCTGTATATCTTCTATATTTTGTACCTCCTTATGAGAGACTTATTGATGAATTTTATACTCCGATATGAAATTTCTTGCCCAAGATAATGATGCAGCAAACGTAAAATCCGTGTTGGCTGTATGTCGAAGCGCTGCACCTGCAGTCCCTTCCTGAAGTATTCTCGTTGTTACATTCTCGTTATGACAACGAGATTTAACAAATCGGTCGTATGTCCACTTATTTATCGTCTGGTATTTGTTGTATCTTGTCCCTCCATTAACGATATCAGCTTCACACAATTTCAAGTCCTTCTTCCTTTTCAGGGCTGTTGTTGCTCCATTCTTTTGCAGTGTTTGTAAGTTCCAATTTGGATGATTCCTGGCTAGTGATACCACCTTTACTTTTGCTTCAAGGGGTATAGCGCCGTAGTTAAATCGTTTGGAAACCTGTTCGTAATACTCATTGGGAACAGATGAAGCACATATTCCCAGTGACGTGTAGAGTTCCAAAGTGTTATGACCATTTTGCGATTCATTAGTCGGGATACCTTCCACTGAATCACCTTCTGCTTCGTCTTCATGGTAAAGTATTTCAGTATCAACAAAAGTCATTACGTTTGTCAGCTCCAAAAATCGCTCGATGATAACTGCTCCTATCAATCTGGAACGCCAGGAAACAGAACTGCCTGCTTCTGGTAGTGCTTTGATAATGCATCTGTCTTGCAACACTTTTACAAACCAAAACACAGCATCAGTAACTTCCCGCTTGCCATCATCTGTGACAGGCTCCCAACTATATATTACAGCGCTAGTCGAAGGTCGCTTATTATTGTGTCAAATATTTTGAAGCCGTTTAACTTAAACAGTTTCACTCCAGTCCTCAGTTGGCAGAAATTGGCAAAAATAGGAAGCCTACAATTAAACAGCATAGTATTTGCTTCAAGACCAGGTGACCAACCTTAGAGATCTTACAGTACTGTAGCGATGTACCAGCAAAAACGCCATTGTTGAAATGAGATAGCTGTGTAGGCAGTGGCTGTATGAATTGTGTGTACTGCTGACATATAACTCAAGTCATGTAAGGGAGTTCTGCATCCCCCCCCCCCTCCTCCTCCTCCTCCTTCCTCATATTGTATTGCCCTATTGCTATTCATCAACAGAAAACGTGCAAACAGCAAGTGGTGCCATCTCTCAGTAGTGATCCATATTCTGGAGCTCTGTCATTGCATCTCAGGTATTCTTATAGTGATTTTAAAATTATTGAACTAGATTGTTTGCTAAAATTGCACTTTAGTTTAATAAATATGAAAAAGAAGTTAGAAATGAAGAGCTTAGGCTCAAATCAACCACTACAATATTACGCACAAAAAAGTCACTTCTGTATATACTTTATTATTAGGTACAGTATTTCTTGGATTAGGCCTGTATTCATAACTTTATAATTATAATTTTTACTATTTTTCTAGTGTTTTTTTTAAGCAGTATGACATAAATGAAGGTTATATAACAAACAATTTGGAGCAAGGCCATTATAAAAGTTATTAACTTTTTATGTGGACCCCACCACTGGAAATGAGCACCATCCACCACTGGCCTTAATAAAAATTGTATTTTGAACAATGAAATCCACAACATTTGACATTTTTGTGTCCACTGTTCAAATTATTTTGTTACATTGCAGTTAAGTTATTACTGCCTCACCTTCCTTAACACATGATCCATAGATACGGATCTCAACTAGTAAAACTTTGGTTATGCAAAGTAAATTTTTGAGTAGTTACTGCATATGTTTATACTGTGTGTCCACACATAACTACCATTTTGTAACTCCATATGAAGAAAATCTGTCTTTGTACATTATTCAATAGATCCTTCCTGTTCTACATCATTTCACAATCCTTATTTGTTTCTTGCAGTTTCCATTTTATTGTCATTTGTTGTACGCTTTTGGTAGATAACTTTAGAGTTCACAAGTATCCAATCTTACACCAGTTAGTGCCATACCCTCCCAAACCCTACCTTTGATGCTATCACCAGCAACATAAGTTAGTGTAAAGTACAATATTATTTTGATATATCGTCTATAGACAATCATGATTGCCAAAGTAGTTTCAAAACTTAATTTTTCAGATGACTGGTTTTGTCCATCTCTTATGGCCATCTTCAGATCCAGTTGTGCACAAGAGGACCTTGCTGGTTTCATGTGCTACATATACTGTATATCGGAAAAGTTATTTCATACTAAGAGATCTCTTAGTTTTACCATCTTCTCTGTAACTGACATAGTTATTGTTGCGGCGTATTGTTCTCATAATTCTGACGAAAGAGGCATGATTATTTCTCTTAGTCATTGTTTACATATAGTACATTGAAAACATTGTACTCTGCTAATAACTTCTGTATCATCTATCTGTTACTAAGAGGAATATTCAGGTATAACTTTAGATGTTTACTCTGAAATTTGTGCTTTAGCCCATGTAATTAACATTTATGGGGCTTTGAAAACTAGTGTGTCCAAGACAGGCATGCCATAAAAATTGCCGTGATGACAATACCACTGAACACTTTACATGTTTTCAACCAGTAAGTTTTCAGTAAGTATTTATCTGCGTTCTAAGTGACTGCAAGTGCAGTAAGCCGCTACCTCCAAGTCACATACCCATTATAGAGATGGACACTGGGTTGGAATGTTCTTTAAACACTCAATTTCAGATTCAACTGGTACACTTTAATATCACTTACAAATAGCTATTTGCCAACCTTTCATAATGGTCTCAGTGAACAGTAGGCTAAATCTATTGTTGGACTAATTTGAGGAAATTTCTGGTGTTATTTCCATTTTTGTGGGAATTATATATTTCTTAATGAATTGTATTAAATTTGTTTCCACATCTTACCATGATAAACTAAAAGCACTTAGAAGCAGTGTGGGATATCAGAAGTAGATATTCATGTTGCTACACTTTATTCAGAGAATACAGGGTACAAGTGGTAGTTGCTTGTAAAAAAGCTGCTGTTCTTGCCCCAGTATTTTAAGTCATCTGTCAACAACTACTGATATGTTGGAGTCTGTCGGGGGGAAGTGGAAGACTTATGTATTTCTTATTTGTTTAGATTACATTATTCGTGAGCTGAGAATGTACCGAACATGTAGTGGGAAGGACAGAGAAGAAAGAAGCATAGTTCAATACCATTATCTTGTATGGAAGGATTTCATGGCACCAGAACATCCATCAGGAATTCTGAAATTTATCAAGCGATTAAATGAAGCATATTCATTGGAGAAGGGCCCTATTTTAGTCCATTGCAGGTAGGAATCACATGGCTACTCAATTTTAAATTTTCTTTTATCTTAAACATTTTTTTTGTTTCTCATTTTTCTCTTTCATTCAATGACCTTATAGATATCAAGATTTTTTTTTTTTTCAAGCATACTTGTTCATTGCATGAAAAAAATATTTCTTATCCTTTTCATGTCGATGTTTTTATGATAAATAATCTTAAATCTTTTCAAAAATATATCTTGTAAACTAATTTTTTGTGATTTGTAAGTTTAGGAATCTGAATTTAACTCATTGAATACACTTAAAGATAATAATGATCACATAAGATAAAATGAAGTGAAATACAAAGTGTTATCAGAAATTACAACCATTTATTTTAAAGAGGAAACATTGAGCAAAAGATAGGCCCACAAATGACGAGCTGAACAGTACAGATCAGGGAAAAAAGCTCTTCTTTTAAGAGTGCTGGTGTAGTAGGTGGGAAAAATGTGAAAGTGACATGGATTAAGCAGGGTGTGGGTTAGGGGTACGATGAAGGGAGGGGAGGGGGCAGAGAAAACTCACACATGTTTAAAGAAACTAGCAAAGAACAGAGTAATTTTCTTTACACCAGCTCCTTTTTACAATCATATATAATCAGCAATTCTTTACACTTTAGCTGCTGCTCAAAAATTTTGTTACAAGTGGCTCTTGTTTTATATTTTGCTAGATACATTTAATTAAAATAACACAGTCACCTTTTTGCTGCTGCTTCATGTTCATAGCTCATCATAGGGCATTTACACATTTTCACTAGAAACTATTTACATTGTTGAGCTCCCTTCTGTCTCTAGTTGTAACTGAAATGGCAATGTTTTGCAACGAAAAAAGATTTTCTTTTCGTTCTCTAATAAAGTGTAGGCATTATTTTACTCCAGTAAACCTAGTATCACAAAAAATGGCATTTACAGCAGCAGAACAGGAATGTGGATATAAGGTACTTGGCTGTCCTTGTACCCCTTACCAAAAGCTATGAGATGTTGCCCATTGCTGGAAGTATATCTAAGCTGGCATCTGTGCCTCCCTTCATTAATCACACCGACACCAAAATGTAATAAGAAAGCAGGGACTGAAGAATAAAAATCTGTCTTCTGAAACCCTTTCAGTCAAGATGATCAAACTACATTTTGTACTTTGAATCATCACATGGATACCATACTGGTAGATGTAGAAATATGTGATTGTGATATTGAAAATCAACTAAAACTGATAAAGTGTAGCTGACAGGATACCAGTTCAAGACTATGTCGATTATTCAAAAGACTTGATCCCCTTGTAGCAGCAGTATCCCATTTCACCAGGACAATAAAGTGTTCAGAGTGATCATAAAAAATTTGTATACCATCACCATTTTGAAGATCAATTGTTGGACAAATTTACATAACCTAAAATCTATATCACTGACATCAATTTGTTATAGACTTAGAGGACATTTTTTACCCCCGTACTACCAATTTTTTGTATGGAGAATGAACATTTCCTTGGTAGAAATCAACATAGATACCGTAAGGAACATTTCTGTGAAAATCAACTTGCTCTGTTCATCCATGTGATGCAGAAAGTAATAGACAATGATACCTTGGTAAATTTTGTGTGCCTTACCTTCCAGAAGATACTCCAAACCCCCACTTAGTGATAAAAATATGACCTTAAAAAATACAAGACCTGTTTTGTGATAATATTGATGACTTCTTAGCATATAGAACTCAACATGTTGTTATTAACAAGCAGGAATTGTCAGATTTAAAAGTAACTGTGGATGCGCCCCAAGTAAGTGAGATAGGACTGTTACTGTTCATGATATAACCTGCTGGAATATGCAGTAAATGGGCAAGAGTTACGTTAAACATAGTGAGCATATATACACTTCAAACTGATAAAGTTATTCTATAAGAAATACACATATGTATTTAAGTCAAGAGACTGTATGTAGGATGCAGCATTACTCCAATGAAAGTAATACCACAAAGCCATCAGACACTGGACTCTCATTTGGGCAAGTGTGGCTCTTATCCCCAGTTGGTCTTTCAGATTGGGGTTTTCATTGGTTTCCTTGTACTGTGAAGATGAATGTCAGGACATTTCCTTTGAAAAGGGTGTAAGCAATTTTCTTCCCCATCTTTCTTGTATCCAAACGAGTAGTCTGTCTCCATCGACTTCATTGTTGCCTAGATATTAGACCCTTTATTTTTACCACAAAAAGCCCGCGGTCTTCAGTATACAAACGTGCAGAAGCTGTCAAAATATGGATTTTTACAAATTTCAAACTAGTCATGGTGTGTTTATAAAGAAAGATTTGAAGCAAATTTATATCCACTAATTTTAAGTTCATATTAATGCCTCATATAGTGATGGATATGTTCATAACAAATTATTGTGTAAGTAGTAGAAGTATTTTCAAATGGAATATGTTAATTATTATTTATTTTTCCTGCTTCTGTGACATCAATAGGAAATATAGCTACTAGAGAACCAGGTGCACTAGCTGCAATGTACTTGACAAGTTATTGATAGTATCTATTTTAAATATCAGTCATTTTGATTTTGAGAAATTGCTGTCAGTGTGAAGGCAGACATAATACACATCTGCAGATCTTGGAGACCTTCACAACATAACTGTGATACTTATTTATTTATTTCATGATCCGTAGATCCTGGAAGAGTGAATCGCAAGGATATGGAACGTGTCAAATTGTACATAGTTCAAGCCTAACTTGTATAAATACATACAATAAACATCACAAGTGTGCTGGTTTTAGATTTGATTTTGTGTTACTAGCATAGGAATGAATACCAACATTTGCAGTTACATTGATATCGCATTCCGCTAACATTACTGGATTTTTCAAATAAAATAAAAATTGCCTTGTGGAACAATCATTTCTGAATATGTAATAGATGTTTATTGTAAAAACAACAACATAATGTGGTATAAGCCTGGTCTTGATTACATATAACCTTCATCTGCGAAAACTGAATACTCTTGTTAAAAATTAACTGTCACCACATTACCTATTTTTATGCTCACTGTGTAATATTTATCATAAATAACTGAGAAAGAGAATCTCCACAAATACTATGTTGTTATGTGCAACAAGTACAAAGGTGAAATAAAATTCTGTTGTTACTGTGAGAGGTAGTCATCAAGTTTTAATAATCACATTGAAAAATAAAGTTACGTGGTCAATTTTTGTTGGTTTGTTCGCAGGTTCATGTCTGCAGTAATGGTACATATTGACATCCCCATGCCACAGTACTGCAGCATGCCACTAGGGAAGCTAAAACAAAATAGCACAGCCTTGTAATAAAGTGGAAGTGGGCTGTGCTATTTTGTTTGGCTCCTCTTAGTGGTGTGCTGAGGTACTGTGACTCAGGGACTTCAGAGTGTACCAAGACTGCTGTCATGTGCAAGTAATTAATTAGGTAGCTTTATTTTTCAAAGATGATAATAAAAATGTTAGGACTACCCCTCACATTTAATACTTTGGCACTAATGTTTTCATAAGTTTTCTTTTTATGCCCTCTTAGCAGAAGATATTACTTTTGCTGCAGTAATTGAACACCAAGCAGTGCAAGCAGCTAAAATGCATTTCTTATGTTTAATTTGCAGTGCCGGTGTTGGTCGTACAGGTACTCTCGTAGCTCTAGATTCCCTGTTATTACAGTTACAAGAGGAAGGACAAGTTGCAATATTTAATACTGTTTGTGACTTGAGGCATCAGCGTAATTTCTTGGTGCAGTCACTGGTAAGAAATCATGATTCTATATATTTTTCTTAAATGAATGTACTGACTACTTTTGTGTGAGTATCTGTTATATATAAAGAATGTAAGAAGGAAATAAAGTATTATGGGATATGGTTGTCCGTGTACTGAACTGAGATGTAGCTATGCATTAAGTCTGATCATGTAAAGGGCATCCTAAATTAAATGAATAGGAGTGAAAATAAGTTTTCAGTTGTTCTTATATCTTGTAACCTTCAACTAAAAATTGTACTTTTGTTGTTGGTGAATCCAACAGGGTAGGCTTCGGGGGTAGTGTCACTGTGCTGTGGCACCACTTGTATAAAAAGAAAGAAAGGAAAATTTATGTGAATTGCACATGAAACATTGTTTTGGAGTATGTATTTTCTGATTTGAAGAGGGGCGTTTTGCCACACGTGCTCTTGTCGTAGTTTTCTGAAACTTGGAGCCAACTGCAGATTGGCACCGTCTGTCCTCCTAAGCACTGTGTGAAAGACTGGGCCATCGGTTTCTACACGTTCCTTATGGTGAGGATGGAGCCACAGCTGGTCTGACTCAGAGCTTTACATTCCTTCCGCCAGAGAGCAGTAAAGTGCAGAACCTGTAGAAGCACAATATGCCATATAGGGATTATGCTAGAATACATTGGGGCACAAACCTCTTGTAATCCAGTCTTACAATCTTTCTGCAAGTTAATGCTAATGCATTTGTAAATGCGAGTTATGCTTAATTAAATCAAATACAGGAATATTACACTTAAATATCATTATAAATAGCTGTATATAACTTGAATATAATTATGCCCTTAGATTTTGAAAGCAAGAGGCATTATTTCAATATTGGTATGTTTCACAGCAGCAGGGCTGTTGGCACAGAACAAAAAACTAACATATTCACCACCTATTGAACATCTGTTTGCCAAACATCACTGTAGTATTTCTGTTTACACTTGTTACGTTTGTGTAATACAGTTCTCTACAAACATGTTGCAGTTATTGTGAGGTCAGGTAATTGACCTATATAGCTGTGTGCACAGTGTTATCTGTATGTGAAAATTCAGTTGACTGTAAAAATAGCAAACATGAACAAAATAAGGTAGTTATTAAAACCACTATTTAGCGACAGGACTGTCTGTGAAAAAATTCAGACAAAAACATTAGATAGGCCACTCTTGAATTTGAATCTGCCTCAGCAAACAAAAAATCGGTGCCATAAGTTCAATCCAGAAATTTTACCAAAAGAACAATTGGATTTGTGTCTGTGAAGAAAGCAATGCTATTTTTTGTTTTCTGTGTGTGTTATTTTGTGGAGATGTTCATTGGTGTAAGACCGGTATAACTGATATTGGGCATATGTGGTCTAAAAAGAAAGTAAATGAAATGCCAAAGTGATACATGGATAATGTGCTTAGTCTTTAATTTCTAGACAAAACCATCATTCAGCAGAAATTAGATTCACAATATAGACAGACAATTGACAGCTACAAGAAACATGTAGAAAAGAATAGATATATATTGAATTTAATTGTAAAATGTATTCAGTTCTGTGGTGCTTTGGAAAATGCTCACAGGGGACAGGATGAATCTGATGCTTCTCAAAATAAGGGGTTTTTTTGTGAGCTAATTCAGTTCAGTGCAGAACTGTATAAAGATCTTAAAGTTCATCTCAGTCAAGCTTCAGTGTTCAAAGGCATTTCTAAGACTGTTCAGAACGAACTACTGCAATGCATGTTGGAAGTCTACCATGATGAAGTTCGTAAAGAAATAAAACGTGCCTATTATGTTGCAAAAATCGTGAATGGAACCACAGATGTCTTGCGGTTTTCAGTTGGTTATTGTTTTGTGTTATGTCGTTTAGGGGAAATATGTTGAAAGATTTTGGAACTTTGTTAAACCAGAAAGACAGAATGCTCATGCTTTAACTGAGAGTGGCAAACTAATAGCTCAGAGTTATGACGGCGCAAACGTTGTGACTGGCAAGTTGAATGGGGTTCAGCAATTAATTAATGACAAATACTCAAATGTAAAATACATCCATTGTTATGCACGTCAGTTCAACCTTCTTATGTCTACGGCAGCCTCTGTTAATTGCAAAGCCCTCATCATTTTTGCTTCTTTCTTTTCTAACTTGCCACAGAAATAAAAAAATGTTGCTTAGCAGTCATTGAAACAAGTGAGAGCAGAAAACTATCTCCCACTATTGAAAAAGCTGGTTCATACAAACAAAGACTGCGAGATAATGAATTCATTTTGTGGCTATCATTTTTCTATAAGATAATGCGTCATGTGGACTTGCTTCCTAATCAGCTTCAGAAGAAGATAACCGAACTGTCCAGAGCAAAACAAGACATCCAGAACTTTGAAGCAGTAATGCAAAACATCGGAGATGATATTGACTCCATCCTTAATGAGATTAGTTTTGAAAATGACGAAACAAAGCAAGTCAAGAAGCCATGGATTTATGATGAGCATAAAAAGAGATGCTTTGGAAGTGTGCGATGTCATCCTTTCTGAAACTAAATTACAATTTCAGTTCACTGGACATTGCATTGCAGCCAGCTTATTTGATGTAAATCAGTTTGACAAGTACATCACAAATTTTCCAGACAGATACATTGAAATTACAGACACACATACATTTCTGGAAAAAAATGTTGAAGGGTGAGCTTGAAGTCTTCTATGTTAGGCTTGAGTTGAGAGCAGTTTCTGGCACAGTACCATTTCTTTCACTGGTTCTAGAGAATGAGCTTTGTGACACATTTGAAGAAAGTGTTAAAGTTTTGAAGCTGCTAATCACAAGCTGCTATATCTACATCAGAAGCTAGCAGTGCTTTTCAATGCTCAAGGGAATTAAAACATTTCTACAAAACACCATGAAAGAAGAATGACGGAGTGCCTTAGGGATATTGTCCTGTGAAAAGTCAGTTTGTGTAAAATTGAAGATTTCAATTCAAGAGTGACAGATTTATTTGCCAACAAGAACAATCAACAAATGGATTTCCAATACCGCTCCTACTAATTATTTTGAAGCTGTATGGAGTTGCTGCTTTTGGTGCGTACAGTGCTTTTAGTTTCAGATGTTTGTAATTTGATTAAATTTGCTTTCCAAAATGCAGATTACGTGTTCGAATAATTTATACAGGCTCTATTATTTCTTGTAGTGGCACTCATGTTGTAGTTGGCACTTTTCTGGCAGTCAGCCAAGAACATAAAACAAACGAAGAGTTCTGGCTATCTAGGGGAGAAGAGCAGAGTGTGGAGGGGGGGGGGGGGGGGCAAGCCATACCTCCCTCTCACTGGGCTGGCAGTCTACATCCATGTTCTGTGCTCCTGGAAGACAGAACTGACGTAATAATGGGCATATGGATCACTGATTCCATCTGGTGTTGTGAGAGTTGTATTCGAACCCTGTGACAGAGCAAGATTGCTCTCTGCACTCATTTCAAAGTAAGAAAAGGAAACAACCAACAAGCACAATTCAGTGCAAAGCAGAGCACATAAATCATTTGGTAACGGCTAGAGCACAGTTGTTAGCTGAGGTTGGCAGTGTCATTAACGTGGTAGTTCTGGCCCAATCTCCACTGGTATCTTAAGCAACCATACATCAGAACACACCCTATTTAAGACCGCCACGTAAAAGCGTCCGCATCTACACTGTGAGCAGTGAAGAATTGTGCTGTTGATATGTGTACGCATGCATGCATTTGTATGTGCAAGAGAAATTTTCGAAGTTAGTATTAAGTTTTAGATCTGATACATACATGAGAAAAAGACCAGGAATATATCAAACTCTCACTGTACATAAGAAGAGCATTGTTTTAATAAGTGTTTATTTCTGTTTCCCTGTACGTTTTGTTTGATATAATGTCTTATGAAATATATGAATCCAGTAAAGAAAATGTGGTACTTCTGGCACTGTGTATGTACGTGCGGGTGCGTGCACGCGTGCGTGCGGGTGGTCGCACATGCGCATGCACTGCCTTCCCCTGAGTCCCCCACCAATCTCCCCTCCCCCCACCTACACACACACACACACACACACACACACACACACACACACACACACACACACACAAGTTGTCAACAATAAATTATCAAAATTTCTAACATAACAAAGGTATTATGCCTGGACTTCTAAGGTATAGCATATTCATTACAAGTTTGTACAATCTTACAGTTTACATGGCTCTGATATTAATCATCTACGTGGAACAATACAAAAAGGAAAACAGTTCTGATACATAGTCTACATATAGAGTTCTGAGTAGCGACTATTTACCTTGTCATAGTTCTTCGATATTGGCAGTAGAGGGTAATAATTAGTTAGGAAAAGAAAGATGTCTAGATCAGTTACTGTCACTGGAAATTATTCTTGATAAACATGTTATTACATGCTACCATAATAGGTGCACCCACATGTTTGTTCTTAGGGGGGTATTCATGTTCTGTCAGCCTGATTCTAGTTTTTGAGATAATGCTTTCTACTAGTAATGAACATTTTGATGTAAGGAACAATTAAGTATACTATGTCTGATAACCACACTGAGAAAGGGAAATAATAGGTATGGAAACTGGAATATTACATTAAAGATAAAAATATACTGAATTATAATTTGCACAGAAAATTTGATCTGCAAATTCTGGACTCATATAACACTGATTCATTCAGGAAACTGTCGTTAACGATATTTTTGATGATTGTGTGTGTTCAGATATCATGTAGATTAACTTTCCAATTCATGTTTAGGTAAGGGAATCACACTTCTTCCATGTCTGTTTTTTGTATTTGAAGGAAGGTACTGACAGTTTCGGTCTGCTGTATATGGTGTGCCATATTCTCTGTAGGACATCATCATATTTATGTTTAATTTCACAAAAATGCTTATGTTCATTGTGAATATACAAGAATTTTTTAAGTAGTTGTTCAGTTTGTGGAAGTGTGACTCAACTTCCACAAATAGACTTTTTGATTTATCCAAAAATGTTCATTTCTCATTTCTTCATAGACATAAGTTTTAATTTTACGATCAGTCTTAACTTACAGACTAATTACCTAAATCATTTCTAGAAACAATATATTTTCATTTACCGGGCGCTGATGGAAGTGGCACAGTTTGGTGATACAGAGCTGGAAGTCTCTGAACTCAAAAGTGCAATAGAAAAATTACGCCAGAAAGAAAATGGGAAAGATAGGTGTAGAATGGAAGAAGATTTTGAAGTAAGTTGTTATACATTTATTGTATAGAAGCTCTAGAAAATATGAACTTATTTCTTATGTTGTATAAATTCTCCCACAGAAAATCAACAGAGTTCTAGAGGACCGTAAATCATTTTCTGTTGGTGGTGGGAGTGAAAATAGAGCAAAGAATCGTAATGAGATGGTGATTCCATATGACAGGAATCGTGTGATCCTGACACCTATACCAGGTCGAGAACATACTACCTACATAAATGCCTCTTTTATTGAGGTAAGTCTTATGTTTATTTTTTAATTACTGTAGCTTCTGTTGTTGTAATTTGCCATTGCGTATATCTTGTAAGTTTCATTGGAACACACACACTTATTATTCCATATGTTCAAAGTGTTAAGAGTAGATGTGATCAGTTTCTTAGACTCTGCAAGACAAGAAGCAAGTAATTCTCAAAAAAATATTTTTTCATATTATTTATTTACCATATCAAAATTCGTGTCTTTAGTGTGATATTATTTATCCGATACACCCATCACACCTTCAGCTCAAAGCATTCTGCATACACCTTCGAGATATATAGTATCTGGGTTTCATTTGCCTTTTTATTGTTTTCCATATATTCTTCCATCCCGAATCGTGTATCAAGCTGAAAATGTGAAGTATTAGTGAATAAAATTCAGGAGTATTACACAGTACACTTGAAGTACGTATGTTGCAAGCAAAATTCTGAGGGATCTGCCACGTTAATATCCATCTCATAAAGTTACTATGAAAGCAGAGAGAACCTCATAACAAATGTGAAGGGTGTAAATGCCTTGCGTACAAAGAAAAGCAAAATTAACAGACCTAGAGAGCAGAGAGAAATATTCAGTGGAGCTAAAAGTAAAATTCTTTCTACAAAACTGACGAAAAACCTTAAGAAATTTTGATCATATTCAAAGTCAGAGTTTTGATCAAAGTGATCCCCCCCCCCTATTGCCCAGTGATGAAAAAAGAAAGTATAAATACTGAGTTCTGGTTTGTGAAGTTGTTTCACCAAGGAAGAATCCTTGAATGCTGCAGTGACATGTATTGAAGTATGTGATTATGGAATAGAAATTGTACTGATATTGACCAGCATAGAAAAATGACTAGACTTGATGGGAAACTTGTATGGTTCTAACGTAACTACATCGGTTGTCAATTTTGATGTTGTTGTTGTCTTCAGTCCTGAGACTGGTTTGATACAGCTCTCCATGCTACTCTATCCTGTGCAAGCTCCTTCATCTCACAGTACCTACTGCAACCTACATCCTTCTGAATCTGCTTAGTGTATTCATCTCTTGGTCTTCCTCTACAATTTTTACACTCCACGCTGCCCTCCAATACTAAATTTGTGATGCCTCAATGCCTCAGAACATGTCCTACCAACCGATCCCTTCTTCTAGTCAACTTGTGCCACAAACTCCTATTCTCCCCAATTCTATTCAATACCTCCTCATTAGTTATGTGATCTACCCATCTAATCTTCAGCATTCTTCTGTAGCACCACATTTTGAAAGCTTCTATTCTTTTCTTGTCCAAACTATTTATTGTCCATGTTTCCCTTCCATACATGGCTATACTCCATACAAATACTTTCAGAAACGACTTCCTGACACTAATATCTATACTCGATGTTAACAAATTTCTCTTCTTCAGAAACGCTTTCCTTGCCATTGCCAGTCTACATTTTATATCCTCTCTACTTCGACCATCATCAGTTATTTTGCTCCCCAAATAGCAAAACTCCTTTACTACTTTAAGTGTCTCATTTCGTAATCTAATTCCCTCAGCATCACCCGACTTAATTCGACTACATTCCATTATCCTCGTTTTGCGTTTGTTGATGTTCATCTTATATCCTCCTTTCAAGACACTGTCCATTCCATTCAACTGCTCTTCCAGGTCCTTTGCTGTCTCTGACAGAATTACAATGTCATCGCCGAACCTCAAAGTTTTTATTTCTTCTCCATGGACTTTAATACCTACTCAGAATTTTTCTTTTGTTTCCTTTACCGCTTGCTCAATATACAGATTGAATAACATCGGGGAGAGGCTACAACCCTGTCTCACTCCCTTCCCAACCGCTGCTTCCCTTTCATGCCCCTCGACTCTTACAACTGCCATCTGGTTTCTGTACAAATTGTAAATAAGCCTTTCGCTCCCTGTATTTTACCCCTGCCACCTTTAGAATTTGAAAGAGAGTATTCCAGTCAACATTGTCAAAAACTGTCTCTAAGTCTACAAATGCTAGAAATGTAGGTTTGCCTTTCCTTAATCTATTTTCTAAGATAAGTCGTAGGGTCAGTATTGCCTCACGTGTTCCAGAATTTCTGCGGAATCCAAACTGATCTTCGCCAAGGTTGGCTTCTACCAGTTTTTCCATTCGTCTGTAAAGAATTCGCGTTAGTATTTTGCAGCTGTGACTTATTAAACTGATAGTTCGGTAATTTTCACATCTGTCAACACCTGCTTTCTTTGGGATTGGAATTATTATATTCTTCTTGAATTTTTGATATAATTTTGTAATTCTGTCAGAAACTCGGTGGTACTGTGCTCTTATAAACAACTGTACATCTTCTAACTTCAGTGTGTTGTATTACTGTAACATAGTTTAAGGTTTCTAGTACCTACAGTAGTGACTTTGGTAATGAATGAAAAGCACCAGTTTGCTTTTGTTCTACAATATTACTTTTATTGGGTTAACCAGCTTTTGGCTTACAAGGCCATCAGTCTGAAGATGGCCATGTAAGCCAAAAACCAGTTAACACAATAAAAGTAATATTGTAGAACAAAAAGCAAACTGGTGCTTTTCATTTGTTATAATGTTGTTCTACCAAGAACTGACGAAAGATTAACTTTAGTAATCTTTACCGTAATGTTGCGTGTATTAATCATGGGAAAACACGTGTGCAAACTAAAAAGTAATATTCTGCAAGAATTACTGTAGAGTACAGTGAGCATGTTGAGTATACAGTTTGTAGCATAAAATTTATCATCGGATGCTGAGGACACACCAATGTAGTAACTCACATGAACATTAATTTATCTTTTCTACTGGTTGTTGAGCAATCGTGCCTGTGGATTATATTATTTTAAGAAATACAGCAACCAGTCACATTTTTATGTATTTTTTATTAGTGTTTCGCACTTTTGTCCCTTTCCGGTTGATGTAATACATATTTAAATATTCAATTAGCACAGCGTAAAAAGCCTGAAATTTAGATGCTGCAGCTGCGTTTCTATTCTTCATGTTGTTGCTGCAGTTTTTGCGTGCATAATCGTGCCACAAATACTTTTGCTTTGAATGTTGCCCAAAAACAGTGCTGTATTGGCCATGTGTCTGACTGGTGTTTGTTTGCATTGGAGCAGAATAGAAAGGCAGCTGCAGCATCCAAATTGCAGTCAGTGTTTTTAATGATCTCCTAACTGAAGATTTAAACATGTATTGCATCAATTGAAGATTGACAAAAGTGCAAAAGTCATATTGACATAAATAAAAGTACATGAAAAGAGGTGTGATTGCCGTGTTTCTTAAGATAAGAACTCGAAGGAAATCCAACAAACGTGCAGCTTTGCACCAGATTAATTCTCTAAGACCGAAAACTGATAACTCATAATTGGTGAAGGCAGTGTGGGGCATGAATAAGCAACTTTAGGTACAAGAAGCTATATTTGCCTGCCACACAGTGAGGCACAATCTGAGTCATGGACTGCATCACAGACATAATTAAAGTACTATTCAACTAGAAGTTGTTCTGCTCACAGACATTATGGCACCCTTTGTTATGGAACAAATAACAAAGGAACTGAAATAAGTACAGATTATTTCAGTTAATAATAGTCCCGAGCATTTGACTTCATTTGCCTTAGACGTGTGGAAAAGTTCTATCTTGAGAAAACGTTTGTAAACATTGTGGGTAACAGCACAAATACCAATTGAGGAGGAAAGAAAAGGAAAAGTAAAAACAGTCTTTATTTTAAGTAGCAAGAAAATAATGTGGTAGGTGTAGAATGTTCTGCTTATATTGTGCACAATGCTGACCAAATTGATGCAGACAGCTTACCCATTGACATACAGCTCATAACTGGTAAACTCTACCAACATTTCCATGTTTATGCACCACGTGTTAAAAAAAACTAAAATTATTGTGTGAGTTTACCTGAAGTAGAATACAAGAAATTTTAGGTCTTAGTAAAACTAGTTGTTATCTTTCTACCAGTTGTTGAAAGAGTCATTGCTGTTTTCCAAGCTTTAAAATCCTGCTTCCTGTACCTTAAGAAGTGTACTATCACTAGTGACCTGAAAAATTTGCATTTGCAGTGAATTTGAATATAGATGTGTATTGTGCCTCAAAATATGAAAACGTGAATTTATGTAATAAATACTGTTTCATAGGGAATTCATAGCAGATTCCATATTTATAGATTTCCGGAAAGCATTTGACATGGTGCCCCATTGCAGGCTGTTAATGAAGGCGCAAGTCTATGGAATAAGTTCAGAGGTGTGTGAGTGACTCGAAGACTTCTTAAGCAGTAGAATCCAGTACATTGTCCTCGACAGCGAGTGTTCGTCAGAGATGAGGATATTGTGGAGAGTGCCCCAGGGAAGTGCGGTAGGACTGCTCCTGCTCTGTATATACATAAATGATGTGGCGAACAGGGTGAGCAGCAATCTGCAGTTGTTTGCTGATGATGCTGTGGCACATGGCAAGGTATCGAAGTTGTTACTGCAGGTAGATACAAGATAACTTAGACAAAATTTCTAGTCGGCGTGATGAGTGGCAGCTAGCTCTAAATGTAGAAAAATCTAAGGTAGTGTGGATGAGTAGAAAGAACAAACCAGTAACGTTTGGACACAGTGTTATTAGTGTCATGCTTGACATAGTCAAGTCGTTTAAATATCTGAGCGTAACATTGCAAAGCGATATGAAATGGAATGAGCGTGTGAGAACTGTGGTAGGGAAGGTGAACGGTTGACTTTGGTTTATTGGGTGAATTTAAGGAGGAGGAGGAGATTAGTGTTTAACGTCCCGTCGACAACGAGGTCATTAGAGACGGAGCGGAAGCTCGGGTGAGGGAAGGATGGGGAAGGAAATCGGCCGTGCCCTTTCAAAGGAACCATCCCGGCATTTGCCTGAAGTGATTTAGGGAAATCACGGAAAACCTAAATCAGGATGGCCGGAGACGGGATTGAACCGTCGTCCTCCCGAATGCGAGTCCAGTGTGCTAACCACTGCGCCACCTCGCTCGGTAAATTTAAGGAAAGAGTGATTTAACTGTAAAGGGGATCACATATAGGACACTGGTGCAACCTATTTTTGAGTACTGCTCCAGTGTTTGGGATCCGTACCAGCTAGGATTAAAGGAAGACATTGAAGCAATTCGGTCTGCTAGATTTGTTACCATTGGGTTCGAACAATGTGTAAGTGTTGCGGAGATGCTTCGGGACTCAAATTGGAATCCTTGAAGGGAAGGCAATGTTCTTTTTGAGAAACACTATTGAGAAGATTTAGAGAATGAGCATTTGAAGCCAACTGCCAAACAATTTTACTGCCGGCAACGTACATTGTGCGTAAGGACCAAGAAGATCAAATACAAGAAATTAGGGCTCATACGGAGGCAAAAAGAGACTAGTAGTGGTACAGGGCTTGTTCCACTACGCATTGTATGGTGGCTTGTGGAGTATCTAAGTGGATGTAGAATTGTATCCAGATGAAGTATTTTATCGGAGATAGTTTGAAATACCTTTTATTCTCTGCACATCAATATGAAAAGGTAACCAATTTTTGGCCATTGGTATTGCAGAACATCTGGCGAACTCTAATTTGGAAATAAATATTCATAAGATTGCTGTCGTGTCACCGCCAGACACCACACTTGCTAGGTGGTAGCTTTAAATCGGCCGCAGTCCATTAGTACAAGTCGGACCCGCGTGTCGCCACTGTCAGTAATTGCAGACCGAGCGCCACCACACGGCAGGTCTAGAGAGACGTACTAGCACTCGCCCCAGTTGTACGGACGACTTTGCTAGCGACTACACTGACCAAGCCTTTCTCTCATTTGCCGAGAGATAGTTAGAATAGCCTTCAGCTAAGTCCATGGCTACGACCTAGCAAGGCGCCATTAACCATTTCTAGAGAGAGTCTCACTTGTATCATCAAGAATGCTGTATACAAATGATGGATTAAAGTTAAGTATTCCAGCAGCTACATACTTTTCTTTATAGCATTCATTACGTATCCTGTTTCAGACTTAACGCAAGCCGGCGTGAGTTGACCTGTGCCCTTTCGGCTTCCTCGCCTTGTGTCTAGACTGTCTTGTCTAGACACAACAATTGCAAAATAAAGATCATACCTATGCGTGAATGCAACGACGTATCAGTGCGGTCCTAAGTTATGCTCTGGCACCATGTCAGTTAGGGGCCATTGAATGGTTTATAACATATGTGCCCTGTACTCAGAATTTGGACCTATACCTGGATCAAAATAACAACTTGATTGACAACTAGACACAGAAAAGAAGTTTGTTGTTACCCCACAAGCCAAATTTGCCAAAGGCAGCAGCAGCAGCTGTGTGTTTCAGTACTAAAGGCCATCCAGTGTTCTCTGTGAATTTGCAGCGACAAGTTTTCATTGAATGGCCTTACCACTTTATTACTTGCCTCCACGGTTAGCTGGAGACACTCTTTTGTGTATTATAAAAAAAAAATAGCAAAAAGAAACAAAGCACATATGAAAACTAATCACAAAAGTTACATTAGCAGCTGCAATTGTTATCCACAGAATGATACGACAATGAAGAAAAAACAGATGCCACGACCAAGCTTATTCTTTGGTTGCTTGTTGCTATGGTAGCTGTCGTGTAAACAATTAGCTGCCTATCATTTTCTTATTCTGATCTGTCTGTTAGTGTGTTGGAAAAGTAACAGTTTTAAGTTGGGGGAGGGAGGGATGTTTTTAACTATGGTTACGAAAGATACTAGTAGAGGTTGGACATGAACTACCTGATTTATGGCTTTGCCAGCATCAACAAGCAATTGCTCGTTAGCCATTACCAAGTACTTTGTGTGTTCTATTACACCTTGAGTTTTGCATCACTCATTGTTTTCTTTTCTCATTTTGAGCATGACTTGCACAATCCCAGAAGGAATCATCAATGACTATGATCATGTGTCAGTTCTGCCTTCACAGAAACATAGAACATTTGTGTAGGCCGACTGCCCTGCGAGAGGGTGATGGGATTTGTGCCCTGCACTACTCCTCATGCCTCATGTAGTAAAAATTCTCATTTGATTATGGTCGCAGCTGGCTGTCACATGAATAATGTCTGCTCTTACAGTGACTGGAAAACAAAACTGGTCAGCATGTTTTGACCAGGCTGAGCCAAAAATGCTGCTTCCCAACAGAAACAATCAGTTGTTGAAAGCTTAAATGGAGCCAAAAGAATATGAAAAGCAAAGACCATTTCAGAAAAAAGCGTCCACCAATAGATACTAATTTTGCCCAAAATAGCTGCTGATTTCTCCAAAAACAGATACTACAATTTCAGGACCCTACCATATCACCCTGAAGAATGTTTTTGAAAATTTGCTCACTTTCAAGCCAGTTAAGTATATTCTGTGCATTGAAAGAGAAGATGTAACTATATTTGAAGTTGCAAACAAAATGAATGTTTTGCTGAACAAATTAGACCCCATAAAATGGGCTAGTGACACTAGGTCAGTTTAATGGTATCACACCATTCTGTGCACCTACATTGGAGATATTCATGAATTGTGCGAACCATTTCTTGAATCTCTTTATCCAGTAGAGTGAAGTGCCCAGAATAAAAGCATCAGCTGGGTTAGTGTGATTTGCTGTGGACAATGGAGGACTACTTTGATCAGTATTCTGTAAGAAAACACTGTGAAGGTAAACTGCTAGACTGTAACATAACCTGATTGTAGTGTCAGTGAAAAATGGCATGAAATTTTTTCTCATTTTCACAATGAACGACTGTGTGTCGAAAACATATTAAAAGCTTCGTTGAACTTTCACTAGCTATTCCAGGTTCTAAGGTATCTATCCAAAGATTGTTTTTAATAATTAAAGCTTTGTGGACAGATGGAAAAAACATACTCACAGACTCAAAACAGTAAAAGCTCTAACAAAGATAAAAATGACATTTGTTAACTTCTCTTGTATTGGCTTCTCTGATTTGATACTTAACAAAAATATACTTCTAGAGCGAATATGCAGCACTAGAAATACTACTCAAGTAGCAGCGAATCTTTACCATCTTCTTCAATGCAAATTATGTGAAATTTATGTTTATATTTACATCCAAATTGTATATATACTACTGCTGTTAACCTCTCATCATTGTTTTCTTCGATTTTGTGAAAATAAATTATTATTGAAATTATGCTGATGGTAATTGTGTTGTGTCCAGATTTTTACTTATTTGTCCTGAATTTTTGTTTGTTTTGAAAATATCCTAAATTTGGTTAAAAGTAGTATAGGAACCATAATTACGTTGTACCTCTTGCAGCAGTTGTTCATCATGGTCACTGTAGCAATAGAGCATTCCGTGCACTTGGGGAAAAACACACAGCATTCTCATTATCAAGAAGAGTTTTATAACATGTGCATTACTATATACCTCTGTAGCTGGCATCAGCCTGTTGTAGACTGTTTTATGAGATCTAGAATTTCATCTGATGGAATTCAAATGCCTTCTGTCATGTTTCAGGTTATCATTAACTTGGATTATTACAATGTTGTCACCCATGTAAGTTTGCTACTTACAGTGACCATTCAATTCTACACCATTCTTCTGTTGCATATCTGACAACTCATTCCAGCACCAAGTTAAATAAATGTGGGGAACCTGCATCATCCTGCTAGAGCCTCCAGTTCTCCTAAGTACAGTTGCGAAATTAATCACTGTTTTCCCAAAATGTTTTTGAAAATATATACTAGACAAAGTTCATTCATCAAGATAATATTCAAACATCATACACTGGCGTCCAAAATTAAAGCAACAAACTGCTATTATGCTGTGTGCCCGACTTCATATTGATGGACGATAATGCTCAACTTCATAGAGCACAGGTGGCTGATGTTTTCTTGGAAATGAAAGATATTGCATGCATGGCATTGCTTACTCACTCTCCAGATTTGAATCCCATAGAGCATATCTGGGATGAACTAGGGAGATTGTTTGCATCATGTCAGCATCCACCAACAACTCTTCTAGACTGTGAGCAGCTCTGCAAGAAGAATGAGTGTTATTGCCTCAATATGAGACTGATGACATAATTCACAGCATGCCGCATCATTGTCAGGCCTGTATTACTGCCAGAGGTGGTCACAGCTCATACTGAGCACAGTAACCAGTTGTCGGAATCTGTGTGCAAATCTGTTAAGTTGGAAAAAATGAAGAACTTTTTTATCTACCATTTTGCATTTGTCTATGTTCTGTATTCTTTACATTGTTTCTACATTACTGTCACCTGTTTATACTGTTTTGTGGCAAAATAAAAGTAACCTTGGAAAATTTCAATTTGTTGCTTTAATTTTTGACACGAATGTATATTAGTGCATGGTCTTGTGGCGATACGAATCAGTAACACCTTTTCAGGCTTCCAGCTACCAATTGGTTAAATTCCCAGGGGCTTTTGGACAAGTACTACATGGCCATTGCCAAGTGACTTCCAGGTTTTCGCATCCAATGGTATAGATAACAAAAATGTTGACATAGTGATTTGTTGGAGCTGAACCCAAGGCAAGGTTTCTTATGGATGGTGCTAATTGTTTCCTCTGCACCTCCATTCCATAATACTGAGAGGGGAAAGTGACTTTCCATTATCAATTGTTAAAGTATGAAGAAGAGGTAGACTACATAAATAGATTTCATACTTAACAAATGGTGAAGTACAGGACCTTGAAGTACTATTAGATAGGCTTCTGCAATGATTAGTCAATTGTGGACAATGTATGTGTTCTGATATAGCTACAGGAAAAGTAATGAGAGAACTAGTAGGGTCAGCTATGATTTAGGGCACTGAAAATCGGATAATGTGTTGCAATATTAAAAATGTTGCATGTGTGCCTTATTTTTTAAGTAAATAAGTAAAGAGAAATCAAATTCTTGTAGCAGGTAGACTACTGTCTTCAAATCAATTTGAAATTTCCTTCCATTCTGTATAATTCAAAAGTAATCTGATATTATATGTTACATGGATTGATATTATTACTTGGAATGGCTGAAGCAGATCTGACAAACACACAAATGAAGAAATAAGTCTTGAAGGTCTTACATTGTGGTGTTTTAAGTAGGAGAAAGAGACAGGTAGAGAATATGAAAAATAAAATAATAAATGCACTAACTGAAGAAGTTATTTCAAATTTCTTTCTTGCGCCTTTTTTAGTTTCGTGTTGTATAACTTAGCATGAATTTTAATTGTATTTATTTCATCCTTTTTTGTGTTCAATATCGTATCTCCTCTTGGTGAAAAAGGAGCTCTAGCTCCAAGTTAGAGATTAATTTCTATTTCTTTCATTTCTGCCTGTTCCAAGATGTGTTCCTTTGTGAAAACGTGCTAAATGCAAGGAAGCTTTTGAAGATGAAATTTGGTCCAACATTCAAAAGAATTAATTTCAAAGCTTGATTTGATTTGATTTGATTTGATTTCTTTATTAATTCACAAAACAATTTACATTGTATGGATTATGATCTGCAGATGAATTCAAATTGGGGGATGGGAGAGAAGAAAGAATGAACACTTTTTTTGGGGAAGTTACGGGATTTATTTCAGTCAACATTGTAAACACCCATTATCATTACCCATGTAATATCAAGATCCTCCCAGCTCATGTGCGATATATCCCTGCACCTCTCTGGAGAGGTGTTTCAGATACTTGTTGAATCCCAAATTTGATCATGTGATTTTATATTTCCATGTAATTGGAAGCAGTGCTTCTTCTTTGGATGTTTCCAGTAAACTTGTGATGACAATTTTTTGTAGGAATCTTTTAATGTGAGGGTTAGCCTCAAAAATTACAGTGATCTTTAAAGTCTATTTAATTTGAGGTTACATAAATACAGCTTTTACCTTTACTTGTGAAAACTGAGGAACTATGTCAACAATATCTACAAATTCCTTAAATTATATCCTTAAACCTTCGTCACTGTGAAATGGCAGAAGTAGATTCTCAGTCTACATTTTTGTAACATTTTTATTATGGACATAGCTGTTGGCAGTAGTTTTCAGAACTATGTGGTAACCTTAATGTAACAATAAATTAGATATTGTATCTAGTCTGATATTTATGTTCATTATATTGAGTTTATTTGACCATATTGTCTAATAAAATCCTGCCATGCTTCCCACATATGCTGTGGGAAGCACCAGAAGCAGAAGCATTATATTTCCCTTGTACAGGGTGATTCCGTGATAATGTTACAAATATACAGGGATGATAGAGAAGTGTAAGTATGTCACTTTGAGGCAGGGGATCCTGATCTGGAAATGACCAGGTCAATAGTTACAAGTTATGATACCTATGGAAGTGGAATGCATTTAAAGGCACTGTTGTTGCTAAGATTGTAGGGTAGGCAACTTTCACAGGTGGTAGTCTGGACTGAAACAAGACAACAACTGTCTAGTAAATTTGGGCTCTAAAACGCGTACCTTAAAAATTATGAATACTTGTTCATCTTCACTACAGTGAAACAAGCCTTCTAAAGAACAGGTGCCCATAGCTCTTAAGGTATGCATTTTAGAGCCTATATTTATGTATATTGTTTCTTGTTTTGGTCCATAATACTTCCTTCAAAAATATAGAAACGTGTTTCATGATATTGAAGATGAACATGTGCTCATAACTCTTAAAGCATGCATTTTAGAGCTCAAGTTAACTAGGCATTTTGTTTCGTGTTTTAGTCCATACAATCACCTCTGGAAGTTGTCTACCCTAGAATCTTAGCAATAACAGTTCCAGTACATACATTCCACAGTCATATGTATCAGAACAATTTTTACTTAGAACTTTTGACTAGATCTCATTCCCAGACCAGTGTCCCTTACCTCAGATTGATGCTTTTACACATTTCCATCATCCCTGAAATTTTGTAAATCACACTGTATAGTACAGAATGTGTAAATTACTATAAAATTCTACTTCAGAACAAAGGTTTAATTTTGTACTTGAATTGTACATGATGAACTTCTGTAAGGCTACACATTTTGAATGCACTAAAAAGGAAGGAAATAGAATGCACATAAGAAGTAAGGAAGAGTACTTTTTAATGTTCTATTAACATTGAGACCCATGAAGAACAACATTAGAAAATTACACAGGCAGACAAGTACAATGAGATTGCACTAATATAGAAAAGTGAGAATTTGAAGATAATTACCAGCTTTATATTTATACTACAGTTTTATTTGCTGCTACTCAGGAGTGACAACAAAGGGTTTTGCTAAGAAATAATCTTCATCAGTATCTGAATATTTCACAGTTACTACTGTTTCCAGATTTGTAAACACTCTCTATAGGCCATTATGTAGCCTGAAAGAAAGTTCCTCTATTCTTCTATGTGAAAATTATGGTTACTCACATTCTCTTTTTAGAATTTCATTTGATTTGATTAATTGCAGTAACTTTTGTATAACGGGAAAGAAAGGGAATAAACTGTTGCACTTTAGTGTAAATAGAAATTTATATGATGATTTTCAGTTATGGAAATTTCAATTTTTCACCTCTTGTTCTAGGGCTACGACAACTCTGAGTGTTTCATCATAACACAAGATCCATTGGAAGTAACTATACCTGATTTCTGGCGAATGATCCTGGAACAGAACGTCAGTACACTGGTCATGCTTTCTGATGTGAGTATAATTTCTCTTTCTTTTATTATTTGTATCACATCTGATAGGTAAAATTGGAGCCTCAAAGTCCGCCGCTCGTGGTCTCGCGGTAGCGTTCTTGCTTCCCGAGCACGGGGTCCTGGGTTCGATTCCCGACGGGGTCAGGGATTTTCACCTGCCTCGAGATGTTTGTGTTGTCCTCATCATTTCATCATCATCCAGGAAAGTGGCGAAATTGGACTGAGCAAAGATTGGATAATTGTACGGGCGCTGATAACCACGCAGTTGAGCGCCCCACAAACCAAACATCATCATCCTCATCTGGAGCCTCAAAACTAATTTCATCAAAGAAAAGGACTATTCATACAGTGTGAAAAGTTGTTGGTGGAATATAAATAATGTAAGGAGTAAAAATAGCAACTCTCTAAATAGTTGAGGTGCCGAGTCATTGAGAGGAATATAAACAAGACTGAAAGGTGTCAGATGAAATCCGTATCAGTGTGGTATTCTGTTGCCTTCCTCCTACCGATAAACTGACTTACCCAGACAACTATCGGAGGACCAACAGTTTAACATGGATTCCAAACCACAGTGTGACTCAGCATTTTTCATGTGGACAAACTTTGCCAAAGGTGAAAGAAGAGATAAGTAACAGATAAAAATTTTAGGATTGACCAGGAATTGAGACCAAGAACTTTGGATTTGTAGTCTGGCACTTTATCAGAGAGTCACCAAGCCCCCATATCGAGCTTAAAACATGTTTATTATCCCCATTGTTAAAATATAAGCAATTTATTCATTCTAAAGTAAATTTTCAGGCACTTTTTAAAAAAGTGTCCTCTTTTTACGCAGCCTCCTTTTATAATTGTGGGTTGGTAACCATACTTAATGTGAGGTCGTGGGTTGGTGACCATACTTAATGTGAGGTCTGCAATATGTTCCCCACAACACATGGCATGAGAAACACTCTGACAAGTAAAATAGAGAACTGACAGATATTGTATGCAGTTCTCTCCCTCCTGTCACTGCTAAGGGATGCAATTTACTCATGCTGCAAGAGGAAATACTTACCTCCCCCAAAAAGGGGGAGGGGGTATATTTCAGAAACAGCCAAACTATAAAACTCTTCATAGTTCTGTGTGATAGTATATCATGTTAAAAGTGAGTTGTTGATACCATTATGAATAAATATCTGGGAAACTCCAGAACACCACATGGATTGATGTCTGGAATGAAGAATGGCTGTAACATTATCATGGGACCATTTGATATGCTTCTTCCACCAAGTACGAAATCTAAACTGGGAGAAGGAAGTCCCTTTAAGAGCCAAACAGACCATGTATAAAACTTACATCTTGCCAATCATGATGTACATTCTAAAGGCCTCTGCCATAAATAAGAGAGAAGAGAGTCAAATACAAGCATGTGAAATGAAGTTCCTTAGGTCAGCTCTACAAAAAACTAGGAGAGACAGAGTCAGGAATGATTATGTAAGGACAGACCTGCAGGTGACATTGACTACAGAGGAGAGGATGATTGCTTTGAGATTGAAATGGTTTGGTCATGCGAAGCGAATGCACCCGACTCGAACTCCACGCCAGTATTTAGAGATGGAGGTACCAGGAAGAAGACCAGTTGAGTGGCCTAGAAAGTGATGGACAGACTAGGTTAAGGAAGATCTCAAGAGGAGAGGAGTAACATGGAATGTAGTGGAGAGGGGAAAACTATACCAGGACAGAAATCAATGGAGGCATATTGTTTACCAAGTTCCTACTCAGCTCGCTGGAAGGAAATCCTGATGATGATGATGATGATGATGATGATGATGATGACAGAGGAACTGTCTAAGTATACAAGAGGGCCATCAGATTCTTGTTTACAGTAACAGTTCAGAAGAAAATGAGGGTGCAGGTGAGAGAGCCAGTTTAACAGACTGTTTTTATTTGCTAGCTAGTTTCATAACAGTGTACACAGCTACAGAGTGAATGATTCATTACGTAATAATAAACTCCATCTCCCTGTAAATTCAGTGCAAATATGTCCCTATCTGCAACTGAATTTATTAAAATGATTTTTCTGAAATTGTGTAATGTAACAATGTGAAGTGCACAAAGTATCATACAATCCATAAGTGTCAGATAATTGACCAGGTATGAGAATTGTAGTAGTACAATTTTTGAATAATTGAGTCAGTGTTCTTTTGGGGGGAGAAAATTTATCTTGAAGAGCAGCAATATGTAACCCAAAATCCAATTCACTGGCATGATGATGCTCTATATTTCACTTAACTTCTAACTTCCCTTCAGTATTTTTGGCTTCCAGACCTTGATACTCTGTCACACATTGCATCTCCATCTGCAGTAACCTGTGTTATAGGTAGGATTTAATGTGCACTTACTTTGTGCCTGCGAATATAATCGTTGTCAAACTCTCTCATGTTCTCATTATGTTAAGTCTCTATCACTTGAACCTTGTTGTTGCAGTCTTTTTTCAGCTTTACAACATTATGTTCTAGCTTATCACCTCAAGAATTAATGCTTTTATTAATTTCCTATGTTGCCGAAGATATTTTTAAAAATTGAAAGGTCCAGGATGGAGTAACAACAACATTATGAGGAGAATAGGTAGCTACTCACCACATAGGAGTGTTGGGTCGCAGGCAGGCACAATGAAAGAGAGTACTAAACATTTAAGCTTTCAGCTAAAAGTCCTTCTTCACAAGCTGAAAGCGCGCACAAGTGCACACGTGCTCATGTGCGCGCGCGCGCGTCCACACACACACACACACACACACCACACACACACACACACACACACACACACACACACACAGTGTCTCTGGCCTTTGTAATGGTCGTGTACGTATGAGTTATGCTTGTTTGAATGTGTGCATGCTTTCTATTTTTGATGAAGGCCTTTTGACCAAAAACACTAATGTTTAATAGTCTTTTCATTGTGCCTGTCTGCAACTCAGTGCCTCCTCTATGTGGTGAATAATAATGTTTTCATGATATTGTTGGAGATATTTTTTGATCAGTGTGGCTTTAAAGATCTGTAAACTTTGGTCCATACTTTAAATCATTTGTTTCGTACTTGAAAACTTCTGAGTTGAGTCCTGCTTAATGCTGGCAGGTATTTGGTTCTGTCCTTGTGAAGTGTACTCACATTGCTTACGCTTGCTGCTCCCACATCCATAGAATGGGAGATGACCTATTTGTGTGCTTGCAGGAGTACACAAAAATCTTAAATAAAAGTTTTACTTGGCTCATTCTGTTCTCATCTAGACGTCTCTTAAAATAACAGAACTTCAGAGGAAACAGTTCATTAGTATGTACAATTTCCAAGTTATGTCATAATAGTTGGAGAAGCTTTAAACCACCCTACAATATAGTATTAAAAATACAAATTCATAAGTTATGAGATGAAACTCCTGCAAAACTGTTTTCTCTGAAAGTTACCTAAAAGAATTTTTTAGGACATTTATTAGACTTGTTGGCAATAAACAGACCTGGTCTTTCTGAGGATGTTCTCATAGAGTTTGAGTTTAGTTATCATGATGCACGTATAGGAACAGTGCTTTCCCATATAAAACTGCAAAAATTAACAGAGAAGTATGTATGTTCAGTAAAATTTATGAAGACATCATATTTCATGTGTGTCCGTAGAGAGGCTCATCCGATTCCAGTGGTGGACTACAAGAGAGATGTTGTGCATCATGATGTGGTGTACTGTAAAAATTGAGGGAGTGTACATTCCTAAAAAATTCAACCCATATATTTCCTTCTCTTGCCTATATCTTACAAAATGATCATAAAGGTAAAATCAGAAATATTTAATCTGTACACATAGGTTTACTAACAGTTGTTCATGCCACACACTATTCGTGACTGGAACAGAAGTGACAGTAGTACACAAAGTATCCTTCCCAACAAAGCACAAGATTGTTTGCAGAGTATAGACGGTTTTATTTCAGTTCACAGCCTCACTTCATTGCAGAAACACAAGATACATTAAATTACAGGATGGAACACAAAGTTTATCCATCAGTATAACACTACTCTACACACTTTGGAAACCAGGTTATTGACAAGAGTTACTCAACATTTGCTCTAAAAAACCAAATAAAGACTGTGGGATCAGACCAAGTATCATAGCTGCATTTGTCATTGTTGAGTCCGTCTGGCAGATCACAGTGGTAAATGGCTTAGAACTAGAACTGCTGTGGTAGCAGTTGGCCACTCTTATGTTCTAGAGCATAGCCTATCGTAGCATCACCTCGTTTTTATGTGGAGATGCAGCAGCTGCTGACAAGAGACCACCTTCAGCTGCGTTAATTAACTGCCTGATGTGTATTGACAGCACTGCCGAATTATAATTCCCTTTCCCCTTTGCTGTCATGGGCACTGAGAAGGGTGTATGTTTTACTGCAAGTCAACCAAGACTGAGCTGGCGATGCCTGTCATGCTGGAGGTGGTGGTGATGCATGTGGGGCTGTTCATCCCAATGTCCACGGGGCAGAGAATGTCACCGCCTGTACTGCTTGGAGGTGAAGTGGGGCCATCCATCTGGATGTCCTCTGGATGGAACATGCTCCCATATGTGATGTTTGAAGGTGAGGTACCCATGCACTCACTTCGTCACCCTGTGTGTCTCATTCTGGACCAAGCCTGGCTGCTGGACAGTCTGGCTGGGAGGCTCTGGTATGACCTTCGCAACAGGACCAGGTAGAGGCTGGTGTTGTGGATGGAACACCATGTCTAGCTGTTGTGGCATGGTCTCTAGGTTCTCCTTAAGTAGGAGTGAGGACTGTGGTGGCATGTGTGACTATGACTGCAACTGGTTTTGATGTTTTCTCTGCAGGCCATCCATGCTGTCGGTCTCATGCATGGGAGCCCCTGTAAATGCATTACCATGGCAGGCATCCAAAGTGTGTTCTGTTTGGAACTGCACACCCACACAAGGGCGCCAATCTGGATATGTGGTAGTTTGAAGCTTATGGTGCCTCGTCTCACGAAGTAGGGTAGAACCGTCTGCTGGTGGCCATGTAGATCTGCAGCTGCTCCTTCTGTTAATTGATGTTGTCACTTAAGTGCTGAGAAAGAGAGATGGAGCCACTTCTGTGGATGCTTCCTCCACAGTTTTCAACAGTGGCTGTTTGAGCATTCTAATTATTCTTTCCACTTATCCATTGCTGTGGGGTGCTGATGTCAGGTGTGGAATACCTTTCCTATGGCAGAAATCCTCAAACTACTTTGATGTAAATTTCTGTTCATTATCCAAAGTGATGGTCAGGGAGAAAGCCTTAAATAGAAGCAACATTGTATCTCTGGTGGGTGGTGGTGGATGACATTTTAACAATATAAGGGAAATTTTGCACTGTGTCCACCACTGCCACCACCAGCCACATAAAACTGAAGAAGTGCCTGGTAAAATCTATATGGATTCACTCCCATGGATTTGTGGTTGTGGGTCAAGACACTGAAGGTGCCCATGGAGGCTGCTGCTGTTGAACACACTTGGTGCAGCGGTGAATCAAGGCTCCTATACTGCTGGGAAGGGGGACAAAATGCTACACCCTCAACAGCAGTGTTCAGTAGCACCAGGGTGTAATACGGGCATACTTTAGTGATTAATTTGTCATGAACATCGGTGATCAGGTGGTGTTCAGGAAGCCTGTCTATGCACCCTCTGTTTGACCCTGCAGTCAGTAACTGTGCCGAGTTTCGAGATGAACAGTGTTTGCAACATTAATTCTAGGGTAAAACCATGCACCACCAATGAGTACATACTCCTGTCGAACAGCTTCAGCCATTAGAACAAGATCACATTGTGGATCTACGGGAAGCTGAATGGACATGTTGATGGATTACTGCATATGTTGAGTCCAATGTAGTGGTGGTGTGTCACTGCTTTCAACAGTGGTCTTTGGAACATTCCCACACTTGTATCCCAGGCTGCATGTCCAAATAGAACAGACATGTCAAGACTGACTCATTTGACGAGCAGCAGTGGCCAACTGAACATCGTCCAGGAAAAAATCTGGGCACATGTTGCATCTGCTGTGTCACCTAGGATCATTGGGAGCCATTTCCTTGCTGCAGTATTAAGATCACATTTGCCTCTGGCCAGGCTACCACTATCACCATGATACCACCAACCGTGGCTACTCTGGCGTTGTGAAGGAGTTTACTAGAGAATAGAATGGCACTTTGTTGTCTTAAGTGAAGAGAGTAGGCTCTGTTCACATGTGAGTGATGGGCATACACATGTATGACGTAGACCAGGTGAGCTACTTATTCCAGAGTGCATTTGCCTACGCAACAAAAGTCCCATCCCAAGCTTCGTGGGGTGGTGGTCATTATTACAACTCACTGTCACATTTGCTGTCTCTGCAGGGTAAAGTAACCAGTGCCCACTACATTGCATGGGCTGTTATCCCCTTGCTACTCCCATTTCTTTGATGGGAAGGTTATGTCCTTTATTAGCATCACAATGCACATCCACCATATGGCCGCTGCAACACAAATTTTCTTCACGGTGTAGAACAACTGTCCTTGCCAGCAAGATCAACAGATCTCTTGCCAACTGAACACGTATAGGACACGATAAAGCAGGAACCTAGGACCTCGAAGAAGTGTTGCCGAATTGCAACTAAAGGCACAAGATGTGTGGGGCAGTCAATCACAAGATGCCATGTGGCACCTTAATAAACATTTATATGTGGGAATTCATCTTTGCTTTTGCCACCAGAGGGGTTTACATTCTTGTCATGTCCTAGGCACTACAGTGGATTGAGGTGAGAATCCGTGGTCTCAAAACTGCTGGAATGATCACTCAATCAGCAATGGACATGATTATTCCATTTAATAGTTGTAACTGATGCTGCATCAGGAAGAAGAATTGAACCTGCATGTCTGCAGGACAGTTTTCTTGCCATACTATGCATGTGCACTTGGCCACCTGTGAAAAGACTGTGATGGTTTGTGATGTCACTAGGAAGTTTGTGATTGTTTGCTGTACCTCCAAATACAGCTGGAAGCAAGTAACTTCTTGTAACTTCTTCCTTATCAGATGCTGGGTCCTGTTCCATGTACAATCTGAACAAATAATTGCTAGTTACTTGGGCACAGCAATGTGTCAATAGCAGTTCTATGGGTGTGATAGCTTTTGTGCTAAGCATGTCTGAGGTACTCTACTTTCTCTTTGAAAAACCCACATTTATCAAGATTACATTTTAGGCCTACTACTCATAGGCAAGAAAATACTGCATGCAGATTCATCAGATGCCTGGTTTGCTGTGACCTGTCTCTGTTATTGTCAATATAATTTGCACATGACGGGAGTGATATTGTAAGTTACTCAAGATAACACTAAAAAGTTGCTAGCACACTTGCAACACGAAACAAAAAGCATATTTGTATGATCCAATGGGCATGTTGATTGCTGTTACATTTTGTGATTCCTCATCCAGTGGCAACTGCTAAATCTATTTTCAAGAAATTTTACAGCCAACTAATTTTTACATCATATTTTCCAATCTAACATCAGATATAAATCTGTAATTGACTGAACATTACGTGTTGATTTAAAATCTCCATACAATTTTAGTGATCTGCTCGATTTATTTATTGCTAGTATTGGTATATCCCAGTTACTTGTTGTCACAGTTTTGATGTTTCCCAAACTTTGTAGGTGACGAAGTTCTTCTGTAATTGAATATTTTACTGCAGTAGGCCCTGGGCATCTCCTACAGAATTTCACTGTTCTGGCATGCCTTAAAGGTATATGCAATGTGAAATTGTTAGTGCACACTAGGTCTGGTGCAAATAGTGATTCAGATACTTCACAGAAATTTTCTAGGGCATTGAACAGAATATTTAACTTGAATATATCCATTATACCGTGTATATTGAATCCAAATATTAGAATTGTGTTGAGCCCAAAAATATTTGTTACACATTTTTGAGCCAAAAGATCTAGAGAAAATGTGTGAGTCACTTGCTTATACTTTGCATCAACAGTGAATATGACCATGATTGGAATGCTCCGTTTGCTGTATTGACACCAAACAATGGTTAGTCAGCCCTTCTTCCCAGTTGAGAGACAGGCAAATTTTCTGTCAGAATAATTTACTAATTTTTAAGAAATTGTTCACTTCTTCATCAAGGGAAGAAAGGGTGCGTAAGCTTTGTTGGGCTCTGCAAAAATTTTGAAAATGACCATTCATAATTGCAACTATTTCTGAACATCCCAGTGTTTCATGAAACAAAATATCTGTCAGTATTCATCGTAAGAGAGTAGCATAACTTCCTGAATTTCAGTCTGTTCATCATTGCACATTTCCTTTTTTATCTACAACAAAAAATACAAAGGCTAACTCAACTTTGCGTGTCTTGCACTGACAGATGACATTTGACAAGTGTCAGTACAGCACAAGCCTTAAAATTTTGTGAAAAATCAGGACTCCTCCCTGTGTTGTTTAGGAGCAGACTTAATGTTGAGTGGCTGACTGTTTCTCATTTTCTGTGTTAGTGGTCATCAAGCTGCAAGTATCATGAAGTAGTATTCAATGATAAGACTATAATAATTTTATTTAACACCAAGGTTGCAAACAGAACCATGCATTGTTATACACACAACCGTGCCTGTTGTTACACATTGTTTCGGTACATTTAAATTTTCATTATTTAAAAGACAGTTGTGTTTAGGCTCACTCATCCAATATCATTTTTAACAGATTGGTGTTTCATTCAGTAGGCATGAAACTAAATAATTATGTATTGTGATAACAGAGATGCCAATATTTTAGGTACCTGCCTGGACATCCGTGTGTGTTAGTGAGCCATTTGCAGAATTGAGGGAAGCCTCCAGCCCTAGATATTGTGAATTGTGGTTTATTTGTCTCATTATACACACATCTAAATAATTTGATTCAGGTCCAAGAGACACATCAAATTGTGGTAAAATTTCACCAGACTGACTTGTACAATTTACAAACGACATTCATTCATATTCAGTAAGGTTTCTTACAATCAAGTTGTTCAGTGCCTGAAAGCCATCATCATTATTGTCAAAGGTGCTGTGACTAATTGTATGCAAAATTATTGTACTGTAGCCTCAAAAGGGTTTCTACATGCCAACTATGAACTACAGCTGTTAGTTGATAAAAAATACGTTATTCCAAAGGTATCTGTGTGACTTTGGTATATAAAATCATGAATAATAAAGGTATGTAACATTGCCTGCCTCCCTCCCCCCCCCCCCTCTCTCTCTCTCTCTCTCTCTCTCTCTCTCTCTCTCTCTCTCTCTCCCCCCCCCCCCCTCTGCCCCCCTTCTCGTGTGTGTGTGTGTGTGTGTGTGTGTGTGTGTGTGTGTGTGTGTGTGTGTGTGTGTTTTGGGGGATTCTGTTCTTACATTAAGCAGCATTGGCTATATTTCTGTTTGAGGGTAAACTTGATTACTATATTTTCACAGAAGAAGCATACTGTAGCAGTTATGATACTAGACTGTTGCATGGGGGGTCATGAATTCAAAACTCACCTGAACTGTAAAATTTTAATTTCTTTATTTAGTTCAAGTACATTCTTGAAGTATCCACAAATGGCAACAATCATCATACTGCAATGTTCTGTAGCTGTATATATATCGTATGTGTTCTGGCCAGAGGCAGTTCGCTCCGCGCCGTTGTACGTGCAAGTGCTAAATAAAACCTTCGTTAAGTGAAGTTAGTGTTCATCATTCATCTACTTACACCTTCTTCTATGTGACATTATTATGTGTATTTGTAAAATAGGTTACTGGGTCAGAAATGCATGTGTGTCATGAAAAGATTAACATATTTATAATTAAACTTGAATCAAATGAGAGAATTTATAGCATTTACTTGTTTCATATTTCAGATAGTTCTCTTCTGGAATTTGCATTTTTCTCTTCAAATGACAGTAACAGATCCAGGAATTTGTTTACACTCATCAGTTCCAAATTTGTATCATATTTGTTAATCAAGAAAACATACCCAGTGATGTAAATACTGTCTTTGACAATATGTAAGGTGTAAAATTAGTGGGTCGGAACCTTGTGTGACTTCTTTCTGATTTTAGCATAACTTCAAAGGGTATTTATGAATTCTGCTGCTTTCCCTACCTCCAACGGAGAGAATTTGTGATCAAAGAGCCTATGATGACCTCCAGTAGGCATCCTTCTCCTGTCTCCACTCCCTCCTCTCTTTACCATAGATCTTTTGACTGAAATACTGATACATATTGTCCATTCTAGCTTGGAGATGGACCAAAGAAATGCTTGAGATACTGGCCAGATGATGAAGCTGTTTATGATCATGTTCGTGTGAAATATTTAGATAATGAAAGCTGCCCATATTACACACGCCGGGAACTAAGTGTTAGCAACATTAAGGTATGTTAAAATTTTCGGTTCTTGTAAATTATTTAGCTCAATATCAAATAGGAAATAATATGTGGATGTTTGCTAAAACATCTTAGACTGTTAAAATAATGAAGTAAGTTTTAAAAACTCTATTTTTAATATGGTAGCAACTTTCATGAATGTGCCCAGGGCATTCTTGCTTTATTTTCCAATATCTTGGCTACAAATTGTATGGCCATTGTCTAGGAGGGTCATTGATATTTTCTGAATGTGGTACTGTGCCTGTTTAGGAATAAACACGCCACTGTGATTTAAAAAAGAAATTACAGATAAAATGCACCTAACAGTGTATAAAACATATAAACACTCACTAAAGACAGAAACTCATAATGATTGTGATGCTTGTCTGGTCATTCCAACTGTTAGGTGGTTCAGATTCTAGACAAAAATGCTATGAAACCATATAGTAGATATCAGTTGAATCACTCTATTGGCCGAGTTTAAACCCTTATATTGGTTGATTATGTTGTCTGTCATCTGCATACCCACTATTTCTTTAATGCAAGCTCACAGAAAGATGGGATTGTGACCATTATATGAACATTGTTATTATTAATAGAGGACCATTACAGATACATTGCTCAGCCACCACAGATTTGTTCATGCTACATAACATCTACCATTTTTTTTTTTTAAATTCCCACCTGTCGTAGAAGTAGATTGTTGTTAATGCTTATTACAAGAGGTCTGCCTTGTCCGGTTAGAAGAAGATCACATTCACTAGATTTTTAAAATGATTGTCACTATTTTTAAGGAAAAACATATGGAATAAAGGCTCTGTATATAACACTACCTCTGCCTCTTCCTTCCCTCATGAGTGATCTCAAGGTACGACTATCAATGTCAGACATTACATGAGTTCTGTGAACTAAAGGAAAGTTATTGTATGCAATGGATGGTGGTAGCTGTATGTCTACAAGTATAAATTAGTATGGAGTGATTAAAACTGTGTACTGTATCAGGACTCGATTCTAGAACCTTGTGTATCACAGGCAATCTGTCATTGAGAGAACTAACCAACCATGATTCACAACTTCCGTTCTGCCAGTACCTCTGTATCCTACTTTCCAAATTTGATAGATGCTCTCTTGCATACATTTCTTGGCTAGTACAGCTGGGAGAAAGGATGTAGTGGAGAACTGGCTTGGACTCAGATGAAGAGTTGTTTCCAAAATGTAGCAGAGTGTATACTGGCTTGAAGCTTTGTGTATGATGGACAGGAACTCAAGGGAAGAACTCTGTCTTTTCTCGGCCAATGTTCTTACAAACAAGCTATGGGCAGTGTATGCAGATGATTGTGCTTTATCTTCAAAATCATTCATAAATAAATTAGTCACCAGGGTGGCAGAGGGTCCCCAATATCTTAACAGTGACAGCTCAGAATCAAAGACAGGCTGACACACCAGGATGCTGCCTTCCATAATTATAAGTTGTTGCAACAGATTAAAAAAAGCCAAGCGAACCACACTTCAGTCACCCACAATAGAAGAAAGAAGTGTGGCCAGAGATGTTGTTGATTCTAGAGCTTTTATTCAGTGTGTGAGGAGCATTTCTCTAAAAATGATGATAGTCATGAAAAAACATCAATTATAAATGTTCTTCCTCTCATCAGCCAATACCTCCAGTATGTGGCTAAGGAAGTCGGCCATGCCCTTTCAAAGGAACCATCCCGGCATTTGCCTGAAGCGATTTAGGGAAATCACCGGAAACCTGAATCAGGATGGCCGGTCACAGGATTGAACTTCCGTCCTCCTGAATGAGAGTCCAGTGTGCTACCCACTGCGCCACCTCGCTTGGTCACTGACATTTCAAATGTTCATTATCATGTTGTCTCACGGCATAAATCTCTTATTTTGTTATGTTCAAAATAAGTAGGTGGACTAGAAAAATTAATAACTGGTTTATTACAAACCTAGCGATCAGTTTCTGTAACAAAACCACACGGGTGACCACTTAAGTACTTGACACGCGAGTGTTAACTAAAACCTTTTAATACATGAATAATGATATTGAAACTAACAGCTGTATTGTAATCCAACGTCATTTATTCAAAAGATGCTACCAGTTTCGACACTAAAAAGCGTCATCTTCATGTCCCAAGCATAATCTGTCATCAGTGTATGAACCACAGTGACAAAGACCAAAGGAGTCTTCAAATCGAAACAGTACAATATTAAGCTTGTTACACCTGCATGTGCAACCAATGAAGTCTAGTGCAACGGGGCCGACAACAACTGGATTCCATATCTTTGTAGCAGTAACAAGCCCGCTGCTATGAATATACAAAATCCAGTTGATTTTGGCCCTGCTGCACTCAACTTTGTTGGTTGCACATGCTGGTGCAACATGCTTAATAAGTTGTACTGTTTCCATTTAAAGACTGTGATGGTCTTTGTCATTGTGGTTCATATGTTAATGACAGGCTACACTTGGCTCCTGAAGATAACACTTTTTGACATTGAAACTGGTAGATACGTTTTGAATAAACAACGTTGGATTATAATACAGCTGTTGGATTGAATTACTATTATTCAAGCACTTTATGTCTGGCTGCTGTCCCACAGTCATTGATGGATTACCAAAAAATTATTTAATGTTAGAAAAGTCTGAGTGAGTTCCAATTTGGAGTAGATGAAAATCTGACATATTCTTAAGATTTTGTTCACATAATGTGTTCATATAACTTCAATTAAAAAAAAAAGAAGAAGAAGAAGAAGAAGAAGAAGAAGAAGAAGAAGAAGAAGGCCCTTCCAACGTGTCGAGAATTCAGTCACATCGTCAGAAAATGCATTTTTGTAAACTGTTTGTCCACCTGTGGGCTCACAACTCTTTTGGGAGTGGGTGCTTGGCTACCAATGGGCCCCAGCCTTTGCTGTGTACTTATGCTTTCATGATCCCTTTCTCCCTCTGCCTCTCCATCAGATGGTGTTCTTGGTGTTGACCCTGTTTGGACCTGGTTTATGATTGGGCTTCGAATTTCCACTTCTGACATATTTTACAACTTTTCATCAAATAAACACATGGTCCCCACTGTTGGGTTTGACCTGCTCCCAATTTTCAAAATTCTCCAGAAGTGTGGATTATGTAGGGAATGTTGCCCAGTGCAGTGTGTGCTCCCCATTCGTGCCTTTCTGTCTGTACACCCTTTCCTTTAATACAGTGATACATCCAAAACCCAGCATGGTAGCCATCCCGTTGTGAGCGGGGTCGTCAATTACCTGCACAGTGGTAGCCCCTGACGACACAGGGATTGCACTGTTGGTGCTCGCACTGAAAGCCTCTGTTCGGAGTGGGTGGCACCATGGTGGCACAGACACAAATTAAGTAGATGAAGTTATTTACCACTGGTGGCCATACAGCCCCAACAGTCTGTATGAAAGACCAGTCCTCTTTCAATGCAGAGAGATACGACCCTAAGATGTCCAATTCTGTGGCTACGCTGTAGGAGGAATGTAGGACTAAGCGGCAAGCAGAGCAATACTCCCGGCATCTGTGTCGACTATGGAAAGCACCATTCTACTTGCTCTCCAGATAGCGCCATTTTCCAGAGAGAAAATAAAATTCAAGAATACAAGACTCTGGACAAACTCAGTTAGACACCACGAAGCAGTACAAGTGATTTCACCCAGTATGTAAAATAATGTCACATGCTATACTATGACAACATCACCCCCTTTTGTGATTGTACTCCCGGCCATTACGCCTCCTACAATAGGCCCTCAGGGCTTCTCAATCATGTCTGATCCCAAAGTATGTGTGATTAAAGCAGCAAGAGGGGAGCTCCCAGCCATCACGGGATCAAAGGCACCCTGCCCACCAGGGACATTGGTCCGCAACTCCCAGCCGGAGGCAAACCACTTTCCTCTATCTCCTCTTGCCAGGAAGGAGGTCCCTACGGACACTTTCTTTCAAGGTTTCCGCCAGCCTACAACTGGACACCAGCCAGTGGCTGAAGACGCCACGGGCTGTTGGTTGCAGGGCTTTGTGATCATCATGTTTACCTGAAACTGATGCAGATGAGCCCTCGCAATTATTGAAATTCTCTAAGGAGAGCAAAAACGAGAAGAAAGACATTCCGGTGGCCCCTACACCACAAGATCCCACCTGTTCCATTCCTGTGGCCAAGGCGGAGAGTCCAGCAGCACCTGAGATCCCGGTTCACACCACACAGCAGATCCCAGAACACATGTATATTGATGCCATAACCCCTCAACCTGTGGCAGAAGGTGACCCTAAGACATAACCTGACCCTAAGACATAACCTAATCTCTTGGACCCTTCGTGGTCTCACTGTACATTAACAGGATTATTCTACAGTGAAATTGTAGTGGATTTTTCTACCACCTGGGTGAGCGATGACATCTTTTAAGCAGATCACCTACCTTCCCACATTGCCGATCAGAAGGCTTGGTTTCCAGCAATGCAGACCCCAGCCCTTAGTGGAAGCAGGGGTATTATAAGAATTGTGGTGCCTATGACAGGGTGTCAGGTGGAGTAGCACATATGTTCCAGACACTCTATATAGTGAACTCATGCCTGTTCATACCCTATGGAGGCTTTGGCTGTTCAGGTAATGGCATTTCAGGATATTACCACCTGCAGGGTTTACCTCTCTCCTGATGGTGAAGTGAAGTGTCTCAGAACATACTGTTTGCAGTGGTTTCTCAGCTCCCCCCACCTTTTCTAATCTCCGGTGATTTCAATGCACATAACTCTTTGTAGAGTGGCACCATGGTCACCGGCTGAGGCAAAGAACTCAAAATTAGTGGCTCAACTTGACTTTTGAGTACTGGTACCCCCACACACTTCAGAGTAGTGCACGGAAACTTCTCGGCCGTAGACCTTTCCATTTGAACCCAATGTCTTCTCCCATCCATTGACTGGAGGGTCCACAATAACCTGTGTGGTAGTGACCACTTTCTGATCTTCCTGTCCCTCCCTCAGTGTCACTCCCATGGATCCCTGCTCGGATGAGCTCTCAGCTGTTCTTACTGGGATGCTTTTGCCTCTGCTATCTACCTTGGCTTCCTGCCACAGGGAGATATCGATGAGGCAGTCCATCATACAACTACAGCCATTCTTTCAGCAGGTGATTTAGTGAGCCCCTGTTCCTCAGGCCCAATGTGATGGAAGACAGTACCTTGGTGGTCCTTGGAAATCTCAGAGGCCATTCAAGATCGTAGGCAGGCATTCCAACACTGTAAGTGGCAACCCCCTCCCCCTGCCAATGGAGCACCTCATTGCCTTTAAGTGGCTCCATGCTCGGGTCTCCCACCTAATAAAAAGATGGAAATGAGATTGCTGGGAACAGTACATTTCATCCATCAGATCACATACCTCCCTTTTACAGGTTTGGGCTAAGATCGGAAGTCTCAAGTGTACCTAGTATTACCGTGAATGGCAGTGTCTACACTGACCCAGATGCCGTTGTCGAACCTTTTGCTCTGAACTATGCTCAAGCATCAGTGTCTGAGAATTATCAACCTGCTTTTCATGTCCTAAAGGAGCAGTTGGAGCGAAAGCCATTACCTTTTACTACACGCGAACTGGAGCCATATAGTGCTCCATTCTGTTAGTGGGAATTTGTCAGTGTCCTTGCCCACTGCTCTGATACAGCCCCAGGGCCTGACCACATGAACAACCAAACGATCAAGGACCTACAGGTGGATTGTCAGTATTATATCCTTGCCATCTTTAACTGCATCTGGATCGAGGGCGAGTTCCCATTGCAATAGTGAAAAGCGTCGTCGTCACAATACTGAAACCAGGTAAGCACCCTCTAAAGATGGACAGTTATCAGCCAGTAAGTGTCACCAATGTTTTCTGTAAGTTACTTGAACACACGGTGAGCCAGTAGCTGTGTTGGGTCGTTGAGTGTCAGGGTCTTGTGGCTCCTTCCTGGGGTGGTTTTTGCCAAGCCCGTTGCACTACTGATAATCTGGTTTCCCTGGAATCTTCTTTGACGTCCAAAAGGCTTATGACACCACATCTGTGGTACCTTGCAGGAGTGGGGTCTCTGGGGTCCACTCTCTATTTTCATCCAGAACTTCCTGTTGCACCATACATTCTGGGTTTGAGTTCATGCTTCCTATGGTACCCCTTATATGCAAGAGAATGGGGTATCACAGGGCTTTGTACTAAGTGACCCTCTCTTTCTAGTAGCCATCAATGGTCTAGCAGCAGCTATGGGGTCCTGAGTACCATCCTCCTTGTATGCTGATGACTTTTGCCTCTGCTATTCCTCCTCTAGTGTGTGTGTGTGTGTGTGTGTGTGTGTGGGCGCGCGTGCGTGCATGCGTGTCACTGAACATTTGACTGCTAGGTGCCATATGAGCATGGCCCTCACTCATGGCTTTCGATTTTCTGCTGCAAAGACTCGCGTTCTGCACTTTTGTCGACATCATATCTGTTCCGGCATATCGACGGGTGCCAGCACAAAGAAGAAGATTGCAAGAGCAAACAAGGCAGTGAGGCATCAGCCATTAGCCCACTGACAAGGACCGCACCATGACAGGATCACCCTCTAGCCGAAGAGAATAGAAGTTCCGCTCCTGCTAGCCTCGGCCAGACACTATTCACACAGGACAGTATTAGGACAGCACTACGATAGCAGTGATGTGTAATCCATACTAATTGCTTACATGGACCTTGTATACAGCAAAGGACTCTGATTGTTTGCATGTCGCCCATTGCTTATGACAACATTGTAAATTCAAAGTTAAGTATTGTCAGTCTGCTTTATTGAAATAAAACTACTAGTGTTATTTGCTTGAATTGTTATATAGCATTCCGAGAATGCAACATCCCTTAGGCACCCTATAAGCGACAAGTGGGTACGACCCCACAGTATCATTCACCCACAACTAGGACTTTGCGTAGGTGACCTACTACTCAATGTGGTGGAGACATATTGCTTTTTAGGATTGGTCTTTGATTCTCATTTTACATGGATTCCCCATCCTTGTCAGCTTAAACGAAGGTGCTGACTGCATCTTAGCACACTTTTCTGCCTGATTAACAGCAGCTGTATTATTTTAGTTACGTAATTAATTACAGTTTGGATTTGGATACTAACATTCAACGACAGTACAAATCTCATGCTTTATCTGACTACATACGTGAATTTACAAATAAGACCTCAAATTCTGAAAATTGAAAAGTTGTGTGATGTAAAAAATTGGAGAGTTAATTAGAAATGTAATTACAAAGGATATTAATTTCAGAGGAAGACATAAAAATAGAGATAACAAATGAAAATATATTGCTTGTAATAACTTTTAAGCTGTTTCTCAAGATAATGATGTTCTTTGTGTGAACCCACCAATCAACTGCAATTAAGGTAATTAGAGGCGCCAGCCACTTATGCCAACATTTCCACAACCTCTTAATATTTGCTGCTAGGTATTTAACAATTCAATTTCTTGATTAAACATCTAACTCAGCACCTGTACATAATTTTGTTAATGATAACAATCCCCTGACAATCATGATAATATACATCCTTCCAGAACATTCTGTATGCTTTCACAATGAATATCAAGTGTTTTAGCAAATTGGACAGAATGATGTATATAAGGACACACATACAAGTCCCTAGGAAGCACTGAATCGTCTGACAGCCACCCGGATGCACACAAAAAAAAGGTGGTATCAGTCTCTTCGTTAGAGTCTTGGGGAAGGCTGTATCGTTATAAGCTTTACAAAGCCCCGATACAAACCCACATCAATTATGGGAGTGAGGCATATGGTTCGGCATTGCCCTCAGCATTGCGGATACTGGATCCGATACACCACTGCGGGGTCCAGCTTGCGACAGGAGCCTTTTGAACTAGCCCTGTGAACAGCTTACTCATGGAGGCTGCAGACCTCCATTATGGATCAGCCGCTAACAGCAGCTTGTCAACTATGCTACCCACATTCGCGGCTCCCCTAAGCATCCGAACTACCGTCTCCTCCTTCCAAACATAATAATCTATCTCCTGCAACAGCAGCCCTTATTAGGGCTTACGATCACAATCTACATCCAGTCTATCCTCTCTAAACTTCAGTTATTTCCTCTTCCACCTCTCCTCTGGATCCACTCCCGTACAACTCCATGGTGCATCCCTCGGTGACAGCTTTGTCTTGACCTACGACAATGTGCGAAAGACTCGATTCATCCTGAGGCCCTCTGCCACCAATTTTTCTCCATCCTTGGTGCATACCAGGATTTAGAAGTTGTCTAGGCTTTGTGTACACTTATGTGGGACATACTGAACTGCTCACCTTGCTGGATGGCAATAGTGTTTATACTGCAGAGTTGGTAGCCGTCTCTCTTGCTCATGGGCATATCTGTTACTGCACTGGTGGATCCTTTCTGATCTGCAGCGACTCCTTGAGCTGTTTGCAAGTTCTTGACCAGGGCTACCCTCACCATCCCGTGGTTATTGCTATCCAGGATTCCATATATGCCCGTGAACAGTGTGGACATTCAGTGACCTCCGTCTGGACCCCGGACCATGTTGGGACCCCAGGGAATGAACTCGCTGATAGCTTGGACAAACAGGCTACCAGTAAACCAACTCTTGAGATCAGTATTTTGGAAACAGACCTCAGATTGGTATTATGCCGTCAAGTTTTAGGTACCTGAAATATAAATGGCTAACTCTGATTACACCAGACAGACTAAGTGTGATAAAGGAGATTACGAATCTGTGAAGGTCTTCCATGCAGACCTCTTGCAAAGACTCCACCATCCTTTTCCAGCTCCGTATTGGCCATACTTGGCTGACTTGTGATCATCTCCTCTGTAGCAAAGACCTGCCTCATTGTCATTGTGGTGCCGGTTTGACGATGGTCCACGTTTTGCTGGACTCTCCCAACCTACCAGCCCTGCAGCAGACTCTTACTCTCCCTGACTCACTACTCCTGGTGTTAAGAGAGGATGCCCTAGCAGCTGAGTTAGTTTTACGTTCTATTTGTGAACTGGACTTTTGCCACTCTCTTTAAGGGAGGGCCGCTTAACCTTATCGGCCCGTTGAGTGGTTGGCAGAAAACTCTGTTGCCTCCACTGCCCAGTCTGGACTAAGGTGTCTGGGCTTTGTGGTCCAGCGTGGTCCTCACCTTACCTGCTCTTGTACTCTTCTTACCCCATCTCGTGTGGTCTGCTAGACTTGTTCACCTTTTGTCTCTCTGTGCGTCTCTAGCCCTGTGTGTGTTGCTAGTCTTTATAAGGCATTTTTGGTGTAGAGTACCTCTGGTAAGTGGCGATAGCTGCAGGATGTATGTTCCCTCATTGCACTCTGGTTTCAGGGACTTATGGCTGCTCCGTACATGGGGCACCTTTCATGCATTTCCTCCTCTGCCTCCCTTCCTTCTTTTTGTCCCTTACTTCAACTCCGCTGACATTGGTAGACCTTGGGGATTTCTTCCCCTGGGTTTTGTGTGGTAGGCTATCTTTGATCTTCAGTCGTATAGACCTGTCTGTTCGAGGATAAAGGGGCTGAGACCTAGTGCTTTGGTCCCTTTAAGCATCCAACCAACCAGCTTAAATTGTCTTTGATCATCTTGATAATATGTTGCTACACATGAAACTAAAATCACAACATAGGGCAATTCTTCCAGAACACTCTGATGCCAGTTCCATGTCTGTACATTGAATGGTTTGCTTAATTGAACAAGTTTAATGAAATGTAAGATTATGTGTGTGTTCTGTGCTTGACGCGGCAGATGATACACGCAGAGAACTTTTGGAGGAGGAGGAGAGGCAGTGAGAAAGAGCTCCCTCATCAGAGAATATGCTTCCAATTTATTATTCATATAAAATGACAACTTTTGTCAGAGAATGTTCTCTTGCTCTGACAATCTTCTCCAGCGAATGTTCTCTCATACAACCTCTTATCAGGCTTCTAAAATATTCTCCCCATAGAATGGAATCTTTAAAGATCACAACTGTATTCTGGAGTAGGTGTCTGGAGGCTGAGAGATGTGTCTTAATGTGTGGCAATCTAAAAAGTAAATGTCTGGGCTGTTATCTGCTCTCCACAAGGGACAGGTGACCATAGTTGTGTATGTCCAGGATGATGATTTTCTCCCATCATGTGTAGGAAAATTCTGCAAAGTTATTATATTGGAGCAGACAGAAAACACAAAGTCCATTGAGCATGAACTAACTATAAAGGGAATGCTGGCATGATTCATTCCCTCTTAAGTAGTAATATTAGGACGTACCAGAATGAGTTTGAGGAGATTAGATTATGGTACTGCCACAGAGGTAATAAAAGGAGGTTTAGAGTGCTTTGGACAATCTTAAAGCCAAGAAGTAGTTGAAATTAATGCCAGTCTGTATAATTACATGCAGACAATACGTGTTAACTGAATCCCCCCCCCCCTTTGTCCTGCCATGGAAACAAGGAATAGGGATATCCTTTAGAGCAGGGGTAGCAAAGATACAAGAGTTCTGGAGTGAAAGGTACTAAGTACAAAAAATGAAATTTCCTTTGCTGACAAAATCGTACTTCGGCAGTTGAGCAATGCTCACAGTTATTAATAAAAACAACATACAATTGGCATTAGCCACAGTACATAACAACACATGCCAGTTTTCAGTTTAATTCAACAGGACCCGACTAATCAGAGTTCTTAAGTTTCAGCTGGTCCAAGCTGCCTTTAAAACAAATGACACAAGCTGACAAGTAATCCAGATTTAACTGGCCTTCCGTTACTAAATAATTACAAGACAGTAAGACCTTAATATACCCCACAGTTCACAGTAGGCTTACCTAAAAGGATCATTCATGATTCTCACTTCCAATTCGCACTAGCTGCTCTATGCGAATAACTACATAAGCCATACACAACACTCAAAATAGTAAAATTTTAATCGGCATGTAGCCACCTTAATACACGTAATCGGACTTCCCTACTTGAACTGGCCATAGCCATTTAAATTGCCAACTGCATAAACTATAAAATAAGATAAATTTACCATTGGTCCGAAGATTGTGCAAAAAAAACTTGAAGTTGAACTCGGTGCTCAGCCACTATTGAATCGATTTGAATCGGCATTAGCCATTTCTATTTTCAAACTACACATGCTGCTTACACAAACAGATTAAATTTTAAGTTTAATTTGGCACTTAGCCACTTTAAATTCTCAGATGAATTTATCACTTTGAATTGGCTCTTAAATTTTCAAACGACACTAGTAGCTTACCCAAGCAGATTAAATTTTAAGTTTAACTCGGTGCTTAACCATCTTCAAAGTCTTGAATGAATTTACCAATTAAAATTGGCACTAGCCATTTTAACTTCAGGAATACACCAAAAAAATTTTAAATCTGACCCTTGGCCGCATGTCATACCCAAGAACAAATTTGTAAAACAACTTCACTGCTCTAGTAACCATTAAAGTAAGCAGGTTAACAATTTTCCTGAGCAGTGATAAGGTGCTTGACAGTTTAAATTTAAAGCACTAAAAAGCTAATTGTCTAACAGAACATCCTCAAACATAGGCTTCAATTGACACAGCACATGAAAACAATACTTATATTAACCGGAGCCTTCAGAGTTGACAACACATCCCGTTACACATAAGTCCAACCAGTCACATTAAATAATATGGGCATTATCTGGATACTTAATCAGACATAAGGTTATGACTTGTCAGTGAATAAGCCCTCATACCATTCAGTATAATGGGTGGATGGTTTTAAAAGTAATTAACAATAACAATTTAAACATAGAGGTGTAATTGAAGGCTAGGCATAAATCATTTTACTGCTACAAATTACTCTAAATCAGCGCATATGGTAGCACTGCCAGAACATGTTAAAGGTGGCAATAAGAATAATAACAATAGAGAATATTTCAACTAGGCGGCTCTAGCCACTCTCATATCAGCTAATAGCTCATATTCAAAATTTCCTTTGCTAAAATAGCACACCTGGCTATGTTGGTCCCAAACATTTAACTTCTAAAATATCAGAAATAACAATCACTGGACTACCACTGCAGCCACACAACATACAGTTTTAACGGCTTTTAGCCATTGTGTTTTAGATTTTTTGAGCACACAATAAGTTCAAGTACATAGGAAATGGCTACTTGGTACAAAACAGTAGTAGCCCAGATGCACAACGCTTGTTAATTTTAGTCTCAAAGCTGTACATTCGCCCTCTAAGACACAGCTGAGGAGCATAACCTAGATTGATACATTTCTAGTCAAACAAACCCAAGATTCCCTGCAACCTGAGCCTTTTGGCATACAAAAATGTGTGTTTTCTAAAATAAATAGCTGACAAATTCTCCAGGAACAATACTTGATGATGATTCCATGAATCTAGGTATAGTAATTCCTGCTCCGCACTGCCAAACCTTTCTAGACGCCAGCCACAGTGACTTGTTTTCTCCTCTTCAATCAGCAGGTCCTGTTGTCCTCGACGCTGGGTCACTTCTGCCCTCCCAGGAGTCCACAACCTGGCTCCACTGTGGCGAGTCATGTGTTGTGTACTGACTCATCCGCTTCTCACTGTGCTTCCTTACTCTCATTATCACGTGCCACACTCCTTAAAATCATGCCCTTGCAACCTCTAGTTCCACAGCCAGCACTGCAACTATTGCTGATGCATATCGGTAGCCATAGAACTGAGGCATGCATCATTAACTAAATAAATAGTTAGTTGGTTTGTGAGAGAGAACAGTAATTGACAAAATAAAACAAAGTAGTTATAAAGCAGGCTCAGAGAATTTGAAATAAAAATTAAATTTTTATACTCACATCAGTAAATCAAACAAGCATCAATCTAAAGGTCTGTGGGAGCACTGTGTCATATTATGGAGGTAATATACCCTTATCCTCCACTGTCCTGAGGGGTTGGAGGAGGGGAGAAGATGAACAGGGAGAGGGGGAGATGGACATGGACAGAGAGAGGGAGAGAAGGAGATGGAATTAAGTGGTGGGAGGGGGGGGGAGATGGACAGCAGATGGAAAGAGAGAGAGAGAGAGAGAGAGAGAGAGAGAGAGAGAGAGAGGCAGTTAGAGATGGACAGAGAGACAGAGGGTTGGAGGTGATGGATGGAGAAGGTGGGGGTGAAGGAGCTGAACAGGGAGTGGGGGGGGGGGGGGGAGATCAGGGGAAGAAGGAGATGGACTGATAGAAGATTGGAATAACTACATACCCAGGCAACACCAGGTACTTAGCTGGTAAGGGTATAAAATCATCAACTGTAAGCTATTTTGCTGACTGTCAGTTCACATTACACTGATGATGTGCAACATCCAAAATTGAGAATGTCATAGATTAAATCTCCATCTGTCATTGAAAGCTCTGTAACCACGATTTAGTGCCAGTTTTATTATCTCATATCAATTTGAATTTACATAAAATTTTAAACTTATGTGACTTTCATGAAAATGTTTTGAATTGACTTTTATATTATGTAATGCTTTGGTCTTGTCAAGTTTCATAATACATTGCTGCCTGTAAGAGTTATCATTAGGTGGCAATAATCTTCATATTGCCGAGCTTGTATACAGCACTAAAATTTTCAATATTTCTTCTTTCCAGACTGATGAAACGGTTGTAGTGACACAGTTCCAATATAATGGGTGGCCGACAGTTGAGGGAGAAGTACCGGAAGTGACACGTGGTCTCATAGAATTGGTTGACCAAACTCAAAACCATCAAGAATCTCAAGGGGGCAGTGCTCCCATAGTTGTGCATTGTAGGTATGTTAAGCTATGTTTGTTGGCTTGATTACAAGCATGTTATGTTTGTAATTAAATGCCATGTCTGTTGATTTGCACTCCTTCATTGTAAGTTTAGCAGTGCAGTTGTCAACAGTATATTGACTGCATTAAGTAATATCATTTTTTTCTCTGAACTAGTTGTGGATCTGATAGAAGTTCTATGTTTGTGGCACTGAGTATATTGGTACAGCAACTGAGGACTGAAAAGAGGGTGGATATCTTCACAACAACACGAAAGCTTAGATCACAGCGACATGGAATGCTGCAGACATTTGTGAGTAAAAAGAAAAAGTTTGATACATATGTTTAATCTTGTAAGCATGATGTTTGTCAGACAGTGTAAAATCTTAGAGCAAGTTATCACTAGAATTCCCTTTCCAATTCATTAGCATAATGGTGTATTCCTTTTCCACTATAACTTTAGTGTCTTCTCTAAAAATGATGAACTTAGATGTTTTTATCTGTGAATTTATGAAATATGATAGTGGTGCATTAGTGAAGAGAAATTCCTTTTTGCTAACTGCTGAAACAGGAGCAGTTGTAGCACAGCAGATAGAGTAGCAGATGCAAAAAATGGTCTGGATGTATAAAAAAATGCAAAGTCATTCCAGAGCCAGAATCAAGAGTGATGAAAGAACAGAAAATAGTTTAAAAGTAAAAATGCACTGAAATAAATATCTGCTGTCAAACTCAAGACTGCTTATAAGCAACAGCAATTAATATATATCACAAAGATCGGTTACAGTTGGAAAAATCATCAGAGGAAAATCAAAATGGAGACTACTGAAAGACAGGAAAAATAAAAGAAGCAGGCCAAAGAACAGTACTGGGATACACAGAGTGGACATGCCATGTTAGTGGAAATTTCACTTGTGAAATGTGCAAATAGATTTCATTACTTTATGTAGTCCAAAGATAAAGAAAGTAATCAACACCAAAACACATCAATGTGAGGACCAAACGCCAAGCTAGCTTATTGCTCACTGTCATTACATGGCAGTAAAGTTGCATAAATGCTTATTATGCAATAGTAAATAAAAACAGCAGCTGAGACATGTAAGGTGCAGATTAGCAGCGTTTTTCAAAGCAGATGTTTTTCTCTTGTATATATAAAGTAATCTAGAAATAATTCTCATAATTTATGATATGAATAAATCAGCATTAGTTACAATTTGTTATTGATATACTTTACAGAAGTAGCCTGCTGTGGGTTACTTTTTCCTGTCGGTGGATATATGAAGGATCCCTTTCATGATGAAAATTGTGCTTCACAATGTGTGAAGGACTGTCTCCTTTTCACAGTAATTTACATAAAAGAACTGTAAAATCAAGAACATCTGTCACTGTGGATAACAGTACATGAAAGTATGCATATAAACATAATTATCAAGAAAGACCTCTCCTGGAAAATGTAAATATATTTCAGAACTGTTTGAACTCATTCTACGTAGCCCTTTGGTAGGCTTTTCAGAGCTTTACAAACTATTGCACATGCTTTTTGTATTCTCCATTGAAATAAATAGCCGTCTGCTGTGCCATATACTGTACTTTCAATGTATTCATGTAAAAAACTATCATATGGTTACTTCGGAGCCTTGCAGTCTCACGCACCCTCACTCCCATCATTAAAGGCCTAAGTTCAATGTATTATCAACACCAAGGTAATTAGAGACTGATCACTAGCTCAGTTGGGCATGAATAAGGGAGAGAATTATTAAGAGTAAGAATCCCAGATTTCACCAGATATTATTAAGGGAAACATTAAGAAATCTAAGTCTGGATTGCACAGTACAGATTCAAAATGATTCAAATTGCTTCCCAGATGTAAGTGAAATGCCTTTAAGCACTACACCAGGTTGACACCTTGTAGCCAAATTAGTATCTTCCAACAATTCTTGCAACTTTTACTGCAAGAGCGTTAAAGAGATTGACTGCATAGTTCCATTTTTCTGCAACATGAGTTACATCTGTTGCCTGAGTGTGAATGTTGGGTGTATTCAAAAAGCCATCACATAAGAAAATCATTTTATCTGTGAATGGGATGGTCCCAGTAAGTAAGTATCATCATTCATAAAACACTGTTTTGTCTCAGGTCTAGTCAGAGTCGTTAGACTTCACTCTGTGGTCATGTGAAAAATGTGGTCTGCAGTTCGTTTTGTGTGTGTGTGTGTGTGTGTGTGTGTGTGTGTGTGTGTGTGTCAGTAATTGGCCAATGGCCTTGCCGCAGTGGTAACACCGGTTCCCGTCAGATCACCGAAGGTAATCGTTGTCGGTCTTGGCTAGCACTTGGATGGGTGACCGTTCAGTGTGCCAAGCACTGTTGGCAAGCGTGCTGCACTCAGCCCTTGAGACAAATTGAGGAGCTCCTTGATAAGAAGTAGCGGCTCCGGCCACGAAAACTGACAACAGGCGGGAGAGCAGTGTGCTGACTACACGCCCCTCCATATCTGTATCCAGTAACGCCCATAGGCTGAGGATGACACGGTGGTTGGTCAGTACCGTTAGGGTCTTTCGGAGCCTGTTTGAATGGAGTTAATTGGAGTTAGTTATAAGTAATGGCCTTGTCACCACTGTACTATCATACTCAGTGTGGGTAACAAAACGTTCAGTGTCACTCAGCATGTAGTGGCACAGTGGAAGAAATAGTATTTATGAGTGATCGGTAATGACTAAGTTCACATAGTGAACAGCTGGCTAGGAACCAGAGTACAGCAAGGTCTCAACAAGCAATAGTCACACATTGTATCAAATGGCACAGTCCGAAGGTTTCAAGAGATAACAGACAACTGGCTGCACATGACTGTGTGTACGCATAGCTATCCCTTAAATCCTACTGACTGCCTCTCAGACTACTACAATTTCTGTTCACTTTCCTATTGGATGGCACTTTACAAGTGACAAAACTCTTGCATTATCGTGCTTTGTTTCTTATTTTTAGCTTTTGAGAGGTCTCTCAGATGTACCATTGTGTTTGCGCTTTTTTTTAATGTTACCGTTGCTCCATGGTGAGGAAAGCTGAACCTTCTACATCTACATCTACATCTACATGGATATTCTGCAAATCACATTTAAGTGCCTGGCAGAGGGTTCATCGAACCACCTTCACAATTATCTGTTATTCCAATCTCGTACAGCGCGCGGGAAGAATGAACACCTATATCTTTCCATATGAGCTCTGATTTCCCTTATTTTATCTTTGTGATTGTTCCTCCCTATGTAAGTTGGTGTCAACAAAATATTTTCGCATTTGGAGGAGAAAGTTGGTGATTGGAATTTTGTGAGAAGATTCCATTGCAACGAAAAACACGTTTCTTTTAATGATGTCCATCCCAAATCCTGTATCAGTTCTGTGACACTCTCTCCCATATTTTGCGATAATACAAAATGTGCTGCCTTTCTTTGAACTTTTTCAATGTACTCAGTCAGTCCTATCTGGTAAGGATTCCACACCGCTCAACAGTATTCTAAAAGAGGACGGACAAGCATTGTGTAGGCAGTCTCCTTAGTATGTCTGTTACATTTTCTAAGTGTCCTGCCAATGAAACGCAGCCTTTGGTTAGCCTTCCCCACAACATTTTCTGTGTGTTCCTTCCAGTTTAAATTGTTCATAATTGTGATTCCTAGGTATTTAGTTGAATTTATGGCTTTTAGATTAGACTGATTTATCGTGTAACCAAAGTTTAACGTGTTCTTTTTAGCACTCAAGTGGCTGACCTCTCACTTTTCGATATTTAAATTCAACTGCCACTTTTCGCACCATTTCAATATTTCTTCTAAATCGTTTTGCAGTTTGTTTTGATCTTCTGATGACTTCATTAGTCGATAAATGACAGCGTCATCTGCAAACAACCGAAGACGGCAGCCAGATTGTCTCCCAAATTGTTTACATAGATAAGGAACAGCAAAGGGCCTATAACACTACCTTGTGGAATGCCAGAAATCACTTCTGTTTTACTCGATGACTTTCCATCAGTTACAGTGAACTATGACCCCTCTGACAGGAAATCACAAATCCAGTCACATAACTGAGACAATATTCCATAAGCGTGCAATTTCACTACGAGCCGCTTGTGTGGAACAGTGTCAAAAGCCTTCCGGAAGTCCAGAAATACGGAATCAATCTGAAGTCCCTTGTCAATAGCACTCAGCACTTCATGTGAATAAAAAGCTAGTTGTGTTTCACAAGAATGATTTTTTCTAAACCCATGTTGACTGCATGTCAATAGACCATTTTCTTCTATGCAACATGTTTTACATGTGACAGATGTGGGTGTTGAAGAATGGCTCAGTGAGTTCCCAGAATAAGACTGTGATGACAGTGATGATATACTGATTTCAAGATATTTATTGAGCACGACAATAATTTGGAGCAGGAAACTTGAAAGTGCTGCAGATGTGACAGTTGGTGACGATGGAGAAACTCACTTCTTTGATAAGCACAGATGTTCTCCATGGAGAAAACAGCGTAACAAGCCAACACAGTATTGTCTTGCAGCTGCCTGGACTGTGACAGATGGCAGAAAGTCTGAGAAAAAACCTGCACTTCTGGAGATATTGAACCTGTTCTCTGTACAAGCTATTCTAGACAAAATCATTCTGTGGACAAATCTGGAAATATCTAAGTTTAGATCACAGTACGCTAATGGTCACTTGTCCTGTCTACAAAATGTTGATGTCATTGAATTGAAGGCACTAATTGGACTAGTAATGTATTCAACCATTTTCAAATTGGGGGAACAAGTCTGTTTACAGCTGTTATGCAACTGATGGAACAAGCAGAAATGTTTTCAGATGTATTGTTCATATAGCGATATTGTAGTTTTATTATTTGCATTGCAATTTCACACTTCAAAGGATTTTTATGAACCAACAATAAGTCCTGAAAATATATGTTCACCAAAACAATGGTATTGTATGTAAAAAATAAAGACAGTTGGAGAGACCCCTGCATAGCAGTTGTGTTCCTGTCTATATCCACAGTACCCTCTGCCTGTGTGGTCAGCATAGTCACAAGAAACTGTTATTACTTGCTAACTGCAGTATCTTAGGCTACATATTGGTACTGTGACTTGGTGGGGAATGCAAATTACTGTTGTATACAGCATCCTAAGGTGGCAGTAGTTCCATCTCCATTAGTTCCTGTCATTGTCGACCCACATAAATCACTACAAGGAAGGTAGGTTGCTGGCCCTGCATAAAATCACTAAGTGGGTCAAAGGACTCTGTTGAGTCACTTATTTACCAGTCTGATGAGGCAATAGAAGACAGCATAAGGAAAGCTGAATTTTTAATTTTTGATTTAAGAAATGCTTTATAAAGGAGGATCATACAGATGTAATGTAGTGAATTGTGTTTTATTCATCTCATGATGTACATTTGCAATCCATTTGGTTTGCGTACAGGAGACATGTCAAAAATTAATTAAACAGTTACAATGAGTTGTACATTAATAAATAATAGCACTATAATAAATAACAACACTATAAGGATATTTCTTGGAACATGTAACACATTGTACCCATCTCAAATTTCCAGTTTGTCCCGCATGAATTCATCCACTGAGTAATAACACTTCATTGTCAGTACCTCATATAGCTTTCTTTTAAGTGAATCTAAATTCATCTGCATCAACTTGTTCCCTTTTATTTTATTACAAATTTTCATTCCCATGTGTTGAGGTCCCTGGGCATACAGTCTGAGGCAGTGGGTGGGGAGCATAAAATTTTCTTTGTTTCTGGTATCATGTGAATGGGCAAAATGGTTTCCCTCAAATAATTCATGTCTGGTGTACAAAATTATGATAATCCCATATATGTTTAAGGATGGCAGAGTTAATATTTTAAGTTTTCTAAATAATGGTTGACATGGTTCTTTTTGATTTGCAGTGCACGTATTTCGTATGATTTTTTCTGTATTTTTAGTATCCGCACTATGTTTGCCGAGTTACCCCAAAAAACAATACCATACCTAATAATGGATTCGAAGTAGCTTGTATATGCTACTTTTCATGTGTCCATGTCGGTTGCAGTTGATAATATTTGCATTGCAAATGCAAAGCTGCTTAGTTTGTTTGCCAGGTATTCAATGTGTACCTCTGCCAGCTCAAATTTTTATCTACATTTACACCTAAGAATTTGACTCAGTCAACTTCTTCTATACCTTGGTTGTTTACAATCTTAATCTGCTCACATTTTGACTGTTTGGTTTTGAACTGCATCGCGTGAGTCTTAGATATATTTAGATTCAACCCATTTAGCTGAAACCAAGTTTCTAACGTACTGAGGGTATTGATCACAGATTTGGGAATTTTTTCTGAGTCCTGATCTTCAACTAAGACAGGAATATCATCTGCGAACAGAACTGATGGGGAGCTGATACTTAATGGTAAGTCATTAACATAAAAGAGAACTAGGACTGGGCCTAATATGGAGCCTTGTGGAACACCCTGAGATATTTTTTTTCCAGTCAGAAAAATAATATGTGCCATTTAAAGAAACGCTAACTCTTTGCTTTCTGTTGGGTAAGTAGGATTTAAGCCATTGTGGGGCACTCCCGCTAATGCCATACTTTTCAAGTTTGTAAACAAGCAGTGCATGGTTTACGGAATCAGACGCCTTTGTGAGGTCGCAGAAAATTCCTGCCACCCTACTTATCTTGTCTAACGACGTACTTAATTTCTCAATGAAACAATGGTGTTTTTCCCCTGCTGAAAACCAAGTTGATTGTTTAGAATAACAGAATATTTTGCAGTGAAGTTTTGTATTTGTGCAACAGGATAGAACTGGGAGAATCGAGATAGGACGATAATTTTCCATGATATCTCTTGATCCCTTCTTGAAGAGTGGTTTGACTTCAGCATATTTCAGTACCTCTGGGGTACAGCCTGTTTCAAAACATCGATTTATTATCTGAGCTAGTGGGTTTTCAACTCTGTTGTGTACCACTTTAATAACTTTGGTGGGTCTTCCATCCCAACCTGCAGATTTTTTGTTTCTTAATGTTAGAATAGTATTTTCTACATCCTGCACAGAAACTTTTGAGAATTTTGTAAAGTTTTCACAGTTTTTGCCTAGGCCAAAGTGATTTACTTTGTTGTGATAATCTGTTACATCTACATCAGACTTTGCTACATTTATAAAGAATTCATTAAAGTACTTTGGTATTTGAGTTGGATTTACAATAGTGTTTCCTTCAGTGTCAATTTTTGGAATTTCTTGATTACAGGCTTAAACATCTAACTCAGATTTAATGACTGACCACACAGCCTTTGTCTTATTTTTATGATTTTAAATTAGCCTGTTATTTGCCAGTTGTTTTGCTGCCTTGACAACTCTTTTAAATATGGTTTTATAGGGTCTAACATATTTAATGAAATCAATATCTTCATTATATTTTAGTACTCTGTGCAGTTGCCTTTTCCGTACACTCGAAATTTTTATGCCCTGGGTAATCCACTTTACTGTATTTGTTATTTTACTGCTGCAGAGTCTAGGTGGAAATGTTTCATTAAAGTCTCCAAGAAAACTATTTAGGAGTTTCTCAAAGTTTTTGTCACTTGAGTTACAATAATCAAAAGGCCATGTTTTAGCTTCTCACTACATGTTAGCCAGTTTTATTTGCTAAAGTTCCTGCTCATATGGGTTCTCATATGTGAAATGTTCCTGTCTGTCTGTGGCAGCTCAATGAACAATGCACAATGATCTGAAATACCTAGATCCAGCCAATATTTATACACATCTTCATATACATAATTAGTTAGAACATTGTCAATGCATGTTGCTGATTGCCCATTGTCTCTGGTAGATTCAAAGAAATTCAATTTGAAACCATGTTTGTTTACTAAGTCAGTGAATCTTGAAGTGTGACTACTATCACATGTGATATCAATATTAAAATCAGCAGCTATTACAACTTTTTTATTTTTTTCTCAACAAAGGTCTTCTAGCATAATTTGAAGCTTAGATAAGAATATTTCTGTTGTTGATGTTTGACTATCACACACATGCCTGTACGTAGGTTATAGAAAAAGGCATCCCCGGTGTTGAGAAGCAACTGAAGGAGTTGAAATCATGTCAGTCACCAGGCTTGGATGGAATCTCAGTTTGGTTTCACAGAGAGTGCTCTTTGGCATTGGCACATTAGCAGTAACTTGCATTTGACATGAATTGTTCATGAAATGCAAAGTGCCAAGCAACTGGAAAAAAGTGCAGGTGACTCCCCTGTATGAGAAGGGACCTGCGAAACCACTCTAGGTTTGAATATAATAAATTTCATTGCAACAGGAAAGGTTCTGTCCGCAAATCAGCACAGATTTAAAAGGCAACACTCAAGGAAAACTTGGCTTATCCTTTCTTGCTTGATACCCTTAGAATAGGTTCTCAGATACGTGAGTGGCTTGAAGACTCCTTTAGTAAAACAACCCAGTACATTGTTCTGAATGGGAACTGTTCATCAGAGACAAAGGTACCAACAGAAATGCCTCAAGGGATGCATCTGAAGGACAGGATGAGCAGCAATGGGTGACTGTTTGCTGATAATGGTGTAGTATACAGAGAAGTATTATCATTGAGTGACTGTAGAAGGGTACAGGATGATGTGGACGGGATTTAAATGTAGAAAAAGTAAGTGAATGATATAAATGAATGCAGATGAATAGGTAAAACAATCCTACAATGTTCGAATATAGTATTAGTAGTGTGCCATTGGACACAGTCACATCAGTTAAATTTCTAGGTGTAACCTATATGAAATGGAACGAGCCCATACGGACAGTAGTAGGGAAGGTGAATGATTGAATTTGGTTTGTTGGGTGAGTTTTAGGAAAGTGTAGCTTATCTATAAAGGAGGCTGCGTATAGAACACTAGTGAAACCTTTTAGGTGTGATTAAAGGATTCCATTGAAGCAATTTGGAGGTGTGCTGCTAGAGATGTTATTGGTAAGTCTGATCAACATGTGAATATTATGGACATGCTTTATGAACTCAAATGGAAGTCTGACCAACATGTGAATATTACGGACATGCTTTATCAACTCAAATGGAAATCCCTGGAGGGAAGACCATTTTCTTTTTGTGAAACACTGTTGAGAAAATTTAGAGCACTAGTATAAGTATCATGAAGACAAGATAAGAAAAATTGGAGCTCGTACGAAGGCATGTACACAATTGTTTTGTCCTTGCTCCATTTGCAAGTAGAACAGGAAAGGAAATTGCTAGTTGTGATACAAGGTACCCTTTGCTGTGCATCGTATGGTGGCTTGTGAAGTATGTATGCAGATGCGGGTTGACTATCAGAACTGGTTTTGGTGCAAGACAAGATGATAACATCTGTCTCCCCATATTGCTGCTGCTGATGATGATGTCTTGGTTCATCCTGGCTTCCAGCTGAAATAATGGACCCGTACAGTAGCACCAGTACTATAGTTGAGAAGATATGCATTCTAATAGTGCAAGCGGGCTGAACTTGTGTAGCATTTCAGCCAGGCTGCATTCCTTGACGAGGGCGGGCCAATAAGTGGCAAGAAACCTAGTGAATGCTTCCTCCTAAATGACTATTGCCATAATTTTGTGTATGTTCTGACCGGCCACACTCTGCTCCACTCTGAGTGGAACAGAGCTGTGGTCAGATGTTCAGTGATGTTGCACGTAACTGAAGTGTGGGTGCTGTAAACTTAGGGCCATTGTTGGAGACAAAAGTTGTGGGCACCCTCTCTGTAGCAAAGGTAATAGCCAGCATTATTGTAGTAGCCATGTGTGTGACATTAAGGAAGTTAGACGGGCGTTGACAATGAGAAACCACATTGATCCGTGGGATGGTCCAGCAAAATGTGAATTCTTTGCCATGGGTACTAAGGATGAGGTCAGAAATTTTATTGTCACACAGGAGCTGAGGAATACAGAGTAGAAGTGGCAGTTCTGAACTGTATGTTCAATGGCAGGGTTGATGCCAAGTCAATAATGGTGACTCCATGCTAATGACTTTATCCAGCACATTCCCCAATGTGCAGTGTAGAGTAGCTTAAGAATATGACAATGGATCTTAGATGGAATCACAGCCCGGCATTTGCAGTCATTGGTAGCTAGTAAAAGGACACTGTCTTTTACATAGAAGTTTTCCTGCAAAGAAAAATATGTTTATAATGCTGAGTCTGTGTTCTTTAGAATATTTTACAGCCAGCCTCATTATACAGTTGATAACACATTCCACTGCTACTTCCCATGTTGTAATCGGAAACTTGTCAAGGATGTGTTAATGTATACATCTAATCCAAAACACACCACTTTTTTGCCTTTCAAAGTCTGCATCTAGTGCCCATCGTAGGTGAGAGAATGTGTTTGAATTGGCTTGCTGGGTGTAAAGCCTGTAGTGGATCTCGTATGTATAATTGCTAATAAGCTGAGCAGTTGCTGTGCCACTTTACCCGGGAGCTTGGAATGTGGACCAAACAGTGATTTCAGCAGATTGATTTCTGATTAGATGAAACTTCATCCCGTATTAAAAAAAAAAATTTGATGTTTTAAATAACTGTCAACGCATCCTTCTCAATTTTTGATTAATTATATTGGGTGGCGATCAATGTTTTGGAGGCAAATGCAGTTGGCAGCTCTGTGCCATCAGTGTGCGTTTGCAATAGGACAGCACTAATTCCAAAATCTGAAGTGTCCATCACCAGAATAAGATATTTGCATGGAGAAAATGTATCAAAAGAGGGAGCTGTTTGAAGACATTTCTTTCATTTCAAAAATACTTTGTTGTTTTCTTCCAACCAAACAAATTTGATCCCTGCTTGCAGAATGAACTTGGCATGCTAATTTGCTTTCCTGAGAAATGACTGCAACTATTTTAGGTTCCTTGGGACTGGTAGCTTGGAAGCTTGCTTTTAGAAACTCGAGTTACAACTGAGATACTGAATGATAGGTTAAAAAAAAAAAAAAACTTGGTGAATAAAAAATGCAGTGTATTGGCTTGCATCCTATCAAATAAAGCCTAGAAATGTTGTAAGAATTTGGTATGTACTAAATTAACTGTTGGAGATACTGCTGAAAAATACTGCGAGCACTTGTGACTCCAAGTGGTAATCTGGTGTATCTAAACATGCTGAAAGGTGTGTTAATGACTTGAATCCATTTTGTTTCCTCATTGATTTGACACTGCAAATAGGCATCAGTCGGATCTATTTTTGAAAACAAATGGCCCCAGGCCAACTTGACTAGCAGTTCCTGTGGCCTATGAATTATTGGATACAGATCCACATGTAATTCAACGTTTACCATGACTCTGAAATCACATCATAATCTAATAGCTCTGTTTGGCTCCTTAATGAATACGAGTGATGGCGCCCATTGACTTGCAAATACAAGTGAGATGATTCGTGAATTTTGAAACCTGTCCAATTCTACCTTAACTTGCTTATATATAGCAAATGGCACTGGGACCCAGTGAGGCGATATGTCTCCAGATTTATTAAGGACATGGCCACTCCTGAGTCCAGCTGGAAATTAACCTCTATGTCAATGACGTTTAGCCTCAATGTAAGTTACAGCAGTGGGCTACATGGCAACAAGGATATCGGCTTTACAGAATGCAGTAGCCAGCATTGTTGATTTCTGGCCACAGCAAAACTCATCAAGTGTCCTGTCCATGCATGCCACAGGCTAAGTAACTGGTGTCACAGAATGAGCAGTGATATTGTTGGCACTTAGTGATGCATTCTGGACATAACTTATTTGGGTTGGCTTTTCAGGAGGTGACGGGCAGAAAATATTTTTTTTGAGCTGTTGTTCCCTTTGGGACAGAACTATAGCGAATGAAGCACATTTCTCTATGCTTGTCTACCAACAATGAGGAGAATGTATTGCTAACTGCTGTACTAACTATTGTACCCTGCCATACCAGATGGCCAGGTGCTCTGTGAATCAGATGATATTGACTGAGTCTCATCAGTAGATTGAAGAACACAATATGTACTGCTGGAAAGATATTCTACACCTGGGTGGACCAGAAATTTGGTTCACAAACCGTGCTTTGGCTCGCGTGTCATAGTGCTGAGCCTGGCTGCACACTTCCCCCACTGCTGCACCGTGCTCTCTGAGCAGGAAGAGGGGGAAAAACTGTGGATATGCTGTATTTAGATAGCAATGCAGCTGCAATGGGTTTCACTTGGTTTCGTATTTCTCAATAACATAGACGGAAAAAAAAAAATTGGCATGCTGAGGGAATAATATAATTTTTATCTGCTACAAACTGTTGGGACACAGACATACATAGACAATTTCACAGACTTTTGTACTCAGATTGCCACATAATTGTGACTTATTTAGTTTCATTATCGAAAAAAGGTCTGACACAAACATATGTTGATTGAAATACTATAGCACTTTTGCAAACTGTTCATGTGGATGTGGAAATTCTACCTGGGGGAAAACAGAGTAGACGTCCTGGACACTTTTAACCTAAAAGCATATGTCTTTATAATGGAAATTATCGTGCAGGTCAGTCACTTACATCTGCACATGCACAGGCGCTTTCAACTGAAACAGCAAATGACCTTGGAAACATATTTAAGACTGACTCAAAAGTTTAGAAAAGTTTCCTCGCAATTATTTCATGGCTACAATAACTCGCATTTTCTTTAGCACCAGTGAGCTTAAGGGACTGGACTGTATTTGTCAGAATTTGTCCCTACTACAATGTGATTTTCTTTTTAAGTGCATCCCCATCAAATCAGAAATAATTTAATTCTCACTTTGTGATTTATTATTGTGGGCAGTGTGCAGTCAAGTCCACTTAAAATGTAAGGCCTGCAATCTGTTTTGGATGTTCTAATTTTCATTCCTGCATTGCTTTTTCCTTTATAAATTTGACAAAAGCAAATTTTAAATCAAAAAATCATTCCATACGTGCCCCTTGACTTAATCAACATACTTACTCTTCATTCAATTCTATCAAAAACTCTTGCAACTGATGATGGAATAATGTGTGTAACTTCAGAAATTTTGCTTTTGGTACCACAAATTTCTCCTCGTGCTCCATGCCTGCAAATTTAGCACAAAATGCTTCATAATGTACATAGCAAGAATACCGTCTGTTGATCATTGTAATATTTTGCTCTTTCAGGGTCAGTTAAATTTTTAAATTCTTTCTGCATGGTATTGTAATGTCGTTGCATAGCAAATTTGCTGTACCCATCGATTATGCAACTGCATAATAGATATTAAGAACTCCCATCCCTCTCACCTTCATTTCCATTCATATTTAAATGCTTGTGACAATACATTGTTAGACAGCTTCTTTTTGTGCAAACACCCACTGGACCCATGAAAAGTCTTTGTACCACCAACAGATAGTGAAGGGTAAACAGCAGTTACACCATGATTTTGCTGAATTGAAGAGAATTGGGCTGACCAAATAGTGACACACTGCAATACTACATGAAATGTCGCACTGTACCGGGTACTTCAGAGAAGGACTGAACAAAGCTGAGACAGGCCAAACCTCAGCTCAAATGTGGCCCGCACATGCGCCTCTCGCATACGGTTTGGAATGCAATGGTCGGTTCTGTTCTACACTAACACTGTTGCCAAAGGAAGCTTGTGCTGAAGCTGTAACTTTGTGAGCTTTAGCAATTTTGAGCATTTCATTCAATGTTGGAACAGATAATTCTAAAACCTTTGTGGTGACATGTCTATAATGACATCATGGATTAGAGAATCTGTGTAAGGTGCACCTCACAGTTTACAAGAAAAATTACACTTTCGTGCTAAACACTGTAAAGTTCGCAGTCCCAGCTGCTTGCTTTGCTTAACACATTGATCGAATTTCAGCCTAACTGCTATGATATGAGTGACCGTAATAATATGGCAGCAAACCAAAAACTTTGGAAAAACTCAAACTACCAGCAAGAGAGAGTGGCTGGCTATAGTTTTTAACTACTTTGTACAATTTGCTCTTGGAAGACAGTAAAACATCACTCTGACAATTAGGGCCAAGTATAATACTCCACTGAAATAGAAAACAGAACAACACAGGCAAATGTCCCAACTCTACCTTGTTTCATTGAAGCAAGTGAATAGTTGAGGTATAGGTGCTGCTGCTGCTGCTGCTGCTGTTTGAAAAATTTCATCGTACCACCTTGAGCTGCTGGCTTCATTTATATGACCAGTTTCATTAGTCTGACTATCTTCAGGTTCCTATATCCGAAATGAAACAATACAGAAGTAACATTAAAAGCTTAAACTTTCACAAAGCTGTTAACTGATGTATATGTTAACAGTAAAACACACACATAATGGGATGTTACGGACACACATAAATGTATTACAACCATCATGTTAGGCAAAATAAAAAAATAACTACATCAGCTGATTAAACCATCAATGACACACCAAAAATAAAATTGTGCCATAACACAGTAATGTCACTCATTATGAAAACCACATATCACAAAGGTGTAAATGGTTCACATTTGTACAGAGTTACTTGTTATCATATTGTAATATAAATTACATTGTCAATCTATAAAACTATGCTAGGGGTTGTACTTGTTCATGTTAAAACTGTAATATGCAGTAACACTGTGAACAGATTCATACCACACAGGTGCGACTGGGCAGCTGATCGCTGTTTATGGTAGATTCGAAGATGGTCGTAGAGGTCTGCATACATTGATAGTTACTAAAAACTTGTGATTATTAAGCTGTGTGTCATCTGCTATATAAGAAACTAGGAAAGTCATATCAGTTTGTGCATGTTACGATCACAATTCCAGTGACAGAAAACAAAATTCATCCAAGTACTGCCTTACATGTACTCATTGGCAATAGTGTGAAACGAGTTATGTTGTCACATTCATATTTATACTGTTTCCATCATACAGTAACTTTTATGGGACACGCCATACAGATACATATAATGTATGCCAAGCCAAAATGTCTAAATACATACAGTATAACAGACGTAACATGCTCATTATCGTGGACAAATAGTTATATCAGCATATAATGATCCTGCTTAGCCTTATTCCATATACACATGAAATAATATGCTTCAGGTAGCTATAATTAAACAAAAGAACAATCCAATGCTCAAAGAATAATGGAACTGTCACTTCAGAAGTTCCAAGAAATAAACTGCTGATGTGCGCTGTGTGCACTTCACTCACGTGACGGTGAATCCCACACACAGCCGTGCAAGGACCCGGACCTCATTTGTGTTCCAACTGTGCTTTCAGGTTGTTCATTGTACTCATCACTGTGTTGTTCCTGATATTGCTACATCTAGGTTCTTGATTTGGCTCACTCTCCAGACTTGTCATTCTTTCACATTGTCTCTTTTGGCTGTCCATCGCTGTTGTTGTTGTCCCGTGATTTTTGGTGACTCACTGTTGACACTCTTGACAGGTCAGCCAGTGTCTCTGTGTTGTATCCGATTCTGGTCACTATAACTATCAAAGATAGTCTTCTGTGATTCCTTAGGAACGAAGGATCTGGTTTGTCTCAAGATATGTCACACCAAATGCTGACCTTTACTCCTGCTGGCCATACTTGCTGCCAAAGCTGCTGTCCATTAGTGTTGCCATGCGGGAACTATCATAGTTATTGGTTTGTGGCCTGTGCTGCTGCCAGTTCTTTATAATCGGTTGTCTGGGAAATTGTTTCTACTCTGAGCCAAAAATCATGCACAACATTTTCAGCCCCTTTTATATGAAACAAGTCAGTTGTGCATTGTCTGATAAATTCCAACTGCTGGAATTGTCATGGGGAACAGTTGTCCTTCAATTTACTGAGTGTGAACATTATTGGTTTGGAGTTGGTATAAACTGTGAAAGCCCTGGCTTCTATGTAGACACAAAAATATTTCATAGCTTCAAAAATTCCCAAGAGCTCCATGTCATACGCACTCCACATAATCTGTGTTTCGATCACTGCAGACAGTGTTGCCTGCAGCACTTAGTATTGAAACAGAACTGCCTTTTGTATATATGTCTTCACAAATTTGAATACTTTCTGCATTTCTGTGGTCCACTGTAGGGACCTTAAGCCACTCACATTCTTTTCTCCTTGCGCTCCTGTTGACGGTGCTTGGACCTCAGCTGCTCTTGTCAGGTGTTGTAAGTAGAAATTTACTGCCCATAAAAACCTTCTAAGCTGTCAGTAATCAGATGATAGCAGTATTTATTCAGTTATGGCCATCTCATCTATAAGGGTCCATATTCCATCTGCCAATACTGCATGCCCCAGAAACATCACTTGCTGTTGTCAGAGCATGCATTTTGCCTCATTGACCACTATGCTGAATTTGTTAATTCTCCTTAAAATGGCCTTGCAGCTCCTTTGACTAGTAAAACACTAAGATGTCACCCAGGTAAGCAGAACAATACTGCAACCCTCTTAGCGTTTTGCCTATAAAATGCTGCCACATCTGTGCCATGTTCTTGAGGCCAAGTGGCATCCGGATGTACTCGCATAACCCAAATGGTGTTATGAGAGCTGTCTTCTGTATGTCTCCTTCTGCAACTGGTGTCTGGTAATATGCTTTTTTGCTGTCAATGACACTAAATACTGTCGCTCCTGCCAGCTCATTGGTGAAAACCCTGATGTTGGGTAGTGGGTAACAATTTGGGACTTTACGGGCATCGCAAGGCCTCCATGTATCTTCTTTCTTTTTTGCTATGTGCAATGGTGATGCCCACGGTCTGTCAGATCAATGTAGCACATCTGCTTTAAGCAAACCCGCAAATTCAGTCATGGCTGCTGCAAAACAATCCAGGGGTAATCTTCAAGATTGTTGCAATACCAGATGACTGGGCGCAGTATGTATTTGGTGCACTGTGTTGTGCAGCACATTCACCATAAGTGCCATTGTGCTGCTTTTTTCACCCTGTACAACCTCACCATGCTTGCAGTCCATGGTGAGACATGCTTCGTCCACATATACCCATGACTACTTAGCAATCTTTCTTAATCTTGCATTGCTAAAATTTACTTCAGTCTTCATGTGGCGCAAGAAATCCACACTTAATATGGCTTCTGTTATCTCGGCGAGCATAAAATACCACCTGCAACTATGTTTAAAGCCCAAATCTTCCTCCAAATTAAAACCCACTTAAGTATTTATTGGTGACCTATTTGCTGCTATCAGATGTGTTCACAGAGATGCGATTGCAGTGTGACAGTCCCCAGGTGGCAGTGCACTAACATCTGATCCTGAGTCAGTTAGATGATAATGGCATGATCTCACGTCCTTAACATACAATCTCTGTGACAGAGTAGATAATCAGATCAAATTACTGTGTCACTCATTGTGCTCATTCCTTTGCTGAAGGCACTCTTGTCATATAACAAAGCCTTTTACACCTACTACCGGCCGCTGCTGCCATTTGTGTATGCACTTGGTGTTTTACGTTTTGTCACTCTATCACTGAACCACTGGTGATGCCAACACATCCACTCATCGGCCAACTTTGGTAATATTGTTGTTTCTTGCCTTTCACATAGATGATTTCCTCATACTTTCCAATAACTGTGGCACTTGCCTTTGCAACATAGTAATTTTCCCTGTAAGCTCTTGCAGTTGTTTTGTCAAATCTACCTGCCGGCCTTTCTGTATTGCTGCTATTTCTTGGTGCACGCAACCATCTGCTACCATCGTTACACATGCTACTTGCGTATTATCTATCATTGGGGAAACTTGTCTGCCACTGTTATTAATGCTTGGACAGCCTGTTCCTCACAAATCACCATTGCTGCCATGACCATTCCAGGCAACTGCGCCAACCGTGTGCGTCACAGTGCTGTATCTTGTAAGTCTGTTTCGCACGTGTCACCAATACTCAGAAGGCATACTATCCTCCATTTGTTTACTTTTCAACAACTGCTGCAGATGTTGATTTAGTGTTTGACACATTCTGCTGATTAATACATTTTTTAAACATATATATTGCTGATCTATTGGGGGCCTGAGTATGATGTCCATACCAGTTGCAGCTGCTCTGTCATCTAATGCTTTCACTGTCACAGCAAACTTCATGTGTGTCAACCACTACCTCATTTGCTCAAATGTTAACTCGAGCATCTTAAACCATAGCTCTGATTTGTCTGACAGGAACTGTGGCATGCGCAATTTCATTTACAGATTACCTGCCATTGTACATCTGCTTGAACTGACGTACCTGAGCTCACTGCCAAAGTATTTCACTTCTACATTGCCAATTCTAGTTCCTCGTTTTGTCTATGAGCATTGCCATGAAGATCTGCTAACTGTTTCTCCGTGCACTTCTGTGTGGTCTACATCTACATCTACATGGATATTCTGCAAATCACATTTAAGTGCCTTGCAGAGGGTTCATCAAACCACCTTCACAATTCTCTATTATTCCAATCTCGTATAGCGCGCGGAAAGAATGAACACCTATATCTTTCCGTACAAGCTCTGATTTCCCTTGTTTTATCGTGGTGATCGTTCCGCCCTATGTAGGTCGGTGTCAACAAATTATTTTCGCAGTCGGAGGAGAAAGTTGGTGATTGGAATTTCGTGAGAAGATTCCGTCACAACGAAAAGCGCCTTTCTTTTAATGATTTCCAGCCCAAATCCTGTATCATTTCTGTGACACTCTTTCCCTATTTCACAATAATACAAAATGTCCTGCCTTTCTTTGAACTTTTTTGATGTACTCTATCAGTCCTAGCTGGTAAGGATCCCACACCGCGCAGCAGTATCCTAAAAGGGGACGGGCAAACGTTGTGTAGGCAGTCTCCTTAGTAGGTCTGTTACTTTTTCTAAGTGTCCTGCCAATAAAACACAGCCTTTGGTTAGCCTTCCTCACAACATTTTCTGTGTGTTCTTTCCAATTTAAGTTGTTCGCAATTGTAATACCTAGGTATTTAGTTGAATTTACGGATTTTAGATTAGACTGATTTATCGTGTAACTGAAGTTTAACGAGTTCCTTTTAGTACTTATGTGGATGACCTCACACTTTTCATTATTTAGGGTCAGCTGCCAGTATCACAGCATAAATAAGTTCTCACGTTGCCGGCATGTCAATAGTATGTCAGACTCAGTAAGCTTCTAAGCCTAACTGTGTTTAACTTGTATGCAATGAGGTAACGTTATGTTCAAGATACAGCAGCTAAGTTTACGGGCATATAAAAAGAATAAAAAACAATACTGGGGCTATAAAAACAGATATTTTATGCTTAAAAACAGGTCACTGAGCCTACCATGTGGAAAAATAGTGGGGTAATGTGGTACTAATGTACCATTAAGGCCAGGTGTATTAGTTTATCTATTGGAAGAATTACATTGTCTGCAGTATGCCTCTAACATTTTAGATGAAATTCCTATTTTTTCAGATCTTTTTTTTTTTTTTTTTTTTTTTTTTTTTTTTTTTTTTTTTTTTTTTTTTTTTTTTTTTTTTTTTTAATTGAAAACAGTACAATGGCTTTTTTGCAACTCTGTGTAAATTTCAAGTTCTTCTAGACTATCCATATGGCTACCTTTATTGATTATGTGCAATTATAAATTGTCCTCTTTATTAGAAACAGAATGGTTTTTGTTGTGTTGAGAGAATGTGGACTGATTGTTCTCACTTTTGCAACTATGTTCTTTGTAAATGGTGTGTATTTTACATAGAGTTTGTCCTATGTAAATGGTATCACAGTCACTACTCTCAATTCTATTCATTCCAGACTGGTCCAACTGGCTTGTCTTATCAGTGGTGTGCCCTATATTATTTCTGACAGGGTTGTTGGTACAAAAAGCCACTGCGATGTTAGTTTTACAAAAAATGTATTAATTTTTATCAGATACCTTTCCTAGATATGGAAGTGTGACAAACCTGTTTTTACTTTTTCTCTCTATTTTATGTGGGTATGTGACATTCCATTATGTGTGTGTTGTTGTTGACATTTACATCAGTTAACAAATTCATAACAGCTTAAGCCTGTAATGTTACTTACATATTATCTTATTCAGTGTATAGCAACCCGATGATGATCAGACTGAATTTGGTTGTATAAATAAAGTATTTTACCAGCAGCTCAAGACAATAATATGACATTTCTCAAATATAAGAGCTGTGGGGCACTGCCACCTGAAAATGTGATGTTGTTGGTGGTTGTTGTTGTTGGTTTTTTTTTTTTTTTTTTTTTTTTTTTTTTTTTTTTTTTTTTACTTGGTTTAGTATTTGTAGAAGATATGACAACAACACTGCTAGTAAACACAGTCAGTGTGGGTACTTAACGTGATGATGATGACTTGGTAACAGTTGAGGAACAGAACCCCGTGAGTGACTGGAATGAACTCACCATTCAAACTGACTATGGGAAGCAGAGCATCTTGCCCCAGATAGATACATGCACAATGATATACTGAGCACACTCCTGGTGTGGGCAGCTAATGACAGCTCACGACAATTTTCGGCATGAGCGCAAAGCTAGGTCTGTGGTGGTTCAACTCTGCAGGACCACTGGCCAATTGTGCTTACTGCTACCTTCAAGTAAACACTTCCATCTGTGGGTCTGCCCATATGATATGACCCATGCATCCTCCAGGGCAGGTTTCCGAACTGCTCTGCAGTTCTATTAATGCCAGCTCATCTGCCTACATTGGAATGTCTGCTGGTGGAATACTAAGCTAGGCATAGGTAGCAAAAGTTCAGTATAACTTGGCACACAGTACTGCAGTGACCTGTTGAACAAATGGTAATTCCAAGCATTCAGTAACACACAGTGGAGAGCTAGTTTAGTGCAAAGTCCAAAATACAGCAACGGAATTGTAAACATACAAGTTCAAGTTCAGAGTGAATATGAAAGGAGAAAAACCGTACAATATGCGATAGTCAAACACTGTATCTGATGATGTGGTCTGAAGGCTTCAAGAAATGGCTGTTAGTGAATGCACATGCATATGTAAGTGAACAACTCCGCCAGTGGGAGCACTCATTGTACACCTACCACTGATGTGGTGAGCACAAAATTCACGTAAAGCAAACAGTTACCACATTTCATATTTCCATTAAAATTATCTGTTTGTTAACAAATTGAAATAATGATTAAAAATAAGAATTACATTTTTAATAACAGTAGTTTAAAATAAATTAAAATTTGGCAGACTTGCAAAATGCCTTATTATTACACAAAGAATATATGTCATAATGTTCAGCCTCTAGAAATAATAAAGTATTTTATTTTCTATTTAATGTCACACATTTTTGTACAAAATTTTAATTTATTATGAATACCTACGTTCCCATGTGACTAGTAATTAAAAATAAAAAGACAGTATTTATACTAAAAAAAATTATGATTTAGTATTTGTTAACAAACATTTCCATTTGACAATAAACATAGAGTTTTAATAAAAGTAAAAAAAGTTGCTACTGTTGTAATGCAAACTGGTGACTTTATGATTACGAGGGACTTGTATGTTCTGCATTGATATGCCAGTTACTGTATTAATAAGTGCAAAGTGTTTTTTTATTTGATGGCACTTGGAAATCTAATCTCCAAAGGTGATTTTCTTGAGGTTTTATGGGAAATGCATCGTACTACTTTAGGAAACTAACGTCCTGTCTCTGAGCTTCAAATCCTATAACTACACTCCTGGAAATTGAAATAAGAACACCGTGAATTCATTGTCCCAGGAAGGGGAAACTTTATTGACACATTCCTGGGGTCAGATACATCACATGATCACACTGACAGAACCACAGGCACATAGACACAGGCAACAGAGCATGCACAATGTCGGCACTAGTACAGTGTATATCCACCTTTCGCAGCAATGCAGGCTGCTATTCTCCCATGGAGATGATCGTAGAGATGCTGGATGTAGTCCTGTGGAACGGCTTGCCATGCCATTTCCACCTGGCGCCTCAGTTGGACCAGCGTTCGTGCTGGACGTGCAGACCGCGTGAGACGACGCTTCATCCAGTCCCAAACATGCTCGATGGGGGACAGATCCAGAGATCTTGCTGGCCAGGGTAGTTGACTTACACCTTCTAGAGCACGTTGGGTGGCACGGGATACATGCGGACGTGCATTGTCCTGTTGGAACAGCAAGTTCCCTTGCCGGTCCAGGAATGGTAGAACGATGGGTTCGATGACGGTTTGGATGTACCGTGCACTATTCAGTGTCCCCTCGACGATCACCAGTGGTGTACGGCCAGTGTAGGAGATCGCTCCCCACACCATGATGCCGGGTGTTGGCCCTGTGTGCCTCGGTCGTATGCAGTCCTGATTGTGGCGCTCACCTGCACGGCGCCAAACACGCATACGACCATCATTGGCACCAAGGCAGAAGCGACTCTCATCGCTGAAGACAACACGTCTCCATTCGTCCCTCCATTCACGCCTGTCGCGACACCACTGGAGGCGGGCTGCACGATGTTGGGGCGTGAGCGGAAGACGGCCTAACGGTGTGCGGGACCGTAGCCCAGCTTCATGGAGACGGTTGCAAATGGTCCTCGCCGATACCCCAGGAGCAACAGTGTCCCTAATTTGCTGGGAAGTGGCGGTGCGGTCCCCTACGGCACTGCGTAGGATCCTACGGTCTTGGCGTGCATCCGTGCATCGCTGCGGTCCGGTCCCAGGTCGACGGGCACGTGCACCTTCCGCCGACCACTGGCGACAACATCGATGTACTGTGGAGACCTCACGCCCCATGTGTTGAGCAATTCGGCGGTACGTCCACCCGGCTTCCCGAATGCCCACTATACGCCCTCGCTCAAAGTCCGTCAACTGCACATACGGTTCACGTCCACGCTGTCGCGGCATGCTACCAGTGTTAAAGACTGCGATGGAGCTCCGTATGCCACGGCAAACTGGCTGACACCGACGGCGGCGGTGCACAAATGCTGCGCAGCTAGCGCCATTCGACGGCCAACACCGCGGTTCCTGGTGTGTACGCTGTGCCGTGCGTGTGATCATTGCTTGTACAGCCCTCTCGCAGTGTCCGGAGCAAGTATGGTGGGTCTGACACACCGGTGTCAATGTGTTCTTTTTTCCATTTCCAGGAGTGTATTAAGAAAGTCAAAGGGGGTCAGTGTATAAAATTACACATAAAATGCTATGGCCATTTTTGCTATCCTTGATATATGCTTGTCTGCACAAAGCTCATAAATGATTTGTTAGAGCCTTTTGATGTTCTGAATATGTGATTTGCACTTCAGGAGCTATGTATCTTATGTTGAGGGTGTATACAACTTCCTTTCAGACATACACCTCTTTATCATATTCAGTACATTCATATGCTCTATGCCCTCATTTGTATTAAAAGAGGGAGATCAGTCTTGCTTTAGGCTGACCAACCATGCAGTATTCCATCCTTAACCCTTTCACTGCTGTGGGCATGTATACACATCCAACTATACCATTTCCTAGGTGTTGTGGATATGTATACGCACATTGCTTGGATTTTCGTAGAGTGCAATGGATATCTGAATGTGTCCTGAGCCTCCAACCTCTCACTGCTGCAGACGAGTTACTTCCATATCTGGGTGAATAAAAAAGTTTCGAGTCTTTATCATACAAAATATGTACCTCATTGTGCGCTATCATTTCCAGAAAACCTTGTTTCAGTATCTTGAATTATTTGTGAGATATGACAACTGTTATGACCACATGATCCATGATGCACAGGGATGTGAATAAGCGTATCGCCTGCAACCATCCTTTGGATATAAAACCCTATGACTCAAGAACAAAATGAGATATCCTTCTTCTCTCAATTTTAAATGAAATTTTGATATCTTATGTAAATTTCATTCACTGGAATGTGTGAGCTACAATCAACCATATGCAAAGTTTATGCAATCCATTTTTATGTTGCCAACTTTTAAAAATTTCGTGCAATGTTTTACTTGATTTGATGCAGCCCAGTGAGTATGACATAAGTATGACATATAACGAAAAGAAATTAATTTTTTATCAAGTGAATATATCAGGCTCTAACATATGCAAAAATTAAATATTTTTACTTTATAGTTTCTGAAAAATTGGATGATAGGTATTTCATTTTGGTTGGAACACCATCAGTCAGCACAGGTGCAAGCATTTGGTGAGCAGTACAGCTATAACAAAAGCAGACTCAGCACAGAATGCAAAGAGTTTGCCTATAGCACTGCAAGGGTTAAAGTGTTTTATCCATTTCTATTACTGTAATTGTATCCATACACAGATCTCCATACACATATCACAATCAGCAAATATCATCTTCTTCAGAAATTCCTTCATTTAAAACATATAAAATCACTGCAGTTCAAATGGTACACCACTAGCAATCATTTACCAAATACCTGTTGCAGATACATTACATGTTGAGTGTGCTATTATGGCTTCAACATTTTGCAAACATTTCGCATCCCTATGAGCAGTGATGATGCCAGGTTGCAGCATGACAGATTGTCTTGTTTGAATGAGAATGCGGTGACAACCCTGAAACTGGTTGCAAACAAAGAAATACAAAAATATAAGTATAGCTGTGGAATTGGTATTTTCAGGGGAGAAACCCACGGAGAAACATAAATGACCTATCAAATTGAGCATATTCAGTTAGTCCTGTATGGCCTGGAAAATAAGAGATAGTACATATTTTTTATATTATTTAAATGTCAGATAGATAGTCACTGATTAAAGATTATTTATCACACATAACAACTTGACAGTTTCAGTCTATGTTACTGTGGTTTTGTAACAACAGAATGAATGCTTTCTCTTCAAAACCTTTATTGAACAAGAATGCAGATGTGGTCGCTTAAAAGCAATCTAGACTTCTGAGAGGAATGAAACTTATCAGTCTACCTTTAAAAATTTTAGGAATAGTTTTATATCTTTAACAGAAGTAGGTAAATGGAAATTCAGCTGCCTCAGTTTCGTGTGATACCACAGGAAAATATGTTATTTGCCTAGTGTGAATTTATCCACTGTGTTTTTCAAACTCCGATTGTGAAAATAGGCCAATATTTGGCCAGCAAAGGGAGAAATGGCTGTGGCATAAAATTCATGATTACCAGACTTGTCCATGTCCTAAAATAAATTCCAAACCTCTCTGCAGTGGCTCACGGAATGAGAACTTTTAACACTGTTCATTAACTGTAATCAGGTGGATACCTTACACTTGGTGACCCTTTTGTGCTATTCAAGAGGAGTAAGCTGTGCCAGCACTGGTTTTCACTTTTCTATCATTGTCATCATCATCATAATCATTATCATAATTAACAATGCTAAGAATGTAACCCTACATTGTACTATGCTCATGACAATCACCTACACAAAATAATTAAGACACCTGACCCGTAAGCCACCCAAGTGGTGTGAACTATAAAGGCTTGCACCAGCTGAAGGCCACTCGAGTAAGCAAGTAAATAAATTACTGTACTCAAAAGACAATGGTGTGCTTACTGTGTCTGCTGGAGAACATAATAATATTCTCTTCAAAAGATGTGGTGAATCTTTCCTGTACTCAGGTATCTGTCAGAAAATCAACATAATATTTTGGACTGGCCATGTTGAAAGCAAGTTAATTTATTGTCTAGAATTACAGCTTTAAGTAACTGTACATCTATTTATAATCTATGCACTGTTATTTTGTTTGTTTGTATGATTATCTGTTAATTGATTTCAGGCTCAGTATGAATTTCTCCATCGTGCCATAGTGAACTATGCTGACTTGCACAATTTAGTGAGTGATGAAACATGAACTGGTCAACAGAGCATGATTTGCTCATTGTACCTGCTGCAAAAAGTGTAGAAAATCCATTGCTGCCATTTTATACCATTGCTTTTTTTTTATTCCTCGGTGTAGATTTAAAGAAAGCTGCTGGTGTGGAGGTAACACTTTTGTAAAATATCTAGCATTTTACTGCTTGTGACTTTGATATGAATTTATGAAATTTTATATATATATAACATATTACGTTGTTTCAAGGACTGTTCTTCAGTTAAAAATAATTTTATTTGCAAAAATATTTATTTTGTACTGTAACAATGGTACTGTAACGGGAAGTATCAGTATTTTATACTTCTATATATGTACAATACTTCGCCAAATTTGTTTCAATTAATGAGGTTGAAATACTGTGGCGGACATTGAACTGTCGTAGCATACAATGTAATTTTTACTGTGTAGGTATACAGTAGCATTTGATGGCAATGTGACTCTCTCTCTCTCTCTCTCTCTCTCTCTCTCTGTGTGTGTGTGTGTGTGTGTGTGTGTGTGTGTGTGTGCGCGCGCGTGTGTGCGCGCGGTCGCGTGCGTGGGTGTGGGTGTGTGTGCGTGTGCGTGCTTGCACATGCATGTTTTCAAAGAAAAAGGGAGAGAGTTATAAACTTGTTTTATGAGGAAAAGGGCCATGCCATTATTTCATTTCCCCCCCACATACTGCACATTTTGTGAGGAAACATATATCAAGAACTACTTTTAAGCAATGAAGTTGAACAGTCTGAAGATTTTGTACAGATATTGGACATTGGCTTCTTTATGAAAAGTTATATGTACAATGAAAAGCTTGTGATGTCAATGTCTGCATCATGTGATATAGTAGCAGTTTGGATGCTTATGAAAGAAGCAACAGAAAACACTGGAATAGTGAGATTGTGGCTACAGAACATTTATGAAAGGGGAAGGAAACATACAATGTGTTTCCCTCTTAGAAATATTAAATTACATAATTAAAGAAGAGTATCTGCCCTTTTTGTAAATGATCTGCAGTGTTAATGTTACTTGCAATATATCTACAATAATTAATTGATTGCTCTCTATATTGGCTTCTAATATTTCTAGACATTATGTGGTGTGTAAGAATGAATATTCCTCTGAGAAACCTAAAATTTAAAAAGCTGTACAATTCTCAACAGTCTGAGCTCATCTGCATATTCAGGTACTTTGCTTTCCTGTTGTATTCAATGCTTTGTAATTCACTGTCATTATATAAAAGGAAAGAATGACACATTATACTTTTGTTAAGATATTTGCCAAAGATCTAGATAAAGTCATAGGTTTATAGAACTTTTTTATTTGCAAATAAGAGATTGAGCCACAGTATTTCTGTTGGTTGAGCAATAAAGATGGAAAACCATCTTGAAATTGTGCACACAGTACTGCTGTTGCTGTTTTTATATATTTTGTTAAATAAGTAAAGACAATCTGTGGTGCTCTGCATTGTCTGTGACATAATGCACTACCATATCATGAATAGATGCCACATTTGCTTTCTTTTTGTAAAATTGTGTAAAAAAAAGTCAAGAAATGAAAGAAGTATGATGATTGTGAATGTAACTGACATGCTTAACATAATTTTTGAATCTAAGAGTGGGATGCAAATTTGTTAAAAGCTACAAATGACCTTAGCACTGTTCACAGAAGATGTGTATTTATAAAAAAATATGTTGAAATCAGGAAATCATAAACTTTGACTGAAAAAATATTTTTTTGTATTATTCAAGATTGGAGAGATTTCCAGATTTTCACCTCACCCAAAGCAATGTACTGGTGTCACAGAAAAAAATAAAATTTTACTGTAAGTGATTTTTATTGCCTCTGAGGAATAAGTTTCATACTGTGAATTATTTCCTATTTTCTTAATTGAACTGTAATCTGAAAATGTATTTATTTGTATCAAATTGAATTGGAAATTGAAATCATTAACCTTCATCCATAAATTGCACATAGTAAACAGCATGTTCCTTTGATTGTTGTTGATGGTGAGCATGTGACATACTAACTACCAGAATGATTTTCTGTGCATAAAATGCTGTTTTCATTATTCTGTTATGAATGTCTGCTTATTTCTTTTAGAAATGGAAAAAAGAATCATGTAAGGATCCTGTATCGTGAATGTTTAGTTTTCCTGTTCATAAAAAAAAAGACATTTAATGTGTAATTCAAAATCATATATATGTGCTACATAAAGTCTGAAACTCAGTGTTTGTGCTTTGTTTTAAACAATTTTTTATAAAATGGGCCTACTGTTTGTTGCACAGTATTTGGTGATACTTGTAACTGAATAAAACACTTCAAATATTTTTTGCATTAACACACATCTTTGACACATTCTTTCATTCTTTTTTTTTTTCACTTCCAATAAAAATAAATTTTTTCTTTTGTAAAGCCATTCAGTGTAATTACTTTCATTCCATTTGGTTTGCTTCTTTTATCTCAAGTCAGTATTCTTTCAGTCCATTTCATTTGTTGTTTATCTATTTATTTATTTTTGATGAAAAATTAGCCCCACACAACACACACATGGTCTTTGATAAGTCATTTTGCCCATGTACTATATTAAAGTTTTAATTTTTATTGGGAATACATACCAACTGCATTTAGTTGTTTTCAGTTTTGAGAGGTGATTTTAAAGGCAAATAAAACTAAAAACAGTTCTGCAATGATTAATTTTTATCATGGTACCAGTATGAGAAGACACCAGCACATACACTAAAAAATGAGAGATTGACTTTTCATGTACCAAATTTAACTGAAAATGAAACTGCTTATGTTTTACCAAACAAAAATGGAGCTATACACAAGGTAAGTCCTAAATCACTGTAGACCTTATGGTAATCACATACTAACAGGATGTTCTGCACAGCTGAATACAAATCTTGGAGATGAGGGCAGACAGTAATTGGAACATGACAGAATATGCTCAGTTAAACAGAACTGTTCAGAAATATTTGGAAGAGCATTTGCAGAAATATATTGAAAATGCAAGAAAAGAAACAAATTAAAACATTTAGTTTATGGCTAAGACTAAACACAGACTTACACTGGGTAGACACCTCAGACCATCAGTAGATGGTAGACTGCACAGTAACTGTTGATACAGAGAAAATTGTTCAAGAGTTTCAGGATTTCTTGTAATGTTTGTACAACTCGAGAGATGAATCAGAAACACCCAAAGTTAATAATTAAAATGACAGAATTCTACAAATAATTCCAGGTGAGGCTATAAAGCCATTTGATGTGTACAGGAATGAAACATACCTGGAGAAATTAGTGTTTCAATATAAACTTTTAAATTTGTTTAGAGAATATCTCTGGTGGAGGAGAATACCCCAGAACTGGAAAAATATTGTGAATATTCTACTACTCAAAAACGGAGAAAGACAAGACGCAGAAGAAACTACAGACCTCTTCTCTGAAATGTACAAGATATTTGCTCTATTTATCTCCATGTTTGTAGAAAATGCATTACAGTTTAACACAATGACTGCAACGAGGCCACCAGCAGTGCAGCAGAGCCACCTGCTGTGGGCACCAGCAACCACACGGCAGTCAACTTGTTAATCGGGCAGAAGAAATAGTTCACTTCATAAGTGATTTTAGCACAGCGCAGATTCTGAACAATAGTGTAGAATAGCAGTGAGCATTAATTACTAATTTAGAAGTGAAAGAAGAATCAAGCAAGGAGTTCCCAGAGACACTTTATTAATGAATAGAACCACTTAATAGCTCACGTTTTAAAGTACGTATGAAAATCAATTAAAATAATGTTTAACCAACATCTCAAAAATGAAGTAGTACAAATTAATAATGATTTCATAGAACCATTTGATGATTGTTTTTGTAGTTAAAGCTATTGAAGGCGACAACTGGATGGACAGCAAAATACACTGCCGGGAGAGGAAAAAAGAAGTGCACCCTTTTTGAGATTTCCAATTCGCTCCAGATTTACTGATGCAACAGTGTATATGGTGCACATGAAATGATTACATTTACAGACCAATAGCACAAGCGATTCTGAGGTACCAGTTATTGGCCCATGCTGAAACACCCATATTAGTATTTGGTATAGCCTCCACGGACGGCAATACAGACACTGACTATGGTATCCAGTTAATCATACAGATGGTGAATGCTGTCCTGGGATACATTATGCCATGCCTGCTCACCTGATCATGTAGTTTTGTAAGGATTGTTCATTGATGAGTTGCACAAGTCACTTCTTGTCCCATCGTATTCCACACCTGCTCAGATGGAGCCAGGGAAGTTACTGCATGTCTTGCAGAGCAAATTGAGTTTCAGAGGCAAGAACAGCAAAAGAATGGGTCTGACAACATTCTGCATGTACCAATTACTGGTTAGCATCCCCTTCAGAAATGCTAAAGGTGAACGAGAGTTGTAGATTATTGTACCCCAGACCATAAGGCCTGGGTGTGACCAGTGTGTGATGTGTGTCTTGGACAAATGCACTCTACGAGACAGTGTTCACCAGGTCTGTGTTGTAGGCACAAATGACCATCACTTGCATGCAGGCAGACTCTGCTTTTATCGCTTAAGACCAAGGTACACCATTTCATGTTCCAAATGATCCTCTGATGGCACCAGTCGATAAATGCACGTCGATGCTGTGGCGAGAGTGGAAGACGGGCTATAGGTGTACGTGCCCATAGTCCCAGTCCTAATAACTGGTTCACAACAGTTCGTGTTGACACGTCTGGGCTCACAAGCCCTCTTACCTGTGCTGTGGTAGCTGTATGGTCAGCCAGTGCTGCCCTTACAATACGACGGTCCTGGTTGGGTGTCTGTGCTACACGGACATCCAGAACCTAGTCTACGGGTGTGAGAATGATCACGTGATCACTATACCAGTATTGTTACACAACTGATGCAGCACATCCAACTTGTGTGGCAGTTCTCTGAAAGAACCATCCCACCACCCAGAAGGCCACAATTTGACCCTTTCAGACTCGCTTAGTTGGCTGTAGGAAGTACAAGTGTGTCTCCGTGGCATGGTTGCCTGCTTGCTTCAGAAATGTGCACCACAATAAGCCTTCTGGCTGTAAGCATTCCCTGTTAAATGGTGGACACAACTGGCACTCTTGTAGCTATGCCACAGTGCTCTATGTTGGCAGACAATGAAACCATAATTAGTACAGCTACTATCCGCAAGGTGGCGTATAGTATCATCATATCAAAATTGATATCATCTTTTCAGCTCTACTAATTTTTGTTTCTGGCAGTGTACACTGAGGTGATAAATGTCATGGAATACCTCCTAATATTGTGTTAGACCTCCTTTTGCTCTGCACAGTGCAGCAACTTGATGTGGCAATGACTCAGCAAGTTGTTGGAACTCCCTTGCCCTGCTCTCTCTGTAGCCATCCTTAACTGTGAAAGTGTTGCTCATGCAGGATTTCGTGCACAAACCGACCCCTTGATCATGTCCCATAAATGTTCGATGGGCTTCATTTGGGCAATCTGGGTGGCCAAATGATTAGCGAGAATGTTTTTCAAACTAATCTCGAACAGTTGCAACCCGGTGACATGTCATCATTGCTTGGGAACATGAAGTCCTTGAGTGGCTAAAAATGGTCCCCAAGTAGGCAAACATAACAATGACCAGTCAATTATCAGTTCAATTGGACCAGAGGACCCAGTCAGGTCCATGTAAGCACACCCCCCGTCATTATCGATCCGCCACAAGCCTGCACGGTGCCTTGGTTAAAACTTGGGTGCACGGCTTTGTGGGCCTGTGTCACCCTTGAACCCTGCCATCAGTTATTATCAACTGAAATCAGGACTCATGTGACCAGGGCACAGTTTGCCAGTCGTCTGGGGTCCAACTGATATGGTCACGAGCCCAGGAGAGGTGCTGCAGGTGACAATGTGCTGTTAGCAAAGCATTTGTATTGGTCGTCTGCTGCTATAACCCATTAATGTCAGATTTTGCCATACTGTCCTAATGAACATGTTTGTCATACATCCCACATTGATTTCTACTGTTATCTCATGCAGTGTTGCTTGACTGTTAGCACTGACAACTCCATGCAAATGCCGTTGCTCTCAGTCATTACGTAAAGGCTGTTGGCCACTGCGATGTCCGTCGTGAGGAGTAATGCCTAAAATTTGGTGTTCTCGGCACACTCCTGACACTGTGAATCACGGGATTTCCTAAATGGAATGTCCCAAGCATCTAGCTCCAACTGCCATTCCGCATTCAAAGTCTGTTAATTCACGCCATGCAGCCATAATCACATTGGGAATCTTTTCACATGAATGCCATGAGTACAAATGACAGCTCCGCCAGTTCATTGTCCTTTTACACCTTGTGTATGTGATGCTTCCACCATCTGTGTATGTGCACATTGCTATTCCATGACTTTTATCACCTTAGTGTATATGCCACTACACTATTTGTTGGCAGATGACAATGAAGCCATTATCAGTATATCTACTATCCCCCAGGTGGCACATGCCGTCATCAGATCAAAATCAATGCTGTCTTTCTAAGTGTGTCATATTTTTCCCCAGAAGTGTATATATAAAAAAAGAGTAAAACTGCCTTTGAGTGTGTTCGGTAAACTAAAGATTTTTTCAAAACTAAGTTTCCGAAGTGTACAGAAAGGGAAGTTTACCATAAGTACAAATAAACAGTTATGATGGGAGGCAGTAATTATGAAAATGAAATTGATGTGGATGGGACGGCAGTAAGGTCAAATGGATGTTAGATGGATCAAGGAAGCTGTTGTTGGAGTCTAACAGTAAGAGAGAAGAAAGGACTGACAGAGTGACCTAATGGACAGTGGATAGATGACCTTAAACAACATGCAGGAGCAACAGAATTATGTACAGCTAAGGCAGTAAGGTATCTTGTTGTACTAAGTCGTCACAATAACACGATATACTTCAGGACAAAATATGTACCTCTTTAAATAAATTGTTGTAGTCTTGTGCATCTTTTTCATTTTCTCCTCAGTGCTTATCTGTGTTCTTTAAAGTGGATATGAAATTACTGTATACATTATAAGTGTGCTTGATAAAGTGCCAGATTCCAGTTGTCTCAGATTCAATCACTGGTTAGTCCTAGGATTTTTATCAGTTACTTATCGCTTCTTAGAACTCTGTTAATGCGAAAAATGCAAAGTAGCACCCATGTTAAACTGCAGGTGTCCACATAACTGGCTGGGTAGGGCAGTTCAAAGGTTGTAGGATGGCAACAACAAACTATCTCCAATAGGACCATGCCTATTAAAGCATTTTTTGTTCAAACCAAATAGTGATTTAGATGTCTTTGATACCTCAAAAATTTACCAATTGATGACACACAATTTTGACATGTTGTATCTGATACTACAGCTGCCAATGGCTCACATATACTAGAAGTGAAGACAGATTTATTTAGTGCTGAAGTACTTAAAACTCTCTCTCTCTCTCTCTCTCTCTCTCTCTCTCTCCCCCCCCCCCCCCCCCCCCCCCCCATTGACTGATTGATTATTCTTCAATGTCTCCAGATGTATCCTATCAACCGATCCTTCTTTTAGTTTGGTTGTGTCATAACACCCTTTTCTCTCCAATTTAATTCAGTACCTCTCCACTATGAAACTGTGTAGCTTCACCATTCTTCTGTAGCATCACATTTCCAACTCTTCTATTCTTTTCTTGTTTGTACTATTTATCATACAGCTTCATGTCCTCGTGAAATATAATGGCTGTGGCTTTCCCTTGCTTTCAGCCCTTCTTAGTACTAACATAACAAGGCCAGACCAATCAATCATTCAAACTGTTGCACCCTATATTTACTGAAAAAGCTGCTGCCTCTCTTCAGGGACCAAGCGAGGTGGTGCAGTGGTTATACACTGGACTCGCATTCGGGAGGACAACGGTTCAATCCCGCGTCCGGCCACCCTGATTTAGGTTTTCCGTGATTTCCCTAAATCGCTCCAGGCAAATGCCAGGATGGTTCCTTTGAAAGGGCATGGCCAACTTCCTTCCCCATCCTTCACTAATCCGATGAGACCGATGACCTCGCCGTCTGGTCTCCTTCCCCAAACAACCCAACCCCAACCCTCTCTTCAGGAATTATATGCTAATATGGCATCTCCACAGACACCTCTCTGATGTGGTTACATTTACATCTACATCTGACATTGAGACCCACAAGCTACATCACTGTGGCTAGGTCCATGGGTCATTGGGGGGGGGGGGGGGAATATTCTATTTGCAATTGCCCTTTTCTGGTTGTATTTGGGATTTTTTTTTTTTTTGTGTGTAATTTGCTTGTTTGTTTTGTGTTGTGGTTCTGTTCCCCCCCCCCCCCCCCCCTCCCCCCCCCCCCCCCCCCCCCCCGAATTTTGCTTTCTGGGTCGTCACTGTTTTTAATTTGTCATCAAGTACCATAGTTTCATATGTATAAAGTAATTCTGTTTTAATAAATTTGTTAAATAGATTTGTTTTTTGTGATAGACATTTTTATTAAATCTGTTACAGGCAAGTTTTTGTAATTTTGTCCTTTTTTTCTTAGTTTGGAAGTTTAGCCTGGCTAGGTAAATATTTGAACTTGTTCACATAGAAGATTGGCCTGAACCTCTTTATTAAAGGCCATTCATTGAATCTTGATCTGATTTTTGTTGTTATTTCACGCAGTTTCTCTACAAACTAGATTTCTTTGTGTCTGTTATTATAGAGTATTGCAGTGTCAACAGCAAACACTAGGAAACAGAGGTGAATTTGGTATTGGAGGCATCTTGTCATTTCCTAATCACTTTTTATAGAACTAAATTGAAGAGTAGTGAGTATAAGCCATTCTCATCTGATCACTGTCTTGACATTGAATGGTACATAAAATTCTCCCAAAAATTTAACTTTTCGTTAACTTTTCATTTTGTGACAATTAATTGAAACCCTCAGCTGCCAACAGGTGGTGTTGATATACCTCGATGGGGACAGCTGAAAATGTGTGCCCCGACTGGGACTTGAACCCGGGATCTCCTGCCTACATGGCAGACGCTCTGTCCATCTGAGCCACCGAGGACACAGATGAATAGTGCGACTGCAGGGACTTATCCCTTGCATGCTTCCTGTGAGACCCACAGTCCACAATGTATGTACGTTATGTACCTAATAGATATAATATGGGAATCATCACCTTAGTGTGTGCTAGTAATGAGTGGATGGGCAAATATCTATTAGGTACATCATGACATCATATGGTTTTTGGAAGATTAGATTAGATTAGTACTTGTTCCATAGATCATGAATGCGACACTTCATAATGATGTGGAATGTGTCAGGTTAATAAAAGGTGTCTATACAAGATATTACATAACACAAAATATTACATAACACTTGATATTTTTTGTTGGAGTTGGGGAAATTACCCACTTACTATATCCAAAAATTCATCTAATGAGTAGAAGGAGTTGCCATTAAGAAATTCTTTTAATTTCCTTTTAAATGCTATATGGCTATCTGTCGGACTTTTGATTTTATTAGGTAAGTGACCATAGACTTTTGTGGCAGCATAATTTACCCCCTTGTGAGCCGAAGTTAGATTTAACCTTCAGTAGTGAAGGTCATCCATTTTCCTAGTGTTGTAGACATATACACTGCTATTGCTTTTGAATCCATTTGGATTGTTAATAACAAATTTAATAAGTGAATATAAATATTGTGAGGCTACAGTGAAGATCTCTAGCTCTTTAAATAAGTGTCTGCAGGATGATCTTGGATGAGCTCCAGCAATTATTCTGATTACATGCTTTTGTGCAATGAACACTCTTTTACTCAACGATGATTTACCCCAGAATATGATGCCATATGAAGGCAGAGAATGAAAATACGCTTGGTAAGCTAATCTACTGAGATGTATATTGCCAAAATTTACAATGACCCTAATAGCATAAGTAGCTGAACTCAAATGTTTCAGCAGGTCCTCAGTGTGTTTTTTTCCAGTTCAACCCCTCATCAATGCATACACCTAGAAATTTTGAATATTCTACCTTAGCTACTGATTTCTGATCAAACTCTATATTTATTAATGGTGTCATTCCATTTACTGTGTGGAACTGTATGTACTGTGTTTTGTCAAAGTTTAATGAGAGCCCATTTGCAGAGAACCACTTAATGATTTTCTGAAAAACATCGTTTACAATTTCACCAGTTAATTCTTGTCTGTCGGGTGTGATAGTTATACTTGTATCGTCGGCAAAACGTACCAGCTTCACATCTTCGTGAATATAGAATGGCAAGTCATTAATATAAATTAAGAACAGCAGAGGACCCAAGACAAAAGCTTGTGGCACCCCATTCTTGATTGTTCCCCAGTTTGAGAAATCACCAGTTTTTTGCATATTATGTGAACTGCTTATTTCAACTTTCTGCACTCTTCCAGTTGGGTATGATTTAAACCATCTGAGCACAGTCCCATTCATAACACAGTACTTGAGCTTATCTAGAAGTATTCCACAATTTACACAATCAAAAGCCTTTGAGAGATCACAAAAAATCACAACGGGTGACTTCCTGTTACTCAGAGCATTTAATATTTCATTAGTGAAAGTATAAATAGCATTTTCCATTGAAAAACCTCTCTGGAAACCAAACTGACATTTTGTTAAAACTTTATTTTTACAATGGTGTGAAGCTACTCCACAATACATTACTTTTTCAAGAATTTTGGATAAGGCAGTCAGAAGAGAGATTGGGCGGTAGTTGTTGACATCAGACATATCCCCTTTTTTATGTAGTGGTTTAACAGTGGCATACTTCAGTCTATCTGGGAAAATACCCCACTTCAGAGAGCTATTACATATGTGGCTAAGAATCCCTCTTATCCCTTGGGAACAAGCTTTTATTATCCTGCTGGAAATGCCATCAATTTCATGTGAGCTTTTATTCTTGAGAGAGTTTATTATCTTCCTAATATCAGATGGAGAGGTGGGTGGAATTTCAATTGTATCAAATGGTGAGGGTAAGGCCTCTTCCATTAACTGCCTCACTTCTTCTAATGAACATTTAGATCCTATTTTCTCAACAACATTTTAAAAATGATTATTCAAAATGTTTTCAACTTCCGGCTTGTTGTTTGTCAAGTTTCCATTCACTTTGATGGTAATGCCGTCGTCCTGTACTCTTGGTTGCCCTGTCTCCCTTGTAATAATATTCCAAATTGTTTTGATTTTGTTATCAGAGGTATTAATCTCAGACATGATGCACATGCTTCTGGACTTCTTAATAACCTTTCTTAATGTAGCACAGTAGTTTTTATAATATTTGGCTGTTTCTGGGTCATTACTCTTTCTTGTTGTTAGATACAGTTCCCTTTTGTGGTTACAAGATATTTTTATTCCTTTAGTAAGCCACGGTTTTTTACATGGTTTCTTATAATTAGATTTAACTACTTTCTTGGGGAAACATTTTTCTAATTCTTTTACAAGTGTATCATGAAATAAGTTATATTTGAAATTAGCATTGGGTTACTTGTACACCTCATCCCAGTCTAACTGCTGAAGATTTTCTCTGAAATTTCTAATTGTTGAGTCATTAATTGAACGCACAACTTTGGAGGGTATTTTTGAATTACTGAATGGAGCAATGTCATATACTGTAACTAGCTGAGCACCATGATCGGCAAGGCTATTCTCAACAGGACAAGAATTTATGTTTTTAAATTTATCTTGGTCTATAAAAGTTTTATCTATCAATGTGCTGCTGTCCTTTACTACCAGAGTAGGAAAATTAATGACAGATGTCAAATTGAAAGAACCAAGCAAGACTTCCAGGTCATTCTTCCTATTACACTCTTTCAGTGAATCAACATTGAAGTCCTCACAAATAATAATTTGCTTTCCACTATCTGACAGATAGCACAACAAGGCGTCCAAGTTTTCCAGGAATAAATGAATATTTCCTGAAGGGGACCTATAAACTGTTCCAATTATAAAAGAGCCCTCCTTCAGTTTAAGTTGACAAGCACATTCTTCTATATGTTGCTCTAGACAAAACTTTTTTGTATCTAAGCTTTTTACACAGTGATAACTTTTGACATATATGGCAACTCCTCCTCTCACCTTATTCTCTCTACTCATATGTGCAGCTAGTTTATAACCACTGATATTTACCTTTTGCATATCAGACACAATGTGATGGTCAGACAGACATAGTATATCTTTTACAATATCAGATTCAATATCATCTAAACAAACCAGGAGCTCATCTACTTTATTCTTCAATCCTGGAATATTTTGGTGAAAAATGGTAACATTATTTTTTACTTTACATTTGTGAGAATCTACTTTTTTCTTTAATCCACTAACATTTTGATTAAATATGGTAACATTATTATTCACTTTCCTGTTGTGAGAATCTTGTGAGTTTTGGACCTCTTTAGCACCTGCCTGCCTGAACTTCTCATTGGACACTGATATTAGTCTAAAAAAGAGGTACATCCATGAGTACTCGTATCCCTCCTTATGGGTTTCGCTAACAACCCTGCCAGTTTACCCTTCCCTTTCCTATTGATGATACTTTTTTTTTAGTTTCATGAAATTTCAGGCAAAATGATGTCTGTAACTTGCTGCCACAATATTCTGGCCATCTTTGTGCGGTGTAGGCAGTTTTCACTGTGCAGTCACTTGAGCTGTACTTACAGGATACTAGTTGTCACCATATGACACAAACGTTGGGCATTATGATAACCTCGATTCACTGAGCCCATATCATCTCACGTGGCAATAACCTGCAAGCAGAATTGGATCACCTCCAACTGTGTTTGTGAACAACATATATTTATCTCAGCAGGTACAGGGAGCACTACAGATGTACAAACGACATAACAAGGAAAAGAATGAGTCCTTCAATTGCAAATGTTTCCACAAAAGTAGACAGAGTATTAAGAAAACTTAAAGTTAGAATGATCTTTTATTGCCCATCAAAAATCACTGCAGTTCTGGGATCTGTCAAAGGCAACTTAGAACTCTGCAAAGCAGGTGTTTGTGGGATTCTGTGTAAATGTGGCAAATTTTATGTAGGGCAAATGATACACACTATTCAGCAGCACATCGTGGAACACCAGTGGCATATCCACCTCCTCCAAGCCTGCTAGCACTGAACACAGTAATTCTAGAGGTCATTCAACGAAACACAATGATACAATAATTGTGACCCATATGTCAAACATTTGGAACTACTCCATCAATGAATCACTGAAAATATGACTGTCTGACGCCTTATCAATCGGGACACCAGTTCCCAGTTAGGTACTGCATGGAATCCTGTCATAGAGAATCATCAGGCTCAGGGAAGCCACCAGCATCATTCTGTGATTTTACTGTGTGAAGACGATTGATCTGATATCGATAAAACAAATTTTATTGACAGAGGGCGCTCTGTGCAGCACACTGACTTGGCAGCAGAAGCACGTGCACTCAAGCATTACATTTGCATGACAACTGGGTACACCATACGCGTATTGGCCGGGTCCTAAATAGGGGAGCACAGTGTACTTTCACAGTATACATCTGAAGACAGCACTGAAATACCATGGCAACGAGTCAGACATGGAGCAGTTTCACCTGAAATTTCATTGAACAATCTATATGCAATGAAAGTATTAAATTTTACTGTCTGTTTAGTTTTGCAAATTTGAAGGATGGTTTTAAGGTTTAGGATTTTTTCTGCGCATAAATTTATTTTTCAAAATCTTGCCCTCTATTCTCCAGGTAAGCGGTCTGTTTATTTTTCTAACCAAATCAAGAGAGATTTAAAGAGGATGAAATTAGTGTTTAATGCCCCATCAACAACAAGGTAATTAGAAACAGAGCACAGGCTTAGATTAGGGAAGGATGGAGAAGGAAATCAGTCGTGTCCTTTCAAAGGAATCATCCTGGCATTTGCTTTAAGCGATTTAGGGAAATCGTGGAGAACCTAAATCAGGATGGCTGTTTGCGGGTTTGAACAATTGTTCTCGTGAATGCGAGTCCAAAGGATTTAAAGAGGCCTTTGCTACTGTCGCAGGGTAAGGAGATTCCTCTATGGTTGTTTACAATGTGCGTGATCGATACTCAAAACCTATACTTTTCGATACCAATAGATCCTATCCTAAAGATAACAAATGTCCAATTTTAAACTTTGGGGGGTTTTGTGGGAACAAGTGGATGATTTTTGTGGTATAAAGTCTTCTTAATAGACATTCTATTTTATTTCATGGAAGAAAGTATTCATTCATTATTTTTGCACTGGTTGGTTCTGAGAAATCTAATAATATTATGAACAGCAACCCAAAATCCAAAATTTAATGATGCTTTAAGTTTTTTGTGCAGGCTAATTTCACAATAGTGAGCTCAGTAAGCCTCATGATCTTTTGAGTTGTCCATTGTGTCATGTGGGAGAGTTTTCCTGGCAGCATTTGTCTACACTGGGGTAGTATAATATGAATGGAAAACATCCAGAATTAGTGATTGCAGAAACAGCCTGAAAACTGTAGTGTGGCTTTAGTGCATCACGACCAAATGCCCAGCCTTTTAAAGCCCTGGGTCACTTCCAAAGATTCCTTGTAGACAAGATTCCCAGTTTTTCTTTTGTAACTTATCCAGTTCATAATTTTCCATAAGAATTCTTCCCCATGGTCATTGACTTTCCTCATTTGTAATTGGAAATGAGGGAGCTGGACTTGAATCTAGTGAGGATAAAGAAGTGTCTAAACACATTAAGACAATTGAAATTGATGTGGACTGAGTCAGAGTATTGCTTCAATAACATACTAATCCCCACATAGGCAAAAGAAATAAGTTCCATTGAACCTTATCTCGTGGACTGATCATGCTTGTTTCTCCTCATTGAGCGGTGACATCACCTTTCTGCATATGGAAACTCTGAGACCTTTCATTCCTGGTTATAATCAGTCCTGATGCACTTGAAATAATGAAGAATAAGACAGCATTTATTAAAATAAAAGCAAATGTGTGCAATGACTTCACAGACAGAGTCTTGAACCACACTAAGTACCTTACCTCTATGATCCACTAGTAATGCACTATCAATAATACTGTATGTCCCTATGGCTGCCTGGAATTTGGCAGAAGGAAAGATGTAGACATGTACCTTCCTTTCATATTACAAAATGGATGGATAAGAGGTGTAAGTCTGCCATAGCCTTCCGCCTGAAAGTTTTATGTATTACTTATACATGTTAACCCAAAATGCTCAAAATCATACTATAAAGTATTTAAAATAACTGCATACCCTTTTGTAACATATATTTTTGATATTCCCAAAAAGGTGGTGGTATAATCTCATTTTCATCTATTTTTTGTACTTATACACTTACGTGCAAATTAGCAAATTATGGAAGTAATAAATAGAGTAATTAGTATTATTTCTTTGGGAGTAGATCTGGAGGTACACATGGCTGAAAGTGCAGAATTATTCATTCCCTCATAATTGCATCAACCTACACAGTTTTCAGTTCATGTTTCTGTAAACATAAGTACAATATTTGACTGACTGGTCCACAACATTGGATAATCTGTTAATTGGGTTTCTTCACGCATCATATTTTTGTGGTAGTGTGAAAAGTGACTGTCGCAAGACCACTGCTGGATGCAGCAAAGGTGGCCTTTTGAGGCCAAAAGTGCATTACGTCTTCCTGCTTTGACATTTCACACAGCCTAATCAAGCAGTTACTTTTCTTGTGATAAAATAAGTAATTGTCATACGCTAGTCTCAATAAATATGGAACTTATTTCATTCTTCACATAAATTTTGATTGTGACACGGTGTGCCTGCCAGTGGTCAGACACTCCATTCTGTTTAGTACGGTGTATCTTTTGACGGTATGTTAGGTTGCAAAATGTGAAGTTCAAAACATTGAACAAGATATTGCACCTAATTTCCTGTACACTGGTGTCAACTAAATGAAGAAATATAAATATATACTGTACTAAACATAGTGGAGTATATGGCTACCAGCAGTCACACAGCATCAGGCCTGAACCTTAGCTCTCTCTGCCATTGGCCTTGTGGTAGTCATTGTGGTAAGACTGTGATAAGATTGAAGTGATTGTGATTGTGATAAGATTGTGAGCAGGCTGCGTTTTTTGAGGCCAAAAGTGCATTACGTCTTCCTGCTTTGACATTTCACACAGCCTAATCAAGCAGTTACTTTTCTTGTGATAAAATAAGTAATTGTCATACGCTAGTCTCAATAAATATGGAACTTATTTCATTCTTCACATAAATTTTGATTGTGATGGTGAATTATATACTTAAATGTTCCTCACTCTTCACTGCTTCACATTCAGTTGACTAGAGTTCTTGATGAACCCATTATAGATCTCACAGTTCTATCAAACGTTCACTGCACAGTATTCACCTTACTTACAATAGATATTCTCAATGGAGAAATATCATACAATAGTTAAGTGATGTGCAGCAGCAGAAACTGTAGTCTGTCAGTAAACTCAAGATATAGCAGGCAAGTACCCACGCTGCCTACCCAGCAACATCACAAGATGATTACTGCTTTTGGTGAGTCCACTATGAGTAAAACAAGGGTGTGCGAGTGGTATAAGGATTTTGAAGAAAGCCGCCAAGATGTTGAAGATGATGAGCACCCTGGAGCTCCAGCACATCAGCTAATGAAATCATGGCAAAACTGAGAGAAATGCCTATCAATGATCACAATTGGAAAAGTCACTGATGATGTATATAATTTCCCTTTTATTCAAGGACCTAGCTAGACCTTTCTTATGCTCCTTGTTGTGGTACGAAGTATTGTCCATAACAGCAACACTGTTGGATGGCAGATTCAAAATTACATTTGTAGAAATCCAATTTGAAAATTTTTGTAAACCATTTGGCTGTGATAGTCCACTATTGTACAAGCCAGTTTATAAATTAACTGTGCATTAGTCAAAAACACATTAGATCCAATGTTCACCACAATTGTCCTGTTGCTTCCAGTAACATTGTCCATGATACAGTCAACCCAACATTTTCTTCAATTAACATTGTTGTACACCCAGGTATTGTTGATATAAAAGACCTTGCTGCCTTGATTTCCTTACTTGCATTGGGTATTTGCATTTCGAGTCAATTATATTGGTTCTCTTTACCAGGATCCTTCTTTAACTTACAGATCTCTTCCAGATAAACCCCATTTCACGTAGTGTCCCCATGCAAAATATTTTTCTGCTAAGGAAAATTTAATTATTGTCTTACAGCAATAGGACCTAAGTAATTTATGTAATATCAGCACTATGTTTTGCTTTATGTAAAAGTTCTCCATTGTTAATCGAATTGTCGATTTTGTAAAGTCCTTTGTAAAGATGGGTTTCCTCCGTAAATTCTTAGTGCTCTTTCTAGGTGATTTCAGTGAACCATATGGTTTATTTTCACATTCCTTTGTTATGTGTACTGTTTTGTGTGAATTGCAGCGCTTGGATTGGGACTGGTAATATTAGCCACCAGTTCTTTATGTGTCAACTATTTAATGCAGAACATAATTTTCTTGCTATGTAATATGCTTTTTCACCACTTATGAATAACTAAGAATATCACTATATCTAAAAACAAAGATGATGTGACTTACCAAACCAAAGCGCTGGCAGGTCGATAGACACACAAACAAACACAAACATACACTTAAAATTCAAGCTTTTGCTTCATCAGGAAAGAGGGAAGGAGAGGGAAAGACGAAAGGATGTGGGTTTTAAGGGAGAGGGTAAGGAGTCATTCCAATCCCGGGAGTGGAAAGACTTACCTTAGGGGGGGAAAAAGGACAGGTATACACTCGCACACACACACATATCCATCCGCACATACACAGACACAAACAGAAATTTGTAAAGGCAAAGAGTCTATCAACCTGCCAGCACTTTCGTTTGGTAAGTCACATCATCTATTATATTCATATCATTAATAAGAATATCACTAAATATACAAACTAAAATAGCTGATGCTGCTAAATGAAATCACATAAACAAAATCAATGTAAATACCTACATACTTTACCACACCTCTAGCCAGGTTCTGGGCAATGGATTTCTGGTATCACTGTGGGGCTATTCTGGGAAAGCCCACTTTCCCCACCAAAAGTGATGCTCGCTCATGAGTTTACTTACAGATTATAGACAACAAGTGTGTCTGCAATGTGAAAACAACTAGGTGGCGATTGGCACCCAATGCCTGGAAAATAGGACCTTTTCCTTCGAGGTCACTGGGGCGTGAGGTGTTTAAAGGTGGGTTGTTGCTATGAAATATGTTGAAAAAATACTTTTAGGCAGAACTCTATCTTTGGCATGTCGGGGAGAGATTGTTTCTTAAACACACTTGCATTTGTCATACACACAAAATGAATCATAATAAAAACTTATGGGGTGAGTGTCCTCAAACAATGGATGGAAGTCATTGCATTTCTCTTACTACTAAACACTAGCACAGGCAGCAAATGGCTGTTTAGGAGATAGAGAAGTTTCTCTGTAACTACCACAGCCTACATTACTGGCAGCTTATAAAAATTATCTGCAGTAGACTTCTTACAGCAGTCATATTTATTGGCACTGGGCAGCAGCATTTTTGGTCAAAAGTTATATTGCTTATTAAAGGTTTACAGAAATGACAGTAAGCAGTTGACTCTTAGTGATGTTATAATTTTTATTTTCCATTACCGGCTTCATGTTGCCTAGCTATTCCTCATCAGATGGTACAGTACTTAATAATAGTTCCCAGTGTTATGGGGGTGGTTATGTAGTGTTATTTGATTCCATATGATTACTCCTAGTGCCCAAAAATTTTTAGAAAACTCTACACACACTTTTCCACAGGTAACAACTCCCATGTGCTTCACACAATATAAAGCAATAGTCTGTAAATCATGTGCTTCTTTTAGCATCTTCTGAAATTAGCTCACTGATGTGGCACTTCTGACATCTGGAAAATATAGTAAGAATAATTATGGGTGCCCTGAAAACTCAAGGTAGTTCCTGCCAAATTTTATATAACAATAAAAAGTTTTGGGATACGAACAAATTGCTGACTGCTAAGACCTTAACTTAATAATTATAGACTCTGTTGTATTATGTTTGATTTTAGTGCTCCAATGTGGGCATAAACTATGTAAATAAATAAATAAATAAGTGTAAATGTTTGTAATTAAATGTCATACGAAACTATTACAGCTGAAGTAACTGTCCATTACCAGAATGAGAAAATTGTGCATTGCATTCTTACATTCAGCTTCCACCTGAAGGTCTATCGGAACACATTCAAGAGAGACTAAGTTGCATCACTTCCTTGTAGGACCACCTTAACAGAAGTGGATCATACTGGATAATCTTGTTATAAAAATAGCTTACAGTGATAGACATTGTCCTGCATGTGGTGCAAAATAGACTGACAGCCTGACAGCCAAACGTATGAAGTTACATCTGAAAACACACTATTAGTTCTACAATAGCCAATGGAGTACACAATTAAAGGTCAGATACCTGAAGCACCTCACTTTGTGAGTTCTGTCATTCATGGGTATGGCTGGTGGTCTTTTTTCTTTTTTTGGGGGGGGGGGGAGGAGGAGGAGGTTTATAAGCAAGAGCCGAGGCCCTGCTGTCCTGAGTTCTCAGCTAAAAGGAAACAAAAGGCCTGAGCACAGCAGGAAATATAAGAAATTTTTTACAATCAAAGTGAGGACAACATTTTAATTATGAAATAAGTGTATTTTTATAGCCATATTAAACATGTATCTAACATAACACAGATGAGTACAAATGTACGAATTTTAAAATTCATGTCCCTTGCTAAGTTTTGATTTTGCATACTGATTGAGCTGTGGCATTTATTTTGACAAGTTTAAAATTTTTGTTGACTAGTACCATATGACAATAACATAAGCATTTAAAGCATATTCATTAATAAAAGAATGAAATGTCTTAAAATGATTTTTTGTTGAATAGCTTTTAATTTACCCCTGAGATAAAACATCAAATACATAAAAAGTTTAATTAACTGACATCCATAAGTTTTACACTGAGATGACGAAAGTCATGGAATACCTCCTAAAACGTAGGATTTTGTGCGCAAACTGACCTCTCAATTATGTCCTATAAATGTTCAATGGGACTCGTGTTGGGCAATCTGGGTGGCCAAATCATTTGTTCAAATTGTCCACAATGTTCTTCAAACCAATTGCGAACAATTGTGGCCAAGTGACATGGTACATTGTCATCCATAAATATTCCATCGTTGTTTGGGAACATGAAGTCCATGAATGGCTGCAAATGGTCTCCAGTCAATGATCGGTTCAGATGGACTAGAAGACCCAGTCCATTCCAAGTAAACACAGCCCACATTATTATGGAGCCACCATCAGTTTGCACAGTGCCTTGTTGACAACTTGGGTTTATTGCTTCATGGCGTCTGCAGCACACTTGAACCCTACCATCAGCTCTTACCAACTGAAATCAGGAGTCATCTGACCAGACCACAGTTTTCCAGTCGTCTAGGGTCCAACCGATGTGGTCACTAACTCAGGAGAGGCTCTGCAGGTGATGCCATGCTGTTAGCAAAGGCACCCTCGTTGGTCATCTGCTGCCATAGTCCATTAACTCCAAATTTAGCCACACTGTCTTAATGTATACATTCATTGTATGTCCCACATTGATTCCTGCAGTTATCTCATAGTGTTGCTTGTCTGTTAGCACTGACAACTCTATGCAAATGCTGCTGCTCTCGGTCATTAAGTGAAAGCTGTCGGCCACTGTGTTGTCCATGGTGAGATATAATGCCTGCAATTTGGTACTCTCAACACACACTTGACACTGTGACTCTCAGAATATTGAATTCCCTAATGATTTCCGAAATGGAAAGTCATATTGCTCTAGCTCCAACTATCATTCTGCGTTCAAAGTCCGTTAACTCCCATCGTGCAGCCACAATTATGTTGGAAATCCTTTCACATGAATCACCTGAGTACAAATAACCGCTCTGCCAATGCACTTCCCTAACATTGTATATGTGATACTACTGCCGTCTGTATGTGTGCATATCGCTATGCCATGACTTTTGTCACCTCAGTCTATATTTGATACTTTCTACTTTTCATCATTTCAGCATGATTTTTGCCTTTGAGAGCATTAGGATTCCATTCTAGACAAAAATGTTTATCTTCCAGTCATTTTAAAATGGTTAACTCCTTCATTTTTGTTTACTTGAGAAGACAGCCAAATGGCCAAGCTGCTGCCGTCCAGCCTCTACTATGAGGTGCTGTAGAGGCCTAGTAACTGAAAGTGAATTTTGACAAGCCAAGATTACAGCACCAAATTCATGCAAGTGTGGACATGTAAAAATTTGTTTTTTTTGTATTTTGTTTTGTATTGCAGCTTGTCATTACTCTTAAGCAGTTCTCAAAACTCAGTTGAGCTGAATAGTTTGGCACACTCTCCATTTTTTTGTGGCTGTGTAGAAGGTTACGATTTTGTATTGTCTCATCACACAGTTGTAAGAGTTTTATTATAATGGAAACAAATGACCCGAGTGGAAAAAATTATTACTCTGCTGCATCTTGTTATCAGAAATGAAAGTGTAAGAATGAAAAAAACGATGCTACAGAAACAGACAGACGTCATTACCCTTTGTGTCACTCACTAATTCAGCCGTATGGTGGAGCCAGATGGGCTTTGAGATGATATTGAGACTTTCTTAAAAGACAGTGAGCAGGATCAGGATTCTTGGTGACATGGGGAATTGTTAGTTTGACAGCTCCCCTTATAAATGATTTAAGTTGTTGTGTTGTAGGTATTTAAGAGAAACCTTGTCATGCAAAAATTAGTGCCTTTTTCAAAATTTTACAGATATTAATATGGACAAAAGACACCATTTAGGAACATCTGTAGCATAATTGTGCAGCAATAAGACCACCTCAATCACGAGAGAAGCAACAGTAAAAGTGGAATTTGGAATTTGCATTGAGGAGGAGTGCACACAAAAAAGGTGAAAGTGATAGTATTAGAGCAAGTGACAGTGACAAAACCATTCTTGAAACTAAAACTGTTTTAACAGGTAGATCAACAATGAATGATAAGCTTTTTAGATTTCAGTATCAGTCTGTGGTGTGAAAAAAAAAAACACTTCAGCTGCTGAGAGGTAGAAGGTAGAAGCAGCTTTTAGGCAAGGACCTAAGCAAAGTCCAAACAATCTGCCCCCTTGAATGTGTTTGAGCACATCTTTCTGGGAAAAAAAAAAAAAAAGGAAACTTTCAAAAGGGGGCTGGTCTGGTTCGAGAGAAGAAACACATGCATTGTTCTGCTTTGTTTGCTGATTGTTTTGGTGATGTACAGGTGCCTGAAAATCCAATTTGGTTCTAGGCTATGGTCAGGAATTTCCAAGAGTCTGGAAGAAGCTAAAACATAAAGGAAGTTAATATGAAACCAGTACTGGCCACAAAACATCATATGTGAAATGCACAAATTAAAAAATTAGCTAACTAGTAGTTCAGCCACAGAAATACTTGTAGACTGAACACTGTTAGAGAAGGATAGTATTGGACCAAAGTACTGCATTGCATTATGAAAGTGGTTCTTTTCCTTATGGAAAAAAGTCAGCTTTGAGAGATGACTTCTGTAGCTGACTTAGCTGTAGATCATAGAAGTGGAAATTTTTTGGGCATTGTAGAGCTTTTGGTGAAGTTTGATCCAGTTATGAAATAACATTTAAGGAAAGTCAAAGTGTCACAACAAGGAGGAAAATGCACAGTCCATTATCTGTTGCATGATGTCAAGAATGAACTAATTGAAATACCTGGAGACTTTGCTCACCAAACTATTTAGCAGAAGTAAAACGTAATAAATAATTTTCTGTTATGGTTGGGGGCTCCCAATGAAACCAAAACAAAGCAACATGTTTTTGTACTGTGCCACATTGTCCTTGATGAAAAATCAATAAAGAATTAGAGAATATTTTCTCAACTTTGTTGACTGACTAGAAGACTTGTCTGTCAGTCACTAAAATGATTTGTGATGAGCCGAAAAGTTATGGTTTACAACTTTCAGACTGTTGTGGGCAGGGTTATGGCGATGGGAGCTGTATGACTGGCACCTATCGAGGAGCTCAAGTGCATATAACGGTATTAAAAGAAAATTCATTGGCAATTTTTCTCCTTTCAGTGCTCATTTATTAAATCTTTGCTGTGTCCATGCTGAAGATAGTTGGATGGATGTAGTCACTTTTTTGAAATTATTTGGAAACACAATCTTTTCATTCCAGTCCCCAAACATGAAACATTTTAAAAGAAAATCTGAGATTGTCCCTTCATGGGCTATCAGAATGAGGTGGTCTGTGTGGATAGATGATGTGTGTTTATTTGCTAAGCATTTGCTAGGATTACAAAGAGTGGTTTAATTTGCTTTTAAATTTGAGTGTGGAAGCATGTACTGAACTAAAAGGCTTTCGGAAGCAGTTGAAATCATTTCAGTGTCTCTCTATGTTTTCAATGTGGTACAAAGTATTAGCTGCAATAAAGATACACAATATTGTGCTCCATGCAATGGAAGCCAAAATAGATGTAGATAGTGTCAATATTAAGACCCTAGTGGACGAATTCAATTAACTGAGGAATAATTGGGGTACTACTTACACAGAAAGTTGCAAGGTAGCAGGCAATATTGGGATAACACCTGACTCGAATGTAATGATTCGCAGCACCCAGAAACCAATTGGCAAAAGAAAACACTTTAGAGATGTAACACCAGAAGAAGATTTAAACCAGAGCCCAGAGGACAGTTTTAAAGTAAACATTTTAATGTTATTCTAGATACAATTGTAGGAAATTAATTGTAAAGTATGAAACCATACACAACATGATGGACACATCCGGTTTCCTACGGAACTATGTAAGCCCAGACAACATTCTATACTACCAGAGTGTGAAGAAAGCATGGCATCTTTGTAAAATGTAGTCATTAATAAGCAGGATTTGAAAGAAGAAATTTTGCAGTTAAAGAAATTTAATGCTGCTAATTTTGTGACTGAGCCACTCCCTCCTGTGCACCTCCTCAATCTCTTGATAAGTTGAGTTAAGTTAAGTTCAGTTCAGTTCAGTTCTATCTCTTTATTCATCCGGTAACAATATACATTTATGGATGTAGCGCAATTGTAATAACATATTTCCAAATATAATGCTAGCGTTACAAATTTTCTACACTTTGCCTGTTACTGGTGCCCAGGCAAATTAGTCATTCAGTATTATTGCAAGAGTTAAGAATTGTGTGAGAAATACAATGGGGCAAGAGTGGCTTGCTGAGAATTAGCCCACCATAAAAAAATAAGAATTTGCATCTAAAAATGGTAGCAAGAAAATATAAATTTGTAAACTATCAAATTTACGTAAACTGCAAGCATTAAAAAATTTCTTGAAAAAAGGTGGTGTATACTTTTTTTGCATTAAAATTTTCTGACTTTATCCAAAACTCTTAAAGTCTAAAATAAGAAATTCGGAAGATGGCATAAGAACGCTTACCCAGGGCCTGAAAATCCTAGCACTAACACTGTTCATGAGCTAGTTAGTTGCAGGTTCTACAAATCATTTGAATGATTCTTTTATCAAAATGAGGAATGAGTCACTTTACAGGATATGTATACCTGAGTAATGAACACATTTTTTAGTCATATTCATGCAACAACCTTAAATTTTTTAAATTATATCTAGGCTGCCAGTTTTTAAAGAGAAATTCATCCATGGAATCAGGGATTTGTCCACAAGAAATGATTTTAGATTAGATTTAAAACTTGCTTTGCTACTTGTGAATAATTTTATGACTCTGGAAAATTTGTCAAAAATTTTTGTTGCTGCATACTGAACTCCTTTCTGTGCCACTGACAGCTTTAATAATGGGTAATAAAGGTCATTTTTTCACTCTGTTGTTATAGGTATAGACCTCACTGTTGTTCTTGAATTGTGATGGATTATTCATAATGAATTTCATTAGTGAATCTATGTATTGTGAGGTGCAGTTAAAATACCTAGCTCCATGAACATGTACTTACACAATGTCCATGCGTGACCACCACACATTATTCTTACTCTTTGCTTTTGTGCAATCAATACTCTTCTAAGTAACGAGTTACTGCAGAAAATTATTCCTCAAGATATCATTGACAGGAAATATGCTAAATATGTCAGGAAGTTAATTAGTTTGTTTTGAAGATCAGCAATTATACAAAGAGCAAAAGCAGCTGAACTTTATTGTTCGAGAAACTTACAGTTGAAGGTTTCATCAGTATGTACACCCAAAAATTTGGAGCATTCTGCTCCATTTACTGACTCCTCCCCACATGCAATGTCAATAGTTGGTATGACAACTTGTTGTACAGAACTGAATATAGTGTGTTTTTCTAAATTCGAGAAGAGTCCATTTTCTGATACAATCTCTTCTGTCCTTTTCTCTCTAATAGGAATTATTTTAACACTATTATTGTCTGCAAAAATAACCAATTCTGCTTGTTGAATGTTTAGTGGAAGGTAATTCATACCTACACTGATCAGCCAGAACATTATGATCACCGACCTACTATTGATGCAAATCTGTCCAGGTGACAGCAGCATCACCTAGCGAGGAATGACTGGTAGTCAGACATACACACGGCGCATGTAGTATATGTAGTATCGGTGAGAGTGCTGGCCGTGTGTAGTAAGGGGAAGGTGTGCAATCAATATGATTTTGACTGAGGAGAGATTGTGATGGCCCAGAGGCTCAGCACGAGCATTTCGGAAACTGCACGACTTGTTGGGTGTTTGAGGAGTGCTGGGGTGAATGTCTTCAACACGTTACGAAACCACATCCAGACGTCATGGGTTTGGGTGGCCACCTCTCATTACAGATGTCAGACATTGTAGACTAGGCAGACTAGTAAAACAGGACAGGCAGCGAACTGTGGCAAAACTAACATCAGACTTTAATGCTGGACAGAGTACAAGTCCGTGTGAACACACAGTGCACCAAACACTCCTAATGATGGGTCTCTGCAGCCGACGACCCGTGCATGTGCCAATCTTAACACCGTGATGTTGGCAACTATGATTCAAATGGGCACATGACCATCAGCACTGGACATTGGCAGTGTGTTGCACGGTCTGATGAATCCTGATATCTTCTACATCATACTGATGGGAGGGCACAAATCTGTTGTCTTCCAGGGGAATAGCTCCTTGACACCTGTACTGTGGGACAGAGACAATCTGGTGGTGGCTCTGTTGTGCTCTGGGGAACATTCATGTGGGCATCCACGGCTCCAGTGGAGCTCACGCAAGTCACCATGACGACCGAGGAGTATTGTACACTGGCTGCAGACCACATACACCCTTTCGTGATGATCGTGTTTCCTGATTGCAGTTGCATTTTTCAAGAAGATAATGCACCATTCACAAGGCCAGGAGTGTGACAAAGTCTCAATTGATGTGCTGGCCACCCATCTCGCCAGACCTGAATCCGATTGAACACATCTGCAATGTGATTGAATGTGGCGTCAGAGCTCATTGCCCCTCCCCTGGAATTTATGGAAATTAGCTGACTTGTGTGTGCAGATGTGGTGCCAACTCCCACCAGCAACCTACCGAGCCCTCAATGTTTCCGTTCTGCATTGCTGCTTTTATCTGTGCCAAAGATACCTATTAGGTAGGTGGTCATAATGTTCTGGCTGATCAGTGTAGAAGTAACAGGAGTGGATCTACAATGGAACCCTTGTGGGACTCCCTTTGCAATTTCTCGTCAGTCACTAAAATTTTCTGTCCTTCCAACAATGTATGAACTATTCAGCATGTGTGAATGTATAAATAGCATTATCAGTTGAGCAACACTTCTGGAACCCAAACTGTGATATACTAATATATTGTTTCTACTTAAGTGTGAGGCTACTCTTGAGTACATTAGTTTTTCAAATATTTTGGAAAAAGTGTCAATAAGGAAGTTTTGTGATAATTATTTAAGTCTTTCTCATCACTTTTCTTTTGAAGAGGTCTAACATTGCGTATTTTAACCTGCGTGGAAAAATTCTTTGTGCCAGTGGTGCTGTATATATATCACTAAGGACATTACTTATTAAGTTCGAACAACTTTTCAGAATTCTTTTTGTAAGTCCATCAACACCATATGAACTTTTGTCTTTTAGAATTTATTAATTTCAGTGAAGGATTTTGGTGCTACTTCTAGTTGCTAAAAGTATGGTGCAATGTCATTTTTTAAAATATATTCTCTTGCTTCTTCAACTGAACCATTTAACCCAATTTTTGCTGTTACATTTAGATAGTGATCGTTAAAAGTACTTGTGACTTGCCAATCATAACATTGTCATTTAGTTTAATAGTTATAGTATCTTGTGCACTGACTGACTGTCCTGTCTCCTATTTGGCATTATCCCATATAGTTTTACTCTTATTGTCCACATGACTAATTTCTGTCAGGATGTACATACTAATTAACACTTTAATGACTTTCCTATAAATATTACAGTACTTTTTGTAGTATGTAATTAGTGCTGGATCTTGACTCGTTCTAGCCTTTATATAGATTTCCCTCTTCCTCTTACATGAGATTTCAGTTCCCTTAGTTATCCACAGCTTACTTGTCTTCTTAATGGATTTTCTGGATAATGTCTTAGGAAAGCAATTTTCAAATTTTGACATAACTTTACTATGGAATAAACTGAATTTGACATTAGCATCTCTTTCTACAGTATATAACCACATTCCATACCACCTCATTCAACTTACTCTTAAAATATTGTATCCTGTTTATTAATAAGCTCACTGCTCTGTAAAAAGCTGCCTCAGGACTGTAAGACACCATATTGTTTAGTTCCATTAATTGAGAATCATGATTAGATAGCTCATTAACAATTGGTCACACATTGTTTTAGCCTGAGCACTGGCTGTAAAAATATCAGCCAGTGTCATACTATCTTGCTGCACAGAGGTTGGAAAACTGAATATTGAAATGAGATTGAAACAACCAAATGATGATTCTAGTTCTCTTTCTGCCCATATCTTTTAAGAAATCTACATTGATACCTCCACAAACTACTGTTTCTTCTTGTCCGACAAATAGCTCAATAATGCATCTAGATGTCTCATAAAGAGCTGAAAATTTTGTAGAGGGTCTCTGTGGACTATTACAGTTAGCACAGAAGTAATCTGCAGTAACAGCACAGAAGCACATGCTTCTAGGTTCTCATGTACACAAAAATTATTTGTTTCAATTTTTTTGATTGTGCATCCAACTTTTACATACATTGCAACCCCTCCCCCCTTTTTTCCATGTTAACTCTACATGTAAACTATGCTAGTGAATAATACCTGATATTTAACTTCTCCATCCCTGCATTTACATGATGTTCAGAGAGGCACATGACATCTATCACTTCAGAATTTTCCACATCTTCTAGGGATACAAGAAACTTATCTATCTTGTTTTTCAGTGCCCTAATGTTCTGATAAAACAAATTAATTTTATTTTTCTGGAAACTGTTACATAAATATTATGGTCCTGTTTTGATCTAATGTCTTTCAATATTTTCTATCTGTAACACGACTCTAACCTGAAAGAATGTGCTCCCTTTGACTCCCAGTAATAACAAGTATTTTGTCTTGCGTGCCTACATTTTTTTGAAAGATACTCAGCCAATGTTTTCTTGCCCCTCTTATTCAGGTGCAGGCCATGGTTTTGTGTACCCTATCTCCCAACTGCAGCAACTGGCACAGCACTGACATGAGACATTATTTCAGTCAAAAGCAGTCTTCTCAGCTCTTTGTTAATGTGGCTGATGGCCATGTTAACTCAGGGCTGGTCACAGCACTCTAAAATCTCCACAAACTCTGCATGAGTGAGCTATTGCTGCTGCTATTTCCTCCAGGTTGCTTTCAATGCTATATTCTAAGTTGCTAGCTAGGCTGTTTTGCGCTTTTCCTACTATATGTACCCAATTCTTTCCATCAAAATCTCTGCACAAATCCCCTCTGTGCTCTGTCACTTGGCTAATGTTGGCACTATGTTTTACAGTGCTTGTGACCTGGTATCCTATACCTAATGTTTCCTGTAGCAATTGGCCTACACCTCTTCTGTGACCGTTACCTAGCAGCAGGAATCTCTTCTTTCTATGAGATCTTTTTCTATCAGCCTAGCCTTAAAGTCAGTCCTATGGGTCTGCTGTATCCTACTTTGCTCAAGGCACTTTTCTTATTTCAGCTAACAAGTCAAACTGATTGCTAACTGGAATTTGAAACATGATTTCTGAGGTTTGCTCCTTTTGCCTGTTACTTGTCAACTTTTGTCAGCTTCCACCGTCTCTTCCCCCCTTCCACTTTCCTAATTCAAAATATGCAATTTCTAATTCTGCCTGAAGGACACAAATCTTTCTTCCCTGTTCCACGATTTTCTTGTCTCAACTACATAATTGACAACTTCATGGAAGAGACTCATCCAACACTTTATGGGCTTCCCTGCTGCAATCACTGGAATACCAGACCACAGTTCTGACATGTTTCTCCCATACTAACTAAACTACAATACATCCACATTTGTCACACATGGTGCTACTTTTACAGTAAACTAAAAAGCACAACAAGATGTAACAATAATGTACCTATAATAATTTTTTTCTTTATGCATTTAGATAAATGTTTCTTTCTGAATTTATGTAAAATAATGTAAATATTATTTTGGATTTTTTTCCTTTTAGTGTCATGTTAAAGAAACTGTACACAACTTTTGAAATGAATGTCATTACTTATGTTAGATTTTAAGCAATTTGATAACCAAAGGAAAGTGTATTTAATGTTAAAACTATTGTGAAATGTGAAAATTGTAATTTAAACACTTGGTCCATACGTAGGTAATGCATTAGGATATGTGTAGTAGAAAACCTGTGGTGAATACCCTACCTGTAGGGGCGCAGGAAAAGGTGGATGCAGGCGAGCGCGGGAAAACGCACACTGGCGCGGTTCGGCACAACGGGCTCAGTAAGACAGTCGGAGTTGAGCATCGGTCAGAGGAACATGTACTGTACCGAGGAGGCTATCCAGGAAAAGTGGATTCCATTGAGCCTCGGATGGGCCGATTCCGACGACTACTTGGCATGGCTATATTCTCAGGCACAAAACTGGAAAGATTACGACGCTAAGAAGAATGAAAGTGCCGAGACTGTGAGAGCCTTAGCCGTGCTTGTATGTGTGCTGTGCTGCCCGCTATCTCGCTGCCCGCCATCCGCCGCAACGACGTGCACAGGTCAAACATTTATTTCATCTTTAGAAGTGTATCTGTGTGGACCAGTGTTGAAACTGTTCTGACTGTTCAATAATAACGTGACTTTTACCAGAATTGCCTTAGCCATCACTTATCCTTATCATTGACCTAGACAGGGTCCTTACCACATATTGTGCAACCCGAGTATCCCGAATTGAAAGTTTACAGTTAGTAATAAATCATCTGCAGACTAATCTATGCTATAAAGACGTTTAAATTCATGTTTGTTAACGCAGATGTTAGTAAAGAACAACAGTGTGATTAAATTGAAAGATAAATTTTGAATGGAGCTAGCAATGTTATTTAATTCATTTGAGACTGAAAGAATGTTAGTCAATTAATCCAGAAGCGTGACAAAAGAATAGTAATCCATAGGTTGATAATTTTGAGTGTTACTTTACCTCCAGGACTTGCTAGTTTCAGTATAACTATCATAACAGTTTCAGCCCCCCCCCCCCCCTTTCTCTGGCCTATTCTTGCACATTTTGAAGTGTACTGATCAGAATTGAACAGTAAAATTAATTGCTATATTAAACCTAAGTGTATCAGTGTTTTTTTTCCAATTTTAATAGTGACATTGTATGTGTGTTTTCAAAATTGCTGATTCTAGGGTAATCTATGCCCGATTTCAGTCTGATCAATATACAAAGTGCAGCTCGTAGTAATCATTGCTGTGTGGTGTTGTGTAATTTTAGCTCGTATAAATTAGTACAAAAGAAGAAAACCTTAGTTCAGTAGATTCTTTCTGGTTCTAAATTTTGCTATAAAACGCAACATTACTACGTGTTGTTATGCTTGTACATGCACATACTTGTACAAGGAAAAACTCACTCAATGCCTAATTAGGCTGGCGACCGTATTATTAATCATTGGTAGTATCTACTGTGTATACTTCTTGTCCATGTGAATGCGTAATTGTACTTTACATTTGCTTGACGCATCACTGTAGTTAATGACTGAATAAGTCCGAATTGCTTCCATTAGGTACACGTGGTCAACTTATGTACTAAATCCTTGTTTACAAGGTGAAGCCCGTGAACTTATTATTACAGTACAGGCTTTATTGAGCTAACGCACGTCCGACAGGGCGGTAGTGTTACAAGTGGCTTCCCGGTGACAGGACATCCAGTTGTTGTCGGTTATACACTAACGTAAAGACCGAACAGTGGGTGTTCAGTGGCTTGAATAGCAATAAAGTTCAGTAAATTAAACTGCAGTGTGAGTCAAGTATAATAGTGTGGTGTGATTGGCATTCAATATGGACAGAAACGTAGACGGGGTAGATGTGCCGAGCGAAATGGAGAATGCGGCTAGTAGTAGCAGGAGTTTACGCGGCCAGATAACAGATGGCGCTAGCGGAAGACAATTGGCGTACATACAATACCATGAACACGTCAACGAACAGATTGAAATGTCGCGATCGCCTCGAACACAGCAAGGGACGAAACAGGAAGTAGAAGGTGACTTTGTAGATGATAGTGGGTACGTGAACGAATCCACTGACATATTTGATTCACCACAGATAAAGAAAGAGCCGAAAGAAATTTCTGAAGTAGGATCGGAAAACACCGATTTCGTAGAACAAAACAGTGTAAAAATTTTAAGCATGAACGACTTATTTGAACAATTAACCAAACAAATTGCAGGACAGACTGAGCAACTTAAAACACAGAGCCATCAGCTCAAAACGCACGTTGACGAGCAGCTCAAAACGCAGGGCCATCAGATCAAAACACAAAATGAGCAACTTCAAAAACAAGTCGGTACTCAGGTTAATCAGCTTAAAACACACGTTGATGAGCAGCTCAAAACCCAAAGTGATCAAATTAAAGCACAGGTTGAAGGACAGGGAATTAAAATTAGTAAACAAATAGAACAAGTAGAACAAAAAGTAGGTAATTTAAGTTCTGTGGTAAATACTCTGAAATTTGAAATTGATACTATTAACAAAAATATGGATACTATGCAGGAGGAAATTGGTAACATTAACAGTAGATTCGATGTTGAAATTCTCAACATACAAGAGAAAGTAGAACCTCTGGTTGAAACTAAGGTAGACGAAAAAGTTTTCGGTCTTAAAACTGAGATCGTAAGCGAATGTCAACACGGAATATCACAGTTGAAAAAGGTAGTTGTAGACACTGAAAAAGAATTAGGTGAAAAAGTAACTGGATGTGTTCAAAATTGTACGAAAATTCAAGGCAAAATTTTCGATCTAGAGAGCAAAATTAAAGATAGGCCTGGTGTGGTCTGTAATGGCGCACCAATTACGAAGCTGTTAGAAGGCGAGGAACGCTTTGATCCAGCCAAGAAGCATAACGGGTGGCATCCGTTAGATTTTATAAAAAATTGCGAAAGAGTATTTCCTGAGCACTTGTCTGATCAGGAAAAGATAAACGTTGTAATTAGCGCCTTAGCAGGTGACGCTAAGCGCTGGGGAATAAATTTAAATACCGAACGAATGACGTTCGAGGAATTCAGGCGAAGTTTTACAGAAGAATATTGGTCTGAACAAAAGCAGGACCATTTATGGTGCGAATTTATCATGGCCAAACAGCATGATAACAGGGGCAGGAATTCTTTGAAAGATTTCTGTGAGTATTGGTACCGGAAATTGACACATTTAAGAGGCCGAAGATCAGATTCAGAAATTATCTGTGAACTGTATAAAAAGCTCCCAGAAGATTCAAAGAGGTATGTAGGAAGCAACCATCGCAGCTTCCAAGCATTTCTCGAAAGAGTCGAAGACGAAGATCATTGGCGCGAAAGTCGTGCCAATTATCAAAATTTTGGTAACCGTAATACCCGACACAATGACGAACGAAATGACGGCGATGGATTTCGCGTCAATATGATACAGAGAGGAAGAGGCAGGGGAAGAGGCAGAGGAAGTTATCCAGGTCGCGGTCGAGAGTACACCGCGCAAAACAATAACGACGCGGGAAACTAATTTCCGCGAACGTTGCGGGCCAAACGGAAGCGGACAATACATACCGGCCCCGATTTAAGAAAATATACCGGACCGACCGCAATGTAATGAGACAGGTTAGAGACAGGCATGAAACGACGCAACGTGTTGTGGAGAGACAAGCGTCAGGTGCGAGCCAGCATGAGTCATATCGGCCGCACAGAATACTCCAGGTGAACGGGCGAGTGGAGCATCAGAGGGCAACGGCCCAGCCTAGCGGAACATCTGTTCAGAGAGAAGCCGCTAGCAATACGGCGGCAGTAGGTACGAACGTAGCCGTAAGAGATAATGAAAATTTTACGAGTGATAATTCCGTGGCAAAGGAAACAATAAATGAGACTGTGAGTACTCAGAGAGGTGCGGTTAGCAGTGTTTGCAATGAGGTAAAGGGCGATAATGAATTAGCAGAAGTAAATGATTGGCGTGTGCAGATAGACGATCTGTACAAGGGCCTAAAGCAATGTGAGTGGGAGGATTTTAAGGAGTAGTATGAGGCGAAGAAATTAGCTAATAGGAAGGGAAATGATAGGGGCGTCAATAAAGTGACGTGGCCCAAATTGGAAGAGGGGAGAATAAAAAGCGCTGCGCAAAGTACGCGTGCTACCGATAAGGGGAAGGTTAATGATAGGAAGGATTTGGAGGATGAAATCCTCAGATGATTACATGAAAGTAATTAAAGTCCACGAGGATTACACCGAATATGAAGTCACAGTAGAGGTAAATAAAGCTGATGATGAGGCCGTTTCGCCAAAAGAGGAGATTGAATTAAAATCTAAGCCTGACGACAATACCGAGGAGGAACTTAGTGCCTGTCTCAGAAAAGCCTTTATGTTAGAACCTGATAGCGATCCGGAATGGTCGGATTCCGACGATAGTTCAGAAGATGAAAGATACGCTAATATAGACAAAATTGAATATACTAACTTTCCCTGTTGTGCAAAAGTAGCGTACTTAAATGAATCTGGTGTTGAGGAAGAGAGTAGTGATGACTCTAGTGAAGATGAATTTTTCGGGGTAAAAGAAAGTGAATATACTTTTACTGAAAGAGGGTATGAGAAAATCAGTGAAAATAAAGGGGATGTAGTTAAGTACGATATTGTACCTAACGATGACGAAGTGTCAAAACAAAATCCAGACGTTGAGACTGAACAAAGAAAGAAAGAATCACCGGACGACTCAGGGTTTATCTCACAAAGAGTTCAGGTAATTAATGACTTTGAACTCCCGGAACCAAAGAAACCGCCAGATATATGTGAAGTGAATGTTAAAAGCATATCTTGGGACGATGTTATCGTCGACCCGGATTTGCTCAAGGAAGACCACGATAATGAAAAACATTCGACGGTGAAACAAACAATAATACCAGTTGAAATTTATAACATGAAATTGCAGGTACTTCTTGATACTGGGTCTCAAATAAGTGCAATTTCCCAATCGTTTTTCGAACACATTTGTGATAAGCCTGGGCTAGTAATTATGTCAGTAACAGGTGTAAAAATTGTTGGGGCTACTGGCAAGGCTAGCAAGCCGGTAAAGAACCAGATTTTTGTTGAATTTAGTATAAAAGGACAAAACTTTGAACACGATTTTTTGGTTGTGCCAGACCTGAGTACTGAAATGATTTTGGGGATAGATTGGTTGGATAAAGAAAAGGTTATTATTGATTGTAGCCAGGGAGTGATCAAAATTAATAGTACATTTAGGAATTTGGAATTAAATTTTGAGGGAACTGGGAAAGTGTTTGATTCAGAAATTGATTCTTTGTTGTTGGAGATTGACCAAGGGAATGATGGGTTGACGGAGAAGTACGAGATGTACCATGTCCAGAAATTATTAAATGAGAGTGACAAGCAGGGGCATGAATTTAAGGGAATGGTGGAAAATTTAGAGGGAATATCTCCCGAACAGAAAGCAGAATTGCTTGAAATTTTAGATAGTAACAGCCTCGTATTTTCGGACAAACCTGGCCTAGTTAAGAATTTTGAATACCAGATTGAGACGATAGAGCATAAACCTTTCTTCGTAAGACCGTTTTCGATACCCATATCAAAGAGGCAGGCTGTTCAAGTGGAAATAGATAAGATGATAGAGTGGGGGGTAATCGAACGGAGTAACAGCGAGTATAATAGTCCCCTTATCATAGTGAACAAAAGGGATGGGGGAATGAGAGTAGTTATCGACGCTAGGACTTTAAACAAAATTGTAAAGAAGGAAATAGATAGGCCTGAAAATCTGGACGAAATGCTCCAAAAATTTTATAACGTAAAATATTTAACCAGTCTGGATATGACCGCCGGATACTGGCAAATCCCATTGAGTAAAGAATCCCGTAAATATACCGCTTTTCTATTCGCCGGGAAATGCTATCAGTATAAAGTAGTGCCATTTGGGCTTAGCACATCTGTGGCAGTATTTATTAGGGCACTGGACTTTGTGTTAGGTAGAGAACTGAGTTCCCGGTTAACCATTTATGTAGACGATTTACTGATTGCTACAGAAACATGGCAGGAGCATTGCGAGTTATTACAGAAAGTTTTTGTTGCTCTACAAGCAGGGTGCATGACACTTAAATGGAAGAAGTGTGAATTTGTGAAATCGGAAATAAAGTTTCTGGGGCACGTAATTACTACAAACGGTATTGGTAAGGATCCGGAGAAGTTAAGTGCAATATCGGGATGTCCAGCTCCTAGAAATAGAAAACAGTTAAAAGCCTTTCTAGTTTTATGTGGGTTCTATAGAAAGTTCGTCAAGAGCCAAGTTTTTAATAGTCCTCATTTGAATAATTTACTTAAGAAAAATAGTGCTTTTGTATGGACTGAAGAATGCATGAGAGATTTTGAAAACTTAAAAAGGGAACTTTTGAATGACAATATTTTGCATCACCCCATACTGTCAAAACCTTTCCATATGAGTACTGACAGCAGTGCTTATGGAATTGGCATAGAAGTGTTCCAAGAAATCTGTGAGGGCAAAGAAATCGAACACCGGACTATCGCATTTGCCAGTAGAACCCTATCAAGATACGAGAGAAACTACACTATTTCGGAAAAGGAAGCTTTAGCCATTATATGGGGGCTAAAGAAATTTAGAAATTATCTGTGGGGCCATAAGCTCATTATACATACCGACCACAAAGCTTTGACTTTTCTTAAAGATTGCCGTTTACTTAATGGTAGGCTAACTCGTTGGGCTTTGTACCTGCAGCAATTTGATTACGATATTTGCTATATTAAAGGTACTGAGAATTATGTGGCAGATGCCTTATCTCGATTGCCTAATGGTATGAGCGAAGTGCCCAATGAAAATGAGGAAGAGGGTACTTTTCAGATAAGGTATATGAAAGAGATTTCAGGAAATAGGAAAATTGAGCAGATATGTAAAAATATGAGGTACCATCAGAATGAGGATTCAACCTGGAAATCAGTGAAAGTAAATTTTGACAGTGTGCAGTACCCTCAAATTAAGAAATATTACAAAATTTATAAAGGCATTTTATATAGGAGGAAAGGTTTAGTTACTGAGGAATGGGGGGTATGTTGGCCAAACCAGTTTGATACTGATGTAATAGATTATTTTCATTTGGCATTGGGGCATAGTGGGCCGAAAAAATGTTTGGATAAACTGAATAATGTCGTAGTGATTACCAGTAGTGTAAGTAAGAAGGTAAAGGAACGGATTAAGTCATGTGATGTCTGTCAAAAGACCAAAGTACCGAACAAAACTAGTAGGGGACCAATGCAAAGTACATTGCCTGAAGACACCCTAGACTTATTATCGGTAGATTTGTATGGTCCCCTCCCAAAGACTTCGGGAAATTGTGCCTATGTTTTGGTGATTTTGGAAGTATTTTCTAAATTTGTGAAACTATACCCCTTGAAAAAAGCCACCGCAAAAGCTGTATTTAGTAGGATGGTCGAATACTTCAAGACCATCGGGAAACCCAAGGCAGTGCTATCGGACAATGGACCCCAGTTCATATCCAAAATTTGGAAAGAGGGAATGGAGAAAAATGGTGTGGAGGTTAAATATATTGCAGCCTACCATCCTGCAAGCAATCCGGTTGAAAGGTACATGCGCGAAGTCGGGAGATTGTGTAGAACATACTGCAGTCACAATCATAGAGCCTGGGGCAGATTCATATCGGATTTTGAGAATGTCATGAACACATTACATCATGAAACTACAGGGTTCCCACCGGAAGAAATTTTGTTAGGTAAAAGTAGTAAAAGTTTAATTGAAGAAAAATTAGAGTTTCCACCTTGTACAAGTTTGGGATTGAATCAAAAGAAAGACTTGGTAATAAAAAGGGCAAAGCAAAAAGCCGAATCTAGATCTAGAAGACACGATAAAAATCTAAAAGTTTCAAAATTTAAAATTGGAGATTATGTTCTTCTAAAAACCCACGAAAAATCTAGTGAACTAAACCATGAGATTTCAAAATTTAAATATATTTATAATGGACCATATATAATACAGAATATTCCACACGACAATGCTTACTACCTAATCTACCCAAAATCCAAAAGACCTTTAGGAGTAAGAAATATTGTGGATCTGAAACTGTATGTTCCCAGGAACGAGTAATTGTGCTGTATCTTATGTTAAACCCAAGTTATTTGAAATGTAACTAATCTTCGTAAATGTCTGTATTCCATTGAAAATGTACTAATGTAGTTATGTGAGTTTCAGATTACCAATTGTACTGTAACTATAAAAATGTATGGAGGAAAGGACTGAAAAGAAAGGATAAATGCTTTCAGACAGATAAAAAATGGAACTGTCAAAAATGAAAATGGGCAGTGTATGAACCATAATATGAAGGACTGCCAAATACCAATGAGGGCAGATAAATAGTCGATGGAAAATAGTAAATGTAATCCAGAGGATGTGACAATATGAAGTGAAATGGACTGCCCAAATTCACATAATAAGCAGCAAATACGTGTAGATAATTTTCTGAAAATTTTGTGTGTGTGTTTTGTTTAACAAGTTAAGAAATGGACTGCTATTCAAAGCAAGCAGCGACAAATTATCGTATAGTGTATACGAAATATGCATTTGTTTTTGGAGTTAAATGTTTGCATTCCAGAACGTTAAATTATTTCTTTAAGAAATTTGGGGAAAAATGATTAAATTGCTATTTTAGTAATGTTAAAATGGGAAGTTGGACTGTGCAAAAGGCACTTAAGTAAATAACAAGAAATTGGTCTTAATATGTTAAAATAGTGTGAACCTATATACAGTGAGTGGAAGGAAATATGTAGTGTAAATCTTCTTGAACATTTACGTAAAGATTCAGAACCAGTGTATAATTGTTAAATTTAGTGTTCCCATAAAATTTAGATTTAAGAAAATTTTCTGGAAACAGGGGCATGTGTAACAATAATGTACCTATAATAATTTTTTTCTTTATGCATTTAGATAAATGTTTCTTTCTGAATTTATGTAAAATAATGTAAATATTATTTTGGATTTTTTTTCCTTTTAGTGTCATGTTAAAGAAACTGTACACAACTTTTGAAATGAATGTCATTACTTATGTTAGATTTTAAGCAATTTGATAACCAAAGGAAAGTGTATTTAATGTTAAAACTATTGTGAAATGTGAAAATTGTAATTTAAACACTTGGTCCATACGTAGGTAATGCATTAGGATATGTGTAGTAGAAAACCTGTGGTGAATACCCTACCTGTAGGGGCGCAGGAAAAGGTGGATGCAGGCGAGCGCGGGAAAACGCACACTGGCGCGGTTCGGCACAACGGGCTCAGTAAGACAGTCGGAGTTGAGCATCGGTCAGAGGAACATGTACTGTACCGAGGAGGCTATCCAGGAAAAGTGGATTCCATTGAGCCTCGGATGGGCCGATTCCGACGACTACTTGGCATGGCTATATTCTCAGGCACAAAACTGGAAAGATTACGACGCTAAGAAGAATGAAAGTGCCGAGACTGTGAGAGCCTTAGCCGTGCTTGTATGTGTGCTGTGCTGCCCGCTATCTCGCTGCCCGCCATCCGCCGCAACGACGTGCACAGGTCAAACATTTATTTCATCTTTAGAAGTGTATCTGTGTGGACCAGTGTTGAAACTGTTCTGACTGTTCAATAATAACGTGACTTTTACCAGAATTGCCTTAGCCATCACTTATCCTTATCATTGACCTAGACAGGGTCCTTACCACATATTGTGCAACCCGAGTATCCCGAATTGAAAGTTTACAGTTAGTAATAAATCATCTGCAGACTAATCTATGCTATAAAGACGTTTAAATTCATGTTTGTTAACGCAGATGTTAGTAAAGAACAACAGTGTGATTAAATTGAAAGATAAATTTTGAATGGAGCTAGCAATGTTATTTAATTCATTTGAGACTGAAAGAATGTTAGTCAATTAATCCAGAAGCGTGACAAAAGAATAGTAATCCATAGGTTGATAATTTTGAGTGTTACTTTACCTCCAGGACTTGCTAGTTTCAGTATAACTACCATAACAGTTTCAGGCCCCCCCCCCCCCCCCTTTCTCTGGCCTATTCTTGCACATTTTGAAGTGTACTGATCAGAATTGAACAGTAAAATTAATTGCTATATTAAACCTAAGTGTATCAGTGTTTTTTTTCCAATTTTAATAGTGACATTGTATGTGTGTTTTCAAAATTGCTGATTCTAGGGTAATCTATGCCCGATTTCAGTCTGATCAATATACAAAGTGCAGCTCGTAGTAATCATTGCTGTGTGGTGTTGTGTAATTTTAGCTCGTATAAATTAGTACAAAAGAAGAAAACCTTAGTTCAGTAGATTCTTTCTGGTTCTAAATTTTGCTATAAAATGCAACATTACTACGTGTTGTTATGCTTGTACATGCACATACTTGTACAAGGAAAAACTCACTCAATGCCTAATTAGGCTGGCGACCGTATTATTAATCATTGGTAGTATCTACTGTGTATACTTCTTGTCCATGTGAATGCGTAATTGTACTTTACATTTGCTTGACGCATCACTGTAGTTAATGACTGAATAAGTCCGAATTGCTTCCATTAGGTACACGCGGTCAACTTATGTACTAAATCCTTGTTTACAAGGTGAAGCCCGTGAACTTATTACAGTACAGGCTTTATTGAGCTAACGCACGTCCGACAGGGCGGTAGTGTTACAAAGACACTTAAACTGCAATAAGGTGATAATTAGTAAGAACTTATCTTTTGGTAAATTGTGCAGCTAAGTTCTATTTCTGACGTGTCAGTCATCTTGTTCCACTGGGTGTGACGAACTGCGGCACAAAGCAAAATGATGTAATACAGAGGGAAGTGAGTGATAGCCTTATGTAAAGATGCTGCTACACAAGAAGATGTATTCAGAATAAAAGTGCACTTATTCAGGAAGCTAATTAAGTGGAAGAAGCTAGCAGTGGGAGAAGCTAGTCAGCACCTCTGAAGGGTGAAGCTGGGCAATATTTTAGCTTCTATAGGAGCTAACAAAACAAGAAAATCAGAACAAATGAAGTCGTCGTCAGCCAGCGGCAACATCCAACTGCTACAGCTTGCTGTCCCTTTTGGACTGTGGATGCTGCTGTTGTAGGAATACTGGCCACCAGGTTCTCAGAAATACCTCCAATGCCAGACCTTCATTCTCAGATGTTATCAGGTGATCAATGACATTCTCTGTACCCGACAGTACCAGGGTGCGTACATGGTGCCCAACACCACCATCATCTATTAACTCTGAGATGACCACTGCAGTGCCGGATAATGCATCCAGTCCTCTTCCAAGGACTTTGACTAAAGTAGCTGCAGGCATCTACTGGGTGTGCCTCTCTCATGCTGGTGACCACCTCCTTGGTAGGTCACATGTTCAAGCCTGGGCTAGTGGCTGCCTGGTCTCCCTGGCCCTGTACACTGGTTCCTGAGGGCCTTAATCATAGCTTATCAGTGCCCAGTGCAGGCATACAGTTTCAACTTCAGCTATGATCGGTATCAGGGTTTAAACACTGTCCTGGTGTGGTAAGCTGCAACCACGAGACACGCCAGCTGCCAGGCACTGCGCTTGTCACACATGAACATTGACACATGGTAGCGTCAACCTTCATTGGCATCACTGGTGCGATTGCCTGTCACTGCCAGCATGTGCTATCTCCAGAGTCAACAATTGTTGACATCAGCACACAGCGCATCTGCAGTCAACTATGTCATTAAGAGACAACAGCCACCCACCTGGTACAATCTCAAGTTTGTATCAAATGATAAAGAATTATTGTAAACAGGGATGTTTTGCTAAGGATTAGCCAAGTGATTCCAGTCAGTACCACTTCCATGATCCACTATCAGGCGAGAAAGTGGCACCTTTTCCTCACCTACGAACGGCTGACTACTCTGTCAGTGTCATGATCAGCTCTTGGCCCCAAAATTGTGGTGTCAGAAGTGTCTGATGCCAACATTCTGGTTGTCAATGTCAACTGCTGCCATCTGTCAAGAGAATGCTCCAACTGTGATGTCATCACCAAATCTGTGTTGCAGTTGGACGATATGAGAGTGGTGAGTGAACTTTCTATTTTTGTGGCCTCTTCTATTCTTGGGTACTGCAACGGTAGTGAGACCTAGTGAGCATAGGAATCCGTAGGCACGATTTTTGAAACCAATAGGACTGTGGATTTGACTCAATTTCAAGGGAACAAAATTTATGACCAGTGAGGTGCCAGCAGTGTAATTTGTCAGGCAATAAGCTGCCTTGGATGCAGTCAGTGCTGGTAACATGTAGCTGACATGGGCTCAAGGCACATTAGCTTCTGGAATGGAGATGGTTGGCTGTTTGCTGTAAAGACTACAGGCATTTCTCCTTGTTATATCTGAGTGCTCATAGTGGTTATCTTTGAATTTTAGTGTGTTGTATTTTTGGTAGATAGTTTGCACAAATGTCAGGGTCACAAACGTGAACAATGACAACTCACTAAGTGATTGAATTCTTGGCAAAATGGAAATAGTATGAAGGTGGCTTGATGAACCTCCTGCCAGGCACTGAAGGGTGAATTGCGAAGTAATTATGTAGAAGTAGATGAAGAACAAGCTCTTGCATTTCTGTGTCACATATTTGTTGTCCATAAATGTAAACAAGTCACAATCCAGAGAATGGATTTCTTCCAGTGGAGGAGGACTGTCACACCATGACTCTGTTGGGTCCGATGAACTGCTCCTGCAATGCTCAGCAAAACAGTCATCTAGAGGGAAGTGAGCATCAGCCTGAAGTAAAGACAAGATTTCACAAGAAGACATTTTTAGAAAGAAAGAGCACTTGTTCAGAAAGCTGATGAAGTGGAAAATGCTAGCAGCAGAAGAAGCTAGCCAGCACCTCTGAAGGGTAAAGCTGGACAATATTACACCTCCGGCTATGCTCTTGCAGGAGCTGTTTAACTGGTCACTAAAGCCTGTTCTCTCTCCTGGGCTGGGAATGCTGCTGTTGGAGAAGTACTGGCCAGGTTCTCATAAATACCCACCACATCAGACTCTCACTCTCAGAGGCTAACCAACATTCTCTGGGAACAACCATATCAGGGTTAGTATGTGATGCCAAACAGAACTGTTTTCATCAGCTATTAACTTAGAGGTGTAGAATACTGCAGTGCCAGATGAAGCATGCAGTCACCCTCCAAGTACTTCATCTCGAGTAGCTGCAAGCATCCGCCTGAGCTGGGGATCAAATGCAGACAACTTGGTGCCTTTGCACTGCTCGATCACCTGCCAAGTGACCACCTCCCTTGTAGGTCCCATGTTTGGGCATGGGCTAGGAGCTTCCCAGTATATCTGTTGGTCCTCATCATTCCTGATAACCACCCAGAGTGGGCATACAGCTTCATCTTCAGCCAAGCTGTGAACTACAGTTTAAACACTGTTCTTGGTGTGCTATGCTGCAGCCACGAGGCAGAAAGGGTGCCAGGAGCTGTCTCTGTCACACATCAACAATATCACACAGTTGCATTAGCCCTCGATGGCTTCACTGACACTTGTGCCTGTTGCTGCCAATGTGCTGTCTCGTGGAATACCAACTGCCGACATCAGCACGTGATCCGTCTGTAGTCAACTACGTCACTGAGAGGCAACAGCCTCCCACCTACTGGAATAACATGTCTGTATCAAATGAATAAAGGAATATTATAAACATAGATATTTCACTAAAAGTTAGCTGCATGTTTCCAGTCACCATCACCTTCACAACCCAGGGCCAGGTGAGAAAGCAGCACCTTTTCCTGACCAATGCATTGCAGATTCCTCCACCACTGTCATGATCAGCTCTCAGCACAGTCTTGGGGACGATAAGAATAATGGTGACAGAGGCTGCGGAATAGTGTACCAGTCTGAAGTGCACTGTCCGACAACAGATAAGATGATATCTAGATGTACGAGACTCCAGTAGGCATGTTAGAACTGGACTTTAATGCGTAACAACATTCAATTAGGATGAACTGGTGAACACATCACAGCCTAATTATTTTTTCAAAGATGATGCAACTGAAACATAATACTTCATTTTACAGGTTGACTGGTATGGAAAACTGACTATCAATCAGAGGGAAACTGGGTGCCACCCAATATAGCCATAGTATTCCAGTTTGTAAACATATCCTGTAGGATGAATCTGTACGAGGATCACTCTCCAAAGCATCTTACAGCTAGTCATGCACCGTGCGTGCAGGTTTCAATCCGTCCTGTCTATTGTTTGTTTTGTTTTAGGGCGCAAAAACAACTGAGATCATACAAGCCCATGTCAGAACATTAGAACACTAATACGAAAAGGAATTAAAAACTACTATATGTTAAGCCCAATCAATGGAAGATCCACAAAATACACTGTAGAGACAATGGAGGTTCCGAACTAAAGATTAAATGTCCTTTGCCATATTCCTACGACGAATAGAAAATAAAATGCGGTCAACAGCCCGCGTGTTGTTTGCTAAAACGGCTGATCACTCAGATGGCAAACATACATCAGAACATAAGTGGTTAAGAAAAGGGCATTTGATCAACAAATGGTGACCCATCAAAGGGTGATGACAATGAGCACAAAGTGGTGGGGGCAACTTAGCACATGGCGATGACTGATACCACAGTGCCCAATATATAACTTTTCTAAAATACTCTCCTCACAGCAAGAGCAGGCCAGCCAAGCCATTGGGGGAGGTTTAATTCCCCAGACATTGCTCCCATGAAGGGAAGACCAGTGGTGATGCCAAAGCGATGCCACCTGCTGACAGAAGGCAACACGGAGATAGAAGGAATGGAAAAACTAGTGGGCTGAGGTAGGAGGACTGCAGCCTTGGCAATAGCCTCATTTCCGATCAGACCGATGTGACCAGGGACCCATATAAACATCACAGTGGCTCCCTCAAGAGTGAGCAAGTGGGACCTTTCTTAGACCTACAGCACTAAAGGATGGGCTGTGTACAGCACACAGAGGTTCTGAATGGCACAGAGAAGATCGGAGCGGATGACACAATTGAAAAGCCTGTGTTACTGGATGTACTACGTGGCCTGATTGAGGGTGAATAGCTCTCCTGTAAACACTGAGCAATGTTCCGGATGCTGATACTGAAAATTGTCGGTGCCAATGATGTAGGCACACCTGACATCATGGTCAGTCTGAGAGCCATAATTGTACACAAAGGTACTATCAGGAAGTTCTGAGCAAAGGTCAAGAAACTTACAGCATTAGATCAAATCTGGAGTAGATGCCTTTGGAAGTGAGTGAAGTCCGAGGTGAACACAGGTTGCTACATGCAGCCAAGGAGGTTCCTCTGGGGGAAGATCAAAGCAAACCAGAAAGAAATGAGAGGGGTCAAAGCGGTCGTGAAGACACAATTTTGTTTCCTAGAGGGAAAACATGTAGATGCTGCAATTCCAAGAGCAGTTGTAATTCCTCCTTGTCAGATCTAAGGCTGTGAACATCTCATTGGAGGAGAGTCATGACATGGAAAGTGGAGTTGGGGAAAAAATGAAAGTTTGTCACTTCGGTAAATGCAGAGTGCCAACCTTCGAAGACTTACTGCTACAGGGTGCAGAGGCTGTAGGATCCTGTTCCATGAGATCTACAGAGTCATCGGCATTATCTCTGGGCTGGCCTGCAGATTCCAGGGCAGAAAAACAGTTGGCAGTGTGCAATGGCGAAAAGGAAGTTGACCAGGTGAGTGTATCATGTGGAGACACCATTGAAGAGGATCTCCGAGTCAGAGAAGGAGAAGACCGTTTGTCTTTCTTTGATTTTTACGAGCCTTTGTGATTGGCAGATGAAGACTCAGAAGTTTCTTGTCAAAAGGGATGTAAGATGTCTTCGCAGGAGTGTTCCTTTTGTCCTTTCCAGCCTGCTGGTTGTGAAGCATGGGATTTCACTGTCCGGGGTGATGATTTGGTGGTTTGGTGCACAGCTGGAAGAGAAAGAGATGGGTATGCTACTGTGATACTGGTCGATTTGATAACTGCAGTGCTGAATTTGAGGTCGCAAGTCTGCATGGCCATGTCCTTCGTGGAATGAAGCACCGCAAGAATGGTACTGTAAGTGCCACATGGTAAAACACTGGGCTTTCGACTAGCCAAAAACTTGGGCGAGCAACAGCGTAAGGTACTTTTTCCTTCACCCAGATCTCCTGAACAGCCCACTCATCAAGATACACAGGACGTTTTCTGGATGAGGCAGTATGGTCTCCATTACAATTAATGCAGCAGGGTGGATGAGGCAGGCAATCACCCTCGCGAGCATCCCGGCCACAAGTAACATTTAGCAGTGTTTTTACAGGTCATCTGTGTGTGGTTATAATGTTGACACTGGTAGCAACGTATCAGGTTTGGAATGTATAATTGGACTGTGGTGACTTCATAGCCTGCTTTGATTTTCAATGGAAGCACTACTCAATCAAAGGTGAGAGAAGGAGTGTGCATAGGAACTAAGGCAGCATCAACTTTTTTCATTACACAATGTACTGCAGTTATGTCCTGATCGGAGAGGTAAGTTTGGATTCCTCCCTCGGTCAGACCATCAAGCAGCCGGGTGTAAACAACAACATGTGAAGAATTCAGGGTTCGAAGGGTCTCAACATGAACAGGATAGCCGTAGAGGAAGCTTTAAGCAGTTGTTGGACTTGAAAATCACTATTGGTTTCCAAAAGCAAAATCCCATTATGTAGATGACAGCAAGATTTCAGAGGGCCAACAATTGCATCAACACCTTTCTGAATAATAAACAGATTAACTGTAGAAAAGGACTGACCGTCTTCAGCACATGATACCATAAGGAACCAAGGTGCGAGTGGGAGAGTCTTTGAATCTGTAGCCTATTCCATTTACGTTTAGTAGATAGAGACTGAGATGAAGGTGAGTGGCTCATGGTGAGTGGCTCATTGCGAGTAAATTCCCCATGATTGACAGTGTCTCTAATGGTGCACTCCTTTGAACTGATTGGGAGGGGAAGGGGGGGGGGCACTCGGAGTGTGGCGCACCTGCCTTAACCGATTGTTCACACCTCCCGAACTTCTGACAGAGAAACCAGTTAGCAATTTGGGAAGTTCACAGGTCAAGGCAATCACCCCTTCCTGGGCTTGGCCTACACCAGAGGGTACATGTGAGCCCTACCTATCAACCCAGGGCTGGGAATTACACATTACGTGTCAAACGCTTAGACCAGTCTTCAAGGAGTGCACAGGGAGGAAGAAGCAGCATAGAGGAACCTCAAACGCTGACTGAACTGGGTGAATGGTGTGATGGAGAACAAAGAAGGAAAGAAAAGACAGATGACGGGCTGTTCTGAAGTCGGGCTATTAAAACTTCATAACACATTCCCAGAAATATCCCAGACAAGTTCCCCAATGTGGCGGAAAAAGCATAGCAGAAGTATTGATATGCAGCACAGAAAAGGAAGAGGTGCTGCAAAGACTGGGGCCCCTGTAGTAGCCAAGCACAGTTTGTCCATTTTATGTCAAGTGCTGTCCTATACAGGCCATGGAATATCCCGCTGGGCTCATGAGCCGAATGCAGCCTGCCACACCATAAACAGCAGGTTAGTACAGCTGGCCCAACTGCGAGCCTGTCAGCTCACCCACCCACTGTGCTGTGCCCTCCACCTACAAATTAAATTTTCCAGCTTATTGCCTGTGCTGCAGGTCACCTTGTATCTGTCATGTTCTGAACCTGACTGGGTGAAAATGCTATACGATTCCTTGTACCAGTATGTATCAACAGCTTCTTACATTGCAGTTATCAGGAATTCCACCCTACAACAATTCACTGTCTGTAATCCCATCAATGTATGCTTGATTTTGTTTATTTGGAAATTAAGAAGTATAATTAATGTGAAGAATCTGTCTAGAATGAAGTTATTATGTATTTGTTAATGCTCTGATATATACTAGCCTGATCATTAAAAAACACCAATGTAGACACCATAAAAGGGGGGTAAAGAATGTATAAACTGGCATTAAAGGAAGTATCAAATGAATTCAAGTAGTCATTGAAACTGTTGCCAACCAGCCCCTGCTTATTTAATGAAACAATACTAAAGGAGGATATGTTAGAGGATTTTCCTACACACGCAGAAGCAAAGTCAATAAAGGCCACAGGTGTACAACTAACCTGACAGGCTGCCGATGCTTCCACTGAAGCATGCAGGAATGTAAGGCTAGTCGTACGGACACTGAGTGCAGAATCTTGCTGTTGTAAAGTAGCACAGACAAGGTGAAATGACTGTCGTGATCAGATGGCCTGTAGTGAAGCTGCGTTTTATGAGACTGTAGGATGCAAGATGAAAATTCAGTGATGCGGTGCATACAATTGCAGATGTGTTCCATTAGAGGAAGAAAGATGTGTTGAGTAAGTTCCATGCTATACTCCGCACTTCAGTCAAAAAAACATACAAATTTCATCCAGTGCAAACAAACTGGTTGTACTCTAGTTTATTCACTTCCACCATGAGAAAACATAACATGTACTCTCTTAAATGAAAGCTAGGCACAGAGCAATGTTACTGCTATGTCCCTGCAGCCATAAAGTGCACTATTTTGGTCATGGCAACTTGCATTTATGGACTAACAGTGATTTGTATTGTTTATTGTTCATTTCTGTAACTTTGAGGATTATTGTAAATTTAGTGTAATAAACAGAATTTAGACAATGCACTTCATACTCCTATCAGGTTTGCTTGAATTGTCATCATAGACACTGGAACAGTTCGAGAGAGAGAGAGAGAGAGAGAGAGAGAGAGAGAGAGAGAGAGAGAGAGAGGGGGGGAGGGATGGGGGAGGGAGGGAGAGGGAGAGGGAGGGAGAGAGAGAGAGAGAGAGAGAGAGAGAGAGAGAGAGAGAGAGAGAGAGAGAGAGGGGGGGGGGGAGAGAGGGGGGAGAGTGTGTGTGTGTGTGTGTGTGTGTGTGTGTAGGTAATTGTTAGACACATTAAACAGTGATTTTTATACACAGAACAGCAATGTATCTAATTTTTTCTTAACAATTATTTCTCAGCACAACCTACCCTGCAACACTCTTGCAAGCTTTTCAGACTGTTTCTGACCACCCTGTGTATATATATATATATATATATATATACACACACACACACACACACACACACACACACACACACACACACACACACACACACTGCTGACCGATCAGTCGTCGTATTGGCATATAACACTCATCATTCCCAATGGTAGCATATGTAGCAGACAATGCTGCAAATCCTCAGTTACACTTGGGAACTTGTGTATTTGCTCTCCTTTCTACATGGGACAAATCCTCTTTTACCCAATGAAAGACTCAAATGATGAGTTTTCTGTTAAATGGGCAGCAGCAGAGACTCCCGATTCGACCCCCTGTGAACACAGACGGCAAATTCATAAATGATGCCCTAAAACTCACTGGTGAGTTTAAACCAAGTATACTGAGCTCTTTTCTTATCTGTACTGTACAGTCTTATGATCCAGCTGGGCGGACGTGTACCAGGTGAGCCCGGCTGCAAGACACAAATGAAACCTGCACAACTGTCAGCAATCGTTTGCAGAAAAGAATGCTCATTAAAAGTGTATTGGCAGACGAAATGACCACAAGAGAAAACTGGCCTGACCATGCATCAATAATCCGTGATGACCTTTGGAGGTGAGAAAAAAGTATCCATCTCATACACTCCCTTATTTGCAGAATGCACTATGTAATTGAAATCCAAGGCCTCTGGGCAAAACATTAAGTGATGAAAAGCCACAGGCTGTGTCTTAAGGGTAAAAAATGTTTTATTAAAACATTAACTTTTTGTTCTCTTAATTTACTTAACCTCCATAAAATATGAAATTAATGCAATAACAAGGAAAATTGTGATATGAGCAAATCTGTCAATACTAATGTAACATCACAGTATTTGTCACTGTTGTTCCACCCTTGACTCTACCTCATGTCAACTGGATTTTCTTATGTCTGTTGTCCTACAAGTGGCATGGCAGTTTTCTTTAGATTTCAGAGGCAGCAGTCTTATCCTGAGTGTCAAATAATTGTTAATCCTTCAATACCTGTGTACTTAAGGGAGCATTCTTATTCTGAGTGTCAAATAATTGCTAATTCTTCAATACCTGTGCGCTACACATACCCTAATGTGATTGGCTCCTACTTAACATCACTAGTAGTTCAAATTTCAGCTCTAGCTAACTTCGTGTGCTATGAAGCGTCCATCAGTTTGATCACTTTTACCGATGTTCACGAGCTGGAGCTGCTGTAGTGTTCGAGATCATGGATCAGAGTTACTCCTGTTACGTCCCAAGTAACCCTCCACAACAGAAGACATAGCCAGAGGTGTCAGGACAAAACAAGATACTACATGTTGTTGCTAGGTGTGTGTGTGTGTGTGTGTGTGTGTGTGTGTGTGTGTGTGTGTCTTCTTCAAGAGGTCATGATTGTACGCGTGCACCTGAAATGCATTTGTATGTCACAGAACTGTTCTGTTTGCATCACTTGTCTTCGCAGATAAGGATTTCTTTTATGCTGATAACTACAGAATGCTACTCACCACATAGGGTGCAGTGTTGAGTTGAATTTATGCAATGGAAATCCTTGTGAGAGACTTTACAAATACACTGTAGAAGCCTATAAAATAATCTGCAACAGTCTTCCAACCCAGTGAATCAATTAATGCATTGAACCAGAGAGACCATGCATTTAATATGAAAGTCAGGAATAACTTCATACAAATGTCCCACTGTAATTGTTTTCAGTTACTTCAAAGACAAATATGGCACCTACATTTGTCACTGGTCCAGAAACACGCTCTTATAGTTTTTGTATATCTGTATTACTCTTTAAGTAACCAGGTTCAGGAAAAGAAACTGATGTTAACAAAATTTTACAGCAAAATAGTCTGCATTTTATAGTGGAAACTATGTACATTGTCAGAGATAACAGTCATCATCCACTCTGGAGTGCAGAATGAATACAATGTGACATTCATGATTAATATAAAATAACATTCATGGAAAATTATAATAAAATACATTTTAAAAACATCTAATTGTATTAATAGTAATCATCATCTGAAGTTAAGAATTTTATTTTTACAGCCATAAAATGAAATTTAAAACATCATGATCAGAATTTTAAAACCAACTGAGATCACTTTGTATATACATATTTATATGAGTGAGTACACTAAAATGCTGGGAAATAGTACACACACACACACACACACACACACACACACACACACACACACACACAATAAAATAAAATAAAATTTGCAGAACTACTGCAATAAATAATCTTTTCTTCACCACTAAAATGTTTAATGTGCTGTTGAATTTATACAAATTATGAATTAATAGGTAAACCGGCCCTTGCATCATAGTGCACCCCTTTATAAACTACAAAGATTGTACTCCATTCTTTCTGCTTTTATTGCCTTTGTTTTGAACTAATACTTTTAGCATTTTCCATCTCCTATAAATAGTTTCCATCATTAAGTCTCTTATAAAAATCAAATTACATAAACAAGCAGGATGTAGATTGCTTATGACAGCTTTCTTCTCATTCATAGTCAGTATGAAAATTGTTATGTACTACAAAATTTACTCAAATTGGAAATTTAATAGAACACCAGATCTAATAAAACATTTTGATATACACTTCATATTAGATAAAAATAACCGGCATTTAATGGCAGTATTTTATTATTTATCTACTTAGCACTAACACACTTCAAAAAAATCTGATGAAACCAAGTCTTTTCCTCAAGATTTCATCACTCAAATATACACATTTCCCAACTCATACCATCTGTCAGTACAGAGTGCTTGCTTAATCGTCACATTTATTTTGTTTGGACATCTTCCCATTTCACACCTCTTTCCTTCACCCTGATAATTTCCCACAGTGGTTTCTTTACACTTTTTCACAGTTTCCTGCAGAAGTAATCCCCAATGTCAATATTAAACATCCTTCTTCCAATTCAGTGGAACCAATAAATATATCTAAGTCAACAGCCTCTCAAGTCTTCCAATTTGCTGTTCTGATTAATTTTAATTATGCTGTTTACTAAGTATTTTTGTTCAGTGTTTAGCATGCCATCAAAAGTGTGATGGCAGACAATGTCCTTAAAACAGTCCTCAATTTACAGTAACACTTAAACTACCGGGTATTTACTACCAGCGGACATCTGTGGTTGATTAGTACTCTCTCTTCCTACCTTCCAACACTGGTATTAGAGTGAAGAACTTCCACCTGCCTGCAGATTGACTGATGGGGTTAGTGTGTCAAGCCGGGAATATTGCCCAGAGTGGAAAGACATGAAAGACAAATGCCAATGGACTCTACTATATCTGAGACTCAAGAAGAGGGTTGGGTTGGGCTGCTTGGGTAAGGAGACCAGACAGCGAGGTCATCGGTCTCATCATATTATGGGAAGGACGGGGAAGGAAGTCGGCCGTGTCCTTTGAAAGGAACCATCCCGGCATTCGCCTGGAGCGATTTAGGGAAATCATGGAAAACCTAAATCAGGGTGGCTGGACGCGGGATTGAACCGTCATCCTCCCGAATGCGAGTCCAGTGTCTAACCACTGCGCCACCTCACTTGGTAGACTCAAGAAGACCAAGAGACTGAAATCTGCAGAAGTGAGAGAGGGGTGAAAGTGCGAAGGTGTGAGAGTTGCCTCACCTAGAAAGTGCCTGCAGATTGTTTGCTGATCATCCATCATTTTGCAATTAGGGAAAAGTTTCATTCAATTTGTTTGTAATCAAGGATTATTTACTTGTATCCAGTTTTAACTTTTATGTAACTGGCTGTAACAGTATCAGAAGCAGGGAACTATCACGTCAGTAAAAGATTACAGTAGTTGATAAGACACTCCCCCCAACCTTCATATAAGGTATAAATTTTACAATCTCACAGTTTTGTAACTGTAACTAGTAACAGAAAGTTTAGTGATCCAGAAATATTGTGTGTGCTTTGTATCTTTGCTGTAGTACATATCCTGTCTGAAACTGACAAGCATTTGCAACACTATTCCTGGAATCCACTATTTGTCACCTTGCAGATGTATATCTGTTGTCAAAATAGACCACATGTATCACTAACAAGGAAACATTCCCAACTTTACTTCATATTTTAAAGAGAAAAGAAGCACACTTTCAAGGTGTCAGCTCCAGGAATTGCTCCTATGCCAAAAATTCAGACCATAATTCTTATAGTACACAATTATGACCTTCTAAAAGTGTAGCTTTTGAACTTTCACATGCACTGCCCCACTGCAACTGCCTAATGGCCGAGTGCGAAGTACTGTACAGTGCTGAGGTTTGTAAAATACTGTTCTGACATTGGTAACATGCTTGTTCTCCATGTAAAAGTGCATTGTTTCTCACCTGTAGCTGGTGCCCGAGATCTCTTTGCTTCGAATATTTTTATGTTGCCATTCACAAATGTAGTAGTAAATGAATGAAATGAATTAGTGTGTCATTAAAGAAGCAGGATTGACTAACACTGTTGCGCATTATTTTCTTTGGATTTTAAGCCTGGTTCTGTTAAAGTGAAGTACATTTTCAGAAGCTGCACTATTCTTAAATACGATTGTCATGATTAAATTGTGAAACAAATATCATTCAATTCATAATAATTCTTCAGTTGTTTAGCTTTATACATTCTGATTTTGAGGTGTGTATATAGCTACAGTATATCAAGCCAAGAATACTGTTAAAATAATATTGGGCGTATATGTGCGAGAGGTTGAAATTACGTACTTTTTTCATGCAGAACATGTTCGTAAAAAAAAAAAAAAAAAAAAAAAAAAAAAAAAAAAAAATAAAAAAATAAAAAAATAAAAAACCCACACACTGGGCAGCTGTGTCCACCTGCCCTCTCCTCTTCCCTTACCTTCAACATACCACGACTAGTAGGGCTCTCTGGTTGTCACTCCACTGTACAGTATTTCGCACTCAGGCATTAGGCGGCTGTAGTGGGATGGAGCAAGTGACAACTAGTGCACACAAAAGTTTAAAAGCAATACAGAGTGAAAACAAAAATGCTGGTAGGCAATGCATCACATCAGATACAATTTAAATTCCAAGGTAGGTGTTGCTCCACGTTTTAGTATCAGTTTATACTTAAAGAGTACTTGCATAATTCATAGTTTTTATGATCTGCAGTGTCATGTCTAAGCAAACACTCAACAGCATTCAACAGGAGTCTACACTATTTATGACACTCAATGCTATGAATTACACATACTTAAATATCTGGCAAATATAGTACGAAGTTTAGAATTTTCTACAGCATTGTTTTTTCAGGACCACAACATCTGAGTGAAGTATAAGTGAAATACAACAGAACTAATTTTCTAATCAGACACTCAATGTCTAGAGCAAACAATAGTTTTGAAATCGTGCATAGATCGGCCATTGTCTCTAGCAGAAAACTGCAACAGCCACACGGGTTTAGAATCAGATTTTTTTTTTTTTTCATTCAATTGACACTACATGGCCCCCATGTTGCAGTTAGGCAAGAAATAAATCATGAGTACCTTTGGCAGGAATGTTCAGAAAACTGCAGTTTAGGTAGAGATCATTGCTTGAATGGCTTAGTTTAGAGAAAACTACCTGAGTGAAACCTGCGATGACACCTTTAACTTTTTACTGATGTTGACAGCAGTTTTTGGTATATTTACTTGCCAGTTTTCCATTTAACTGAAGAACTGCAATTATTCTGGGTTGTGCTGAATATTTCCTGTTTTGTAGTTTAATCTACTGAACTATACTTTTGAGACATTGAACTATGGTTATAACCTGATTATTTCTAGAATTTATATTCTGCCTTCTCCACTGATTATTTTGATTTTTCATACAGAAAAAAAAAGTTGTTCCCGACAATTTAGTTCTCTATTTTTACTTCTGCAGTTTCTCTGTGTAACTACAGCTGCAAATATATGACAATCAACTGTAGAGTTAATCATCTTTACACATCATGTCAAATGAATTACTGTCAAAAGTACATACCTGCCTGTCTAGCACATTTCAACCTCTCTTTGACACAAGGTGCAGCGTAATTTATTAATTTTGAGCCTAACTTATTAATTTTGCTATACACACACTAGACAGACAGTTTCGCTTCCAATCTCTCTGAACTGGCCAAAATACCACTGTGAGGTTTTACTAACATTCCAGCACACTTTTTAGTAATGTAATAACAAATATAATGACTGCAGTACTTCATTTCCTATGGTGCTCCTGTCCACTCAGACCCCATTTCAAGTATCTTTTTCAATCTCCTCACATTGATCTTTCCCATTATTTTCAGGTATACACATATGTAAATTAATGCATGTCATTTTCACAGCTTTTAGCACCCTGTAAAACAAATAATACCATTTGCAAGTAACTGACAGGTCATTACTTTCCTGATACAAAAACAGTACCGAAAATACATATACATATGCAATACAATGAGCAAACGATCTGGTCCAATGTTAAAGTTTATAATTACTATAGCCTACTACTAGCATAGAAAAAGTTTGCACTTCAGTTCTTCCAGAAAACAAAGTAACTGGTGCATCACTTCAGTAAGCAGCTGTTATAAATAGTCTCGCAGTTTTTTTTAAATCCCAGGACATGATTTTTATTCAGATAGCAACAGGGCTGGTATAAATATGTTAATCTCTTTTTACTAAAAGGTGATCCTTATAATAGTACAAAAACAACAACTGCAACAATAACAAGAATAATGACAACATTGTTACACAGCCAGATTTCAAATAAAGGTTTTTGTTTCCTTTTATTGCTACATTAAGTGTTCATGATTCTTGTCATTCCAGTCACTTGAAAGACCTAATTGGTAATGGCCTAGACGTAAAATAACTTTTATGATCAGCACTTTTACCATCTGCTTACAAAATCACCAAGCTGACGTAAGTTTCCAAGCCAGCTTGGAAAGGGACCTCAAATTTGTGGAAACCATTTAATTCTTGTAACTATTACAAGTAATTTGTACCTCACTTAATCCACACACACACACACACACACACACACACACACACACACACACACACACACAGCTGCAAAACAAGAAGTCCCTGTCGAGCAATTGTAACTCGAGGCTTTCCAAGTCTTTATTATAACCCTGTTCTTAATTAATTTATTTATTTTTTTCACTTATGTCTCGATAAAGTTGTACGTGATTGCTCTGAGTCACCACTATTCTTGTTCTTCTTATTCTTCTTACACTTTGTACAGAAAAATTCTTCTGGAATATTTGACTTCTTAATCTTCACACAAGATAGATGCATCCATGTAAGGCACTTTGAACACTCTATCATAGGTCTGCCTGCATAAGGTCTCCTACAGAAGCATGTTATCAGCCCATAGGAGCTCTTGTCTGAAACAAAAGCAGTATTTTCTTTATTAACACACAATACTCTGCAACCAACACAGAAGCTAGCAGAAAGCTTTCATGAAAAGTGTGGCAGTATAGTAATAACTGACTTCTGAGCTTGGGCAATCACCATTAGAGCAAAATATTGATAACCAATTAATTTTACAGACAAAGACAACAATTATTAAAACTAGCAAAGCTTCATAACAAATCTTACAGCTCTGCAATTCAAATAAAAAAGAATTTAGTTTTAAGAGAATGAAGGCGTTCTTGGAAAATTTCAATTATTGAGTCTTTTGAGGTTATCAGTCTATCGGACAAACAATGCTGTTACTTGGTTGATACCCCAAAATGGTTTCATCAAAATTTAATTTATTTCAGTGTGCCTACAGTTGCTAATTTTTCAACATCAATGCTACAAACATTAGGTGTTCTGTTTAATCTAAATCAACTCTTCATTTCTGCATTTTGATTTGCCTTGGAGATAGTACTACCGTATTTACTCGAATCTAAGCCGTACTTTTTTTCCAGTTTTTGTAATCCAAAAAACTGCCTGCAGCTTAGAATTGAGTGCAAAATAAGCGGAAGTTCTGAAACATGTTGGTAGGTGCCGCCACAACTAACTTTTGGCATCAAATATATGTAGCACTACACAGGCATACTTTGCAGACACGAAGATAAATACTAGCACCAAAACCTCTGCGTCAAGAAAGAAAGAAAGAAAGAAAGAGAGAGAGAGAGAGAGAGAGAGAGAGAGAGAGAGAGAGAGAGAGAGAAGGGGGGGGGGGGGCTTTTTTCTCCATGCCGAGTTTCGACCACTGCATTTTCATAACTAAGTAAATAGAAATTCCGTATTGTTCATCTTCGAATGTAGCAGTCTTTCAAATATTCATTGAAACAAAAATAAATTTCTTTGCACAAAAATATCATCAATGCACAAGACTTCAGGATTTATGCACGAGTTGATACTCTGGGGCTCATCAAGATTTCACGTAGCAGCACCAATTGCTTTGTGGAATTTTGTGAAGTGCTTGTTGGTGTTAGTGAATCATAATGAAGCGCTTCCATTATAGTGCCAAATTCAAGAGGGGAGTTATTTCTTTTGTGGAACAAAGTTCTAATCGTGCTGCAGGTCTGCGATACGGAATTGATGAGAACAACGTCAGGCGATGGCGACTGCAGAGAGACAAATTAATTGAATGTTGAAGTAGCAGGAAAGCATTTAGTGGGCCTAAGTGTGGCCGATATCATGCACTAGAAGTGATTTTAAATGAATTTGTTAAGGAACAGCGTCAGAAATTCCTGGCTGTGAAAGCCGAAATTTTAAAAATTAAGGCATGTGAAATTGCTAGAGAGCAAAAAATTGAAAATTTTAAGGCTAGTCGCAGCTGGATTGATCTGTTTGTGAAGTGCTGGAGTCTTTCACTTCAGAGGTGAGCTTCAGATGTACAGAAGCTGCTGAAAAATTATTAAGAAAAACTTGCGGAATTTCAGCACTTCATAATTAGGCGGTGCACAGAAATGCAATACCTTCTTGGTCAGATAGGAAATGCTGACCAAACTCCTGTAAATTTTCACATGCTGTCAAATTATACGGATGATGCCAAAGGAAAGAAAGACATAAGTGTTCTTACATCGGGGGGTGAAAAACAGTCATGCTTGCTTGCATAGCAGATGGACATAAATTACCCCCATTCAAGTGAAAGACTTTAGCGAAATCTGAAGTGTTTCCAAAAACTAATCGTATGAATGAACAAAACTGGGTGGTTTTCGGAGGACATGGTGCTGGAATGGATTAGGCGTGTGTGGAATCATCGTCCTGGCACAATGCTAGGTTAACGCAGTCTGTTGGTAGTAGATGCGTATGCAGGCCATACAACACCTGCAGTAAAATGAAAATTAGAGAATTCTGCAACCACTTTAAGTCTGTTTGAATAAACCATTTAAGGACAAGCTTACATGCATGTACACAGACTGGCTTTCGAAAAGCAACAGACAACCGACACCAACAGGACATGTACAAAGCGCAAGTTTGTCAGAAGTGTGGCAATGGATTTATGGTGCATGGAAGTGTGTTCCAAATCAGACACTGCAACAAGCATTTAAAAAATGTTCGATATCCGATGCACTAGATGGTACGGAGGACGATGCTCTGTATGAAGAAATGAACAACAAAGAATCGAGTGATAGTGATTCAGAATCATGACTGATATTTTAAACATTTCATATAAGATTTATTACAAACCTAATAAAATTTTGTTTTAAATTTCGCCATTTAATTTCTAAGTTATTTTCATTCTTATTTTACTAGTGTTGCTACTCTGCATTGCACAGGATAGAGAAGCATGGAGAGCTGCATCAAACCAGTCTACAGACTGAAGGCAACAACAACACACTGCATTTGAAGCCATCACTAAAAATCTGCTACGAAAATCTGACTGGCAAGACTGTTTGGGATTTATGTCAATATGGCCAACTCTACGTTCTGAATTTTTTCCTACCTGTGACAAGAGATGGTTGCTAATACGAACTTTTATGAATCGTGAATCACATGCAGTATTCTATTCACCATAAGAATAATATGAATGTAAACATTATGCCATGTATGCTTTTGTGTTTGCTGCTATCTCATTTAAATCCTGTCTGCCTAATAAACTATGAAACTAGAGAGAGAGAACAGCAAACGCGGAAGAATATACATATCATATCATGTTTATATTCGTATTATTCTTGTGCAGAGTAGTGATACAGTCAGAAATAAAGCACGGCAACTGATTTGATTTTTAAATCTAAGATGACTAATTTCTGTGCAGAATGTAATGTACTAAAGAGGTGTCAGCAAAGATTTTCAAACGGAGAAAATTTTCCAATAAACTTTCGTTCAGAACATCATCTATAATACGCAGTCTATTATTTGGTTCTTGTTGATCATTATCAAAAAAAGCAGCAGTGTAACCAAAAAGTAGTAGTATCTTGCCATTGTTTGGCTAATGAGACAATTCCTCTCCATTTTTATTGTAAGCGGCGGTAGCGCACACAAAAGCAAGCCTCGCCGCGAGTGGCAACAGGTCGTAAACACTCATTATCCGAATGCGACAAACAATGCATGACACAGTACAATAAAGCATTTTCAGCCTAGAGTGATGTAAACAAGTATAACAAAGAGAATGGCACTTATCAGATCAAAGCAAAATAAGCAATCAATTCAAACCAGATGAAGAAGATGAAAAAGGAAGGGTACCCGTACAAACATGGACAAAGCGCCTGACACAGCAATGGCTACCTGGTAAAGCTCAACTGCTAAGCTTACGACTTGAACCAAACTACTGTTCGACCTAAATTGTCTCTCATGTTACAATGGACCAACTTTGTTTCGATTTGGAGGTGTGGTCTAAAACTTTTCTCTCCCCTTGAATTTCGAGTCTCAAATTTCAGGTGCGGCGTAGATACAGGATTTTTCCCCCCCCTTGATTTCGAGTCTCATTTTTCATGTGTGGCTTAGATTCGAGTAAATACAGTATTTACTTCATTTCAGCATTTTGTCAGTCAAGTACAAACATCTATTTCTTTTTTAAGTTGCATGACAAACAGCTTTCAAATCCTAACCAGCTGATACATTATAAGAGTTAATGGAAAAGAATAATCTATATGCTAACAAATATGTACACAACGCAATAAGGTATTCATTAAATACTAAAAAAACTGTTTACAGAATACTCCCAAAAGTGCGTAAGTAAGGCTAAATAACGGAAGACAGTGTCTCTTAAGGTCTTTAAGTTGCTTATTACAGTACACAACAATAATCAAATAGGTTCACACTCATTAGCCACGCTTGTGGTACAGACAACAGTATGCATATAATAACAAAACATTATGACTAGTGTGGTTCTGTATGCAGAGGTCACAGGATGAGTCATCAGTATTCAGGGACATGACAGGAATGATCATTTGAAGCATGTTTTCTCTGATACACAGTATCGTCAGATCCTTCAACAGATCACTTAGAGGTTGCTTCTAGACCCTTTCAATCATTTTATACATCCTCAAAATAATGTGCTATTTGAATAGTACATTGCACATATGAAAATGTATTGTGTCTCCAAATGGATTTGAAAAGCATTTGGAAAAACCTTAAATAACCTAAACACACTGAGCCCATTTCACTAGATATGAGTGGCATTGATGGTGTGTTGTAGGGTTAGGAAGAATTTTCTGAAAGTAAGCATTTGGAGTGTTAACCTTACACGGAAGTGAAACAGGAATGATAAACAGTACAGACTGGAAGAGAATAGAACCTTTAGAAATAAGGTGCTACAAAAGAATGCCAAAAATTAGATGGGTAGATCAGATAACCAGTGAAGAGGTACTGATCACTGGCGAGAGTTATGGCCCAAGATGACTGAAAACATGAATAGGTTGATAGGACAGATTGATTGTTAATTCAGTGTGTGTGTGTGTGTGTGTGTGTGTGTGTGTGTGTGTGTGTGTGTGTGTGTGTGTGTGTGTGTGTGTGTGTGTGCGCGCTCGCACTCACATGTGGGGAGCAGTGTTGGGAAGGGGGGAGGGGGCGGGGGGAGGTCAAGACTAAAAATGGGCTGCTGAAACATATCACTTAAAGGTCACTTCACAAGCACCTTACAGTTGGCGGTATGACTGATAAATGAGGAATGTGAGGCAATGCATCTTCTGCACTAATTACAGCACAGCAACAGAAGGCAGTTCTGGCTACCACATTGCCAGCTTCTATGTAAACACTGTACATTTCTATGTCACTGCCTGCCTCTGTACAGTTGATAGTTGGGCTTTGGAATTATAAAGAACACATGACTTTTATGACAAAGAAAAAGAATTTGTTTCTGTTCATGGGCATCCATCAATTTCTGCTGAAAAAGTTTTAGAGCATACCTCAAAAAATCTAGGATTTAGTCAAAGAACTGTTATAAGGAAAAGGGTGCTACTTCAAAACCTGCAGGATACTGAAGTAAACCGCATGGAAAAAAGCCCCTGTGAAAAAAAGAGTGTATTTTTAAGTATTTCTGGAAAGAAAACAACAAAGCATTATCTAGCTGCAGATCTTTATCTGTTCCAAACTGATGCAGGTCCTCAGCACATTTACAGATATTAAAGCTGCAAAGTATATCCCACATTAGCTAAGTTGCTAAGTTCTTTAGAAGAATGTGTAAACTTTTCTAGGGATGGAAAATATGACTTAAAATTGTGTCAAAGAGCATGGGCTTCTGGTTTAAAAAGATAGACCGACGAAAACTGTTGCTCAAAGAAGCTCTCATGCTGTTGTAGATCATAGTATTTTCTTACATAAAATTGTAGTAAAGGATATACATTCAGTTACACGGTCAGATACAACCTGGATCAATACTGAGCAGCTGATGAATGCTGGATCGATGATACTGCAAATAGTAGCACTCGTGAAACAATGGTAAGAGGAGCCAGCTTAACTGTCCCTATACAGGTTCTTCAAATGGTTTTGTGCATGATGGACTTAATTTTTCGATCAAGAAAAACCTGTGACAACCATTAGCATATGGACCACCCACAATTTCTGCAGTGATTTAAAAATTTGTTGCTACAGTTTAGTGTCCTGACAATGTTTGTAATAGTAAAACAAAACAAGCCTGTGATGTCTACATATGTTGTAGATGAAGTTGCAAAGGAACAGGATCATACGGTAATTAGGCTACCGCCTCATCACTGCTATTTTAACCCAACTGAATTAGTTGGAATGTTTTCAAGGTTTATATTTGAAATAATAATAAATAAGACTGTAACAGAAGTGGAAAAGCTGTCAAGTGAAGGTCTTGCTATTGCAGATACCACCTAATGGAGGAAAAAGTAGACCACATTGGTACACTTATTACAGAAGCAGTATTATAAATGAAGCACTATTATAAATGACAATGAACAGATGATGATGATTATTATTATTATTATGATGGCGATGGTTTTGGTGCCAATTCCGGTGACAGTAATGGAGACCTGGATGGAATTGTGCTAATGACATCACAAATCATTGAGTGCAAATGTATCCAGAAGCAATTCTCTCTATCTCTCTGCAACGGAATAGGCTATGCACCTCATTCTTTATTTCATTCTACTATTGCGGATAGCATGTTCTTTGTTATGCTTAGGTTTACATTATTGTACGCCTTTTATACAAAGCTATTACAGTAACAATTCGGATCAACTTCTTGGTTGTTGGTTATTTCATGGTTTCATATTACACTATCAAACATTTTACTCTGTAGCTGTTTCCCCCATTGTCAGAAACATGTTCTTTTTTATACTTACATATACTTTATTATTCCGTGACTTATATGCACGGTGATTGTAGCCTACATTTATAAAACATACTTCGGAGCTACCAGCTGTGGGCGTGTGTGGTAGCAGCTTTCGTGACCTCACAATCACAGTGTAGCCACCTACACGCAAGCTCTCATGTGACATGTTTCAGCAGCCCGGGTATAGGGCCGAGTGCTGCAGCAAACCAATCTTAGGACTGGTTACTGTAATAACAGCAGACATACAATGTAGAACAAACTCGTGACTAGTTAAACTATCACATAAATGTAACTAAAAATAAAGTTTTAAAAAAGTCTCAGGCTAAGTTTCACATGGGATCACGCCAATATGAACTGACTCGTATCATCTAGCAATTTCATCAAAAATGCTCATGACATGAACTAGACTTTATCTTTCTTGAAATATGGCAAATTCTTCACAAAAAAAAGGCATTCACAAGTACGTGTTAGAAAATAACATGATTTATAATTTTCACAAGTTTTTCTAGACATCTGAGTAAGCAGTTGTCACGTTCCACTAGTCAGTGCAAACACTGCACCACCTATATACGTAAGAAACGTGCAGTTTTCAACTACCGTGAAACCTTGTTCCTTTGGCACATTATGATTCACTTAATAAATAAAACTATCTTCACAAATTTACCACTATCACTAAAAATGAAATTCGATAAAATTAAATCAACAATTATACTGATACAGGAAATAAATGAAAGCTTGATGTAACTACAAAGCCCACTAAGCATCAAAAGGCACAATACAATATTATAGATATGCACTGACAATCACATGTGAAAGGAATTGGGCTCTTTAAGGATATTTTTAACAACGCCTTGTTTTACAACAGCTGTAACACCCCCTCCCATTCCCCACTCTTGTTTTAAAACATCTGAACAAGTGAAAATATTGATACAGAAAAAAAATTACAGTTGCATCCATTAATAAGACCATGATATATGGAGTGCCAGATGTGTAAGGAGGCTGGTTGCATTCTTTTCAAAGAAACTATTCTGGCATTTGCCTTCAGCAATTTAGGGAAACCATGTTGAGATACAAAATTCAAAAACAAATTTAACCAATATTTCCAAATGTACATATTAAAACAATACATAAATAAAAAGGCACTCTACATTGTATACATGGGGAATATGATCCATGCACATGAAAATATCTAAAACACCCAACCCATAATCACAAATTAATAGCTATTGTGTACAAACGTGAAGCAGCAGAGTGCAAATATGTTGTCACTATATCAGCACTATTTATAACAATGCAGTCATAGACCTCAAATTATTTATCACAAGCATAGAAATTTGTGTCAAATGATTTAAGACTGAACGTAAAAGAAAATGTGACCACACTCGACCCTCCTTCCCTGTGACTAGTTTCATTAAAGATAAATTAACTCAGTGACAGTGAATGAACAGTCTGTTTACGACATATGTTCCTACACTCCACCAAAAGTCAAGATCAGCAGAGCTCCTGCACACCCTCAGAGAAAAACACAAACACTGAAATGTTTTTAGCACTGGACTGAATGAATGCTGAATTATGGGACTCAAATGGGTTCAACTTAGAAGACTGCTACCACCATTAACCAAAATATTTGCCAAGTACAGAAATCTGAATCAGTATTCTCCTTCAGAGTAGACCTAACAGTAGCTTGTGGTGGAACGGAAGAACATCGCTCTGTAAACTGCTCATCTACTGCCACTGAGTACACTGATTATGATGAACCTTGTCACAGTGTAAGGATATGGTTCAAGTAGAAAACACCTGTGCATTAATTTGCCACAACAAATAGTTTCTTTGTAATACAAACAATTATTTTTATTATTTGCTGAAGAAACAATTATCAGCTCTTTTCATTTTAAAGAACAAAAGCAGCATATTACTCAAAGCTGTAAATTTCTATTTGTAATTAAAATAAGTATCTCACTAAAAAATTCATTCCACTGATTCCTGCAGCAATTCCCTTCTGCAAATCATACCAAAGTACTGTCTCATGCAAGCCCCAAGCTACCACCACCTCTGCTGTCGTGATATCTGTAAAATGGAGTGTTAAATACGAAGCAACCAAGTCTACTTAATTTCATGTACTGTCACACTGATAATATTAAATGAAAATTCTGGCGAGAAAGATTAAAGAGTATAATAGTTTAGATACACAGTAATTTAACTTCCACAGTAAGTTTGGCATAAAAGTAGATCCAACAGGATTTCAAACAAGTGTGCAGTGGAAATATGAGGCCCTAGAAGCAATTTACTTTTGTTTTTGGATCACAGTGTATGGTGCACCGTTCAACCACTGTCATCGCTATAATCTAACTGTTCTCAATGACTTAGTATACTGTAACAATTTAGTAAAGTACAGTGGAGTAAGTGTTGTGGTCCAAAGAGTCAAATGGTATGGTTGTGGGAGTGTCCAAAGAAGCCCTTGAATGGGACTAAGACCACTGTGGCCAGAAGTGGGTGTAAAACAACCCTTTTAGTCGGGCTTTTTATGGAGGAACCTAAAGGAGGAGCAAAGAGGGAGGTAGGGCACTGAACCAATAGTGAATGCTGCATGAGAAGAGTGTGGATGGGCATAGGAGAGCATGGGAACCCTAGAAGGAAAAGCATATAAACTCAGATATGGGGTGAGGGTGATCATAGAAGTCCAGAAAGGGTAAAGGCCAGTAAAAAGTGGGACTCAGATATGCAAATACATGACAGTAGCATGGAGATTAAGCAAGGGCACCTATGTAGGTTACTTATCATCATACAGCCCACAGAGGATAAAGAGTGAATGTTAATCTTAAGTTTCAATGGATTTTTCACTGGAAACTATTTTTTTTTTAAATTGAGATCTTTTTTAAAACAGCAAGAAAAGTGCAGAAAATAAGCATCTTGGTTATTAATAAACCATTTTTCATAGAAAGTAAAATAAATGAAACTTCAAAGAAGAGGAAAATGAAATCTCAAAATACACAATGCCATGTAACACAAATTTTAACATTTTCTGTGCCTGAGAGAGAACACTTACAGCAACACAGAAATATTATAAAAAGCACTGAACACACTAATGCATAACTCTCCTTTGCATTTAACTGAACTATAAAATGTGCCTAGAGCACAGGAATCAATGAAACAAACACCATGTGAAGAGAAACCAATGAACTCCTAAAAGAGAGAGACAGAGAGAGAGTTGCTGGTAAGAAGTTATGCTACTCCTTACCCGACAAATGAATTCCTTTCCGCATCCGGTCTTGGGCTGAGGCAGAGCTGGCTGAAATTGGACAGCCAAGCAAAAAATAAATCCCACATTTTTTTATTATCAAGAATATGAAACAGCAATAATGAATTCCTCAGTGTATGTTTAACTATTATGAAGCATTAGCTTACATAATTTGCTTCTTAGATAAAAATTTCAGGATTTGGACTGCCAACAGGTCAAATGGCGAAACAAAGACCAGCACTTACTAACCCTACAGTGGGAGACTGGAAGACATAAAGCATGTCACACTTTCAGTAATGTGCCACCACAACAAACTCTGGGAGTGTTGACACAGTTTGAGATTTAATTTGTCCCATGTGCTCCCACTCCATTGCTGGTAGGTGATGGTCTCAGTCTAACTGCAGTATCACTAAAACAACTGGTTTAATTCCTTACACCACATTGCTGCAAATGCCATTACGAGGTATCACTGGAACTTTCTGTAATCACACTGAAAGTTATCACGAAACAATTATAAAAAAACATGTTGGATGTCCGAGAAATCTGTACTGTACTACAGGTACAGAGTCCCTGAACCTTAAACAAGATAACAATTAATGCCCCTATGGTTGTAGAACACTGGTTAAGTATTACTTTCTTTTAAAGGTCTTCAGTGACAAGCCACAGTTTTATATCATTATATTAATGGGCCAATGTAGGGCACGTGTGTTTTAAGACAAACTGATACACAGCTGAGGGCAGAACATTTCAGATGAGGGAATGTTTGAGAAATTAATATTATATATATTTTTGCATATTCAAGATTTTCATACTCCACTGTTTGTACGAGGGTTGGAGCTTTAATAGTGGCAACTATTTATTTACAGTTTGTAAAGAATAGATACATGTTCCAAAGTTTTACTGACCTTCAAAGTAGTCACCAGCATTGTGTAAAACCCGTTGCCGGCGATGTGGAAGTCATACGATACTCTAGCAGTGCCAGTTGTGTTGACAGAACAAGCGGTGCTGTCTATGGCCCAATGAATTTGTAGCAGTTATGGAGTGAATGCCGTGAAGTGTTTCCTTCAGTTTAGAAATCGAGTTGAACTTACAAGGGCTTAAGTCAGTTGAGTGCAGTAAGTGCTACAGTACTTAGCAGACCCGTCAGTCAAACAAATCAGTAACAGCTTGCACTGTACGTGCTTGAGCATTGTCCTGCAAAATGATGGTCAGGTCCTGCAGAAAGTGTCATCACTTCTGTCTCTATGCTGTTCAGTTTTGGAACACTACCTACAATCAGCTTAGAGAGAGAAGTGATGGTACTTTCTGCAGGACCTGACCATCATTTGGCAACAGCACGTCCAGTGCAAGCTGTTACTGATTTGTTTGACTGTTGTGGCTGCTAAGTGCTATACCACCGATTGCACTCCCGTGACGTAAGCCCTCGTGAGTTCAACTCGATTTCTAAACTGAAGGAAACACTTCACGGCATTCGCTTCAGAACTGCTACAAATTTGTCGGGAAATAGACCGCATCGCTCGAACTGTCAATGCAACTAGCACTGCTAAGAGTATCCTACAACTTCCACATCGACGGCAACAAGTTTCACACAATGCTGGTGACTACTTTGAAGGCCAGTAAAACTTTGAAACACGTATATTTTGTACAAGCTGCAAATAAATAGTTGCCACTATTAAAGTTCCAACCCTTATATATATTAGCCAAGACTATGTCTAGCGTCCAGTATTCTCCAGCAAATGGTTAATCACTGCACAGTTCCTTCTACAAGCTACAGTTATGAACAGTGACTTCCGATGCCAAAGATTACAATCATTTGCTTTTGGAGCTTCTCCAGATATGACACTACTGGTTTCTGTCCCTTCAACAAGCAGGAAAGGTAAACACTACACTTTTTTTTCACACCCAGAAATAATAAACATCCAGGAAAAGGGACAGTCATTAGAAATCACTGGATCGTTGAATGAATCTCCATCGTACAAAACTGTTGCACTTCTGAACAAGAATCCTGAGAAGACAATTCAATAACAAATTGATAATTGCTGGAAAGAGGGCATGAACACTATTCGTTTTAGTATATGAAATCAATGACTGCAGTTCAGACTTAATCAAATGGTGAAAAATGGTAGATAAGAAATGTAGCGAAGGTCCAAATGACAAAGGCTATGGAACTAACTACTACTGTATGTCAGAAAATTAGACACCCCAGGCTAATACAATGTATGCTGGGAATAATACCTCACGTACAGGGTTTTCCATTCATCTGATGACTGCCTGCCTGGGATATCGCACGCACTCCACGGAAGCCATGCCTGCCAGTCGAATAGGATCCGCGGAACTGCACAATGCCGCCCCCCTCTTTCTTGTGGGTTTTAGCCTGAAGGCCGTACAGATATATGCGACTTATCGGCCAATGTCATTCGAGCAGTAAAACAGGCAGCACGAGTGTAACAGTGGAGTTTGCGAATGCAACAATGGCAACAGTGAATTATTCAATTCCAAAATGAGTGTTTGTTTATTACTCATATGTGCACATAGAGTCCATTTGTACTATTCGGAGATTGTTTGCGCAGAACTTTCCTGGTGTTTGAGTTCCGAGTCATGACGCAGTTTGCAAATAAGTGAATAAATTTTGTGAAACGGGAAGTGTTCAAGACAATAAGCGTAAAAGATGATGAGCAGTGTTCGCAGAAGCCTGTCTCAATGACACTGGATACTGCCCGGAAAATTTCCATAAAAAGTCTTACACGTCTTTCGCAGCAAACACAAATATCTTGCACCTTTGTACAAAGAGTTGCTAAGCTGCTCGGGCTAAGACCCTATAACGTATCAGTACTACAAGAACTTCCACATGGTGATCCTGCGCACAGGGTTAAGTTCTGCGAATGGGTTTTAAAACAAGTGTATGACAGTCAAATGGATCCTTATCTCTTTCTGTTTTCAGATGAGGCTTGGTTCCATTTAAATGGGTATGTTAATTCCCAAAACTGTAGATATTAGAGAGCAGACAGACCTGTTGTGCTTCATGAGGAACCCCTTCATGTCCAGGAACCCCTTCATGTCCAGGAACCCCTTCATGTCCAGGAACCCCTTCATGTCCAGGAACCCCTTCATGTCCAGGAACCCCTTCATGTCCAGGAACCCCTTCATGTCCAGGAACCCCTTCATGTCCAGGAACCCCTTCATGTCCAGGAACCCCTTCATGTCCAGGAACCCCTTCATGTCCAGGAACCCCTTCATGTCCAGGAACTAGGGGGTGTGGTGCGCAGTTAGTGGTGACACAATAATAGGCCCAATTTTTTTTAATGACAGAGTTGTAGGTGAAAGATACGTGCAAAAAAATTTGTGGCTTTTTTTTAATGAACTGAGTGAAAGAACGAAGCTTCGCATTTTTTCAACAAGATTAAACAAGGGCTCATACACCTAATGTTTCTTTGCACACAATTCATGACGTGTTTGCAGAAAGAGTGATTAGTAACAATATCTGGCCCACCAGAAGTCCTGGTTTAACTCCAAAAAATTTTTATTTGTGGGGTGCGCTGTAGGACAAAGTCTACACAACAAATCCTCTCACGATATAATATCTCAAGGATAATATCTGTGAGTCAATTAATTTAATATCTCAGAGAGAATTACATCATGTGATTAATAATTTCTTGAGTACATGTCAGAAATGCATGGAAAATAATGGCAGTTATAGCATCTCCTTGCATGACATGGGTGAGTACAAAATTAATTTGCTTATATTTTAAATGTAGTCACGTTGTACTGTAACAATAGATGGGTGACACGGCATCTGGTCGCCTGCCAATGGAGCGCTCACTGCGCAGCATCTACTGCAACGCACATGTAGTCATCAGATAAATGGAATACGCTGCATATGACCCACAGCTTGTTTTGGGGCATTCCTGCATGCAGCATTTCAAGTAGTGAGCATTATCAATATGACTGACATGCTGCCCATTCAGCTTTCCAAATTATCATATAACATTTAAGGGGGATCCCAGTGGTGTCTGCATTTACAGGCCTGGAATTTAAGCCTGGAGCATGATCTACTGCTTACCAACAGCCCCTATTATAGGTTTTCATGACCGCTCTTTTTCACTTCATAATGTTTTATGTAGCTTAGAAAAATGTAAAAGGGAATGTATTTATAGTGTTTTTCATTTCCTACAATGTGTCAACACTCTCTTATTACTGTTGTACAGCTCCAACCACTTTAAATTGTCCCTCCAACTTCCAGATATAAACTCACATTACAAAGCTGTACAAAATTCCTAACACAATGAACAGGAAACAGAAGAGAGAACAAAATTGTGTGAAAGTCTTTATTTTTACAACAAAGTGCACAGAAACCCAGTAACAGGAATATAAACTGAAAGGAAAAATTGAACCCAATTAATGGCCTGAACATAAAGGTATTAAATTATTTCTCATTTCTCTGTGCCTTTCTGGTGTCTGGTACACCACACAATATGTTTTACTTATATATTGCCCTAGATAACACATTTCAAATTCAATTATTCCTATTTTGCACCAAAACTCTCTTAGGGACACTTCCAGGCCAGTTTGCTATTGATCAACTACACAATTCATCAAAGAGTCAGAATTACTTTCATGAAATTACGCCACAATGAACTCTCTTGTTTTCGGTTCACAAGTTTTTAGGAAATCTGGCAATCTTTGTGAAAGTAGTTTTTTATTTCTGATGCAGTTCAAAGACAACACTTTTGAAACCATGCGGCCAGGCAGTCAGATGTAGATTCAGAACAACAGTCTAAACATTACAGGCATACTGCATGGGCTGAAACTAGTTACAAAAATTAATACTTCACAGATGTAAGTGTCCAGTATTTTCAAAATTTTGCTAGCCACAACCACATATAGAAAGACGACGACTTTAGACAATGACTGTGTGACGCGTGTTGGTTTATGACCTTTAACATAACATTAATGGTACTTGCTTCTGTTCTAATTTAAAAATGTGCAGGAGTGCAACTAATTCAAAGTTTTTGATCAATATATATACATTCACAGGTAAGCTGAAAGCATGAACTCTAGCCACCTGCAATGAATGAAAAATGCTGGTCACAAATGGCAATGAATTTACTGGGGTATTTCAATTAATGTAAGGCCAAATACACAAGGGAGCATTGTAACAGCTCACTGGGCACACTGCAATGCAAAAATGGCTGTTTTTGGGAAATAACACAGTATCTGACAGAGAATGTCATCTTCTGGTTTTGGGAGTGAATTTTTTACAACTTTTTCTCACAGAAATTACGCTATCTGCATTACTTTTTCATCAGCAGTTAATGTGTGACACAATAGGATTTAATTACAACTCCAATCCAGAACCTTAGCACTTTTCACTTTTCATTGAGATAGCCACTTCCCATCCTACGAGGCCTCATGTAGCTAAGGGTCTGCATTTACAGCAACTGATTCAGAACCCCCCCCCCCCCCCCCCGATGGGTGGGACACACACACACACACACACACACACACACACACACACACACACACAAAGAGAGAGAGAGAGAGAGAGAGAGAGAGAGATATTTTTTAAAACAACCCTGACATCCTGAAACTAACAAGTTATTTCCAGAATTATCAGTGACAGAATTTTTCACTTCTCCAAAAATTAAACACCTCATGCCAAACAACTGACAATTTCAGAACAGATTTAGCCAGTCAATGTTTATCCATTTCTTTTTTTCTTTCTGTTTTTTGGGGGGGTGGGATACAGTCATTCTGATGTTACAGTTCATAAGAAGGCATGACAACTGTCAACAGGCTATAGCAGCAAAGCATTCTATAAGGCATTAAATCTAGTAACTGTAACTTGATGCCCATACGTCAGGTCTAAAAAGTACACTACTGTAGAAAGAGTGTGAACAACTAATTATTTAGCACTGATATCTATGGTTGGAAACCTAAAAATCATCTTAGAAATTAAAAAATCAAAACATGGCATAGTGGGACCAAGAGGTGCAAATGAGAAGAAATAGCTTACCCTCCTCATCACCTGAGTCACTGGTGGACGAAGAAGATTTACTTGATCTTGAAGGAAACCTTTCACGTCCATGGCTATCCTCAGAGCTGGCTCCAGATTCATCACTTGGTGATCGAGATGTATTTGATCTCGTGTCAGTAACTGAATAGTCATTAATCTTATCTGAACTATACGCTGAAACACCATGTCTAGAACTACTGGCCCGAGTTGCAGAGACTTTCTGCCTTCCACTACGTTGATCAATTCCAGATCCAAGTGGTGATGAAGTGAAGTTTTTTATTATCTGTTGGTCTGATTCTTCCTGCAATGATTTTAAAACACATTTCCAATACTCATCAATAGTAACAATAAAGTTTTTTCTACAGCTACATACAACAGCTATAACACCAATCACCCAATTCATTCATCTATACTGAAATAAAAAAAAAAAAAATGGTGATACAATTACATAAAATAGTTTTTTAAGTAAAGAACTACATGAAACAGTAATATAATATCCATGAGTCAAGATAATCCCCAGTGATTTGGATACCTAAAATTTTTATTCTGTGCTGAGGGATCTTGTCAATTTCTTTTAATAAGGCTGGACATTGCAGATAAGATCATTAATTCGATTATGTCTATATTTATTAATAGGGTCATTCCATTTACTGTGTGGAACTGTATATACTGTGTTTTGTCAAAGTTTAATGAGAGCCCATTTGCAGAGAACCACTTAATGATTTTCTGAAAAACATCTTTACAATTTCACCAGTTAATTCTTGTCTGTCGGGTGTGATAGTTATACTTGTATCATTGCAAAAAGTACCAGCTTTGCATCTTCGTGAATACAGAATGGCAAGTCATTAACATATATTAAGAACAGCAGAGGACCCAAGACCGAACTTTGCAGCACCCCATTCTTGATTGCTCCCCAGTTTGAGAAATCACCAGTTTTTTTGCATGTTATGTGAACTGCTTATTTCAACTTTCTGCACTCTTCCAGTTGGGTATGATTTAAACCATTTGAGCATTGTCCCATTCATAACACAGTACTTGAGCTTATCTAGAAGTATTCCATGATTTACACAGTCAAAAGCCTTTCATAGATCATAAAAAATCCCAACGGTTTTTTTTTTTTGGTTGGGTTTAAGGGCGCTCAACTGCTGAGGTCATTAGCGCCCAGTCACTGTTGTTTGAGCACATGGAATCTGGTAAAACTCAAGGGGATGGAGGGGACACCAGAAGGACCCGACAAAGATGCAGACAAAATAAGTAAAAAGATTAAATGTCCTTGGACAAGCCAGTTAAAGTTATAAAACGCAGAATACGAGCAGCTGCTCGAGCGTCATCAGCTAAAACATCCGGTAAAGTAGATGGCAGGGACAGGACAACACGAAATTGACTAAAACGGGGACACGACAATAAAACATGGCGCACTGTTAATGCCTGACCACAAGGGCACTGCGGGGCTGGGTCACCGGAGAGCAGGTAGCGGTGGCTAAACCGGCAATGCCCAATCCGCAACCTGGTCAGAAGGACCTCCTCGCGCCGAGATGGTCGGGAGGATGTTGTCCAAGCAGTTGGTAGCGGTTTTACTGCCCGGAGCTTGTTTCCTTGGAGGGATGACCAAGCATCCCACCACAACGACACAAGCCTCTTACAGACATCCCCACGAACGTCGGATGACGGGACACAATGGGAGGCTGGCCGAGGCAGGAGGACTGCAGCCTTGGCTGCAGCATCCGCAGCCTCATTCCCAGGCACTCCCACATGTCCGGGAACCCACAGAAAGCTGACAGAACCACCGTTATCAGCCAAAGAATGAAGGGACTGCTGTATCCGTTGTATCAAGGGATGGACCGGATAGGGAGCTCCAAGGCTCTGAAGAGCACTGAGTGAGTCAGAGCAGAGTACATATGATGAATGGTGGTGGCGGCGGGCATACTGAACGGCCTGATGGAGAGCAAAAAGCTCGGCCGTAAAGCTGGAACATTGGTCGAGGAGCCTGTATTTAAATGTGGCGGCCCCGACGACAAAGGCACAGCCGACACCATCGTCAGTTTTGGAGCCATCGGTGTAAATAAAGGTGTGACCGGCAAGTCGAGCACGAAGTTCGGCAAACCGTGAGCAATACATTGCAGCCGGAGTACCATCCTTCGGGAGTGAGCTGAGGTCGAGATAAATATGAACCGGAGCCTGGAGCCAAGGTGGTGTCGGGCTCTCACCCTCTCTGAAGGTGGTAGGGAGGGCAAAATCCAATTGTCGAAGCAGGCGACGGAAGCGGACTCCGGGGGGCAGCAGGGCAGACACATACAACCCGTACTGACGGTCGAGAGAATCGGCGAAGAAGGACTTGTAAGAGGGGTGGTCGGGCATAGATGACAGCCGGCAGGCATACCGACACAGCAGTACGTCGCGCCGGTAGGTCAACGGTAACTCGGCAGCTTCAGCATAAAGACTCTCGACAGGACTAGTGTAGAAGGCTCCGGTCGCAAGACGTAACCCCCGATGGTGGATGGAGTTGAGCCGGCGTAAGAGGGACGGCCGAGTGGACGAGTAGACGAAGCTCCCATAATCCAGCTTCGATCGGACTATGGACTAGAGATGGGGGATCCGCTCTTGAACTAATTCATAGAGTTCAATCTTTCAAAGGAGTGAACAATCAGTGATTCAGAAAAAAAGAACGGTAGCTCCAAACGTTTCCCACGGCAGAGAGAGAGAGAGAGAGAGAGAGAGAGAGAGAGAGAGAGAGAGAGACACGGAGCATATCAGCAGCGCCTCTGCTGGTCACAGCACAGTGCACGCCACACAACACAGCCAGCGCCGGCCTCTGCCCTGCTTCTACCTTGGCTGCCTGCATTGTGCAGTGCCCCATTGGATTTTGTGTTTCACATATGCTGTGCCGTCTCTGTGCGTCGTCTGCCGCCTGCAGTGCCTGGCGCAGCGTAACTTCGCATCGCTCTCTGTCGGCGATCGTTTCAGTCGCACGTCCTGCCCTCTGGGCAGTTGATGCGAGCAACAGGACAGAGAGCCACCTAGCGGATAACATAGGAACTACTTGCAAAAACCCGCTCGCAAGGGAACGAACTATTTGTCTCGGAGCGGGTGAGTCCACCGCTACCCCCACCCGCGGAACTCGCCTGCTCAACGCTCGCCCCACCGTCTCGACTCTAGCCAGAGCGTTGAGCAAAGCTACTCAGGTGTCACGGCTGGTCTCTGCGGTCTCAGCTCACGCAGTAATAGAGCTCGCGGCTCGACCTACTCGACTCAGCGCCTCTGCATCGGAGTCCGTCTCTACTGGATATTGTTCTTCGTAGTAATACCGCTATGTATATTACATTATTATGTTATGTATACATCAATTGTTTTTATTTTATTTTTATTTGTTTAAACTGATTAGATTAGGTACCTGATGACTCCTCTTACTATAGGATTTTTATTATGGACACTCGAATTTACGCTTTAATTACGAGCGAACCGATAAACGTATCGCAAAATGTGATACACCAATATTTTCCTTGTTTTATTCTGCGTAAGGCTATATGCAGCACTTTCGTTTTACAGTCAAATTTATATTTTTTTTTATTCTGGTACGGATTTTGCGATTTTAGGCGTCTTCGGAAGGAAACGTTCACTTTAAAAATATATGGCTTGCGATGTATTTGTATGAGGTTAATGAAATTTTAATACATTATAGCCAAATATATTGTTAATGTAAATCTCAAGTTACAACATTTTCCGATCACCCAAAAAACCACGATAGTGCAAAATAAATCAATAATCAAAAACTTTGTCATATCGTGGAAATTTCAATAAACAATACAAAATTCTTACTCATTATCCGTGTTACTTCAAAATAGGATCAAATAAGATCAAAATACAGGTATAGTACTGGAATAAACCAAGTTTAAAGGGCAATGTGCCTTCCATCTATTTTCTATTGTAAATGAGTGGTGAGTCATGAAAAAGAGCTAATTCATTTCAGGGAGTGAACAGTTATGATCCAATCTCTGAAAAGAACAGTTTTGCCCATCTCTACTATGGACCGATACAAGCGAAGCAGGACAGTGCGATCCGCTCCCCAAGATGAACCGCTAAGAACTCTGAGGACATTAAGGGAACGTGTACAACGGGCCGCCAAATAAGAGACGTGTGGAGACCAACACAGTTTCCTGTCCAACGTGAGCCCTAGAAACTTAGTTGTGTCCACGAATGGGAGAACAACGGGACCGAGATGTAAGGATGGCGGAAGGAACGCTTTATATCGCCAAAAGTTGATAGAAACCGTCTTTTCTTCAGAGAACCGGAAGCCATTTGCCACGCTCCATGAGTAGAGGCTGTCTAGACAACGCTGAAGGCAGCGCTCCAGGAGGCATGTTCTCTGGGCACTGCAGTAGATCGCGAAGTCATCGACAAAGAGAGAGCCTGAGACATTAGGTGGAATGCAATCCATAATGGGATTGATCGCGATGGCAAAAAGGGCTACGCTCAAGACGGAGCCCTGAGGCACTCCGTTCTCCTGGAGGAAGACGTCGGACAATACGGAGCCCACACGTACCCTAAACTTTCGATCCGTTAAAAAGGAATCAATAAAAAGGGGCAGGCGACCGCGCAGGCCCCACCTGTGCATAGTGCGGAGGATACCTCCTCTCCAACAGGTGTCATAAGCCTTCTCCAAGTCGGTCCCAACGGGTGACTTCCGGTTACTCAGAGCATTTAATATTTCATTAGTGAAAGTATATATAGTATTTTCCGTTGAAAAAACCCTTCTGGAAACCAAACTGACATTTTGTTAAAACTTTATTTTTACGAAGGTGTGAAGCTACTCTACAGTACATTACTTTTTCAAGAATTTTTGATAAGGCAGTGAGAAGAGAGATTGAGCGGTAGTTGTTGACATCAGACGTATCCCTTTTTTATGCAGTGGTATAACAATGGCATACTTCAGTCTATCTGGGAAAATACCCCACTTCAGAGAGCTATTACATATGTGGCTAAGAATCCCTCTTATCTCTTGGGAACAAGCTTTTATTATCCTGCTGGAAATGCCATCAATTCCATGTGAGCTTTCATTCTTGAGAGAGTTTATTATCTTCCTAATTTCAGATGGAGAGGTGGGTGGAACTTCAATTGTATCAAATGGTGTGGGTAAGGCCTCTTCCATTAACTGCCTTGCTTCTTCTAATGAACATTTAGATCCTATTTTCTCTATAACATTTAAAAAAATGATTATTCAAAATGTTTTCGACTTCCGAGTTTCCATTTGCTTTGATGGTGATGCCGTCACCCTGTACTCTTGGTTGTCCTGTCTCCCTTGTAATAATATTCCAAATTGTTTTGATTTTGTTATCAGAGGTATTAATCTCAGACATGATGCACATGCTTCTGGACTTTTTAATAACCTTTCTTAATGTAGCATAGTAGTTTTTATAATATTTGGCTGTTTCTGGGTCATTACTCTTTCTTGTTGTTTGATACAGTTTCCTTTTGTGGTTACAAGATATTTTTATTCCTTTAGTAAGCCAAGGTTTTTTGCAAAGTTTCTTATAATTAGATTTAACTACTTTCTTGGGGAAACAGTTTTCAAATTCTTTTACAAGTGTATCATGAAATAAGTTATATTTTAAATTAGCATCGGGTTCCTTGTACACCTCATCCCAGTCTAATTACTGAAGATTTTCTCTGAAATTTCTAATTGTTGAGTCATTAATTGAATGCACAACTTTGGAGGGTAGTTTTGAATTACTGAATGGAGCTATGTCATATACTGTAACTAGCTGAGCATCATGATCAGAAAGCCCATTCTCAACAGGACAAGAATTTATGTTTTTAAACCTATCTTGGTCTATAAAAGTGTTATCTATCAATGTGCTGCTGTCCTTTACCACCAGAGTAGGAAAATTAATGACAGATGTCAAATTGAAAGAACCAAGCAAGACTTCCAGGTCATTCTGCCTATTACACTCTTTCAGTGAGTCAACATTGAAGTCCCCACAAATAATAATTTGCTTTCCCCCGTCTGACAGATAGCACAACAAGGCTTCCAAGTTTCTCTATCAATATAATGTCCTGTACTTAAGAACACATTGTACATTCACTTATTTAAAAAACAAACAGAATAAAGCTGAAAATGTAGCACATTAACTGGAGTCAGTGAACAGGGTAAAATGCTCCAGAATTTAGCATTATACATTGAAACTTGAATGAAAGAAAAACAGCTTACTGAGCTTCTCAAACAACTTTTAGCAGCTTTGGAGCTTCGTGCAGCTCCTAGTTTGGGAAACAAATACACCACCATATAATTTACTTCCACTCACTCAGTGTCTTATAATTTTATGGAAGTAACTCATCACTTAGGAAAGAAGCACCTGCAGCACAAAGGTAGCCCCCTAAGAAAAGTGTTGTTCATAGCTACAGCACCAGATGAAAAATTTTATTAAAGCCGTCAGCGATTCAGAAAGACATTCGATATGCAGTCTTAAATAGGTTTCATTCTCTCTGATAATCTACAAGGTTACCAAGGAAGCAATAGAATTTTTAAATGTATTCTGAGATCTTTTCTTCTGGAACACTATTTTTTATTACATAAGCAAATCTTTAAGTAAATACTTGTAGAATGAGTAGCACTGTATAAAATTATGTTTATTTTGGTGTTTCCCTTGTATCCTATGTAATTATAAATATTAATAGTTTTTTTTTTTATTTGATAAATTACTTTGAGCAGAGCTCAACATTGCTTACATTGTACAAACTATGCATGGGAACACTATAATTTGTTTGTAATTGTGGATGCAAATCTAGGTATCTGCTTGCAATCTCTTTAACAACAGTTTCAGAAGTCAAGTTTTTTAAAGGTATATTGTGATTGATTTTCTGTGCTTGTGTTTTTATAAATACATTATTACTTGATTAGTAATATATACGTTTTAATTTCTGCACTGTAAGATATACATACATTTTAATGTAAAAAGTTTTGTTTTATTGTCTCACTCCACCACAATATAACATAAAAGTCCATACTTCAAAAATAATGATATTTTCAATGTAACTATGCTTCATAAGTAGGAAACTCTACCGAAAATGATATTGTGTGCAAATAATCAACAACTCAAAACTTCAGTACTGAAATTCATTTTTATAACTTGTACTAGTCCAACACAGCTTTAAAGACTAGTTTGAAGTAGCTATCAGAAAAGTAAATTATTCCCTAATTTTAATTATCCTACTATCATAAAGAGAGTGAAACTTTAAATTTTTATTTCTTAAGTAATGTTTGATATTTGTCAAGTTGTTTTTCTTAATACTTTTTAAATACGGTATGGGCCTGGTGTGGTTAAAGTAATAACATTTTATGTAATGTTAGCCTAATACATCATGGTGGTAGGTTCACGGCCAGTGTTTATGGAATTGGTGATCCCAAACAAACAGCATGGCATGTAAAATTTGATGGGAAATATCAGATTACAAGTGCAGTATACATTTAATGGTTGATTCACATTTGATGGAACAGAATGTCGAAACATTCCTAAATGCATTACAAATGGCACAAATTCACAGAGGACTTCAATGGAACAGAACTGAATGTCAAGGTTTCTTCGGAAGGAAGTTTTTATGTTTATGCCAGTGGGGAGAATGGACTCATTGTCTTTAACATAGGCAGTTAACTTTTTTTCACTGCACTCACTTATGTAAGCTTATAATAGTGCATTTTGCAACTTCTTATGCTTTATTTTACTATTTGTCTTTGTTTTTGTGACACACTGAAAACGTTTCATGATGAATGAATAGAGGTACATATAAAGAAGAACATAAATTGATGAGGCTATTTTCATTTAATACAATTGTAAGGGACATCACCACCATCATTTGTGTTTTGGCAAAAGGCAGGTTTTCACATGGTAGTTCTCCAGGCTGTCCGGTCTTCTGCCAACCTCTTCAGGTCTGCATAATTTCCTCTTCCCTTTATGTTGTCTATCATCTTGTAACTCCTTCTTCCTCTCTGTCTTCTTCCACAAACCAGTCCTTCCAAAGCATCTGCTAGCAAGTATTCCCTTCTCAATGAATGTCCCAACCAGTTCTTTTTTCTCTCTCTTAGAACCTTCAGCTGACATCTCTCACCAAACCTTTCCAATATTCTTTCATTACTCACTCTTTCCATCCAGCTTATCCTCTACATTCTCCTCCACATCCACATCTCAAATGGTTCTAACGTTTTTTCATCCTCTCATCTCAGCGTCCATGTTGCTGCCCCATATAGTGGCACAGTCCAGACAAAACATTTGCCAAGCCTTTTCCTTAGACATTTATCTAATTTGCCGCATAAGTCTCCTCTTTCTGTTGAATGCCTCCTATGCTACGGCAACTCGAGTTTTCACCTCCTGGTGACATCAAGTCTTCAGTAGTTGTGCTTCCAATGCACTTACTTGGCTAATAGTAACTTGTCCTATTTTAATACTGGACTGTGTGCATCTTGTACTGATGATCATACTCTCTGTTTTTGCTGTGTTTATTTGCATCTCATATTCCACACAAGCTTCATTCGTATTTCAGCACGTTATTCACTGTCCGCTCACTTTCTGCCACTAATACCATGTCATCAGCAAATCTTGTCCATTCTATCCTCTTTACACCGATACATACTCCTATTTACCCATCTAAGCCTTTGGCAATAATCTCTTCAAGGTTTGCGTTAAACAACAGCGGGGAAAGGAAATAACCTTGTCTAACACCTCGTCCAATGCTGCTGCTTTCTGACATTTCATTTCCAATCCTTATCCTTACTTTCTGGTGCAAATATAGATTCTGTATCAGTCATCTCTCTTTCCAATCTACTCCTTTCCTCTTAAAAATATCTATCAGCTTGTCCCACTGAACTCTGTCAAAAGCCTTTTCTAAATCTATAAAAACAGCAAAGATTTCTCTACCTTTTTCCATATATCTTTCCCCTATATTGTTAACAGGCCAATAGTATCTCTTGCTCCTTTTCCTCTTCTAAATCCAAACTGCTCCCCTGCCTATCTAGTTTGCTATATAGTCTTCTATTCAACACTCTCAGCACCACTTTAGCTGCATGAGAAATTAGACTGATGGTCCTATACTCTTTATTTTTTAGCGTTTCTCATTTTTTTTCTCTATTGGTATCGTAACTGTTGCAAGGAAGTCCTCAAGCCATTCCCCTTTGTCATATATCTCGTTACTGAGGTAAACTATTTCTATTTTTACCTTGTTTCCTCCCCCCCATGAACCATGGACCTTGCCGCTGGTGGGGAGGCTTGCGTGCCTCAGCGATACAGATGGCCGTACCGTAGGTGCAAACACAACGGAGGGGTATCTGTTGAGAGGCCAGACAAACATGTGGTTCCTGAAGAGGGGCAGCAGCCTTTTCAGTAGTTGCAGGGGCAACAGTCTGGATGATTGACTGATCTGGCCTTGTAACATTAACCAAAACGGCCTTGCTGTGCTGGTACTGCGAACGGCTGAAAGCAAGGGGAAACTACAGCCGTAATTTTTCCCGAGGACATGCAGCTCTACTGTATGATTAAATGATGATGGCGTCCTCTTGGGTAAAATATTCCGGAGGTAAAATAGTCCCCCATTCGGATCTCCGGGCGGGGACTACTCAGGAGGACGTCGTTATCAGGAGAAAGAAAACTGGCGTTCTACGGATCGGAGCGTGGAATGTCAGATCCCTTAATCGGGCAGGTAGGTTAGAAAATTTAAAAAGGGAAATGGGTAGGTTAAAGTTAGATATAGTGGGAATTAGTGAAGTTCGGTGGCAGGAGGAACAAGACTTTTGGTCAGGTGATTACAGGGTTATAAATACAAAATCAAATAGGGGTAATGCAGGAGTAGGTTTAATAATGAATAAAAAAATAGGAGTGCGGGTTAGCTACTACAAACAGCATAGTGAACACATTATTGTGGCCAAGATAGACACAAAGCCCATGCCTACTACAGTAGTACAAGTTTATATGCCAACTACCTCTGCAGATGATGAAGAAATAGATGAAATGTATGACGAGATAAAAGAAATTATTCAGGTAGTGAAAGGAGACGAAAATTTAATAGTCATGGGTGACTGGAATTCGTCAGTAGGAAAAGGGAGAGAAGGAAACATAGTAGGTGAATATGGATTGGGGGAAAGGAATGAAAGAGGAAGCCACCTTGTAGAATTTTGCACAGAGCATAACTTAATCATAGCCAACACTTGGTTCAAGAATCATAAAAGAAGGTTGTATACCTGGAAGAATCCTGGAGATACTAGTAGGTATCAGATAGATTATATAATGGTAAGACAGAGATTTAGGAACCAGGTTTTAAATTGTAAGACATTTCCTGGGGCAGATGTGGATTCTGACCACAATCTATTGGTTATGAACTGCAGATTGAAACTGAAGAAACTGCAAAAAGGTGGGAATTTAAGGAGATGGGACCTGGATAAACTGAAAGAACCAGAGGTTGTAGAGAGTTTCAGGGAGAGCATAAGGGAACAATTGACAGGAATGGGGGAAAGAAATACAGTAGAAGAAGAATGGGTAGCTCTGAGGGATGAAGTAGTGAAGGCAGCAGAGGATCAAGTAGGTAAAAAGACAAGGGCTAATAGAAATCCTTGGGTAACAGAAGAAATATTGAATTTAATTGATGAAAGGAGAAAATACAAAAATGCAGTAAATGAAGCAGGCAAAAAGGAATACAGACGTCTCAAAAATGATATCGACAGGAAGTGCAAAATGGCTAAGCAGGGATGGCTAGAGGACAAATGTAAGGATGTAGAGGCTTGTCTCACTAGGGGTAAGATAGATACTGCCTACAGGAAAATTAAAGAGACCTTTGGAGAGAAGAGAACCACTTGTATGAACATCAAGAGCTCAGATGGCAACCCAGTTCTAAGCAAAGAAGGGAAGGCAGAAAGGTGGAAGGAGTATATAGAGGGTTTATACAAGGGCGATGTACTGGAGGACAATATTATGGAAATGGAAGAGGATGTAGATGAAGACGAAATGGGAGATAAGATACTGCGTGAAGAGTTTGACAGAGCACTGAAAGACCTGAGTCGAAACAAGGCCCCGGGAGTAGACAACATTCCATTTGAACTACTGATGGCCTCGGGAGAGCCAGTCATGACAAAACTCTACCATCTGGTGAGCACGATGTATGAGACAGGCGAAATACCCTCAGACTTCAAGAAGAATATAATAATTCCAATCCCAAAGAAAGCAGGTGTTGACAGATGTGAAAATTACCGAACTATCAGTTTAATAAGTCACAGCTGCAAAATACTAACGCGAATTCTTTACAGACGAATGGAAAAACTGGTAGAAGCCGACCTCGGGGAAGATCAGTTTGGATTCCGTAGAAATGTTGGAACACGTGAGGCAATACTGACCTTACGACTTATCTTAGAAGAAAGATTAAGAAAAGGCAAACCTACGTTTCTAGCATTTGTAGACTTAGAGAAAGCTTTTGACAATGTTAACTGGAATACTCTCTTTCAAATTCTGAAGGTGGCAGGGGTAAAATACAGGGAGCGAAAGGCTATTTACAGTTTGTACAGAAACCAGATGGCAGTTATAAGAGTCGAGGGGCATGAAAGGGAAGCAGTGGTTGGGAAAGGAGTAAGACAGGGTTGCAGCCTCTCCCCGATGTTATTCAATCTGTATATTGAGCAAGCAGTAAAGGAAACAAAAGAAAAATTCGGAGTAGGTATTAAAATTCATGGAGAAGAAGTAAAAACTTTGAGGTTCGCCGATGACATTGTAATTCTGTCAGAGACAGCAAAGGACTTGGAAGAGCAGTTGAACGGAATGGACAGTGTCTTGAAAGGAGGATATAAGATGAACATCAACAAAAGCAAAACGAGGATAATGGAATGTAGTCAAATTAAGTCGGGTGATGCTGAGGGAATTAGATTAGGAAATGAGACACTTAAAGTAGTAAAGGAGTTTTGCTATTTAGGGAGTAAAATAACCGATGATGGTCGAAGTAGAGAGGATATAAAATGTAGACTGGCAATGGCAAGGAAAGCGTTTCTCAAGAAGAGGAATTTGTTAACCTCGAGTATAGATTTAAGTGTCAGGAAGTCGTTTCTGAAAGTATTTGTATGGAGTGTAGCCATGTATGGAAGTGAAACATGGACGATAACTAGTCTGGACAAGAAGAGAATAGAAGCTTTCGAAATGTGGTGCTACAGAAGAATGCTGAAGATAAGGTGGGTAGATCACGTAACTAATGAGGAGGTATTGAATAGGATTGGGGAGAAGAGAAGTTTGTGGCACAACTTGACTAGAAGAAGGGATCGGTTGGTAGGACATGTTTTGAGGCATCAAGGGATCACAAATTTAGCATTGGAGGGCAGTGTGGAGGGTAAAAATCGTAGAGGGAGACCAAGAGATGAATACACTAAGCAGATTCAGAAGGATGTAGGTTGCAGTAGATACTGGGAGATGAAGAAGCTGGCACAGGATAGAGTAGCATGGAGAGCTGCATCAAACCAGTCTCAGGACTGAAGACCACAACAACAACAACAACCTTGTTTCCTAGACACTTCAACAATTCTGCTGGCAAATAATTCCACATGCTTTCCTATTCTTTATCTCCTTCAGCGCATGTTCTACTTCTGCTTCCAAGATGGTGAATCCCTTTCCATCTTCCGGCACATATTGCTCCTCTTGAACATTAATTTTGTTTTGTCTTTCATCCCCCTTATACAGTCAATATATTCTTGCCATCTGTTCAATACCTCCTGTTGTTGTTCTGCTAGAGTACTATCCGCTCTTTCTATTTCCATGTTATCCCTCTTTCTTTTACGTTCAAAAACTGTCTCACTAGCCAGTCTATACAGCATTTCATACTTTCTCCCTTTCTCCATTTTCTCTATTTCAATGCATTTCTGTTTCATCCATTTACCCTTGCTTCAGTTTCTCTTCTTAATTCATTATTCATTTTCCTGTACCTCTTTTTGCTTTCTTCAGTTTCTACATTTTTCCACTTTCTCCGCACTTCCATCTTTTTCAACATGTTTTCTGTTATCCATTCTTTCCTGGAACCTTGGGATACTCTAATCCCTAGTACTTCTTTGGCAGAGTCCAAGGGTCTTTCCCTCATTTTTATCCATTTGTCACTAATACTTTCATCAACACTACCTCTTTCCCATTTATCCATAAGACTTTTTTCCAAATCTGATGCCTTTCCTACCTCCAAGTCTTTCTATGTTTAGTCTTTCTTTTGCTTTACCTCTCCAGACTTTTTTCAATTTCACTTGTATTTCTCCCACTGCTAGGTTGAGGTCTGAATTTGTATCCACTCCTGGATAAGCTTCGGCAATTTTCAAATTTTTTGTATCAGGATGTAGTCCAACTGATATCTTTCCGTATTCAAATTTGATATCCCTGTGTAACGTCTCATTTTGTGGTGTTCAAATAATGTGTTACCCACTGCTAATGAATTTTCTTTACAGAAAGTAATTAGTCATTTTCCTCTCTCATTTCTTATTCCTAATCCAAATTTTCCTACTGTATCTTCATCTTCTTGTAAAGGACAGTCAATGAAAAATGTTTATGAAATTCTGAAATACCAACACAACAGCAATGTTGTTTCTGCCATTGTTTTACGAAGTTTCCTTATCATTATCTTCCCCTAAAGGAGGAGGGAACTTATTAGACAAATATCACTTGGAAATACAAATTACTGTAAACATTCACATTTACCATTCAACTCACAATGTGTTTTTGGGGATTATACCACTGTCATCGCATGGATTTATTTCTATTAATTAGGTCTAGATGGTTTGTAAGCACAACTACTTCTGGCTAACCTGTGACACTCTTTCAGTGGTTACAGATTGCTTTTCCAGCTGTATTTACAACACACACACACACACACACACACACACACACACACACACACACACACACACACACACACACACTTTTTACAAAACTGCAGTTTTATAAAGAGTCTTGTGTAAGTAGTTTGTGGCAAGTGTACATGATGTAAATACACTGTCAGGGAGGAAAAATATCCCAACACCAATAAGGGATAGTGTTAGATAAACAACAGTTGGCAGGTATGTTTCTACATCTGAAACATGACGTCTATTCACATTTTGCTACACTCGCGTAAGAGTGGCAGTAGTGGTGCCCCTATGACAAATAAAATCAGGTTTCCTTTAAATACATACTGTAATGGTTGTGATCATCTGTTAACTTCGAGACTAGATGTAGTAAATTGATGTTTGTCAAGAATTCCTGTAAGACAACAAAGACCCCATAATCAACAGCTCACCAAGTTTGAATGAGGTCATGTAATAAGGCTATGAAAAGCTGGATGTTCTTTCTTGGATATTGCAGAAAGACTTGGGAGGACTGTAGCCACTGTAACTAATTGCTGGCAGCGGTGGTCACGGGAAGGTACAGAAGGTACAGCAACAAGAAGACCGGGCTCCAGACAGCCATGTGGCACCACTGAGAAGGATGACGGCATGTTCGGAATATTGCTTTGGCACATCGTGCCGAGTTTGCAGCAGCAATGCGAGTAACAGCTGTCACCACAGTGACATAATGAACTGCTATAAATCAAGGACAGCTCCGAGTCACACACCCTGTAAGCATGCATTCCTCTGCCACCAATCAGTTGTCATTTGTGACTTCAGTGGTGTCAAGCAAGAGATCACTGGAGGTCTGTTGTGATCTCCGATGAAAGCTGATTCGGTCTCAATGCCAATGATAGCCTTATGTTGGTTGGAGAAGGCCATGTGAGCTCCTGCAACCAACTTGTCTGAAGGCTAGACACACTGGATCTTCACTTTGAGTTATAGTCTGGGTTACAATTTCTTATGACAGTAGGAGCAATCTTCTGGTTATCCCACACACCCTGACTGCAAGTCTGTTTGTCAGTCTGGCGATTCGAATCGCCGTGCTGCTGCTCTTGAACAGCATTCCAGTACGTGTTTTCCAACAGGATAACACCTTCCCATATGCAGCTGTGGCAACCCTAAAGTGTGTCAACAAGCTGGCTTGGCCTGTTCAAGAACCAGATCTGTCTTGAACTGAGCATGTATGAGACATCATCAGATGAAACTTCAGTGTCAACAACAACCAGCATTAACTGTCCCTGTATTGACCAACCAAGTGCAACAGACATCAAGCTTCATCTGACACTTTTGCAACACAACTGCATGCTTACATTCAACTTTCTGGCAGTTACATCAGTTATTCGTGTACCAGCATTTCACATTTGCAATAGCTTTTCTCAGGCTTACATTAACCTGTGAACTTGCAATGTTAATCACTTAAATATGTTTCCTAGACAAATGTATTCCCACAATTTCATTATGTTACATTAATTATTTTTTGGTGTTGGGACTTTTCTCCCCATCAGTGAATGGCTGGAAATACAATCAACGGCCACAAAGAGTGTAACAGGTGCACAGAAAATGTCTTGTATACAAATGATCTACTAATTAAAATATATCCATTTGATGATGACGAAGGTATGTAAAGTGAAGTAGAAATAGCAAATGCAGTAAGTCTACTGACAATCTGAGAACGTATCATCATTCACACGATACTATTTACTATAAAATATAAGTTGACATTACTATTTTTAAAGACAAAAAGACAGAAATGGCTACTTTTGCGCAAGATATGATCTTGATGCTTCAGAAACATACACTGGTGAGCTGGAATAAAACTGTTTAAATCACGTTTAGTGCTTCTCCATCCTCAGCACTGTTTACAGGGCATATTTCCTGCTGCCCTGCTATTTAACTCTACACCAAATAAGAGACTTGTTCTAAAATTTGCAGTATCATACAAACAGTATTTTTTTAAAAAAAAAGATATATACAGTGCTTTCACAAAACATTTTTGTGATCTGCATTTATTCCAGTACTAGTTGTTTCACTATACCTGTGCCCACACTCCTTTTCCTCTAAAGTCACTTTCTGATACTTAATATTCACTACTGATTGAAAATTCTCTCTCCACTTAATCCAGGAGATAAGTTCCAGGCCCACGATGTACTGCACTTTTGTTTTTGTTCACAGGTTCCCTACTAGCATACTACTGACCTGACTGCAGCTGTTTGGATATTAATTGCCAAATTTCCCGCCCATAGCACCACGTGTTGATATTAACTTTTATCATTCAGTTTTTATATTACTAATTACACTGCTGACAGTCTACTTACTTTATTTTACACCTTATGACAAAGATAGTTGTGTACGGTTTTGTTTTATTTTATTGTACTTTCACTTCCACCCTGAGACCTACTTTAAGATATGCATGTCATTAGCTGATCAGCTCCAGTTCTGGTATCATGTCTTCACTTTATGCTTGGCTTCACTATATCATTTTTGTACAGGCAATATGAACCACATGTAAGCATTTCCAATCTCTTATTTTATCCATGGATTCAATATTTTATTATTTACTCCTCCTGTATTTCTTAGGACCACAGCATTTTGCTGTATGTATCTTACTGTGCGATTGATGTAAGTATGTGCCATTTTTTATCTTTAAATTTTAAATTTATATTAAACAAGCAGAGTGATTTCAGTCACATCTACTTCAAGAAATTTGAAAATTTATTAATAAAATTAGTATTGTTTGTGCTCAAAATGTTCACGTTACAGTCAAGGAAAGTACTCAATTTCGATAGGAAATAAGAACCTACCAGAAGAAGTGTGCTCTAATGGCCAAGACTATAAAGCATAACCTATTGTTACAAACTCTTTTTAAATGTGTACTTCAAATAAACATTCCTTGCATCTTCTTTCCTGCCAACTGACAGTTATTTTGTATTAGTAATAGATACAGGTGATTCAAACTTTAATGTTTGGAGATCTTTAGTAACTGTCATTCCATCATCTTTTGTTTGAGATGAACTGCTTGATAAAGCCTTGATCTGTGCTTTCTATGCAGTAAAAGCTTCAGCCCAACCAGAGGTCAGCAACAGACTAACCAATTACACACTTCAACCCCTTTTACACAAGTGCCTTTTGGTCTCAGTCTATTGCTGGTGTCAAGTGAGGTTACTGCAGCATCCCTGACATTTTATTTCTGTATTGAGTCTCACCTGTCATGAGTAGTTTATTTTTGCATGTTGGTACCAAAACTGCAGAGGCTGCGACAGATGTCTGCTATGCACTTTGGCACACCCAAAAGGTGAAAGTGAGGTTATGGGGGACCATCTTTCTTAACAAGTGCCTAGACACAGCAGAAATGGGGATGCTTTGCTATCTAATCTATTGTCACATTACCATAATCTTACACTGTGGTAACCAATCAAGCAGATGAATCAAAGCAGCAGTTCATTTTATCTTCAGTTGGTACATTCATTGCAATACTGGAAGCTACTGCTGCCTTTTCTTCATTTGAAAGTGAGACTGTGTCAACCTCATACTCGTTATTTACATACATATTACCAACAAGTTACATGAAGCTCCCAATGCCAAAGTACTATTATGTTTAGGCAATCTAACTTCTTATAACACCATGACTTGACTGGTAAATGCTTCTCTACAAACCTACAGGTTTGAGATTTAATGCACTGTAACGCTAAATTTTTACTTTTCTTGACTAGAAAAAAGCCAAGCTGCATCACAGTATTGAGTCCACATTAAATTAGTTCTAAGCTTGGAAGAAAAGAAAGCATACCAGAGGCAACAGGACAATCATCATCATGGTAGCAGTCATCGTTTATTACAATGCCATCAAGGTGTGCAGCCATAGTCTGCAAACCACTGAGTGCACGTAGAAAGTACTTGCCGTTCTATCATTTATGTAGGAATAGCATAAAGAATGTCTACGTTAATGTCCTTGCAGGTAATTGGTCTAACATGTTCTTTGCAGTATGTACAGGAGCAATACATAGAGGGCTGAAAAAGCACTCTAGATTTTTCACTTGATGTGAGTTTTTGAAACTTTGTAAGCAGACTTTTGCTGGATAATTGACATCTCTCTAAGTACTGCCAATTCATGTTTTTCAGCATTTTGGTGATGTTTTTCCAGAAGTCAAACAAACCTGTGACAATTTGTGCTGTCCTCCTTTGCATATGTTCCATATCCCATAACCTGGTACGGGTTACGCATGATTAAGCAATATTCTAATATGGGGACACAAGAATTTTTTTCAAGCAGTTTCCTTTGTAGATGCTCTCTTTAGTAGTTTTTGGAGCACACTGCTCTACAAATAGGGAATTAGTTTCTTTTTCAATCTGAGTCTTCTACACACATCAAAAGAAGCTTTGCATCACCTCAGTTCCAAGAGTTCCGGAAACTCTACAGAAAATTGGAATAGAGATCAACATAAACATCATTTCCATCCTCTTTATTGCTCACGAAAACCACACATTGCATGTTGTACCACCATAGAGCGAGACCTTCAGAGGTGATGGTCCAGATTGCTGTACACACTGTTAACTCTAATACCCAGTAGCATGTCCTCTTGCATTGATGCATGCCTGTAGTTGTCATGGCATACTATCCTCAACTGCATCAAGGCACTGTTGGTCCAGATTGTCCCACTCCTCAAAGGCATAAGGAGAATGTCTCGTTGAGACCGATTGTCAGCGCTATTGGCTCTCCTACGTACAGACTTGCAAAACACGTAACTAAATTGTTGGCGCCTATAGTTGGTCACTGCCCACATCATAATAAGAACTCAAAACTGTTTGTTGATATCACAAAACAGATGAAGATAGGCCCAAATATCATTGTCAGCCTCGACGTGGTTTCTCTGTTCACTGAAGTACCTGTGGATGACACATTACAACTGTTGGCTGCTCATTTTTCCTCAGAAATTTTGAAGTTGTTCCGGCATACCTTGATGACCACTTACTTTTTATACAGTGGAAATTATTATGTAATGACAGATGGATCAGCCGTGGGTTCGCCACTATCACCAGCAATAGCGAATTTTTTCATGGAAGATTTTGAAGAACAAGCGTTGAGCAATGCTCACCTCTGCCAATCATGCTTCTACAGATACGTCGATTTTTAATCTGGCCACATGGCAGTGACACGCTGCAGCAGTTCGAACATTTGAATGGTGTACATCCAAACATAAAATTTACAATCGAGGTAGAGGAGGGAGAGAAGTTACCTTTTTTAGATTTGTTGGTGGAGCGAAAACCGGATGGACGACTGGGCCATTTGTGTACAGGAAGCCAACACATACGGACTTATATCTGCATAGCCAAAGCTTCCATCATCCATCTCAGAAGAGAGCTATGCTGAATACTTTAGTACACAGAGCCAGGACTATTTCCGACAAGGACCACCTCGGTCCCGAGATTAACCATTTGACGACTGTTTTCAAGAGGAATGGTTATTCTGCCAGTGAAATTAAATCAGTATTGTCCAAGAAAGTAAGACATGATGCCGTCCATAAACAAGAAGAGGACCAACACATAGCGCGGCTTCCATTTTGCGGTGCTACAACAAGCAAGATAGGCAGAGTCCTAAAGAGGCAAGGAATAAAACCAGTTTTCTGATCACATAGGAAAATTAAGGAAACATTGAGACCAGTCGAAGGTAGTCTCGGCTTAAGGGTGCTGGGAATTTATAGTACTCCTTGCGAATGCGACAAGAATTACGTGGGCCAGTCTGTAAGAACCGTTGCCGACTGTTGCATTGAGCACCAGCACCACCTGAAATACAGGTATTTGGAAAAATCAGCGGTGGCTGAGCATAGCCTGCCTAACAAGCATAAGATTTTATTTAAAGAAACGAGAGTAATAGCCCACGCAACCGAATTACCGGGGTTCTGTGATCTGGGAAGCAGTCGAAATTAGACTTAGTGATAATAACTTTAACATAGACAACGGTTATGCACTTAGGAACACCTGGAAGATTGCAATGGATAACGAAAAATCACAGAGGAAAACTTCCCGCACTTTAACTCCTGGTTCAAGGGATGGCCCTGCAAGCAACGCGGGATAGAAACTACATCTATGGAAGCAGAGGGCACCACTTCACTACGCGCCATATCACTGTTGCTATGACGTATTCCAGCCAATCAGAAGCCGTCCTTTGCATATAAAAGTGGGAGCCTCGCTAGTTTACGGCAGTCAGTCTTAGTCCTGCCGACGACCATGGAGGTAGTGGTCGAAAGCTCGGAGTTTTATCCTGAACTGATGCGGCATGTACACCGAGAGATTTTTATCCCAGGCATGTTCGATAGGGTATATGTCTGAAGAACGTGCTGGCCACTCTAGTCGAGTGATGTCGTTATGCTGAAGGAAGTCATTTACAAGATGTGCATGATGGGGGTGCGAATTGTCATCCATGAAGACTAATGCCCCGTCAATATGGTTGCACTATTGGTCGGACGATGGCATTCACATATCATACAGCTCTTACGGCGCCTTCCATGACCACCAGCTGTGTACGTCAGCCCCACATAATTCCACCTCAAAACACCAGGGAACCTTCATCTTGCTGCACTCGCTGGACAGTGTCTACGGTGTTCAGCCTGTGTTGCCTCCAAATACATCTCCGACAATTGTCTGGTTGAAGGCATATGCCACACTCATCAGTGAAGAGAATGTGATTCCAATCGTGAGTGGTCCATTCGGCATGTTGAGCCCATCCGTACTGCATGCATGGTGTTGTGGTTGCAAAGATGGCCCTCAGCATGGACGTCATAAGTGAAGTTGCGCATCATTCAGCCTATTGCGCACAGTTTGATTTGGAACATGACATCCTGTGGCTGCACGAAAAGCGTTATTCAACATGCTGTCTGGGTTCCTCCAAGTCATAATCTGTAGGTAGCAGTCACCCACTGCAGTAGTATCCCTTGGGTGGCCTGAGTGAGGTATGTCATCGACAGCTCCTGTCTCTCTCTGTGTCTCCTCCATATCCGAACAACATCGCTTTGGTTCACTCTGAGACGCCTGGACACATCTCTTGTTGAGAGCCCTCCCTGGCACAAATTAACAATGCAGACACGATCAAACCACGGTATTTGCCATCTAGGCATGGTTGAACTATAGACAATATGAGCCGCGTACCTCTTTCCTGGTTGAATGACAAATTGATGGGCTGTCGGACCCCCTCTGTCTAATAGGCACGGCTCATGCATGGTTGTTTACATCTTTGGGTGGACTTAGTGACATCTCTGAACAGTCAAAGGGACTGTGTGATATAATATCCACAGTCAACATATATCTTCAGGAGTTCTGGGAACCAGGATGACGCAAAACTTTTTTTGATGTGTGTACTTTGCAAACTCAAAGCCTATGCCATAGTAATCAAGTGTTTCTGGAAAAGTTCTCTAATGTTTTTCTTATCAAATTTGTATCTGCAAACAGGGCATAATTTCATTCTTTCATAGGCACTGGTGCTCACATGCATAAAAAAACATTCTGCTTCAAATCAATCACAGAGTCTATAACACGAACAATCCTCTGGTGTCAATGAGAATTTTCCAGAATCCATTTACTATGAGAGAGATTTGCCTGAAAACTTGTGGAACTTTTGAACCAGTCTCACACCTACCTACAAAACCAATTTTCGAACATTACTGCTACAAAACATCACAGTACTATAAGTAGAGCTCAATGATATACATAAAGGCATTGACTGGCTGCTGCAGAGACATGTATCTGTTCACTTGGTAGTTTCTGGTCCCCAGTTCTGCTGTGGCTAAATGCTTGTTCCTCTTTGTAAAACAAAAAAATCTGACTGTAGTAATATAACTAAGGAAAATGCAATGACAACAGAATCTATTAATGACAAAGGCAAAATCCTTGGAGGCTGTTATTAACAAAGATCATACGGCAAATTCTCTAACCTGCTGTGAACAGTTTTTTGCCTGAGAAAATTTATGCATTCAAACACATCAATGACTAAAGAGAAATTCCAACATTGGCTTTAATTAGGCACCGAAATAAATCCAACGGAAACAAGTGAAAATTTGTGCTGGACTGGCTGATGCCAGAATTTCTTTTTCGTCATGTAAAAACAGCAGCAGGATTATGAAGACAACTTTAGAACATGTCAAAGAACAGACATCATACATATAAAGATCAAACAATTTTTACTGGGTAGTGAAAAGTGCCTTTTGTTTTATCCTTTGTGTTGTTTGCCTCCTATGAGTCAGGTAACATCAAAAATTTTATTTCTTATTCAAGAGATTTAACCATTTTTGTTGAAAAACATGTTTCTGTTCACATTCTTTTATTTACGCACAGCATAGGCTTTTTTGTCCCCACGCTGCAAAACAAATACCTTACTGCTTTCACATATTTAGTCTTTTTTTACGGAGAACTCTAGTAAGAAAAATATTACACATCAATTTCTTGTGTAACTTTTGCAAAGTGCCACAAAACCAAAGCAAACAATAAAATAAAGACAAAGAAAACACACCAGAACAAAATCCAGTACTATTAGTGAGCATGAGAGACTACATTAACTTCTGATGTTAGCAGACAAGTCCTCCCTTTCTGCACGTTTGCAGTCTGTAGAGTCAACATATCGTTGATGCCAGTGACCCACACACAACATGGATGACTGCCGATTTACATGCAAACCCGTGTTGTGCACCCATCACGATAAGCTGATTCTGACCAGAAAGTTGCTCACATGTAAAAATGGGCTTTAAGGTACATTTTGAGAACACCATTCCTTTCTTCAACTGAACTCGAACATACCTTTGTGTGACCATAGATATAACTAAGCAACATGCAATACTTAATAAAGACTGCTGTAAATTTGATCACGAACAATCATCTGGGGGGGGGGGGGGAATATTCAATATAACCACACTGAGATCCTTTGCCACTACTCTTCCAACTGCCAGCCGAGCCTTGTGTAGTATACTGTGGAATACAGTGTACCAGTGTAGCTTAACAGTGCCCATATAAAGAAGGTCAATTCAGAACTAAACCACACCATGTGTGTTTATTTGGAACAACAAAATCTATGTCCAACTATGGGCTCCCTACATTCAGCTGAAATACAATGGGGCCATGGTCTTGTCAGAGAATATACTAAAATACGTAGTAATCCTTTGCCCCTCTTACCTCCAATTGTTGAACAGTGCGTAAATTGTCAGACAGTTCCAGAACCCCTCCACACTTAAACCCCTTACAGACTATTTTAGTACATTGAAGTCAAGGAAAAAAACAGTGGGAAAACTCCTCAACCAATGCGTCTCCAACCTAGTCTGTATACAGAAAAAAAAACACCATGCTTTCACTTAAAATGGAAAGTATGGACCACCCTCAATTGAACAACACTGTACCACAAATACGAACTGACTCATTCTACCAATTCCCATCAACATTGATGTCATTAGAGAATGAGCACATGGTCAGGATGTTTCAAAGATGCAGAAGGAAACTGGCCATGCCCTATCAAGAGAACCATCCGGGCATTCACCTGGAGCGATTCAGGGAAACTGCGGAAAATCTAAATCTGGATGGTCAGATGCAGATTTGAACTATCATCCTCCCAAATGCAAGCCCAGTGTGATAAACCACTGAACCACCTGGCTTGGTACACTGGGGAAAGGTGTCTATGGGTGCTGAACAGCTTACTCTTTTTCTGGTCAGCGATCAGACTTCTCAATGAAATGCACAGACTATCTGACTAACACTTGAATCATTTCCTTGCTTTTTTATTTGAACATTTATACCTTCTTTTGTCTTCAAACTATAGTTTGTACCTGTATAAAACACATGACCTGATACACTATATCATGAATAAATAAATTCAGTTATAGAAATCAATATTGCTCCAATATGTTTTCTAATGTCATCCACTCACTTTCCAATAAGTCACTGTCTTCATTCCTTCTTCACATGCAGTAGAGAGTTGCTTCATCCAATTATCATTCAATTGTATGGTTACATTTTCCACTCACCCCATGATAATTTTCATCAAAATTATGTCTGTTCCCTGATTTATTGGTTTGTCTTCCTGTCTCCCCTAGTAACTCAACACCCATAGGTCAACTTTAAGTTCTTCTTTTTTATGCTTCTCAAAAGCTCAAGGATCACCGCCAAAAGACAAAACTGGTAACTCACTCACTGTAAACTTTCCTTCTCAGACACACTGGAACTTTACTTTTGAAAACATTATTTAAGCAAAAGCACTCCAGGTACTCTTGTGTTTATATCCTTTGCTGCACATAGAATCCAACTTTCACTTCAATAAACACAATGTATCACCAACAGATTCTATACTTCATTGTTATTTTGTACTATTTTATTACTGATATGTCGGTTGCATATTATTTTAGTCTTATGATACTTCATTTTCAGACGTACTTGCAAACTTATTATTTTTCTTTATTCATTGTTGAAGTTCATCTGCACAAAAAAGGTAGGTCAGGTATGGTCCACTGACTTGTACCTCTTCTTTGCTTTCTCAGTTCAAGGATTTCAAAGCTCCTTTTAGGACTGCTGAAAATTTATTTTCGAGGTATGGCTTTCCAAATTAGCACTTGTATCTCATAAATTTTTCATTAACCTAACACGGTCTACTGGAAGCTGTTGCACTGACCATATTCGTCAATGTACTTCCCTCAGGATGCACCAGTGTCTCTCTCAATGGCTGTTAGTTCAGATTTCATTGAAACTGTTTTGTTAGTAATCATTCCATTTCAACTTTGGTTTTCTTTTGCTCCCTTTGTACAGCAATATTTATTGCTGTTTGCTCAAGTCCCTTATTAAATAACAAGCCCCTTTCTTCACTGTCTGATGTTCATTTTCTAAGATTGTGAAGCTGTTGCTTAATTTAATCTGATATAACTTAATAAACTCAAATTCTCATAGGCTTCATCTCTGACTTCATATTGGAATGTGTCTTTCAAGCTTTGTATCTATCTGTTCTCAGTACCCTCTGAATCTATGCTCACTTAATTCTAAAAAAGGTTTAGGTCCATCATTGTGCATAATTCCTGTAAAGTTTGATAAATTGCAATCAATTTCATTTTTAGTCAAATTTAGTTGTTGCAGAGTCCATTTTCAATATTTTTTTCTGGGAACAAGTCTTAAGAATGAACATGATTATCTCAGAAAATTTTACTAACATGTGAACTTATTTTTTTTTTGTATTGTACCCAAAATTTTGCAATGAAGATTATTCCAAAGTTTGCCTTACTTTCACATTAAAATCAACAGTATTACCTTGGAGTGGCATTTGCTATCAGAAGTAGTCTAAATGATAAGTGAAACCCTCAGCTGCCAACAGTTGGTGTTGATACACCTCGATGGTGACAGATGAAAATGTGTGCCTCGACCGGAACTCGAACCTGGGATCTCCTGCTTACATGGCAGACGCTCTATCCATTTATTCTAGAGAAGCTGCACGGTCATCAATGGTATCTGTTCTTTCGAGAACAGTTACTATCTTCATATATAGAAGTGGTCTACCTCATCAGAGTGTCAGCATACTGGGGCATAGATTGGAATGAGTATCATGGACTATTTTGAAACCAAGTTTTGCTATTATGCAAATGAAAATTTTTCATTTCCTAAAACTCTATTTTGATACTGATGCAGCCAGAATGATAATGTGCTCTCACCCTTGATGCAGTATTTTAGCTTCAAGTCTGTCACAGGCATGCATACTAACTCTTCTTTAAACTTTTGTATATTTCAGTAACCAATTTCTTGGATTTATTATACTGACTGGATGTGACTATAATTCAATGAAACTTATAGCAAAATGTTATTTGTAATTATGAAGGAAGACATGTCATTAGTGAACAACAGCCTAATGATTTTTTATGAAAACCTATTAATATATTACATAAACAAAAAACACTGAAAATATCTACATTATGAATAAGGTGACATCAGTAAACCAGGAAAATAGTCATTTTTACAAGAATGTATGCATCCTTACACACCATACCAAAATTTACTTATAAATGTGGATTGTCATAAAATCTTCAGCAGTTTTACAACACAACATGAAATAGTATAATGGACAAACAATGACTGTGGCAAAAACAAAAGGAATAGAACAAGTTTTAAAGAGTACAACAAAACGTTATGTATTCTAATTTCTCATCAGAAAACACGTCTATTTATGTGAATTATCTGATGTTGGCCTCTTAAGTCAAAAAGTGGTTAACTACACAAAAAAATGGTAGTTACAGTCATACATTTTGTAAACAGAGTGGCCACAAAGGACACTGCAAGCTTCCAATGAGTTTGCCACATGAGAAAAAGCTGTTTGGCTTATAACCAATGAATTAGATGCTGAACTAACACCCACTGAAGATGTCTTGTGAGTACAGCAAAACACATCCGAGTGCAAAAATTAAATAAAGGACTTTATGTGCAGCAAACAAAAAATCATTTATCTTTTAAACAACTAATTTGTATACATCTGCTGCGAAAATAGCCACCACAAGAAACTTGTTAAATAAATTAATATTACATAACATAAACATGAAGTTACTCTACAATGCAACAATCCGTCATTAGCCAGACTTTAATCAGACACACTGCAACATATTTTCATCAATGGTCGTCAAGTCAATTGCAATGTTGTCTCAGAGCTAATTCTGTGTTGTTGGCATTCACATGTATATAATGCCAGTAGCATACTCCAACCCAAATGGTGACGTCCGGAGGACATCTTTTGATAGCAAATTATCCTTTCTGCTGAACTGATGGCAATTAAAAAACTGAGCTTTTAATGGTGCAATTAGAACCCTGAAGAAAGAAAATCTAATTCTGAGGGAAGTTAATTCTTTTCTACAATCAACAAGTACCTGCAATATGTACATTTGGATTTTTAAAATTTATTCATCTGTTTTGTGATGACGAAAGTTGAAATTTTAGTGACAATAAAATAGCATAAATGTGGAGATGTCTATAATCAGAAATGAAAATCTCTCTTCTTTTTGTCTTTTTATTAAAAAAAAAAAAAGTACCACTGAACTGTAACAATGAAGTGCTATTTCAATTTATGTGTAAAGCCTGTAACAAATTTCTGTTTCAGTTGAGCACTTTACATTGACACATTGGCTCAAAACAGTTATACAACCATAGGCTTTTTATAGGCTTCACTAACCAGTAACAAAATTTAAAGCTGTCAAGTAGCATCCACATAAGGAAAAGTGTTGAAAACTAAAAAATACATGATATTCTCTGTAAGCAACAGTACTTCGAATGAGCTCAATGGACATTTCCATCCAATATGCTCATCTTTGGGCTACAATGACAATACAAAGAGATTTAACAAAGTACACACAGATATTACCAACTAAAGAACTTTAATACTGGTGTATACCTTTGTTAAATGTTTTTGTAATGCTATTTTAGACTGAAGATGAGGCTTATACTACAGAACATTTTCCTTCATTAAATAATATGAGGGTTACCAAATCTTGTGACTTATACCAGCCTATGAAAACCCTTTTCATATTTCTGTAACAGTAATGGTCAATTAATAGTCAATATGGCTTTAAGCTTTAGTAATGATAAGTTTTCAGTTAGGTCACCAGAAAATAGCAAGGGACAAAAAGATTCACAAGGATCAGTGCAAAACTTACCCTGAAATCTTCATAGTTTTCATACTCCAAAATAAATTTGCAGAACAAATAAAAATCCTCTGAAGTTCTTGCACGTTTTGGTGCTACAGGCAACGACTGCAACAAAGGGTCCATATTATGGTGTCTTGGTTAGTGTTACCATACAACACACAAATAAATGAACAACATTTACAGGTTTACAAGAGTAGCCACTATCAAACTACTGTGAGGGTTGGAAGACTCAAGGGTGGAGGACACAGAAAATGATGTGAAATAAGATGACACTGCAACTCTTCCTACATTTACACATTTCATTTTTTATCATATTCAGTGCAACTGTCCACACTTTAAAAAATTCCTTTATTATGTGTTACATATTAATAATATGAATGGCACAGAATTATTTTGGATGCGACGAGAAATTAAGGATCTGAGAGAAAAAGAATGACCTATTAAAGTGTACTCTACATGTTGGCTTCTGGAACTTCATCACCACCTCTGTCTTTTACTATTAGAGAGAAAAAATTGATTCTGCAAGTGCTCAGAGTTCAACATCAGTTAAATGGTGTATTTAAAGGTTAAACAATAGTTTCTTCATTTAGTTATTATCCAGGATGGAGACTTGTGTATTTTATACTCTCATGTACAAGTCAAGTCAGGCCTCACAAACTGGAACTTTTTTTTGTCAACCTGTCATAGAATGTGTCATTTTGGATTTATGTACTCCTGTTTCAAGTGAATCATCAAGACATGGTGGGTGGAACACAGTCAGGGCACAGTGTCCTTGCTTACTCAGCCAACATTTTCAATGACATCTTTCGATGAGTCTGAAAATGGGCTGTTTGCCACAGCAGAGCAATAAGAAGTAGTCAAAGCAAAAATTGTTGTCCCTCTACAGTTACCAGGTTTTGAAACCTACCACAGTAGAAAACCAGTCCAAATTTACAAAAATTGTAAGCACACACATGAAATTTCAATGCACAGTATTCAACATCCAATTTTAAACGTGTCTGCACTTTTGCCCATACCACACCAATTTAAATCTGATACCTAGTGTACCAGTGCTGCATTTAAACCTGGCATGAACAGGTTAAATCGAGCCTGATCGTATTCATGGCACAAACATAGTAGTGACTTTCCAACATTTTCAAACTTTTGTGGATTGTGCTCCATTTTCACAATTATTCCCAGTTTCAATTAGCATGCCTTACACAACATTTCCCATACTTCTGCGGAAAAAATTAAGAACATTAAGACAAATGCTTTTGCTGGTCAAACAATATTGTCTTATTATCAACTAATCCCTTGCGGGTGGTGCTCAGTCAAAAGAAAAACATGATTAATGGACGAGAGTACAAACTTGCTGAACCCTTATGTTCCTTTTCACTGCAAGAGAGATGTTCTACAAGTATCTGAAATGTGTTACAAAGGATTCTACATTAAGCATTTTGAAAAGGGTTGCAAAACAGCACAATAATGCACATGTACTTATCAGACACTAATCTATTTGGTTTAAAGTTGTGTGATGCCTAGCTGTCTTACTTTTTACTGACAAGGGAAGCTCCCATCACACCCCCTCAGATTTATTTATAAGTTGGCACAGTGGATAGGCCTTGAAAAACTGAACACAGATCAATCGAGAAAACAAGAAGAAGTTGTGTGGAACTATGAAAAAAGTAAGTAACATATACAAAATGAGTAGTCCATGTGCAAGATAGGCAACATCAAGGAGAGGGTGAGTTTACGAGCGCTGTGGTCCCGTGGTTAGCGTGAGCTGCTGTGAAACTACAGGTCCTCGGTTCAAGTCTTCCATCGAGTGAATATTTTACTTACTTTATTTTCGCAAAGTTATGATCTGTCCGTTCGTTCACTGACGTCTCTGTTCACAGTAATAAGTTTAGCGCTTGTGTTTTGCGACCGCACCGCAAAACCGTGCGATTGTTATTGATGTCGCGAGCTATATTTGCTGGATTCATATTGCCCACGGAATACATCTCACATATTTAATGCACTCTCATCCAAAGCAGTGAACAGTCAACTGCCAGCCAGGGAGCCTCATTAGCAGGAATACTCTCTCTTCCGTGCACTGTAGTCAACTGACGTCATGTGTTTCGATATTTATTTAGGTGTGGCATCCCCATACTACGGCGCAGTTACCTCGCATCGGACGGACGGACAGATAATAATTGTCTGAAAATAAAAAATTAAACTTTTCAGTCGATGGACAACTTGAACCAAGGACCTCTCGTTCCGCAGCCGCTCATGCTAACCACGGCGTTCTAGAGCTCATATCGTCCTTCATGTTGCCTATGTTGCGCATTGACTACTCAGTTTGCATATTTCGCTTATTTTTTCATAGTTCCACACAACTTCTTCCTGTTTTCTCGATTGATCTGGATTCATTTTTTCAAGGCCTATCCACTGTGCCAACTTATAACTAAATCTGAGGGGGGTGCGATGGGGAGGTTCCCTTGTGAGAGCTTTCTATTATCACAATGACACATCTCTTGTTCCTCTGTCAAAGCTTGTATGGCCTGTTCATGTCTCATCTTACACTGTATTGAAAGCAGAGTATTAATGTAACTGTTAAAAATCTTCATATATTTTGGCAAAGGATACAGCATTTTGTTTATATAGTTCCTTGGTTTGTTACAAGAGAATACTTCTAGAACACCAACACTTCAGTGGCAGCTGAATCACTAGTTTGGGGGAAAACAAAGAAACCAACACTATACTGCCTGCCAGCATGCATGGCTACAGCAAACAGAAATAGTAGCCTAAAAAACTAATGTTGGGATTGAATGTTTCAAGAGATGAAAGGATGAAGAAAAGTTCAGCCTAAATTGCTGTTAGCTTTGCCGACAGACACAACAGTTACAACAGGAACTAAAATGAGTGTCACCATCATTAGTAATCTGGAATTGAGTTGAAAGTTTTGTAATTACTTTAAAAACAGAATATGATCACTTCCAACTATTTTTGCCCCGCATAGATTCAACTACCATTTTATTTAGGGCAAATATCCCACTCACTATTTCACTTTATATTATTAAACACTTTAAATTCCATAAAACAATCAGTTTTGATGATACTTATTCCGTTTTGTGCTGGAACACATTACTGAATTAACTGGTTTCTATTTAATTTGGTTCAAAATTATTAATGCTATTTTAACAATTTACTCAAAAGACATGTTTAATGTCCCATCAACAAGGAAGTTATTAGAAACAAAGTGCAATCTCAAAACGTCAAGCATGAGAAAGGAAATAAGCTGAGTCCTGCACATGAACTGAGTTAAAAAAAAAAAAAAAAAAAAAAAAAAAAAAAAAAAAAAAAAAAAAAAAAAAAAAACCTCGATCTGAGTGGCTGGACAGGAATTAAAACTCATTCCTAAATACGAATCCTGTGTCAAACATTGTACTGCCTTGGGTACATCACACAACACACCTGTATTTTATTTGCCTGTAAAAAATTTGTATTTTTTCATTTAATTTATTGGCAGTCTTACCAGACCTGTTGCTTCATTGTTCTGTAAAAGGTCATGCAATCACACTTTTTCTAAAAACTTTATAATTTATCTACAGAAATAAAGTACTACCGACACTAAAAACAAAATGTTCTACATGTTTAATCAGAAGTGAGGACAATATAAAAGAGGGAAGTAAGAGAGATGAGAGTATTCTGAATATCACGGCTGAAGGGGACAAGAGCCTCAGAATACAATCCTGTGCCCCTAGAAGTTGATAGTGCATTCTCGAGACGACTCACACTTGTAGGGTTTAATACCTCTGCACAAATATTTATGACTACCTTACAGTTCTAATTCTACAACTAAGAAACTTTACACTCTATAGTTGAATCAGTGTAATAAGATCCCCGAGAGCTGGTAGCACTGTTGTCAGCTTTCAACTGCAAAGCGAAAACAGCTGCAGGCAAAAACAGTAGTTGCCTACGGAGCTCCGACAATCTGAGGCGTTAACACAGATACATTTTCACAATTACATTAGATGACTGGATTAAGATAGGTATGTGAAGTTGACGCACCCAGCCCAACGCAACAATCAGAGATCTTTTCATGTAGGCCTACACTCAACTACAATATCTATACAATTTATTAATGATAAAAGAACACTAAACACAATGTATTGCATATTTTTTTCCTAACAAGGCAATTTGCACTACAATGTGTCTCAGAAATATAAATTTCACTATCATTTCATTGCCTGCTTTCGTATTCCACACTTTGCACTCAGTCCTCCACAGTGCATTTCTTTAAATTCTCAAGGTAGTCTATGAGAAGCTAGGTTGTAGAAGTTTTTAAGTTAACACCTGTCAATGAACACATTCGTTAGGATGCTGTATTTCTAATACCTGGGTGAACTGACTGGAGTCCAGGACTATGCCTTGGAACTGTACCTGTCACAAATGGCACTCTCCTCTGAATGAGGCTTAAAACATATCTCAATGGAAGATGAATTGTGTCCAGTTTAACACACACAATGTTGTGGCTGTGGTTAACACTTCATTTTTAAATGCTCTGTGAGAAAAGAACAGATTTGTATCCTGAAGTTCATTCTCTGGAACCTATGGTGCTGTACAAATGTGTGTGTGTGTGTGTGTGTGTGTGTGTGTGTGTGTGTGTGTGTGTGTGTGTGTGTGCGCGCGCGCGCGCGCACGCACACCTCCTACAATGATTTTATGTCCTTAACCCTATGTTCAACTTCAGATTTCCAAATAACTGAACAAGGGAACTGCTAAAAGCATACTTCCATTATAAAATAAGTAGGCCTATAAATTTTTAACATGAGCAAAGTAAGAAGTAGACAAGAGTAATGCAATGTTAGAAGTGGCATTTGTAGTTCTTACATAACTTCTGTGCAAAAAGAAATTTATGAGTATTCCAAGTTACAATACAATCAGTCAAAAATCTGAATTTGCAAGAGCAATGATACTGCTTACTACATACTACTAAAGTAAAAATACAAAAACTTTACACTTTCAAATATCAAGAACACTTTTTTTTTTGTTAAGACTGATTAAGGGACAAAATTTAGTGTTAGAAATTTCACACACTCATTTATATTCTGCTTTCAATAATAAACATAACATAAAAATTACTTTTAATGATCTACGAACCTCATCATCATCTTTAAAAGATGTCTTTCGAGCATCAGGACCTGTAACAGATCAAAGACTCAGTAAAGTTTCTTAGAAATAATACACTACTAAATTTAAGTGTTTCACAGAGATTGAAAATAATCTTTCTTTTGGGCTGTCTAATCAAATTAACTTTCTGGTTCATCACATTGTTTAGGAAGACTTACGAAAGCCAATGACTTGACTGGAAGCACAAAACTTCAGGCAATAGCTGCTCAAATTTCCAAAGTAACATTGAAAAATCTCTAATACAATACGAGCGTTTTTACTACATTTTAGGACATAACCGTGTGGCATTTAGTAAACTAGGAAGAGGACAGGATTTTGAGAGAAAGTATGTGTGAGCCTTAGAGAGACTCATAATGGAATGAAATGACAGAAACTTCAAAAAACTACCCTGCTAAAGACAATATTGTGTACAAAATGAAATCTGCATTCAAAAAAATTGCAAAATATAGAAAGACAGACTGGCTAATTGTTGTTGTTGTGGTCTTCAGTCCTGAGACTGGTTTGATGCAGCTCTCCATGCTACTCTATCCTGTGCTAGCTTCTTCATCTCCCAGTACCTACTGCAACCTACATCCTTCTGAATCTGCTTAGTGTATTCATCTCTTGGTCTCCCCCTACGATTTTTACCCTCCATGCTGCATTCCAATACTAAATTGGTGATCCCTTGATGCCTCAGAACATGTCCTACCAACCGATCCCTTCTTCTGGTCAAGTTGTGCCACAAACTTCTCTTCTCCCCAATCCTATTCAATACCTCCTCATTAGTTACGTGACTGGCTAATTAGCACTGAGTATTATGATCTATGACTTAGCACAGACTATACATACACCCTTCAAAATATTCACTCTTCTAAATTTTGTTCTGTTCAGCTTTTTAAGTAAATCCCATTGCCAGAGAGGCACATATTACAAAGCATTATATTTAAATCATGAAACACGCCTATCATAATTAACAGGTGTTCAACTTTATAGGTTTGAAACAGTGTTGACAAACACTGGTGAAAGATATTTGATCATCATAATAAGTGCAATGGTTTCTCTAGATACTGTCAAAACAGCAGTCAGTTGAGGATCAAATTTATTAAACCTGTTATCATATGAGAGCTGAGGATAATGATACAATAAGTTGGCACTTTTCATTATTTCAAAAAAACATAGTAGTTGTGCTGTGATCAAAAAGAGACGTATGCTTATAATTACCATTGAAGAATACATCATCTGGCGAGGTTTGAGTAAACACAAACCACAGCTCAAATTCAGGTGAAAATTCACAAGCATGAACACAATAAGTACAGAGAAATGTGGAAGGACGGCGGGAAATATTGAAGGAATTGGGGTTGGCGGGAACAACAAAGAACTAAAATTACTGCACATTGGGATAGTTGCAGATGGGTACATGGGAGCGACATGATTATCAGTAACACACAAAGAGAAATACCTCAACCCATACTTTCTTCACAAAAAAAATTCGTCATAAGAGATGTTATATCTTATCTCAGAAACTATGGCGTGTTGACATACAGGCTACTATAATGTGGAATGTTCCTCTAACACAATTCCAAATATTCGGTTTTAAGATTGGCAATCAAGCGGTCCAAGTAATTACGCATTCAACGATGAGTAAAATGTATTTCGGGAGACAGTAAAGCCTTCAGCATTAAAGGGTGAATGATTAATACCACGCTATTAATTCAATGTCATATAAATAATGCTCAAGCATGAGTTACGCTTTTTCAAATACTCTTCCAAGTGGTCTTGATACCACGCAAAAAATAGACATAAGTGGATTTACCAGCGCCAAACTGATTCTCTTGAGTCAAATAAGTTATGAAAATACGTGTATAGCAAAATATAAAGAGCTCTCACTGTACGTAGTATACCATACTTAAAAATATACACTACCAAATATTGACAAACAAACGTGGTAAAAAAAAGTAAATAAATAAAAAATACATACCAGTTAAAATCATATCAGTCATTCTTGCTCTACCAATTCCACATAAAATATTCAACTAACTGCATAATTCTACAAAAATAACAATTAAAGCCCGTAAGTTTCACTGCCCACCAATTTCCTCTACGAATGGCACTATACAACTGCATTTCTTCGCTGCTTCTCATAAAGTCAAAGATAACATTTTCATGCGCTGTCATTCAATTATTCGCGTGCAAAGATGCAATATAGTTGCTGAAATACTCGACATAATTTCTGGTAGAAATATATATTTTGAGATATTAGTATATACCAATTACAATTAATGTTATTGCCAAATTAACTATAATGCAAGATAAAAACTTTAAATTACATGGTCATTACAATATACGAAACCGATTGAATTGGATTGTTTGGGGGAAGAGACCAAACAGCGAGGTCATCGGTCTCATCGGATTATGGAAGGATGGGGAAGGAGCCATCCCGGCATTTGCCTGGAGCGATTTAGGGAAATAACGGAAAACCTAAATCAGGATGGCCGGACGCGGGATATACGAAACGAAGAAATATACAATTGCTAAAGTCTTCCACTGCATGTGATACGAAACATAATGTATTTTCTTAAAGTGTGTTAAAACATCTTTTCCCTCCTTTTCACGAACCTGAGAAGGTACCGTAGTGAGTGAATATTCTCAAGCAATCGTACAGAGTAGTGAAAGTTATAAATGATATAAGACTGTACGAAGACAAACAGGCTTGTACAAATATTATTGCACTACAGTTATATTACAATATTATTATAATTTACTCGCAACACAGATGTATTGGTACTTCACCCACTTATACATTATTTCAATATGGATTCCATACAGGGAAAAACACCATGAACACTGTTAATGAATTCATTGAATCACTGAAAAAAAGCAATAAAGTAACAGGTATCTCCTGCCACCTCAATAAAAAATTAGGTTCAGTGAATCACTTGATACTGCTTTAAAAAAATAGATTGATATGGCACCAGATGTACGGTAATGCTTTGAAGAGACTTAAATCTTATCTGATAAACAGGAAAACAAGAATCTCAACATCTTACACCATGTAGAGCACATCTCAATGGAGTACAATTTCACAAGAAGTCCCTCAGGCTCAATTTTAATAGAAATTCGATCTGTCTTGCACATAAATTACTCACCTCCCGATGTCACTACTCAACCAATCATGTTTCGTTACTCACTGAAAAAGAAAAATCTCGAGAAATTTTTGATGATGTTATAAACACCTTCAATTAGCCTGAAGCATGATTCCAACGAAATGGGCTGAAACGTAACGTTTCAAAGGCTGTGTTGACACGATTTAATACTAGACACTAAAAAAATTAGCGGCATCAGTATAATACATAAAAATCAAGTTATAAAATGAATCTGAGTCGATGACATTCTTAGGAATTTAGACAAAAGTTTCAGTTGACAGGCACACACAAATGATTTAAGTACTAACTGTTCATTTGACGTATTTTCATTTTTCCCAAGATGTATCTCAATCTCAAATTGTTTCAGTATGTACTATTTTACCTTTATCCTGCATGTGCAAAACTGCGAGATCATTTTCTGTTCCCAACAATACGTGAAATGAACAGATTACAGAAGACGCAAAGAAAGTTTTTAAAAACTTTGTAGATCTGTTATAATATCAGTTTTTGGTTAGCTGCTTCACTCACAGTAATACTGTTTACATTTTGTTTGTGACGAGATTCGCACTCCCAATGATCTTCACGGGGCTGTGAATTAACTTTTAACATTGGTGAAATGACACAATTTCGAAGACTTTACTGGTCTCATACAGATATGATTTTATGTATATTGACTGACGTGGCGAGTGAAGTTTTTTTACCAAGGCAAGAAATTGTTGAACCCAGGTGTCCTGCTTATTAGGCAGGTGTGTTAGCTACTAAGCCACCTTGACACAGCGATACACGCAACTGCATAGATTACCCTGGTATGCCTCTCTCCTCGAATCATATTCTCACATCCACCCCAGTCTAATTTGAATTCCGCCTTATAGGCAAACAGAATTGCCAAGGCTCTCCATGTTCTAGAACAGCACCTCAGCATCGAATGTAAATGTGAAATCCATTCTGAAAACCCAGGTGCAGGCGAGAATTTGGATAGAGGAGGGAGGCATGCCAGAATAATCTGTGCAGTTATGTGAACCGCTTTGCCAAGTGGCAAATTTTCACTCACTGCTTGAGACTTTACACATAAAATCATATTTGTAAGTGATTAGTAAAGTCTGTGGAATTATTTCATTTCATTTGCATAAGTACCTGCACCTGGATTTCAGGCTGGATCCCTCCATTTACGTTCGATGTTGAGGTGCTATTCCAGAGCAGGGAAAGTCTCGGTAGTTCTGTTCGGGTGTAAGGGGGAATTTAAAGTAGACTGGGGTGGCAGTGAGAATTTGGATCGAGGAGGGAGGCGTGCCAAAGTTGATTGGTTGATTTGGGGGAGTGGACCAAACAGCAAGGTCATCAGTTCCATCGGGTTGGATGGGGAAGGAAGTCAGCCCTGCCCTTTCAAAGGAATCATCCTGGCATTTGCCTGAAACGATTTAGGAAAACCATGGAAAACCTAAAACAGGATGGCTGGACACAGGTTTTGAAACGTCGTCCTCCTGAAGGCGAGTCCAGTGTGCTAACCACTGTGCCACCTCTCTCAGTGTGTGCCAGAGTGATCCATGCAGTTGTCTGAACCGCTGTGCCAAGGTAGTTTAGTGGTTAATGCATCTGCCTGGTAAGCAGGAGACCCAGATTCGATTCCTGGCCTGGGTACAGATTCTCACTCGCTGCTTCAGTCTATATACGTAAAATGTTGTTATTGGTTGTGTCTTTGATGTTTGGTCAAAATACCAACAAGCGACAGAGTGAGCTCAGTGCTGGTTCCAATGCTATTTCATTGATCCACACATTGGACAAAAACTGTTGGCACCGATGTTGGCCCCAATGTGTGGACCCAGCCTTTCATTGCATTAATATTTGTTCCATAGATAATGACTACAACATGTCAGTTTAACATAAAGTTTCCTTATATGATATAATTATATTTTTTTCTTTTTTTACAATTACTACTTTATATCCAAAAATTCACCTATTGAGTAGAAGGAGTAGTCAGTTAGAAATTCTTTTAGTTTGTTTTTAAGTGCTAGTTGCCTAACTATCAGACTTTTAATGCTATTTGGTAAAAGACCAAAGACTTCTGTGGGAACTTAATTCACCCCTTTCTGTGCCAATGTTAGATTTAACCCAGACTAGTGGAGATCATCCTTTCTTCCAGTGTTGTGACTATGCACTTTGCTGTTATTTTTGAATTGGGATGGGTTATTCATAACATACTTCATAAGTGAATATATGTATTGTGAAGGTACTGTGGATATCCCGAGTTCCTTAAATAAATCTCTGCAAGATGATCTTGGGTGGGCTCCAGCTTTTATTCTGATTACACGCTTTTGTGCAATGAATGCTTTTTCTCTTATTGATGAATTAATCCGAAATATAATGCCATATGAAGGCAGTGAAAGAAAATAGGCATAGTAGGTTAATTTACTGATATGTTTATCACTAAAATTTGCAATAACTCTAATAGCACAAGCAGCTGAACTCAAATCTTTCAACAGATCATCAGTGTGTTTCTTCCAGTAAAATTTCTCTTCACTTCACACACCCAGAAATTTTGAATATTCTGCCTTAGCAGTTCAAAGTCCCTATCCACAATGTTATGCCATTTACTGTACAAACTGTATATACTGTGTTTCCTCGAAATTTAATGAGGTGCATTTGCAGAGAAGCAATTATAGTTTTCTGAAAGACATTATTTACAATTTCCTCAGCTAATTCTTGTTTGTGGGTATGATTACTATACTTGCATCATCAGCAAAAAGCACTAGTATAATTGTGTAGGCTTCTGTGTCCAGTGTTAGTCGACATAAAAGTTTTCTGGGTATGGCATCGCATCATAATGTATAAAACTACCGCTGCTGGAGAAAAACCAACGTTTCGGCCACAGTTGCAGTGGCCTTCTGCTGGCTCTAAGAAGGCTGCTGCAACCGTAGCCAAAACGTTGGTTTCTCTCCAGCAGCAGTAGTTTTATACATTAAGATGCGGTACCATACCGAGAAAACTTTTATGTTGGCTAAAAAGAACTAGCTTTGCATCTTCATGAATATGAAGTGACAAGTCACTAACATATGTTAAGAACAATAATGGACTGAAACCTGTGGGACACTGTTCTTGATACCTCCCCAGTTAGAAGACTCTGTAGTTTTTTGCAGACTATCTGTACTATTAATTGTAACCTACTGCATTCTTCCAGTTGGATATGAATTAAATCATTTGAGCTCTGTCCTGCTCATACCACAATACTTAAGTTTATCTAGCAGCATTTCCTGAGTCACATGGTGAAAAGTCTTTGAGAGATTACAAAAAGTCACAGTGGGTGCTGTTCGGCTATTGAGAGCATTTAATATTTGATCAGTTAAAGCATATATAGCATTTTCTAATGCGAAGCCTTTCTGAACACCAAACTGACATTTTGTTAGTACTTCATTTTTACAAATATGTGAACCTACTTTTGAATACATTACTTCGTTAAGAACTTTGGATGAAACTGAGAGAAGTTAGATTGGGCACTGTTTTTTAGCATCAAACCTATACCCTTTTTGTGCAATGGTTTAACAATGGAATATTTCAGGCTATCTGGAAAAACACCCTGTTCCAGTGAGGTACTACATATGTGGCTGAGAATCCTACTTATCTGTTGGGAACAAGATTTTAGCACTCAGAGGGAAATGCCATCAATTGCACTTGAGCTTTTACTTTTGAGTGAATTTGTTATTTTCCTAATTTCGGTAGGAGAAGTGGGTTGAGCTTCAATTTTATCAAACTGCATAGGTTCTGTCTCTTCCATATACAGCCTTGCATTTTCTAATGAATAGCTAGATCCTATGTTTACAGTTGGCAAGGCCACCGCAGTTCTTCCTTATTCAGTTTGATACTTGTAAATGTGTATCTACTATTACACTGCCTCATCCTTCTGCTAGGGTGAGTTTTAATTACGTGATACCTCTTTCTTATTACTTTTATGTTTTATCTGTCCCCCCAACCCTCACTCATGTAATTCGTTATGCTAAACGCATTTTCTGTTTATCTTTTTTATCTGTTTTTAGGGTTACCCCACATTAACTTGTAGTTCATGACAAGCTTGTTTTCCACCTCCATTTTACATGACAACCAGGTTCCATACTTAATGCTTTCAATGGTCAAACAAGTAGGTATTTTAAATCTACTCATCTTTTAGTGATATTAAGTCCACTGTTCGCTAGGTTCATGCGTCTGAGCTGCAATTATTTCCTTATTAAAAAGTTTTCGATGGCGTTGGGCCTAGGGCATGTAATACTATTTAAAAGAGTAAACCGCCATTTGACTGTGTATTATTACATTTATCTTTTGTGCTATCCAGATTTCACCTTTTATGCAATTTTCAAGAACTTTGCTGAAGGTTGTTAGACCATTATTAAGTCATATTTGTTAAGACTGTCCAAAGCAGGTAAACAAGGCTAACACATGTCTTTAAGAAGTAACTCTCAAAAACAATGATAATGACATAAAAGCCGAAATCTGGATAGTACAAAAGATAAATGTAATAATACACACTCAAATGGCAGCTTACTCTTTTAAAAAGTATTTCTTATTGTTCCAGTCTGCCTGCATGAAATATGTAAAAAGTGGAATTAATAAACCTGTTACATAATTACAACAGAGACTGTTCACTCATTTGAATCATTACTCTACTGTTGCCGTATTTGCTATAAGTGAATGGAATGGAATACAATGTAAAGAAATTACAAATGTTTTTGGGGCTAATTAATTGTTATTGTCGTTTTGGTGAAGGATAATGTGTCTGCGTCTAGGCCCTTAAAAAGTTATTAAAGAAAGGAGTAACTTTTGAATGGTTTGCAGAATGTGAATCTCACTGTAGCCAACATATATGTCTCATGAGAATCAGAAGCTATATTGTTGTTTAAGATAATTCTGATCTATTGTTCAGTTTGCAACTCAGACCGAAGAGCAAATGAGAATTAGTGTGAAACTGTTATACTTTTGAGCTACCCTTTGGCCTTAGCTGTCGGTGTTATTTTGAGCCAAGAGCACAATGGTAAAGGAAAATGTATTAGTTGAGCTTGTCACCACATCAACAAAGTTAAATTCAATTACAGTAGCACAGAAAGGGGGTTGTTGGCGTTAATGTCTGACATTAACTTCCTTAAATGCTACCTATATGAGAGGAAATTCATCATGGTAATTGGCGTTTTTGTGGCTGTTTAATTAAAAAGGACCCCAATAGCCAGCTGATGCGTTAGGCTTTAAAACTATTTTATTTATTTATTTATTGTTCCATGGGACCAAATTAAGGAGAAGTCTCCATGGTCATGGAACGAGTCAATACATGAAATTATAACACAATATTAGAAACAGATAAAATGAAATATAAAAATAACATATTCAGGTGACAAGTTGTAAGTTTAAATGAAGACAATCAACAATGTAACAATGGAATTTGCTTAATTTTTTAGCTCTTCCAGGAGCTCCTCGACAGAATAGAAGGAGTGAGCCATGAGGAAACTCTTCAGTTTAGACTTAAAAGAGTTTGGGCTACTGTTAAGATTTTTGAGTTCTTGTGGTAGCTTATTGAAAATGGATGCAGCAGAATACTGCACTCCTTTCTGCACAAGAGTCAAGGAAGTGCATTCTACATGCAGATTGGATTTCTGCCTAGTATTAACTGAGTGAAAGCTGCTAACTCTTGGGAATAGGCTAATATTGCTAACAACAAACGACATTAAAGAAAATTGGCAATGTCAGAATGCCCAGATTTTTGAATAGGGGTCGACAAAAGGTTCTAGAACTTACACCACATATAGCTCGAACAGCCCGTTTTTGAGCCAAAAATAGCCTTTTTGAATAAGAAGAATTACCCCAAAAAATAATACCATACGACATAAGTGTATGAAAATATGCGAAGTAGACTACTTTTCGTGTTGAAGTGTCACTTATTTCAGATACTGTTCTAATGGTAAATAAAGCAGCATTTAGCTTCTGAACAAGATCCTGGACATGGGCTTTCCACAACAGCTTACTATCTATCCGAACGCCTAGGAATTTGAACTGTTCCGTCACGCTTATAATATGCCCATTCTGTCTGATCAAAATATCGGTTCTTGTTGAATTGTGAGTTAGAAACTGTAAAAACTGTGTCTTACTGTGATATAGCATCAAATCATTTTCCACAAGCCACGAACTTATTTCATGAACTACATTATTTGTTACTGTATCAATATTACACACAAGATCCTTTACTATCAAGCTGGTGTCATCAGCAAACAGAAATATTTTTCAATCACCTGTAATACTAGAAGGCATATCATTTATATAAATAAGAAACAGCAGTGGCCCCAGCACCGACCCTTGGGGAACGCCCCACTTAACAGTGCCCCATTGGGACTGAACATCACTACCACTCTCAATATTGCGGAGAATTACCCTCTGCTTTCTGTTCTTAAAGTAAGAGGCGAACCAATTGTAAGCTACTCCCCTTACTCCATAATGGTCCAACTTCTGCAGTAATATTTTGTGGTCAGCACAGTCAAAAGCCTTCCTTAAATCAAAGAAAACACCTAGCGTTCGCAACCTTTTATTTAATCCGTCCAAAACCTCACAGAGAAAAGAGAATATAGCATTTTCAGTTGTTAAACCATTTCTAAAATCCAACTGAATATTTGACAGCAAATTATGTGAATTTAAATGCTCCAGTAACCTTGTATATACAACCTTCTCGATAACTTTAGCAAACACTGATGGCATAGAAATAGGTCTAAAATTGTCAACATTATCAATGTCTCGCTTTTTATAAAGTGGCTTCACTACCGAGTACTTTAATCGGTCAGGAAACCGACCACTCCTAAAGGAAAAGTTACAGATATGGCTGAGAACTGGGCTAACATACATAGAACAATACTTCAGTATTCTGCTAGATACCCCGTCATATCCATGAGAGTTCTTGGTCTTTAGTGATTTAATTATTAACTCAATCTCCCTCTTGTCAGTATCATGGAGGAACATTTCAGGTAACAGTCTCGGAACACTTTTTTCTAAGAGCGCTATATGATTCCCTGTTGGGACTAGGTTTCTATTTAGTTCACCTGCTATATTCAGAAAGTGATTATTAAATACTGTACATATATGCGACTTATCAGTAGCACGGACATTCCCACTACGCACTGATTCTATATCCTCGACCTGTCTCTGCAGACCAGCCACTTCCTTTACGACTGACCATATGGTTTTAATTTTATCCTGAGACTTAGCTATTCTATCTACATACCACATACTTTTTGCCTTGCTAATAACATTTTTAAGCACCTTACAATACTGTTTGTAATGGGCTGCTGCATTTAGATTTTGACTGTTTCTAACGTTTTGATATAATTGCCACTTTGTTCTACAAGATATTCTTATCCCTCTAGTCAGCCACTCAGGCTGCCTGTTTGTGATAGTACCCTGTTTTAAACGTTCTAACGGAAAGCAACTTTCAAAGAGCATGAGAAAAGTCTTGAGGAAAGCATTATATTTATCGTCTACTGTATCAGCGCTATAAACATCTTGCCAATCTTGTTCCTTTATAAGGTTTACAAAGGTCTCTACAGCAACTGGATCAGCTTTCCTGAACAGCTGATGACTATATTTAACACGTGTTGCAGCATAAAAATCCTTTAAAGTTAAAATTTCGCATCATGATCTGAAAGGCCATTCACCTTTTTGCTAACAGAATGCCCTTCTAGTAACGAGGAATGAACAAAAATGTTGTCTATGGTTGTTCTACTGTTCCCTTGCACTCTCGTTGGAAAGAATACGGTTTGCATAAGATTATATGAATTAAAGAGGTCTACCAGCATCCTCTTCCTTGCACAATCACTTATACAATTAATATTGAATAATAATGAAGAATGATAGTGAAGTACGTCATAAACCCAAAAAAGTGCACTAAAATGCAGACGCCCTCGATAGAAAGGTTCCAGTAGTGCAAGCAGATGAAGAATCAAAAGATGTCCAGGAAGAACACGTTGACTGACAACAGTATACCACAATGCCTGGTTTTGTGCTTGAAGACGATATGTTGTTGTTGTTGTGGTCTTCAGTCCTGAGAGTGGTTTGATGCAGCTCTATCCTGTGCAAGCTTTTTCAACTCCCAGTACCTACTGCAGCCTACATCCTTCTGAATCTGCTTGGTGTATTCATCTCTTGGTCTTCCTCTACGATTTTTACCCTCCACGCTGCCCTCCAATACTAAATTGGTGATCCCTTGATGTCTCAGAACATGTCCTACCAACCGCTCCCTTCTTCTAGTCAAGTTGTGCCACAATTTTATTCAATACCTCCTCTATAGTTATGTGATCTACCCATCTAATCTTCAGCATTCTTCTGTAGCACCAAACTTTAAAAGCTTCTATTCTCTTCTTGTCTAAGCTATGTATCGTCCATGTTTCACTTCAATACACGGCTACACGCCATAACTTTCAGAAACGACTTCCTGACATTTAAATCTATACTCGATGTTAACAAATTTTTCTTCTTCAGAAACGCTTTCCTTGCCATTGCCAGTCTACATTTTATATCCTCTCTACTTCGACCATCATCAGTTATTTTGCTCCCCAAATAACAAAACTCCTTTACTACTTTAAGTGTCTCATTTCCTAATCGAATTCCCTCAGCATCACCTGACTGAATTCGACTACATTCCATTATCCTCGTTTTGCTTTTGTTGATGTTCATCTTATATCCTCCTTTCAAGACACTGTCCATTCTGATATAACGTACCTCAAAACTCGGTTGGGAAGCCAATTGGTGATACCAATGTCACTCCAGACTTGTATTATTGCTCAAATCCATGGCAGCATACAAGCTTGTCATCGTGGCAGACTTGCACTTTCTGATTGGGATGGATACATTCTTTTTGTACAATCAACTTTTTGTGGCAGAATCCACAAGTCAACAGGGCATATCTCATTTCATCTAATTTATCGCCGTCCCATGAATTCCCCCTTTGAAATAGACAAGTTACTGCCATGTGCAGGCCCAAAAGAAATAAGGCCTTTAGCACACTGGCTTAAAGCAATCTGGAGTCAAGTCCAACATAAAAATGTGAAGCCTACACCCAGGCAAGTGCAGAGGAAATGTAAAGGAGCAATACTGCCTCCATATCAGCCAACTAACTGGGTGCTATTGCACAATTCTGCAATTAAGAAAGGCAAAACTAAAGACAAATTCACTCTATCTTTTGAAGGCCCTATCAAGTCATACGTTTGACTTCTCCCACCACTGTAGTAATACAACCACCAGATTGTTTTGTGATAGTCCATTTTGACAGGATAAAACCCTGTCAGGGGAACACTTTGCTAGCCCTACTCTATTAGATTTGCCTAGAAACTATCCACCTGCTGTCTAGACATCCTTATGAGCTACAGTCATGTGATTAGAATCTGTATGAACCCAGTAAAGTAGTCCTGAAGCTTTAGTGAAGCACCGCTAATTTTAAATATATTTGTTGTATCTTGATCAAATGCTTGCCTGCTTGTAGCCTGAAACCATTTTATATATTTTATTCTGTGTACTTTATTTTTAGCAATTTATATTTTTGCATCTGTGGAGAATGCGTGTAGAAGTTATCCACCCCGCCTACTGCAAAACTTGTAAAATGTGTTTTATATCGTTCATCTGCTAAGCACATTAGTCCTTTAATGGACGCAGTATTGCTGTTTGCTTCTGCTTTAGATTTCAAAAGTATATTTGCAGTTGTTTTTTGTAACTCATCCTTAACAGGTAGTTCCATATCTTCTTGTTGTAATCTTGTACCTTGCATAATTTCTGGGGACAAGTATTCGAAATGCCAAGTAAAAGCCGAATACATGCAGACATCTCACACTTAGTCATTCATCTAATTGCGTTTCCTTGAGCTTTAATTGGAGTGGCGCATTATTTCCTTTTAACAATGCTAAAAATGGCGCCTTTCACACCCTTTACACATACTACATACACATAACACACTACTAACGACAGTGGAGGGTTGATCCCTTCCACAATTACACAAACACGATAATTAGATGTTGTGGGACCTGATGAACAGATTGTCTACATCATGAAAAGAGTTTCCATACTCAACGTGAGTAAATTCCGCAGTTTTCTTTTACAACGTAATTTTCAACCTTATCGGTGTTTTTTAATTTAGGAATTTTTCAGCTGTTTTAAAGAACTTGCGTGATCTTATGAATATGTAGACACTGTGCGCCACTAAGCCATCACATGCCACACTGACAGCCATTACTGAAGGTGGAGCTAACGTCTCCTTCCATGCCCACTGTCATCTGCCCCACATGTGCTGCTACTGCCACATGGAGAGAGCAACCACATGCTTTCTTCCCATCAGCTACGTTGCCACAAAAAAAAAAAAAACCTTCACCACCATTTGAAAGGATCTAACATACCTTTATGTAAAGTTTGCCTCCAGTGATACATCAACAATACACTTCCGCACTGCTCGCTGCAACACTGTGCATGTTGTGATGAAGCTAGTGACATTGTATTTCACAGATAATATGGGCCCCCTTTGCATTGTTGCCATACGACTACACTTTTAAGGTGCTGGCTGTTCGTGGACAAGATTGTTGGTGACTTCTGGAAGTAATATGCAAGGGCTAGTTAGACTATGAAACACCCTATAATAAGCGCGCCATTATCAGGTGCTTCAGCTGCACACAGACTGCACCTTCTGTCAGTAGAACAAAAACATATACTGCATTTAAAGTCATATGAAACGAAAGTAGAAGTTGCTATGATGTCGCAAATTCGTCCCTTACGTGCAATGGAAATACAAATTTGGACTCAATTTTCTCACATTGAGAACTCAGAAGTAGCGATCTATGTTTCACTTGGAAAACCTTTCAGTAGCCAAGTTCACATGTGCTAATTTTACTATACAGCAAGTGAATTGACATATCTGAGGGGTGGGCTAACATCTGGCAAGACTTATGCCATGTGGACAATAGTCTGCTGTTGTGTGCTGCCATCTGGTGGCATTGACGTAAACATGTAGGTGAGCGCAAGGGCTACCTGTGCACGCTGTTATCAGTGCACATTGTTGATCAATTCCATATGTATTTCGCCCGTAAGGCTATTACATCACGCCAGTTGCGCATGTGCAAAAGCCCCTTAAAACGTGGACAGCCTAAGATGTGCTTGCGACCCTGATGCCAAGTTTCAGTATATTTAGTCCCGTGTATTTCAGATTGTCACATCTACGTTATGTTGAACAGCATTCAAAGAAAAAGGAACAACAAATCGGCAATATGTCAAAATTTAGGGCATTCACGAGTTCTTGTGCTCCGATACAGCAGCCACCACTGAGCTGAAGGAAGGGTAACGAGAGGCAGGAAGTGGCAACAGGTAACAGAAGGAACAGTCTGAGAACTTTGTCAGACAGTTTTGTGGTGAATGTAAAACATAAGTTTGACCTGTTGCTTCAGTTAGAAAGTGATGAGCCTCAGGCAGAGGTAGGTGTAGAGAGTGTACAACTAACTTTCAATAGAAAATTTAGTAACAATGTAGGGAAGTCAGCACACAGAAAGAAAGTTTTGTTGTTAGGTAGTTCTCATACTAGAGCTGTAGGCCAACTTCTGAAGGATGAATTAGGATCACAATATCAGTCCACCAATTTTGTTAAACCTAGTGCTGGTCTGCGTCAGGTGACAGAGGATTTAGGTTAATTCTGTAAGGACTTTACCAAGAATGACACCATGGTTATTGTTGGTGGGCTGGCAATAGTGTTAACAGAGATCCTGGATACAATATGGTATGTGACCTGGTAAAGATTACATCAATATCGAGACATACCAGTGTGGAGTTTGTGTCTATTCTGAGACGCCATGATGACCCCATATGAACTCTTGTGTCAGCAGAGTTAATTTGGAGTTGGAGCAGCTGCTTGGGTCGGGTGTGGGGTCACGTATTGGTGTAGTTCCTGTTGATTCCGTCAGTAGGTGGGATTATACTAGGCATGGCCTATACCCACGGCCGCCTGTATTAGAGGCCGGAGTCGTCAAGCTGACAGCGCCGTTGCCTGTGACGTCAGTAGGCAGCCTAGCGTAACCAACTAGGCCGAGACTGAAGTTTAGACTTCGTCGAATGCAGACGACGTGTCAGATATAAATACGCAATCACTTTCTTTTTTTGTAGATTTGGTCCGTATAAATAACACAGTAACCTGGAAAAGCTAATTTCTCGCAGTATTACGCCGACTTTATGTCGGAATTACGCATTTTATTCTCGTTTCCTTGCAACGATGAACTTTGCAATAACTCACATGTGCTTCACAGCAGTATATTATGACGTTTCGTACCCGAGATTTGGAGATATAAGTTCAGCAAACAATTTAGTGAGGTACCTATTAACATTATTTGCAGACTTGCAATTATTTCAGTCTGTTATTTGAAATGTATTATCATGTTCCTTACTATATAAATGACAAACTAATATAAAAGTTTCTGACAGCTGCAACATATCTTTCACACCTTTATATATGAGGGTGGCACAATAATAATAATTTTTAATGAACGTTTTTTGTGTATTGTTCTTAGTATGTTAGATTTTTTTTAAATCACAGGTCATACACAATCTATTTAAATACTTTCATACATTTTTCTGAGTCAGAATGAACTGGGGACCTTGCTGTAGGATTTTCATAAGAAGCATGACTGAAATTTAACAGTGCATTAAAGTTTATTTCATAGTGGCCACCTCCTCCTTGCCAGTACTAATCAGAGCATTTAAGAACTGAGGTTATGGATATGAAAAAAGTTTCATAACTTTGTGTCAAAAGTTATTTAATGTTTTCTATTTTCTATTGACTCCCTCCTTCTTGGAACATATTAAATGATCATTTTGAAGTTTGGTATAATTATTTAACAATATGTTACACACAATGAAAACCAGCTTTTTGTAGATATCAGTAAGTGGCCTTCCACAGAGACGTGAATCTGTTACAAATATTTGCAGAGAAACATGTGATTCAACTCCTTGGCCAACCAGATTGAGTAGTAATTGCTTTTGATTTTGACAAGTGAGGAATTTTGTTTCATACTCTTCAGATATTAAAAGCTGCATAACTGTATATACAAAAGTGCCAAGTTCCACAACAATATCTGATGGCACAGTCAATCCACTTTGGACAAGGTTATCAAAATATTTATCTGTGGTGTGTGTGCCTAAAACAAAATCAGTGCATGTTGTACAACTGAGCAATTGTGTTGTTTTGTGTGCTGCATAACTACAAATATACAGAAGCACAGATTTGTGTACATCAACATTTTCATTGCCTATGTTGTTCGAAACACTTACAAACAGATTCTCATCAACATCTGTAGACATTACATCTGAGATGCTTATATCATTCATTATTTCCGGAGAAAATTTTACTGGGCCATATTTTGCAGAATTTATTTCCAAAACACTCATTATACGCAACTTCTTTTCAAATTCATATACCTGGGTTACAGAAACATTGTAGTTTCCACCCAATAATTGACAATACCTACTAAACTGTGATTCCAAATTATCAGTTTGTAGTTTTCCCGTCAGAAGATACTGCACACCTACACCAATGAAAGAATATTCAACAACTTATGAAATATCAGAAGACACTCTGATACAATGCCTGATGTGTGTCTGTGGTCAGACAACTGGTAGTGTCCAAAGCCCTCCATCTCTCTAACCAAGCCAAACATTTGTCGAGAAATTCAAGCCTGTCATCAGAGACACTAGTGAAAGGCAGACACAATTCATTTTGTTTGTGAATTCCCTTGGTACAGTTCTTAACATTAATAATATTCCACCAACGGAGAATGATTTCAACAAAGTGTACAGTTCCTGAATTTTCACCATATTCAGCTTTTAAGCCTGCAAGTGTTGTGTCATCAAAAATATTGCAGACAAGATTGACATTTTGTCTTTCTAAGCTACTGGGATACACTGATTTGTGAGTCAACCAAGGAGCTAATTTCAAAAGCTGGTTGAATTCCTTTTTGTATAGGTTCTCAATATCTGAAAATTTTGCCATTAGCAGATCACTGGATGATGAGTCAAAGTGGGGAAATTTAAATGTTCTGTCACTGTCCCTCTGGTTCAACCAGTTGTTCCTAATACTTTTTAACAAATGAACGGTGTCAAACATTACAAATACAGGGGAACCACATGACAGAAAGGAATATGGACTGCTGGACTTTTTTACCAATAGTGAAAACATATTCCTATTAATTCTGTTGTTATCAGATATAATAACAACAACAGTCAGACCACATGAGGAAAGAAACTGCTACACATTAAGTGTTAATTTATGGAGATCTGAGCCTGACAACTGTTTGACAGGAATCAAATGAACAACTTCTTTGAAACTGCCATATAAAGATGATGTGAGAAAGGGAAGCACAGTTTTTGCCTCAGATGGGGCATTATTTTCTGCATCTCCACGGAGTTTCCCCCCCCCCCCCCCTTTAAACTGAATACATGGCTGAACATAAATTTCATCCACTTACAGAATTACAAATTTTTCTCTCTCATCTAATTTATCCACAACAATTTTAAGAAAATGAGAATTTTGTGATTTATTGGTTGGACAAATCTTCAGTGAAGATAAAAGCTGCTGAATGTGTTTCACATGTGGTAAGGTAAGTAATCCACTTGACTGGAGTGCTGTATAGCATGCTGGAGATTGGTTGTAGATAATAAATGCATGCATCTTCATATCAACCGAATATGTCCGCTTATTCATTGCCAACAAATCTATCTGTTCCAACAGAAACAAGAGTGTGGCACAGCAATTTGGATTAGCCTCCAAATGCAGAGTAAGTTTCTTTACAATATTCTTTAATTCATTTAAAAGAGAACTAAAAGCGGGTGTGTAGCTATCACAGTTCATATCTATACTCAAAATATTTTCTATTTGTGACCACCTGGTTACTCTAAGTGAGGAAGGTAAAATCCAAGTGAGCTGCTCATGTGACAGAATGAATCCATTCACACACGCACTTGAAATGAGTTTGTCACTAATTTCCATACTCACTTTGAACTGAGGGATGTCTTCAGAAAAATCTATAGTATAAAATAATATCTTATTCTCTTTAACACTAACACTCCACTTTCCTACACTGTTTATTCTATCCTGGTACTCAGCACACAAACACTGAAAATTTGCAATAATGTCCTAATTTAGCATGGCTTCATTCTTCTCCTTCTCTTCATGGCGTGCACGCTTCCTTCTTATTTCTGGGTCACAACTTCTTGGAGACCGCACCTTTCTTAAATACGATGGTAGCCCAGGGAATATTTTTGGCACAGCTTCTGGTGAAAGCAATGGCCTTTGACGAGGAAACTCGTGACAGTTCCCATCAGAGTCCTTGTAAATCTCCACTCTTGATACATCACATTCTTCAAAATGTTTCATGCAAACAACAATTCTATTTGACGGGGTCCAGTCCTTTCTGGGGATATTTCTTGTCCATCGTTTTCTGTTATCCTCTTCAGTAGGGAATCTGAACACTGAGATGTAACCCTCTTCCTTGCTGGATTTGTAGTTGCTGTTGCAACCAGGAACACAACATTTTTCTGGCATCTGCAAATAGAATGATGCATTAATTGCTGACATCTTAAATCAAAACAGTATTATGTAAAAATAGCAAATGAGAATTTGAGTGGACTGGTTTTTTCTACTGCTTGGACATCACGAAACACAAGTCTACAAATAGAATGAAATGTGTAAAAATATTCATAATATTAAAACAAAATCACTTAGGAGAAGATTCTGATACTAAACTTATGAATTCAAAACTTTATTTTCAAATTGTATCTAGAATATAGTAGAACTTTTGTTGCAATGGTGTAGACGAAAGTCGTTCGTTCACGTAGCACACTTTCACATATACATGTAAAAACACTACAAACTTCACAGAATTGTATGCTTACATTGTGTTATATCTTTGACTGTAGTCACGACTACTTGCTATAATTTTTGCAGAGTCCACTATAGCATAATTACACTGTAATGTTGGATAAAACAGGCACCTCGAAAGTACGTAAACAACTGCTTCTGTTCGCTACCTTATAGCCACAGCCATGCGATAGGCCTTAATGTAACGTTGCCACATTTCAGTCCCACGGCCTCTAATACAGGCGGCCGTGCTACACCTCAACAGGAAAGGGAAGGTAAAGTAGCTGGGCTAAGAGCAGAAAATTTAAGGGGGGAAGCTGCCATGAGTGGCAAAATACCAGTGAGTACAGGTGCTGGAGCAGCACCTTTTTAGGACAGGCAGGACAGAAAGAAGTCAAGTTCCAAGATAGGTTAAAAATTTTCACCAATCAGCAGAAATTTTATTTCCACCCAGTCTTATCTCAGTCAGTGTGAAATGCCAACTATCTTTAGTCCATCAAAATATTCGGTTGTTGTTGTTGTGGTCTTCAGTCCAGAGATTTGATGCAGCTCACCATGCTACTCTATCCTGTGCAAGCTTCTTCATCTCCAAGTAGCTACTGAAACCTACATCCTTCTGAAACTGCTTAGTGTATTCATGTCTTGGTCTCTCTCTATGGTTTTTACCCTCCACACTTCCCTCTAATACTGAACTGGTTATCCCTTGATGCCTCGGAATGTGTCCTACTAAATGAGCCCTTCTTCTAGTCAAGTTGTGCCACAAATTCCTCTTCTCCCCAATTCTATTCAGTACCTCCTCATTAGTTACGTGATCTACCCATCAAATCTTCAGAATTTTTCTATAGCACTACATCTCGAAATCTTCTATTCTCTTCTCGTCTAAACTATTTATCGTCCATGTTTAGAAAAGACTTCCTGACACTTAAATCTATACTTGATATTAACGAATTTCTCTTCTTCAGAAACGTTTTCCTTGCCATAGCCAGTCTACATTTTATATCCTCTCGACATCGACCATCATCAGTTATTTTGCTCCCCAAATAGCAAAACTCCTTTACTACTTTAAGTGTCTCATTTGCTAATCTAATCCCCTCGGCATCACGTGATTTAATTTGGCTACATTCCATTATCCTCATTTTGCTTTTATTGATGTTCATCTTATATCCTCCTTTCAATATACATTCGTTCAACTGCTCTTCCAGGTCCTTTGCTGTTTCTGACAGAGTGACAATGTCATTGGTAAAGTTTTTATTTCCTCTCCATGGACTTCAGTTCTTATTCCAAATTTTACTTTTTTTCCTTTACTGCTTACTCAATATACAGATTGAATAACATCAGAGATAGGCTACAACCCTGTCTCACCCCTTCTCAAATACTGCTTCCCTTTCATGCCCCTTACTCTTACAACTGCCATTTGGTTTCTGTACAAACTGTAAATAGCCTTTCGGTCCTTGTGTTTTACCCCTGCCACCCTTAGAATGTGAAAGAGAGTGTTCCAGTCAACATTGTCAAAAGCTTTCTCTAAGTCTACAAATGCTAGGAACGTAGGCTTGCTTTCGATAATCGATCTTCTAAGATAACTCATAGGTTCAGTACAGCCTCAGGTGTTCCAACTTTTCTATGGAGTCCAAACTGATCTTCGCTGAGGTCGGCTTCTACCAGTTTTCCCATTCATCTGTAAAGCATTCGTGTTAGTATTTTGCAACTGTGACTTATTAAACTGATAGTTCGGTAATTTTCGCACATGTCAACACCTGCTTTCTTTGGGATTGGAATAATTATATTCTTCTTGAAGTCTGAGGGTATTCGCCTGTCTCATACATCTTGCTCACCAAATGGGAGAGTTTTGTCATGACTGGCTCACCCAATACTATCAGTTGTTCTAATGGAATGTTGTCTAATCCAGGGGCCGTGTTTCGACTTAGGTCGTTCCGTTTTCTGTCAAATTCTTCACGCTATATCATATCTCCCATTTCATCTTCATTTACGTCCTCTTCCATTTCCATAATATTGCCCTCAAGTACATCGCCCTTGTATGGATCCTCTATATTCTCCTTCCACCTTTCTGCTTTACCTTCTTTGCTTAGAACTGGTTTTCTATCTGAGCTCTTGATATTCATACAGGTGGTTCTCTTTTCTCCATAGGTCTCTTTAATTTTCCTGTAGGCAGCATTTATCTTACCCCTAGTGATGTATGTCTCTACATCCTTACATTTGTCCTCTAGCCATCCCTGCTTAACCATTTTGCACTTCCTGTTGGTCTCATTTTTGAGACGTTTGTATTCCTTTTCGCCTGCTTCATTTACTGCATTTCTACTTTCATCAATTAAATATAATATCTCTTCTGTTACCCAAGGATTTCTACTAGCCATCGTCTTTTTACCTACTTAATCCTCTGCTACCTTCACTATTTACGCTCTCAAAGTTACCCCCTCTTCTTCTACTGTATTTCTTTCCTCCTGTTCTTGTCAATCATTCCCTAATTCTCTCTGTGAAACTCTCTACAACTTCTAGTTCCCTCAGTTTATCCAGGTCCCATCTCCTTAAATTCCTACCATTTTGCATTGTCTCCAGTTACAGTCTACAGTTCATAATCAATAACTTACAGTCTAAAACCTGATTCCTAAATCTCTGTCTTACCTTTGTATAACACATCTGAAACCTTCCAGAGTCCCCAGGCCTCTTCCATGTATACAAAACTTCTTTCATGATTCTTAAACCAAGTGTTAGCTATGGTTAAGGTATGCTCTGTGCAAAACTCTACCAAGAGGCTTCCTCTTTCATTTCTTATCCTCAGTCCATATTCACCTACTACGTTTCCTTCTCTTCCTTATCCTACTGTCGAATTCCAGCACCCCCCCCCCCCATGACTATTAAACTTTCGTCTCCCTTCACTATCTGAATAATTTCTTTTATCCCATGATACATTTCTTCAATCTCTTCATCATCTGCACACCTAGTTGGTATAGAAACTCGTAATACTGTGGTAGCTGTGGATTTCATATCTATCTGGGCTACATCATGCTTTCATCATGAAATTCTGCTAGACAAGCTCAAATATTGTGGGACAGTGCACAAATGGTTTAATTCGTACCTAACTGGAAGAGTGCACAAAGTTGAAATAAGTAGTTCTCATAATATGCAAAAATCAGCACATTCCTCAAACTGGGGAACCATCAAGAATGGGGTTCCACAAGGGTCAGTCTTGGGTCCTTTGTTGTTCTTAATATACATTAATGACTTGCCATTCTATATTCATGAAGAGGCAAAGTTAGTTCTCTCTGCTGATGATACAAGTATAGTAATCACACCTGACAAACAAGAATTAACTGATGAAATTGTCAATACTGTCTTTCAGAAAATTACTAAGTGGTTCCTTGTAAACGGACTCTCACTGAATTTTGATAAGACACAGTACATACAGTTCCGTACAGTGAATGGTATGATGCCATTAATAAATATAGACCTTAATCAGAAGCATATAGCTAAGGTAGAAAATTCCAAATTTTTAGGCATGTCCATTGATGAGAGATTAAATTGGAAGAAACACATTGATGATCTGCTGAAACGTTTGAGTTCAGCTACTTATGCAATAAGGGTCATTGCAAATTTTGTTGATAAACATCTTAGTAAATTAGCTTACTACGCCTATTTTCACTCATTGCTTTCATATGGCATCATATTTTGGAGTAATTCATCACTGAGGAATAAAGTATTTATTGCACAAAAGCGTGTAATCAGAATAATAGCTGGAGTCCACCCAAGATCATCCTGCAGACATTTATTTAGGGATCTAGGGATATTCACAGTAGCTTCTCAGTATATATACTCTCTTATGAAATTTGTTATTAACAACCAAACCCAATTCAAAAGTAATAGCAGTGTGCATAACTACAATACTAGGAGAAAGGATGATCTTCACTATTCAAGATTAAATCTAACTTTGGCACAGAAAGGGGTGAATTATACTGGCACTAAAGTCTTTGGTCACTTACCAAATAGTATCAAAAGTCTGACAGATAACCAACAAGTATTTAAGAAGAAATTAAAAGAATTTCTGAATGACAACTCCTTCTACTCCATAGAGGAATTTTTAGATATAAATTTAAAAAAAACAAAAAATATTAAAAAATAAATAAAAAAAAACACAAAAAATGAAAAAGTTGTTATTTAACTTAAGTATGTTTTTAAATTAACTTAATTATGTCATGTATTGGAAAATTTGACTCGTTCCACGTCATTATGAAATATCATATTCAAGATCCATGGAACTAGTATTAATCTAATCTAATCTAATCTAACAGTAATGTGTTGACTATGTTGTTTGTAGTAGCTTACTCACGCTTCTATTTTTTTATCCATTATTAAACCTACTCCTGCAATACCCCTATTTGATTTTAAATTTATTTGTATTCACCTGAGCAGAAATCTTGTTCCTCCTGCCACTGAACTTTTCTAATTCCCGCTATATCTACCTTTAAACTATGCATTTCCCTCTTCAAATTTTCTAAGCCACATGCCCGATTAAGGTATCTGACATTCCACACTCCGATCTGAAGAACGCCAGTTTTCTTTCTCCTAATACTGACGTCCTCCTGAGTAGTTCCCACCTGGAGATCCAAATGGGGGACTACTTTACCTCTTGAATATTTTACCCAAGAGGACGCCATCATCGTTTAACCAAACAGCAAAGCTGCATGCTAAAAAGAAAAATTAATAAACTGCTCTGAAGTAAATTTTTCGTGTGCAACGAAAAACTTCAGCACTATTAAATTCCTCCTCCTTACCGCAAGAGACCATCAAGAGGTTAAAACCACATGGTTGTGTACCTCCAAGACTGTATGGCCTTCCAAAGATTCATAAAGACGGTCTACCGCTGCGTCCAATAGTGAGCAACATTGGAGCTCCTACATATGATTTAGCTAAACATCTCGCTTCCTTACTGAGACCTTTCGTAGGCAAGTGCTCACATCACATACGAAACTCAGCTGATTTTATCAATAGACTGGGGGCTCTTCGTCTTAGCAGTGTAGACCTTCTAGTAAGTTTTGATGTGGTTTCACTTTTTACAAAAGTTCCTCTTGCTGATTCTTTGACACTGATTGGTAACATGTTTCCTGTTGATATCACTGCTTTGTTCAGGCACGCACTTTCCTCAACTTATCTTATGTTTAATCAAGAATATTTTGAACAGACTGACGGTGTCGCCATGGGTAGCCCCCTGTCTCCTTTGGTCGCCAACCTTTTTATGCAGGATTTTGAAGAGAGAGCGCTTGAATCAGCTACCCTGAAGCCAACAGCTTTTGGCGGTATGTGGATGACATTTTCATAGTGTGGTCTCATGGAGAAGATAAATTAATGGAGTTTCTACATCACCTCAACTCCATTCATAGCAACATCCTGTTCACCATGGAAATAGAGAAAGATGGTTGTTTGCCTTTCTTGGATGTCCTGGTTCGAAGGAAGAATGATGGTTCTCTAGGGCATTCAGTTTACCGGAAACCCACTCATACTGATTTGTACGTGCAAGCATCGAGTTGCCATAACCCATCGCAAACCATGAGTTTGCTTAAAACGATTGTTCATAGACCTCATATCGTCTCAGATCTAGATAGCTTATCTCAAGAACTCGCCCATCTAAAGACAGTATTCAGCGAAAATGGGTATTCCATCCGGCAGATTAGCAGGGCACTAACAGTTAAAACTAAGAAGCAGGAAGTGAATAAAGAGGAGAACATGCCGGAACAATCTTTAGCTTTTCTTCCTTTCGTTGGCAACACTTAGTTTAAAATAGCCAGAATCCTCCGAAAATTTCAGGTAAAAGTGGTTTTCCGCCCACCATCGAAGATTGCGGACCTTGAGGGATCAGTTAAGGACAATCTGTTACTACGAAAGGCCGGAATTTACAAGATACCGTGCCAATGTGGTATGGCTCACATAGGTCAAACCACACGCACCGTGAAAGAACGCTGCACTGAACATCAACGTTACACCCGCCTTTTGCAGCCAAGCAAGTCCGCTATTGCTGAACATTGTATTTCTACTGGACATTTAATGGAGTATGAGAAAACAATGATTTTGTCCACAGCAACGTCTTTCTGGGACTCCATTATTAAAGAATCCGTAGAAATACGACTGGCGGAAAATCTGTTAAACAGTGACAGCGGCTACCAGCTGGACAGTGCATGGAATCCCATCATCTCCACGATTTGCTCAAATCGAAGACGACATAATGTGTCGACGGCCGTGGCAAACAGCAACGCAGAGGGCGTCTGAGTTCCGCTATTCCACCAGCGAGGGCGCTGCCGGCGGGCAGTGTTGGTTCAACTATCAAGTTTTCGACCCATGCGCAGAATAGTTACAGTACGCTATATATTGCGGAGCGGAGGACGTTATCGCCACTTCCAACTATAACCTGGCGTTGTTCCCCCCCCCCCCCCCTCCCCAGGGCTCCCTTTTTTACTCTTCCCTCCTTCTCCCAGAGCGGATTTTCCTCCTTCCCCCCCTCCCCCTGAGACCCTGCACCCCATACTTGCCTCTTTCCTTCCCCCGCCCCTCCCTACCTGGCCCTCTTCAGCGCGCCCCCCGCTCATCTCCCCCATCTCTTCCCCTCCCTCCCTTCTTCCAGTCTCCCTCATCTCCTTGCGCCTGGCAGTTCCTCTGTCTTAATCATCGTCAGTGTGCCACATCAGTGTTGTGTTTAGTGCTGTTTCTCCTGTGCGTCAAGAGGTGTGATTTTAATTGTGTACTGCCTTGAGGTTCGCCATCAGTGTTTGTTATGTGCTACACCATCCGTCGATACCTTTCATGCTCCAGTCATACTGTGCCTTGTGTTCTTTTACTTGTCGCAGTGTGTGGCTTCTTGTGTGTGCTATTTTTAAACAGTTTCAACAGTTTTTTATCTCCATTTTATGGTCACCCCGTTTTTTGTCTATTGCCTTCCATGATGATCCCCCTTTTTTATATCTATGTTCACCATATTATCTCCTTTGTATATTTTTAAATGTCTTCTATTGTTTGTTCTATGTCTTTCGGCTGAAGAGCAGCGCATATGCTGCTGCCAGCCCGCCCCGATGGGGAATTGAATAACAATAAAGAAAAAAAAAAAACGTTATCGCCAGTCTGCGACGGCTCACCTGAAGATGACTGGCAGGTACCCAGTTGAAATATCATGCGAAGTATTGAACGACGACCGGCTGCAAGCCCGAAATTTGTTTGAATAATAAACTGCTCGTCTGCCTTGATGAATTAGAGTCATCCAACCCAGTTAACATAATCTGCCTCTCTGAACATCATGTAACCAGTGGTATAGACATGTTCAGTGTTGCATGACTGGGGTAGCTTCACACTTTTGTAGGGCAGAAATAGGGGATGGAGGAGTTACCACATTCATCGGAAATACCATAAATATAATAACATAGGCATTCATAAATTTTGCTTGGAGCACCATATGGAAGTATATGCAACAGAAGTGGTGTTTCATAATACATTATTCACAAAACTAAGTGTATACCAAGTATCAGCAGGTAACTTTAATCTGTTCATAAATCACTTTGAAGCTCTGTTGGCCTATTAAACAACAAAAAGGAAAGAATTAGTGGTTGCTGGTGACTTTAATGTAGATTTTCTTGAAAATTCTTCCAGTAACAACTTACTGCAGTCAGAAACATTGTCATTCAACTTAATTCATATTGCTAACTTTCCAACTAGAATAGCTAAGGGCCATCGATAACGTCTTTATAAAAATGTTTAATGAACAAAATTATATTATAAAACCAATAATAAGCTGCCTATCAGACCATGACATGTAGTTATTTTTGCTAAATGTGAATACTGATCAGGACATAAAATCTACTAAATCTGAGTTCAAGAGGATAGTCAGTAAGCCAAAATTGATTATTTTAGGGAACTTCTCGAAGATGTGAATTGGAGTGATGTGTACAATGCTCATAACATGAATGAGAAATACAACACTTTTATTAACAATGTCTGTAACTTATTTGAAAACTGTTTCCCCCCGAAAGTAACCCAGATGAGACTAAGGTTTATAAAAAAGCATGGATTACGTAAGGAATAAAGATATCTCGTAAGATAAAAAGGAAACTATATCTATCAGTGAGAAACACTGATATAAAAGCTATAGAGCACTACAAAACACACTGCAAAATATTGAAGATAGTAATATGGACACCAAAGAAAATGCAGTAACAGAAAAGGATACTCACACCAGATAACAAAATAAAGGCAAAATGGGATATAGTATAGAAAGAAACTGGTAGAACCAAAGACAAAGAGGAGCACATAGCATTAAGAGTAAATATTAGATGGGTAACAGATGTCTGCAGTGCTGCTGAACTTTCCAATAAGCACTCCATGACTATTACTGAAAAGGTGGGTTGTCAGGTTCAGTAGATGCTGCCATGGAATATCTCAGACCAGTCACTATAAATAACTACAATAATATGACTATGACCCTCACAACACCTGTAGAAGTAATGTCCACCATAAAATCCTTAAGATCAAAAAATTCCAAGGGCTATGATATCATATCAAGAAAAGTTAATTAAACAGTATGCCTCTAGTTTTGTAACATTTTAAGTTATTTGTGTAACCTGTCTTTTATCAGTGGAACATTTCCTGAATGGTTGAATATGCTGAAGTTAAGCATTTGTATAAGAAATGAGATAAAGAATACCATAAAAGTTCCATCCAAGTTCATTTTTGTCTACGTTCTCAAAAATGTTAGGAAGGTAATATGTAGTCGTCTTCTTAACCATCTGATCACAAATGAAATATTATGCAAGACACAATTTGGATTTCTAAAGGGTACTGATATTCAGGAAGCTATCTCTCATACAGTGAGAATGTACTTAATTCGTTAGACTATAAATTACAGGCTACTCGTATATTTTGTGATTTGTCAAAGGCATTTGACTTTGAAAATCACAATACCCTTTTAAGTAAATTAGTATATTACAGTGTAACAGGAAATGCTGTAAAATGGTTCTGATTGGCAGGAAACAAAGGGTGTCAATAGGAAAGAGATATGTATTAAGCTATCAGGTATTATCCAACTGGGAAACAAAAACATGTGGTTCTCCCCAAGGTTCCATCTTTGGGCCCCTACTTTTTTATATGTATGTCAATGACCTTTAGTCAGTAACAGTACCAGATTCCAAGTTTGTTTTGTTTTCAGATGATACAAACATTGCAATAAATAGTAAATCAAGTATAGCCTTAGGAAGGTCGACAAATGAAATTTTCATGGACATTAATAAATGGTTCATAGCCAATTTTCTGTCACTGAACCTTGGAAAAATATACTATATGCAATTAAGAACTTGTGAAAGGTTTCCTGCTAGTATACGCCTAAAATATGATGACACGCAGATAGAATAATTTGACAGTGTTAAATTCTTGAGATTATAACTTAATAGTAAATTTAACTGCTGAAGTGCCTAAACAAATCTCTGGTTAATATGAAGATGTTGATAGACAGAGTTGATATAAAAATAAAAAAGCCATCGTACCAGGCTTACTTTCATTCCATAATGTCATATGGGATTATTTTCTGGGGTAACTCACCAAGTGACACTAAAGTTTTCTGAGTCCAATAATGTGCCTTACAAATTATTTGTGGTGTGAACTCAAGTGTGTCCAGCAGAGTGTCGTTTAAGAAACTGGGGATACTCACTACTGCTTCCTAATATATTTATTTCTTAATGAAATGGTTTGAACAAAAGATATATTGTTATTAAAAATATATATTTTTTTCAAACCAGCAGCTCAGTTCAGAGTACCAGTACTAGAAGTAAGAATAGCTTTCACAGAGATTTCAAGTCACTTACTTTGGTTCAGAAAGGTTTCCACTACTCACATAGACATCTTCAATAACATGCCAACAGCCATTAAAAATTGAACTAATAATAAAGTTCAGTTTCAGGAGAGACTAAGGGATTTATTGGTGGCCAATTCCTTCTACTCAATTGATGAATTTCTTAGCATAACCAGTTAGTGCACGTATGTTATCAATAATATCACATACTGTGAATATTGTGTACAATCTGACTTCTCTACAAATTCTGTGCAGTAATGCGATCATTGTACGTAAGTGCCATAAGATGATTTTATTTTATTTATTTATTTTGTTTGTGATGCATGGCTACATTAACCTAAGAATTATCATATGCACGTAAGTGTATTGAACATTTAATATTTGATGACAAGTTTTATATCCTTTTAAATGTAAATATGGTTTAGAGGTTTTTGACCGATCCCACATCCACAAGGGCAATTTCATTAAGGATATTTGGAAGGTACATTAGCCTATCTGTTCTTATTTTGTAAATATTTGTTGTGTATTCTTGTTTTCTGACATGTTTCACATCCCAGAGGATCTCCTCACTTTGCATCAGTTGGAATGAAAAGTACATCTAATCTAAAAAATAAAATAATTTCCTGTGCTCCCTCACCCTGAATGGATAATCAGAGCTCTTTATAGTGCCGGTTTTAGGCAAAAATACTTCTTTGTTAGCTTTTGCTACACCCCAAAAAAGTTAGATACGTGAAATGTAAGTTTTTTAAAAATTTTCCAGTGTTACCTGTATACTAGAAGATTTAAGGTTATGACGTGTTATGTCACTGAAATTTTTGCTTTGCCTGAAAGATTGATCTAGTCGTTAAACACGTTGGGCTTTCAAGCTCAGTGAATTTGAATATGAGGTCATCCATGAGCCAGGTAGAAAACACATGAATGGAGACATGTTAAATTGCAAAGTTGCTGTGTTGAGCACATGGGGCAGAGTGTGGTGGAATGGCAACAAGCACAGACAAAGGATAAAGATTGGTGGGCCTTTAAGTTATGACTGCACTTTATCATACATGAGAATTTGTTGAGAAGAGTCACGAAATGTGGACCATGTGTCGCAGTCCTGGCACTTTTCCAGCAGGCTCATGAGCATGTGTTGTCAGATCATGGTGCCTGATGAACAATAGGCAGGCATGCTGCAAACGATTTTGATGGAGGTATAATCGTGTGACATGGAGCAGTATGCCAGGGATTGTGTGCTAAGTGCACAAAGAGTGGGTATTTTGGATCAGAAAATGCCTTTTTAGAGGTTGCCAGAGGCATTAACACCATTTAAAATGCTTTGGCTCGACCTTTGTGGACCATTCAACAAAACACTTGCAGGGAATAGATTTGTGCTTACAATCAGTGAGCATTTTTATGGTGACCAGTAATGGTAGTAATTCTAGACAAAGAGGCCAGCACTGTGGCACAGGCATTAGTTAACAGTTGTATACTGAGGTCTGGAGTTCCTGATACCCTAAGTATCAGATCAGGGTATGAACTTCATTTTAGAACTTATGAAACAGCTGTACCATCTTTTACGTATTCAGAAGTTGTGAGCAAATCCATTCCACCCTTAAATCAACAGTAGGATTTGGTGTGTCCATAAGACCATTTCGAAGATGATAAGCTTTTACATGAATGTGATAACTGTCTTCCATATGAGGCTTGAGCAAACAAATCGAAGACTCATATGGGAATAGGCATGTCACCTTTTGAGTTGGTGTATGGGATGAAGATGCTGTCCCCCTTTGACGTTTTAAGTTCTAAATTGGGGCCGGACTGCAAATCAGTAAAGAAGTTTGCCAGAATAATATGGGAGGTATGGAGAAACAAACAAGTGGACTACGCAAAGGCTCTGGACCTCCAGGAACAGCTGAAGAGGCGCATGGGCAAATTGCTGCAGCATTGAACAGGGCAGTGAGTATTGATCATTAATCCCTATACCAATTCCTATACACCAAAGGGAAATGCAAAGAAGTTCTTGACCAAGTGTCACACACCGTATCAGGTCATGGAGATGACTGCACCAGTTAAGGTGAAGGTACAATATTATACCAAAACATCTATCTTTTACATCGGTCAGGTAAACCATTTAAAGATGAGATAGATGGGCTACCACAGCTAGCTGTGACTGACCTGGTATGCAGAGATACAGCATGCAGAAAGAAGGAACCTCTATTAATTAGATGGAACAAGGTACATGACATGCTTGATGCTTTGAGGTCACATAATTACTTACGTTGTGATTATTTGCAATGTTTTGTTGGTGTTCAATTTATTATTGATGTTAGAGTTTATGGATATGATTTACATTGTCTAAGTGTTCGGATGGATTTAGTGTTATCATACAAATGGCAAGTGTATTTTCCTTTTGTCATTGAAGCGTTATTGTCGTGTTTCTATGGTGTTGTTTCTTGTTTCTACTCGTCGTTAGTTACTCGTTTCAGTAGGAGGGAGGAGAGATGGATACGAATAAGGACAAAAGTGGCTGAATGATACCTGTTCTTCTGAAAACTCAGATTTAATGGCACTCTCGGTATTCTGAATGACACCTGTATCTGACTTTAAATACCATCAACCACTATGCAAACAGAGCTTACTTTCGTTGCTTTGAACACGTACCAGGCACAAACATTTAGATTGGTGGCTTAAATGCATTTAAAAATTGGTTAAATAGAGTGAAGAAAAAGAAACACCTGTCAGATCGTTGTATGATCGAAGGAATAAATTAGAATTTTATTGAACGTTATTAAGGGAAGATAAGAACTGAATGATTTTACAGAGGCTGATTAGGAAGCAGGGTTGTGATACGAGATGTAACAGTTGCAAGTGAAGACTCACTGAATACTTATTTCTGAATTAAAACACACGAGGATATTAAATAAAACAACATTGCTTGGAATGCTGCGACACATGGTATCTTGTCTATCGTAAGAACACAACCTGCACACATGGAACCAATCCTGCTAAATAACGGGTAGGATTTATCTGATGCACGTCCATGAACATCCACACTGACCATCCACATAGCAAAAGGGATAGAATTTAGAAGGATGTTTCCACATTCTACGTTTTAGAGCATAGGGTCAGAGAGTAATTAGTTTTGACCATCAACTTCTGAGAAAAAAGGCCCATTACAGGAATTCGGTATAACTTCATTAATTTGACGGTACTATTATTAAATAACAGAACATCTACTCCTCTACTCCGCAGTGGAATTGAGGATTTATTATGATCACGAGCTGTAATTCCATCTCATTGCAGCCTCATAGCGCACAGAGACACGAAAGTGGCGCAGCAGAATGCAGGTTAGTAAACCAATGAAAATAAAATACGAAACGGATGCTAAATCAAACGCAGAAAATCACACGACACATTCATACATGGTACGCAAAACTAACTGATTTTCTACATCATATGGCGTCACCGTTCAGCAATACCAAGTTGTAATTGAACAAAGGATCACATTAAGTAAGTTGAATATTAATAAAAATAACATTCAACTTACTTAATGTGATCCTTTGTTCAATTACAACTTGGCATTGCTGAACGGTGACGCCATATGATGTAGAAAATCAGTTAGTTTTGCGTACCATGTATGAATGTGTCGTGTGCTTTTCTGCGTTTGATTTAGCATCCGTTTCGTATTTTATTTTCATTGGTTTACTAACCTGCATTCTGCTGCGCCACTTTCGTTTCTCTGTGCGCTATGAGGCTGCAATACACATTAACAGAAGAATTAAAGAAGCTGAAAATCCAAATCCTAGCAGTACAAGAGACCAGATTTCCTGATAATCAAATCACTGACTACAATGGCTTCAGAATTTTCAAAAGTGGAACGGACAGAAAAATTGGTAAAGGGGCAAACATGCTTGGTATGGCCTTTATGGTCGAAAAATCCTCAGTTAAATTTGTAAAATCTGTAAAAACTATTAGCAATAGACTAATGTTTCTTAGGTTGAAACACAAGAATAAATATTACACCCTAATTAATGTTCACGCACCCTGCAACGTTGACAATAGAAAGGACCTAGACAATGTGGATAAATTTTGGGAACGATTAGAACTTGAAATGTCAAAGATACCGAGGAATGATGTCAAAATACTTCTTGGAGATTTCAATGCACAGATTGGCAGAGAAAAGAAATACAGGAAGACGGTTGGGCTATACCCAGCACACAAATTGACCAACAAAAATGACATGCGACTAATCCAACTTTGTCAACAATTCAACATGAAAATCAGCTCAACGTCGTTCAATAAGAAACCAAGAAAACAGAAGACCTGGAGATCCCCTATAAGCCAATTGGGAGAATTTCAAATTGACCATGTGGCCATCTCATATAACTTCCAAAAAGAGATCAGAGATATCCAGGTTAGGAGAGGTGCAAATATTGACTCAGATCATTATCTCACAGGAGTTCGGGTCCAATTCACCCCAAGAAGGAAAACACCAAGAATTCCACCAGCAATCCCAAAATTTGACCTACAAAAACTAACAGAATCAGAAACAATTAAAAAATGGGAAAATTCTCCCGCAAACAACTGGGAAACATTCAAGGAAAAAATCACAAAAATAGCGAAGGAGCAAATACCATTGAAGAAGAAGCACAAACATCCGTGGTGGAATATGGAATGCGAAAAGGCAATTCAAGTTCGTACAGAAGCCTTTGCGAAGTACAGTTCAAATAAAAATGAGAAAACTCTTCAAAACTTTTTAGAAACATGGAAACTTTCAAATAAACTTATTAGACAAGAGCAGAGAAAGTATGTAACTCAGCAACTGGAATCAATAGAGGCAGATTTTAAAAATTATAATACGCATGGATTCTACAAAACCTTTGCAAACCAAATTAAAGGGTATATCCCTCAAAATGTCTGTTTTCGGAAATCAGATGGGAATCTGGCACTAAGCGACGAAGAAAACTGTGAAGAATTAGCCAAATATTTTGAAACGCTACTAAACTGTGCAGAACCAACAGAAGTTCTTCCAATATCCAGCACTAAAGCCCTGCAACAGCAAGACTCTGTACCGCCAACTGAAGAAGAAATTATCAAACACATAAACAAACTCAAAAATAACAAAGCATCAGGAGAAGATGGAATTGTAGCCGAATTTCTCAAAAGTCTAGGGTCTAACTCAAGAAATGAGCTAGTTAAAATTATTCAAAACATATGGGTTACTGAAGAAATACCAGAAGATTGGAAATGTGCCCTAATACATCCGTTACATAAAAAAGGGGATAAATCGGATGTGAACAACTATAGAGGAATCTCCTTACTTGCCGTCACATACAAGATATTATCAGCTTGTCTTCTTGAAAGAACACAAAAACTGTTAGAACCCAAAATCTCAGATTTCCAAGCTGGTTTCAGACCAAACAGATCATGTCCAGAACAAATTTTAAACTTGAAATTGATTACAAGGATGAGACAAATGCGAAAGAAGCCTACAGTATATGTCTTTGTCGACTTTAAAAAGGCATATGATTCAATTCACAGACCCACACTATTTAAAATTCTTGAAGAACAAGGACTGGATAAGAAGACACGGAACATCATAGAGCAGACATTAACAAATACAAAATGCAAAGTGAAATTCATGGGAAAACTTTCAAAATCATTTGAGATAAAAACTGGGGTTAGACAAGGTGATGGATTATCACCTCTGTTATTTAACTTAGTTCTGGATAGAGTCATGGCAGAATGGGAAAAAGAACTCAAAAAAGAAAAGTACTGGAAACCAATATCACTGGGAACCAAAAAAGATGACCTACAAATCCCCTACTTAGCCTACGCAGACGATCTTGCAATAATGGCAGATTCTAGTGAAATGGCAGTCAAACAGATAGAAACCTTAAAAGAGTGTGCAGGAAAAGTTGGCCTACAAATATCTTTTGAGAAAACGGTGTTTACAACAACAAATCTAGAAATTTCTAAGCTACAAACCAAATATGGAGAAATTAAGAGGGTACCATACTTTAAATATTTAGGAGGGATAATTTCTGAAAAATACTCACAACAAGAAAGAATATTAAAAGCTCGTAGGGGTCTAGGGCTGGTCCAAAACATTTACAATAAAAAATGTCTATCTATAAATACAAAAATTAAACATTATAAGTCGGTAATTAAACCAATAATGCTATATGCCAGCGAAACCTTGACACTTAAAAGAAAAACAGATATGGAAAACCTGAAGAAAGAGGAAAGGAAAATCATTAGGAAAATTCTGGGACCAAGATGGACCAAAGAGGGGTATAGATTACAGAAAAATTCTAAAATTGAAGAATATTCTAACATAGAGATAGACATGAGGAAGAGGCGTCTAAAATTCTATGGGCACATAATGAGACTTCCCGATCACAGACTTACAAAAAGAATAGTAAGATACGTAGCATCCCTTGTTAATGGAGGAGAATGGATCAAAAATGTAAAGAAAGATCTGGAATTAGCCAACATTACTACTGAAGACATGAACAAAAGAAACAATTTCAAACTTAAAGTTGACAAATGGGAGGTCAAACCAGAGACAAAAGCGCCGAGAACTGGAACAAAATGGAGCGAAGAAAGAAAAGCTGAATTCTCGCAAAGAATGAAGACCTGGTGGGCAAACAAGAAGAATAAGAAACCCCAGAAGTGAACCATCTTTACTTAGCGTCTTCCAAGTTGGGAGCTTTACGACTAATAATAATAATAATAATAAAAATAACACCAATGCCTAGCTAAAGTCATTTTTGTACTGTGATTACTGATATGTATACAGTGAAGGACTACTAGAAACTCAAAAAAACTCCTTACACGTTTCAGTGTATGCTGCTAGAGATGACCACTCAGACCTCTTCAGCGACACAGGGAAATCTGTAAAGCTTGCACGCTACTGTAGCCCAGGTCCTCACACAAGCCAGAAACGCTCAGAGATGCTGCATGGTTGCTACCATGCATGTTCGTACCTCCGTGGTTCGTAACGATCACAGAAACCTTGCAACCAAAGAGTTCTGAAGTACCACACACAAACAACTCACACATTCACTCTAACAGACGAAAACAAGAACAGGAAAGATATGGCCCGCATACACGATAAACAGGTCAAATGGACGCATACAAAACATGAAACATAAATTATAAATTGAGAAATCGCTCTGTCTTAGCGTATAAATCCTGCTGAGGCTATTGAATCACGCACTCTCTCGTTGATATTTCCCTCCAGTTTCAAGCACTGACGCACCGAACACCGGAGGTGAGAAAAGATGCTGTAAAACCGAAGTTCGCTCTGGAAATTCAATGGAACGACTCAAGGTATTGTTGATTTCAAATAACAGGGAAGCTCACGTAGTTAGTATGTCGTTAGCGGATTTGAAGAGGTGCACTCAAGGGAGTATTATTGTCTGTCCAGACAGACCGGTACAGATTGACATGCGAAAATGTGAGACGAATATGCTTTGGGGAAAATGAATGAGACACGTTGCAAAGAGGCAAACTTCTCCACATGGTATTACTTTCAAAAGGTGGCTGTGCTCGGCCTTCTCTCCAGAAAGTGTGTTGATAAATTGCTATGTAAAAGGGAAACATTAGGGGTTGAGAAAATTGGAAATGCAGGGAAGCAGCATTATCATTAATGATACGGCTTGTGTGATCGTCGAGAAGGATTTCCGTTTTCCGTCTACGCTGACTGGTACAACTGTCATGGCATTGACCCGAATACGTTGTGTTGATCAGAAGGGTCACTAAGGGTATTACCCGCCAAAATCTTATTATGTTAATGCCACTCTCAACTCTGAACTTATGCATTCGTTAGATAAATTTACATAATCACAGCGGGGGAAAATTCAGTGCAGCAGATGTTACAGCGTGTGCAATATTTCAAGAAAATTATCGTCACAAGATTATGGCTCGTTTCACACTGGGACACTTGTGACGGTCACCGGTGACGGTCACTGATAGAGATACATTCGTTTGAATTGGAGCATTCACACCGGGACACTACACTGAGTCACCGAGTCACGGTGACCCAGCAGTGACTCACCCTCGCCACATGTGACGGACACCGACACTGTGTTCGCTGCGGTCACCGCCGGACATGCATTAGCCTGTATTGGAGTGTTCACACTGGGACACCGATCACAGACACAGCAGTGCAGAGTTGCCAACAGACAGGCAGCCGTTGCTGAGCCCAGTGGTTCTCCACATAGTGCAGCCATGAGTTTAGAGTTCATCAACACAGAAGATTTTATAAGTGAAGTGGAAAGTCGTCCCGTTATTTGGGATATGAAAAGCGATGACTACAGTAACAAAGTAAATGAAAGCGTGGCAAGAAATTATTACGAAGTTTGTGCCTGATTTCGATGAAAAGAGCATAGATGAAAGAAACTTTTTCACTTTAATACCGTATTTTTCGGACCACAAGAATAGCGAAATATATTTTCTACCCCTGTACGAGGCTAGGAGGTTAATAACGTACAAGGAGAATGCTATCCCTCACCCACTTTTCTTTTGCATTACCAATAGCAAGTGTACTGTTATGCAGTCTCAATGGGAGAAGAATGGACAAAATGGATGAGCGCAGAAACCATGTACTCACCCCTACAGAGCGAATGAAAGTAAAATAAAATAAATAGTTTTATTTCAACATTTTCATAACATAATTAAGGGTACCTCTTTTCGTAGTCTAATAAGACGCTCCGCCTTATGGTCCGAAAAATACAGTTAAAATATTATTCAAAACAACAATAATTTACGCATATGTTGTTACTATAATAATAAATTTTATTTATTTACCATAATACTATTGACTTACAAGTTTTTGACACCCGAATGAGAACAGTGCTCGTGCTTGGATTCTGTTCAATTAGGTACACACAACTGTAATGCAAAAAAGTGCATTGTAATTATAATTGTAATTGCAAGTTTTAATCAGTTCAGTGAACGCAACAGTATGGTTTGTTACAGTTAACATGGTAATAATTGAACACTGCACATTTCAAATACAATTCCAATGAACATTTAGGCCTAACGACATTAATGTTCACATAACATTTCTAGCACTTAGATTTTTTGCAGCTGCCATGGCACTTCGCCTTCAGGGCTGATGAAGTAGTTTGCGAAACCTTCTCTGATACCGTTCGCAATATTTCCTCCACGGACCGAGCAAGGTGACATGTCCTGCAATCCCTGAATAGTTAACGTATCCTAAAACTGTATTCCATCACGATCACGCACAAAGTTATGGAGGAGGCAACATGTCTTCACAATAGACTCTGCCAAATCTAATTTAACATCCAGTGGTCGATAGAAAATGCACCACTTGTTTGCAAGAATTCCAAAAGTACACTCGATGTACCTTCTAGCTCTGCACAGTCAATAGTTGAACACACGTTTTTTAATGTCTAAATACTTTCCAACATAAGGGCGCAAAATGAATTTTGACAATCTGAAACCTTCATCTCCTACTAACATGAATGGCATAGGTCTTTCAAACGATAATGACAGTTGTTTTGGTGCAGGTAAATCTAGCGTACCATCTTGTAGTTTATTATTTAACACTGTATTACGAAACACAGTTGAGTCGGACGATTTGCCACATGCTCCAGCGTCTATGAATAAGAATTTGTACGTCGAATCACAAACAGCTAACAACAGAATGGAAAAATAGTTCTTATAATTATAGTAGAGTGAACCATTGGAAGTGGGTTTTACAATTCTGATGTGCTTCCCGTCCACTGCACCCACACAATGAGGAAAGTTGGCCCTCTTATGGAATCCTTCACCTGAGGCAAGCCATAGATCTTTCGAAAGGTCGGGAAAACATATTGACTTCATTTTATGCCATATGGCAGAGCAAACGTCTCGTATAATATACGAGATAGTTGATACTCCACTTCTGTACTGAAAATTTAAGTCCATCATGGATGATCCGGCCCCCAAGTACCTGTAAAAAAAAGATAAAGCATATGGAGCAAAACTACAAAATTATGCAGGTTACACACAAACATACACACGCACGCACACGTAGACATTATAGATAACCAGCTGAAACACTCGGCAACTATAATTTTAATAAATGTTAATAATTGTACTATGCCTATAACTTTCGCGCAAGTGACAAAGTTTCATCGCAATCGGATGAACGGTACGGCTGCGCATAAAGTACGAACAAAACCAAACAAACATTCATTTTTATATATTAGATATTACAATACTATGGTGATTTTTGTTTGTTGCAGGAAATGGAAGAGCTTAAGGGCCAATTATACCAGAGAGTTATTAAGGCAAAAAACAGAAAAGGGTGGTTCTGCAGCAACTGGTAGGAAGAAGTATATCTACTTCGATCAGCCGCGATTCCTAACAACTGACTGTAAGAACACTACTTCTAGTATTGACAATGATGATGATGAAGACAGAAATGAGTTTCATGAAGGAGAAAATTTAGAGCAGGAGGCACGTGAAGAAACTGCTGAGCGACGGCACAAAAGGCCACGTGAAAAGAAGAGTCTTGAAGAAGAAGATATCCTATATAACATTTTGAAGGAAAATTACGCCAGAAAAGACAATTCATCACAGCAAGCCGACGAAGACAGCTTGTTTATGCAGTCTTTATTTCCTGAATTAAAAAAATTACCCAGTTATGCAAGATTGAAAGTGAAATCAGATTTGATGAATGTCATTATTAATGCCCAACAATATTACAGCGCTTCTGCTTCCTCTTCGTCCCAAATAGGATTTGCGCCGGTACCAAATTACGTTACGGGGTATCCGCATCACGACCGTGCATATCATGGAACGAGGACAGTCGAGGTTGTCCGATCAGTTACCAGCTGTGTGCTCGCCAGCGGCCTCCGAGTACAGTGACGAGTCCTTAATATACTTTTCAACAGCACAGGCAGAGAAGCAATGAACTTAAAACTATCAGTGAAAGTTTTACAATATTTTGTAATGTATATTAATACCAGTTAAAATCTGTAAAATGTGTTTTCAATAAAATAAAATAATACTGCAGAACCTACCCTAATGTAAGAGCAAGTTTTTCCTCTGGTGGGACAGCCTTCCTTAGTGTAGTGTCTTTTCCTGTGATTGCTTCTTTCACATTTTCTAGTAGTTCCTCAAATGAAGTTTTTGACATTCGAAAATACTGGAAAAACTTCTTCTCAGATTGTCTCAGATCGTCATAAAGGGTGTAATACAATCCTTTCTCCAGCCGATCACGTAGCAGTGGACGTATGTGTAATGAACATTTTGTCTTCATTCTCCTCCTCCTCCTCATTACAAGTACTAACAACAGTTCCTCCTCGCTCGGGTCCATTTCACCAACTAATCAGTTGGCAACAGTTGCAGTGTGGGACACCAGTGACCCAGGAGTGTTCGCCACAGTCACCGGTGACCGTCACAAGTGTCCCAGTGTGAAACGAGCCTATATCGACAAGCATTCAGCCACCAGTTACGGCGTGTTTCTGCTTGGTATTTGCATATTTCTATCTGTAATAAACACAGACGTGCACAGTCTTCAGATCCACCGACGCACCAGTTGCTAGTCGAGTGGTTAGCCAGCATGGGCCAAGGGAACAGTCGATGGAAGTAAAATCACTCTATTTAAATAGTATAGGAATTAGATTAAGGATTGTTTGATAACAAGGTTCTTGAAACCGCACTTTAAGAGAAAGCACATGTAGTAGCGGATAAAGGAGAAACCCATTTCGAACAGATCATGTTAAAGCTGACATAAAGTATTTATCGTTGAATCCCAAGTCATTTCTCGAACTCGATCTTTGTCTCGCTTCCGATACTCTTATTTGTTCCCTATGATGGATGATTCGATTGTGCAAGTTACTGCTACATCTTCCCACACCATCTTCGATACTAATACATGAGACACACCCCCAGAGAATGGCACGCGGATGTGTGATGGCTCGGCCTTCGAGTCGCATCGTGTGGCTGGTGGTACAATCATTGATGGTGGGCATGCAACAGTTGGTTGACAAACTGGTGATTGTATTGAATGTACCAGCTGAGTTATGTCGGAATTCAAATAGCCCACATGTATTTCTTGCTCTATTCGTAGTCTTCTTTCATTGTCTTCTTTCGACTTCTTCACGCATCAAATTTATAATGTTCTGTACGATCTCGCATGTGTTTGATATCTTCAATTATTTCTATCTGCTGTGCACTAATCCGCGAGTATTCATAGCATAATTCTGTCAAGTCTTCTCACTGTTGTCCTAACTGATCTACCCTCTGCGAATCTTTACTACTTCTTCTCGTGCATCTTATTCTGTCTTCTTCCCCTGTTCCTATAACATAAGCACAACCTTCTTTGTTTGGCTAAATGAAATTTTTGGCCCGTTTCACATGTCTCTTGGCTACTAGCACCTCTTTCCTTGCTCCAGCCGGCCGGAGTGGCCGTGCGGTTCTAGGCGCTACAGTCTGGAGCCGAGCAACCGCTACGGTCGCAGGTTCGAATCCTGCCTCGGGCATGGATGTGTGTGATGTCCTTAGGTTAGTTAGGTTTAATTAGTTCTGAGTTCTAGGCGACTGATGACCTCAGAAGTTCTTTTTAAGTGGCATAGTGCTCAGAGCCATTTGAACCATGCTCCAGTTGCTTCGCTAATAGTTACTCGTGAGTCTTTCTTTGCATCTAGAGTTAACTGCTTCGCCTCTGCTGACATTTTTTTAATTGTCAACTCCTCGTGTTTGATCTCTATTATATCTTTCTTCAGTTCCTTCTCGAATTCCTTTCTCTCTTTACTTTCCTTCTGCCTGATCTCTTCTGCCTTCTTAAAAATTTTAAGACTATATGCATCTGTGCATTGTTATCCATGGCTACATCTGGATTAGAGACCCAATAACTCATTAGTAGTAGGGCAATAGCAGTTGTCTACATCAGGGGCACGTATACATTCGTAGGCAAACATATAGACCTTTTTCATTAACAGCCCTTAACCTATTGTTCTGCTGAGTTGATTATGACCCCCTGGGGATAATCAGTCCTTCTGAGAAGCCTCCCCACCCTTTCCCCGTCCCTCTCCTCCTCCCAACCTCTCTGGGAACCTCCAACCCTCGAACCTCCTCCTCGCCAATGCAAGTACAGTTTCGAAGCTGAGTTATTCGAATAGACCCCTCACACTCTATGAATCTGATTGACCAATTAATTAAATTGATCAATTAATTAACCCCACCCCCCTCTGGTAAGTCACCTCAGCCCTCCCCTCCCCAATTCCTCCTTACCCTCCCACTTGGAAATTGACGGGTCTGTGCTGGAGAGGAGGGGTCTCATCACTCTGTCTTCAGTCCACGAGTGGCCTACCGAGACCATCCGACCGCCGTGTCATCCTTGGTGGAGGATGCGGATAGGAGGGACGTAGGGTCAGCACACCGCTCTCCCGGCCGTAAGATGGTATTCTTGACCGAAGCCGCTACTATTCGGCCGAATAGCTCCTCAATTGTCATCACGAGGCTGAGTGCACCCCGAAGAAAGGCAACAGCGCATGGCGGCCTGGATGGTCACCCATCCAAGTGGAGGAGGGATCACACACCAGGAAATTCAGTTACACAGCAGAGGGTATATTGCATATTTATATAAAAAATTGAATTTGCAGGGATGGATCTCTCTTGCTCATCATTCTCTGCTATTTGGGAAGATGCAAGTCTTATAAAATACATAGAAAGGAGTAATTAAATCCATCTCTTTCTTTTTTATTCCTATTATGCAAAGAGTACCATCGACATAACTCATCACACATAAACACACTGTTGAAAATCTTCCGATTCTGAAGCACTTGCACGCAGCTTGGGGTACCATGCAGCAACACGCCCATCAGTGCCTGCACAATGCGCCAGCTGCCTGGTGCACTGAGCAGAGTGGATGTCACGCTAATCACCTGAACAAAAGCTGCAGGTGGTACCAACCCTTTGATATTTGATACCTGAGAATTTCATGTCGAAACACATGCTCTCTCTCTCTATCTCTCTCTATCTATCTATTTCTCCCTCAAGCGGTCACAGAACTTTCTGTAGATATACTGCTCTGCCTCTGTCTTACTCGAAACAGTCTGTAGAGGCCCCAGTGCCACCCCCCCCCCCACCCTCCACCCCCACCGAGGATGTCTTCTGATTCTTTGATGTCATGGAACTTTCTGTGTATGAAGTGTTCTGATTGGTTCTTATTGAATTTACCCACAAAATTGCTGGTGGTGGTGCAGGAGCACTGTTCGCCACTTTCAGCAGACGCACAAATTATGAGAATGTCAGTGGCAAACTATTTTCTACACATCGAGAAACATACAGCAGTCATACTGCATTGAAAGATACACCCTGCAGAAGTGGTCTACAGATCATGAATGGAATGAACTGCGGTATAGTAGCCGCCGTTTGGGGTCTCCCGCATGTGAGTCTATCGTCAGGGCGCCGCTACGATGGTCAAAACTGCTAAAAATCGTAATTACAGATCATGTTGCAAAATACCACCAACCATAGATCGAATATCGGCGTCCTTTGATCTTGCTGCCCCCAAGCAAAGCATCAAGTGGCGGTATTCTGTTGATCGGGAAATTCCAGACTCACTTCATGTCTCTGTCTCTATCCGTGTGTGAACCAATGTCTCGAAACACTCAGATGGAGGATTTCATCTCTCCTCAGAATGCTGTGCTCCTATTGGCTAATGCTTGGGACAAAGGGAGAGCTGACGCAATTTCGATAAAAAAATAACCCATTTGCACTACCGTATCAAATTCATTGTTTAACAATTTACAGGAGTCAAAGAGATCGCTTAAAACACTTTCCTCCACCTTACGATGATCCTTCTTCGTAATAAAACGTATTTCCAACTTTTGAGTATCACATGCAAACATTATGTAACTCAAGTAGTGAAATTTCCACCTCAAATAGATCGTAGCACTAAATACATCCGAGGTCTTGTATGCACCGACATTTAAGAGCACAAATGCCTCCCTCCACTATAACGTTTTCACTAAACATATCAGGTGAAAGAAATCCAACTGATCACATAAACTCGCGATCGCAAAGAGCTAGGTGTCCGTTGACTGCCAGGAGCCACGGCCCCGCCATCCACCGCCGGCAGGGACATAGCGTGCCGGTGACGAGAGATCCACACACGTATCAGCTATGCCAACAGCTGCAAGCCGATACCCCAGCATGCACACACCCGCTGTACCAGGTGCTCAGAGGTCGTAGAGAGACTGTCACCAAGCAGTCAACCGACCAATTTACATGGATGGAATAATCTTCCACCATAAACACCCGTCATTTTGAATCTCCTCACGCAACACGCACTGGTCACTCTGCTGGCCCCTGCTGCCACAGGCAACAGCTAACAGGCCTCCTACTTCTGGTCAGCTGCAAATTACATTGGTGACAGTTTTGTAGGAAGGGTTGGTCGAAGATAACGCGGGGAGATATTTCAACCTCCAACTTTATCCCGAGAATGCGAGAATGCTCTGTGACTCCTATCAACATAGGAAAAGATGGGCAATTGTAATATTTAATCACACACTATGATCGAACTGCTAGAAATATGTAGATAAACTAACTGCATCGGTATAGGGTGCTGTCTGGTGTATTTTGGTGCATATGTTCGAGAATTAATCATGAATGGATGTACTGCACAGTATTCTATCTACTTTCGCAATGTACTATATAGTGCACGCAAAGTAGTGGAGGGATGGTTTAGTGATGATACAGAAATTGGAAACATGCAATATGCCAATGATTGGCTTTGAAATTACAGAAAAATGGTCAAATTGCTAAAATTGGTAGCACTATCAACTGTGGTACTTATTACAGTACATCAACGGCGTGTTTTCCCATCCCATTCATCCATTGGTGCTCTGTTGATTACCACCTAATGATTGATTGATACCACTTGTAATGAGTTGGAGAGAGTCTTGGTGGGAGCAGCACCATTTGTGGATGGCCTGCACAAGAACAGAGGTCGCTTACATGACCGCAGTATGAGGAATCAATCGAAACAGAACACCTACACATCTGCGACCATATCACTGTGAAAGATGAGTTTAAATGTAGACCTCATCAGTCACCTTCAGGCAGTTGTTTGGAAACGCCCACAATGGCGCAAACTCTTCCAGTTTCCATATGTCGCAATGTTTTCCACATTTTTGTCACTAAGAAACACCACCTCTGCCTTTTACTTCAACCATCTTGTGTGTTGTAGGAGCAGCATAGTTTACACCATGCAGTGTCCAGCTTTCAGTGAGAGCCAATGGATTAAGAAGTATTAATGTCAGCTGACGCAGACCTCAGAACTGTGATGGGAAAAAAAGATCATGGTGATTTACAAAACTGGAGTCACACACTGCTTCGATTTGTTACACAAGAAAAGAAACAATGTGTCAAAGTGCATATTAAAGAAAAACACAGGGAGCCTGTCTTGCAATTGATAGTCTGTGGGGTATGGTCCTCCTACAGTACAGGTGACAATACTTTGTGTTGGTCTGTGGAAGTGAAGTCGATCACAGGTCACCTGCTCCAATGGACCAATACCTATATATTTAATAGGTATGCCACATATGCTTGATGCCAGCATGCAGACGGTATTTGTTTTCGGTACATCAGAAATGAGTATGTGGTAATATCTTATCGAGTTCTCCAACAGGTGACGTTAGTGGAGTTTTTCTGGCATGTAGTTTTTCTCTATTGGATGGTACAAAATAACGTGGAGGGAGAGAATGTTAGGGTGACAGACAGGAATGCACCCTGAGAGACGTAGGTCTCCATCAGGCTGCAGCACCTATATGTTGTTTGGAGATGCACAGCCATGCAGTAGCAAAATCCTCGTCCTCCTTCCAGTTCTTGTACGATGTAGAGTCTTGCTAATTTTCCCAATAAGAAACACCATCGTAGCTGCTCCTACTGTCTTTTCTGCTACCTTGTGTTGCAGGAGAAAGCTTCGTTTGGCGCTGGCCTTACACACAGTACACAATAGGCAGAGCTACAACACGTTCCCATTTTCACCGAATTGTCAAAACAAAAAATGGTTCAAATGGCTCTGAGCACTATGGGACTCAACTGTTGTGGTCATAAGTCCCCTAGAACTTAGAACTACTTAAACCTAACTAACCTAAGGACAGCACACAACACCCAGCCATAACGAGGCAGAGAAAATCCCTGACCCCGCCGGGAATCAAGTCAAAACATGGTCTTGTCGCATTAACTCAGCTCACTTTGCCTCTCCATGGATTGCAGAAGGCCTTAGATACAACGCTTCTGACTTCCGACCAGTTCTGATTTAAACTGGAGTGATCACGTGGGCAAAGCTGTTGGGAGGATGGGACAGAGACTGAGGAACAGTTACAAGATGCAGAGGGACTGTCTAGAAGACCACGCTGGAGTTTTGCTATATGGGATCCTTAACAGATAGGTTCGTAAAAGGTGACTCGTTTCGAGATACCTCGTGAGTGTAATCTGACAGCTAAAAAAAAAAAAAATACTCGCTATGCAAAGTGACTCATATTATTAATTTAATTATTTAGCCTATCAATTCGATATTCATGACCCTACCATCTGGCGGGTGGGAGAGATTGCTAGGGTACCACGGATATTGTTCTTGAGATGAAGCAGTAATCACGAGTTTTTTTCGTTATGGCGATATCTTTTAACGAAATTTCAATCCCCCACTTACACAGGGAGAAACGGCCATCGTAATAAAAAAGATGTACTACCGAATTTATTAAGTGATACACAGTGTAAACCTGATATTTACAACTTCTCTGTGTAGTTACTTTAAGAGACTTCATATGTGGTGAGGCGTTTGATTACTTTAAGGGAGCATGTGTTTCGACATGAAATTCTCAGGTATCAAATATCAAAGGGTTGGCACCACCTGAAGCTTTTGTTCGGGGGGTTAGTGCCACATCTGCTCTGCTCGGCGCACAAGGTGGAAGGTGGTGCAGTCACGTCACTTCCTGCAGGAGCTTCGCGAGCAAAAGATTTTTAACAGTGTAATAACGTGTGATGAGTTATGTCGATGTTATTCCTTGTGCGATTGGAATAAAAAAGAAAGAGATTGATTTAATTACTTCTTTCTGATATATTTTACAAGACCTGCATCTTCCCAAATAGTAGATAATGATGAGCAAGAGATATCCAAACCCCGAAATTGAATTTTTTTATAAATAAACAATATACCCTTTGCGGTGTAACTGTGAGATGCCCCCTCTCCATCACAGACCCGTCAGTTTCCAGGTGAGTGGAAGGGAGAAAGTGGGGGAGGGGGCGAGGACTGGGGGGATTTACCAGAGGTGGAGGGGTTAATTAAATGATCAATTTAATTAATTAGTCAATCAAATTGTTGTAGTAGGAGGAGGGAATTCGAATTACTCAGGCCTGAAAGTGTACCTGTGTCAGCGAGGGGTAGGGGTAAGGGTTGGATGTTTGCAGAGTGGTTATGACGAGGAGGGGTAGGGGGAGAGGTGAGTGGAAGTTTCTCAGAGGGACAGATCATCTCCAGGGGGTCATAGTTCACTTAGCAGAATAATAGGTTAATGAAACTTCCTGGCAGATTAAAACTATGTGCCGGAGCGAGACTCGAACTGGGGACCTTTGCCTTTCGCAGGCAAGTGCTCTACCGTCTGAGCTACCCAAACACGACTTACGCCCTGTCCTCACAGCTTTAATTCCACCAGTACCTCGTCTCCTACCTTCCAAACTACACAGAAGCTCTCCTGCGAACCTTGCAGAACTAGCACTCCTGGAAGAAAGGATATTGCGGAGACATGGCTTAGCCACATCCCCCAGGCTGTGGCTAAACGGTGACATTATGTTGGGCGTCCCGCTATGCTGGCCCATTTCAGGCACTGTGGTGAATTGATTTTTACGATCCTAGCGAAGTCGGATCTCGGCAGGAAGGTCCACAGGAAACATCAGGTAGATACTAGGAGATTGAGAAAAATGCTCTCTCCCTGGCCAGCAATAATTACCAAGGTGATGGTTAAAGCAGTCATAAAAATTCCGTCTAGAGCCTCTGGGACATTGCGCTGTTGATCGCTAACAGCTCCTCTCTCTCTGAGACTAGGGGACCACCGCTTCTCCCCCCCCCCCTCCCCCCCCTTGCTTGGCCTGTGTCTGCCAGTGCGAGTTCCACTGCGTGAAAGCGGCAATTGGGGCTCCCAGGCCCATCCGACATACCCACATCCACGTCTCTCCTTGTTCAACGAAGTTACGTCAATAAAGTGGCATTTTTGGCATCTACAGGCAGCGAGCTTTCCTCTTCACGAAGCCTCCCGTCACCTCTAATTACTCCATGCAATAAGCTACTAATGCACTTATTGGATGGGTCAGTATCCGGGTCTGCCGAGTGCTGTTGGTAATTAAGGTGCACTCGGCCCATGTAAGGCCAATTGAAGAGCTACTTGATTGAGAAGTAGCGGCACCGGTTACAAAAACTGACGACGGTGTGCTGACCACATACCCCTCCGTATCTGCGTGTGGTAACAGCTAAGGGCTGAGGATGAGACAGCTGCCAGTCGGTACCCGTGGTCCTTCAAGGCCTGGTGATGATGATGATGATGATGAGCGTTTGGCGTCATTGGCCGGGAGGCCCCTCGCGGGGCAGGTCCGGCCGCCTTGGCGCAGGTCTTATTACATTCGGCGCCACATTGGGCGACCTGCACGCCGGATGGGGATGAAATGATGATGAACACAACACAACACCCAGTCCCTGAGCGGAGAAAATCTCCGACCCAGCCGGGAATCGAACCCCGGCCCAGAGGACGGCAATCCGTCACGCTGACCACTCAGCTACTGGGGCGGACAAGGCCTGGTCAGACGGTGTTTGTTTCTTTCTTCTAATAAGCTACTATTTAAATTACTAATCAACCACAGTTAATCTCCTTAATAACGATCACTGTGTCACCAGAGCCCGATACAAGTACTCTGACTGCATATGCCTTCATGAACTGAATAATTAAAGTCAAAGAAAGGCGAGCCCAAAGGACCTGCCATCTTGCAGACCATTAATTTAGATCGTTCTCAAGTAACAGTTTGCGATCGGGCATTTTCTGTTTGAGAATGATAACGTTTCTATTCACGGTTCAATGAACCTATATGGTGAGTCGAAGAAAATCGTTTGGATTTGCTGAAGCAGTCTGCTCAAAATCCTGATCTGAAACAAATCGCCGGCCGCTGTGGTCGAGCGGTTCTAGGCGCTTCAGTCCGAAACCACGAGGCTGCTACGGTTGCCGGTTCGACTACTGCCTCGGGCATGGATGTGTGTGATGTCCTTAGGTTACTTAGGTTTAAGTAGTTCTACGTCTAGGGGACTGATGACCTCAGATGTTAAGTCCCATAGTGCTTAGAGCCATTTGAACCATTTTGAAACAACTCGAGCTTATTTGTGGTGAATTCGTCAGTTGTTTTTCAGACGAATTCGCTCCACAATCCGCCACTTATGATTAAGCGTGTTGCAAGAACAATGGCAACAGTTTTCACCTTCAGTTTATCAGAACGTAATGAGTTTCGTGGTGATTGAATTATGTCATCTTTTACTTCTTTCTTCTAGCCTATATTCTGTGTCGTCATTGGGTCGGCATATTATTTTGGTTTAGGCCACGTTAATGGCAGAGAGTGGCCAAAGCCCTTCCTGTCGCAACCTTCCCTCCACCCCCACCCACAGCCCTGGGACAGAATTTGTGTACTCCATCTGTTATCTGATGTAAAAGTTTGCAAACATGTGCTGTTTGCAATCATTTAACTGAGGTGGCATGTTGGTACCAGCCCAGTATTCACCTAGACAGATGTGGGAAACCTGCTAAAACCCATATCCAGCCCGGCCAGCAACCAGACCCTCGTCGCTAACACTCTGCGCGGATTCCGTCCGGGGCCAACGTGTCTCCCCAAACCCAGAAGCAGCATGCTTACGTGTGCTGCTACCTGGACGGATCTATGATTAAATTATTTAATAGTGGCAAAAGGATGTTTTACTTGCTATCACTTACAAGACTAATGTTTAAGAAACACACTAACTTCTGCTCACACTAGATACTTCTCCATCAGGGCCACAGGTCGTGTAGGCTGCAGCCAAGGAGGCACACAAAAATTTAAAACTTAAAAAAAGTGTATGTTTTAATAGTTTGTAGCGCGCTCTCTTATAATCGTTAAAGAGGTAGATGCAATTATTTTATATGGACTTCAAAGTACGAATTTTTCAGTGCAATTAAGTCAGCATTTATCTCTGAAGCCCCCACACCTTCTTGTCAAATTCCTATTTGCATCTGGTCAAACGCGCTGCACTTCAGTTGGCAAAATCGCTAAGACTTTTACATCAATGATTAACGGAAATTTTGGCAGTCGGAAGTGAATTATATGTGGCGGGAAACAGATTTCTTCCAAACTTTATTATTTCTATTTCCTGGAGAAGTGGAGAACACCACTTCCAGATAACGTTATCCGTTGTGTGGATATTGGTGTCTCAAGATTCATAGCGTCTGATAGACAGATCACTGACGAGCCATAGCAATCTCAAGCACAAATAGTTAGTATGAATTGTAGGCACAGACAAATTAGACAACAAGGTTATTTGAAACTTTCGTTTTAAGTGTGACTGTTTCTTCCTTTTCCTAGCTGTATTTCGTTTCTTCACAGGATCTGTTAGTTATTCTGGATTTGGCAGTGTTAGTGGTAGAGTGTGGACGGATGTCCTTATCAGCCCGCTTCCCCCCCCCCCCCTCCAGTACGGAATTTATGTACCCCATCTGTCTGCATCTAGTGTCATCCCATGTGAAAATGTGCGAACGTTTTCTAAATGTTTGCGAAGCGTGTAACTAAGGCGGGACGTCGGTACTAGCAAGGTTTTCACCTAGTCTGACAACGGGAGGCCACGACGCTTGGAACGCGGATTTACTTCCAACTTCGTATACTCGTAGTACTCCATGAGGACAACAACATATGTAAGCAGTAGCGCGTACTTCTCATGCGTTACTGAGAAAATCGCAAGATAATTTTTACCATGAAGCGGCGGCAGCCGAGTGGTTAGCGTTCAAGCCCGGTAATTACTGGATCGAGTCCCGTTCGCCTGTTTCTTTTCTTTTTTTTTAATTTTTTAATTTTCAGCACAGTCATTTTCTTTGCTGTTTATATTACAATTGATATAGTGGGAAAAATACGTGTAATCGGGCGAACTTTTATTAAATTTACAATGTTATTTGGCAGTCTGGTAATTTTTACTATCAGAAATAATATAATATTCATAACTATCGACTAGTAAACGACCTAACGCATAAAGTGATACTGAAAATGAATGGTCCATGATGTGAGAAATCCCTTATACCTGGAAGGAGCCCGAAACGACTTGTTACCTCCAAGTTTTGACCGGCACAGACGGCTTTCGAAAGATGTACAATTAATCGTCGCTTTCGACATTAGGAATACAAGTTGCAGGATGGTATTTTTCGTAAAAACACGGAAAACATAAAGTTAAACGGCACCAGCTGCATTGAATAAATGCTATGTTTCCGCATACGCAAGGTCTTTTGAGGTTTTCCGTGGAAATATAACCTCGTTAACATGTTCAAAAACCTCTCTTTCTGACGATAATTTGGAAGCAAACCATGCATAACGCAGTATTTCCTTAAAAATCGGCGCTGATAATTGGTTATGCAGTATCGAGTGTATTTTAATAGCGTCTTCCGAGAAGCAGTTTCTCGTTCTCTTTCGATTAAATACGAACAGTTTTGAAGACACGGACAAGCATACATTTTCAGTACCACTTTATGCGTTAGGTCGTTTACTAGTCGATAGTTGTGAATATTATATTATTTGTGACAATAAAAATTAGTAGACTGCCAAATAACATTGTAAATTTAATAAAAGTTCATCCGATTACACGTATTTTGCCCATTATATAAATTGTAATATAAACAGTAAAGAAAATGACTGAGTTGAAAATAATAATAAAAAAAAAAAACTGACGAACGGAACTCGATCCAGCGATTACGGGGCTTGAACGCTAACCACTTTTTTTAAAAAATTTCTTTTTGTTCTGTACTGTTCGTTGAATTTGTTCACGGCGGACGTCCGGTGACACCCGTTCAGTTTGTTCGTTGATCCGTTCGCTCAGTTTTTTTTTTAATTACAAAGAGTAGCTAACGTTCTGACCGAACATGCTGAGCTACTGTGGCGGCACCACGCGGCTGCTGCCGCTTCATGGTAAAAATGGCCACGCACAGATATATATTTGACGATCGAAATTATCTTGTGATTTTCTCAGTAACGCTTGAGAAGTACGCGCTACTGCTTACTCATTTTGTTGTCCTCATGGAGTATTACGAGTGTACGAAGTTTACAGTAAATCCGCGTTCCAAACGTTGTGGCCTCCCCTTGTGAGATGCGAAAGCGCCTAAACACCACATTTAGGCAGGCCTGCACACCGCCTCTCTTACTTAATCCTCCGGGCTCATACGACCTGGAGCCGGCGTCCTTCCCAAAATACCGGAAGCGGCGTGCAAACGTACGCGGCTATCCAGGCGAATCTCTTTAACGATTTCAGTTGTTGTCCTTTTTTAATTTCTTCAATTCATTAACTAAGGATTGTACAGTAAAATTTTATACAGTTGGATACAAAAGATTAAATGCTGCTTTATACTTGGGGAAACTGCTATAAAATGGTGTACAGGGTGTCCCAGGGGAAAGGTCGGTATTCAAAGATACGACAGGAACGATTGTTCGACGCAAATCAGTCTAGTAAACACGGCCTCTAAAATGCATACCTTAAGAGCTGTGGGTACTTCGTATCGTTGATACTGTGAAACAAACATCTGCTGCTACAGGCTCTTTGATTTCCATATTTTGAGGGGTGGTAGTAAGTCCTAAATACAGCACTGTTCTCCATGAAGGATAAGTGCAAACAGTGGTAGCTCCGGTTGCACAAGCAGGTGTGCGCTCCCTGGCGCGTCTAATTATACCGGAGCCCGGCGTCGCGCTGATAGCTCGCCTCTGGCAGCCAACAGTGCGACGGCCGGGGCGACGCGCGACACATGGCCAAAGGCAAAGGTAAGCCATCTTCACTGCCCTTACCACACCAATACTGCAAGCTGCATACATCAGCCACTGTACGCCGCTGCATTTATTATTCTGTTTTTGACTCGTTTGCCAAGTTACCACCTCACCTACTTGTTCCTTATTTTGGTAAGGTTCTTCCACAGACTTTTTTCTTCAGTTATCGAGCTTAAGACCTCTTCGCTTCGTATTTTGTACCTTTGTCTGTCTCGAATTTGTCCTATAGAACCACAAATTATGTGTGTCTTGACCCCTCAGATTTCCCTACTGTCTGCGTTTCAGAATTCTAGTGTGCTTCAACCCAAATGTATATTTGTACAATCTTTTCTTTAACCTCAGCCAATGAATGAAACCAATATATTTCCCACTTATCTTTCACTGCTCCAGGTAATATCTACCCTGAGATAGCCACAATGTATACTGCAACTTTTTACTTAACAAAATTGGTGTTCAGCGTTCGTTTTTCTCGCCACTGCTATTTATCATACTCTTTGTCTATTTTTTTATCACTAACGTGTATTTTTTGCTAAACAGCGTTTATATTTAGCTTTTAAATTAAAGAGTTTGTCGAAGTCTTCACTTACTTTCTGATAGAAGGACAATGTTATCTGCGAATCTCAATATCCGTAGTCTATCTTCTTGTACTTTTATTGCAGATAGGAATTAGTGTTCACTTTCTCCATTGCCTGTTCAGACAAAAAAAAAAAAAAAAAAAAAAAAAAAAAAAAAAAAAAAAAAAAAACTGATTCTCTATCATACTCTTTTCAATAGGTGCTTACCGTCCTGCTTTTAGCCATTCCTGACATGTCTGATGGATGTGGAAGGAAAAAATACATGTTTCTTTAATACGTAAAAACGTTTCTAGCCTTTTAATTGCTTTAAAGATGTATAGGTTGCAATAGATAGCTTTCTTATGTGAAAGGAGTTCTCCGATTCACACTGCTTTAAAAACGAAAAACTAATAAATAGAATGCACATATGAAAAATAACAAGTAATGGAACACAAAATTTTTGCAAGCTATGAAATCCAGAATATTTAGAATATTTAGCGTCAGTCATTGATTAACGTGTGTCCATAGTAATTAAAAATAAAGCCGCGCGGCGTTTACTTTTTTTAATTAACATAACTAAATAAGAAACTCTCTTTCTATGTAATGCCTTGTGATCTATGTGGGATACGACGAATACTAGTTACGGATATTCCGTATACCTCTGTGTAGAAACAAACGAATAAATGAAACAGTGGTTGCACCCCAGATGCTACAAGTCAGCTTCCGGATGTAATTATTTGGAGTGTACGACTTACTCTTTTGTTTATTCGCTGTGAGCTTTCAAGGTGAGGATACGATCAGATTTCGCCATCACGTACTCGAGCGGGTCACTTTAGTACAGCAATTGTTCTCTCCACATAACATTTACGTTTTTACTAGCTCCTCAGTTTCTCAGCTGGTATGCTACGATCTATGTTTTTTCCATGCTGAGCTTCAAGTGGTTTTTGACATAATAACTTTCCAGAGTTTCAAATCCTGTTGTCATCTTTATTTCTAGTCTTTATTTCCAATATTTTCGGCAGTAATTTTGCGAAAAACACTTTTTCATCCTTGGTCAGTGTTTGTTTTAACAAAATTGGCTAGTGTTAGCTAATGTTGTTATAAATGTAATAAACTAAAACTGTGGACTGTATGAAGTTTAATGAGGTACTCTGAATGTGGGTAACTTTAGTTTAGATATTCAAATGTTGCACAAGTGCATTAACATTAACTGAATTACAAAGGCTGCAATCTCAAAGAGAGCGAAGGAAAAACGACGGCCTATTTGCCTCCATACGAGCCTTAATTTCTCTTATATTTTAAGCGAAATGCACGTTGGCGGTAGTTCAATCGTTATACAGTCGCTTCAAATGCTGGTTCTCTAAACTTTCTCTGCAATGTTTTGCGAAAAGAACGTTGTCTCCCCACGAAGTATTCCCATTTGAATTCACGAATCATCTATCTAATAGTCGCATGTTGAACGAACCTACCGGTAACAAATCTAGCAAACCGCCTCTGAATTGCTTCAATGTCTTCCTTTAATCCAACATGGTGGGAATCCCAAACACTGGAGCAGTACTCAAGAATGGATCAAACTAGTGTTCTATACCCTACTACCATCCTTACGTGCTCTTTGCATTTCATATCGCTCTGCAACGTTACGCCTAGGTATTTAATCGGCGTGACAGTGGCAAGCAGCACAAAATTAATGCTGTATTCGAACATTATGGGTTTGCTTTTCCTACTCATCCGCATTAACTTGCATTTTTCTACACTTAGAGTTAGCTGCCATTCATCACACCGACTAGAAATTGTGTCTAACTCATCTTGTAATCTCCTAGTCACTCAACGACTACACCTTTCCGTACACCACAGCTTCATCAGCAAACAGCCGCAGATTGATGCTCACCCTGTCCATCAGATCATGTTTTTATTTATATACAGAATATGAGCGGTCCTGCCACACTTCCCTGGGTCACTCCTTGTCTCTTATAATATTCGCCATCGAGGACAGCGTACTGCGTTTTATTACTAAAGAAGTCTTCGAGCCACTCACATGTGTGGGAACTTACTCCGTATGCTCGTACCTTCGTTAACAATCTTTAGTGGGATACCGTGTCAAATGCTTTTAGGAAATCTAGGAATATGGACTCTGCCGTTGCCCTTCATCCATGGTTCAGAGAATACCTTGCAAAAAAAGGGCAATCTGAGTATCTCACAAGCGATGTTTTCTGAATCTGTGCTGACTTGTGGACGGAAGCTTGTCCGCCTCAAGGAAATTTATTATATTCAAACTGAGAATATGTTCAAGAATTCTGCAGCAAACAGATGTTACCGCTGTTGGGCTGTAATTTTGCGAGTCCGTTCTTTTGCTCTTCTTATATACAAGGGTCACCTGCGCTTTCCTCCATTCGCTTGAGACTTGGCGCTGGGCAAGAGATTCGCGACAGATGCAAGATAAGGATGGAGCCAATGCCGTAGAGTACTTCGTATAAAACCGAATTCGGGCTCTATCCGGACCTGGCGACTTAGTTGTTATCAACTCTTTAGTTGCTTCTCTACGCCAAGGATGCCTATTACTGCGTCTTCCACACCAGAGTCCGTGTGACGGTGAAATGACTGTATATTTGTACGATACTCCTGCGTGAGTGATTTCTGAAACGCGAAATTTAAAGCTCGAGCTTTCCTTTTGCTGTCTTCTACTGCCACAAAAGATTTCGTATCTAATGACCTCGTTGTCGACCGGACGTTAAACACCAATCTTCCTTCTTTCCTTCTTCTGCACCAGACTGGTCAACGAGTTACTGGACAGGGGCTTTCGACCCACTTAGCGATTTCACGTAGGATCAGAATTTTCTCGGATCTTTTGCTAAGGTATGACGGCGTTAGTTGTACGTTTCGCGCATCGATCTTTTCATGGACGCACGAATTTTTACTAACATTTGCCTGTTGCGCGTTTTTTTAAAACCAATTATACAACAGTCTCTGGTTCCCCAGAATTTCACAAATTTTGCTGTTTAACAGTGGTGGGTCTTTCCCGTCCTCAATCCACTTACTCAGCACACACTTCTCCAGACTGCCATTTACAGCCCAGACTTTGCCCATAATTCCTCTACTTCCATCACAACAGAACTAAATGATGTCTATTTATTTTCTAAGTGGGATGCTACCAACTGATTATGTGATCTTTCTAGAAAAAAAAAAATTCGTCTCCTAGCCTTCTTGATGGATTTATGAACTTAAGCAACCATCGTCGCTACACTAACATCATGATCACTAATAGAAAGAAAGATCCTTTATCATTTAGCTACAATATATCAGGTCAGCAACTGGAAGCAGTTAATTCCATAAATTATCTAGGAGTAGGCATTAGGAGTGATTTAAAATGGAATGGCTACATAAAATTAATCGTTGGTAAAGCAGATGCCAGACTGAGATTCATTGGAAGAATCCTAAGGAAATGCAGTCCGAAAACAAAGGAAGTAGGTTACAGCACAGTTGTTTGCCCACTGCTTGAATACTGCTCACCGGTGTGGGATCCGTACCAGATAGGGTTGATAGAAGAGATAGAGAAGATCCAACGGAGAGCAGCGCGCTTCGGTACAGGATCATTTAGTAATCGCGAAAGCGTTACGGAGATAACAGATAAACTCCAGTGGAAGACTCTGCAAGAGAGACGCTCAGTAGCTCGGTACGGGCTTTTGTTGAAGTTTCGAGGACATACCTTCACCGAGGAGTCAAGCAGTATATTGCTCCCTCCTACGTATATCTTGCGAAGAGACGGTGAGGACAAAATCGGAGAGATTAGAGCCCACACGGAAGCATACCGACAATCTTTCTTTCCACGAACAATACGAGACTGGAATAGAAGAGAGAACCGATAGAGGCACTCAAGGTACCCTCCACCACACACCGTCAGGTGGCTTGCGGAGTATGGATGTAGATGTAGATGTAGAATCCCTGTCTCTATACTGACACCGTCGATAAGATCAGGCCCCTTTGTAGCTATAAGGTCTAAAATATTTCCATTGCTTGTGGGCTGTCGAACTAACTGCTCAAGACAGTTTCCGAAAAACGTGTTAGAAGATACTTGACAAGGTTGCCTGTCCGTATCACCTACAATGAATCCATAGACGTCTCAGTCTATACTCGGTAGGTAAAGTCGACTCCAACTAATATTGCATGATCTGCGTATTTCCTCGCTACCAAGCGTAGATTTTCTTTGAATGATTCCAAAACTGTCGCGGAAAGAGCGGGTGGCTGGTAAAAATAACTGACTTGAGTTCACCCAAAACGACTACACACGTCGTAATAAATTCACAATCAGACTCAATTTCAGCCTCGAGAGACAATATATTTTTGTCGACTACAATGAACACTCCTCCCTTATGGCGTAATCTGTCTTTTCGATATAAATTCAATGCTCCGCTACAATATTCAGCCAGCTCTCGTTTCCGAGAATAATATGAGTGCGACGAATTTCCTGGTGGGCAGTAAATTCAGAAACTTAGTTACGATTACTTCGACAGTTTACTATTAAAATTTTCACAATCTAAACGTCTTCACTTTCTTCGTGGTCTGCTTTCGGTCTCTGCATATCAACTGAAAAGCCTAAAAGCCACTATGTTCACCCTGTACGCACTCTGCTAGCCAGGTAGCTGCTTCCCTTGTGTAGTGCACCCCTGGCCTTTTAAGGGGAGTTCTACAATTCTCCCCGGGTTCGATTCCCGGCGGGGTCAGGGATTTTCTCTGCCTCGTGATGGCTGGGTGTTGTGTGATGTCCTTAGGTTAGTTTGGTTTAAGTAGTTCTAAGTTCTAGGGGACTGATGACCTAAGATGTTAAGTCCCATAGTGCTCATAGCCATTTTTTACAATTCTCCATCCCATAATGCAGGTCCAGAAATCTGCAACCACGACCATCACGGCATCGAGGTAGCGTATTCGAGACCCTCTACTCGGTTGCAAACCAAAGGACCCCAGTCAATTCTGGGAATGATGCTGCAAATTGTAAGCTCTGCTTGCATCCTGCGAGTGACGTCAGCATTCTTCATCACCTCCACCAGTAGACAATAGACATAACTGGTGCCGATAGCGGCCACAAATTGCAGACGACTGCACCCTGCACATTCAATAGCCTCAGACAGGGCCCCTTCACGTCTCAGATGAGGCCCCCAGCAGACATACAGACTCCACACTGGATTTCTTTCCGGCTCTGAATGCTATTTCCCTAAGGGGCTCCATAACGCACCTAGCTTTCGAGCTCCCGATAACTAACACACTCCTCCCTCCCTCACCCTTTGTGTCTGTTCGGACCCTGCCGAAGGAGAGGCCACCTCTCCACTGAGAGGGAGAATGGGCGAGGGCAGCTGGCCCAGTCTCCACACTTGACTCTCCATCTCGAGCAACGCAAACGCGCTACCACCCGCTACTCAGAATGCGGTGAGGGCGGATCGCCGGCGTGTAGTGCAATGCAAGGTGCCTTAGCAGCAGGGCCTATGCGCGAAACAAGCGACACCTGAGGTGTCCCATGCGACGCTCCTGATTCTCCGCCACCACCGAGGCAGCAACCCGAATATGGTTGACTGTGGTCAAAAGCGTCTTCTGCTGTTCGCAAACTGTGGCCTGCTCCTCCTGCAACTACTCACAGCATGCACACAACCTATCCATCAGAGTACCACTAACTTAAGAATTAACTATAAAACCAGATAGAGAAAGCTAAATACACTCCTGGAAATTGAAATAAGAACACCGTGAATTCATTGTCCCAGGAAGGGGAAACTTTATTGACACATTCCTGGGGTCAGATACATCACATGATCACACTGACAGAACCACAGGCACATAGACACAGGCAACAGAGCATGCACAATGTCGGCACTAGTACAGCGTATATCCACCTTTCGCAGCAATGCAGGCTGCTATTCTCCCATGGAGACGATCGTAGAGATGCTGGATGTAGTCCTGTGGAACGGCTTGCCATGCCATTTCCACCTGGCGCCTCAGTTGGACCAGCGTTCGTGCTGGACGTGCAGACCGCGTGAGACGACGCTTCATCCAGTCCCAAACATGCTCAATGGGGGACAGATCCGGAGATCTTGCTGGCCAGGGTAGTTGACTTACACCTTCTAGAGCACGTTGGGTGGCACGGGATACATGCGGACGTGCATTGTCCTGTTGGAACAGCAAGTTCCCTTGCCGGTCTAGGAATGGTAGAACGATGGGTTCGATGACGGTTTGGATGTACCGTGCACTATTCAGTGTCCCCTCGACGATCACCAGTGGTGTATGGCCAGTGTAGGAGATCGCTCCCCACACCATGATGCCGGGTGTTGGCCCTGTGTGCCTCGGTCGTATGCAGTCCTGATTGTGGCGCTCACCTGCACGGCGCCAAACACGCATACGACCATCATTGGCACCAAGGCAGAAGCGACTCTCATCGCTGAAGACGACACGTCTCCATTCGTCCCTCCATTCACGCCTGTCGCGACACCACCGGAGGCGGGCTGCCCGATGTTGGGGCGTGAGCGGAAGATGGCCTAACGGTGTGCGGGACCGTAGCCCAGCTTCATGGAGACGGTTGCGAATGGTCCTCGCCGATACCCCAGGAGCAACAGTGTCCCTAATTTGCTGGGAAGTGGCGGTGCGGTCCCCTACGGCACTGCGTAGGATCCTACGGTCTTGGCGTGCATCCGTGCGTCGCTGCGGTCCGGTCCCAGGTCGACGGGCACGTGCACCTTCCGCCGACCACTGGCGACAACATCGATGTACTGTGGAGACCTCACGCCCCACGTGTTGAGCAATTCGGCGGTACGTCCACCCGGCCTCCCGCATGCCCACTATACGCCCTCGCTCAAAGTCCGTCAACTGCACATGCGGTTCACGTCCACGCTGTCGCGGCATGCTACCAGTGTTAAAGACTGCGATGGAGCTCCGTATGCCACGGCAAACTGGCTGACACTGACGGCGGCGGTGCACAAATGCTGCGCAGCTAGCGCCATTCGACGGCCAACACCGCGGTTCCTGGTGTGTCCGCTGTGCCGTGCGTGTGATCATTGCTTGTACAGCCCTCTCGCAGTGTCCGGAGCAAGTATGGTGGGTCTGACACACCGGTGTCAATGTGTTCTTTTTTCCATTTCCAGGAGTGTATTTAATTTGCTACTCTCCTGATGAGAGCGGCGCGGTCAGGGGCGCCTTGCCACGGTCCGTTGCGGCTCCCCCCGTCGGAAGTTCGAGTCCTCCCTCGGGCATGGGTGTGTGTGTGTTGCTCATACCGTAACATAGTTTTAAGTTAGCTTAAGTAGTGTGTAAGCTTAGCGACCGATGACCTAAGTAGGTTGGTCCCATAAGACCTTACCACAATTTCCTGATGTGACACCAACAGAGTTTGATGCATTACTGAGTTGGCCGTTAAAAGTAATGATTAGCGTGTTACAAACTGCATGAATCTACACATTTACAGTTACTAAAACGCGAGATTACACCTCTTAAATACAAAAAAAACCGCAAGGAATTTAAGAATTAAACCCAGAAAAAACATAGTAAAAGCTAAATTTGTAGCGTGCTGCTCTGATGGTGCGTCACAGGTGGTAGTTTGAATCTCGCTACACAACAAAACGCCTTATTCAGAACGTTTTTGCCTACATCAGTAGTGTGGCGGTACTGACGCAAGACATCTGAATCAGCGCTTCGTGTGCGTCTCACTGTTTCATTATGTGCTGCCAGTCTAATCCACTTAGTAGGCAGTCAATGATCAGCCACCAGGAAATGATACGAGTCATTGGGACTTGCTGAGAGAAGTATCGCTTGTTAGTAATAATTTTGGATGTGGTAAGCTGCTGCTTGTGTACCTGGTGCCGTAATTGTTGCACCAAACAAAAATACACTCGTCGGTAAAACAATGGCTTCTTTGGTTTGCTCCGGGAGGAGATCGAGTGGATACTGTAACACTTAGAATATTAGTACACTTTATTACAACTAAGAGAAGAAATAAAATTCTCTCACTCAGAGCACATTTAAGAATAACTTTCACGTTGAGTTCTTCCTGATACATTGATCACTTGGCTGGCCTACTAGAAGATGATGCTGTTGTCTCACTTGATGATCACAGACTGGGGCTGAGCGGTGCTGTGCTTGGCCGTAAGTAGAACATCATTGCGGAGACTTTGCGAAACGTTTGTACCCATGGTTACGCCGATGTCACTCATTCGCTGATATATCCAGTAGTGGCTATCTTTTCTTGTGGTTACGTTGCAAGGTACTAACCACGCTTTGGCACCTCGCTCTTTGAATGACACCACATTCCTCCCCCTCCCCGATCCCCCCCCCCCCCCAAACCTCCGCACCGTTTTCGTGTAGGGCGGTAGCACATGACTACGGTGGCGGTAAGCTGAATGCAGATGCAGGTGAGGAGGAATGTAACTGTAGCCAATGCCATCTCCATACCTGAACTCTGGTATCCACTCTGCTAGTGAACAGGAGCACTGCCTCAAAAGCCGGTCACAGGGCGCCCGCCCGCATCGAGAGATGTAGACACTGTGGTTGGACAAACAGCAAGGGAACTTCTGGGGTGGCGCAATGACCTTCTGGGGTCTCGCAAATATGCACTGGTTTAGGCTACAGGATGTGCACCGAATCTGCATCAGCGAGATCAGCGACGGCAGCAGTAGGGGGCAAGGGCGGTGGGGCCCCACATTCCACTGTTGTCAGATGTATTCAAGATGGTGGTGATGACGTCATTCAAGATGGCGGATTTTGGCGGAGAGATAGGTCAATTGGGCTACCTCCACTAACCTAACCCCCTGCCCACCCCCAGAAAAAATGCGGGAAGTTCAAATTCCAACAGGATAATGCACCACACCCCATTTATCTCTACTAAGCAAATAAAATCGCGGGAAGATGGCTCACTTGGCCTACTTCCACTAACCTAAGTCACCCAACTGCCACCTCCTCCTAAGGATTTGTGGGAAAAGGACTTGGCCATAAGCCTTTATTTAAACAATTTCATGCAGGTGTGTTGGCCACAAGGTCCGGAATCCAACTGACTTAGTACACAGCGCCACCACCAGAGGGCGCTCTCATCTGTGACATAATCCAAAATGGCGATGCCCTGTGTATTCACCGCGAGGTCTGGACTCCAACTGACTTAGCACACAGCGCCACTGCCAGAGGGCGCTACCATGACATCAGATAATGATGCAAGAACAGTTATTCAAGATGGCTGCACCCACTGTGTGCACTACCACGAGGTCCAAGGTCTACTTCATATCGTGCCAACCAGAGGAAGCTACTGTGACCTCGCGTGGTGACACAAGATCGTCTGCTCTCTCTCGCACATGAACGTTATAACCGGAAACTCGCTGTGCCACCGGCCCGTGGGCATCTGACCGCTTTCGTCACACACCCTCGGCCGCCACCTCCATACAGGCACCGGACATAGTCTTCCGAAAATTTGCTAACTAAACTAACATCCACATCCCCCATCTAACCTATCAATTATGTAAGTAATTAATTCCATTTCAGTTTTAATCATATTCAATAATTCAATTTACAATTTCAATATTCAATGATCAAATGAGAAGTTCCACATTTTCCCACTACCAGTGCGGTGGTCAATCATGACCTAGCACCCCCCACCCCTAGAATGCTGCACTCCTATTGGCTACTGCATTAGTCATGTGATTCGACTTCATATAGGTAAGAAAACGTGTTCGCTGTACTTTCAACTACCTAGGTTGAACTACTTTTCAAGGTCCAGACCGCCACCTCTTCCTAGGATGCATAGCCGAGTTTGAATTCTGGCAGCAAAGGAAGGGCACTTCGGCTTTTGCTACCAACCTAAGAAAATTGTTGCAAACAAAGCTCACCACCACTAAACTACGCCTCCAGGGCGCAACCTCTTCCTAGGAGATTCTGGTAAATGGATTCAGCCCCCACTACGCTGATAGAGAGGGGAACGAGTGTACTTTATTTATTTGGTGGCAATTTATTTACGGATTGAGTATATGTATCACATAACACACATTCTGACATGCCCCACAGCATACAGACCTGCAAACTGCGACTTCATACCTCATGTATATGACTCTACACACACGCTTGCTAATTGTAAACCGTCAAAAATAACGCATTGCGCCGCTTACAGACATGCGAACCACTCGTAAATAATGCAATGCATTTACGTCCAGATACCCAAACAACTCGTAAATTCTCAAAACAATAATCTGTTTAAAGACTCTGCTTGCTAATCGTCAACTATCGAAATCATACACCAGCCTTTATGTGAACAATTAGAGGCAGCACCACCGCCCAGTGTATTCGCCACTGAGTCCAGAGCTCAACTGACTTAGTTCATATTCATGCCACTATAGGACACTGTAGTGACGTCAGGTGATGACGCAAGTACTGTAATCTAAGGTGGCGCCACCTAGCGGATTCACCACGAGCTCCAGACCCCAACTGTCTTAGAACATTTCGTCGCCACCAGATAACGCCTCCGTGACACCAGCTGATGACGTAAGTACAGTTATCCATGATGGTGGCAAACAGTGTGTTCTCCACGAGGTCTAGTACTCAGTACCACCAGCAGAGGACGCTGTTGTCCTTTTCGTGACGTAAATCAAGATGGTGAGGGAAAATGGTGGGAAAAGACTCAGCCTGCTCTGGGCTGCTGGGGGAGTACGGATGAAGTGCACTCTATTTATATTCAAACAACTTATTTAAGGATAGAGTATATCTCTCACACTCATACAAAACATCCACCACGATCTGCCTGGGGTCATGTTGCACAGCCCACAGACATGCAACCAACTCGTAATTGCAGTACACAATAGCAAACTGCTCCTAAATAATTCTTCAAACTGATGTGTAGACACGCTCAGTACTCGTAAACTGTCCAAATAGCGCATAGCAAGGCCTACAGAGCCGCTCACGAAATAATGCAATCAATACGCGCAAGCACAGTGCACTGCCCCTGTCCAGTAGAGTACACAGGAAGTAGCGATTAAATGACGGATCCGTCAGATGTCATTCTGTGCACAGCCCCTGCTCAGCTTCCGCAAGCATGAGGTGGTGGCACCCTCATTCATACGTAACACTTGAGAAATTCCTCTCCAAATACATGTTCACCTACACACACGTGCTGACATGATCGGGTGGGAGCGCAACCGCGATGTGCAGCTGAACGCAGGCCAAAGTGATATGTAGGCGCAGTTAATGACCGGGGGCTTATTTACAGAGCGCGCACTCCAAGCAGAGCCGTGTGCATTCGGTGTTCCTCGCTACCCTCACTCTAACTGCAGTCCGGCGAAGACGCTTCAGAATTCCGTTCCACAATACCAGAACCTGCTGTCACCTTAGCGATTCTAATCGACCGTACGTCACGTTTGACTCACGCTACACCGCCCGTAGCTACATACCATCGCAAACGCATCTAGCAACGTTATCAATCTTATGCTCAAGTCACATTGCTATGTAAAAATAATAACCAAGTCTAACTCTACTAAATTCCATAGCCCCCCCCCCCCTCCCTCCAGAAATAGTTAACGCTTGCTTTCTCGTTGTCTCAGCTTGTATGCGCCAAAATTCCTGCCCTAACAGAACCTGTTTACCAAAATATCGCCGAATCCGGTCTTCCTCCCGGACATAATGTGATAGCCTTCCTGCTCTTAACATACGCAAATATTCTCACCGCTCCTATATCCTACCACAATCAATCGAGCATTTTCTTTCTGGGGCTTTCTGTCGTTATTTTGCAAAGATTGCTAAATTGCACCGACAGTTCCCTCAATGTATACACTCCCAACCTGTCCTTTCTTTCTACAGTCGCTACACTCAGTGGTAATAAACTATTTTACACTGATCACCATTTTGCACCAACAACTAAACATCGCAAAGTTGTCTACAGGTCATCAAATACATACGATACTCGCAAGAATATTGGAGCATCAAACCGATCTCCAACCAGGGAATATGTCACTAAGTACTGTCTCGATCTTACAAACATGCAATTCATATCCCCCACCATACCAAACTCATCCCCTTTACATCAGCTAACCGATGTCACTCTCTCAGAACTGATGTGAAAGGCAGGCTCGTTTCTCCCTGGCACAAACGCGTTACTGTTTCCGGTTTCTTGCTCGCATTTCTACAGACATCTCAAGACTCGTCGATTAAAAGAACAACCATATTTTCGCCATAATATTATACAATTTTTGCCGTACTTCTCGATATCAAGCAAAGAGCAGTAGCCTCCCGATCGCTAACGCAAGATAGAGACTGTAAATTATTTCACCACTAACACCAAACTTTAGCGAGGTGCAGCGTGCTGCAAACCATTGGCTAACTAGAAACAAATAGAGTAAAATGATATCTGCACTCTCGAATACCGAAGTCAGTGATATAACAGATTCCAGATGGTCAATATTCTTTACAAACCAACTAGGGTCTTTCCCACGTCTAGAGAACAGGCAAACGTGTGTCCAACACACCACAATCGATATTTCCTCAACTAAAAAAAGGCACCAAATGTGTAGAAGCAGTCGATCGAACAATTTACATGGGAGGGAATAACGCTCCAACGCAAACGCACCATCTTCTCAAGGTTACACTTGATCACGAAAGCCGCCCAGCACATACTTAGTTCGCTATTCGGTCGTCTAGAAGATGGTAAAGTTAACTATAACACATTCCTACACTCCAACAGGCCTCTGCATCCGGAAGACTGCTACCATTAACATGGGAACGCGAATCAATGCCACCACAGACTTTGAATGCACGGACACATTCTAGAAAATCCCTCACATATATCTTCTATCATTATCCTCACAATTAAATCTTACGATCGAGGCCTCAACTGAACAGTATTCAGCGATGAGCAAGTACCTTCCTTGCAACTGGACATACTCTTCCCTTCGCTACCACAATACTCGAAGTCAAATCCATAGCCTCCCTACAACAGCACACAGACATTTACATGTTCGCTAATTCATTCTAGACAAGGAGAAGTTGGTGCAGGTCAAATTTTTTTTTCTCCAGTGTTCTATCCGGATGCATGACTCACGCGACATAGCCTGCATTCTATTCGTATACAGTTATGTATTCCGCATGTGGTTTAAAGCAGTCTCTACTTGTGATCATTAACGGTAAACCTCTCCGTCATCAGAGGACTTCCATCTCATGTCTGAAGAAACTCGACACATTCCTATAAACGAATTTTGATTTTATGCGATCCCCCTGTCGCATCTTCTGTTTAAAATCGAGACTTCAGGGTCATAACTAACATAGCGGTAAGAGCTTGTAATGCGCTGCAATCCCTGTGTACAGATTTGCCCGACTGATGTGCTGTTTGCAGAGTTAGTGATGGAATGACTTGTAATTTTCACATGTCAGATGCTGCTGCGATGCATTTATCTGTTTCCTTGTAGGATGTATCCCCTGCTACTAACTATCATTTTATATATATATATAGGCCTGATGCAGGCATTGTATAATTTCTGAATCATGTGCGCGGTTTGACAGCTTACGGCTGCGACGACTGTACATGCGTTCACGTCATCATCGGGGTCTAGTGGATAGGAATTTCTCATGTGTTACGTATGAACAGGGGTGCCGCCACCTCATGCTTGCGGAAGCTGAGCAGGGACTGTTCGCGGTATGACATCTGACGGATGCGCCACTTATCAATACTTTCTGTGCATTCTAATGGACAGGGGCGGTGCACTGTGCTTGTGCGCGTTGTTTGCATTATTTTGCGAGTGGCTCTGTAGGCCTTGCTATGCGCTATTTGGACAGTTTATGAGTACTCAGTGTGCCTACACATCAGTGTGAAGAATTATTTAGGAGCAGTTTGCTATTGTGTACTGCAATTACGAGTTGGTTGCATGTCTGTGGGCTGTGCAACATGACCCCAGGCAGATCGTGGTGGATGTTTTGTATGAGTCTGATAGATATACTCTATCCTTAAATAAGTTGTTTGAATATAAATAGAGTGCACTCCAATAGTACTCTCCCCATCAGCCCAGAGCAGGCTGTCTTTTCCCACCATTTTCCCTCACCATCTTGGTTTACCTCACGAAAAGGACAACAGCGTCCTCTGTTGGTGGTATTGAGTACTAGACATCGTGGAGAACACACTGTTTGCCGCCATCATGGATAACTGTACTTGCGTCATCAGCTGGTGTCACGGAGGCGTTATCTGGTGGCGACGAAATGTTCTAAGACAGTTGGGGTCTGGAGCTCGTGGTGAACCCACTAGCTGGCGCCATCTTAGATTACGGTACTTGCGTCATCACCTGACGTCACTACAGTGTCCTCTAATGGCATCGATATGAACTAAGTCAGTTGGGCTCTGGACTCAGTGGCGAATACACTGGGCGGTGGTGCTGCCTCTAATTGTTCACATAAAGGCTGGTGTATGATTTCGATAGTTGACGATTAGCAAGCAGAGTCTTTAAATAGATTATTGTTTTGAGAATTTACGAGTTGTTTGGGTATCTGGACGTAAATGCATTGCATTATTTACGAGTGGTTCGCATGTCTGTAAGCGGTGCAATGCGCTATTTTTGACGGTTTATAATTAGCAAGCGTGTGTGTAGAGTCATATACATGAGGTGTGAAGTCACAGTTTGCAGGTCTGTATGCTGTGGGGCATGTCAGAAAGTGTGTTCTGTGATACATTTACTCAATCCGTAAATAAATTACTCCCAAAGAAATAAAGTACACTCCTTCCTCTCTCCATCAGCGTATTGCAGGCTGAGTCCTTTTACCAGCATCCCCTAGGAAGAGGTTGCGCCGTGGAGGTTTAGGTTAGTGGTGGTGAGCTTTGTTTGCAACAATTTTCTTAGGTTGGTAGCAAAAGCCGAAGTGCCCTTTCTTTACTGCCAGAATTCAAACTCGGCGACAAGTCCCTAGGAAGAGGTGGCGGTCTGGATCTTGAAAAGTAGTTGAACCTAGGTAGTTGAAAGTGTAGTGAACACGTTGTCTTACCTATATGAAGTCGAATCACGTGACTAATGCAGTAGCCAATAGGAGTGTAGCATTCTAGGGGTGGGGGGTGCTAGGTCGTGATTGAACACCGCACTGGTAGTGGGAAAATGTGGAACTTCTCATTTGATCATTGAATATTGAAATTGTAAATCGAATTATTGAATATGACTAAAATTGAAATGCAATTAATTACTTACATAATTAATAGGTTAGATGGGGGATGTGGGTGTTACTTTAGATAGCATATTTACAGAAGACTATGTCTGGTGCGTGTATGGAGGTGGCGGCAGAGGGTGTGTGACGTAAGTGGTCAGATGTCCACGGGCAGGTGGCACGGCGAGTGTCTGGGTATAACATGCACGTGCGAGAAAGAGCAGACGATCTTGTGTCACCACGTCACGGTAGCGTCCTCTGGTGGCCACGATATGAAGTAGACTCTGGACCTCGTGGTGGTGGACAGAGTGGATGCAGCCATATTGAATAACTGTACTTGCGTCAGCATCTGAAGTCACGGTAGCGCCCGCTGGCGGTGGCTCTGTGTACTAAGTCAGTTGGAGTCTGGACCTCGTGGCGAACACACCTGCATGAAATTGTTTAAGTAAAGACTTATGCAAAGACTTATGCGCAAGTCCTTTTCCCACGAATCCTTAGGAAGAGGTGACGATCGGGTGACTTAGGTTAGTGGAGGTAGGCCAATTGACCAATCTTCCCGCAAAAATCCGTCATCTTGAATGACGTCGTGTGCTGTTGCCAAGTCTACATGACGCCATCTTAGATGACGTCATCGACGCCATATTGGATACATCTTGCAACAATGGAATGTGGGGCCACACCGCCCTTCTCCCCCTACTGGCAGCGTCGGTGGGGTATAGACCTCTCACTGCAGATGATGCCACCATACTGACGGAGAGACAGAGGCCACTGCTAATGTGGACCACAGTGGCGTGCTGGCTGTGGGCAGAATCTCTGACATAAGTGAATTGTGCCGCATCTGGTTCTGGTGACGTCGATGCAGTCCAGCCGAACATTATACGACGTAAGAAGAATGTTCAGTGGATTTTGTAATGACACCAAGTTTCCAGTGCTATTTCTTGCCAAAAATTTTGAAGAAGACTTCATCCTGCAGCTGAAACTGTATGTGAGCAGGTGGAACGAGATGTCTCCACGGCTGCCGTAGGAGATGCAGCAGGGTGTTGTGTTTATGACCATAATAATTCTGCCAGGGTCTTCCCGTCACGTGGCAAGGAATGGCTGGAGGACAGAAAAATCTTTAGGACTTGCTCCCACATATGGGGAGTACAAAGTTTTCGAACGTGAGTTTTGAACATTCGAACAAACCGTTCAGCTTCACCGTTAGACTAATGGTGAAAGGTGCAGTAGTCGCATGTCGTTGGCGGCACAAAACTGTTGAAAATCGGCTGACGTGGTCCATAATCCGAGACAATGACCTCAGGAAGACCTTCAGGACAAAAATAGAAGACAAAGGTGATACTGTAGTTGCTATAGTGGCGGATGTCATGGAGACAACAAAAGGAAATTTACTGTAAGCGTCTACCACCAACAGCCATTGTGTGTTTGAGAAGGGACCTGCGAAATCAGTACGGATGTGTCGCCGTGGTCCGGGCAGACGTGACTACTCAAAAAAGTGTTGCTGCAGAGCTGACTGATGTTCCGCACGTTGCAATGAGAGGTCGTTTGGCTTAATCTGAGCATCCATGCAAGTCTCAAGGGAACTATGACCTTGATCCAAATAAAGACAAAACTTCCGACTGCAGGGTGTGAGGAATAACAACTCGCACATCGTCGTTCTCTGTATGCAACGGCAGAAAACTTGTCTGCGCAGTTAGCTCGTGACGATGAGAATAGTAGAGAAGTGCCTTTCGATGGGAAATTTTTTACAAACTACACGGCCCCCCATGGCACAAACATTGCAAAATAGCCTGAAGAGCTGGGTCAGAAGCAGCTCCTGTGGCAATACGCTAGCAATCAATAGGAAGATTTTGAAGACTTTCAAAATCATGAATATCGATTTGAAAATATGATTCCTCAGATGAATCAAACGCTTTGTCGGTACTGAACAGTACTCGAGACAACAAGTCAGCATCGAATGTTAGTCGGTGGGCCTGTACAACAACTCACACTGGTAAATAAACAAAATAAGAGGCTAGTGTTGTAATTTTTCTGCTGCTCGAGGTGGGACAGGCTTGGAAGGATTGAACGAGGCTTTTTAAGGCCCGTAATTAGAAAATAATCTTCCCTGACTCAGTCTATCCATTTATTCCTCTGGTCGTGGTAGAGGAAAAGAACCCACGGTGGGTTGTGGGTATACTGTTGCTTTAAAGTCAGTGCACAGTTAGAAACCACCTGACGGGTTGTTGAGAAGTACCAAGGGCGATGCCCATTGGCTTGCAGAAATGAACTGAATAAGTCCATTGTCTTTCCACCTTTGCAGTTTCTGAGCACCTTGCTTACGTATTGCCTGGGGAACAGGCCGTGCAAGAAACAATTGTGGTTACGCATTTTCTTTATCAGTAATGTGCGCTTCAGAATTATTATCCCTACCTAAACTTGGATCAGACACTTCCTTATTACACAAGACAGAAATATTAGTGTGAGGCACCGAGACCCTGATTTGTAACGCATTTGTCCGCAGCTCGTGGTCGTGCGGTAGCGTTCTCGCTTCCCACTCCCGGGTTCCCGGGTTCGATTCCCGGCGGGGTCAGGGATTTTCTCTGCCTCGTGATGACTGGGTGTTGTGTGATGTCCTTAGGTTAGTTAGGTTTAAGTAGTTCTAAGTTCTAGGGGACTGATGACCATAGATGTTAAGTCCTATAGAGCTCAGAGCCATTTGAACCATTTGTAACGCATTGTCTTGTATACACAGGTCTGCACTGTTTCTAGACGTGTGTCCATGAAACGATACACATTCCGTAACTCCAGGAAAAGTTGTTGGCTAACTGCACACACCAAGTTCTGGAATTTCGTGTCCGCTATATGCAGACAAAACAGAAGTAGGCTACTTAAGCTATGAGCTACAGATACTTTCGTATGGCCTTTATTATATTCCGATGACAGATTGCAGTAGCGGGGACGTGTGTTGCCAAGGTACTATATAACAAGAAACACAGCAAGTGTGTGGGGCTTGCGGCTGGCCCCGTAGCGGAAACGTCAACTACAATGTAATTTTAATCGGAGTGTAATATGGGAAACAGATGCACCAGTCTCTAATTGCAATTAAATTGTCCTTTGAACTGCTGTTAATTGAAAAAAAAGTTAGAGATCCGTCACCTGGAAGAGCAAGTCGTTTCTTGCTCTGGCTTTAATGGCCTCGCCGACACAGAATTAACTTGTTGATAGTTACGCTGCGGCCACGCACTCGCATAGCGTCAGGTCGTTCCCCGAGCCTGGGTTGCCTTGTAAACACACTGCTTCAATATGACTTTGCTTTCCACACTGGAAACATTTTGCATCAAGACAAAGACTAGCTTTTCGGTCATGATTCGCAAGCCGTGTATTCTAATGTCGCCTGCCTATCTTCCATTACGTCGTCGTCACAATCCCGTTTTATTTCTTGGAATCTAGCAAAGATATTCTTTGGTCCAGCGACCATCCGTACATCAGGCTACATATTCCACCCACCTTTATTTTATGTTCATTAAAATCATAATTACGCCTTCTACTACGGTTACTTCCACGACCCATTTCCTTGTTTGGGTGTCTCTCGTAGTAATTCCCAACACGAATCTGTTGGCTATCCTGTAGGTACCAGATGCACACAATACAGGTTTTCAGGCGCTGGTAGGTAACATTTACACATTTCATTACATATAACCTTTCCTGTTGCACGCTGCAAGGCCTTCTAGTGCCCACAGAACCAACAGATACCTGAAAAGAATACAGAGTTGGACTGAGGATGTCCAGTATGAACGGGCGCAGCATGTTTGGTTAAAAACAAAATAAACATCCAGTTGCAAAAGACGGAATTTTTCTTGCCTACATGATAAACAAAATTTCGAAAATTCCCACTTGGTTAATTAACAAGTTGCCAAACTTAATTATCTTTTTTATATTATTAAATCAATTTTCCCCAGTCCAGCAGATATCATCGTCTCGTCTACATAGAAGACCATCGGTTGGAGGGGGCAGGGTATTTTTAACATTCCCAGTATAATTAATATAAAAAAAACCCAAGATGCCGAAGTCCAGCGAAGTTTCCTAGCTGTTATTTCAAATTTAAGTGGAAGACTCGCGGTGGCGGTGGCATACCAGTTCCTCTCTAGTTCGAAGAACTGCCGCTACAAAGGTGTACCAACCTGAGAGGCAAAGAGATTGTGCCGCTGCCAGAGTGAGGCTACACCAACGGTTCGTTTACACTACCCTGTCACGCTGGCTGCTGAAACCTAGATGTTAAATGCGGACGCACACCAAGGTGTAGCGTCCGCGGTTTTAAATAGCGCCGTGAGCCAGTCCCCACCCCATTCAGTTGCAGTTTCTGAATGTGTCTACATCACGAGAGCCATTTTGTTGCATCACCTTGCGAGTGACTTTATGTTGAGCCATCCGCGATCTGTCCTTCATGATTTGCGTTAGGAGTAGCACCGTATCAATGAAGGCTGCGATTGTGTTGTCGCGACATCTTCTTAGCGAGATACTGTCATTGCAAATCCGTATATAGTAGTGTAAAAAGCGTTATCGTCCGACCCCTGTTTTCTGCGATAGTATTCGTTACTAATGGCTGGCTTCTTTCATTGTTGTGTTTCAATTTGATTTACTTTTCCTCCTTTGTGTAGGAGCTGGACTTGATTTTGATAGTTTAACTCTTTACGACCTGTAACTTGTCTTACAGCAAGAGGCTATTATTTGTGAGCGACACCTTAAGGAAGATACTGCGACAGGGCTGCCTCGTATTTGTGTGTTCATTTCTGAATACACGGTTACACAACCAGAATCTGCTGACTTTCATTAGACTGTAGCTTACCTGTTGTCCTTTTGTTTACCTAATTTATTGCTGGGCAACGAAACATCTGTAATAGGAGAGGAAGTTTGACGCCAGATGAGTGGTCTGTCAGGGAACAGCGATTGTTACTAAATCTCCATAAACCATTTATTACACCTTTCCATGGTTTGCGTTACTATATACCAGCTTACAATATCCTCTAGAAAACATTTCGAATGGTTTTAGTATAATTTAGCTTCATCTATTAGTTTCCTATTATGATCTGCTTAAGACATTCATCTTTCCTGTAGTAGTTGCTGTTATTTGTCTTCTCTGTATCTGTAAGATCTTTTGCTATTTTCCTAAATAGTCTCGCTGTCGTTTAAAAATCACTGAAGACCTGCAAGGAAATCCATAATGGCCTAAACATTGTATTCAGTTGTTGAAGTGAATGACAGCGTACCCTAAGTGTGGATAATTGTAAGTTAATATCCGTAAACAGGATTAAAATCTAATGTATTCAGCTACTCTACAATTAATATATCCTTAAACTGCACTTCAGTGAAAGATTGTGGGATTAATATTGTTGTTGTTGTTGTTGTTGTGGTCTTCAGTACTGAGACTGGTTTGATGCAGCTCTATCCTGTGCAAGCTTCTTCAACTCCCAGTACCCACTGCAACCTACATCCTTCTGAATCTGCTTAGTGTATTCATTTCTTGGTCTCACTCTACAATTTTTACCCTCCACGATGCCCTACAATGCTAAATTTGTGATCCCCTGATGCCTCTGAACATGTCCTACCAACCGGTCCCTTCTTCTTGTCAAGCTGTGTCACAAGCTCCTCTTCTCCCCAATTCTATTCAACACCTCCTCATTAGTTATGTGATGTAGCCATCTAATCTTCAGCAGTCTTCTGTAGCACCACATTTCGAAAGCTTGTATTCTCTTCTTGTCTAAACTATTTATCGTCCATGTTTCACTTCCATACATGGCTACACTCCATACAAATACTTCCAGAAACGACTTCCTGACACTTAAATCTATATTCGATGTTAACAAATTTCTCTTCTTCAGAAACGCTTTCCTTGCCATTGCCAGTCTAGATTTTATATCCTCTCTACTTCGACCATCATCATTTATTTTGCTCCCCAAATAGCAAAACTCCTTTACTACTTTAAGTGTCTCATTTCCTAATCTAATTCCCTCAGCATCACCCGAATTTATTCGACTACATTCCATTATCCTCGTTTTGCTTTTGTTGATGTTCATCTTATATCCGCCTTTCAAGACACTGTCCATTCCGTTCAACTGCTCTTCCAAGTCCTTTGCTGTCTCTGACAGAATTACAATGTCATCGGCGAACCTCAAAGTTTTTATTTCTTCTCCATGGATTTTAATACCTACTCCGAATTTTCCTTTTGTTTCCTTTACTGCTTGCTCAATATACAGATTGAATAACATCGGGGAGAGGCTACAACCCTGTCTCACTCCCTTCCCAACCACTGCTTCCATTTCGTGCCCCTCGACTCTTATAACTGCCATCTGGTTTCTCTACATTCGTAAATAGCCTTCCACTCCCTGTATTTGACCCCTGCCACCTTTAGAATTTGAAAGAGGGTACTCCAGTTAACATTGTCAAAAGCTTTCTCTAAGTCTACAAATGCTAGAAACGTAGGTTTGCCTTTCCTTAATCTTTCTTCTAAGATAAGTCGTAAGGTCAGTATTGCCTCACGTGTTCCAACATTTCTACAGATTCCAAACTGATCTTCCCGAGGTCGGCTTCTACTAGTTTTTCCATTCGTCTGTAAAGAATTCGCGTTAGTATTTTGCAGCTGTGACTTATTAAACTGATAGTTCGGTAATTTTCACATCTGTCAACGCCTGCTTTCTTTGGCATTGGAATTATTATATTCTTCTTGAAGTCTGAGGGTATTTCGCCTGTCTCATACATCTTGCTCACCAGATGGTAGAGTTTTGTCAGGACTGGCTCTCCCAAGGCCGTCAATAGTTCTAATGGAATGTTGTCTACTCCCGGGGCCTAGTTTCGACTCAGGTCTTTCAGTGCTCTGTCAAACTCTTCACGCAGTATCGTATTTCTCATTTCATCTTCATCTGCATCCTCTTCCATTTCCATAATATTGTCCTCAAGTACATCATCCTTGTATAGACCCTCTATATACTCCTTCCACCTTTCTGCTTTCCCTTCTTTGCTTAGAACTGGGTTTCCATCTGAGCTCTTGATATTCATACAAGTGGCTCTTTTTTCTCCAAAGGTCTCTTTAATTTTCCTGTAGGCAGTATCTATCTTACCCCTAGTGATATATGCCTCTACATCCTTACATATGTCCTCTAGCCATCCCTTCTTAGCCATTTTTCACTTCCTGTCGATCTCATTTTTGAGACGTTTATATTAATTTTTGCCTGCTTCATTTACTGCATTTTTATATTTTCTCCTTTCATCAATTAAATTCAATATATCTTCCGTTACCCAAGGATTTCTACTAACCCTCGTGTTTTTACCTTCTTGATCCTCTGCTGCCTTCACTATTTCATCCGTCAGAGCTACCCATTCTTCTTCTACTGTATTTCTTTCTTCCATTCCTGACAATTGTTCCCTTATGCTCTCCCTGAAACTCTGTACAACCTCTGGTTTAGTTAGTTTACCCAGGTCCCATCTCCTTAAATACCCACCTTTTTGCAGTTTCTTCAGTTTTAATCTACAGTTCATAACCAATAGATTGTGGTCAGAGTCCACATCTGCCCCTGGAAATGTCTTACAATTTAAAACCTGGTTGCTAAATCTCTGTCTTACCATTATATAATCTATCTGATACCTTCTAGTATCTCCAGGATTCTTCCATGTATACAACCTTCTTTATGATTCTTGAACCAACTGTTAACTATGATTAAGTTATGCTCTGTGCAAAATTCTACCAGACAGCTTCCTCTTTCATTTCTTACTCCCAGTCCATATTCACCTACTATGTTTCCATCTCTCCCTTTTCCTACTCTCGAATTCCAGTCACCCATGACTATTAAATTTTCGTCTCCCTTCACTGCCTGAATAATTTCTTTTATCTCGTCATACATTTCATCAATTTCTTCATCATCTGCAGAGCTAGTTGGCATAAAACTTGTGCTACTGTGGTATGCATGGGCTTCGTGTCTATGTTGGGCACTATAATGCGTTCACTATGCTGTTTGTAGTAGCTTACCCGCACTCCTATTTTTTATTCATTATTAAACCTACTCTTGCATTACCTGTATTTGATTTTGTATTTATAACCCTGTATTCGCCTGACCATAAGTCTTGTTCCTCCTGCCACCGAACTTCACTAATTCCCACTATATCTAACTTTAACGTATCCATTTCCATTTTTAAATTTTCTAACCTACCTGCCCGATTAAGGGATCTGACATTCCACGCCAGTTTTCTTTCTCCTGATAACGACGTCCTCTTGAGTAGTGCCCGCCCGGAGATCCGAATGGGGGACTATTATACCTCCGGAATATTTTACCCAAGAGGACGCCATCATCGTTTAACCATACAGTAAGGCTGCATGCCCTCGAGACTCTTCAGAGGCCATATGAAGTGGAATGACCTCTTAAAATATATTGTAGGTTAGCGAATGAAGGTTTTCTCCCTATTGACAAATTTCCGAAAAAGACGCGTCCGCGATTTCTGCAATTATTTTTTTTCATTACTGTTCCTATGCCTGGGCTTTTTAACAAGCTAACCTGAAACAGTGAATCAATAAATGAAGGAAGGCCAGATGAACGAACGGAAATAAGATTAGCGTTAACGTCCGGTCGATGATGAGGTCATTAGGGATTATTCGCAAGCTCTGACTGAAGATATGTGTGGCTGTGACGAGAATTTCAAACCCGTTTCTTTGGAAGGTGGTTTACAGTGCCTCACTCGGTGAACTGAAGGAAGAGGGAGAAAGTCAGACATACACTCCTGGAAATTGAAATAAGAACACCGTGAATTCATTGTCCCAGGAAGGGGAAACTTTATTGACACATTCCTGGGGTCAGATACATCACATGATCACACTGACAGAACCACAGGCACATAGACACAGGCAACAGAGCATGCACAATGTCGGCACTAGTACAGTGTATATCCACCTTTCGCAGCAATGCAGGCTGCTATTCTCCCATGGAGACGATCGTAGAGATGCTGGATGTAGTCCTGTGGAACGGCTTGCCATGCCATTTCCACTTGGCGCCTCAGTTGGACCAGCGTTCGTGCTGGACGTGCAGACCGCGTGAGACGACGCTTCATCCAGTCCCAAACATGCTCAATGGGGGACAGATCCGGAGATCTTGCTGGCCAGGGTAGTTGACTTACACCTTCTAGAGCACGCTGGGTGGCACGGGATACATGCGGACGTGCATTGTCCTGTTGGAACAGCAAGTTCCCTTGCCGGTCTAGGAATGGTAGAACGATGGGTTCGATGACGGTTTGGATGTACCGTGCACTATTCAGTGTCCCCTCGACGATCACCAGTGGTGTACGGCCAGTGTAGGAGATCGCTCCCCACACCATGATGCCGGGTGTTGGCCCTGTGTGCCTCGGTCGTATGCAGTCCTGATTGTGGCGCTCACCTGCACGGCGCCAAACACGCATACGACCATCATTGGCACCAAGGCAGAAGCGACTCTCATCGCTGAAGACGACACGTCTCCATTCGTCCCTCCATTCACGCCTGTCGCGACACCACTGGAGGCGGACTGCACGATGTTGGGGCGTGAGCGGAAGACGGCCTGACGGTGTGCGGGACCGTAGCCCAGCTTCATGGAGACGGTTGCGAATGGTCCTCGCCGATACCCCAGGAGCAACAGTGTCCCTAATTTGCTGGGAAGTGGCGGTGCGGTCCCCTACGGCACTGCGTAGGATCCAACGGTCTTGGCGTGCATCCGTGCGTCGCTGCGGTCCGGTCCCAGGTCGACGGGCACGTGCACCTTCCGCCGACCACTGGCGACAACATCGATGTACTGTGGAGACCTCACGCCCCACGTGTTGAGCAATTCGGCGGTACGTCCACCCGGTCTCACGCATGCCCACTATACGCCCTCGCTCAAAGTCCGTCAACTGCACATACGGTTCACGTCCACGCTGTCGCGGCATGCTACCAGTGTTAAAGACTGCGATGGAGCTCCGTATGCCACGGCAAACTGGCTGACACTGACGGCGGCGGTGCACAAATGCTGCGCAGCTAGCGCCATTCGACGGCCAACACCGCGGTTCCTGGTGTGTCCGCTGTGCCGTGCGTGTGATCATTGCTTGTACAGCCCTCTCGCAGTGTCCGGAGCAAGTATGGTGGGTCTGACACACCAGTGTCAATGTGTTCTTCTTTCCATTTCCAGGAGTGTATGTTGCTTGGGGTTTAGCCAGTACGAAAGTGCTATAGATACTATCAGACAAAATTGGGAAGGACTATTTGGAGCCGACCGAGGTGGCCGAGCGGTTCTAGGCGCTACAGTCTGGAACCGCGCGACAGCTACGGTCGCAGGTTCGAATCCTGCCTCGGGCATGGATGTGTGTGATGTCCTTAGGTTAGTTAGGTTTAAGTAGTTCTAAGTTCTAGGGGACTGATGACCTCAGAAGTTAAATGCCAGAGTGCTCAGGGCCATTTGAACCATTTGACTATCTGGAAAATACAGTGTCAGAAACAGATTGCAATACGACTCTGCGTCACCCGTAATCGTTTTCCAAACTGACCATAAGAATTAGGTACGGGAGATGAGAACCCATGTAGAAGCTTATAGACATCCACTTTTTTCCAATTCCTTTAACAAATGGAACTGCACAGGGAACGACGAATAGCAGCCATGTGTACTCTCTACCACAGAGTGGTAAATGACTTGTGGATTATACGGGGTGGGTCACATAAGAGGTAACACCCATTTTATTTCGTGGACGGTTTCAGATATCTAAATGAGGTTTTCGGCAAATTATAGTACCCTAAAGGTTTTATACTTTGGTATGTGATATAATGTCTTAACTCTGGTTTCTATCGAGATATTGAAGTAACTACGATTTTTAAAAATAGAATGATATACATTTTTTGATGGCTTCCATAAGTGCTTGAAAAGACGAGTACAGTTAATGCTGAGGTTGAAACTCTTCGCGAAAGAATCCGAGAAATATTCTAAAACTGGAAGGCAAGTCGGCCAAGAATCGGTTATTGCGTTGTAAAAGCGCACATGTTGGGCAACGTTCTTGTATAAAACCTTTCGTCTGTTTACTTGTCTTCACTGCAGAACTATCAGGAACTGTGTTGTCTATCGTCAGGACATTTCTGCTTCAATATTCTTTGCATGCAGACGTGTACACCAATGAGGAGAAGTTAGACACGCTACTTTTATACGGCGAATGGTGACACGAGACCTATTGTCAAGGAATGTCGGATCAGTCAAAGGAATGACATCCTCGTCTTGCCTCGACATAAATTCCACTCTTAGCATCTGTCATTAGCTCAGGCATTCGGAGGACGGGAGGAATTTTGTTGTTCTGCTCTGTATCGCTTGGCAAGCGATGCTACGTTTACCCAAAGTGTGCTCTTTATCGATGAAGCATCGTTTACGAACCGCAGTAACGAAAATTTACATAACACGCACTACTGGGCAGCTGGAAATGCATGCTGGCGTCGTCAGGTACAACAACAACGACCATCAACTTATGGCCCAGCATTATAGGAAATTCCATTGTGGCACCACCCAGGGATGTTAAATGGGAATACGTATGTACATTTTCTGACTGTTCTTTTAGTAGAAGTACCACTGGTTAAGCGACACTGCATTTGGTTCCAACGCGATGGCTGTCCAGTTCGCTCTTCGGTGTTCCAACGGGAATACTGAATGAAAAGTTTATTCACTGTCTGATAGGACAGAATGCTGCAGTAAAAGTGCTAAATAGTTCTATTTAATTGACTCCTTTTGATTTCTTTCCACGGGGAGCACTGAAAGATGCAGTTTATCATGAAGTTCAAACTACGCCAGACGATATGCGCCGTCGAATCACCGCAGCATACAACGGCACATCATCCGACGTACTTTCATCTGTTCATCTATCTCTCGAACGGCGATTGCAAGTCTGTCTTGAGTCTGTGGTAAACGATTTCAGCACAAGTGTAGCACTACGTTCCGTGAAGTTCTTATTTTGTGGTGACATGTCGTTAGACATTCTGAATTAACTGTCTGGTTTATTTAAACTGTATACCGTCTAATTACAGTTTTGAGTACTATTTAGAGACACATTTGCCCGACAGCAGGTGGTTTAGTTTAAGAAGCATTCAGGCGTCTCCAGACAGAAACAGGCCAGGGATTATTCTTTTTTCTTCAACCCTAAGAACGTTAATATAATAATTTCTTTTCCATTAGAACACTACTTGTACATTGTCATTTGAAGAAGCCAAAATATTGCGTCGTCTTGCAGTCATGTTTTGTTTGGGTTTGAGACCTTGTGATCTAAGAAGTTCTCACTTCAGGTATTTATTAAAAATTTACGTAACATCTTTGGGTTTTCTAACACGGTTGTGTTGCAAGAATGGCGACAAGTGCCCAGGTCAAACCGATCGAAATTTGCATTGTGTTGCATTGGGATAACGTAGTGAGACATCTAGGGACGCGAATGTAGGGAAGCATGCGTCGTCAGGTCAGCCTAAAATGTTCAAAACTGTGCCCTCAATAGGGAAGGTGATGCTTACCGTCTATTTCGATATCCGAGCTCTGATACTCATCGAATTCCTCAGGCAAGGAAAAACCACTGTCAGCGACGTTTCCTGTGAGACACTCCGTAGCCTACGCAAGTCCATCAAGAGCAAACAACCTGCGCTGCTCACGGAGGGAGTGGTTGTGCTCCACGATAAGGCGCGTCCACACGTCTCCAACGACACACGAAGTGTAATGGCCAAGTTCAAGTGGGAGCAGGTTGAGCATCCGCCCTAGTGTCCATATACACTCCTGGAAATTGAAATAAGAACACCGTGAATTCATTGTCCCAGGAAGGGGAAACTTTATTGACACATTCCTGGGGTCAGATACATCACATGATCACACTGACAGAACCACAGGCACATAGACACAGGCAACAGAGCATGCACAATGTCGGCACTAGTACAGTGTATATCCACCTTTCGCAGCAATGCAGGCTGCTATTCTCCCATGGAGACGATCGTAGAGATGCTGGATGTAGTCCTGTGGAACGGCTTGCCATGCCATTTCCACCTGGCGCCTCAGTTGGACCAGCGTTCGTGCTGGACGTGCAGACCGCGTGAGACGACGCTTCATCCAGTCCCAAACATGCTCAATGGGGGACAGATCCGGAGATCTTGCTGGCCAGGGTAGTTGACTTACACCTTCTAGAGCACGCTGGGTGGCACGGGATACATGCGGACGTGCATTGTCCTGTTGGAACAGCAAGTTCCCTTGCCGGTCTATGAATGGTAGAACGATGGGTTCGATGACGGTTTGGATGTACCGTGCACTATTCAGTGTCCCCTCGACGATCACCAGTGGTGTACGGCCAGTGTAGGAGATCGCTCCCCACACCATGATGCCGGGTGTTGGCCCTGTGTGCCTCGGTCGTATGCAGTCCTGATTGTGGCGCTCACCTGCACGGCGCCAAACACGCATACGACCATCATTGGCACCAAGGCAGAAGCGACTCTCATCGCTGAAGACGACACGTCTCCATTCGTCCCTCCATTCACGCCTGTCGCGACACCACTGGAGGCGGGCTGCACGATGTTGGGGCGTGAGCGGAAGACGGCCTAACGGTGTGCGGGACCGTAGCCCAGCTTCATGGAGACGGTTGCGAATGGTCCTCGCCGATACCCCAGGAGCAACAGTGTCCCTAATTTGCTGGGAAGTGGCGGTGCGGTCCCCTACGGCACTGCGTAGGATCCTACGGTCTTGGCATGCATCCGTGCGTCGCTGCGGTCCGGTCCCAGGTCGACGGGCACGTGCACCTTCCGCCGACCACTGGCGACAACATCGATGTACTGTGGAGACCTCACGCCCCACGTGTTGAGCAATTCGGCGGTACGTCCACCCGGCCTCCCGCATGCCCACTATACGCCCTCGCTCAAAGTCCGTCAACTGCACATGCGGTTCACGTCCACGCTGTCGCGGCATGCTACCAGTGTTAAAGACTGCGTTGGAGCTCCGTATGCCACGGCAAACTGGCTGACACTGACGGCGGCGGTGCACAAATGCTGCGCAGCTAGCGCCATTCGACGGCCAACACCGCGGTTCCTGGTGTGTCCGCTGTGCCGTGCGTGTGATCATTGCTTGTACAGCCCTCTCGCAGTGTCCGGAGCAAGTATGGTGGGTCTGACACACCGGTGTCAATGTGTTCTTTTTTCCATTTCCAGGAGTGTAGTTGTGCTTAGGTCTCTGATGATTAGTTTTGAAACAGGCTTCAATTGTACCCACAGTTTTGTTTCGTACCTCTCCTTTTGAACACCTCTCATACGACTGAGGTGTTTCGGGTGATACCTTTATACAGTTGCCATACGACTGCAGCACTGTGCTGACTCACAAAATGAAATGGCCGTTATACTCACAATGGCCTTTATCCCAGACCTTTCCTTATCTAACAGAGTTGGAACTTAAGTAAAAGGCAGGCATAACATTCATACAAAACAGGTTCAAATGGCCCTGAGCACTATGGGACTTAACATCTGAGGTCATCAGTCCCCTAGAACTTAGAACTACTTAAACCTAACTAACCTAAGGACATCACACACATCCATGCCTGAGGCAGGATTCGAACCTGCAACCGTAGCGGTCGCGCGGTTCCAGCCAGCCACAACGGCCGGCTACAAAACAGGCTCAACAAACTATACACTTGTTATTATCCAATAACTATGTAGTCAAAATTAGAGTTTCTCCTATCCTGGTAGCTAGACGTTTCTGTCTCCATGGCAAACTACAACCTTCGCTGGACCTGGATACCCTACTGATCCCCTAACACTTATGACCTCTAACAGCGTTTTTAACTCCATAGAGGGCTTCCCCAGTTTCTTAATTACCTCCCCTTCCACCACTCCAACCACATATGGTAAACAAGAAGGAACATTTCTTTCAGAGTACAATCTTTTGTATTCTTAATACATTACCCAACCAGGCAAAATACTAACAATATTTCTTCCAATTTATTAGTATTAGAAAGCGTTATTAATCCATGCATAATTGTACATTACAAAAACCGTATGCTGCCCATGAAAAATTTCAAAAAGAACAAAAATAAATAGTTTTTTATGAAAATTTGTCCTTGATTAAAATAAAACCTTCTAATACCCAGAATAAAAACATTATAAATTAACTGATTATAACACCAAATAGATTCACAGGAAGGAAATGCTATTCATACAGTATTCTAAGACAAAACAGAAACGAAAAGTTAAATTTAAGTAAGTATATATATCCATCATAAAGTCGTGTAAGAATGACCATTAATATGACAGTTGTTGTAGCTTTTTTCTTTTTACATTCACATTAATATTGCTCCTCAGCTAATGTCAAATAAGTGCTCAGTTCTCTAAATTTTAATTTTACTTCAGTTTTTTTATCTCCTTTTGGTAACTGATAAGCGATCTATTATTTCAGAAAAATCAAAATTTAACACTATTTATTTTCTGTTGGCAGTAGTGTCAAACCAGATAACCGTGTCTGCCTCATTGTAGAACGTAATTAACTTCATTACTACTTTTTAACTTTAAGTAGGAACTCTCAGTTTTAATATGTACTGCTGAGCGATTGTGCATTAGTCAGGGTAACCACGCTACCAGTGAGTTATGTTTTGCTAATAATAGCTCTTCTACCTCTTAAACATGACATATTTTAGATTTTTATATTTCAAATGGTATACATATCGAGATCAGCTGTACTGAAATCAAGAAAAACGTCCTCATGATATTTCATGGTAAACTTAACTGGTGTAATTTTGAGATATTCGGCGGAGCCGGTTGGCACGAAGAAAGTTATATCACTCTGTATGCATCTATAACTCTTTTCATTGCTTGAAACCGCATATTTAATTGTGAATAAATGTGACCTGTCTATCTATGTTCTTTGAAAAGCTCCATTTCTCACCAATGTTGAAAGCTGGATCAAAAACTGTTTCGAATAACACTCTGATGTTAGTCGTTGCTGATAGCGCCATTCGTAGGAGGTCCACTCTCAAATTGCATGGTCTGATATGATTTGCTGTTGTTATTTTCATAGAATTACTAAACAAGTAATGAAAGCATCAAGAATGTTAACTTAACGGTCTTTACGTTCGAAGATCGCGTTTTACTTCCTGGCCCAACACGTTACATGTAGGTTTAGCATTATCTTGGAAGCTCTCATGGAACACATTTTTAAACACTATAAACGTAGTATGTAGTGATAAAAATGTTCAAGTTTTTTGAAACAGTAATCATTTGTTTGTCTGTGCATGTACATCACATCTGCCGATTTCCGTCCCATTCAGATAATTCCTTTGTGGTGCGTCGTTTTTTTTTGTCTTAGAGTGTATTTGTCACAGTAAACAAGAAACTCAAATCCACCGAGATCAAAAGAGAGGTTGCATGTGACACTGTTTGGGTAAGACTATGTATCAAGAGCACACAGAAAATTATAAGTGTATCAATCTATCGAGCACCAACCTGAGCTCCAGATGTGACAGAAAACTTGAGAAAACCTCATTTCGTTAGTACATATGGTCCCCAATCATTTTGTCATCATCAGAGGAGACTTTAACCATCCAAAAGTTAACTGGGATACTTAGAGTTTTGTAAGTGGCGGACGTGACAAAGCATCCTGCGAAATAACATTAAATGCCTTCTTTGCAAACCACGTAGAACAGATAGTTTGGAAGCCAGTCACGAGGGAAATATGTTGAATCTATGACCAGAAACAGATCTGACAGCTTGTAGAATGCCCACGTTGAAAGCGGTATCAGTGACAATGGGGCCGTTGTAGCAACAATGATTAACAAAGCACAAAGGGAAGTAAGACAAACAGTCAGATTTATTTGTTAAGCAAACGACATAAAGAGGCAGTAGTGTCATATCTCAGTGAGGAACTTGAAAAATTTAGGTCTCGACAGGAGAACGTAAAAGAACTGCAGCTCAGGGTTAAAAGAAAAGATGACCATACACTGGTGCGATATGTACCTGGTAGAAGAGTCGATGACGGTATTGTCTCACCGTGTTATACAGTCACTGTAAATAAACATCTAAAGAAGCAGAGACTACGGTACAATAAATAGACAGTAATTGAATGACATGTGTTTAGCAGTCAAGAGACTACGTAGCAGAATATTATCGAAAGATCTCTCAATAAAATCCATAGAAATTCTAGTCATATGTAAAAGCTGTTAGTGGCACCAACAGTAGTGTCCAGACACTCATGATTGGCACAGGAACTGCTGTTGAACGTAGTAAAGAAAGGCAGAGATGCTGAATTCCGTTTTCAAATGTTCCTCTACAAAGGAAAATCCACGAGTATCGTCCCCTTTAATTCTCTCATCACTGCAAAAATGAGTGATACAGATATTAGTGTCAGTGATGTTGAGAAACAGCTGAAATCCCTTAGCTTTAACAAACGAACAGAACTCCATGGCCGGAAGTCATTCTTATCACATGCTATACAAAATCTATAGATGAGTTATGCTCTCTTTTAACCATAATACGAGGTGCATTCAAGTTCTAAGGCCTCCGATTTTTTTCTCCGGACTGGAAAGAGATAGAAACATGAGCATTGTTTTAAAATGAGGCCGCGTTCATTGTCAATACGTCCCAGAGATGGCAGCACAGTACGGCAGATGGAATTTTACCGCCAGCGGCGAGAATGAGAACTGTTTTAAATACTTAAAATGGCGACGTTTTCCTTACTTGAACAGCGTGCAATCATTCGTTTTCTGAATTTGCGTGGTGTGAAACCAATTGAAATTCATCGACAGTTGAAGGAGACATGTGGTGATGGAGTTATGGATGTGTCGAAAGTGCGTTCGTGGGTGCAACAGTTTAATGAAGGCAGAACATCGTGTGACAACAAACCGAAACAACCTCGGGCTCACACAAGCCGGTCTGACGACACGTTCGAGAAAGTGGAGAGAATTGTTTTGAGGGATCGCCTAATGACTGTTGAACAGATCGCCTCCAGAGTTGGCATTTCTGTGGGTTCTGTGCACACAATCCTGCATGACGACCTGAAAATGCGAAAAGTGTCATCCAGGTGGGTGCCACGAATACTGACGGACGACCACATGGCTGCCCGTGTGGCATGTTGCCAAGCAATGTTGACGCACAACGACAGCATGAATGGGACTTTCTTTTCGTCGGTTGTGACAATGGATGAGACGTGGATACCATTTTTCAATCCAGAAACAAAGCGCCAGTCAGCTCAATGGAAGCACACAGATTCACCGCCACCAAAAAAATTTCGGGTAACCGCCAGTGCTAAAAAAATGATGGTGTCCATGTTCTGGGACAGAGAGGGCGTAATCCTTACCCATTGCGTTCCAAAGGGCACTACGGTAACAGGTGCATCCTACGAAAATGTTTTGAAGAAAAAATTCCTTCCTGCACTGCAACAAAAACGTCTGGGAAGGGCTGCACGTGTACTGTTTCACCAAGACAACACACTCGCACATCGAGCTAACGTTATGCAACAGTTTCTTCGTGATAACAAATTTGAAGTGATTCCTCATGCTCCCTACTCACCTGACCTGGCTCCTAGTGACTTTTGGTTTTTTCCAACAATGAAAGACACTCTCTCCGTGGCCGCACATTCACCAGCCATGCTGCTATTGCCTCAGCGATTTTCCAGTGGTCAAAACAGACTCCTAAAGAAGCCTTCGCCGCTGCCATGGAATCATGGCGTCAGCGTTTTGAAAAATGTGTACGTCTGCAGGGCGATTACGTCGAGCAGTAACGCCAGTTTCATCGATTTCGGGTGAGTAGTTAATTAGAAAAAAAAATCGGAGGCCTTAGAACTTGAATGCACCTCGTATACCGCAGATCCCTCGAACAAAACGCTGTGACCTGTAGTTGGAAGGAGGCATAGGCCACACTCGTCTACAAGATAAAAATTTCATCGTGAGTCCATAAAAACTATGATAGCTTTTATAGACTGACGATGCAATTTATATTACAATATGTTAACGGTGTCCAATTCATGGGTTTATCATTTGCTGATAATGATTTTGTATACAGCCTAACGTGAAGCTGTGAACACTTTTATGAACCTAATGATGGTCGGTCGACCGAAACTAGTTGTGTAAATAAAAATTTTTACCAGCAGCTCAGGCCGGTAACATTATAATTTTCAAAGATTGAAATATCTTGAACATAATGACCTTCTCTATTTGAAACGAAAACATCGTCCGTGTGAATCAGGACTCGCGTTTTTCCCGTATGAAATACTGCAAGCCATAGGTCAAAGTAGGCAGGTAGATGAGGTATTTCTTGATTTCCCGAAAGAATTTGACTATGTATCACACCTAAGTTGATTATCGGAAGTACGATCGTATGGAATATGAAACGAAATTTGTGAATGGACTGAGGGTTTCTCGGTAGGAAGGACGTAATATGCGAATTTGGATGGAGAGTTGTGGAAATAGCTCCAGGCGCGCCCCAGGTAAGTGTGCTGGGACTCTTGCTGTTCATGTTATATATTAATGACCTTGCAGGCAATATCCCTAATAGTAACCTCAGGTGGGGCAGGAGGGGGGGGGAGAGGCAAGACCTGGGGTATGGAACGTATTTGATGTTTTAGAAGACTTGTAAGTGGTCATAAAAAGCTATAGTTCCGACCCTTTTAAAAGCCTACTTAATACCGAAAGAAAAACGACTTATTACACTATATTTTTTCCTTACGCTGAGAGCTACAGGGGGGGGGGGGAGCTCATCCGCCCCTTGCCTCCTGTATGGGCGCCGTTGATTTCGCCGGTGATGCTGTTATCTATAATGAAGTACTGTGTGAAAAAATCTGTAAAAACATTCAGTCAGACCTTCACAAGATTTAAAACTGGTGAAAGATTGGTAATCTGTTTGAAATCTTCAAAAAATGTGAAATTGTTTGCTCTTTACAAATCGAAAACGTAGTATCAGAATGGCTCTAAGCACTATGGGAGTTAACAGCTGAGGTCATCATTCCCCTAGACTTAGAACTACTTAAACCTAACTAACCTAAGGACATCACACACATCCATGCCCCAGGCATGCGACCGTAGCAGCAGCGCGGTTCCGGACTGAAGCGTCTAGAACCGCTCGGTCACAGCGGCCGGCGAAAACGTAGTATCTGATGACCATAATACCAGTGAGTCACACCTGGAATCGGCCAACTCATACGGATACTTGGGTGTAACAGTATGGAGAGATGTGAAATGGAACACTCGCATAGGTAACGCGGGTGGCACACTTCGCTTCATTAGTGGGGTCCAGATAATAAGTCTGCGAAGGAGATCGCTTACAAAACTGTCGTGTGGCCTATCCTAAAATATTGCTCTAATGTGTGGGACCGGTGCCAAATACGACTAATAGGCGATATTGAAAGAAATCCAAGAAGGTCTCCACGAATGGTCACAGGTTTGACTCATGGGAGACCTTCACGGAGATGCTGAGGAAGCTGAGCTGGCAGATACTTGAAAATGAGGCATACTGTCCCGTGCAAGCCTACTTCCCAAGTTTCAAGAAACAGCCTGATGTGACGAATCGAGGAATATAATACAACCCTCTATGTACCGATCCCGTAGAGATCCCAAAGAGAGTATTAGACTAATAGCACCGCTCACAGATGCGTTTAAGGAATCATTCCTTCTGCTTTCCATGCGTGCGGGGGACGGGAAGAAGCCCCTGTAACAGCCTCGTGGGGAAGAACACTCTGACATACAGTTTACAGTGATTTGCAGACTATGTATGTGAATGTACAGTTAGATAATTGGAGAGCATTTTTATTAAAAAAACAAAAATTATCCGTATTTTTACTCCACAATGTTGCTGTTATACTTTGTAAGAAAGGGAAAGTACGTGTTGTTAATGTAAACGAGTCAAGAGCTACTCTTTCTAAAGCGTTTTAATAATTGTGTAATTTTTTTTACTTTTTTCTAACTCTTCATCAAGTTCTACAACTAATTTCTACTGATCATAGGTATACATGAATTTGTGTGAGACATTGAATGGTTATGCGTTTGAATCCTTTCGAATATAAGTTCAGAGCCGGTTACAACCATGCTGCGGAATGCATTTCCTTACGTTGCCACGCCCTTTAAAAAAAATCGAATTAAACAGTAAATGGATTCATGAGAATCAATTTCTGTCAGACAGAGATAATTATATCATTAGTGAATTAATTAGTTACTGTTACAAAGTCAGAACATCGAGATTAGGCATTGAAATGTAGGCACAAGACTAACAGAAATAGCTAAAGACGAGACCTATTCCAAACGTATGGTTCAGTTGCTTCTATTTAAATGTTAGTAGTTCAGAACAAAGTTGAAATGAAATGTAAGACCTGACTTCGTTGAAATGCCAGTAGTATTCCTTGGTCCTCTGAGAAAAGCCAATTTGACTCAAAAGGCCCGTTAGCCTTTCGTTCTAAAGTCAACATCAGTTATATTTACGAAAAACTGCAATGGACCTTGACTTTCAATTTCTGATGGTCCATCGTATACTAAATCGGCTATACACTACCTTAAGTCTTAGACAGTTCTTCAGAATTTTGAGTCCCACTCATAAAAATAGTTCCACCCTCCGTAAAGAAAATGTACATACTTACTAAAACAAGCCGCTTTCGTGTTTAAGAAAAGGATACCTTTCTATGGTTATATAATTAAATTTTCTTGTTATATAGCTTAAGAAGAGTAGAATACCAAAAAATATTCAAGAAATTAAAACAGGAGAGATGATTATGTCATTAATGAATTAATTAGTTCCTATTACAAGGTCCGAACATCGAGATTGGGCACTGAAATGTAGGCACAAGACTAACAGAAATGGCTAAATACGAGGCCTATTCCAAACGTATTGTTCGCTTGCTTCTATCTAAATGTTAGAAGTTCAGAACAAAGTTGAAATAATACAGCAACATTAACTGATTGTTTACAAAGCCACAGAAGCCATTGTTTTTATTCAGTAGTCGTTTGTGAGTGCAAGCAAAGAAAAATGGCTTCGAAGATCATTGCTCCGACTAGTTGCAGAGTGCCTGCTGCAATTATATTTTTGAGTCTAAAAGGATCTTTAGTTGCTCAAATTCATTAGGAGTTTTGTTTAGTTTATAACCCTGAACTAATGAGTGAAGGAAAGTTAGATAATGATGTCCAAACTTTAAACCTAGCCGTACAAATGTGCACCATGGAGAGCAGAGTGACGGCCCGATATCGAGACCAATGAAATCGTGCAACATGTGGACCGGCTGCGATGTGATCGACGACTGACGATTGCTACTTTGGCTGAATAACTTCCTCGAGTAGGACACACGACAATTTACACGACTGTCACGTGGCAGCTCAGATATTCAAACTGTGAGCAAGGTGGACAGCGAAAATGATTACCGAGCATCACAAAGAACGACCATTGTCTAGGAGACGAGCGGTTTTGAATGGTGTTGGGAAGACAGATTATTTCTTTTCGAAAATTATGAAGGTTTTTAGTACATCACGTCTTGCAGCTCTCAGATAGTGAGTAAAAGGCATGTTTAAATGTTTAATGCCAGAGCTGCTAATTATTAATTGGCTGTCTAGTTTCAGGCTTTGCCCATTTTCATGAGCTATCTGCTGCAGAGAACAAAATCTGTTATGAGTGGATGTGTCGAATGTGGGTAGTAAATATATAATTAATAAGATAGTTCATGTGATAACTACTTACATATTTTGTACTTGGGATAAATTTGGTGTGAGCAATTCCATTTATGTAACCTTACTTAAATATAGCTCAAGTCTGCGTTTAAAGGATGTTACAACTGTAGTTAGACCTTACCGTAGTATTTTAATATATGATCATAATATATATTTTTCTTAATTATAGTACCTTTATTATCCAGCACAATCTAAAAACGATATTTTATATACAGTGGAGGGTGTAATATACTGTGTTTCACATTGGTTTATTTTCGTCGTTGTAATCGTAAGTTTGACAAATCCTGATATAAAGATTTTATTTTAAAGTCTTATATAATGTCTGATATATTCAATTTACCTGACGACTGTGTTAATATCACTGGCTGTATGCAGTGTGAGACACAGTGTTCCATCACATCACAGGTGTATAATAAATTATTCATTTCACTTTCATCACCATTTAAGAGGAAATATATTATTTCATCCTCATTTCAGTGGAAGCAATATGCATTAGTAGTGTTATCCTGGTATAATTTTCATCGAATAGTTTGTAGTCGCATGTTTGGTGAGTGATTGATGTGGATTGGAGTGCAATTCATATGCTGATTAAGATTCTACTGAAGGTTACTCTGGATCGTTTGTAGGCACCTAGGAGATAATTAATGCAGGATGAAGCGCATTTCATATGCTGATTAAGGTGCTGTGGCGATTTTCTACGAATGTTTTCTTGCGTAATTCTGTTTTTAACATCCCTTAAACGCAGATATGAGCTGTGTATAAGTATGATGGGATAAACAGAACTGTCTATACCAAATTTGTCCCAAATACGAATTATGCAAATAATTACCATATGAATCATCTTATTAATGATACCTTTACTATCCACATTCGACGCATCCACTCATAACAAGTTTTGTTCTCTGTGATAATTGGCCTGTGAAAAATGGGCAAAGCCCAGAACAAATCTGCCAATAAATAGTTAGCCACTTGGGTGTTAAAAATTTTAAAAACTGTCTTTTTCAACATTTTTACGGACGACGAGTCATGAAAATCCTACACCAATGCGGAATCAGAACAACAGTCAATACAGTGGCGCCATTTAACCTCGCCAAAATGGAAAAAAATAAAGTAATCTCCTTGCTCGAGTCGGAAAATGAGGGTTACTGTTTTCTGGAACGAAAATCGATCATTTAGTTGACATTTAGGAACATTGGTCAGCAATTTCCGCTGATGTGTAGAGTGAAACGCTCAGCCCTTGACAGTCCTACACGCAGCTGCCCATCCTAAGGATAAGATAATCATTTCCACTGGGACGTTTTCGACCAGCCAACTTCAGTCTTGCTTTCGCACCCCGCGATTATTACCTCCTCTAGCACCTGAAACAGTGGCGTGATAGACAACGGTTTGAAGATGACCAGGGATTGGAGATCACCGTAACCAAGTGGTTCAGTTTTCAGTTGGACAGCTTTTATGCAGAGAGGTTGCACAGACTAGTGAAACTACGTAAAGTGCTTAGAAGTGGACGACGATTACGTGAAATATTGAAGTGGGGTTACAGACAACTAAAACTTATAACAAAAGCTTCTTCTAAAGAATATACAGGGTGTTTCCGATAAGATGTTTTTCCCTGTAATTTACAAAATAATTTGTGAAAGGAGTATTTATTTACATAGTTAAACGAAAGAATCGCTACTCTTTTTGCGGAACTATAAACATAGTTTATTTCAAAAATGTTCAAATGTGTGTGAAATCTTATGGGACTTAACTGCTAAGGTCATCAGTCCCTAAGCTTACACACTACTTAACCTAAATTATCCTAAGGACAAATACACACACCCATGCCCGAGGGAGGACTCGAAACTCCGCCGGAATCAGTCGCACCATAGTTTATTTATTCACTTTTCAGAGACTCACGCAAACGATTTATAATTTTGTAAAAATAATGTTATTTTTTTGTCTTGTAGGTGATACAGTTATACCAAATGTGTACAGATCTGTTTAAATAAATTATATCTGTTTTATTTAGGGAGAAAGAAACGCTCATGATTTTGGGTGTGTGCGTAACAAGTTGCATATAATTGGCTGTGCTCAGATGGATTCTCTGGTGGCGGAATGTTCATTTAAGAGAGGTATTCAAACGAGTACCCATTTTCCTGAATGTACCTTCTAAACAACCTGCGGACGAAGTGAGGCGCTGGTGGCACCACAGAGCGACTAACTACCTCGGTGTGGTGTTTGAAGTCATCTGAGGTTGTGGATTCGGTGACATAAACACTATGCTTTAGATACGGTATCCTTTAAAGGAGACCGTGTGTGCGATGCCTTAGGACCACGATGTCCTAACCATCTTCCAACAAATCTGTTGTGCAGTTCTTGCACGTCACATGTAGAATGGACTGGGTGACCATCGTGTCTAGACCGACGTTTTAAAAGAGAGCACCTAAATTATCTACGATAAATACTCGATACATCTTATTGTTAGTATACCTGAGAAATAGTGTGGACAGACCATTTCATCTCCAAGGATTCCACACCACACATTAATGGTTCGCCCTCTTTGACGATCGACATGACTAACCTGCTTAGCATTTTCTGATCCAGTAATGCACATTATGAAGGTTCACTGTACCGTAATTTATCAACGGGGATTCACCAGAGAACAAAACACTTTGCAAGGAGTTCAGAGTCCAACTAGTCACGGACCATTCGCAGAAAGTAACTCTTCGATTGAAATCTCAGTCATTGACTGGTTGTACTGGTGAAACATGTTACTGCACTATTCACCATACAAATGTGAGGTTGATACCACCGACTACAGCAACTTCTCCTATGCTGATATAAGAATTGTGGCGTATTTCAGCTAGAACAAAGACTTCCATACTTTCAGTTCTTGTTGGTCTTCGTTTATTATCACAGCCCCTTCTCAAATTACTTGTTTTTTGGAGTCACAGTTAAAATATGAAATTGATATGAAAGTCGGTAAAGCACTATGTAGGTGTACAGTGTACCAGTCACATAGTGACATTAATTTTAACACTTTTATAAATATCTAGCATTCTGCTCAACAAAATTATTATATGATCCAATTGCGTGACATTTCTAATAAGTGTCACCATTATATGCTTAAAACTATAATTTAGTTACAGATTTCGCAAAATATTCAAACACCCATCTTTATATAAAGATCAGTACACGATTCAGTAGAATGACATTCCTACTAAGTTTGACTCTTTATTGGTCATCATCTAAATGTTAAAGTCTCCTTATTTATTTTGTTAATTTCTCCTTGTCAACAACATGAACACATGTGTACTGCTATCAGGCGCCAAAAACTCTGTTGTGTTCAATGACTCTGCAGTCAAAACCATCTCTGTGATATTCATCCACCAGGACTAGCTCATGATAGTGGACTGTAAAAATCTTGCCATTATTTAAATGTTTCATAGTCTACTGGAAGTGCCTATCTGTGATTAGCGTTCTCTAGGACAACTTATGGACTAGCTGGTCATCGTGTTACTGTAAGTGATAGTAAATGTGAAAACCAGTCATGTTCAGTAAATATTGTGTTGCATACTTTATTTAAGAACTCATCACAAAACCAAACTACACCAGGACGATGGGCGTTAATGACTCGCTGCCGAGGGCAGTGAAGAAATCACATGTAAGCTCATACCATATGGTGCTCTTAGTTTGAGGACGTGTTTCTATTTTGGCACCACACAAAGCACCCAATTTCTTTGGACGTCAACTGGCTACGAAATAGATAAGAACTGTGGAGTAACAGACAATATAATGTTAAGTTCGATACAGTTTAGATGACTAGCTGTCAATTAGTGCAATGAAAGTGTCAAGGTCGTATCAACCAATGAAAAGTCAGGAATGCTGCTGCCATATTGGACAAGCTTCAGCCAATAGAAGACCAGGAACGTAGGAGCCATATTTGATGTACATCAGCAAGTGGGGAATCAGCTTGGAGTCTGCCCAGAAGTAAACCTTGCAGGCTGATGCAGAAACAAGAATGGTTTCGAGGGCAGACAATAGTTACTCCTGACAGCAGCAACCAACATCGAAGAAATTTTAAGGTAAAATGTTTACATTAATTTTAAGTGTTATTTGCAATCGTTTTAAAATGAGTGACAATATGGGAGAATACATTGTGCATGAACAGGGAGAAGAAATTAGTGAGGATAAAGTACAATTTAAAAGTGAGCCTTGTGAAGATACTGGATTTGAATCAGATTTAGATTCAACCTTTTTTGATGAAGTGAATGAGAGTCAGGTTGTTGACGAAATGTAAAAAGATTCATTTACTGAGTATTGTAATATGAAGGGTGAAAAAGATAATTACGAAATAATGAAAAAAAGGTTAATGCTAAACAATAATTATATGAAGGAAGTCAGGGCGTTAAGGAAAAGTCTGAGACTGAAGTCCTTAGGTCATTATTACTTGATTTCATGAAACATCAGATAAAAACTAGCAATTATCTTAAAAACGACATTGTTAGTTTAAATGCAAAAATGGACAAAAATAGTGGTGATCCAAAGAGTAACTTGTAGCTTAGATTTGAAACTGGATCAAATTAATAGAGTCATTAAAAAGGAATTTAAAAATTACTTTAGAAATTTGAATTCAAATTTAGATAAAGAGATGAATTTAGAGATAGATAGTTTAGAAAGTAAGTTAGAAAAAGTGAAGAAACACTAAGAAGTAAAAATAAATATGGTCGCTAAAAAAAGTGGAACTAGGAAAGAGAAAATTAGAAAGTATTGTGCTAAGAGAGTGGAAGGGGTTGTTAATTCCTGTCAGAAAAATCTGAAAGTTTAATGAAAATGAGAATGAGTTACAATCACAAAATGAAAGAACAAGGTTAGATTTAAATAATAATAAAGAAACTGCGGAAAAGGGGACATAAAGTATATCTATGTTAATTGAATAAAAAAACTGGAAAGGTTAATGAAACTGTATAGAAATGCGAGATTTTAAATGAATCAAAGTTTACTGAAACTGGAGACAAATTTAATAGGATCCAAACTATGAATCATAGTGAATGTACAATGCCTAATGAAGATACATTTGTAAATTGTAAAAAGTTTAAAATTACTTAACCATATGGTAACATTTTCCCATTCGATTTTCTTAGGATATTTATTGATCTGCCTAGGAGCTGAGTTGACAAAGAGAAAATGTCATTTTTCAGGGATTATTAGAAATAAATTACTTGGAGATGTGCGGTATCCTGACGTGACGGAGTCTTCTAATTCATAGCAAGGTTTTAAGAAAGCATTTTTGGGGGAATACTAGTCTAGAGATGAACATCAGAAGATTTTGACTAAATTATAGGCAAGTGATAATTATGATTCTAGAAGAGGCACGAGGGTCGTTCAGTAAGTAATGCTCCACATTTTTTAAAAAAGCTATTAATATACATAGACAAACGTCCTTCTGGGTGGTTCACATTTGTTGTTTGTTCTGTATGCCGGTGCAGTTTCGAACCGTTCTGGCAAATGGCGGAGACGTAGTACAGCGTCAAAATACCGTCTACATACGACTTATGTTACAAGCAGCGGGGGTGTTATTGAATTATTGTGTGCAGACAAAGAAACCGTGGTGAACATCCGTAAACGTTTGTGTGCAGTCTACGGCGATGCTGCAGTTGATAGGAGCACAGTTGGGCGATGGGTAAAGAAAGTTACAGCCTCAGGAAATGCAGAAACAGAGCTCCACGATTAGCCACGCTCGGAACGTCCTGTCACAGCCACTGCTCCAGACATGCTGAATCGTGCGGATGCCATTATTCGTGCCGACCGGTGCATCACAACTCGACAGTTGGGTCTGCAGTTGTCGGCCAGCATTGGAAGTGCGTCTGCAGTGATCGAGACTCCCGGATATTCAAAGAGGTTCTCACAATGGGTTCCACGAATGCTCACAGCGGACCACAAGATTCAAAGAAAGGCCATTTCATCTCAATTGTTGGAGCATTTTGAGACCGATGGAGAGGCCTTTCTGTCACTGATCGTTATGGGAACGAAATTTGGGTGCACAAAAAGGCAGTCCATGGAGTGGCATCATCCTCATTCACCACAAAAGAAGAAATTCAAGACAACCTCCTCTGTCAGAAAAGTCGTGGTGGCAGTCTTCGGGAATTGTGATGGCGTCATCCTCGTGGATGTGATGCCAAGAGGGTCAACCATCAATTCAGAGGCATACATGAAGACTCTGAATAAACTCAAGAACTGTTTCTGACGCGTTAGATCGGACAAGAATTCAGCATAAATCTTGCTCCAACACGATAATGCACGCCTACACACAAATCTGAGAACCCGGGTACACATCACAAAATTAGGTTGGATATCAATGCCTCATCCAGCCTACATTCCAGACCTGGCATCCTCGGACTTCCGTTTCTTTGGTCCACTTAAAGATTCTCTATGGGAAACACACTTTGAAGGTGACGAGAATGTCAGTCATGCAGTGAAAACACGACTACGCCTACAGGACAAGAGCTCTTACCAGCAGCGAATACATGCTCTTCCACAACGTTGGCGTACGGCCATAGAACGTGATGGAGACTACGTAGAAAAATAGGACTTGATGAAGACATATTGATGTATATTGTCACAAAATTCTGAGTCTTAACAATAAATATGCTCTGAGGAACAAAATGAGGGCATTACTTATTGAACGACCCTCGTACCTACAAAGTTTCCCGTCGTTCTTGGATTAACAAAATTAAGTATTTGGGCAAAGAGTTACTTAGCAAATCATTTATTTATGCAGATGAAACAACAACTACATCTGAAGGCAAAACCTCTGATGACGTGGAGATGAAGCTGATAGCAGTCCTTGCAGATCTCGGCAATTGTTATGATGACAGCCACCTAAGGCCACATCCCAGATAGATGCAGGTCTTAGCGTTTCACCTGAGCAACTGAGAAGCAAGGAGGAAGTTAAATATTATCTGGAAAGGGCAACTACTGTGCTACTACGATACTCCAAAATAAATGGAAGTTATGGTAGATCGTAGGCTCACATTCAAACATCATAGCCAAGAAACAAAGCTAGAAGTATCTGTCTAGAATACCATCGTCCATAAACTTACTGCCACCACCTGGGCTCACAGCCAAATATGCTCCATATATCTGCTCTGGCATTATGCTTCTCTGCAGCAGAATATGCAGCAACAGACAGGTGAAATTCCACATATGCAAAAAAGATGGATATGACGTTGAATGAGACTGGATGCACTGTGAATGGCTGCCTGCCACCAGCTCCTAGCATCAAACTTTATCAAATTATGGGTACACCGTCACCTGACAGCGCAGAATTGGAGAAAAAGGAGTAGGAAATCGATCGCAGACACAACCTGTTCGGATATGAACCACAAAAACCTTGGTTAAGGTCAAGGAGGAGTTTCATTCACACAGCAGCAATTCCATCAACACCTGGAACTCGCTGAACAGAGCTATGGGGAAATTCTTTAACAGAGAGGTTTGGGGGGAAGATGAATGAGGAACCTGATACAGGCTTTCATCTGGCATATGTGAAATGGAAGGCACTAAACCGATTAACGACACGAGTGTCACGATACAAGGAGAACCTCAGGAGTTGGACCTTCAGAACAGAAGGTGAATCCTGGGAGTGTGGTGACTTGCAGGACCCAACATCTCCTGGACTGCAGAAACCTGCCCAGTCCTCACACCACAGAACATCTTGATGCAGGAAGTGATAAGGCCATAAACACAACGGTATTCTTCATTTTACAGTCCATCTAACAGAAAATTGGTTTTGCCTGGCAGAATTTCGTTATTATTTTTATTATTTTGTGTTATCTACTTCCAGGACACAATAAATTAGTAAATAAATAAATGGGATCTGAGAATAAATTAGCCCAGAGAATAAGAGAATTGCGTTTGCCATCTGTCAGAATCAATATTAGTGATTTTATAAATTATATGGGAAACATAGAAAGCGTCAGGTGGACAGGTGATGGATACATAGGACATTCTGATACTATGTACACTTCCAGAGTGAGACTACCAAGTAAATAGACTGATTAGTGCAGGTTCTGGGAGGAATAATGCCAATCTCACAGCAAGATGGGTAACAAGTGGCCCTATTGAACATATAGCTAATTGAAGGAATCAAAATGATAGGTGTATGGCGAGCAATAATTATGGAAATGTCCAGGAAACTGAATGTTGCTCCAGTAGGGGCTCACATTTGGACGAGATCTGTTAAGAAGCCACCAGTGAATCAGTTTAATCGAACAAAAATAGCAACAGAATTAATAAAAGAAGATAAAGGAAAAGTAGAACATAAAGCACATCTAATGTTTAAGTTAAAGTCTTACAAGAAAAGGTTCTAGGGAAAACTGTAAGTATTAAAAAAATTGAAGTGCATTACATTGTGACCAAATATGGAAATAAAAAACAGCTAACTAAAAAGGCATTGGGGGAGAGTGATGCTGACACAAGTAGCAGTATTAGTAGTAATGAGACTAATGAAGGTTTAAGTAACAAGAAAGACGATGAAGATGTAGAAGAAATATTTGAATTTGTATACAATATCGTTGAGATTATTTTGAGTAGAAAAAAATAAGTGATATAAGTAATAAGGGTAAATATGATAAGGAAATAGGAGGGAGTGAGAAAAAATGGATGAGGAATAAAATAATGCTATGTATCATTAAAGTGTTAAGGTGGGTGATAATTTTGATGATCAAAATGGTAGTTTTTCCAGAGAAAAAATTAATGGGGATTTGTTACATGAGGAAGGTAAGTTATTGAATGGTAAGAAAGTATATCAACGTATGGTTTTGGAAAATCTACGAGATATTACAGTTGCATGTTCGTTAGACAGTGGGAATGATTTGAACAAAATATCAGAAATATGGTACAAGTCATTTAAGAATATAGAAGGTGTCTTAGTATTTCCCCTTTCAGGAATCAGAATAATAGGAGTCACAGGAAAAATATCAAAAAGTATTAAACAGGAAGTGCTATTAACTATGGAACTGAAGTGGAATGTAAATTTTTAGGAATTACAGATTTGAGTATAGAATTAATATTGGGAGCAGAATTTTTGTGTATATAGAATGTTGAAAACGATTTTGTTGCAGCAAAATTTAGTTTTATATATTACGAAAATTTAAATGATGTAACCTTTCTAGAGGAAGTGTCTGTGGAGGAACATGATGAATTAGATTTGCTTTTGCTTTTAGGTATTTAGCTGCAGGGAGGGAACTATGGAATTCGATGAGAAAAGCATGGAAGTAGAAGTAAAAGAAAAGATTGAAAGTATATCATACAGAGAAAGAGAGGAATCAGAGGAAATTGTCATGCAGGATATTAATGTTTTTTTCTGACAAACCAGATATTGTGAAGGATATTGAATGTACACTAAAACTGAAACCCTATAAACCTTTCTCCATTAAACCATGTGCTATTCAAGTTTAAAAAAAGGCGACTATACGAAAGAAATTCATAAGATGCCGAAATGGAGGATAAATGAAAGATCTAACAACGACCCATTAATAGTTGGAGAAATGAATGGGGTTGCCAGAGTGGTGATGGAAGCTAGAAAATTAAATGAAGTGGTGCTAAGGGAAAGAGCAGGCCTGCCAACATCGCTGAGATTTTACAAACATTTCATGATTCTAAATTTTTCACTTCTTGTGATGTAAACTGTAGTTACTGGAACATCAGTCTAACTAAAGAATCCAGACCTCATACAGCATTTGTAGACAAAAAATTATCATCAGGACAGTGTGGTTCTAATTGAGTTAAATTTTTCTGTTTATGTTTTTATTAGAGCTATTGACAAAATTTTGGGAAATGAATTACTCAGTAAAGTAACGGTGCACATATGTGACATTTTGATTTTTAATTATGATTGGTACGATCACTGTAAGACTTTAAATGAAGTACTAATAGCAGTTCAGACTGGGAGAATGAAACACAAATTAAATACATCAGAATTGAGAAAAAAATTAATTTCTTCACCACACAATTAATGAATAGGGGATATAACCTGACCCAAGAAAATTAAAAGCAAAAACGAGTATAAGGCAGTGTTTGGGATATTTTGATATTATAGGAAATTTGTGACTGACCAACCTTTTAACCCTCCATGTCTGAGTAATTTGTTAAAGAAAATTTGTTTGTGAAACTGAAATTTGAAAAGTTAACAAATCAACAGCCCATTGTAGTACCATCTAGATTTTCTTTGCCTTTTTGTATAAATACTAATTCAAGTTATTGGGGTTTTGAGGTTGAAATATTTCAAATAGCCGAAACAGGTAAAGGTGTGGGCCACAAAACAATTCCCTGTGCCAGCAGCACTTTATGTGAACATGAGAAACACTATTACATATCGGATTTGGGAGCATTTGCAACACTATATGTGTTTCAAAATTTCAAAAGGTATTTGTTAGGCCATAAAGTAATAGTATACAAATATCACAAAGCTTTAAGTTTTCTACAACAATGTAGATAAATATAGAGACTGACTAGATGGGCAATGTTTTTGCAACAATTTGACCTGGAAATAAAATACATGAAAGGGAAAGTCAATGTAAAAGAAAATTTTTATCCAAACCCCCAGTCGGGAAAAGGAATAATAATGGTCAGGCATGAATGGGGGACAGGTAAGATTGTTTTATTTATAATAGTTGAAGGATGGGAAATTAAACAGAAGAATCTGTAAATTACATTACATTACATCATTCATAAGGGTTTATTGTTCAGAAGGATATCCTTAGAATAGCTAGACTGGAATCTATGTTTCCATGAACAGCATGTAGATACACTAATCCATTATTTACATGTAAGCTTTTAGTATTATGGGACTACAAAATAATAACTAAAATACTGGAAACAGTAATATTTAATAATTTGTGGAGAAGGGTCAAGAAAAGATTAGTTGGATGTGATAAAAGTCAGTTGTTGTTGTTGTTGTTGTTGTGGTCTTCAGTCCTCAGACTGATTTGATGCAGCTCTCCATGCTACTCTATCCTGTGCAAGCTTCTTCATCTCCCAGTACTTACTGAAACCTACATCCTTCTGAATCTGCTTGGTGTATTCATCTCTTGGTCTTCCTCTACAATTTTTACCCTCCACGCTGCCCTCCAATACTAAATTGGTGATCCCTTGATGCCTCAGAACATGTCCTACCAACCGATCCCTTCTTCTAGTCAAGTTGTGCCACAAACTTCTCCCCAATCCCATTCAACACCTCCTCATTAGTTATGTAATCTACCCATCTAATCTTCAGCATTCTTCTGTAGCACCACATTTCGAAAGCTTGTATTCTCTTCTTGTCTAAACTATTAATCGTCCATGTTTCACTTCCATACATGGCTACACTCCATACAAATACTTTCAGAAACGACTTCCTGACACTTAAATCTATACTCGATGTTAACAAATTTCTCTTCTTCAGAAACGCTTTCCTTGCCATTGCCAGTCTACATTTCATATCCTCTCTGCTTCGACCATCATCAGTTACTTTGCTCCCCAAATAGCAAAATTCCTTTACTACTTTAAGTGTCTCATTTCCTAATCTAATACACTCAACATCACCCAACTTAATTCGACTACATTCCATTATCCTCGTTTTGCTTTTGTCGATGTTCAACTGCTCTTCCAAGTCCTTTGCTGTCTCTGACAGAATTACAATGTCATCGGCGAACCTCAAAGTTTTTATTTCTTGTCCATGGATTTTAATACCTACTCCGAATTTTTCTTTTGTTTCCTTCGCTGCTTGCTCAATATACAGATTGAATAACATCGGCGAGAGGCTACAACCCTGTCTCACTCCCTTCCCAACCACTGCTTCCCTTTCATGCCCCTCAACTCTTATAACTGCCATTTGATTTCTATACAAATTGTAAATAGCCTTTCGCTGCCTATATTTTACCCCTGCCACCTTCAGAATTTGAAAGAGAGTATTCCAGTCAACATTGTCAAAAGCTTTATCTAAGTCTACAAATGCTAGAAACGTAGGTTTGCCTTTCCTTAATCTTTCTTCTAAGATAAGTGGTAAGGTCAGTATTGCTTCACGTGTTCCAGTATTTCTACGGAATCCAAACTGATCTTCCCCGAGGTCGGCTTCTACTAGTTTTTCCATTCGTCTGTAAAGAATTCGTGTTAGTATTTTGAAGTTGTGGCTTATTAAACTGATTGTTCGGTAATTTTCACATCTGTCAACACCTGCTTTCTTTGTGATAGGAATTATTATATTCTTCTTGAAGTCTGAGGGTATTTCACCTGTTTCATACATCTTGCTCACCAGATGGTAGAGTTTTGTCATGACTGGCTCTCCCAAGGCCGTCAGTAGTTCCAATGGAATGTTGTCTACTCCGGGGGCCTTGTTTCGACTCAGGTCTTTCAGTGCTCTGTCAAACTCTTCATGCAGTATCGTATCTCCCATTTCATCTTCATCTACATCCTCTTCCATTTCCATAATATTGTCCTCAAGTACATCACCCTTGTATAGACCCTCTATATACTCCTTCCACCTTTCTGCTTTCCCTTCTTTGCTTAGAACTGGGTTTCCATCTGAGCTCTTGATATTCATACAAGTGGTTCTCTTTTCTCCAAAGGTCTCTTTACTTTTCCTGTAGGCAGTATCTATCTTACCCCTAGTGAAACAAGTCTCTACATCCTTACATTTGTCCTCTAGCCATCCCTGCTTAGCCATTTTGCACTTCCTGTCCATCTCATTTTTGAGACGTTTGTATTCCTTTTTGCCTGCTTCATTTACTGCATTTTTATAATTTCTCCTTTCATCAGTTAAATTCAACATTTCTTCTGTTAGCCAAGGATTTCTACTAGCCCTCGTCTTTTTACCTACTTGATCCTTTGCTGCCTTCACTACTTCATTCCTCAAAGCTACCCATTCTTCTTCTACTGTATTTCTTTCCCCTATTCCTGCCATTTGTTCCCTTACGCTCTCCCTGAAACTCTGTACAACCTCTGGTTTAGTCAGTTTATCCAGGTCCCATCTCCTTAAATTCCCACCTTTTTGCAGTTTCTTCAGTTTTAATCTACAGTTCATAACCAATAGATTGTGGTCAGAGTCCACATCTGCCCTTGAAAATGTCTTGCAATTCAAAATCTGGTTCCTAAATCTCTGTCTTACCATTATATAATCTATCTGAAATCTGTCAGTATCTCCAGGCTTCTTCCACGTATACAACCTTCTTTTATGATTCTTGAACCAAGTGTTAGCTATGGTTAAGTTGCGCTCTGTGCAAAATTCTACCAGGTGGCTTCCTCTTCCATTTCTTACCAAAAAAATGGCTCTGAGCACTATGGGACTCAACTGCCGAGGTCATTAGTCCCCTAGAACTTAGAACTAGTTAAACCTAACTAACCTAAGAACATCACAAACATCCATGCCCGAGGCAGGATTCGAACCTGCGACCGTAGCGGTCTTGCGGTTCCAGACTGCAGCGCCTTTAACCGCACGGCCACTTCGGCCGGCCATTTCTTACCCCCAATCCATATTCACCTACTATGTTTCCTTCTCTCCCTTTTTCGTACTACCGAATTCCAGTCACCCATGACTAATAAATTTTCGTCTCCCTTCACTATCTGAATAATTTCTTTTATTTCATCATACATTTCTTCAATTTCTTCTTCATCTGCAGAGCTAGTTGGCATATAAACTTGTACTACTGTAGTAGGCATGGACTTCGTGTCTATCTTGGCCACAATAATGCGTTCACTATGCTGTTTGTAGTAGCTTACCTGCACTCCTATTTTTTTTTATTCATTATTAAACCTACTCCTGCATTACCCCTATTTGACTTTGTATTTATAACCCTGTATTCGCCTGACAATAAGTCTTGTTCCTCCTGCCACCGAACTTCACTAATTCCCACTATACCTAACTTTAACCTATCCATTTCTCTTTTTACGTTTTCTAACCTACCTGCCCTATTAAGGGATCTGACATTCCACGCTCCGATCTTGAGTGCCATAAAAAGGTTTAATTCATTCTGCCCATTCTAATGGTCCAAAGGAATTAGTTGCAGTAGATTTATTGGGACTATTATCTACTTCTGCTGGTAGGTGTAACCATAGTTTTGTAGTACTAGATGCCTTTTCAAAAGACGCTGACGGAAAAAGGAAGCAGCACCGCAAATTAATTAACGTAAAGTAATGAAATTTCGGGAATAAATTTGTCTAAGTAACATTTTTAAGTGATTAACACTGGAAGATCACAGGTTAAAGTAAGTGCGAGATAAGCCATTGAAAATGTGAAATGCTGGTACACTAATAACCGGTGCAACCGCTAGAATGTTGAATGCAAGCATGAAAACGTGCATGCATTGCGTTGCGCAGGTGCCAGATGTCAGTTTGTGGGATAGAATTCCATGCCTGTTGAACTTGGTCAGCCAATACAAAGACGGTCCATGTGGTTTTTGGGTACTCTGGAGGTGTCGTCCGACGTTGTTCCATATGTGTTCGACTGGAGACAGATGTGGTGACCGAGCAGGCCAAGGCAACGTGTCGACACTCCGTAGAGTATGTTGGCTTATGATAAAGGCACGTGGGTGAGCAGTATCCTGTTGGAAAACGCCTCCTGGAATTCTGTTCATGAATTGCAGCACGCCAGGTCGAATCACTAGACTAACGCACAAATTTGCAGTCAGAGTGCGTGGGATAACTGCGAGAGTGCTGCTGCTGTCATACGAAATCGCACCATGGACCACTGCAGGTGTAGGTCCAGTGTGCTAGGCTGCAGACAAGTTGGTTGCAAGCACTCACGTTGCCTCCTTCTAACAAATCACGTCCATCGTTGGTACCGAAGCAGAAGTGGCTTTCATCAGAAAACACAGCAGATCTTCATTCCACCCACTAGTGATCTCTCACTTGACACCACTGAAGTCGCAAGTGTCGATGGTGCGTGGTGCAGGGCGTCTGGCTTGGAACTGTCCTTGAAGTAACCGATTTGTAACAGTTATTTGTGTCCGTTTGGTGCCAACTGCTGCTCAAATTGCTGCTGCAGATGTAGTACAATGCGCCACAGCCATATGCGAAACACGATGGTCTTCTCTATCTGTAGTGCCACATGACCGCCTGGCGCCCGGTTTACTTGCAACCGTTCATTCTAGTGACCACCATTACCAGCAATCATGTACAGTGGCTACATTCCTGTCACGTCTTCCTGCAGTATCTCAGCTTCTCGTAGCCCTCTTGCACGAACCCGTTCAAAATCAGTGAGGTGTTGATAATGTCGTCTTTGTCGTCTTAAAGGCATTCTTGCCCCTTCGATAAATCACAATGTACAGTCTCAAAGGTAACTAACGCTCACGACCGTTACAGTGTGTATTTAAAGAAACCGTGATTTGTACCCTCAAAGTGGCGCTACTAGCGCCTCTCTTATGCGACTGGCGCGAATTTTCAATAGATATCATATTTCAGATATAGAAACATGCCTGCCAGTTTTGTTTATATCGCACGGCTCCTTCTAGGTGTTGATTTTTTTCTGCCAGTATATGTAACGCTTTACTCAATAAAAAAAGTCAACACAAAATTTATAGTAGAAAAATTAGAAAAAGATTTTCACAATGTGGCGGTGCAAAAATCTCTATTGACAAATAATCCTCAGTACATTTCTGAACGATTCATACATTGTATAGGAATATAGAAAATCAATCATACACTGAAGAACCAAAGAAACTGGTACAACTGCCTAATATCGTGTGCCTCCGTCCCCCCCCCCCCCCCCCCAACACGCAACACGCAACACGCAACACGCAGAAGTGCCGAAACACGATGTAGCATGGACTCGACTAATGTCTGAAGTAGTGCTGGAGAGAACTGACACCATGAATCCTGCAGGGCTGTTCATAAATTCGTAAGATCAGCAATGTCAGAGATTCTATGTTTTGAGAATGAGATTTTCACTCAGCAGTGGAGTGTGCGCTGATATGAAACTTCCTGGCAGATTAGAACTGTGTGCACCGACCGAGACTCGAACTCGGGACCTTTGCCTTTCGCGGGCAAGTGCTCTACCATCTGAGCTACCGAAGCACGACTCACGCCCGGTCCTCACAGCTTTACTTCTGCCAGTATCTCGTCTCCTACCTTCCAAACTTTACAGAAGCTTGCGGAAATAGCACTCCTGAAAGAAAGGATATTGCGGAGACATGGCTTAGCCACAGCCTGGGGGATGTTTCCAGAATGAGATTTTCACTCTGCAGCGGAGTGTGCGCTGATATGAAACTTCCTGGCAGGAGACAAGGTACTGGCAGAAGTAAAGCTGTGAGGACCGGGCGTGAGTCGTGCTTCGGTAGCTCAGATGGTAGAGCACTTGCCCGCGAAAGGCAAAGGTCCCGAGTTCGAGTCTCGGTCGGTGCACACAGTTTTAATCTGCCAGGAAGTTTCATTCTATATTTTACCGGATTCCTGATATTCACAGTACACTCATGAAAATTGTGGTACCAGCAAATCCCAACTTCATCGCTACCCCGAAGATGTTGTGTCCCGTCGCTCGTGCGCCGATGATAACATCACGTTCAAAGTCACTTAAATCTCGATAACTTGCAATTGTAGCAGCAGTAACGGATCTAACAACTGCGCCAGACACTTGTTGTCTTATATAGGGATTGCCGACCGCAGTGCCGTATTCTGCCTCTGTACTTGAATACCAATGCCCATACCAATTTCTTTGGCGCTTCAGTGTATAAATATTTCGACTTGCTTTCCTCAAAGAGTATGAGTGAAAGCGCATAGAACGAGATTAATAGGCTATGTCATATCTATTATAGCAAGAAACCTACTGCTTGGGTCAGTCATATACACTCCTGGAAATGGAAAAAAGAACACATTGACACCGGTGTGTCAGACCCACCATACTTGCTCCGGAAACTGCGAGAGGGCTGTACAAGCAATGATCACACGCACGGCACAGCGGACACACCAGGAACTGCGGTGTTGGCCGTCGAATGGCGCTAGCTGCGCAGCATTTGTGCACCGTCGCCGTCAGTGTCAGCCAGTTTGCCGTGGCATACGGAGCTCCATCGCAGTTTTTAACACTGGTAGCATGCCGCGACAGTGTGGACGTGAACCGTATGTGCAGTTGACGGACTTTGAGCGAGGGCGTATAGTGGGCATGCGGGAGGCCGGGTGGACGTACCGCCGAATTGCTCAACACGTGGGGCGTGAGGTCTCCACAGTACATCGATGTTGTCGCCAGTGGTCGGCGGAAGGTGCACGTGCCCGTCGACCTGGGACCGGACCGCAGCGACGCACGGATGCACGCCAAGACCGTAGGATCCTACGCAGTGCCGTAGGGGACCGCACCGCCACTTCCCAGCAAATTAGGGACACTGTTGCTCCTGGGGTATCGGCGAGGACCATTCGCAACCGTCTCCATGAAGCTGGGCTACGGTCCCGCACACCGTTAGGCCGTCTTCCGCTCACGCCCCAACATCGTGCAGCCCGCCTCCAGTGGTGTCACGACAGGCGTGAATGGAGGGACGAATGGAGACGTGTCGTCTTCAGCGATGAGAGTCGCTTCTGCCTTGGTGCCAATGATGGTCGTATGCGTGTTTGGCGCCGTGCAGGTGAGCGCCAGAATCAGGACTGCATACGACCGAGGCACACAGGGCCAACACCCGGCATCATGGTGTGGGGAGCGATCTCCTACACTGGCTGTACAACACTGGTGATCGTCGAGGGGACACTGAATAGTGCACGGTACATCCAAACCGTCATCGAACCCATCGTTCTACCATTCCTAGACCGGCAAGGGAACTTGCTGTTCCAACAGGACAATGCACGTCCGCATGTATCCCGTGCCACCCAACGTGCTCTAGAAGGTGTAAGTCAACTACCCTGGCCAGCAAGATCTCCGGATCTGTCCCCCATTGAGCATGTTTGGGACTGGATGAAGCGTCGTCTCACGCGGTCTGCACGTCCAGCACGAACGCTGGTCCAACTGAGGCGCCAGGTGGAAATGGCATGGCAAGCCGTTCCACAGGACTACATCCAGCATCTCTACGATCGTCTCCATGGGAGAATAGCAGCCTGCATTGCTGCGAAAGGTGGATATACACTGTACTAGTGCCGACATTGTGCATGCTCTGTTGCCTGTGTCTATGTGCCTGTGGTTCTGTCAGTGTGATCATGTGATGTATCTGACCCCAGGAATGTGTCAATAAAGTTTCCCCTTCCTGGGACAATGAATTCACGGTGTTCTTATTTCAATTTCCAGGAGTGTATTAAATTTTGAAAATACAGTAAATATCTTTTGGAATGAATCTACTAGTGTTACTTGTTGTGAAATAATATTTGAGCATAATCTGACTAACGTTATTGGGGAAGAAATGGAGTTTCCAACTTTAGGTGAGACATCTCAGGATGAAAAGATTAGAACGGCAAAAGAAATGATGAAAAAAGGATTAAGGGAAGGAAAAGGAGGCATGATAGTAGGGTGAAACCAACTAATTTTAAAATAGGTGTTTCGTACTGATCACAGTAAATTAGATGTCCTGTAGACTAAAGGAAGAGATGAATAAATTTCTACACATATATCATAGTCCATTTAAACTTGCAGGAACTACCCATGAAAATGCTTATGAACTGGCATATCCAAAATCCAAATCAATATTTGATCTAAATAACATCACTGGTTTAAAACTGTGTTGTGTGTGAAATACTTATAAATGAAAAAAGACAGTATAGCGCATGTGAATTTGGAAAAAACTGATTTTGTGAAGAGAATGAAATATATTTTAGAAGTAAATGATATAGAACAGATAGGGGGTTCACCGCTCTTCAGCAAACAGAATATTTGGCGAATAGTGCCATCCCTGCTGGGTGATTCCTATTTCCTTTCTGGTATCACTCTCTTCTCCAACTAGTGTATCAATAGATTGTAAGAAAAACGTAATCATCTTCTACTATCTTGAATTTATATGTAATCAAGTGTTTATTTTAGTAATTGTATTTTTCTATGCAAATGAATACTAATATTATCAAAAGGGATGGACGCCAATGCTATGTCAAATTAAAACTGGTGCAAATGTCTTATATTATCCTTGGATTTATTATTAATAAGGATCTGTGTGAAGTAACAAATCTTTAACAGCTTAAAATAACATAGAATTAGAAGTAAGACAAAAATGTAAAAGAATGTGATATTTGTTCAAGGACACTATTGAAAAACTAAAAAAAAAAATTATTATGTAAATCTAATAGAAACGTATGCATCTGCAATAAAGGAAAGGTTTCAGATACATTCAGTACCATTTGTTGTCAATATGCAAGAATCTTGCTAAACTAATTTGATCAACTGACAAGTTGTTCAATAATCTTCAAGGAAGCACCTTTTCAGTAAAAATATGTCACGCTATTCCACTTCAGACCATAGAAAGTTTAAATAAACAAGTAATGTTGCATAAAGTAATGTTTATTGAGAAAAAAGTTTGTCTTGATATTGCCCTTTGCGCTTGAGAGATGAGAAATGTGTTCTTTAAGGTGAAGTAATTAACCAGTATTTTGTCTGTTTAAGAAATACAGTTTTGTTCGTAATGTTGCAGTTTGTTGCTGTGGAATGTTTTTCCTTAGAGTCACTTTTTGAATGAGACTGATCAGGGATTTATTGTTTAATGTTGGAATAATAAATTGATAATGGAGTAAAGAATCGATTAAATACGTTGAGCCATATGAAGTATCGAAGTAATAATCAATATATACAGCGGTGATGTTAATAAACTTAGGATGAGAAACTTGGGAAGCATTATGTAAAGCAGCAGCTGACTTTTTGGTAGTTTATTTTGCAAATTCACTATATAATTAACATGATTGTAAGAAAAGAATTTAATGAGATACGACTGTATGTAAGAGAATATGTTTCGCTATAAAATGCATCTGTATGGATCGAGGCACTTTGACACTTTGGGTAGAAAGTTGAATGAAACTCTAATTTGTCTAACAGCTTATTAAATATATTCTGCAACAAATTTGCAGGATAGTATTATACTTACCTACTCTATGACGTAACTCTGTCTGTTATGTTTTTCTACTGACAACTTCAAGTGGTAACATCTTATGAGGAACATCTTGGCGATTAATCACTTCAAACAAATAAAATGAATGTATAAAGAGCTGATAGGAATAGAAAACAGGAGTGCTACAGTTTTTGAACATGTAGAAATTGAGAATTTAAGAAATTTGCTTTAATTTCAAAATAATTTGAATCTTAAAAAAGAAAGAGAGATTGCATCCACTTTATGTATTTAATATTTTGTTTATATGGTACTTCAATATGTACACTGATATGCAAAATTTAAGGACGGAAGTAACTTTTGCACGATTCTACCATACATAGAGCATAGAATGTAACTGAAAGAAATACGCAATGAGACGACCAGAATTCACTCTTTCATTCAAAGTCAATAACTTCACTGAAGTCACCATTACTTACATCGATGACCCAAAACATTATGACCACCTGATTAATAGCCTGTTTGTCCTTCTTTGGAACAAAATACGTCACTGATTCGGCGTACCGGGGATCTGACAATTTGTTGGTAGTTTTGTGGAGGTATGTGGTTTTAAATATCTACGTACAGGTCATGAATTCCGCTGATTTGCTTACGCGGTAATGGCGCTCATAGCGACCCAGGTGGGTTCCACAGGATTTACATAAGCCGAATTTGGTCATCGAGACTTCAACGTCAGTCAACTGTAATGTTCCTCAAACCATTGTAGCACGGTACTGGCTCCGAGTCACAGACAATTATACTGCTGAAAGATTACGTCGCTGTCGGATAAGACATCAAGCGTGAAGAGATGCAGGTGGTTCGCAGCTGTCATCGTGTCTTCGATTGCTACCATAGGTCCCATGCAAGCGCAGGGGAATGTCTCCCATAGCATAATACCGTTCCCACCAAACTGCGTCCGTGGTGCGCAGCACGTTTAGAGCGGCCGTTCACCTCGATGACGGCGTTTGTGGAGACGACCATCAACCTACCGTAGCAAAGTCGTCATTCACCCGAAAAGCCGACACGTTTCTATTGATCGACGGTCGAATCCCGATGGACCTGTGTGCCCACTGCAATCGTAATTGACAATGTCGTTGAGTCAACATGTTAACACATAGAGGTGATCTGCTATGGTGCTCCATGTTCAACAATGTGCGATGAACGGTGTGCTGCAAAACACTTGTGCGTGCACCAACATTGTTCTCTTTGGGCTTAGTTGCTACAGATCACCATCTACTCTACTTTACAGAGTAGACAAGCCTCCGAACCCCACGGTCTGTGAAGAGTCTTGGACGTCCAACCATTCAGCGCCTTGTAGTACTTTCACTGTTCTTCTATCTCTTTGTATAGATGCTCACGACAGTAGCACGTGCGCATTCGATCAGTTTCGCCGTTTCCGAGATATTAGTTCACAGGCTCTGCGTAATAATAATCTGCCCTTTTTCAAAGTTACTTAACTCAATGTATTTCCCTATTTGCAGACATATCTTTGCTAGGGTGACCCCTCGTCTGTTTACATACTTTTTTTACCATGTCACGTGCCCGCAACGCCACCAGATGGCATCCAACGTCGCAGTGGGCAGTGGTCATAATGTTTTGGCATATCAATGTACGATGATCCTCTGGACATTACAAAAGGTGGGAAATTATTATTAACAGGGTGTGTGATCACAACAGATTGCAGTTCATGCTCTGCAATGCGCTCCCATGATAGCCACAAAGTTGATGCGGAGTTTTATGGTAGGGCATTCCATTCCTCCAGAAGGGTGGTTGGCAACTGCTAGATGGTCGTTGGTGCATTTGGATGTGCTGCAATACGTCTCCACAATGTTTCGCATACATAATTCATGGAATTTAAGTTTGGGAAATGGGCATGCCAGTCCATTCACAGAAGATCCTCTTGTTCCAAGAGCATCTTCGCTCGCTGTGTTGGATGCAGTCGCGCGTTGTCCTAAGTAAAAATGAAGCCAGGGCTGAATACACCTCTGAAAAGACGCCCATGGTGAAGGATTACAGTGTCACAATAACGTCGATAAGTGAGTGTACCATGCTCAAAGATTTTGAGGTCAGTATGCCCGTGCAACATTGTGCGCCTCATACCTGGACCACCATAACGATCGTGTTCAACAATGTTCCTGGGTGGATTACGTGTTCCCACCTCTCGCCATACGAGGGTACGTCCAGAATCAGTACTCAGACTAAATCTCATCTCATCCAAGAAGAGAACGCGATCGAACTCCTCATTAGTCCAGTCCCCATGTTCTTAGCACCATCGTAAACGGTGCCACTGATGGTGAGTTGTCAACAGAACACAACATACTGGTCGTCGGCCAAAGAGACCCACCCCATGCAGTCGCCGTGCCACTGGGGAGCGTGAGATTGCGTGCCTTGCAGTCCTGTTAAATGTGATAGTAATAGCATGTGTTCTTTGATGGAAGTCCCTTCTTACCTGTAGCACACTGTTCTGATCGTCTGATGCTGTAGTTGACCATGGTCGCCCACCTCCTATCCCCTGGGCAGCAGAGCCTGTGGTTCAGAACGCTCCCCAGGCACGTGAAAGAATGCTGTGAGCAATACGAAACTTCTGGGCTACCCTCATCACGCTTCGTCCTTCTTCCAGTTTCTCGATGATTCTTCCTCATGTGAAGTTATCAAAATGCTGTTTCTGGGCCATACTCTAATGCAGAAAATCAACACAGTCCACCGTAACTGCTCGCTGATTGAAACACACGGTCTTTTCCCGTTCTTTCAGCTGTTTCATGTTTTGGGGCCAGCCCCATTTTGGCTCTGACCCCACGCCATTTGACGTCCAACTATCTGTGCGTGACTAGCAGACTGCTGGCAACATGTTCCCCCACTTTCATTCATTTCCACGGAGTTGTTAATATGTTACGTTACTTTATGTATTCTGTCCTTAAGTTTCGCTGAGTAATGTATTATCAATTGATATAAAAAATAGTAATATCTTTTGCAGGTTATGATAAAACATGTGTATGAGCCTTGAGGGATAGGCAATTGGAATGATGGACACTTAAGAAAGAGTAGCAGCGCCATAGAGAGGGATCTTCAGCGACTGATGGCTGATGGGGACGAACAAGAACTTTATGTTTGCTAAGACTCACCACTGCAGTGAATGAAAAATATTGTAAATCGAATTTTTTTTTCAGTACATCAAACCAGATAAAGGCCATACTAAATGGCATTGTTTATTTAAATCAAAAACGTCTTCGAAAAACTTGAAGAGTTTTCTTAAAAACGTGTATAAAAAGAAATCATTCAAGGAAGTGTCAAACCATTCTAAAACAGTTTTGTATCAGAAACTGTAATTTTTATTTATACGTTCTGTGTTTCTGTAATATAGAGCAAGGGACACTTTCAATTTTATATTCATATTTACTATTTCTTATATTGCATGGAATTTTTGAATCCGATATTTATTATTCATGTAAAAATGTTGGTGTGAAATGGTCAGTTGTGAACGGTAAATGTTTGAATTTTTTTTCACAATGGATTATCAAGTCGAGTGTTTTCAGTACCTCTCTATATAATCCAGTAGGGATAATGCAACGTAGCGAAGTGGATTTACTCCATTTGCTACACTACTTCAAATGTTTTTCTCTTGTCTGGCAATTGGTTCCACTCGTACATATAATGCCAGATGAAACTAAATTGACGCCACAGCACGTGATGCGACAGTCGTGATGGGAGTGACGCCATGTACTGCTGTTTCCATATGTTACTATCAAAATTATAGTTACATGGTTTTCTATATGACATCAAATGGTATACCGAAGTCGGATGTCCTGTCACTGTGACACTACAAACTGTATTTGGAGAGATTTTCAATGCGGTGTATGACTGAAACTGTATATTTTCGTAATACGCACGTATAAATATGGAAAAGATCAAATAACAAGTTTTTGTATGTCCATCCTTGAGCCAGGAGGTCTGGGGGACTACGACCGTTCACTATTGTAAGGAAATGAAACACCTACAGCCGTCCTTATGATGTCATTTATTGTGTAGCCACCAGTTTCGGTGCTTCAGTGCACCATCTTCAAGCCTTAGTTGATGCTGAAGGGGTTATCACGATCTGTATATACGATGCATCAGCGGCCAACAACTGGTTCATGTGGACTACCTGTAACTGTGATGTCGTTTCTCGAACCAGTTGATGGTTGGAGAGACGACATCACAGTTACAGGTTGTCTACGTAAACCAGTTGTTGGCCATTGATGCATCGTATACAGGGTGGTCCATTGATAGGGACCGGGCCAAATATCTCACGAAATAAACATCAAACGAAAAAACTACGAAGAACGAATCTCGTCTAGCTTGAAGGGGGAAACCAGATGGCGCTATGGTTGGCCCGCTAGAATGCGCTGCCATAGGTAAAACGGATATCAACTGCGTCTTTTTAAATAGGAACCCCCATTTTTTATTACATATTCGTGTAGTACGTAAAGAAATATGAATGTTTTAGTTGGACCACTTTTTTCGCTATGTGATAGATAGCGCTGTAATAGTCACAAACGTATAAGTACGTGGTGTCAAGTAACATTCCGCCAGTGCGGACAGTATTTTCTTCGTGATACATTACCCATGTTAAAATGGACCGTTTACCAATTGCGCAAAAGGTCGATATCGTGTTGATGTATTGTGATCAAAATGTCCAACGGGCGTGTGCTGCTCGGTATCCTGGACGACATCATCCAAATGTCCGAACCGTTCGCCGGATAGTTACGTTATTTAAGGAAACAGGAAGTGTTCAGCCAGTGTGAAACGTCAACCATGACCTGCAACAAATGATGAGGCCCAAGTAGTTGTTTTAGCTGCTGTCGCGGCTAATCCGCACATCAGTAGTAGACAAATTGCGCGAGAATCGGGAATCTCAAAAACGTCGGTGTTGAGAATGCTACATCAACATCGGTTGCACTCGTACCATATTTCTATGCACCAGGAATTGCATGGCGACGACTCTGAACGTCGTGTACAGTTCTGCCACTGGGCACAAGAGAAATTACGGGACGATGACAGATTTTTTGTACGCGTTCTATTTAGCGACGAAGCGTCATTCACCAACAACGGTATCGTAAACCGGCATAATATGCACTATTGGGCAACGGAAAATCGACGATGGCTGGGACAAGTGGAGCATCAGCGACCTTGGTAGGTTCATATATGGTGCGGCATTATGGGAGGAAGGATAATTGGCCCCCATTTTATCGATGGCAATCTAAATGGTGCAATGTATGCTGATTTCCTACGTAATGTTCTACCAATGTTACTACAAGATGTTCCACTGCATGACAAAATGGCGATGTACTTCCAACATGATGGATGTCCGGCACATAGCTCGCGTGCGGTTGAAGCGGTATTGAATAGCATATTTCATGAAAAGTGGATTGGTCGTCGAAGCACCATACCATGGCCCGCACGTTCACCGGATCTGACGTCCCCGGATTTCTTTCTGTGGGGAAGGTGAACTACTCGCTGTTAAGAGGAATGTGTTATACGTATTGCCACATGCATTTTGGTTGACGGACATCATTTTGAGCATTTATTGCATTAATGTGGTATTTACAGGTAATCACGCTGTAACACCATACGTTCTCAGAAATGATAAGTTCACAACGGTACATGTATCACATTGGAATAACCGAAATAAAATGTTCAAACGTACCTACGTTCTATATTTTAATTTAAAAAACCTACCTGTTGCCAAATGTTCGTCTAAAATTGTGAGCCATATGTTTGTGACTATTACAGCGCTATCTATCACAAAGTGAAAAAAGTGGCCCAACTAAAACATTCATATTTCTTTACGAACTACACGAACATGTAATTAAAAACTGGGAGGTCCTATTTTAAAAAATGCAGTTGACATCCGTTTTACCTATGGCAGTGCCATCTAGCGAGCCAACCATAGCGCCATCTGGTTTCCCCCTTCAAGCTAGACGAGTTTCGTTCTTTGTAGTTTTTAGTTTGATGCTTATTTCGTGAGATATTTGGCCCGGTCACTATCAATGGACCACCCTGTGTATGAATCGTGATAACCCCTTCAGCGTCAACTAAGGCCTGAAGAATGAGCACTGAAGCGCGAAAGTGGTAGCTGCACAATAAATGGCATCATAAGGACACGTGAAAGTGTTTCGTTTTCTTACAATGAAGCACACACGTCAGCTTTGGAAGTACTGAAATCGAGGTGCTGGTTGCTCGATTTGCTTCTGACGCTAATCTAGTGGTGGAGGAAGGAAAGTGAAGTCACAAAGTTGAAGCATCTAAAATTTCCTAATTATGATTTTTACAGTATTTTATTTAATGTTATTAGACCCATTATGATTTACAATCTTCTAATTGCAACGGAATATTTAGTTTTTCTTAAAATCCTGTTAATTATGATAAATTAATAACTGAAGTTTTTCCATTGGCAGGTAATCATCAAAATGATGTGAACTAATGACAGTTTACTCACAAAAAGACCTAAGCGAGTGGGTAATCCTAATTTTTCTCTATTTGGTATCCAATTTACTTTTTACAAAACTCATTAATTAAGTAATTATCCACAATTACAGCTTACCCACAACCAAAACTACTCTCATTATTAGCGCCCATCTTATTTATTCCCTATTGTGACGCTACGCTTTTGCTACACTAAATTTTCTGAGTCAGATGATTCATTTGTTTATCCAGATAAGTCACTAATTAAGAACTTAACTGCATTAGAGAAATTATTAACCTGAGAAATTGACATGAAAATCGACAGAGCACTAGGTAGGTGTCCAGTGTATCAGTCACATGCTGCTATTAATTTTAATACTTTTATAAATATCTAGCATACTGGTAAACATTATTAAGAGGCTAGCTTAGTTACCGATTTCACAAAATATCCACACACCCATCTTTATATACCCCCCCCCCCCCCCGCCCCCACTGACCCTGAACCCTCAGTCCATGAGTAGAACTCTGTCCATCTCACTCTTCTTGTTAATATGTAGTTTTTGAATCATTGAGAGTCTGTGCTTCGAAATCATTGCAATAACATCTATGTATAAACAGTATGCGCCTAGCTATTGGCTATCACGTAAATGTTGATGTCTGCCTTAACTTTTTTATTAATCTCTCTGTGTCAACAACGTGAACACCTGCATACTGCTGTCAGTTGTCAGAATATCTGTTGTGTTCGATAACTATGTAACCAAAACCACGTTTGTAATATTCATCTGCCAGAACTAGCCTGTGACAGTGCGCTACCATTCTCTAAATGTTTCATAGTTTATTGGAAGTGTTGCCAGCGATTAGTGACATCTTACAGACCAGTTGGTCATCATGTTGTGAATCATAATAAAAATGAAAACCAGTCAGATTAACTAAATACTGTGTTGCGTATGTTATTTATGAACTTGTCATAAAACCAGATTACACGAAGACGATGGACATTTGACAACTCGCTACCGAGGACAATTAAGAAACCACAGGTAAGGCTCATTCCAGGCTGCTTCATTGGCATCGTGTCAGCATTCGCCGAGTGTCAGTACGCAGTTTACTCACTGGATATGCATGCTATGTTTATGCAACACCAATAAATGCGACACGCCGAACCTCAGTTGTTTGTGCATTCTAACATGCTTTGGACTTGACAATGCAAGGATTAATTCTACAACGTAACTGAACATAACTTTAAACAGCTCATATAGTAAGTTTGTCGCTCCATGACACAAGCAGCTTTACATCTCGTTCACAGGTCGTTTAGCTGGCGCATTCGTTGGCAATCAGGAAACTGGGCACTCGTTTGAACACCCCACTTTAATGAACATTCCATCATCGCAACATACATCTGAACACAGCCAATTATGTGTAGCATGCTGCATCCGCCCCTAAAACTTTGAGCGTTTCTATCCCACTATCTATAATTGACAAACATTTGATTTAAATTGATTTGTACACAGTTGGTGTAAATGCACCAGATATATAATGGAAAAATAGTATTCTGTTTGAAAAAGTACAATTTGTTGCTATAACTCTCTGGAAAATAACTAATAAAGCTATGTTCATAACTCCACTGAAAGTGGAATATTTCTTACGTGAACCTGCGTTTTACTTATTATTTTGTAAGTTACTGAAAGAAACATCTTATCTCAAACAATCTGTATATATGGCCGTAATATACTTGTATGTTGACGTATCCCGATATCAGCAGATGGATCGCTTGTAGCAAGGAATGGAAGGTACAAATTAACTGTAGACTGAATCAGATCAAGTTAAAGTAGGCACATAAGAATAACACTAAGATTAGTCAGCGAATCATAAATGATACAGACAGTCTGATTTTTCCAGATAATGACAGTAAATTGTGTTTTGATCTCAACCACAACAGTTAAATAAATTTCCATTATCGTTTTCAATGCTCTATAGAGATTGGAAGTGAAAATGGTAGTGTGAGGATCGAGAAAACAATCTTAGGCTTACATTAACAATTAGAACTCTTGTCCATTGCACATTGCATAACGTACGAATGACAGACGTTGCAGTTCAGTGACTTAACATATGTGGTTTAATTCACTAGACCATAAAAATATGTGTGAATTAGTTCAGATCATACACACATAGAATTATGTAAAGGAGAATTATCTTTAGAGCGTCGTTCGACTAAGAGGAACAGCCTCGGTCATGGATGTGTGTGATGTCCTTAGGTTAGTTAGGTTTATGTAGTTCTAAGTTCTAGGGGACTGATGACCGCAGAAGTTAAGTCCCACAGCGCTCAGAGCCATTTTTTAACTAAGAGGGACAACTTACCATCTCTATTTTCAAGCCAGTGTTCAGTCACAGATGCACAAACAGTATCAGGTGACTGACCAATAGTCACGCTGTTTGAGTCACATGGGAGGTTAACAGTCAAAAGTAGCAGCAACTCCATTCAGCAGCAGGAAAAGACTCGCTAAGAGGAGATACTAAGAGAAAAAACAAAGTCGGTAAGAATTAGAACGTCAGCTTTTTTAATGCTGCACCTACATCTAAATTTACATGCGTACTCCGCAAACCACGGTATGGTGTATTGCGCATGGTACCTTGTTCCACTACTACTCATTTCCTTTCCTTTTCCATTCACAAATAGAATGATCGGAAAGTGACTGTCTATATGCCTCCTTACAAGTTCTAATTTCTCTTATCTTATCTTCATAGCCGTTACGGGAAATGTGCGCTCTGCAGTCAACTTCAAATGCCGGGTCTCTAAATTATCTCAGTAGTGTGTCGCAAAAAGAACGTTGTCTTCCCTCCAGGGATTCCCATTTGAGTTAACGAAGCATCTCCGCAATACTCAGGTGTTGATCGGACCTACCGGTAACAAATCTAGCAGCCTGCCAGTGAAGTGATTTGATGTCTTAAACTAATCCGACCGGGTCGGGGGTTCCAAACATTCGAGCAATACTCAAGAACGGGTGGCACTAGTACAGTACGCGCGGTATTTTTACGTGTGTACCACACTTTTCTAAAATTCTCCCAATAAACCGAAGTCGGCCATTCGCCTTCCATACTACTGCACTTACGTGCTTGCTCCATTTCCTATCGCCTTGCAACGAACGTATGTCTAGATATTAAATCGACGTGACTGTATCAAGCAGACACTTTGTGACCATAATGTCACTGAAACGGACGACGACACAGAAATTGTCGAAATACTAAACGTCTTTTCCAAAAGAGTTTGATAGAAGATCGCAGTGTAGTACCTCTTTAAATCGCCACACGAACGACAGAATAGCTGGCAAGCTAGAGATGGAAAAGAGCCACCGTGGTACAGCAACCGAGTTAGAAATCTGCCGCGGAAGCAAAGGGAACGTCACAGCAAACATAAACATAGCCAAGGCCTTGCAGACAAACAAAAATTACACGAAGCGAAATGTAGTGTGAGGAGGGCTATGCGAGAGGCGTTCAATGAATTCCAAAGTAAAGATCTATTTACTGACTTGGCAGAAAATACTAAGAAGTTTTGGTCTTATGTCAAAGCGATAGGTGAATCAAAACAAAATGTCTAGACACTCTGTGACCAGAATGGTACTGAAACAGAGGATGACAGACTAAAGGCCGAAATACTAAATGTCTTTTTCCAAAGCTGTTTCACAGGAAGACTGCACTGTAGTTCCTTCTCTAGATTGTCGCACAGATGACAAAATGGTAGATATCGAAATAGATGACAGAGGGATAGAAAAACAATTAAAATAGCTCAAAAGGGGAAAGGCCGCTGGACCTGATGGGATACCAGTCCGATTTTACACAGAGTACGCGAAGGAACTTGCCCCCCTTCTTGCAGCGGTGTACCGTAGGTCTCTAGAAGAGCGTAGCGTTCCAAAGGATTGGAAAAGGGCACAGGTCATCCCCGTTTTCAAGAAGGGATGTCGAACAGATGTGCAGAATTATAGACCTATATCTCTAATGTCGATCAGTTGTAGAATTTTGGAACACGTATTATGTTGGAGTATAATGACTTTTCTGGAGACTAGAAATCTACTCTGTAGGAATCAGCATGGATTTCGAAAAAGACGATCGTGTGAAACCCACCTCGCGCTATTCGTCCACGAGACTCAGAGGGCCATAGACACGGGTTCCCAGGTAGATGCCGTGTTTATTGACTTCCACAAGGCATTCGATACAGTTCCCCACAGTCGTTTAATGAACAAAGTAAGAGCATTTGGACTATCAGACCAATTGTGTGATTGGACTGAAGAGTTCCTAGATAACAGAACGCAACATGTCATTCTCAATGGAGAGAAGTCTTCCGAAGTTCAAATGGCTCTGAGCACTATGGGACTTAACTTCTGAGGTCATCAGTCCCCTTGAACTTAGAACGACTTAAACCTAACTAACCGAAGGACATCACACACATCCATGCCCGAGGCAGGATTCGAAACTGGGACCGTAGTGGTTGCGCGGTTCCAGACTGTAGCGCCTAGTACCGCTCGGCAACTCCGGCCGGCTCTTCCAAAGTAAGAGTGATTTCAGGTGTGACACAGGGGAGTGTTGTAGGACCGTTGCTATTCACAATATACATAAATGAACTTGTGGATAACATCGGAAGTTCACTGAGGCTTTTTGCGGATGATTCTGTAGTATATTGTGAGGTTGTAACAATGGAAAATTGTACTGAAATGCAGGAGTATATGCAACTAATTGACGCATGGTGCAGGGAATGGCAATTGAATCCAATGTAGAAAAGTGTAATGTGCTGCGAACACATAGAAAGAAAGATCCTTTATCATTTAGCTACAATATAGCAGGTCAGCAACTGGAAGCAGTTAATTCCATATATTATATGGGAGTAGGCATTAGGAGTGATTCAAAAAACATATAAAATTTATCGTCGGTAAAGCAGATGCCAGACTGAGATTCATTGGAAGAATCCTAAGGAAATGCCATCGGAAAACAAAGGAAGTTACAGTCCACTTCTTCGCCCACTGCTTGAATACTGCTCACCGGCGTGTGATCCGTACCAGATAGGGTTGATAGAAGAGATAGAGAACATCCAACGGAGAGCAGTGTGCTTCGTAACAGGATCATTTAGTAATAGCGAAAGTGTTACGGAGATGACAGATAAACTCCAGTGGAAGACTGTGCAAGAGAGACGCTCAGTAGCTCGGTACGGGCTCATGTTGAAGTTTCGAGAACATACCTTCACAGAGGAGTCAAGCAGTATGTTGCTCCCTCCATCGTATATCTCGCGAAGAGACCTTGGTAAAATCAGAGAAATTAGAGCCCACACAGAGGCATACCACAATCTTTCTTTCCACGAACAATACGAGACTGGAATAGAAGGGAGAACTGATAGAGGTACTCAAAGTACCCTCCGCCACACACCGTCACATGGCTTGCGGAGTATGAATGTAGATGTAGATGTAGATGAGTGATCGGGGGCTAGAAAAGTAACGGAAATCGCTCAACAGAGAGAAGGCCGCTATACCTGAAGGGACACCAATACGATTCTCCAATGAGTATGCAGAAGAACACGCCCCTGTTCTAGCAGCAATGTACTGTAGGTCTCTGGAAGAGCGGAGTAATCCCGATGACTGCAAAATGCACAGATCATTCCCATTTTCAAGAAGGTCGTCGAACTGACCTGTGTCTCTGACGTTGGTCTGTTGGAGAATTTTAGAACAGGTTTACTGCTCGCGTATTATGACATTTCTGGAGACCGAAAATCTCTCTGCAGTAATCAACATGGGTTCGGGAAACAATGATCGTGTGAAACCTAGCTCGCTTTGTTCTTTCATGAGACGCGGATACCGGCGCCCAGGAAAATCCCGCGTTCCTTGACTTCCGTAAGGCATTCGACACTGTTCCGCACTGCTGAGCGTATGGAATATCAGACCAACTGTATGATGGAACTGATGAGTTTTTAGCAGACAGAACGCAGCATATCATTCTCAGTGGAGAGAAGTCTTCAGATATTAAATTAACTTCGGGAGTACCATAAGGGAGTACTATGAGTCCATTACTTTTCACAATACCCGTAAATGACTTAATAGACAATATAGAAATTTCTATGAAGCTTTTAGCGGTTGATGCTGTTTGATACATAGAAGTTGCAACGACAGAAAATTGTTGCGAAATGCAGGAAGATCTGCAGAGTATCGACACTTGGTGCAGGGAGTGACAATTGACCCTCTTTATAAACAAATATAGCGTATTGCGTGTACATAGACATAAATACTGATTATTGTATGATTAGACGATTACAGAACAATCACTCGACGCACTTACTTTCATGAAATATCCAGGAGTATTCGTACGGAGCGATCGAAAGTGTGACGACAACAGCCGGCCGGGGTGGCCGAGCGGTTCTAGGCGCTACAGTCTGGAACCGCGCGACCGCTACGGTCGCAGGTTCGAATCCTGCCACGGGCATGGATGTGTGTGCTGTCCTTAGGTTAATTAGGTTTAAGTAGTTCTAAGTTCTAGGGGACTGATGACCTCAGAAGTTAAGTCCCATAGTGCTCAGAGCCATTTGAACCATTTGTGACGACAACACAAAACTAATCGCAAGAAAGGCAGATGCTAGACTGAGAGTCACTGGAAGAATCTTTAGGAAATGCGATCCTTCAACGTAGGAGGTACCTACCAGTATACGAATATTGCTTGTCAGTATGGAATTCGTACCAGATAACATTGATAGAGGAAAAAGAACAGATCCAAATAAGAACAGCGCGTTTCGTTACAGGTTCATTAGTAAGTACGAAAACGTCGCGGAGATGATCAACCAACTCCTGTGGCAAACGCTGCAAGAGAGGCGTTCTGCATCACGATGCAGTTTACAGTTAAAACGTCAACGTACGTTTCTAGAAGAGTCAACAAATATGTTGCTTCCCCAATCGAATGCCTCGCGAAAAGAGCATGAAGATAAAATTAGAAAAATTCGAGCCCACACCGAAGCTTACTCGCAACCATTTTTCTCGCGAACCATTCGCGAGTGAACCAGGAAGGGGGGAAGGGGGGGGGGGGTGGGAGGAAGTGAGAGTGGTAGACAATGTACCGTTTGCCACACACTCAACAAGGTGGCTCGCGGAATATAGATGTAGGTATAGATCATATCCACACAATGACAAAGGTTAATAATTAGAGGTAATTACAAGTTATCAACACAAATCATTGCTTGACAATGAAGTAATTTTAGTATCTTACTTAGAAACAAGGGAATGTTTAAAACAGGTTAATAATATAAACAAAAATAAAAATAATTTAAACATTCCACACAAAAATATACAGATTAACATTAATGTTGGCGATGAACAGCTACATATTAATCGTAATCAGTTGCACTAGTGTTTCAGTAGTATCATGGCAATGGTACACACCATCCACTATACACTGACAGAAGTGGGAAGTGTTACCTAAACTGACCTCTGACAATCTGACACTCCAGTATTTCCATGCCTTTGGGATATGCTGATTAAAATTTCTTCCTTGTGTGAGTTTGTTTTCGGTATAGAAAAAAAAAAACATTCGTACAGATGAAGAGTGATGTGGGTACGTAATGGTTATTGATATGTCTGACGTTACTAGAAATTTTCAGGGAGCGGTCGCAACAGAGCATGCTGAGAAGATGTGCACATTCAGATTATCGTCATCTTCTGGAATTTGAGAGGTCGAATAATTGGTATGATGGACGTGGAAAAATGATAACGACGTACCGCACAGATTGATGGCTGTTATGCAATGACTTCAGAACGATTGGAGACGAGATGTACTCAGGAAAACAGTTGGCAAGAAGATTCGGCACCGGTCCATCCAGAACGGCTATATTACGAGAGTATCGTAAATTGTTCGACTGACTCTGACGAATAGATGGATTGCTACAGCTGAAATCCATGCAGACATAATACAGGAAGATGGGTCGTCATTACCGCTAAAGCCATATGAGTCACAACAGAGGTTTATATGGTGTTGAGCCAGAGTAAACTGGGACATGGAGTGGCTTTGTGTGGTCTTCAACGTTGAGTCTCACTTCTCTTTGTGGCAGACCGTAGACGACCTGATGAAAGATCACAGGAAGCAATGATTCTGGAGAACCACACCTCCCCTGTCATACCATTCATGACTAGATCACCAAATGACATATACCGGCAAGGTAGTGCAAGACTCCACGCTGAAGTCACTCCACAAATACCTTGACAAATGTATACATCCCTGATTAGCCTGACCGGTCCCGTGATTTGTCGCTCGTAGAGCATGCCTCAGAAGTGACGGAGAGACGTATACTTTCATATCAGACTCCTACCATCAATCTTCATTAACTGATACTGGATGTGTTTCAAGCACGGCAAGAAACTACTCAAAATGACTTTCGGAAACTCTGTGCTTTCCATACCACGACGAATACAGGAGTGCATTCATGCTCGTGTGATTCACACCTCTGGTTACTGTTAACGATGGACACCATTTCCGAAAGTAATGAAAGTTTAATCATTTAATATCTATTATGCGATAAATATCTCAACAAAATATGACAAATATTGGACGTGGTCATTCAAGCTGTAATACTCCCCGGTTTCATCAGCGACTGACAGAAAATATAATAGAAAGGTAAAAAAGTAATAAAGTAAAAAATAATAAATGAAGCAAAAAAATAATAACAGTAAGTAGTAATAATAAAGAAACAAAGTAAAAATAATAAATAAAAGTAATAAAGTAAAAATACAGTAGTATTTCGACTTTTGAACGTGCTTTCATTTCATCATCTGTTTCGCTACAATTAAATTAATCTTTTCCTGATAAAATATCGTGGGCAGGTCGAACAGACATTGATTATTCAAATGAAAAGCTGAGTGAAACGCTTTATCCACTTTTAGCTATTGCTTTGCTTTTCCGTTGCAAAACAAGTGTCCGCAGCTCGTGGTCGTGCGGTAGCGGTCCCGCTTCCCACGCCCGGGTTCCCGGATTCGATTCCCACCAACCACCTCACCACACTCACCACAAGAATAACGTGTGCAGTGATAGTAAATAAGTGCAACACAGAAGATGAAGTGCTTTCTCCTCTCGCATCAAATAGTGAAGTATAGTAGTATAAAGTGTTTCTTCTTAGTGAAATCAGTGATACAAACTGCTTCTCACCGAACATCTGTCATGCTCGCAGCCAAAACAATGTCAAAAGTATGCCCAGTAGTACTACCAGTTTTTTTTAATTAATTTTTTTTTCCATTTTTTGTACTATACTGACTAGGAGACAAATATTACTTAGTGGACAGTGCCAACTACTCATTATCATTATTATTATTATTGTTATTATTATTTTAAATGATTTCCTTTACTTTGTGCCTATAAAATTCTATTGTTTACTCACACTCTCCCTTCTGCTTCTCTTATGTAATATGACAAAACGTTCGCTCTTCTTCAATTTAGGTATAATCTGTAGTATATGTAAAAAAGTTTCTTCCACTTCTGCTCCATCTATCATGGTGACGTTTCCCTCATACTGTCCCACTTAACAGTGTAAACTAGAGGAAGAGATCAAACCAGAATACACAATGTGCCTGTGGCATCACAAGTGCATCACATACAGACACATGAACTCAAAATCAATGTGTCGATGCTAAATATAAACTGTTATACCTGTCCTGCAAGGTCTACCAGCCCCCCCCCCCCCCCCCCAAAAAAAAAGGATGACAAATGGCCATGTAAAAGGGTTTAAGGAACAACAATAAGAGAAAAACGAAAAAGGAAAATATAAAAACGAAAACATATAAAATGACAGTAATATTAACCAACACTAGGAATATAATACGTTAATAAAATAAAATGTCTTTTTTTTAAAAATGTATCGTTGTTAATATATTTAAATAAATATATATGGTTACAAAAAAAAGATACCGGAAAAAAAAGATTCCCGGCGTGGTCAGGGATTTTCTCTGCCTCGTGATGACTGGGTGTTGTGTGCTGTCCTTAGGTTAGTTAGGTTTAAGTAGTTCTAAGTCCTAGGGGACTGATGACCATAGATGTTAAGTCCCATAGTGCTCAGAGCCTTTTTTTTGCAAAACAAATTCAACGCGTAGGTAATAAAAGTGTACACTACATGCGGATCTCATTACTGAACTATTTTGGTGACAGATAAAGTTGTATATTCCTGTCACCACAGACACGTATCTTTTTAAACAGTTCTGCTCATGTAATGTATTATGATGTCTCTGTTTTTCACTATCGTTTTTCTTCTGTTTTGAAATTACCTTTCAGTAAACGCATGTAGTAACCATTCTTGTTGTTTACGAAAGAGTACCATGAAAAGAATAATGGATACATCATTGCTTCAAGAAGTTTTATAAGATTCGTCAGGGCTTTCGGGAATTGTCCTTTCATGTAATATGCATCAAATGATGTACACAATGTTTATAGCACTATTCCTTTACATTCATAGATTTTTTTATCAGAAAACGATAAGCCAAGTTTGAAAAATGCACATGATAACATTTTATAACGTGAAGAGTACTATTTGAAATATATAGTCATTTTTTAATTTTTTTAATGACATACATTCATAATTCCTAAAAACTGAAATTGACTTTACAATAAATGTTTCGTAAAAGGGATTCGCTACTGGACTCTTCTCTAGAAATCAAATGTATGTTTTACATATTTCTAAGTTTGCACTGAACGGACTGGATGAAGAAACTTTCCAACTAGCGCCTACACTATATTCAGATGAACTGCGTAATTGTAAAGTAAAAGTGAGGGTCGATGAGCAAGATTTTCTTTATTACAGAAAGATATATCGAAATACGATCATAAAACTACGAGAAAAAGATTTTTTCAGTGTGGTTTAATGACGGGTCATTGTTAAACACTGAAAAAAATGAGAAACTGAAAACAAAAGTTACGCTTCTTGCGGTTTATATGAGGACCATGTGACTCTCTCTCTCTCTCTCACTCTCTCTCTCTCTCTCTCTCTGTGGGTGTGGGTGTTAGTCTAGAGGCAGGCTTCTTCTTCCTGAATAGCGACATTTTAATTTTAAATAAAAGTGTAAAACAGAAAGAGCAGATGGAAGAGTTAATCAAAGTATTGCCAGAGCAGTCGGCGCACCACACGAGTCTAGAAGAGTAAAAAGGGGAGGCATAGATGCAGAAAGTAGAATTCATAAGACCATAGCCGCGGCAGCAGACGCAAGCAACGTGGACAAATTGAATGAAACAGCAGAAATTGCGAAGGGGTTAGCAGAGGCAAATAGAGCAACGACGGAGTGGCATTCTGTGGTGATCGTGAATCTGGAGAGTGATGTGTTGAACAAAACACATATGCTTCAGCAGCTTACCAGAGAAGTTACGGATTATGGCAGGGCCGCAGCAAGCACTCTGAACCGAAAGTGGAAACCCATACAAACATGGGTGCTAGTACTGGATTCGAAGATAATGCTGACGAGACTACTGCAGTATTGGGACAAGAGAGGCACTAGTCCACTCTGCATTGTTGCCAGGCGCATCCAAGATGGCGGCGATGACGTCATCCATGGTGTCGTGTAGACTTGGCAACAGCACATGACATCATCCAAGATGGATGCTATAACGTCATTCAAGATGACGGATTTTGGCAGGAAGTTTGAATTTTTGGAGGGAAGATACGTCAATTGGGCTACCTCCTTTAACCTAACCCCCTCCACTCCCTCAAAAAAATGGTAGAAAGTTCAAATTCCAACAGGACAATGCATCACACCTAAGAAAATCGCTGGAAGATAGGTCACTTGCGCAGCCTCCCCATAGGAATTCGTGGGAAAAGGACTCGGACATAAGTCTTTATTTAAACAATTTCATGCAGGTGGGTTTGCCACAAGATCCGGACTCCAACTGACTTAGTATACAGCACCACCACCACAGGGCACTCTCACCTGTGACGTAATCCACGACGGCGGTAAACAGTGCTTTCGCCACGAGGTCCGGACTCCAACTGGCTTAGTACACATCGCCACGACCAGAGGACACTCTCATGACGTCAGGTGATAACGCAAGAACTGTAATCCAAGATGGCGGCACCCAGTGTGTTCACCAATAGCTCCAGATTCCAACCGACTTAGTACATATCGCCACCGCCAGAGGGCGCTACCGTGATATCAGGTGATGATGCACGTACCGTTATTCAAGATAGGTGCATACATTTCGCTCGCCACATGATCTAGTTCATATCGCCACCACCAGAGGGCGCTACTGTGATGTCAGGTGATGACGCAAGTACTGTTATTCAAGATGGCAGCATACAATGTGTTCACTATGAGGCCTAGTACATATTGACACCACCAGAGTGCGCTACTGTGGACCTGGAATGAATTTTCGCAAATGCCACACCCACCTGGACTTGGAAAGAAATAGTTAAACTCTCCACCACGATCCTCAACCGACTGCCACATCCCCTTACCAACACATGTTGTCAGGCTAATGTACACTAACGTGTACTAAAGTGTACTAACGTGCACAGTGCATGGCGTGGGGTGAAATGGCCTACGTTAAACATAAGTCTTTATTACTTTGCAAGCTATCTCTCTACCATGAGATCTAGACTCCAACTGACCTAGTACACATTACTGCCACCAGAGGGTACTGTCATCCCTCCTGTTACCTAATCCCAGATGGTGGTCTGTAGAGTGAAAATGGCGCGAAAATGACTCAGGCTGCGCTGGGCTGCTGGGGAGAGTAAGAAATGAGTGCACTCTATTTAGTTTGGAACATTTTATATAGCGATTGAGTATATTTATCACATTGACTCAAAACTATCGCCCTAATGTCTTGGGGTCACAATACACAGTCTGCAGACATGCAAACAACTCCTAATTTTCCAAAATAATTTCAGTACAGACCTGCAAACTGCTCCTAAATAATGCAGCACATTGATCTGTAGACACACTCAGTACTCGTAAACTGTCCAAATAGCACATGGCCCAGCCTACAGGCCAGCTCGCAAAATAATGCAATCAACGTGCGCAAGCACCGCCCCCCCCCTCCCACCCTGTCCATCGGACCACGAAGTGACATGGGCGTCAGCAGTCAAACCACGCACAGGCCCCCCGCTCGGGTCCCGCAAGCATGAGGCAGCCACACCCCTTTCATACTTCATTTCTCATAAATTCCTATCCAAATATGTGTTCACCTAGACACAGGTTCTGGCGCAACCGGCGAGGGACGCGTGAGCTGCCACAGTCGCGAGCCGCCGTGAAAGCTGCACCTTGGCGCCGTTGATGACGCGATCGGACAGGAACGAAGACTGATTTACAGACTGCAGATACTCCAAGCTTAGCCGAGCGCTTGGTTTCATCGCTACCCTCGCCATAACTGCAGTCCGGCGAAGATGCTTCAGAAATCTATTCCGGATTAGCACAAGCTACTTTCTCTGTAAGAGTTCTAATGGACCATGCGTGACGTATGATTGACGCATCGCCGTGCATAGCTACTTGTCATCGCAAGTGCATCTAGCAATGTTCTCAATGTTATACTCAAGCTACATTGCTATCTAAAACAATAACCAAGTCGAACTCTAGTAAACTGCATAGTCCTCCAGAAATAATTAACATGCGCTTTTGTAGGAGTTTTCGTGTTGTCTCAGCTTGTATGCACGGAAATTCTTGCCTTAACAGAACCTCTTTACGAAAATAACGCACAATAACGTCGAATGCAGTCTTCATCACGGACCTAACGTGGTACCCACTCCATCACATCCGACCCTTCCTGCTCTCTGTGTTGTTGTGGTCTTCAGTCCTGAGACTCGTTTGATGCAGGTCTCCATGCTACTCTATCCTGTGCAAGCTTCTTCATCTCCCAGTACCTACTGCAACCTACATCCTTCTGAATCTGCTTAGTGTATTCATCTCTTGGTCTCCCCTACGATTTTTACCTTCCACGCTGCCCTCCAATACTAAATTGGTGATCCCTTGATGCCTCAGAACATGTCCTACCAACCGATCCCTTCTTCTGGTCAAGTTGTGCCACAAACTTCTCTTCTCCCCAATCCTATTCAGTACCTCCTCATTAGTTATGTGATCTACCCATCTAATCTTCAGCATTCTTCTGTAGCACCACATTTCGAAAGCTTCTATTCTCTTCTTGTCCAAACTATTTACCGTCCATGTTTCACTTCCATACATGGCTACACTCCATACAAATACTTTCAGAAATGACTTCCTGACACTTAAATCTATACTCGATGTTAACAAATTTCTCTTCTTCAGAAACGCTTTCCTTGCCATTGCCAGTCTACATTTTATATCCTCTCTACTTCGACCATCATCAGTTATTTTGCTCCCCAAATAGCAAAACTCCTTTACTACTTTAAGTGTCTCATTTCCTAATCTAGTACCCTCAACATCACCCGACTTAATTCGACTACATTCCATTATCCTCGTTTTGCTTTTGTTGATGTTCATCTTATATCCTCCCTTCAAGACACCATCCATTCCGTTCAACTGCTCTTCCAAGTCCTTTGCTGTCTCTGACAGAATTACAATATCATCTGCGAACCTCAAAGTTTTTATATCTTCTCCATGGATTTTAATACCTACACCGAAATTTTCTTTTGTTTCCTTTACTGCTTGCTCAATATACAGATTGAATAACATCGGGGAGAGGCTACAACCCTATCTTACTCCCTTCCCAACCACTGCTTCCCTTTCATGTCCCTCGACTCTTATAACTGCCATCTGGTTTCTGTACAAATTGTAAATTGCCTTTCGCTCCCTGTATCTTACCCCTGCCACCTTTAGAATTTGAAAGTTGACTGGAATACTCTCTTTCAAATCCTGCTCTCAACATAAGCAAATGTACAATACAATATATAAACATTTTACACAAACAGAGCAGTTATCTTTTATATCTGTACAACACCTGAAAAAATTATGGTATGCCTTCATTCACACAGGCTACATGTCACGATGCTCCCCAGACCTAGGGAAGCACCGTCAGCCTTTCCTTTCTTTCTACAGACGTGACATTCAGCGCCACACAAAATCATTCCTTTTACATCAGAGCACCGTCAGTGGACCGAAGTCGCACTCACAAATCTTCTACAAATTCGAGATCGTTTCCCCTCGGCACAGACGCATTACTGTTTCTGCTGAGAAGCTGATCGCTTTTCTACAGACACCTCCAGACTCGGCGATTACAAGAACACACTTATTTTCACAACAATATTATACCATTTTCGCCATACTTCTCGATATCAAGCAATAGGCAGCATCCTAACGATAGCTAGCGCAACATAATTCCAAAGATATAGACTGGAAATTATTTCTATACAAACGCCAAACTTTAGCGAGGTCCAGAGTGCTGTAAATCACTCACTAACTAGAAACAAATAGAGTAAACTCATACTTCCACTCTCGAATAGCGAAATCGGCGATGTAACAGATTCCAGATCACTCCTCTAATTTACAAGCCATCTACATCTACATCTACGTGATTACTCTGCAATTCACAATAAAGTGCCTGGCAGAGGGTTCAATGAACCACCTTCAAGCTGTTTCTCTACCGTTCCACTCTCCGCGTGGGCAAAACGAGCACTTAAATTTTTCTGTGCGACCCCTGATTTCTCTTATTTTATCGTGATGATCATTTCTCCCTATGTAGGTGGATGCAAACAGAATGTTTTCGCTATCGGAGGAGAAAACTGGTGATTGAAATTTCATGAGAAGACCCCGTCGCAACGAAAAACGCCTTTGTTTTGATGACTGTCACTCCAATTCACGTAATATGTCTGTGACACTATCTCCCCTATTTCGCGATAATACAAAACGAGCTGCCCTTTTTTGTACTGTTTCGATGTCATCCCTCAGTCCCACCTGATGCGGATCCCTCACCGCACAGCAATACTCCAGAATAGGGCGGACAAGCGTGGTGTAAGCAGTCTCTTTAGTAGACCTGTTGCACCTTCTAAGTGTTCTGTTAGTGAATCGCAGTCTTTGATTTGCTCTACCCACAATATTATCTATGTGATCGTTCCAATTTAGGTTATTTGTAATTGTAATACCTAAACATTTAGCTGAATTTACAGCCTTCAGATTTGTGTGATTTATCGCATAATCGAAATTTACCTGATTTCTTTTAGAGCTCATGTGAATAACTTCACACTTTTCTTTATTCAGGTTCAATTGCCACTTTTCACCGTACAGATTCTTTCTTTCGCTTGTACTTTTTTCCCGCAATGACGAAGGGTCGGCATGGTTAATCGGATTTGGCAAGGTTAATTGTAAGGGGTGGCTGGATGCCCTTACTGCCGCCAGCCCGACCCCCAGGGACGGAATTAGTGTACCCCAACTGTCTGTGTCTAGTGTAATCCCTGGAATAGTGCAAATGGGTTCAGAGGCACCATGCAATCTCGCTGACATGGAGCTGTCTCATGAGGCGGTTTCGGTTCTGGAGAAGGGACTCAACTTTGCTCCCACCCCTTCGCGGTCATCGTCAGTGCAGTGGAACAGGTTGCAGCGCGATTACCACCTGAAGCAGCAGAAGAAGTGCGTCGAGAAACCTGCCAGGCTTTGACCAGAACTAAACCTACGAAGACCAACATTACCAGTAGAGAGAGGGCGGCCATTCGGGACCTAAGAGAGTGCTCTGAGACTGTTATCTTACCTGCTGACAAAGGCAATGCCACTGTTGTTCTTTCCAATAAGGACTACATTGAGAAGATGCAGCGTCTGCTAGATGACGACTCCTATAGGAAGATCAACGCTGATCCCACGAAGAAGGTGGAGAACAAGACCAGGGCTCTACTCAAGGACGCGGATCTACCGTGCGGGGGGGGGGGGGGGGGGCGGGGGGGGGGACGCCAAGAAATTGTCACCTCAAGGACCTGTACCACCAAGACTCTATGGACTCCCTAAGGTCCACAAAGAGGGGGTACCTATGTCAGCAACATTAGGGAACCTACTTACTTGCTGGCAAAATATCTGGCTGAATTACTTAGCTCCTATGTAGGTAAATGCCCTCACCATATCCGTAATTCCGTAGATTTCGTGGAACGTCTCGACAACTTCAGACTGAAAGACACTGATATCCTAGTGAGCTTCGACGTGGTTTCACTATTCACCAGGGTGCCTCTACGAGAGTCAGTCGAGCTTATCGGGCAGAAATTTGACGAGAAGACCACCGAACTCTTTAGGCATGTCTTGACCTCAACTTATTTTCTGTTTAATGGGGAATACTATGAGCAAACGGATGGAGTCGTAATGGGCAGCCCATTCTCGCCGGTGGTCGCGAATTTGTACATGGAGTACTTCGAGGAGGAAGCCTTGGCGTCATCCAATTGGAAACCTACCTGTTTCTTCCGTTATGTCGATGACACGTTCATCATCTGGCCCCATGGTAGGGACAAGCTCCTGGATTTCCTTACACACCTAAACTCCATACATCCAAGCATCAAATTCACTATGGAGACCGAAGCAGAAGGAAGATTACCATTCCTGGACGTCATGGTCAAGAGAAGAGCTGATGGTGCGCTGAGCCACGGTGTGTACAGGAAGCAAACGCACACTGACCTGTACCTGCATGCAGACAGCTGCCACCGCCCTTCTCAGAGGAATGGAGTACTAAAAACACTAGCACACAGGGCGCGCAGCATCTCAGACGCAGAGAATCTGCCCCAGGAATTGGATCGCCCCAAAACCGTGTTCCGAAAAAACGGGTACTCGGAATGGAAGATTAGAGGCGCTCTCCGTCCCACCACCACAGCACAACCTGTGGAGACGGATGAAGTCACGGAAGAAAAAGGTAGCCACTGCCTTTATTCCGTACAATGGCGCACTATCGGGGAAAATCGGCCGTATTTTAAAGAAACACCGAGTTAAAACCGTCTTTTGCCCGCCCAATAAAACACGGGCATTACTGGGATGTGTGGAAGATGACCTCGGTTTGTGGAAGGCCGGCATATACCAAATTCCCTGTGAGTGTGGGAAGACTTATATCGGAGAAACAGTATGCACCATCGAAGATCGTTGCCGAGAACATCAAAGGCACACTCAACTGAAATATCCAAATAAGTCGGCGGTAGCAGAGCACTGTTTGTCCGAGAAACAAGAGATGGATTATGAGCGTACCAAGATCCTAGCTCAGACCTCTAAATATTGAGACGGCGTTATAAGGGAGGCTACCGAAATTCGCACCAGGGAAGATCTTATCAACCGAGATTGCGGCTACAATCTCAGCAAGGCTTGGGACCCGGCATTGAATGTAATTAAGAACACTCTTAGCAAGAAGTACGAACTGGCGACCAGGGCGGACGTAGCAAGCACATCGATGCTACGACAGATTCCGGCGCCCACGTCTTCGCGACCATTGGCGCGCGGGCGCGGACGGCGGAGAGAGCGGCCCACGGGGGCAGGGGATTTAAATCTGCCGCCCGCCCTCAGGAGCTCAGTTCGTCAGCGCACCTCACGATGGCGACATGTCTGATCGCCGAAATATTGTGCCCGTTGGACACTATGAACCGGCATTATACCCGTGGACTGTTCGAGCAACAAATACGCCGGGAGAAACTGAAGAATCACAATCAGAGACCTGATTCAGGGACAATTCGAGTTCCTATAGACTGGATTCGCTGAACAAGCGATGGAGAACAGACTGTCAGGTTCAGGATTAATTTGGTAATAGTGTAGTAATTAGCAATAACTGGTGCAGTGGTAATTGTATTTTTTTATGGATAAGGGGGGAAAGTAATCTTAGCAGCAAACTTGGTAAAAGTAATAAGACCTGAGGGTCTAGGTCTTCTTCGTGGTGGAAGACAACGTAATATCGCTACCCAATTTCAGGTGTGATAATGTGAAGAAATAAAAACTTTGAGGTTCGCCGATGACATTGTAATTCTGTCAGAGACAGCAAAGGACTTGGAAGAGCAGTTGAACGGAATGGATAGTGTCTTGAAGGGAGGATATAAGATGAACATCAACAAAAGCAAAACGAGGATAATGGAATGTAGTCGAATTAAGTCGGGTGATGCTGAGGGAATTAGATTAGGAAATGAGACACTTAAAGTAGTAAAGGAGTTTTGCTATTTGGGGAGCAAAATAACTGATGATGGTCGAAGTAGAGAGGATATAAAATGTAGACTGGCAATGGCAAGGAAAGCGTTTCTGAAGAAGAGAAATTTGTTAACATCGAGTATAGATTTAAGTGTCAGGAAGTCATTTCTGAAAGTATTTGTATGGAGTGTAGCCATGTATGGAAGTGAAACATGGACGGTAAATAGTTTGGACAAGAAGAGAATAGAAGCTTTCGAAATGTGGTGCTACAGAAGAATGCTGAAGATTAGATGGTAGATCACATAACTAATGAGGAAGTATTGAATTGGATTGGGGAGAAGAGAAGTTTGTGGCACAACTTGACCAGAAGAAGGGATCGGTTGGTAGGACATGTTCTGAGGCATCAAGAGATCACCAATTTAGTATTGGAGGGCAGCGTGGAGGGTAAAAATCGTAGGGGGAGACCAAGAGATGAATACACTAAGCAGATTCAGAAGGATGTAGGTTGCAGTAGGTACTGGGAGATGAAGAAGCTTGCACAGGATTGAGTAGCATGGAGAGCTGCCTCAAACCAGTCTCAGGACTGAAGACCACAACAACATCAACAATGTGAATTAGTGAGAAAGCCGCCGTAAAGAATTGCATTAACAGCCACGGCTGGGAGCCGCATGTGTGACGACATGTGGGTCAGAATAAGGGGATTGCGAGGTAGGTTAGCTGCGCCCAGCCAAAAACTGCACTATGCAACAGTGATGACAGTAGTAGGCAGGTCAATGTCATCATACTAAAGCAATTATTATGGGCCGTGTGACTAGGGGCCAGGTTTTAGTGAAGCAGATGCGCCTCAGAGCGATATAAATATATCTGGATTTTGAGACGTAGGCATTCTGTCGTCGACAGATTCCAGCGGCACTACCACGACGCCAGAGCCGATGCCGGCTTTGGCAGCAGCAGCCGCGCACTACGGGACGTCGCCTATCTGCCGTCTGTGGCTGCTACCGCCAGCGCTTGAGTTGCTAGTGGGGCTTAATGTCTCAGCACCAGCTGCCAGAGGGCAGTTGAGTCTCCACGAGCGACCGCAGTAAACTTGTGCAGAGCCAGGTGGCTGTCAGGGCTCAACACCGTCGAGGAGAGTAGGACGCTGCTGGCGTCACGGTCATGCATACAGCTCCTACACAATATGCTGAATCGTCCGCCATGTTTGCCCCAACTCTGCGGATTCTGCAGTGTTTACCTTGTGGGTAGTTAACCCATTCGCGACACTTTTTACAATATTTCTTATAAAATATTTCATACTGCATGTACGAAGTGTTCCGAACAATAATGTGTATAGAGATATTTTGAATGCCATTTTTATACAACAGAAAAATTGAAATATAATATTACACAGCTATAGAAACGTAGGACTGGGACTTGCATGGTAGCTTGTAAATATTAAATGTAATGAGTTAAGAACTCGGTACCAGTGTCTTCACATATGGGTGTTATGCAGTAACAACTTGTGCCTGTTTATTAGGTTTTGCCCATATACAGGCAATTCCAAAAGTGGTGTTTATCTTTTAATCATAAGTGGATATTTTAAGAGATGCGGTGCTATGAAGCCCCTCGAATTGTACTGAGAGTGTACTCAGCCCTACAAATATGTTCATACAGGTCCATTACCCAAAACTAAAATTTTATTACTTTTTGAATTAGATTAAATGAGTTCTTTACTAACAGGGAGGTCTGAACAACCGCCCCCCTTCCCCCAAATTTGTCTATCTGGACTTCACGCTGCTATTAAATGTCGTTATCATAATATAGATTTCTACTGAGGAAAGAAACGAAATTTTATGCAATTAGTTTCATATTTAAAGTCACTTTTATTAACATATGCTTACAATACACAACTGAGCTGCAGGTCCTGGTTCCCTGCTGTCTCTGTGGCAATTTATGATCCGTTTTTTGCTTCGGTCAGAGCCACTTGGAAATCTAAACATGCGGAAACCATTTTTGCAGTGGTTAGACAGTTCACAGCTGAGCAGCCACCCATGTTTCTGACGAATTCTTGAAAACTTAGAAATCTCCATTACCCTCCTGATTCGTATGGCTCAAATGGCTCTGAGCACTATGGGACTCAACATCTGAGGTCATTAGTCCCCGATTAGTATGTAAACAAGTACGAATATCCTGCACTTTGGGGAAAACATGGCGGACAGTCCAGCTCAAGTTATAGAAGTCTTAGTCATGGGCTCGAGAGTCTGCCAGCCTGCCACTATAATTCCATCAGCATTGAAGAGCGCCTACGCAGCATCCAGGATGGGAGCCGCCACCCATACATCAGCGCTGGCCAGAGACAACAGAGGGAGGTGTGTTTGCCTCTCTGAGCTGTAACACGGCATGTACTGGAATTAAATAAAAGCATTCTTTACAGTCAACAGTGTGTCCACTGGGCACAGCGGCTTGTAGCCACCTCTCACCCCCCCTGAGTGCAACTGCTCTCTTCACTCCAGATTTCCGCAAAGACGTTTCGTGAGAGGATCGTCTTCTTACCTACGAGGATTCCCATCTAAATATTTCTATAACACTCTCTTACTGATTGAACTGATCGATAACAAATCTAGTAAAACGATTCTTCGATGTCTTTATTTAATCCTATCTGGTGGAGATCTCAAACGCAAGAGCAGTATGCAAGAATGCGTTGCAAAAACAACGTGAAGTCGGTCGCCTTTAAAGGAAAGCTACACTTTCTCAGGACTCGCATAATACATCATAGTCTACTATTTGTTTTCCTTCGAACTGCCCTTATATGCTCTTCCCATTTCATTCCGTTTTGCTATGTTACACCTAGATCCGAAGTGGCTTTGAAAAGTAAGTTATACGTGTCGTCCCAGCGAAAACTATTGTGCAGCAAGACCATTCAACAAGAGATATACTTAAGTTACATTTACCAAGAAATAGTAAACATAAAACTCAAAAGAGCATTTTCTACCAAGGAATAAAACTGTACAATAAATTACCAAAAGAGATTAAACAAATTGCAAAAATACACTTATTTAAAAAGGCAGCTAAAAAGTACCTGTTACACAATACATTTTATACATTGAAGGATTACTTAGATAAAACAGAGTAGGAGTTTGATAAAAAATGTTATACAAATAAATAATAATAATAATAATAATAATGATTATAAAACATCCAACATTCCACAAAACACCGTCACTTAACTTTTATTCTTTCTTTTTTCCTTTCTAGAAATACTTACCCACAAGCTATGCATAGCACAATACTAACACCTCTTTCTGAGGTCATCTCACTCATTATGGAGGGATACTGACTCAGATTTTTGGGATAGCAAATGGGAAGTTGCGGTACAGAAAATGGCACAGAGATCACCAGTGTGTGTGTGTGTGTGTGTGTGTGTGTGTGTGTGTAGTGAATGATAGTGAGATATGAGTGAAAAGTGTGGCATTACATTATTTAATAAGTTATTTGTAAAAAAAAGTATTGTAGAAAAGGAGTAAATCTAATGAATGTCTCTAACTAGAAGTCTGTGAATATACGTGTATACTAATTAGCTTATTTTAAATTGGTCTAAACTTGTAAATACTTTGACATGTTCTATATCCTTGTAAAAAGAGATCTATGGATGATTAAAGCTGCTGTTGCTGCTACTACTACTACTACTAATTACACAGATGTGTCGCAAGCAGAGGGCGACATACGAAATAATGAATCTTCTTTAGTATAAACAATGACAAGTCGGAGCTACAAGCAAATAACTAGTGTCGACGCTTCTATACAAGTCCGTAGTCTTGAAGCTACTACTGTACTGGGCGCGAACAGTCGGATGTCCTCCTCACATAGGGGCAGCTGCTGGAGGGGGTCGGTCGGCGTGCGATTGGCTCAAGTCTTCGCACAGCCATCTCTGCTCTATCGTTCCCAACTGGCATGCCGGCTCTTGACTTTTCGCCGTAAAATTTAATATCATCGATAGGAGTTTCTAACCCGAGCACACGTTGACTACCTGGAGATTACAGGGATTCCACCACAATTTGAGGTCAAAATGAACGACAACGTCGCTGCAGAAAGCGCAAGGCTTCACTATGCAAATTATGAACTATAAAGAATGAGAACAAGGTAATAAAGACGAGCTCTGGTGTCTTTTAGAAGACGATAACACTAAACTCTTTTGCAAAAATACAAAAAATTGGACAAGTGCAGACACATAGTGCTTCTGCAGTGCACACAGGAAGACAAGGAGAATTTCATACAGGTAAATACCTTCCATGTTAGTCACGTGACATCCCCTACTTCTCTTCAGCCGCAGATCTCGCAATAAATTCGCGTTACTGATGCCGGTAACCACTCATCAGACGAGGAACCAACCATTTCTGTTGACAAATAAATTCATGTCACAGAGTGTTACTCGACCATCATTGAGTAATATGAGTTTTGGCGTTACTGCCCAGCAGCCACAATTTCATGGCTTGCCAGAAATCTGTGTGGTCGTGCTCGTGGGTGCGGTGTAAGACATGACCGACGTCTTCTGTGCAACATATACGCCAGCTCATTTCTCAGTTTCTGTGATGTGAGAGAATGTCTTGGGAGTTCAAATAATGTGCGAACGATACTGAAATTTAGTAGACCGTATAGTGAGAAAGCTGCCACAGAAAAAGATTTGCCTACTTCTTATTGGAAGATTAACGGCATGGCGTTTTGAGGAAAGTATATAGTTTGTAGTCACAGCAGAGTTACCGTGACTTTTTCCAGCTTAGATTGGTTTACAGGGCTTTCGGTTGTCGGTTCTGTAATATTAACTGAAAATAGAAGCATGACTGATGCTATGTCATTCTGATGTCTTATGGAAAGGACAGAACATAGATATTTTCTTGTCTTTAGTTACACTAATGAAATGACATGAACATTCCATAATTATCAATATCAGATCCTCCTCGTGTCCTATGATTCTGAAAACGATTCACAAGTCTTCTAGTAACTTCATGTCAATATTGTACAGTTGTCACTGGTATCTGCTATGGCAGTAGCAAACTACACCACTAGAGAAGACATTTCTGAAGAGACGCAACAACCGCAGAGAAATTGCGGAAATGAACAGATGGACTAGTTTCATTTTTCGAAATTAATCTGCAGGTAAAAAAAAAGTACGTAAGCCCAAATTACACCCATCCTCGTATTAATATGTTTCTTTCCAAATCAGATGATACAAAGCTGAGATTGAGTTTTTGTGAGTTTGAATGATCACTGCATTTCGTTGGATATTTTGTTAACCGGATTCATTTGTATATCTATTCCAACTATTTCCAAATATTCGGGATGGCCCTGTAACGTCGATTGTGTATGAGCACATTGGACTAGCATTGAGGAAGACTAGGGTTCAATGTTCCGGTCCACCACTGAAATTTAAATTTCGCGTTGTTTCTCTATATCGCTTAGGACAAACGTCTAGATGCTTCGTTTAAAAAGCGCACAGCCGATTTCCTTCCTCCCCTTAACCTGAGCTCGTCCTCCATCTCTAATGACCTCGGCACCGACACAACGTTAAATCCTAACCTAACATCCTTCCTCAGTATATTGCACTACACTATGTGTGCACACTTTCTGTTTTGAGGTCAAAAGTGTGTGATACCTTGCTGGTCGTGATGTTTGTGCCTGGTGAGTTTTGGAGATACTTCTTCACACTATATCCTGTTTGATCGATTTCCTCCTCTAGTTTCATTAGTACATCGAACTTTTGTGACCCCGACATTAACTACAGCTGCTCGCAGTCGCTGGTTTAAAAAACGGGCAGTCAAGGATAAAATGTGGTTGAGTACCAATTGTATCACTTTCGGTCAAATGGAATTCTTTATTAATACATTCAAGGATCTCAAACACGAACGTTCTTTTTGTGTTACAATCTAGTATATACTACATAGTATTTATATTGTTTACCGTAGGGTTTTTTCTGTGGAAAAACACACAATAATACAGCACTTTTTGCTAGTCAAAGGTTGCTCTGGATCTGTGGTGGCTGCTTATAACCAACGCCTGAAGAGTTGTAGAGTATTTATTGTTCATAGGCAGAAACCTTATTATAGAGTGAGTGGTCCCGAACTCGGGACTTTAGAGTTTATACTAATTGGATTAATAACAAATAGAGACAGTCAGTATAACAGTCACTGCATGCAACAGCCTCTGAATGGATGGCAACCTGAAACAGAGAAAAGTTAAGATCGTGGTTCTGATTGTTCAGGTCTTCTGCATACTCTCCAACCACTTCAGTAAACTGCACTGACAGAAAAGTCCCTCTTTGGGATAGTATTCAGCTCACACGTCACATTGGCTCGATTGTCGGTTACGTCGTCAAAGTGTCAAACCGTCACGGGAATTTCTGCAATTGGCTGTTTTGTGGTAGGTTCGTGCTGATGAAGTCACGTCTCATCAACCGTGATGATTTTTTCCAGAAAAGAATTATCCGAATTTTGCATTTCAGTCAAGTCGCAATAGGCGTCCAGTGTTGCTGTTAATCGGGAGTCAAGGTGTGCGGGGCGGACACAGCACACATTTTTCGGTTCTTCAAAACATTCTTGAGAATGTCTTGAACACTTGGCTCAGAGATGTTGTGACATAACAACGATGACAAACTACAGCTGCATGTCTACTACTTAATACTGCATGCTCACAACTGGCTGGTCGAATGCAAATCTCTTGTTTACAGCTGAAAACGTAGTTACTGCTTATACGCCGGGTATAAATTCAGTCTGGGAACTTTTTGGACGGACGGACGGTGTATTACACTCATATTAGACCGCTGGCACAACAACGGACTTTTTAAGCAATGAAGGACTTTATCTTCAGACTGATTTAACCTACAGTGTTATTAATCTGTGCAAATTGGAAACTTCTGTCTGACAGTGGCAAATTTTCTTGTATTAGGAACCGGCTCGAGTTAGGTGCCTGCGGAGACTTGTCCACAGCCCTTTGTGTGTCATAAACTGCATTTTCCCTAACTTTAGATCACATGGCACAGGAATATCGCGCACATGAACTCTGTCATTGTGTCATTGGATGTTCGATTGACACCACGATTAATGATTCAGTGTACATGTTCGCTCTAGTACACTGAATGAGTGTGATGTGAGTGATACATCTCCTTCTTGGTACTGTCCTATTATGTGAAATATTTATGTGGAGTAAACTGAGATCCCTGGTACTTCTGCTACCATTACTGACACTTAAATCGTAGACAGACATTTAGGAAATCGTGTGCACCTATTTATTCTTTTAAATCATACCTCTGAACAGGTGAGTTAAGGAAGTAAGCTTAACGTTTAACCGCTGTGGACGTTAAAGGAAGCTCTGGCTCGGTTGAGGAAAGTTGGGGAAGGAAAGCGGTCTTTTCAGAGGAACCTTCCTGGTATTTGCCTTCGGCTATTTGCAGGAACCAGAAAAACCTATACCGGGATGACCGCCTTCTCTAATATCAGTCCACCGTCTTACCACTGCGCCACATTCTCAGTAAGAAGAGGAAGTGTCAATCCACTGCTTCTGAACCACGTCGCAGTGATTCGATAAACTCTCCCAAGATATTGTTTGCCTTGTTCTTTAGATCCTTTCACGGCAGTGCTCCCAACACGTCTCTGTTGCTGAACTGTAGGCAGCTGTTGAGCGATCATTGATTATCGTTTCTACCCAGCGCTTCCAGTTTCTTGTGCAGTCCATCTCACGACGAATCGCAGGTCTTAGGAGGGCGACATTGAAAGCTACGCGTTACGTGGAATGTGTAGCCAGGTGAAACGTTAATTAATGTTACTCATAATATTACCACTACCTAAAAGCCTTTCTAAGTTTAAGAAAAATTAACTTGATAAGACAAGACAAGAACAACCATGGAGTGATAATTAGGTAGTAAAACTAAACGCCATTTCTGTGAATCATTCCAACATCTCAGAGAGAACCTTACTCAAATAATGGCACGGTTTGACCAAAGATGAAAAGTAAAAAAGTTTTGGTAAGGTCTTATGAGACCAAATTGCTGAGGTCATCGGTCCCTAAGCTTACGCACTACTTAATCTAACTTAAACTAACTTTCGCTAAGGACAAGACACACACACACACCCATGCCCGAGGGAGGATTCTAACCTCCGACGGAGGGAGCCGCGCGAACCGTGACATGACGCCCCAGACCGTGCGGCTACCTCACGCGGCGATATCTTTTTTCCTTGGGCACGTAATCCATTGTTTGCACGATTCAAAAGGAATTAGCTCCTAGATAGTTTTTACCAGAATAAATGCATTATGTAACAGTATTTACGGCCCTCTACAAGTTCCGCTGTTTTTCGTGAGCTAACGGACTTCACATTTTCGAATGCTGTGCTCCGTCTATGGAATTGAAAAAACTAGTTCTGTAAGAGTACAAGGACTTGGAAAAATACAGTATAGCTGCATTTTCTGGTTAGCTGAAATGCTGGGGCGTATTTGCTTGTGATTTAACTGCTTATGTGCACCGTGTCTCAAGGCCTGTACGGCGCAGTTGGCGGATTCGCCAGGGTACTTGGATGTAGGTGTGCTAATAATAGCCACGCCTCATGTGTAAACATTGCGTAACAGTTTTCTCGCAATGCAACAGTTGGCGCCCACACAGCTATGACTAGGATACTAATTTTATGTCTTTCAGAGTCAACGTCAACACTAATGGCCTTCTGATTTTCTCTTTCGATAGCTCTTTCTTTTAAACATGTGACAAATGATAGTTCTTTTTCGGTGTTTGTAGAGGCATGAACCTCATAAGCCGATCGTAATCTGTTTATCTAAATCGCTACAAATGTTGGAACAGTTCAACACTTGCACTGCACTATCTGTCCTTCAAGCTGATGTAAATGAATACCGTTTTGGATGTGTAGAAAGATGCGACGGGACCTAGACAGACGGAAAAGTCTCTAGATAGAGCATAGTTCGAAGCGTGGCAGTCACTGAATAACCAGAAATGAAGCAGTTTCGTTACATACTGAAAAAGCGCTACTGACAAATTTGACATAACAGAGATGTACTTAACTTTATGTCTTATTACTTTTCACTCGTAGGGGTCGTATTGATTATTACTTCACACCAAAACAGTCAGCTTATAACCATCACAAACCTTTAACATTTTCTATTATTTTAGATTAGTTTCGATTTCATATAAATAGAGGATCGACATATATTGTCAACATAACATAGGAGTGCCATTCGCCGACATAAAAAGTGCTGAGAGAAAACATGAGTTTATGAAATCGTTCACTTTGCTGATATAGATGAACAAGTTATGAATGCCCATAGCGTAGTGCAATAGTGGCTGTGTATAAATGTTGGAAAATTATAAAACTTTTAAATAGTTTTAAATATACGTTTTCATTGCTGAGTATAGTTCAAGCCTGTTTCGTATTCATCATGGACTTCACTTAGGTGAACCAATTGAGGATAACCCCCAGCTAGTGGACATACCGACACTCGTTTTGTACTGATATCATTTGGCGCCATTATATCTTCATTGATTTTATCATATCTGTCAAAAAACTTCATGTAAGATATCTTCTTTAGCTATTGTGAAATATACGTAACTATATACATTGTTATTACTAAACATGTTACAGGGGAGTAAAGGGTGATGTGTCATTTACTTTGTAGTGTTTTTCATAGCGAGTAGATCTCTTTTGCTCACCTTGTGTTTGATGTGACAATGCTAACATGGGTGCATTTTATGAGTGAATGTATCACTAAATTAGTCTGATGCTCACCAACGCAAGTAACCAGCCATACGCAGCAATGTTGTCGATATGACACTGTCGCTAACGTTTTTTCTTACTATTTATGTAAAATATCTTCAGTGTTGTGTTTATTGTTGCAGGAGGCGGAGGCGGAGGCGGAGGGAAAGGGGGCGGCGAAGATGTAAGTACCGCTGCATTTCCTTAACGGAGTGTTTCCTTGGTATAGTTTTCCTGATGAACTTCATGAATGGAAATGTGTTCAGTGGCTCGAAGAAATGTAGGGTGAAACCAGACAACATGCTACTTGGCGTAACTTCTGCCACGTTTCGAAACGTTCGTCAAAGCTCGCCTGCTTTCACTCAGTCGTGAGACTGTGTTTAATTCATTATGAATTGAAAGAAAAGAAAAAAAAGGTTCTTAAACATTCTGTACACCGTCCCCTTGGTTGGTACTGAGCGAGGTGGTACGCTGTTTAGCAGTCTGGAGGACAGCGCCGGCCGCGGTGGTCGTGCGGTTCTAGGCGCTCCAGTCCGGAGCCGCGCTGCTGCTACGGTCGCAGGTTCGAATCCTGCCTCGGGCATGGGTGTGTGTGATGTCCTTAGGTTAGTTAGGTTTAAGTAGTTCTAAGTTCTAGGGGACTGATGACCACAGCAGTTGAGTCCCATAGTGCTCAGAGCCATTTGAACCATTTTTGAGGACAGCGATTCAGAGCCCCGTTACGTTTCCTGTGGCTTCCCTAAATCTCTTAAAGCAAATACCGGAATGGTTCCTTTGAAAATATACGGCCGTCTTCCTTCCTTTTCTATTCCCAGTCAGATACAGTACTCTGCCTCTTATGACTTCGTCGTCGACAGGGCCTTAAATCGCAATCTTGGTTTTCCTTCTTAGCTGCTAACCACCTTGTTAGCTCTCATAAAGAAGCTACATCGTAATAACTGCTCCGTGCGTGATAACACCGTTGTTCAAACACAGATTTTGGCGTCTTGGTTTTATATTGCCCCACTCAGGCCTTCATACGGCAAACTGCTGTTTGGCCACGATAACTTGACGATTTCCCTAGTACTGTCAGAAGCGGAGAAAATCGGCACTACTTGAAAGATATTCATTTGTCTCCGCCCATGTCAAGCTGCCCCTATATGCAAAGTATTACAAAAGGCTTGCGTCCGCTAGCAACTAACTTCTGTAAGCACTTGCTGAGGTGTTTACATTACGACAAAAACTTACTCAAGTTTACTTCTTCAAGTCACTGGAACAAATTTATTTCAGGAACTCGCCGCAAGTACTTGGTACACAACTGAAGTTATTCTTAAAAACCAGAGCAGTCGCCACTGTTGCTGCATTATTATTAATGAATAAAAATCGTGACGAAACACAAAAATAAAAAAAATTGAAAGAAAATATTAGAGGATATGCATTGATGTTACCAAGAAACACAATTCAATTAACTAAAATCAGAGGACTTTACTCAGATTAAAAACTTTGAGGATGCCGTATGTAAATTTTGAACACCTCTTCTCTATTGTATAATCAAATACCCGATAACAGGAACAATATTGCGGCGCGGTATCTCACCAAGAGACTGCGTTTTAATTACTCTTCGATTTTTGCAAGCTATGTTTACTGCCTTTATCACAAATGTAGTGCGTTTATGTACGGTAATATTAAAAAATCAGCTAAAATTTAAAGACGCCAGTACTGCCATTCAGCTTTCCTTCTGCTCAAACAAATTGACTGGTAAACTCATTTCACAATTCCTTGACTGGTGGTGCCAATTTTATGTGTTTAGGCGTTCCAATGGTACATATGTTTCAGTCCATCTGTCTTGGTGTTATTCTCCATTTAGACAATGATATTTTCGCACCGGTACTGAACAAACACAAGGTCTGCAAGATTGAGAAAAACTTCCACGAAATGACAAATTCGGCTAGTACTTCCCAGCAAGATGAAAGAACTAGAACGAATTTTCAACTTGCAACGGCAGTTTTAATTTGCAAGGAAGTTGCATGCAAGAAACTGGTTCCACTAACTTGCGAACTTCTTGAAGCTGACGAAACCAGCGGGGGGAGAGGGGGTGGGGCGTTTGCAGATATGTTAGGTCGTAAATTGCACTCAACTCTGTGATTGTATGTATAATGCCCCATACCATAGCAGGGAGTTCGACAGAATGCTTAATAAATATAATTTCAGGATTACGATGTTAAAGTGGTTGGATGATGGGCAAATAAACTGCAACGACTCGATGATGGAGGCTGAAGTGTTATTTACGATAGAGGAAAACAAAGCAACCGTGAAAATATACGTCGTGGATAAAATTGCTACAAAGTAGTGCGTTCACCACCCTAAAACTGCGATCTAAATCCGATAACATTGGCACGCACCAAAATAGAACCAAATGGCTCTGAGCACTATGGGACTTAACATCTGTGGTCATCAGTCCCCTAGGACTCAGAACTACTTAAACCTAACTAACCTAAAATCATCACACACATCCATGCCCGAGGCAGGATTCGAACCTGCGACCGTAGCGGTCACGCGGTTCCAGACTGAAGCGCCTAGAACCGCACGGCCACACCGGCCGGCGCCAAAATAGAACCAAATTCCAGGGAAACGATGTCACTGGTGACATGTCGAAGGAAGGACTGCAGACTCTTGTTAATGCCGCTTTACTTTCAGTTACTGCACGGTACTGTCAATCTTACTGCAGTCTCCCCCCGTCGGAGGTTCGAGTCCTCCTTCGGGCATGGGTGTGTGTGTTGTCCTTAGCATAAGTTAGTTTAAGTTAGATTAAGTAGTGCGTAAGCTTAGGGACCGATGACCTCAGTAGTTTGGTCCCATAGTACTTACCACACATTTCCTTTTTTCTTACTGTAGGAATGTTCAGCAGCTGAAGCATGTGTATTGGGCATGAGGTGGGACAATGGACATGGCCATCAATGAAGTTATCATCAATGCCACGCCCTTAAGCGAAGATGATGATGATTTTGAATCAAACACATACGACAGAAATCTTTAGTGCACATCATCTTGACAGTTCTTTCAGGTACAATTAATTACACTTTGCAAACATTACTGCTGTGCTGCGTTTAATAAATGCAATGTACAAACCGATTTTAAAAAATCAATTTTTCGCTTTCAGTTCATAATGTCGTAAGTTGTACATTCATCTACTTTCATTGTTTTCGATAAATAAACACATAAATTGTAGGTAAAACTCTCGAGCATGAATATATCAACAAATTAGGTGATTTCCGGTCTGACGGGAGTATCATTTAAGACAGCAATATTTTCGCGAGTGCCGCCTCCGATTTCGTGTTAAGCACATAACGTGGATAGTGGAACAAGGAGGCAAGCCCGTTCCAGACAGCCACCGCGCCAAAAGTCAACTTGTTGTGGACAAACGGTACAGCTATTTTTTCCTCCGTCTATGTTAAACGAACATACACTCCTGGAAATTGAAATAAGAACACCGTGAATTCATTGTCCCAGGAAGGGGAAACTTTATTGACACATTCCTGGGGTCAGATACATCACATGATCACACTGACAGAACCACAGGGACATAGACACAGGCAACAGAGCATGCACAATGTCGGCACTAGTACAGTGTATATCCACCTTTCGCAGCAATGCAGGCTGCTATTCTCCCATGGAGACGATCGTAGAGATGCTGGATGTAGTCCTGTGGAACGGCTTGCCATGCCATTTCCACCTGGCGCCTCAGTTGGACCAGCGTTCGTGCTGGACGTGCAGACCGCGTGAGACGACGCTTCATCCAGTCCCAAACATGCTCAATGGGGGACAGATCCGGAGATCTTGCTGGCCAGGGTAGTTGATTTACACCTTCTAGAGCACGTTGGGTGGCACGGGATACATGCGGACGTGCATTGTCCTGTTGGAACAGCAAGTTCCCTTGCCGGTCTAGGAATGGTAGAACGATGGGTTCGATGACGGTTTGGATGTACCGTGCACTATTCAGTGTCCCCTCGACGATCACCAGTGGTGTACGGCCAGTGTAGGAGATCGCTCCCCACACCATGATGCCGGGTGTTGGCCCTGTGTGCCTCGGTCGTATGCAGTCCTGATTGTGGCGCTCACCTGCACGGCGCCAAACACGCATACGACCATCATTGGCACCAAGGCAGAAGCGACTCTCATCGCTGAAGACGACACGTCTCCATTCGTCCCTCCATTCACGCCTGTCGCGACACCACTGGAGGCGGGCTGCACGATGTTGGGGCGTGAGCGGAAGACGGCCTAACGGTGTGCAGGACCGTAGCCCAGCTTCATGGAGACGGTTGCGAATGGTCCTCGCCGATACCCCAGGAGCAACAGTGTCCCTAATTTGCTGGGAAGTGGCGGTGCGGTCCCCTACGGCACTGCGTAGGATCCTACGGTCTTGGCGTGCATCCGTGCGTCGCTGCGGTCCGGTCCCAGGTCGACGGGCACGTGCACCTTCCGCCGACCACTGGCGACAACATCGATGTACTGTGGAGACCTCACGCCCCACGTGTTGAGCAATTCGGCGGTACGTCCACCCGGCCTCCCGCATGCCCACTATACGCCCTCGCTCAAAGTCCGTCAACTGCACATACGGTTCACGTCCACGCTGTCGCGGCATGCTACCAGTGTTAAAGACTGCGATGGAGCTCCGTATGCCACGGCAAACTGGCTGACACTGACGGCGGCGGTGCAAAAATGCTGCGCAGCTAGCGCCATTCGACGGCCAACACCGCGGTTCCTGGTGTGTCCGCTGTGCCGTGCGTGTGATCATTGCTTGTACAGCCCTCTCGCAGTGTCCGGAGCAAGTATGGTGGGTCTGACACACCGGTGTCAATGTGTTCTTTTTTCCATTTCCAGGAGTGTATGTTCAGTCTTTATCTTTTCTCTTCTTCTTTCATTTCACCCGACTTTGAACTAAGTCAGCTAAATTATTTATTAATGTTGTGTGGCTTTCTTTTAGCTCAGTATTATTTTATTCTTTCTGATCTTGCTTTCTTTTCTTCTTCAGAGATTTGGGTTTTACGTTTGGTTTTGATTTTGACTTCGAACCTCTCTTTCTTGTCTTAGATTTTTTTTTTTTGCTGTTTTATCTGTGAGCCGGTTTTCTACTCTTTGTAGTTCGGTTAAGTCCTTCTTCGTTTCGCCGGCCGCGGTGGTCTAGCGGTTCTAGGCGCGCAGTCCGGAACCGCGCGACTGCTACGGTCGCAGGTTCGAATCCTGCCTCGGGCATGGATGTGTGTGATGTCCTTATGTTAGTTAGGTTTAAGTAGTTCTAAGTTCTAGGGGACTGATGACCACAGTAGTTAAGTCCCATAGTGCTCAGAGCCATTTGAACCTTCTTCGTTTCAAATGGCTCTGAGCACTATGGGACTCAACTTCTGAGGTCATTAGTCCCCTAGAACGTAGAACTAGTTAAACCTAACTAACCTAAGGACATCACACACATCCATACCCGAGGCAGGATTCGAACCTGCGACCGGAGCGGTCTCGCGGTTCCAGACTGCAGCGCCTAGAATCGCACGGCCACTTCGGCCGGCCCTTCTTCGTTTCCTTAAACCAGTATGGTAGGTTCTTTTTTGTTGTGGAAGTAGTCAGAAACTGTTTTGATTAGCGCAGTTGAGTTCAGTCTGAGTACGTATCCATAAAAATCAATTTTTCTTTTCCTCATTGTGTTTGAGAGTTGTTCGGTTATTTGGTACAGGGTTTCATTTCTGTTGTGTATTAGTTTTTTGTTGTGGAATTTGGGGCCTAGGATATTTAATATCTTCCTTTCTTCAATCTCCAGTCTTTCAACTAGGTTATGGTTGATGATGGGCAGTGTTTCGGTTGTGTATAGGGCTGCCAGTTTGATTACCGTGATATGGTTTCTTATTTTTACATTCCATGGGAGGGACTTTTTGTTATCTGTGCTTTGGGTGACTTGGTAGCACAGTTCAGCTTTATTTCTTGTACATTCAACTGCCTTTTCCTCAAGGGATATCCAGCGGATTTATTCTTCAAGATATTTTAATTCTTTGACGATTTTTACTTTTTGTCCTTCTGTTTAGAAACGTTTCGGTGTTTTTTTATGGTTATCTTTAATTTGATCGTTTCGAGGGAGATTTTGAGACCTGTTTTTTCTAGTTCTTTTTCTAGTTTGAGGGTCTGAGCTTCGGCTTCTTTCAACGGAAAATTAAATGTTAAAATAAATGGTACAGGTCTTGTTGTTTAGAAGATATGTCAACGTGGCATTTTACATTGGGAAACTTAAGTCTGTGCACTTTTCTGCTAACAACTACACTCCTGGAAATGGAAAAAAGAACACATTGACACCGGTGTGTCAGACCCACCATACTTGCTCCGGACACTGCGAGAGGGCTGTACAAGCAATGATCACACGCACGGCACAGCGGACACACCAGGAACCGCGGTGTTGGCCGTCGAATGGCGCTAGCTGCGCACCATTTGTGTACCGCCGCCGTCAGTGTCAGCCAGTTTGCCGTGGCATACGGAGCTCCATCGCAGTCTTTAACACTGGTAGCATGCCGCGACCGCGTGGACGTGAACCGTATGTGCAGTTGACGGACTTTGAGCGAGGGCGTATAGTGGGCATGCGGGAGGCCGGGTGGACGTACCGCCGAATTGCTCAACACGTGGGGCGTGAGGTCTCCACAGTACATCGATGTTGTCGCCAGTGGTCGGCGGAAGGTGCACGTGCCCGTCGACCTGGGACCGGACCGCAGCGACGCACGGATGCACGCCAAGACCGTAGGATCCTACGCAGTGCCGTAGGGGACCGCACCGCCACTTCCCAGCAAATTAGGGACACTGTTGCTCCTGGGGTATCGGCGAGGACCATTCGCAACCGTCTCCATGAAGCTGGGCTGCGGTCCCGCACACCGTTAGGCCGTCTTCCGCTCACGCCCCAACATCGTGCAGCCCGCCTCCAGTGGTGTCGCGACAGGCGTGAATGGAGGGACGAATGGAGACGTGTCGTCTTCAGCGATGAGAGTCGCTTCTGCCTTGGTGCCAATGATGGTCGTATGCGTGTTTGGCGCCGTGCAGGTGAGCGCCACAATCAGGACTGCATACGACCGAGGCACACAGGGCCAACACCCGGCATCATGGTGTGGGGAGCCATCTCCTACACTGGCCGTACACCACTGGTGATCGTCGAGGGGACACTGAATAGTGCACGGTACATCCAAACCGTCATCGAACCCATCGTTCTACCATTCCTAGACCGGCAAGGGAACTTGCTGTTCCAACAGGACAATGCACGTCCGCATGTATCCCGTGCCACCCAACGTGCTCTAGAAGGTGTAAGTCAACTACCCTGGCCAGCAAGATCTCCGGATCTGTCCCCCATTGAGCATGTTTGGGACTGGATGAAGCGTCGTCTCACGCGGTCTGCACGTCCAGCACGAATGCTGGTCCAACTGAGGCGCCAGGTGGAAATGGCATGGCAAGCCGTTCCACAGGACTACATCCAGCATCTCTACGATCGTCTCCATGGGAGAATAGCAGCCTGCATTGCTGCGAAAGGTGGATATACACTGTACTAGTGCCGACATTGTGCATGCTCTGCTGCCTGTGTCTATGTACCTGTGGTTCTGTCAGTGTGATCATGTGATGTATTTGACCCCAGGAATGTGTCAATAAAGTTTCCCCTTTCTGGGACAATGAATTCACGGTGTTCTTATTTTCAATTTTCAGGAGTGTATTTGTTTGTTTGTGTGTGTGTGTGTGTGTGTGTGTGTGTGAGGGAGTGGGGGGGGGGGTGAGCTACTGTAGTGTTTTGAGGATGTCAAGGACATTGCTGAGAGACATCAAAGATTGTCACCAGTAATTTGACTTCACATGAATCTCGATTTCTGTCTACACGATTCAGAGGAAAACCTATAGGGTAAAGCAAGTGAGAAAGGCACTCTGGAAAAGACTTAAGTTCTCTTTATATTCCAGATTTGGTTTTAATATGCAAAATTCGAAAGGAATGTGACGAAAAGAATAATTACCTTTCTTCACACCAACCTAGAGCAATTAATGCTCCATATCACCAGACCTGGCAGTCACCAAGGTGTATGTAACGGTCTGAGGATGATTAGAGATTCATCGGAACCGGTCACAATTTTTTTAAAGAAAATATTTTATGCGGCCTTCACTGCTTTTATTGTACTTTCGGCATCAACATCATGCCATAGCTGACCTTCGACGATGTATGTTGGAACTTAGTGGGTAAACATTCCGGCTAGTAGAAGCTGTTGTCAATGATAATCCGACACGAGGAGCGTCTAGTGTACAAGACAATCCAGTTAGACTCTGAACAGTGACAATTAGACTTAACTCGCATGATTGTGTGTCAAATGACACTGGAAAGTCGCTATGGGTGAATGTGGAGCCTAACCTACCGAGTGACATGTTGTTCGAAGTGGAACCGCTGGAGGATAGTGAGGTACTGGATGTAGTGTGTTGTTTTGTAAAACGTACAAGAGAGGCAGGGAGGCAAGGTAGTACTTGTCAGTGTGCATAATTTTGGCGCTGAGAGGATTAAATTGTTGAGGGGAACTTTGATGAGTACATTGCAGATTCTGGATTGGGGAAGAATGCCACCCAGAGGGTTTAGAGTCTAAACTTTAGACTATAAGAGGTCACAGGATGCTACTACGACTACATTTAGGGAGAACTTGAAACATTTAAAGGAGGCAGAAAGGATCTCTTTTATGCGCAAGGGCCATTGCCTACTATGCAAGTAATACAACATAGCATTCTGACAGCGAATGAAGCACCGGAGTATCGAGGGCCGTACAGAATACCACGATCATTGTAACCAGCTTTGGAGGAATTTATAAATCCGCGAAAGACTGACAGGATAATTAAAGAGAATAGTAGCACACGTGGGACAGGAAATGGAATTGTGCCCAATAAGCCTACGCATGGCTCGAAGAAGTGTCGCTTTTGTTGCGATTCCCACCATTTCAATAGCAGAAAGACAGATGCCTACCCAATCCCGAACTTCACAGAGGTAACGGATGATCTAGGGCAATGCCAGGACTTCTTGACAATGGCCTTGAGGATTGAATATCACCAGTGAGAAGTTTCCCTGGAGAATACGCCGAAAAATGCGTTTTCAGCAACTTGAAGACACTTATCAATACAGAAGGATGCCTTTTGGATTAAAAAATGCGCCGGCAACGTTCAAATATTTATTGGATGCAGTGCTGAAAAGATTGAAACCACGTCTGTGTCTGGTATATCTCGATGAAATAATCGTGTTTTGAAGGAATATGCAGGAGCATATGCAGTGACTGAAATAAGTGTCCAAGAAGTTACGAGCAGCTCATTTGACGCTAAGTACAAAGAAATGCCACTTTGCACTAGAAGAAGCCAAATATTTAGGGCATGTGATTAGTAAGGATGGTGTAAGTAAAATCCTAGATTAGTGCAAGCAGTGCAAGATTTTCCAGCAGCGGGGACAGATTATTATAGGAAGTCTGTGCAAGGGTTTGCAGATATTCCAAGACCACTTACACAATTGTTGAAGAAGAGTGTCAGGTTTGTGCGGTAGGAGGAATGTCAGGGAGCATTTGTCGAGTTAAAAAAATTGTTTATGTAGAATCCGGTGTTGGCGTTTCCCAACTTTCAGAAGGGGTTCGTACTGTCATGTGATGCATCGACCCACGCTCTTAGATGCGCTTTGTGCCAAGGGGTCGATGATCAAAACGTCCTAGTGCCTTTGCATCAAGACAGTTGAATGCAGTGGAGAGGAATTGTTCTACGACGAAGGGGTGAATGCTTAGCTTGGTGTGTCGGGTAACGTACTTCTAGCGTTACCTGTATGGAAGTAAGTTCAAGATTGCGACGAACTATGCTGTTTTGAAGTGGTTACTAGGTCTGAAGGACCCATCCAGTAGATTGACCAAATGGGCGTTAATACTCAGTGAATTGAGTACGAGGTAATCCTCAAACTAGGGAAGAAGCACACGAAAAATTGGTTAAGCAGGAAGATAGCAGTAGTACAAGCACTAAGTCAGGACCCTGCGGAATGGTAAGCAGCACTGAGCGCCGACAACGAGTGTAAAAAGTATGGCAACCAATAGCGGTTTAGCTGCATGGCGGATTATTGTGTAGAGAAACATAATTAGGATCACGTATGGTGGTGTCCGTCCCTGGTAGCTGAGTGGTCAGCGCGACAGAATGTCGATCCTAAGGGCCCGGGTTCGATTCCCGGCTGGGTCGGAGATTTTCTCCCCTCAGGGACTGGATTTTGTGTTGTCCTAATCATCATCATTTCATCCCCATCGACGCGTCGCCGAAGTGAAGTCAAATCGAAAGACTTCCACCCAGCGAACGTTCTACCCAACGGGAGGCCCTAGTCACACGACATTTTTTACGAATGGTGATGGCAGCCAAGTTGAAGTAGGAAGTACCATGTGAAATGCATGATCACGTCTTATCGGGCGTTGGGGGATGTAGGGCGTTGAACTGTTGAGCGGTAGAAATGTACTGGTAGAAGGGAAGGAAGAATGATGTCGATTAGTACGTTAGACATTGAGTCGACTGTGCACAGCAAGGTGATTTAAATCAGAAGCAGGTACTATTATACAGACTTTCACAAGCAATGGAACCGTTTAGTTACATTGGGGTAAACAGTTAAGTCCAATCAGCTGAATGTGAGGAGGTAACCAGTATTGGGACAACAGGGGCACCATTCCAAAGTACCGTTATCCAAGATGGCGGCGAAGATGTCATCCAAGATGGCGGCGAACACGTCATCCAAAAGGGCGGATTTGGCGGGAAGCTTGAATTTTGGCACAGAAAAAATCGCGCGAATTTCAAATTCCAACAGGACAATGCGTCACATCAAGAAAAATGGCGGGAAAAAGGGATATGTCTTTATTATTTAACCAGTTTCAAGCATGTGTGTTCGTCACGAGCTCTAGAGCCCAACTGGCATAGTTTATATCGTCACCACCAGAGAGCGCCATCGTGACATCATTCAATATGGCGGATTTTGGCGGGAAGTTTGAATTTTTGCGGGAAGAAGGTCAATTGGGCTACGTCCACTAACCTAACCCCCCCCCCACTCCCAGGAAATGGCGGGAAGTTCAAATTCCAACATGATAATGGCAGGAAAAGTGGACTAGTCTTTATTATTTAACCAGTTTCAAGCACGTGTGTTCGCCTCAAGCTCTAGAGCCCAACTGGCTTAACTGATATCGTCGCCACCAGACAGCGCCACTGTGAAGTCAGATCATGACGCAAGTACTGTTATTCAAGATGGTTGCGCCCAGTGTATCCACCACATGGTGTAAGATCGGACAGTTGGCCTACCTCAACTAACCTAACCTGCCCCAAAACAATGGCCCAAAGTTCAAATTCCAACATGATAATGCGGCATACCTACGATAATGGCGCGAAAAAAGGCTTGTCTTTATTATTTATCGAGTTTCAGGCGTGTGTGTTCTTCACTGCAGCTGGACTGCAACTGGCTTAGTTTACATCGCTGCCAGCAGAGGGCGCTCTCCTGACGTCAAGTGATGATGCAAGTTCTGTCATTCAAGATGGCTGCACCCAATGTATCCACCACGAGCTCCAGAGCTCAAGTGGCTTAGTTCATATTGTGGCCACCAGAGGATGCTACTGTGATGTCACGTGATGACACAAGACCGCCTGCTCTCTCTCTCTCTCTCGCGCGCGCGTTATAACCGGACACGCGCCGCGCTACCGGCCCGCGGGCATCCGACCGCTTACATCACACACCCTCGGCCGCCACCTCCATACACGCGCCGGACATAAATATGCTAACACCAACATCGCGCATCTAACCTGTCAGTTACCTAAGTACTTAATTGCATTCAATTTTAATCATACTAAATAATTCAATTTACAGTTTCAGTATTCAATGATCAAATAAGAAGTTCCACATTTTCCCACTATGAGCACAGTGCTCATTCATGACTTAGCAGCCCCACCACCCCACCCCAAAAATACTGCACTCCTATTGACCACGTGATACGACTTCATATAGGTATGAAAAGGTGTTCACTATACTTTCAACTACTTTTCAAGTTCCAGACAGCCACCTCTTCCTAGGAACCGGCGCCGAGTTTGAATTCTGGCAGTAAAGAACGGTCACTTGCGCTTTCATATAGGTACGAAAAGGAGTTCGCTACACTTTCAACTACCTAGTTTCAACTACTTTTCAAGGTCCAGACCACCACCTCCTCCTAGGAACCGGCGCCGAGTTTGAATTCTTGCACTGAAGAAAGGTCACTTGCCCTTTCGCTACCAATGTAAGAAAACTGGGGGAAAGAAAGGACATTTGTTCTAACCTCAACCACCTGACCGCCACTTACTCCTAGGGGCTGGTGGTAAAAGGACTCAGCCTGCACTAGGCTGATGGAGAGAGGAAGCATTCTACTTTATTTATTTTGGAGCAATTTATTTAGGGATGGAGTATATTTATCACAGAACACACGCTCTGACATATTTTTTATTTATTTATTTATTTATTGTTCCGTGGGACCAAATTAAGGAGAAGTCTCCATGGTCATGGAACGAGTCAATACATGAAACTATAACACGATATTAGAAACAGATAAAATTAAATATAAAAAAAACATATTCAGGTGACAAGTCGTAAGTTTAAATGAAGACAATCAACAATGTAACACTGGAATTTGCTTAATTTTTTAGCTCTTCCAGGAGCTCCTCGACAGAATAGAAGGAGTGAGCCATGAGGAAACTCTTCAGTTTAGACTTAAAAGAGTTTGGGCTACTGCTAAGATTTTTGAGTTCTTGTGGTAGCTTATTGAAAATGGATGCAGCAGAATACTGCACTCCTTTCTGCACAAGAGTGAAGGAAGTGCATTCTACATGCAGATTTGATTTCTGCCTAGTATTAACTGAGTGAAAGCTGCTAACTCTTGGGAATAGGCTAATATCGCTAACAACAAACGACATTAAAGAAAATATATACTGTGAGGGCAATGTCAGAATTCCCAGATTTTTGAATAGGGGTGGACAAGAGGTTCTCGAACTTACACCACATATAGCTCGAACAGCCCGTTTTTGAGCCAAAAATACCCTTTTTGAATCAGAAGAATTACCACAAAAAATAATACCATACGACATAAGCGTATGAAAACATGCGAAATAGACTACTTTTCGTGTTGAAGTGTCACTTATTTCAGATACTGTTCTAATCGTAAATAAAGCAGCATTTAGCTTCTGAACAAGATCCTGGACATGGGCTTTCCACAACAGCTTACTATCTATCCGAACGCCTAGGAATTTGAACTGTTCCGTCTCGCTTATAATATGCCCATTCTGTCTGATCAAAATATCGGTTCTTGTTGAATTGTGAGTTAGAAACTGTAAAAACTGAGTCTTACTGTGATTTAGCATCAAATTATTTTCCACAAGCCACGAACTTATTTCATGATCTACATTATTTGTTACTGTTTCAATATTACACACGAGATCCTTCACTATCAAGCTGGTGTCATCAGCAAACAGAAATATTTTTGAATCACCTGTAATACTAGAAGGCATATCATTTATATAAATAAGAAACAGCAGTGGCCCCAGCACCAACCCTTGGGGAACGCCCCACTTAACAGTGCCCCATTGGGACTGAACATTACTACCACTCTCAATATTGCGGAGAATTACCCTCTGCTTTCTGTTCTTAAAGTAAGAGGCGAACCAATTGTAAGCTACTCCCGTTACTCCATAATGGTCCAACTTCTGCAGTAATATTTTGTGGTCAACACAGTCAAAAGCCTTCGTTAAATCAAAGAAAACACCTAGCGTTCGCAACCTCTTATTCAATCCGTGCAAAACCTCACAGAGAAACGAGAATATAGCATTTTCAGTTGTTAAACCATTTCTAAAACCAAACTGAACATTTGACAGCAAATTATGTGAATTTAAATGCTCCAGTAACCTTGTATATACAACCTTCTCGATAACTTTAGCAAATACCGATAGCATAGAAATAGGTCTAAAATTGTCAACATTATCAATGCCTCCCTTTTTATAAAGTGGCTTCACTACCGAGTTCTTTAATCGGTCAGGAAACCCACCACTCCTAAAGGAAAAGTTACAGATATGGCTGAGAACTGGGCTAACATACATAGAACAATACTTCAGTATTCTGCTAGATATCCCGTCATATTCATGAGAGTTCTTGGTCTTTAGTGATTTAATTATTAACTCAATCTCCCTCTTGTCAGTATCATGGAGGAGCATTTCAGGTAACAGTCTCGGAATACTTTTTTCTAAGAGCGCTATATGATTCCCTGTTGGGACTAGGTTTCTATTTAGTTCACCTGCTATATTCAGAAAGTGATTATTAAATACTGTACATATATGCGACTTATCAGTAACACGGACATTCCCACTACGCACTGATTCTATATCCTCGACCTGTCTCTGCAGACCAGCCACTTCCTTTACGACTGACCATATGGTTTTAATTTTATCCTGAGACTTAGCTATTCTATCTGCATACCACATACTTTTTGCCTTCCTAATAACATTTTTAAGCACCTTACAATACTGTTTGTAATGGGCTGCTGCATTTAGATTTTGATTGTTTCTAACGTTTTGATATAATTGCCACTTTGTTCTACAAGATATTCTTATCCCTCTAGTCAGCCACCCAGGCTGCCTGTTTGTGCTAGTACCCTGTTTTAAAAGTTCTAACGGAAAGCAACTTTCAAAGAGCATGAGAAAAGTCTTGAGAAAAGCATTATATTTATCGTCTACTGTATCAGCGCTATAAACATCTTGCCACTCTTGTTCCTTTATAAGGTTTACAAAGGTCTCTACAGCAACTGGATCAGCTTTCCTGAACAGCTGATGACTATATTTAACACGTGTTGCAGCATAAAAAATTTTTAAAGTTAAAATTTGCGCATCATGATCTGAAAGGCCATTCACCTTTTTGTTAACAGAATGCCCTTCTAGTAATGAAGAATGAACAAAAATGTTCCCTTGCACTCTCGTTGGAAAGAATACGGTTTGCATAAGATTATATGAATTAAAGAGGTCTACCAGCATCCTCTTCCTTGCACAATCACTTATACAATTAATATTGAAGTCACCACATACAACTAACTTTTTGTATTACCTATAAAGTGAACCAAGAACCTCCTCTAGCTTTAGCAAAAATGTTGTGAAATCGGAGTCTGGGGATCTATAAATAACAACAGTTACAAGTTTAGCTCCGTTAAATTTAACCACACCTGCACAACATTCAAACACCTTTTCAGTGCAGTACTTTGAAACATCAATTGACTCAAATGCGATGCCGTTTTTCACATACATGGCTACTCCCCCACACCACAAAGAGCTCCTCGAAAAGCACCCAGCCAACCTGTATCCTGGTAAAGGAAGTCTCTGAATTATCTCCTTATTTAAGAAGTGTTCAGATATACCAATAATTTCAGAGTCAACATCTATAAGCAGTTCACTAACTTTATCTCTAATACCTTGTATATTTTGATGAAATATACTAATTCCCTCATTACTCGGATACCTAAGCTTTGTCAAAAGTGATTACCTTGTTAGAGAGACTTCCCTTAAGCAGGAATACCTATCAGCTGACTTCAATCTAAAAAAGGTGCAGCTCTAACACCCACTACTGCAGGAATTTTCCCATGAGTGATCCCACCAACCCCACCTATGCTGTCACCTATAAGCTTTGCCAACCTCCCCTTCCCATACCTGTTGAGGTGCAGGCCGTGTCTAGTGCAACCCGTCCTGCTGATAGACTCCACCGACACCACTGAAATGTGACCCATGCTTTCTGTCATCAGCGCACCCCCAAGTCTCATGTTATTACGCCTGACGGCTGTATTAAGATGAGGCCGATCGTGACGCTGAAACAGTTCCACGAAATGCACATTCGTGTTGCCAGTCTGAGTGGCTATCTTTTCCAGGTCACCATCTATGTTATACTCCCCATCCCTATCAATACTATTACCAGCCCCACCCACAATCACTACCTGATCCTCTTTAGTAAATTCCCTACATAACCCCCCTATGTTAACAGTCACCTGAGCCAACCCTGCATTAGGCTTCACAATGCTGGTGACCTGGTAGTCACTCCCCAGCACTTCCTGCAACTGCTGGCCTACACCTCTGCCATGAGAACTATCTAACAGCAGAACCTTCTTCTTCCTCTTCGACTTTGCAACTGTTCTAGGCACAGTAACTACTGAGGTCTGCTGCATACATCCTACATCTACAGCTACTAGAGATTCCTCTCCACTAGATTCTGACAGTTGGTCATATCTATTGTAAACACCAATAGTAAAACTATCTGAAAATCTTCTTCTCCTAGCAGATCTCTTGCCAACAGCCAGCTCCCATTCCCCAACCCCCTTCTCCCTCCTCATCCTATCTAGCTCCTCCTGTGCGTTTTTCAACTGCACCTGAAGGGCACAGATCTTACGCTCCTGCTCCTCTATCAATTTACTCTTGCTACATAACCTGCAGTTCCACGAGAGGATCTCACCAGAATGCCCACTGGCTTCCCCACTGCATTCCCCCCCCCCCCCCCCCCCCCCCCCAGTGAAAATACTTCGAACAAGTCTCACACCGCAATCCACTACTCACGAATCTACGGCAAAGCCCACACTTCTCACTCATGGTAAAATTTTACTTTTTCTAAGTTGCGCTACTACAATAAGAAGATGTTAAAAACCTGACTACAATAATCACAAACTTACTCTACAAGGGAAGTAACTACTATTATTAACAGTATTAATAAACAACAAATGTGAATATAACAAAAGACTAATACAGAAAGAGAATCAAACATCTAATGACACAGTAACGAAGCTGTAAACAGTTCCCAAAAGGTTCTTCTGAAATTATTTCACCAGAAAACACCAAGAACACCGGTTAAAGACTACTAAAGTTCCTAAATAAACCACTATACACAATCAATTAATTAGTACTTAGCTTTCGACGCGCCGCTACAGCTGCAAATGGTCAGCGCGGAATGTAAACACAGGCAAGAGGTTAAGTTGCTCGATACGAAACACTCACAAATATCAGGTCACAACACAAGAAAGGCAGAGGTGAATGAAGAAACCACTAATACGTCACTTATATAGTAAATATTATCACAAAAACCGTTAAAATATGTATCTGAAACCTAAAAATATATGAAAACTTAGAGCAGTCACTCGCTTATGACATCACAGCATACAGACCTGCAAACTACTCCTACATAACTCATGTATAACGCTCTGCACACACGCTTGCTAATTCTAAACCGTCAAAAATAACACATTGCAAAACCTACGGACATGCGAACCACTCATCTAGGTAAGAAAAGGGGTTCGCTACGCTTTCAACTACCTAGTTTCAACTAATTTTCAAGGACCAGACCGCAACCTCTTCCTAGGAACCGGAGCCGTGTTTGAATTCTTGCACTAAAGAAAGGTCACATGCCCTTTCGCTACCATCCTAACAAAATTGTTGCAAACCAAGCTCACCACCACTTACCTCAGCCTCCAGGACGCAACCTCTTCCTAGGGGCTGCTGGTAAAAGGACTCAGCTTGCACTAGGCTGATGGAAAGAGCAAGGAATGTACGTTATTTATTTGGGGGCGTTTTATTTAGGGATGGAGTATATGTAACACAGAACACACGCACTGACAAGCCCCACAGCATACAGACCAGCAAACAACTCCTACATAACTCATTTATAAGGCTCTACACACATGCTTGCTATTTGTAAACCGTCAAAAATAACGCACTGCACAGCCTACAGACATGCGATCCACTCGTAAATTATGCAATACATTTACGTCCAAATAGCCAAACAACTCGTCAATTGTCAAAATAATAATCCATCTAAAAGACTCTGCTTGATAATCGTCAACTGTAGAAATCATACACCAGCCTTTATTTAAACAATTAGAGGCAGCACCACCACCTAGTGTATTCGCCACTGAGTCCAGTGCCCAACTGACTTAGTTCATATCGATGCCACTAGAGGACGCTGTAGTGCCATCAGGTGATGACGCAAGTGCCGTAATCTAAGATGGCACCACCTAGTGGGTTCACCACGAGCTCCAGACCCCAACTGTCTTAGTACATTTCGTCGCCGCCAGAGGACGCCTCCGTGACACCAGCTGATGATGCAAGTACAGTCATCCATGATAGCGCCAAACAATGTGTTCTCCACGTGGTCTAGTACTCAACGATATCAACTAAGTCACTGGGGTTCTAGAGCTCGTGACGAACACACATGCTTGAAACTGGTTAAATAATAAAGACATGTCCCTTTTTCCTGCCATTTTTCTTGGTGAAATGAAATGAAATGAATGTGTGGCATTGTTAGCCAGTAGGCCCCATCTGGGGAAGTTCGGCCGCCAGGTGCAAGTCTTATTGCAGATGACGCCACATTGGGCGACTTGCGCGTCCATGATGATGAGATGAGGATGAGGGCAACACAACACCCAGTCCACGGGCAGAGAAAATCTCCAACCCGGCCGGGAATCGAACCTGGGCCCACAGCATGGGAGGGAAGCACGTTACCACGCATCTAAGCAGGCGGACGTTTTTCTTGGTGTGATGCATTATCCTGTTGGAATTTGAAATCCGCGCCACTTTTTCTGGGCGAGGGGGGCGTGGCACTTTCCCGCCAAAATTCAAACTTCCCACCCAAGTCCGCCATCTTGGATGACGTCATCGCCGTCATATTCGATGACGTCATTGCCACCAACTTGGATGACGTCATCGCCGCCATCTTGGATAACGATACTTTGGAATGGATCCCCTGTTGTCCCAATACTGTAACCATTTTGTGCTAACTATAATAGACGATTTGTCTAGTAACATCGAGATGGTGATGCCGAACTAACAAGCAGTCAGTCGCGCAACCATTGGTTATTAGGTGGGTGTTAAAGTTTGGGATACCAGAGAAAGAACAGTCCGCTTAGTCCGCAAAATAATGGAAGTATGGCACGAGTTCATCGAACGATTGGGAAATGCTTAGTTATGAAGTGAATGTGTACCATTCGGACTCGAACATGTATCTAACATTCATAGTGAGTCCATACGACTCCAAAGTGCACACTGACACAGTGTTGTCATGCTTCGAGGTGGTGTGTGGGTGGTGTGTGGGTGGTGTGTGGGTGGTGTGTGGGAAGAAGATGTCGTTATCATTCGATATGATTAGCCAGAAGGGAGGACGGAAGGGGGAGTCGGTCTGACAATTTGTAACAGTGAGGGAAGTGTGCAGGAGGGCCCAGCGAGCAAATATTGTGGCATTGGAGAAGCAGGAAGAGGCAGTGAAGCGAGACATTACTTCAGTATAAAGTAGGACAATGGGTGATGATGTGAAGTGCACATACTACAGAAGGAAAACGAGGATGTTTGTAACATGGTACTAGGGCCTGTACAAATTAATTGAAACATCACCAACAAATATAAAGCTGCAGCTGCCGACAAGGTCAACAATATTACATACTGGGCATCTATGACCGGTCAAGGGTGCACCAGAGAATTCCATGAGAGATATTAGTGAGGGCGAGGAAAGAGACAAAGAAGAAGTGGAAGGATGAGAGATAAATCCAGATACCTCATGCTCAGTTGCACTGAGGCCAAGGAATTAACTGATATGTATTATGATTTTGTGTGTCTGAATATTGTTCTTTTGTGTAGAGTACATGGCGTTAACGTTGTCTTGGGTAAGGTTATATGTTCGGTACGATAGAATTTCTCGTTAGTGTGTTAGTGTGCTGCAGGATCGTCACCTGGACGGTGGAGTTCTATCTTCCAGGAAGCCAGACGTAGCGTTATCCTGTCGCAGATGCTCATTACGAATAGTGTTTAATGTATGGGAGTTGCAGAAAGGAATAATGACGCTGGAGGAGTTGTTTTCAGGGGGTGCAACAGTTAGCAAATAGTAGCAGGAGGTTGAGAGAGGTCAGCAAGTTGATCGGTCATATGCTTGATTGCTGAAGACCATCTTCAGGACATCAGACGCAAGCGACGTAAGCAAATTGTGCTGGTCACAAGGGGGTTAGCAGAGGCAAATAAAGTAACTATGGAATGTCATTGCAAGCGATTTGTTAACTTGGAGAGCAGCGCGTTAAACAACATATGCATGCTTCGACAGCTTTCTAAGAAAGTCATGGATTATGTCATGGATTCGGCTGACGCTCAAATCCGGGATTTGGGAGAGGTACAAACACAGATGCAAATACTATATGCAAGAACAACGATGAAAAAACTGTTGCTGTCACGAAGGGATAGTATCTACAACGCAACGATGGAGTTAAATCACTTGGAAGAAGCTGTCCATCTCCAGTCTTGCTGTCACCTGAGTAGTATCTGAGGGGTTGAGGAAGGTACAAGGAGAATAACCGCCGGAATTATAGCTAGTAGAGGAGTTGAGCAGCCAGAGCTTGTCAAATGTTCAAATGCGTGTGAAATCTTATGGGACTTAACTGCGGAGGTCATCAGTCCCTAAGCTTACACACTACTTAACCTAAACTATCCTAAGGACAAACACACACACCCACGCCCGAGGGAGGATTCGAACGTCCTCCGGGACCAGCCGCACAGTCCATGACTGCAGCGCCTGAGACCGCTCGGCTAATCCCGCGCGGCCCAGAACTTGTCCTTCTACTATCATGATGCTATTTTGGGTGTAATGACACATGGCACAGTGGTATGTATCAGTAAAGATACAAGTAGCAAGCAAACAGGCAGTGTTTAGACGCTACATAGTGTAAACTTACCCGGTGAAGTTAGCGGCAGTTGGAAAATTTGCGCAAGTGCGAGAGGATGAGCTGCTACTATTGGCGGAAGATGGGGAGCGACACGTGGTGATGACCGACGGTGATCTTCAGCAGTGTCAGAGCGTGATAGCCACCATATGCCCTACTCGTGAGACTGTGATGGATGGCGGCAGATGCTCACATACATCATGCTATGATGGGAGTTACTCTGTTAAATGTGACATTGTTGTTGTTGTTGTTGTTGTTGTTGTGGTCTTCAGTCCTGAGACTGGTTTGATGCAGGTCTCCATGCTACTCTATCCTGTGCAAGCTTCTTCATCTCCCAGTACCTACTGCAACCTACATCCTTCTGAATCTGCTTAGTGTATTCATCTCTTGGTCTCCCCCTACGATTTTTACCCTCCACACTGCCCTCCAATACTAAATTGGTGATCCCTTGATGCCTCAGAACATGTCCTATCAACCGATCCCTTCTTCTGGTCAAGTTGTGCCACAAAATTCTCTTCTCCCCAATCCTTTTCAATACTTCCTCATTAGTTATGTGATCTACCCATCTAATCTTCAGCATTCTTCGGTAGCACCACATTTCGAAAGCTTCTATTCTCTTCTTGTCCAAACTATTTACCGTCCAGGTTTCACTTCCATACATGGCTACACTCCATACAAATACTTTCAGAAATGACTTCCTGACACTTAAATCTATACTCGATGTTAACAAATTTCTCTTCTTCAGAAACGCTTTCCTTGCCATTGCCAGTCTACATTTGATATCCTCTCTACTTCGACCATCATCAGTTATTTTGCTCCCCAAATAGCAAAACTCCTTTACTACTTTAAGTGTCTCATTTCCTAATCTAATACCCTCAACATCAGCCGACTTAATTCGACTACATTCCATTATCCTCGTTTTGCTTTTGTTGATGTTCATCTTATATCCTTCTTTCAGGACACTGTCCATTCCGTTCAACTGCTCTTCCAAGTCCTTTGCTGTCTCTGACAGAATTACAATGTCATCGGCGAACCTCAAAGTTTTTATTTCTTCTCCATGGATTTTAATACCTACTCCGAATTTTTCTTTTGTTTCCTTTACTGCTTGCTCAATATACAGATTGAATAACATCGGGGAGAGGCTACAACCCTGTCTCACTCCCTTCCCAACCACTGCTTCCCTTTCATGTCCCTCGACTCTTATAACTGCCATCTGGTTTCTGTACAAATTGTAAATAGCCTTTCTCTCCCTGTATTTTATCCCTGCCACCTTTAGAATTTGAAAGAGAGTATTCCAGTCAACATTGTCAAAAGCTTTCTCTAATCTACAAATGCTAGAAACGTGGATTTGCCTTTCCTTAATCTTTCTTCTAAGATAAGTGGTAAGGTCAGTATTGCCTCACGTGTTCCAGTATTTCTACGGAATCCAAACTGATCTTCCCCGAGGTCGGCTTCTACTAGTTTTTCCATTCGTCTGCAAAGTATTCGTGTTAGTATTTTGCAGCTGTGGCTTATTAAACTGATAGTTCGGTAATTTTCACATCTGTCAACACCTGCTTTCTTTGGGATTGGAATTATTATATTCTTCTTGAAGTCTGAGGGTATTTCGCCTGTTTCATACATCTTGCTCACCAGATGGTAGAGTTTTGTCAGGACTGGCTCTCCCAAGGCCGTCAGTAGTTCCAATGGAATGTTGTCTACTCCGGGGGCCTTGTTTCGACTCAGGTCTTTCAGTGCTCTGTCAAACTCTTCACGCAATATCGTATCTCCCCTTTCATCTTCATCTACATCTTCTTCCATTTCCATAATATTGTCCTCAAGTACATCGCCCTTGTATAGACCCTCTATATACTCCTTCCACCTTTCTGCTTTCCCTTCTTTGCTTAGAACAGGGTTTCCATCTGAGCTCTTGATGTTCATACAAGTGGTTTTCTTATCTCCAAAGGTCTCTTTAATTTTCCTGTAGGCAGCATCTATCTTACTCCTAGTGAGATAAGCCTCTACATCCTTACATTTGTCCTCTAGCCATCCCTGCTTAGCCATTTTGCACTTCCTGTCTATCTCATTTTTGAGACGTTTGTATTCCTTTTTGCCTGCTTCATTTACTGCATTTTTATATTTTCTCCTTTCATCAATTAAATTCAATATTTCTTCTGTTACCCAAGGATTTCTACTAGCCCTCGTCTTTTTACCTACTTGATCCTCTGCTGCCTTCACTACTTCATCCCTCAGAGCTACCCATTCTTCTTCTACTTTATTTCTTTCCCCCATTCCTGTCAATTGTTCCCTTATGCTCTCCCTGAAACTGTGTACAACCTCTGGTTCCTTCAGTTTATCCAGGTCCCATCTCCTTAAATTCCCACCTTTTTGCAGTTTCTTCAGTTTTAATCTACAGGCCACAACCAATAGATTGTGGTTAGAGTCCACATCTGCCCCTGGAAATGTCTTACAATTTAAAACCTGGTTCCTAAATCTCTGTATTACCATTATATAATCTATCTGAAACCTTTTAGTATCTCCAGGGTTCTTCCATGTATACAACCTTCTATCATGATTCTTAAACATGTGACATAGCTGCATCTATAGTGGCCAGATGATACTCCAGAGATATTGTCCGAACAAAGCCTTACCTCCCTTAACGATGCCTGGGAACTGAGCCTGGACCGCTTACTAAATTGGATTGTAACAGCACAGGGGGGGGGGGGGGGGGGAGGGAAGGATCACTACAGAGCAACTGCTGCAACATGTGGCACAGTATAGGGATGGTAGATGTCAGGTAACCATCACCTTGAGTGTGACAGTTCCTAGCGCCGTAGTGACTCTGATTTTGCTCTCGCTAGCTCTTACATATTTGAAATGACGAGCCTTGTGATAACCCAATCCAGGGGTGACTGAAGTTCTTGTAGACTGAGCGAGAGATGACAGATGGACTTATGAAGTTGCAGATTAATATAGTAATTGTATAGTAGTTAAGAGTAGCCAAATTTTGTATTACGTGCTTGTTTTACAGATTAAGGTTAAAGGTAATTACAGTAGGAAGCTGGGCTAGAGCAAGACATGAGGGCTGGGTCTTCTTCGTGGGGGAGTGGTGGGGGGGGGGGGCAGGGGCAGTGTAATGTCGCTATCCAGACTTTGAGCCAAAAGTAATAAGCCCTTAGCAAAAATAATAAGAAGTAGTGAGAAAGTCACCATAGAGCACTGCATTGGCAGCTGCGGGTCAGTAGGCGTCAGTGTGTCGACATGTGGGTTACAATAACAAACACGCAAGTGGATTGTGAGACAAGGATAGCAGGATGCAACAGCAAACTGCGCCATGCAGAGATATCCAAGCAGCACACCAGGGCAATCTCTTGCTATGGTTCAAATGGCTCTGAGCACTATGGGACTTAACTTCTGAGGTCAACAGTCCCCTTGAACTTAGAACTACTTAAACCTAACTAACCTAAGGACATCACACACATCCATGCCCGAGGCAGGATTCGAACCTGCGACCGTAGCGCCTAGAACCCCTCGGCCACTCCGGCCGGCTCTTGCTATGGCCAACGTGACTAGGTACTGCGTTTTAGAGAAACAAATGCACGACAGTGGCACATAAATAATTCTCAGGTTTAAGGCAGAGACACTTCTCATCGCTAGAGACCAGCAGCACCACTATGAAGCCAGAACTACGCCAGACAGTGAGACGACTGTGCATTGCCAGCAGCAGCCACGGATTCGAGAGTGGGCTGCAGCTGCCACCAGCACTGAAGCCTTCTCGGGCCCCGCCGACCTGCCGTCCACGCCTGCTGCCACCAGTGCTGAAATGTTAATGGGATCTGACACCTCAGCGCCAGCCGCCATCCAACTCCTGCCAGAGGGCGGCAAGTCGTACCCCACACATAACTGTCTTCACGGTGACGCCTGCGGAGCGAGGGGCCGCCAGGGTTCTGCGCTGCCGAGGGAAGTAACACGTCAACGACCATGGCTACCAATGGCCGCCGGCCTAAAGTGGGCCTATCGTCAGCATGACACGCCACCTGCTGAGCATCCATGGTGCTAGCCGCCGCCCATATGTCGGCACCAACCAGGGATAACAGAGACAGAGGCGTGTTTGCCTCGCAGAGCCGCGATACCTCATGTATTGGAGTTAAATAAAGTCATTCTTTACTGTCAAAAGTGTTTCCATTGTGCCCTCCAGCCCGCCACTGACTTCTCTATCTCTTCAAAGGAGGAGAACTCAAAATATGAGTATATGACCTTGTTTCAGTCCAGCAAATGGTTCCTGTCTAGATGGAGGGTCTTTATTAATAACAATGTTTCGGCTCAAAATGGCTCTGAGCACTATGGGACTCAACATCTTAGGTCATAAGTCCCCTAGAACTTAGAACTACTTAAACCTAACTAACCTAAGGACATCACACACACCCATGCCCGAGGCAGGATTCGAACCTGCGACCGTAGCAGTCCCGCGGTTCCAGACTGCAGCGCCAGAACCGCTAGACCACCGCGGCCGGCAACAATGTTTCGGCATTGCTATCTACAGACACTAACAGAACATAGAACTTGGACTGCAGGTTACAAATTGGTCGACCACTCCCTATTTCGGGAATAAGCGAAAGGTAGCCAGCAAAGTTATATTCTCCATGTGAGGGAGCTCTTGAACATTTGGCACTGGTTTCTAGAAAGATACGTAGGCCACCCAGTGTAGTTAGTTCGTGAAGTACGAGGGCGGTTCAGAAAGTAACCTCCGATCGGTCACAGTGCGGGTTGTGGGGGGAGTAGCGACGCCATCTGTGCGTTCACGCACCCAACAGGTCAGTCAGCATCAAGCCGTGGTCGAGTAAACGTCGTACCTGCGCTAGTTTTGTTTTTGTGGCAGTTTGAAATGTGTGCTGCAATAGAAAACCCCGCCAAATGTGAAGTGCGTGCTGTCATAAGGTTTCTTACAGCCAAAGGATATTCTGCAGCAGCTATTCATCGTGAGCTTTGTGCCGTGTACGGACCAAGAGTTACGAGTGAAGGAGTTGTCCGTGAATGGGTACGTTTATTTAAAAGTGGACGAGAAAACGTTCATGATGAAGAGAGGAGTGGTAGACCATCATTGGTGACTGACGAACTCGTTCAGACAGTTGATGCAAAAGTTCGTGAAAATCGACGTTTCTCAATGTCGGAGTTGTCTACTGGTTTTCCACAGATTTCTAAGACTCTCTTGTACGAGATAGTGACAGCAAGATTGGGTTACCGTAAGTTCTGTGCACGATGGGTGCCCAAAATTCTTACCGACCAGCACAAAACTCAAAGAATGGCCTCTGCATTAGACTTTCTGTCACGTTATGAGGACAAAGGAGAACCATTGTTAAACAGAATCGTGACCGGTGACGAAACCTGGATTAAGTACGTGAACCCTGAGACAAAAGAACAATCAAAGATGTGGGCACATTCAAATTCGCCTACCAAACCAAGAAAAGCCTCGCAAGATTTTTCTGCCAGAAAACTGATGGCAACGGTGTTTTGGGATGCCAAAGGGGTGTTGTTGGTTGAATTCATGGAACGTGGTACGACCATTAATCAAGACGTGTACTGTGAAACAATAAAAAAGTTATGACGGGCTATACAGAACAAACGCCGTGGTATGCTGACTTCTGGTATCGTTTTTTTGCATGATAACGCCCGTCCTCACTCTGCTCACAGAACAACAGCCCTTCTTGAGTCCTTCAAGTGGGACGTTATCAACCATCCACCTTACAGCCCAGACCTGGCACCAAGTGATTATCACCTCTTCATGCATTTGAAGAAATGGCTCGGGTCACAGCGGTTTGATGACGACGAAGAGCTCAAAGATGCGGTCACAGGCTGGCTCCAGGCACAAGCGGGTGATTTTTATGCAGAAGGAATTTCAAAGCTTGTGAAGAGATACGATAAGTGCCTCAATCGCTATGGAGACTATGTAGAAAAATAGTGCAAAGATGTAGTTGTAAGATGTATATATTAAAATATTTTTATTTAACTTGGTGTATTTTTTTAAATCAACCGGAGGTTACTTTCTGAACGGCCCTCGTAGGTTTAGTTTTGTTTATCATGTACTTCTATGGGAAAGTAAATAACAAACAGCTTTTGACTTTGTTTACTTCTGTTAATTTGTTTAGCGCTAAAGTATACGCAAAAGCTCAGTATAGCTGCCAGTTGTTGCAGCCGTTGTAGGAATTCATGCAGGAGTTGGCTACTGTCTGTGAATTGCTGAAAGCCGCGTTGGCAATTGTCAGCCATCTCCGTATCGGCTGCTGAGAATTACGCAGTTGGTGCAGTGACAGGACTATACAAATGCGCCATGGAGCTTCCCAGTTTCGCGTATTGCTGATACGCTTCATAAAAAGACCCGATCTTGCGTCAAGTAGACCCATGTGGCAACTTGCGAACCGCGTCTAGGATAGAAGTATTTTCGTGAGAAAAGTTCTATATTCCAAATAGCCGAAAGGTTAGCGCTACACTTCTAACAAGCTGGTTCATGGCATTACCTCTCGCTGATAGTGAGACAGAGCCAGCAAACATTGCGTTTCGTGCTCGAATAGCAGCCTCTCTTTCTTCGAGATCTGTAAAAGAAAGATTATGGTTTAACATCCCTTGGACGTGATTATAGATGGAACAAGAACTCTGATTGGGGGAGAATGGGGATGGAAAATCGGCAGGGTCATTTTCAGAGGAACCATCCAGGCGTTTGCCTTATGCTATTTGAAGAAATTACGTAAAACCTAAATCAGAATGGCCAAACAGGAATTTCAACTGTCGTACCCTCGAATTCGAATCCTGTGTCCTAACAACTACATGTACATTTAAGTCGACATTTACATCGACAGTCTGCAGACCACTGTGCATGGCGGATGGTACGGTCATTGCGGCAATTACAAGGTTTTCCTCCCTGTTCTATCCACGTATGGTTCGCAGGAAGAATTATTGTTTAAACGCCTCTTATACGCTGTAATTAGTCTAATCTTGTCTTCGCAGTCCCTATGGGAGCGATACGTGGGGGGTTGTAGTTTATTCTAAAATTCATCACTTAAATTTGGTTATAGACTCTTTCTAAATGGGTTTTACGGTACAGGCTGCGTCTATCTTCAAGCATCGACCAGTTCAGTTCTTTCAGCATCTTCGTGACACCCTCTTATATGTCAAGCAAACCTGCGACGATTCGTGGTGCTCTTCTTTCATTCCGTTCAATATCCCTTGTTAATTCTATTTGGTTCGAATCCCACACACTTAAGAGCAGTATCCTAAGATGTCTCGCACAAGTGTTTTGTAGGCAATCTCCTTTGTTGGTTGCTTGCATTTCCCTAGTATTCTACCAACGAACCGATGTCTGCCACCCGCTTTACGTGACTGAGAGTGTGTGGTCAAAAAAATGTGTGTGAAATCTTATGGGACTTAACTGCTAAGGTCATCAGTCCCTAAGCTTACACACTACTTAACCTAAATTATCCTAAGGACAAACACACACACCCATGCCCGAGGGAGGACTCGAACCTCCGCCGGGACCAGCCGCACAGTCCAGGACTGCAGTGCCCTAGACCGCTTGGCTAATCACGCGGCAGTGTGTGGTCGTTCCATGTCGTATCCCTAAAAACTGTTACCCGCAGGTAATTTGTATGAGTGTTCTTTGACCGATTACAGCGGTAACTCATTTATATTGTAGTCGCAAGATACTACATTTGTTTTGGTTTATGAAGTGAACATTTGAAGTGATTTGGCAATCTTTGTACCGCTTTGAAATCTTATCGAGAGCCGACTGAAGGTAGTAATTCATTAAGGTCACTAAAATACAAAATGAACATTAAAGGCCCCAGCATACTTCTCTGGGGCACATATGAAGCTACTTGAACATCTGTCGATGATTCTCCATCCAAGATAATATGCTGTGCCCTCCCCGCCAAGAAATCTTCAGTCTATTCACAAATCTCACTTGATAGCTAAAGTGATTGTACCTTCGATAATAAGCGTATGCTATGTGTGTTACTGAGTCAAATTCATTTCGAGAGTCAAGAAATGCTGCATCTATCTGACAGCCTTGATCCATGGCTTTCAGGATGTCATCTGAGAAAAAAGCTAGTTGGTTTTGACATCATGATTTTTCGGAACCCATGCTGGCTGCCATGGAAGAGGTAATTCTGTTCGAGATACTCCACTGCATTTGAGCTCATAATATGTATTAAGATGCTACAACAAATGAATGTCAAGGATACTGAACAGTAGTTTTGTGAATCATTTCTGCTGCACTCCCTGCAGACGGGTGTGTGCTGTGATTTCTTCCAACCAATGGGTACAGTTTTTTGTTTGAGGGGTCTTCCGTAGAATATGGTTAACAAAGGGCCTAACTCAGCTGCAAATTCGCTATAGAATGCGTAGGGATTCCAAAGGATCCTAGAGCTTTGTTCAAATTTAATAATTTGAGGTGTTTCCCAGAGTCACTGACACTAAAATATGTTTCACTTATTTTAACAGTGGCTTGAGAATTAAATTCTCTGTTTTACTTTCTAAAATTACATTTGAAAACGGAGTTAAGAATTTCTGCTTTTGCTTTGCTACTCTCAATTTCAATTCTTGTCTCGTCCATGAGTGTCTGGACACTAACTTTGGTAGCACTAAGAGCCTTTACATACGACCAGAATTTCTTCAGATTTTCTGACAGATCTTTCGCTAATATTCTGCTACTGTAGTCACTGAGAGCTTCACGCATTGACTAGCATTTGTAAACTTAGAGAAAGCTTTTGACAATGTTGACTGGAATACTCTTTTTCAAATTCTGAAGGTGGCAGGGATCAAATACAGGGAGCGAAAGGCTATTTAGAATTTGTACAGAAACCAGGTGACAATTATAGGAGTCGAGGGGCATGAAAGGGAAACAGTGGTTGGGAAGGGAGTAAGACAGGGTTGTAGCCTATCCCCAATGTTATTCAATCTGCATATTGAGCAAGCAGTAAAGGAAACAAAAGAAAAATTTGGAGTAGGAATTAAAATCCATGGAGAAGAAATAAAACCTCCGAGGTTTGCTGATGACATTGTACTTCTGTCAGAGACAGCAAAGGACCTGGAAGAGCAGTTCAACGGTATGGGCAGTGTCTTGAAAGGAGGATATAAGATGAACATCAACAAAAGCAAAACGAGGATAATGGAATGTAGTCGAATTAAGTCGGGTGATGCTGAGGGAATTAGATTAGGAAATGAGACACTTAAAGTAGTAAAGGAGTTTTGCTATTTGGGGAGCAAAATAGCTGATGATGGTCGAAGTAGAGAGGATATAAAATGTAGACTGGCAATGGCAAGGAAAGCGTTTCTGAAGAAGAGAAATTTGTTAACATCGATTATAGATTTAAGTATCAGGAAGTCTTTTTCTCAAAGTATTTGTATGGAGTGTAGCCATGTATGGAAGTGAAACATGGACGATAAATAGTTTAGACGAGAAGAGAATAGAAGCTTTCGAAATGCGGTGCTACAGAAGAATGCTGATGATTAGATGGGTAGATCACATAACTAATGAGTAGGTACTGAATAGAATAGGGGAGAAGAGAAATTTGTGCCACAAGTTGACTAGAAGAATGGATCGGTTAGTAGGACATGTTCTGAGGCAGCAAGGGATCACCAATTTAGTATCGGAGGGCAGGTCGGAGGGTAAAAATTGTAGAGGAAGACCAAGAGATGAATACACTAAGCAGATTCAGAAGGCTGTAGGTTGCAATGATGAAGAAGCTTGCACAGGATAGAGTAGCATGGAGAGTTGCATCAAAACAGTCTCTGGACTGAAGGCCGGAACAACAACATGCAGTAGTCTCTGTTTATATTGAAGTTACTTTATGTTGATTTTATACCATGGAGGGTCCCTCCCATCATGAACTGTTCTACGATATCTATATATGTCCAGTGCATGGCAAACTATTCTATTAAATATGAGCCATAGTTGCTCTACATTCTCTTGTCCTCATGTAAAAGTTTCACATTTCTCATTGAGATATGATGTTACCACATCTTTATCTATTTTACTGATCATATAAATCTTTCCACTTGTTTTAGTTGGTAATCATTGTTGGTACAGTTGCTTCATGGTCACTGATACCAGATTAAATGTAGCCATCCTCAAAGAGTATTCAATATACACTGGGTGACAAAAACAGTGCAGCACCCAGAAGAAATGGTCGGATGTCACTTTAACTTCATAAACATACACACCATCGACAGGTTTGTAAATGATTAGAGTTGCAGTTCTGTGTGACAAGTAGAACAGCCTACAGAGTGCATTAGTGTTATCCGTGTTTTGTTTTATTACCAGGCCTGGTAGGATATAAGTGGCGTGACCAGAGTCAGATTTTAAGTGGTCACTATGAAGAATAGGACACGGAGATGCTGCATACTTGTGTGAGACAGAGTTTAAAATGGGCCTCATTGTCGGTCTCCATTTGGCTGGCTGGTCGAATCAGGCAGTACCGAGAATTTTGTAGCATTCGGATATGGCAGTGGCCTAGTGTTGCATTGTATAGAAACATGAGGGCAGACTTACTCGTTGTCCGGCATCCAGTTGACTACGTCTGTGCAGTACTGTGCACCAAGCACATTGTAAACCCTTCACAACTTTGTCTGCCATCTGAAAACAAGTAATGGATTCCCTGTAAAACCTATGTCATCTCTCATCATTGGTCGGAGACTAGCAGCAGCTGGACTATAGCATAAACTCCTTTTAACACCACAACACAAATGGCTGCGTGTGGCGTAGTGCCATGAATGGGAAGCACAGACTGTTGATGAGTGGCATCGCATTGGTCTTAGCAACAAAACACTGTTTACTGAAATCTATGACTTTATATTTTTTGGTTAATAACAGTTTATTTTTATCTGTTATTACTTTTATGCTGTAATTTCATGTACTGACACGTTCCCTGACCTTGTAGATTTGCTCTTCAATTTGGTCCTACAGAACTGGACATGAAAATAAATAAAAAAAAAACAGTGGTACCTCAAGGGCACACTGCTTTCTTATGCATAACCTCTCACACGAAAATATTTTGGTGGTATTTTCCAACAGGACAATGCTAGTCCATACATGGCTGGTTTATCTATGAATAGTCTGCTACACGTTGAGGCACTCCCATGGCCAACAAGATTCCCAGATCTGTCCCAATAGAACATTTGTGGGTCCAATTTGGACGGTAACTCCCTCCCAGACTCACTGTCCAGGGTATCAAGTACCTGTCAAACAGCTGTGGGTCACGTTGTCTCAGGAGAGCATACAACGGCTGTATGATACCATTCCTAACCAAATCAGTGCATTCATCCAGGCCACAGCTGATGCAGTGTCATACTGATGAGTGGGCTCATACTGCCAAGTTCTTTGTAAATATGACTCAATTTTTTAATCACTGACATAACGTCAAGTAAGCTCTCACCATTTGAAGTTTCGTTTGTTTCTTCCTCTCTTTCTGAGCGCTTTACTTTTTTGTCAGGCAGTGTACTTAGAGATATAACAGCAACTCATTGTTGGTGTACTGTTGTGCTACATGAACTATTAAACTTCTTGCGGGACTCTTACTGATATGCAGCTAGTCAGCCTGCCTTATACTTATTAGTCACTGTGCCCAAAATTAAGCACTCAGCACTAGCGGTTTGTGAACTTGTGTAGTAATGATGAATACCGCAAATGTCGCCATAAGTCAGTTTGGCAACGACCTTATGTTTCCATTATTTTAAATACAGCTTAGGTAGCTTCAGAGAACGAATTTTTTGGAGATGTTATGGTGATGTATTGTCTTCCCTTGTCAGTCACAGAGACACAGCTACACATGTCTCCACTGTAACTATGGATATTCGCCAAGTAGTTGATTTATTACAAGGTGAAGTATTACACCCCAGATTCGTATGTCGTAACATCTTAAGAATATATGTCCCCACATCGTACATGCACAAGACAACGAGCAACAGACAGCAGCACATGGAGCAGTATTGTGTGATGACAAGGACTGTCATTATCTAGTACATAGCAATGAATCACTAAGGAATAAGTAGTGGAGCAAACTATGTACCACCCCACTCTCCATTGTTGCCAGATGTATCCAACATGGCGGCGATGACGCCATCCAAGATGGCGGCCTGTAGACTTGGCATGAGAGCATGACATCATCCAAGATGGTGGCCTTGACGTCATCCAAGGTGGTGGATTTTGGCAGGAAGATAGGTCAATTGCACTACCTCCACTAACCGAATCACCCTCCCCTTCCCTCCCCCAGAAAATGGTGGGTCATTCAAATTCCATCAGGACAATGTAACACACTTCTACTAACCTAAGAAAATGGATGGAAAACAGGTCACTTGGCCTATCTCTGCTAACCTAAGTCTTCCGACCACCATGTCTTCCTTGGGACTGGCGAGAAGTTTGAATTTTGGAAAGATAGGTCAATTGGGCTATCTCTACTAATCTAAGAAAATGGCAGGAAAGAAAGGGCAGTTGGGCTACCTCCACTAACCAAAGTCATCCGACCGCCACCTCATCCTAGGAAATGGCAGGAAGAGGACTCAACCTGTGCTGGACATAAGTCTTTATTTTGCATGCACTATTTATTGAAACAATTAGAGGCAGTACCACCATCAAGTGTAGTCACCATGGGGTCCAGAGTCCAACCGACCTAGTACACAGTACTGCCACCAGAGGGTACTGTTGTCTGTACCATGACATAATCCAAAGTGGCGGACTCGGGTAGGGGGAAATAGCGGGAAAGAGTGTGGTCACCATGGGGTCTGGCGTACAACTGACATAGTACACAGTACTGCCAGCAGAGAGCGCTGTCGTCCTTTCTGTGACATAATGTAAGATGACAGGGGAAATGGAGTGAAACAGTGTGGTTGTCATGGGAGTCCGGAGTCCAACTGACCTAGTACACAGTACTGGCACCAAAGGGCGCTGTCGTCCTTTCTGTGACATAATCCAAGATGGTAGGGGAAAATGGAGGGAAACAGTGTGGTCGCCATGGGGTCCAGAGAGCAAATGACCTAGTACACAGTACAGCCACCAGAGGCCGCTGTCCTCCATTCTGTGATGTAATCCAAGATGGCATGGGGAAATGGAGAGAAATCGCCAGGAGATCCAGAGTCCAAGTGAACTAGTACACAATACCGTCACCAGAGGATGCTGTCATCCATCCTGTGATGTAACCCAGGATGGCTGTCTGGAGAGGAAAACGACTCAGCCTGCACTGGGCTGCTGGAGAGAGAAAGGAATGTACTTAATTTATTTTGGAACAATTTATTTAGGTATGGATTTTAGATAGCATAATTATCACACTGATACAAAAAAATGCTCTGACATGCTTGGGGTCATGCCACACAGCCTACACACCTGTAAACGACTCATAAAGTACTGAAATAACGCTCTGCAGACACGCTAACAATTCATAAATTACCGAATTAATTTCAGTACACAGCACACAGACATGCAAACTCCTCCTAAATAAGGCAGTACACTGATGTGCAGACACGAAATCACCTCGTAAACTGTACAAACAACACATAGCACAGCCTACAAACCTGCTCGCAAAATAATGTTGTAACCTCCCCCGCACTTACCGACCTTAATGACAGTGAAAAATGAAACCGCATGTACCTAATGGGAGTTTTGGAAAAGCAATCGTCACTGAAGTTAACCTGTCGGTAAAGAGGGAGGAAAGGGTTACATCTAAATGAAAGGAAATGTGCTAATGAAACTGGTGGAAATTAATTTTGAAAAGGGGTAAAGTTAATAAAGAAAGTAAATGTGCAGCCGTTACGTTAACAATTAACTAGCGGTAATTAGGTATTTGAGATTTGGGGGAAATCACGGTCGCCAGTCCTAAGGACAATTACTATAGTAACTGAAAAAGAAAGGTTATTACACATATAATTAGCACTAGAAGTATGGCAACTGAAGGTTGACACGCGTAGTGTGAAAACTGAAAGTTTGTCAGAAGTAATAAATTTCGCTACGCCCTGACTTAATTTAGCAAAAGAATTAATAAAACCGGAAAATCGAAAGTTAATTTAGTGACTGAAGTTAATAGTGAGCTTTCTTTCTGAAGCACATCGAAATTCAGTAAAATACGGTTAGTCTTGGACTACCTCAACAATCATTTCAAAAGCTACTTGAATCTACGCAATTTAGAAAGAAGAGATTTAACTTTGAACTTGAATTAAATGATTCTGAACAATTAACAATAGTAAAATTTAGTACGTACCAAGCTGAGCTGCAGTCACAGGTAAGCTAAAATACGGTAACAAAGCTCGCACTCTTAATTCGTGCTTGTGTAATCTGAATATTGTAGCCAGCTATTAATGCCATAATTGAACTTTGAAATTAAAGCAGTGAAAACGAGTTAGCTATATTACTTTAATGCTGGCGTTTGAATTTCAACGACACTCGGGTTCATTTCGGAAAAGGAAGGGACTCTGCTTGGTAATGCAATTGGGACAATGAGCAACAAACGTTCATGCTAAGTTGCTGTAATTATAGTGACGAAAATGGAACAGTTTGAAAAGCTGAGGTCTGCCATACAGTTCTAAAACTTTACGTGCGTCCAGTCTTCCTTGTCGGTTGATTGAAGGTTTGAAGCCGTCGGTCGAGGAGGTGACGACAGTCACTCATTGTCGGCCGTCGCTGTTGCAGAAGCTGGATGTTGGCGCGCCTTCTTCTCGACACGGTCACCAGACGAAACGGGCTCTTGATGTGCGCTAGTTAATGTTTCCCGTCCGCGACACCATGTCAGAAACTATCATCGCAAGTCGAGCGCAATTACATGCTGCCTTACCCCGAAAGCGTGGAAACTCGCGGGAGCTTCACACCACACACCTGCTCCACTCGCTACCCCAGCCAGACTCCCTCTCTGCTCAGCCCGCGCTCCACGCGGCAGAGTTAACACTACCAAAGATCCTACACACTTTGATTCTTCACACGACCTATCGATGTAATCGTTCGATAGCAGTTTTCCCTAGGCAAGACCCAGCGTAAAAATACAAATAATATTTACGAAACAAACCAATTATACATCGACCTAAATGCATAAATATACAAATAGTAAAACTATTACAATATACAAAGAGACAGAAATGTCATATCTTGAGGTAACAAAGCAAGGAAAAAAATTGCAGTACACTAGATAGAAATAAGAGGATATGCATTTCCGGCGTTACACGTGCCCCACATTGTCTGAGGATGTTCATGCAACGTAAACAGACTCAGAAAATGTCCCAAAAAAGAAACAGCGGAAATGCATATGCTCAAAACATAAAAAAAATTTAGCATTCGTCTAATTAACCATAAACCAAATTTTAGACAATAATAATTGAGTGGAGACACTCCTAATCTTATTCCACTCTGTCATCTTGCACAAAATAAAACAGGTTGACAACATATCAAAATTCATAGAAAACATAGAAAATGGTTTAGCTATTCCAAAATCATTAAAATTCGTAACACTATAAGAAATGGAATACTATTTGCATAATTAATCAGAGTACATGGCCATAAAAAACAGGTATATCAAAATACGCAAATTAATAATTAATTACATAGAATACACATTTTTATGTAACCTTTTCATAATTAATATTCTCGTCAATTCCAATTAACGCTAAACAAGAAAATAATATACAGCAGATCGAAAAAAAAACATAAATATTGACAGCAGAATTCTTTCACATCAGCTGTCCGGGAAGAAAAACAACTCCACCTTCCGTACTGGCAAGTACAAAGAATGCCGACAGCGGCACAAGGGCCGACAGTGACACAAGAGCCGACAGCGGCTCAGTCTTGCCAGTATTGTTGCGCCCGCCTGTGCGGCACGCTTGATCTCACTCCCCCTTGTAACGGCGTTTCCAGAACGTCAGTTTGACTGAATTCTTTCGGAAAAACTCACTCCCGAGTAATCTCAAGGAGTCCCTTAACACTATCACAGTGGATAACTCAACACTGTCCATCATCATACGCATGTACTAGCCTGAAACTTAAAACAGCGTCTAAGTACATCGGCAATGACTAATAAAAACACACATTCATGAAATATTACAGCAAGTTACAAAATCATATTTACATTCCTTAATCTACTGTAACTCAGCTGAAAACTTAAACTAGCAGCTTGGATTTTTCAGATGATTACTAATCAGTTACTCTTAAATCATTTAGTCAAAATTAATTACTTATTAATTACAACTTCTTTAATGACCTCTAGGTCAGGCAAAAGCATCGTAACATGGCACATCCTTAAATCTTACACTCTATATTTACATACTGTACAAGTTACCCATTGTATGGTATTAATTGATCCTAGGTTGGTACAATTTCAAGTCTACAATATTCCGTATACCTAATCGTTTTCCAGAGCTTGGATACTCTAAGCAATAAGCATTTGTGTGAGGTATACCAATGACTTTATATGGTCCATTATAAGCAGACTTAAATTTAGAGATTTCATTGTCTATCTCGCTCTATTTCTCATGAGCTTTTACAAGTACTAAGTCTCCGATTGCAAACTTAGCAAAACGCGCTTTAGCGTCATGACGACGTGTGCGAGCGTCGGCTTTTAGCTTCATTACTTCTCGCAAACGATCTTTTTTCACACCAATACTGATGTCAATCCGTGGAGGGAATTTGATTATCTCTTCCAATTCACTTTCTACACTTTTGTCAATGCCGAAATTCCTCACGTTACGGCAGTTCAAATTCATTCCTACGTCAATGTCATCCGGCCAGTTAACAATGTGTATAGGCTGGTATTGCTTATGCACAACGTCTCCTGCCTTGTCAAAACTAACTACTATCGTTTTATCTTGTGACGTACATGTTGAAGTTTTGCTTTCGCAATTAATCACCGAACGGTACTTTAATAGCCAATCTAACCCGTTAATTACTTCCGTAGTTAAGTCTGGCACGACGACAAACTCTTGTTCAAATCGTGCCCCACATATCTCGAAGTGGACAAAAATCTGTTTTGTGACCGGTTTACTGGCCTTCCCAGTAGCACCGATAATTTTCACTCCTCTTACTGGCATAACTACGATGCCAGGTCTGTCTTTCAGTAACTCAAATATTTTCCCAGATACAGCACTCAATTCTGCACCGGTGTCAATCAACACGTTTAGTTGTAGGTCGTGCATATTAACAGACAATACTATCTGTCTACACTTGTCCTCGATTGTTTCTTTATTTTCCCACAGTAAATCCTCGTCTATATCCAGGTCATTCCAGAAAAAACCATCCGGCTTTGATCCTAAATCCGGCTTATCTGGCGGCTTTTTCAGCCTCTGTTCACATACAGTTTTAATTTCAACACGTTTGTCCTGAGGCTTAGTCTGTAGCTTCGCCTCCAATACCGAAACCTTTGCCTGTAACTCGTCAACTAGTGAGTGTTGCTTTGCTATCAATTCATTAATCGTCACCTTCGTTGATTCCACTTTAGTCAGATTGATCTCATCTGCCAATCTACCTGGAGAAATGTGCCCAGTAGTATCTGCAATTACTTCCTCTAGATCTGCGCAACCCACACTGTTATCGTCTGACCGTATAATGTCAGCTCTAACCTCATACACGCTGTAATCTATGTGCTTTTCTACCAATAGTGTCCGGCTATCACTAAAATTTTCGTAATCTTTCTCCTTAATACTCTCGCAATGTTTAAACTGGAGGTTTGCGTCGGATGGGTCGGTTACTTCTACCACTGAAACTTTCGGTAAGGTCTGCCGGTTAGGGCCAGAACTTTCCGTTACTACTTCAACATCTAACTCCTGCGGGACGAAACACGACGAATCTTGCTCGTGCTCCCCCTTAACATCAACTATTTTTGGTAAAGTCTGCCGGTTAGGGCCAGAAATTTCTATCATTTCACAAACACTATCTTCCTGCGGGACGAGACGCGGCAAATCCTGCACGCGCTCCCCATAAACACTTCTCCCATACAGACCCCTATAATCTCTTAGTTCGTCGTATAAGCGACCGAACTGCCTTAACCAGACCTCATCCCTCTCTGCATCCCCTCGCTCGATGACGGACGTGTTATCCGACATCTGATCTCCTCTCAACAATTGCGAATCATTCTTAAACTCAATCTCCAGTTCCGCTGTGGGTATTACAGCTGCCACTTTATAATCGATTTCCGGAACACTACTTAAATTGTTCTCACTGACAGTGAATGTACTACCTACTGCCATGTATACAGCTGATCTACTACTTGTGGGCGCACTCCTTTCTCCTAACACTGGCACACACTCCCGCCGTTGATTATTCCACACGGAATTTTCATAATGACGATACCTGGGTTTTCTCCTGTTATTGGGCCGCCAAAATTTCTCCACGCCCGGTCGGCCCCTCACCGGCGCGGCTAATGGTTTCCCTGTCTCGTCCCAGCAGATACGCTCCCCGGATGCTGCTGAGGCGGCTGATTACACCCTCTGGCGTTATTACTATTCTGTGAAGCCCGTATCACGTTAGTATGATACTGGTTTCTGTCATTCCTGTAATTATTTGCATTGTACCGATTGTTATTACGGTCCGAACCATTATTGTTATTGCTGCGGTATGCATTATTCCCATAGTTATCGTTGTTATGGTTGGGGTGGTACCCGTTGTTGTTACCACGGCCTCTACCACTGTCGCGATTATTGCGCCAATTGTCTCGTCCTCAACTCTTTCCAGGAAATCATTGATTGTCCTGTAATTGCTTCCTACGTAGCGTTTTGTATCATCTGGAAGCTTCTTGTAGAGTTCCCAGACTATTTCGGATTCCGTGCGGCGATCACGCAAATATTCCAACTTGCGGATCCAGCCCACACAAAACTCCCTCATCGAACCGCGCGAATTCGCATCGAAAGGCCTCGATACGACAAATTCGCGCCAGACACTTTGCTGTTTTTGCTCTGACCAGTATTCAGCCAGAAACAAATTTTTAAACTCGTCAAAAGTCAGGTTCGTAATGTTGAGGTTTAAGCCCCAACGCTTGGCATCACCAGCCAGCACATCAATAACCGCATTAATTTTTCTCTCATTAGTCCATGATCTGGGTAAAACTCTTTCACAATTTTTAATGAAATCCGTCGCGTGTATACCGCCTTTTTTCAAGGGGTCGAACCGCTCCTCTTTCGTCAACAATTCCGAACTATGTGCACAGATTGGCACATAGCTCTGTTTTTCGTCAAGTTTCTTTTCTAATTCCGACACTCTCGTAATTACTTGGCAAGTGGTTGTCGCAAGCGTTTCCACTTCCCTCTTTTTCTCTTCGCAGGTATTAGCCTGCTCCCTCACTTTAGTGTCTACTTCGGACACTAAAGCCTTTGAAGTTTCCACCTTCTGTTGATCCTCTTTTTTCACTAATTGAATTTGTTCCGTCACCTTATTCTCGATGATCGGAGCAACTGCTTCTCCTACACTTTTCTCGATTCTGCTAATTTCGGAATCAAAACGAGTATTTATGCTCGCAATTTCCGCCTGAACGCCTATCATTTCCTGTTTAAGATTACCGATTTCGGTATTAATTACAACAATATCTTCTTTGATTTTATCAACTTTTGTGTTAACAACTCCAACATTGTTGTTAACAACATTAATAGCTTTGTTCTGATTGTCTAGCTTTCGTTCAATTTTTTCAGACTGAGCTTCTTGCTTGGCAGACTGAGCTTCTTGCTTGGCAGACAGAGCTATAATTTCTGCCGATTGACTCTTGATTTCATTAATCAAAACATTCAATAAATCAGTTAAATTCCCGGAGACTACCGGTTTTACTTCCGTAGCTGGTTCCTCTATATATGTTCCCCCGTATTCATCATCAAGGGGTACAGATTTGATTTTCGCTTCCGATTCCGAAACATTTTCTAAAGTTTGGAATTCCATTTCTGCTCTTTGTTGCGTTTCGGCGGTCGCGTCTTTCATGCTAGCCGCCTGCCCCTGAACAATGGGTACCGCGGTGCGCGTTTCCCACTGTTCGACCGATTGTTCCGTATCCAAGTCTACCAAATTTTGGCAATTGTTGCCTTCACTCATTTTAATAATTTTCAATATAAATGCCAAATCTCAAATCTAATTAGGATTCCTCACACTAATATTCTCGCTGACGTATCGACCATTTCGTAACCAGTACTTCGTTACGAGATTTGCACAATGCAAAATTCGTGTCCAGAACAACCTCAAAATTGAAGATTGTCCTGTCACCAGGTCGCCACGTGTAACCTCCCCCGCACTTACCGACCTTAATGACAGTGAAAAATGAAACCGCGTGTACCTAATGGGAGTTTTGGAAAAGCAATCGTCACCGAAGTTAACCTGTCGGTAAAGAGGGAGGAAAGGGTTACATCTAAATGAAAGGAAATGTGCTAATGAAACTGGTGGAAATTAATTTTGAAAAGGGGTAAAGTTAATAAAGAAAGTAAATGTGCAGCCGTTACGTTAACAATTAACTAGCGGTAATTAGGTATTTGAGATTTGGGGGAAATCACGGTCGCCAGTCCTAAGGACAATTACTATAGTAACTGAAAAAGAAAGGTTATTACACATATAATTAGCACTAGAAGCGTGGCAACTGAAGGTTGACACGCGTAGTGTGAAAACTGAAAGTTTGTCAGAAGTAATAAATTTCGCTACACCCTGACTTAATTTAGCAAAAGAATTAATAAAACCGGAAAATCGAAAGTTAATTTAGTGACTGAAGTTAATAGTGAGCTTTCTTTCTGAAGCACATCGAAATTCAGTAAAATACGGTTAGTCTTGGACTACCTCAACAATCATTTCAAAAGCTACTTGAATCTACGCAATTTAGAAAGAAGAGATTTAACTTTGAACTTGAATTAAATGATTCTGAACAATTAACAATAGTAAAATTTAGTACGTACCAAGCTGAGCTGCAGTCACAGGTAAGCTAAAATACGGTAACAAAGCTCGCACTCTTAATTCGTGCTTGTGTAATCTGAATATTGTAGCCAGCTATTAATGCCATAATTGAACTTTGAAATTAAAGCAGTGAAAACGAGTTAGCTATATTACTTTAATGCTGGCGTTTGAATTTCAACGACACTCGGGTTCATTTCGGAAAAGGAAGGGACTCTGCTTGGTAATGCAATTGGGACAATGAGCAACAAACGTTCATGCTAAGTTGCTGTAATTATAGTGACGAAAATGGAACAGTTTGAAAAGCTGAGGTCTGCCATACAGTTCTAAAACTTTACGTGCGTCCAGTCTTCCTTGTCGGTTGATTGAAGGTTTGAAGCCGTCGGTCGAGGAGGTGACGACAGTCACTCATTGTCGGCCGTCGCTGTTGCAGAAGCTGGATGTTGGCGCGCCTTCTTCTCGACACGGTCACCAGACGAAACGGGCTCTTGATGTGCGCTAGTTAATGTTTCCCGTCCGCGACACCATGTCAGAAACTATCATCGCAAGTCGAGCGCAATTACATGCTGCCTTACCCCGAAAGCGCGGCAACTCGCGGGAGCTTCACACCACACACCTGCTCCACTCGCTACCCCAGCCAGACTCCCTCTCTGCTCAGCCCGCGCTCCACGCGGCAGAGTTAACACTACCAAAGATCCTACACACTTTGATTCTTCACACGACCTATTGATGTAATCGTTCGATAGCAGTTTTCCCTAGGCAAGACCCAGCGTAAAAATACAAATAATATTTACGAAACAAACCAATTATACATCGACCTAAATGCATAAATATACAAATAGTAAAACTATTACAATATACAAAGAGACAGAAATGTCATATCTTGAGGTAACAAAGCAAGGAAAAAAAATTGCAGTACACTAGATAGAAATAAGAGGATATGCATTTCCGGCGTTACAATGTAACACACACGCAGGCAACGTGCGTAGAAACTGCCCCCCGCCCCTGTCCACTGGACCGCACAGGAGGCTACTGCAAACACTCCCACGAGGCAGTATGCACCGGCAGCTGCCAAGCCACACGCAGGTGCCCGTTCAGTTCCCTCTAACATGAGGCGGTGGCATCCCTTACATACTTCATACCTGAGAAGCTCCTCTCGAAATACGTGATCACCTAGACACCGTTGCTGACGCGAACGGATGGGAGCAAAAACCTACACTACTGGCCACTAAAATTGCTACACCACGAATATGACGTGCTACAGACGCGAAATTTAACCGACAGGAAGAAGATGCTGTGATATGCAAATGATTAGCTTTCAGAGCATTCACACAAGGTTGGTGCTGGTGGCGACACCCACAAAGTGCTGACACGAGGAAAGTTTCCAACCGATTTCTCATACACAAACAGTAGTTGACTGGCGTTGCCTGGTGAATCC